>NC_083810.1:10599947-12999947 GCF_015708825.2 Lethenteron reissneri
GAGACCTGCCAACCATTTATTTGTGGATATTTCCATCACGTGAAGTTTGTGTGCATTATAGATTTCAGAATATTTTCCACTGGTGCAGGCTAGTTGTGTGGTAATGACTTCTTCCAAAGCAAGCTGGCTTGAAACGTTGTCAGAGCTACTGAGCCAACACAGCTAAGATCTGGGGATCTTAATTGAGGCAGCCACCCCTAAACACATTCCTGCGGAGGGAGCTGGTAGGAACGTTGGGTTGCTCGGTCAATGGCCAGGGTCAACGGCGGCGTGGTGTATTCCAAAATATGCCCGACTGTGAGGGCAGGCACATGCCGGCGTGAGTAGGTTAAACGTTGAGTTTATAAGGGCACCACGGGGTGACCAGCCCCTCCCCACCCAGCCCCCACCCTTCCCACCCCCCCACCCAGCCCTACCCTTCCCACCCAACCCCTCCCCACCCTCCCCTCCCCACCCAGCCGCTCCCTCCCCACCCAGCCCCTCCCTGCACGACGGACACAATAATCCCCTGTGGGCTGGTGTAACCAGGAGGCTTCTACCAGTATTAAAGCAGGTTCTGAAGTGCAGCAAGTTTAGCCTGTTCACCAGTGATTGTACAATACAATTTGTTTTGCTCTCGAATGAATTCCAGCTCTGAGAAATTAACAAAAATCAAAGCAATTGATTTGACTCCCAATGTTCGTTGAGCTGTGTGGGAAAATGCTCCATGCTGTGTGAAATGTATGAACAGGGCCACCTTGAAGGATTTCTCAGAAGTCCTGTGAAAAAAATATCTCTCACGGTCCTTTCTCTGACGCACGGGACATACTGCTGCTTTGTGAGATTTCAGAATGAATACTTTACTCACAACATGATTGCTGATAGCGCAATTGGAATACATTTGGGTAAAAAAGACCCCCCGCCCCCCCGAACAAAACCTGAGTCAGTATTAGTCTGACTACTGGTGACATGTGTTGAGAAAGATCATCCAAGCCCTTAATTATTTAACTTGTATACGTTTTTAATGCTTAATAAAGTCCAAATGAAGAGGGTCTTGCTGAAATGTTGGTTAAAAGTGACTCTCCCTGTTGGGGTATGAACGTAGTTTATTGGCTGCCTGCCGTGCATGTTATCACAAACCTCGCTTTCTGTGATGTAGATAACGAAGGCAAATGTTGTGCTTCAGCTCTCATGCATTATCCCCCATGTCTTAAGTGCCGTCCTCCTTGCTAGAAGGTGATGCTTTGATATGCACGGTATGTATGTAATCGGAGTAAGATTTGGAGGAAAACGTAAAGACGCTTTGACTGTGCTTTTCTTGGTGGAAAGTACTCGTTAAACCCACGGTCAGATACGCAGGCCCACAATTGAATTTCCATTGCATCTTGTCGGTAGAGGGGAAAATTATAACCCATTAGTGGGCGCAAGCACCGGATTTAATATCTGAATTTCCGTCAAAACCACAAAGCGTGAGCCAGCCTGATAAGCAACAGCGTTCGGTGCTGCATAGGGGCAGTTTTCAGTTGGGAGCTGCTGTGCGAGAGGGCATATAATTTCGATTTAAAGCTTTCGTGACTGCAGGGATTCATTTTCTTGGTTTTTTCGGTAAAGTCACGTAGAAGGAAAATAATAAAATAATAAAAATAAAACATAATAAAATAATTCTCACGACGTTTCGGCCACAACGCAAGCACGGCTGCTTGCGTTGTGGCCGAAACGTCGTGAGAATTATTTTATGTTTATTTTTATTATTTTATTATTTTCCTTCTGCGTGACTTTACCGAAAGAACCAAGAAGAGAGCATATAATCTTAGCAGTTGTGGCCTGTGAGCGATACGTGCACATGCAGAGAGGTCTGTTAACATGTACACGCGCGGTGTACAACCCTTTTGTCAATTGCCGCAGGGCGAGGGCCTCCCCACGCCATGTGCGACATCATTGGGCAATGTCTGACAGCACTGGTCAGTGTGGGTTGGTGAAGGGGGAGAGAATAGCTATGGATGCATAGAAGTACTGTACAACATTGCCCTCTCGTAACCACGTCGAGCCTGAAATCCTTGTTTACGAATCGTGATCGCCAATCTCGGCAGTATTCCAGCAACTATATCCAGGTTCAACCCTGGGAGTATATAAGTAGAGTACATAGGTACACAGTACAACAATGCATTTTCCCGCACTGCCCTCTGCTGTGCACCACGTGGTCCTGCAGCCATAGCACGTGCTGTGAATGATCTTCAACCCGTGTCAGCACCAGAGGTCGCAACCGGGTACCCGATACCCGTACCCTACCCGATACCCGGCTACCCGTACCCGGCCAGGTACGGGTACGGGTAGCCGTTTCCGACCTTGGTGCGGCCGGTTACGGGTGCGGGTAGGCCATGAGTCACTGGGGAGTAGCCGTTTGTCACTCATTTCGGGTAGGGTATGGGTAGGGAACGGGTACCCATTTGCGACCCTGGTGCTGCCAGGTACGGGTAAGGAATCAAAACCCGTTTGCGACCTCTGGTCAGCACTCTACAAGCGCTTCATCCAGGCCCAACACCACCTGCCACGTCTAAATATTGACGGGAAATCAACAGCAGGTGGGCAGGCCTTGTTGCCAATAAAAATGCCTCGTGGCATTTCACCTTCCGTCACCTGTCGAGTGACTTGGCGACGCGTTTGTGACGCGGTGGCTGATAGAGATCTGAGCGTCCAGAGGGAGGCACATTTTTACCATTGCTGTTTGCCGGAGGACACAGCCTTCTCGAACATCATTACTCTAGCCAACCATGCTACTGTGACTTAGAACATTCACTTCTCTGTGTTTGTACAAACTGGCCTTTTGACAGACTCGTCCACGATGTACCCGATCTCGGTAAAGCTAAGCTGCTTGGAGCCTGGGTTGTGTTTGTATGGGTGACCATAGTAGTGTATTGTTTTTTTCAACTTACAGAGCGTACATCAGCATGTTGATGCCATGTGGCTTGTGCGATATTTTCCCATACTTCACGCTGGTCAGCGCAGGCTATTGGAGGCAGGGAGAATGGCCATGTGGGGTGGGGCGTGGGGGCACAGTAGAATCGTCGATTTTGCTGTACTGCCCCCTGCTGTCCACCAGACAGCCCTGCAGTATGCACACTTTATACTGGTAGGAACCTCCTGGTTACACCAGCCCACAGGGGATTATTGTGTCCGTCCGTCGTGCATCCAAAAATGGGAGGGGTGGAGAGGGGAGGGGCTGGGTGAGGAGGGGCTGGGTGGGGAGGGGCTGGGTGGGGAGGGGAGGGTGGGGAGGGGCTAGGTGGGGAGGGGCTGCGTGGGGCTGGGTGGGGGATGGGAGGGGTGGGGCTGGGTGGGGAGGGGCTGGTCACCCCGTGGTGCCCTTATAAAACTCAACGTTTAACCTACTCACGCCGGCTTGTGCCCGCCCTCACAGTCGGGCATATTTGCGGAATACACCACGCCACCGTTGACCCTGGCCATTGACCGAGCAACCCAACGTTCCTACCAGCTCCCTCCGCAGAAATGTATTTTTATCGCCAGTTGTATTGCTATGCGGTTCAAGACTTCTCGGGGCATGACCCCTTCGTGCTGCATGGGGTTAATGTTGTGTTGCATGGCACGGCTTTTCTACGACCTGCAATTGGCTGGTTGGTTGACGCACGGCAGTTGTGACGCCTCCACGGCTCTCGCGACGAGGCTCTCGCTGGCCATCATTGCCGGGATTTGAAAGCCCGAAGGCTTGCCCCTTGAACGTCCCCGCGTCGGTGCGAAGCCGGGCAAGGGGAATTGGAACGCAGGCTCGGCTAACTGCGCTGCCAAATTTGCGTTCACGTTAATGGAGCTGCCGTCGGGTAAGGGATAGGTATTGATCTTTGGCGTACATTTAAATCGGTGGTGGTGAGCCTCTTCGGAGGGAAGGAGGCTTCGTGACCTGAGAGCCGATGTATCTTTTCTTCTTTCGGTGCTTTCACCGCATCAGCAGTGCTCGCAGATAACAGCGTACAGTGCCAGTCATGCAATTAATGTTCCTGCTCCTTGGTGTAGATTTGTCCCATTGTTTCGGTGACCAATGATCAATCCGCTGCTGCGTAAAGGGCTTCACCCAAGTGTGCCCTCTGTCTCTCACAGTCTTGTGTGTTGCAACAATCCTCCAGTTAAATTGCGATTTAAAGCTTTCGTGACTGCAGGGATTCATATTCTTGGTTTTTTCGGTAAAGTCACGTAGAAGGGAAATAATAAAATGATAACGATAAAAATCTCACGACGTTTCGGCCACAATGCAAGCAGACGTCCTCAGGTGAAGAACAGAGCTGTCTGAAAGACAGCGTCTTTATATACAGCCCTGTTCTCTGAACCAAGAATATGATCCTGCAGTTGAGCTAATTTTTCATGGCTTCATTTCTGGGTGGTGGACGTGCTCACCGGCATGTTTCCCCTTCTTCGGCAGCCACTCTCTTTTATTCTGATAAATCCAAATTGTGAATGCATTGTGTCCTAAATGTATTTTACTCGTTCACTGATACGCCACGCTCATGCTCATAAGCGATCTCATATAAAGCTAATGCTGTGCCCATTACTCCCCAGAGATTAACGTTTACTCTCGCGATTTCTACCCAACGTGAATGTATTCACTCAGTACCCACCCGCAAGGGTCAACCGGGGCACTTGTCACAATTCACCTCCGCAGAGATTTGATGGATTGCCAAATTTTGGGATGGCGATTTGATTAAAGAAGAAGTATTTTATTCGTCTTCCGTTTACTGTAGCTGCGTTTTTTTTCCTTCGTACATTATTTTTTTTGTGGGATCCTGCCGTGGTGTAATGGGGTTAGCCACACCGGGCTTGGAGTTCAGAGGTCACAAGTTCAATTCATTTGAAAACAATACAAATTCAAATGAGATTTATATGCAGTATATAAAGAGGCTGAACAATCTCATCCGCACCTCCGTGTCCACCCAGCGCACCACCTCTTCCAAGATGTCTGGTCTAGCATAGAGCAGTAGGCCAAATACTCCCTGGATCCCTTTCATTCAACAGTGGGACAAGCAAAGCAATTGCACAGCTGGCGAATTTCCCTTTACCAAGGAGAGTTTTGTTCATGATATGAACGTGACATTTTCTTGAGTTGTAAATGCTGTCGACGATCCTCACTTGTATGAATCCACGCATGTGTCTTGCTCTTAAGAATTTAATTTGAAATGATGAACTGCTTCATTGTTACATGCCTAACCAGCCAGGATGCTTTCCGCCTTACGGCAAAGATTAAATGTTCTTGTTCCAACACGTCAAAAACAGAATAGGTCAAATCGTCTGAGAAAGTTAGTTGAGTAAGGCTTTTCTCAGTAAATAAAGAATTAAGTTAAACAGGCATTAACGCTGTTAATACCTCCTATAATCACCCAGGAATGTCTGTTCTTAATGCTCGTGACGTCACTCCACATGAGCCCCCCCCCCCGCGTGACGTCACTCCACATGAGGCCCACTCCCCCTCATTAATATTCATGAGTGGGTGGATTTTTACACTAATGCAGGTCAAGCTGAATAAAATAATTTATGGCGCATGAGCAGGTGACGTCCTTCACATGGACCTTCCCCCCCCCCCCCATTATTACCGACTATAATGAGCCGAGAGTGTCTGTGTGCAACGCTCGTGACGTCACTCCACGTCGAACAGCCCCCCTCATTAATAATCATGAACAGGTTACGTCCTCCACATGGACCCCCCCCTCATTAATAATCATGAGCAGGTGACGTCACTCCACATCGAACAGCCCCCCTCATTAATAATCATAAGGTGACGTCCTCCAAACGGACACCCCCTCAATTCATAATAATTAGCGGCTGACGTCACTCCACATGGGGGGCGAGGCGCCTCCTCCCCCCTCCTCGGCGTCAACTTACAACCCTCACTACAAAGGCAGAACCCTCACGTCATCACGCGATCTCCGTAACGCTGTTGAGACATCAAAGTAAAAAGGACGTCGTGATGAACAAGGGATTATAACTTTTACATGAAATAGGTCTGTGTCACCGCGCCCTTACAAATTGCACACGCATTGATGCAATGAACATCACGTCGCGGTCTGATTTTCGCTTGCAAGTTTCAGATTTACTGCAATACACCCGTCTTTGGACTGGCAAAAGGCGAGTAAATATGAGTTATGTAATTTTAAGGAGCCGTCACAAGAGGTGGTAAATGCATCTTAAGCTCATGCCGCACGTTTATGCGCACTGAATTGCGTGTAAAGTATTCACATGCACACTTGTACATATCAGCCTATAACCAAGTCACCAGGAATCTGCCCAGTCTTGTCAGATCGCGTAAACTAAGCAGGTTTGACCCCAAGTAGCACATGGATGGGCAACAGCCACCACACACAAAGAGAGCCAAAGTGTTACAAAGGGTTACGTTTTGGGCAGCAGAGAAAGCATCCGTTGCTGCGTTGTCCATCTATGCTGCCCGCCTTCACCAGCCCGCACCGTCGAACGCGGTGAAGCTCGATTGAAATAACCCCCGCGGCATTGACGGCGTGAAGGAAGGCCCGCATCCAGCAGTGGATTGACATAGGGGGCTGAACATGTACGGTGAACATTTTCCGGCTCCACGACTGGTGGCGGCGGGCTCCTAATGCCTCTGTGCTTTGTTCTCAGGGTTCACGCGGATACATCTGACTTCACCGTGAGGGCATGACCCCGGAGGAACAGCCAGAGTCACTGTGAGTTCTCTCCAAAGCAGCGATCGGAAACCTTTACCTTACCGAGGGCCGAATGGGACTTTGACCTTTTGGCGGAGTGACGCATGAACACACACCTGAGCGCTATTTAAGAATCACGTGAACAAATTATTCGGGCTCGCTTTTACGGAGTGCGCCAAATCTAGAAACACAGTATCGACAGGTTGAAAATCTGTCCCTCTAGTACCCGATTAGTGTGGCTAAGATGCTTTGCTGTGACAGGTAAAATTTGGGCCATTTTGTAAGTGGCACACCTCATTTGAATTTATGGGGAGAGACAGTCATGGGCAGAGTTGAACAGAATGGTGTAGAGCCTGGACCTGAATAGGGCCAGGTAGCCGACAGCACGCGTGGCTTGGAGAAGACCACAGCAGAGGCGAATGAGCGACCTCTCACTGAGCGAAGGCTGACCGAGGGCTTCAACAGAAAGCCTTTGGTTGATTGAGCAGAGAATGCATGGAGGAGGGACTGAGAGCGAGATGAAAGAGGGAGAGGTGGCCAGGGGCGTTTGAACAGCAGACGCGGCCAAATGGACGACCGTAGACGAGTAGATGAAAGAATGTGGAGAAATTGCATTTGATTGTAACATTCCCCAAATATAATAATTCCTTGACAATGTAATGGTAATAACGTGCGCACAGGATGACGCATCACAGCTTGACGTGGCGCGCACCATTGACGTGGTGTTGCACAACGGAGACGTGCAGCATGTGTCTGCCAAGCTTGTGTGACTTGGACAGGTCAGAGCATCCAATTACATCGCATAGCACTCACTGTTCAGCAATGTCGTTCAGGCCATTGTGAGACTTTGGCTGTGGGCATTCGATAACAGTGTGATAGATTTTTTTTTTTTTACGGCTCTGGCTGATGCATGGGTGGTGTGTGACTGCCAAATAATTACAGTGTTTGGAAGCAAAGTCGTGTGATGATTTGTAGCTCCTAGTCTGTAATCTCCACGGATATGGTTGAACAAAGTCCAGGATTCACCTGTCAGGGACAAAAGATGCATCCCTTCCCTGTTGCGCTGGGCTGTGTCCCCAACGCATAGTGCCACACTGAATCTGTGTGTCTGAGCTTTTGTGATAATCTCCCACTGTAATGCATCATTAACGGGGTAACGTGCACGCGATTGTGCCGATAAGCACTGTACGGATTTGGATGCACATTCCAGGATACTGTGTACGTACTGTGCTGCACGCCTAACCAGCTCCATTGCCCATGATCAAATCGCCCGCAAATGTGCTCATTCTCGTCAGATCGCGGAAGCTAAGCAGGTTTGAGCCTCGATGGCACATAAGGTTGCCCCCCCCCATAGTGCCGCAGGCTACACGATGGGCAGCAGAGGGCAGTGAAGAAAATTGATTGTTGTGCTGTACTTATATGCTGCCCCGCCTTCACCAACCTGTGCAGCGAGGTGATGAAGTATGTTCAAATAAATCCCATTACTCTGCAAAGTGTGGGGAAGCCCTCATATTAGCATTGGATTTTCAAAGGGCTGTACAAACACATGGAGAGCTCACGAGAACAGAAGTGATGCTCTGCAAGGGAGATGTGCGGCATGATGTGTTGTGTTCCAAACTAAAAATGGCTGCAAACAGTCAACTGAAAGGATTTTTCCAGAAGGCACCGTCAAAATACTTTGCGCTGCCATCCGTTCTCCGATACATTTGGTTGTAGTTGTTGAGTTGTAGTACTGTCCTGCAAAATGTTTCTATATATTCCTCATTTCATGACATTGTGTCGGTAGCAAACTGGGAATAAAATAAAGTGGAAAGACCAATAAGATAAACTAAAAAAATAGGTGCAAAATAAATCGATGGAAGCAAAACGAGATGCAAAACAGTGCAATGATTTGTTTATTTTCAGCATTATCACTATTAAAAGTTTCCTATGTATAGATTGTTTCCTTTCTGTAACCTTCAAATCCCTTCGTAAGAATACATAAAAATGTTTATTCTCAGAGAAATAATTTTGGTAAGTCGTGTTCAATGGAATGAAAGAGTGTGTGTTCTTCTATAGGTTTTATCGCACAGCACACAGTTTGCACTGGTGATGAATTTTGATTGATTCTCACCTCCGTCCTTTGTGCGGATGAACATACAATATTTCTAACGAGATAAAAAATATATACAGTAACCCTTGTTTTAATTCGACACATATGGGGTTCTGGCCTTGCAGAATTATCCAATATTCCGAATTATGTGCAATGGTACTCCCCAGTGACTCCTGCCCAAATAATTTATTTTCTCCCGGCTTTTCTTGATGTCGTAAAAGGTGCTTGATTTTCACACACCATACGCACTGACACACCTGCATTAATTCCAGACTAAGGGATTTATGCTTCAGTCCCTTTCAACTACTTCTCTATGTAGGTGTAGACGACATTTCTGAGAGGGTTGGCTTGCACAGAGTGCATCAACAAGGTAAAGTCCATAAACAAGGTAAAGTCCAAAGCAACGGGTCTGCACTGACGCTCACCACGCGCGCTGCCACGAGACTGAGTCACTGTTTTGGTTGTGGCACGTGGCATCGCTCCACGCGTATGCCGAAATTTGATCATTCAGCATGGCAATTCGGCTCGTGGCGAATTACTAAAACTGTATATATGCCGCAAACGCAGCCGTGCCGAATTATCCACAATTACGAATTGTCAAGTACCAAAATGACGAGGTTTTACTGTCCATTTGAATTAAAGCGTGATACAATGTAAAAATGTGCAACAACAAAAATCCAACACTGCAACGTAGCAGCATTAGGTTGTACCACGGTGTCGCTCGCTTTCCCATGTTTCCCTGCTGTGACGCTCCCTCCCCAAATGTTTATTTTCCTCCCGTATTTCTAAATCGTCGTGAGATGCGATTGCATTTAGTTGCTATTTTAATTGTAAATGGTTGATATAATCAACTAGTTTTTTTGCCCATCCAAGGAAGGGTGTATATTATAGTAAATCTGAAATATTCAAGCGAAAAATTGTTCAGCTCATGATTATTGGGGAGGAGTTCGGCATGTGGAGTGACGTCATCCGCTCATGGTTATTGTGGAGGGGTGCGGCATGTGAAGTGTGTAATGAAGGGGGGGGGGGGGCTCATTTGCAGTGACTTTACGCACGGATGTAGCACTGTGCTGCTTAGATATTTTTTTTAGCGTCACTTTCTGTGAAGCGACTTTGCGCAATTAATTATTGAATTCAGCTCGAACTTCTGAGTGAGTGTAAAATCCACCCACTCATGAATATTAATGAGGGGCGTGGGCCTCATGTGGAGTGACATCACGCGTGGGACAGACAGACATTTCTGGGTGATTATAGCAGGTAATTTTTTTCAAGGGGTCGCAATGGTGGCGAGATGTTAACTACCTCGCCTGGTATGCAGGAAGTCGTGGGTTAGATCCTGATGCATGCTGTATATGTGGAGATTGTTTCTCTCTCATCATCATCACGGTGGCTAGGAGATGTTAACTACCTCGCCTGGTATACAGGAGGTTGTGGGTTCGACCCGAACCCTGACGTCTGTTGTATATTTGGAGTTTGCGTGTGTCTCTCTCTCTCCCCGTGCTTGCGTGGAATTTCTGTGGGTTCTCAGGTTTCCCTCCCCACATTAAGAATCAACGCGCGTTCAGAGTATTTGGCTGCTATAAGTTTCCACACGATAAGCCACTTCGTTGAGCTATCATTTGTGGCCAGGTCGCTCAGTTGGTCTTACCTGGTAAAGGAAAATTAGTTCATAGTTTCATTGATACTAAATATGCAACCGCTAGATTTTCCATTCGCTTGTACAGTGCACATAGTCCTCTAAACAATTGCATGTATTTTTGCCAGTATCAAAGAATGAAAAAACAAGAATAGGTTTCACCCTTTCTGGCAATAAATCAGGAGGTGTTTCGATGTTCAAACGCCAAATATAAACATTTTGCAAGGAATCATGTCTGCATTAACCACACGTAGTTTTGGTGAACGTGCAAACACACATGCTCTGATAATATACTTGCATATTTGAAATGGATTGGCCTATACCAGAGACAGCCTTCTTTATTTTCAAATACAAAGCAAGTATATTATCAGCGCATGTTTTTTTGCATGTTCACCACAAGTAGCGTGTGCCGTTAATGCAGACTTGATTCCTTGCAACAGGGTTCTATTTTGGTGTTTTGAACATCTTAACCACCTCCTGTTTTATCGCCATAAAGGGTAAAAACCTATTCTTATTTTGTCATACACACAGTCGTCTGTTTACAATGTCTCCTCCTCCCTCCCCCTCCGTTGACACGAGCGTTCCCTTCCTGCCCCCTCTACCCGCTAGCCCCTAAAGGTCGACGGACGTGCGGGCGGTCATTCTCGTGACGTTCAGGCCGCCGCCGGCAGCGGCCGGGCGACCCGCCTCGGCCCCCCTCCCCACTCCGGCTGCCCGCAGCAGCGGCCCCCTGCATGGCGGGGGAAGGATCGCAGGGTGGTGGTGGTGGTGGCGGCAGTGGCCTCGGTGGGGGGTGGGAGGAGGTTGGGCTGGGGGCGGCCGCTCCCCTCCGGAGGTCCCCCGTGGGCCGGTCCTCCCTACTGCGGGCGGCCACGGTCGATGTGGCAAGCGAGGCGCGCGGGCTGCCTCTAACGCGTGAGTTGGTACACGCGCAACGCGCACCGCGCACGTACACACACGCACGTACACACACGCACGTGCACAAGGGCAAACACACGCACGTACACACACACACGTACACACACGCGTGCACAAGGACACGCACGTACACGCACGCACGTACACACACGCGTGCACATGGACACACACGCATGTACACACGCGGACACACGCAAGTACACACGCAAGTACACACACGTAACGCGCACGTACACACGCACACACGCGCACGTACACACACGCGTGCACACGGACATGCACACACACCCGAACACACGCACACACAAGGGCAATCATCCCCCCCCCCCAGTGTAGCATTTACAGACTGTTCGGGAAAGTGCTGGTATATATGTAAGTTGAGTGGCCAGGATCACATCCGGCCACCTTTGTTTCCCCGGTGATAATGCCGGCACACTACACTAGCTCTTCATTTAACGCTGGGTCTATCTACGTGGGGAGTGCCAAGACCGATTATTCTGCCTGGGTGAACGGATCATGGCGATCAGCAATTGCACTACCCACACGCCTCACTGCACACACCCAAACCACACACACGGTATTCTTGCTTTTTGCGTTTTGCTTTTTTAGTTCTCCATTCCCCCGCACCTCCGATTATCACGGTTGGCTACGTACGGTGTGACAGAAGTTCGACACACGTATTTACACACATGTGCACATAGCGTAGGGCTAAAGCCTTCCTCAAAGTTTTTCCTTGAAGTGAAAATAAATCTCGCCCACACGTGGTCTGAGAAGCGGCGATGGTAAAATGTCAGGCTATGCAGATGAGTTTTAAAAGAGTGGTATTTTTTCTGTTTTGCTTTAAGGAAATGTTTTTATGCATGCACACCACGTACCAGCACACTTGGCTATTATGATAGTCTGCTATTCTTGTTTCCAGCGAAGCCATTCAATACTTAGCATTTGAATTGGTTTCGTGTCACTATTCCATCGGCGTCCGGCACCCGTGGCTTATGTGTGTTACTGTACCGCTGTGCATGCTTGTAAACACTGTACGTTGAATATCAATGATTAGAACGCCAATCTTTGGCCAGCAGCCTCTTTGTCCAACGGGGAATTTCCCATCAAACTCCGGATGGGTCTTCGTACTGTTCACACATTTCAAAAAGCCACCCTGTTGGTTTGCGACGTTCGTCGTCGCGACGCGGCACCGTTACATTTGTAATGCGGGCGCGGGCGACCTCCCGGATGTGACGTCACGGAGAGGTGGAGTTAGGTGACGTGGGAGGAAAGGTTAAGGTTCTTAAGGGAGGAGACCGGAAGAGGAAGGCAGAACGAGTGGGACTGGACCAGAGTAAGGCCACGTGGGCAAAGCCAAGGGGTGGCAGCGGCGGCCAGCGGTGGCCAGCTAAGGGAGCAGCCAGCGGAGCTGCGAGAGAAGACAGCGGTGGGGCGGCTGGAGAGAAGGCGGACGAGGAGCTGCGGGGAACACAGCCGGCGAGGCTGTGTGTGAGGGAGAGGCTACGAGAGCGACGAGAGGAGAGAGAGGCTGAGAGAACGACGAGGGGAGAAACTGCAGGAGAGCAGTATCAGTGTCAGTATAGAGTCTTATAGAAGGACAGCCGTGCGGGTTAAGAGAGAAGGACCGAATAAAGGACACCAAGCCAGACATCGTGGTCGAGTCCTTTATTACATTGGTGTCGGAAGTGCAACGGCATGTCGAAACAAGTGAGAAAGAAAAATGTTCCAGCGCCGGCATCGGCTTCTTCGTCCGAAGACGAAGACTTCCCTCCAAACATGGATCCTGCCAGGGTGGTGGAGGAGAGCCCTGCTGAAACGAGTGCGGGGACGGGAGTGGAAGATGTAGCCACAGTGTCAGGGCCGCCGACACCATCAGACGCTGATCGGCGATGGCTGCAGGTGGCTGAGCAACTGGAGACTCTCAAGGACGCCCTGGGCCAATTGTGTCATCTCGTCACCCCAAGCACGGCGACGGAGAGAGCGGAGAGTGCTCCACAGGCCGCCACGGGTTCTTCACTCCCGGCGCCATGGGCCACGCGGCAGGAGGCCGCCATCTTGCGCGTGCCGCGGCGGGAATCCGCCATCTTGACCACGCCGCGATTCGACGCCATTTTGAATTTGCCTCCGGAGGAACCATCGGCGGAGGGCGGAGTGAAGCGAAGTCGGAGTCGCCATCTCACCACGGTCAAGGAATTCGCCATTGGGGGCGACTGGAGCGCTTTCGCCTGCAGATTTTTAGCGGCGGTCCGTTCTGCGAGATGGACCGATGCTGAGGCCTTGGAAGTGTTGCCGACTCTTCTGGACGACGAATCTGTTCGTTTTTTTCGCTCCATTAAGGCCGAGAAGAAGAGGACATTATATGGAGTTTTTCAAGAAATGGCCGACGCCTACGAGCCACCTGACGACGCGCATCGGCGATTCGCTCAACGACAACGAGCGCCCGAGGAGTCGCCTGTGGCGTACAGGGGTGCAGTGCTTGATTTGGCTATGGCCGCGTATCCAGATACAACACCTGACCTGCTCGAGCCTCTCATCTTGGGCAAGATGCTCGAGCTGTCGCGGGATCTTGGGATTCCCATGCCGGTGTGCGGGCATGAGAAGCTCACCTCCCGGGCGGCGGCGAAATGTCTGGATGCACAATTCAACCTACGACGATGGAAACAGGTCACGGCGTGGACAGGGGGGCCCGTCGCGGAGGGTGGCGCTCTGGGTTGGGACCCTACGAAGTCGGTATACGTGCCGGATGAGCGGGGCCCTCAGGAGCTGACGGCCGCCTCGGTGCCATGGTCAGGCCGCGGTGGACCGGCCTCTCGTGCTGCACCGCCGATACGCGGGCGGCGCGATGCAAGGCCTGCGCTTCGGCGCAACGACGCCGATTGCTTCCGCTGCGGACGGAAGGGCCACTACGCGAAGGACTGCTGGGCCCGCATCCCGGGTCCGCCACAACAGGAGGCCTCATTACCGGCCAAGCCGCCCAAGGATCCACCGAAACAGGCAAGTCGGCACGCACCAGACACCCGGCAAGGCTTTACACCTCACCCATCACCTTCGTTGTGCGGTCATAGTGTTGTTGTTAAAGAGGGACCTTCGACGGGGCCTTGTCGCTCTGTGACGCAGTGGCGCAAATTGGCACGGAGGGTTGTTGCGGCCGCTACGGGTTCGTCCACCGTGCCGGGGTCTATACAAGGGGTGGACGTGCGCATTTTGGTCGATTCCGGGGCGTCCGCGACTATTATTTCGGATGTCATTTTTCATCTGTTAGGCATCCCACCCGGGGCCGTGCGTCCGGTTTACGGGTCGTGCGTCGCTGCGAACGGGGGTAGTATGGGCATCGTGGGCCAGGTGGACGCTAAAATATCTATTGGGGATGTGTCGGCCTCGGGCGTTGTGTTGATTTCAAGATCCTTGGCAGTTCCCTGTTTATTGGGCACTGATTTTCTGGCTAAGATGCCTATTTTGATCAAAATTAATGAGAATTGTATTGAACTGCCGGGTGGCCGTCAAATTTCGTTTCTGCCGTCGCCCTGGGGGCGACCTGCTTCGGCCGTACAAGTGCAGGCGCTATCCGTGGCATCTGTTGATATTCCACCTGGTTCACAGATGCTTATTCCCCTGCGGTATCGGAAGCCCCTGCCTGGTCGGCTGGGAGCGGTTGGGATCTTGTTGTCACCTTCAGCCTCGATAACGGCCGGATCGGCGCTGGTCGGAGCGCAGACCATCGTCCGGCCAGACCAATTACCGTTTTTGCAGGTGCTCAATGCGGGTACGGAAAATGTCTGTGTCCCAGCCGGCACGGTTGTGGCACATGCCACCACGGCATTTACGGCTCACGATTGTTCGCATAGCCAGGGAGTGGTTGCTGGTGTTTCCGAGCCTGTGGCTTCGGATGACCGCTGGATTGCTAGCTTATGTGACGGAAATTCTTCCCTGTCTGTGGATCAACGGGGTGCGCTTCATAAATTGTTATTGACGTATTCCGATGTGTTTAGCTCCAATGATTTGGATTTGGGACGCACCTCATTGCTTCACCATCACATTGCTACAGGCGACGCTGCCCCTATTCGGTTGAATTCGCACCGAATGAGTCCGGCCGAGCGGGAACACGTTCGGGGGGCAGTGGAGGATATGTTGGCTGCGGATATTATATCGCCGTCGAACAGCCCATGGGGCGCGCCTGTGGTTTTGGTTAAGAAAAAGGATGGCAAATTGCGATTCTGTGTTGACTTTCGAAAATTGAATAAGATATCGGTGGCAGATGCGTATCCCCTGCCGCGTATGGACGACTCCCTCGACGCATTGTCGGGGGCTAAGTATTTCTCTACACTGGACCTCTCTTCGGGATTTTGGCAGCTTCCCCTTGACGAGCCCTCACGGGAGAAGACCGCATTCCGTACGCCGCAGGGGTTGTTTCAATTTAACTGCCTTCCGATGGGGCTGAATGCGGCCCCTGCCACATTTCAAAGGCTCATGGAACTCGTTTTGACGGGGTTGCAGTGGGAGACATGTCTCATATATTTGGACGATATCATCGTCTTCAGCCGCACATTTGATGAACATTTAAGGCGGCTGGAGACGGTGTTCGCGAGGATGCGCTCCGCGAACTTGAAATTTAAACCAAAGAAATGTCACCTACTGCAACGGTCCGTCCGTTATTTGGGGCACATCGTGAGTGCTGAGGGGGTGTCTACGGACCCGGAAAAAACGGCGTGCGTCCGAGATTGGCCGACTCCGGTCACCGTGGGGGATGTACGTCGCTTTCTGGGATTTGCCTCGTATTATCGAAGATTTGTACCGAATTTTGCGACCATCGCGAGGCCCTTGCACCTCCTTACGGGTAAGGGACGTAAGTTTGCGTGGGGACCGCCGGAAGAGGCGGCCTTTCAGAGTCTGCGTAATCTGTTGGCTACCGCCCCAACATTGGATTATCCGGATTTCAATCAACCGTTCATTCTTGATACGGATGCGAGCGACACAGGTATTGGCGCGGTGTTGTCTCAGTCTAAAGGGGGCGTAGAGCGCGTCGTTGCGTATGGTAGCCGGGTCCTGTCGCCCGCGGAAACACGCTACTGTGTCACTCGCAGGGAACTCTTAGCCGTTGTTTTTTTCCTACGTCAGTTTCGACCGTACCTGTACGGCCGTTCCTTTATCGTACGTACGGATCATGCGGCCTTGCAATATGCCCTTAAAATGGATCAACCTTCCGGCCAGCTGTCGCGTTGGTTGGACACGCTGCAAGAATTTTCATTTCAAATTCACCATCGTAAAGGGGTGCGCCATGCGAACGCAGACGCACTTTCTAGGTTGCCGCAGCGCTCCCCTTGCAAATGTGCGTCGGGGACGCAGAGATGTGCGCCCAGCCTACCCCCCCCTCAGCCGGTGGTATTGGCTGTGGAGAAGTCGGATGCTACTGTGGAACCGGGGCCGACTGATGGGGTTTTGAATCTGCCACGGTCTGTTTGGATAAGGGAGCAAATGATGGATGAGTCGTTAGTGTCCTTGCGGAAGCGATCCAAAGTGGAGGTTGGGGGTCCGGTTACGGAGGGTGCGCCGGAAACCGCGGTCCGAGATGGTCTGCTTATGTGGAGGGAAAGTCTCCAGGAACACTGGCGTCTAGTGGTGCCTGCGTCCCTCCGATACGAGTTGATTAGAACTCTCCATTGTGACACGCTATTACATCTGGGTGTGCAGAAGACCTTGTTGACGTTGCAACGTCATTATTTTTGGCACGGCATGTCGACGGATGTCGTGGGGCACGTCCGCGCGTGCCCTGACTGTGCCCGGCGTAAGCCTCCTAAACATCCTTATGTGCCACCCTTACAGTCAATTCGGGTGTCTCGGGTCAATGAATTGGTGGCACTGGACATTTTGGGACCTTTCCCACCTTCGGCGAGGGGTAATAAATATTTGCTGGTCGGGGTTGAGTACCTCTCCCGTTGGCCGATGGCCTGGCCGTTGCCCGATCAATCGGCCGCGGCCATTACCGACGCCTTTTTGTTCGGATATGTTATGGACAAGGGTGCGCCGGAGAGACTCCTTACGGATCAGGGCCGAAATTTTTCTTCGAAATTATTGGCGGAAGTATGCGCGGGCCTAGGGACTAAGAAGGTCCGGACATCCCCATACCATCCGCAAACGGATGGTATGGTTGAGCGGCTAAACCGGACATTGTCTGCCATGCTGTGCCACACGGTGAGTGAGCAACAATCGGATTGGGACCTGCACATCCCGGGGGTGCTTTCGGCGTACAGGATGACTCCTCATGCGGCTACGGGTTATTCGCCATTTTACCTTATGTATGGTCGGGAAAACGTGCCGCCAATGGATGTGCAGATGGGAACCGGTGTGAGGGGACCTTGTAAACCGCTTCCTGACTACATTCGGGACACTGTTCGCCGGGTCTCGGAGGCGCGGGAGAGTGCCCGTGTGGCTACGGCCAAAGCTCAGGCCCGAAATGAGAGGTACGCACGGCGTTCCAAAGGGGAGTGCCCCTGGAAGGTTGGGGACCTGGCCTGGCTCCATTGCCCGCAGGTGCGGCCGGGTACCTCTCCCAAATTTCACAAACCTTGGCGAGGGCCTGTCCGCCTCATTGAGGTTCCTAATCCTCAGTCGGCGCGTGTTCAAATTGGTTCTCGCCGCTGGTTTGTCCACACGTCGCGCTTGAAACCGTATGTTGCTCCCCTACATGATGCATCATCTCCCAATGTTGCCTTGCCGGGGTCTGTTGCTGCCGACTCTCCCCCGCCTGCGTCCATTGATCTTGCTAGAGCGCCTGTCGTACCTGTTCCAGGCAGGCCGGCCTTGACACCGGAGGGGACGAGGCGCTCTGCTCGGAGGGTGCCTGCCAGATCTGCGGGTCCTTCGAGCCCTGCAGCCCTTCCGACCCCGCTGCAGACGCATCCGCGGGACAAGCCCAAGACTGATCCTTCAAGGACACGGGACGTTGGTGGACTTCCAACAGCGACAGGGGGATTTCACCCTGTCGCTCCTCAAACTCAATCACGTTCCCGTTCCGCGGATGGGCCGCCGACCGTCCGGGACGGGCCGGCGACCCGCACACGCTCTAAATCCCTTGTGTTTCGTTGATTGTTATGTTGTATTGTTCTTACTGTGTATTTATTGCCTGCTTCTGCTACGTTATTGATTGTTGAGTTGTGTTGATTGTTCTTACTGTTATATTGCATGCTTGGTGTCCTTTGGTGTGTTACGCTCGGGTTCGCCCGCATTACTGTTGGTGTTGTTCAGCCGAGGTCGGCTGGGTTTTTCTCCACGGGGGAGGGTGGTGTAATGCGGGCGCGGGCGACCTCCCGGATGTGACGTCACGGAGAGGTGGAGTTAGGTGACGTGGGAGGAAAGGTTAAGGTTCTTAAGGGAGGAGACCGGAAGAGGAAGGCAGAACGAGTGGGACTGGACCAGAGTAAGGCCACGTGGGCAAAGCCAAGGGGTGGCAGCGGCGGCCAGCGGTGGCCAGCTAAGGGAGCAGCCAGCGGAGCTGCGAGAGAAGACAGCGGTGGGGCGGCTGGAGAGAAGGCGGACGAGGAGCTGCGGGGAACACAGCCGGCGAGGCTGTGTGTGAGGGAGAGGCTACGAGAGCGACGAGAGGAGAGAGAGGCTGAGAGAACGACGAGGGGAGAAACTGCAGGAGAGCAGTATCAGTGTCAGTATAGAGTCTTATAGAAGGACAGCCGTGCGGGTTAAGAGAGAAGGACCGAATAAAGGACACCAAGCCAGACATCGTGGTCGAGTCCTTTATTACACATTGAACGGGCGGCGCAGTGGCGCAGTGGGATCGCGTCAACTCGCAATTTGTAAGGTCGTACCAGCAGGGGTAAGACTCATAATCGTTATCCTTCCGGATTTGATGAACAAAGCTGTCCTATTAGAGATGCTGGTCTCCGTCTTTGGACCGTGGCATTTCCACCACTGACCGGGGATCGCCAACGCAGAAACGGGTCACTCGTTTTACTCGTGCACTTGCACCGGGTATGGGAGAAATATTGTGACGCTATACGCGGCTGAAAGGCATTGCCTTGCCGTTGTGCCCTGTTTTTAAATTAAAATGGGAACATGTGCAAATATTGGATCAATTTCCATGTTGAAATAATTATATGGATGTCAGAAAAATTAAAAATTCTACAAAATGCAGAAGTTGTACAGTACAAGAAGAAGGACTTTACCGAAAGAACCAAAGAGTAATTCCTGCAGTGACGAAAGCTTCAAATCAAGAAGGAGCAGTTCATGCTCTTTATGTCAGGTTGCACGTTTTTTAAAGAGACATTGTTGCATTTGTCAATACCTTTCTACTGCGCGTCATACCAAAGCAAAACTGTCAAACGTCGACTCTTCCGTTACTTGCAGGCACTTGGATCATTCGTCCTGTTGTGTCTGTGTCCACCATAAAATGACGGTAGCCAAGTTGTTGTGAATTAGCACCGGTGGAGGGTGACACCGTAACCAAGTTTTGCTGACGAATGTAAATAACAATTATGCAGGATAATTATTAACCTTTTGTTTTCCAGCCAACAGCAAAGATCCGGATGAACCAGTTCTGGAGTTCAGTCTTGGTGAGAAGCCAAATGACCGCATTTCTCCTGCACTTTGACCAGTTCTTTGGCAAGTGTCTCAACTCTTAACCACTCACCGTTTAACCCTTTGCCGATTTGCCGGCCGGCAGCGTGCAGCGAAATCGTGACATCGTCGCTGGACCGGCGACCGAGCCTGTTCGTATCCGTGAGCGTCACGACTCCGCCGCAGGCTTTCTGGACCAAGCACGCGCAGACCGAGATCATCGAGGTGAGCGCATAGGGCGCGCAAACCCTCGCCGGAGACGCGTAACGGTGCGGAGGGTGATAGCGGTGGTGGTGATTGTGCCGCCTGGGCCTTACGCGCCCAACTCCTAAACTAACTCGGATTGAAATGGTGACTCTACCTCTCTGGCCTCTCTTTGTGCTGTGAAGAAAGGCAATTGCCTGAAACGTCACCGATGCTCCAGGTTACCCTCTCTTTTATTGCGGTAGATGCATTCCAAATAAAGAGCGCACAAAGCCGAATTGCACAGCATAGACTGCACAGTCACCTAACTGCACAATGCATCACACAAGACAGCTGCCTGCCCAGTAGCGCATACAGCGCACACACAATGTTGTCCCACGTTTCGATCGCGCAGCCGCATATGTTTGAATTCAAACCGCATATCGCGAATTTTGTGTCATGATAAGTTCGCCACATACATATGCAAAATTGCGCAAAAAGAAACTTATATAAAGTGAGGGAAACTTATTTATCTATAAAGGCAGTGGTTATGAAGAATGTGAGTGTTGTTTTTGTGCACTACTGCCAATGCAATACCTCCAAATAATTTGTCTGATTAAAATGATTGGACACGAGGTGGCCATGTGGGTTAATGTGAGATGGTGGGTTTGAATCCAGGCAAACATTGGCTTCTTTTGAGCTGCACTTGAGACAAGCAGCAGCCTGTGTGCATGCGTGCAACTTCATTTCCTACAGAGGGGACAGGGATTGGTTGTTGTGGCTCTTGTGCGATTGCGGTGGGGAAGGGAAGCGCTTTTCACCCATGTCATCGTCGTGGTACGTACTCCTTGTGGTTTAACATTCAAGGGAATGTTAGTGTAAACAAGCGATTTTTTACAAAACGTACTCAGTGTCGAGTGTAACCTGTTTAGTTTTTTTGAATATTGTTTGCCGCTTTTTTCCATCTATGAAAGTTGTCTGCAATTTTTGTTGCATATTTCATCATCGACCGAAAACATTCTTGCTTCCCCCTGCTGCTTTGTAGAAGCAGGAAGTTGACGCTTTCATAATCGTCGCGACATGAAAACGTAGACGAGATATTTTTGTTTATGTTAACGGTCGCCTACATGTACATGCACAGTTCTTCTGTCAATCTACTGCTGGACGGGGAGACAGAGGGATGGCAACAGATATACAGCGTGCGAGTGTGGATGCGAATGGACATGAGAGTTTATTTTTTTAACAAAGGCGGCGAGTCACGCCATTGTAAGTGTGCGCACGCTGTGTGCTGCGTTTCTATCACGTTCCGCCCTTTCCCCCCCTGATGCCTTGCAGGGAACCAGCACTCCTATCTTCCTGAGCAGCATTGCGTTCCTGCCGGACTCGCAGGCCACGCAGCTCACGCGCGTGCGCCTCTCCGTCTACGATGTCAAGGACAGGACCCAGGGAATGGTGCGTGCGTGCGGACGGATGGTGCCAAGTGCCACCCTCCCCACTCTTCGCCCCAAACACAAATAAATTAACCCACAGTCATGAAAAGTCAAGGACGTGTCCAAGACGTGATTCATATTCTCGGTTGCTAAGCACTTTTTAAAAGAGACTCGTGCAAATTGAAAAAAAAACTTCCTCAAGTGTTTGGCGTTTGCAAGTATTTCTGCCTCTCTTTCGTTCTATTGGTGAATAATGGTTAACGATTGACAATGCTGACGATGGTTGTAATGTTTTACTAATGACAGCCTTTGTTCTTTAATGCTGTCGCCTGCTAGATGTACCTACTGGGAACAGCATTGTTTACCATCAAGGACCTTTTGAGTTCCAGAAACCACCGCCTGCATATTACATTAACGTGAGTCCTTCCTTGTCTCTCCTTTCCTTCCGCCTTTCATCCTGTTCACCCTTGACACACACGCCAGCCCAGTTACTACTCCCAACGGACGCCTGTGCCGCTTTGCAGGCGTCCCATGTTTATATTTATAAATTTAGCTCGGCCTCACTCTCGCTCAAATCCCTCGAGAAATCTCAACGGCCCGGCCCTCTCGTGTCAAATTACCACCAGCCGTAACATTTGCGCTCTGGATATAAATATTAAAAAGAAAATCTAAACGGGATTGGCCGCTGCTTGGGGGTTTGGTCCTGCTGATGCTTGGGGGGGCGGTGCCCCGCCGTGTCACCCGCGCCACAGATCGCCGGAGAATGAGCGAGTAGGCAACATCTCAGTACTCGGCTGGCAGATGGAGAGACACGAGGAGTCTCGCTCCGCACACAGGGGCTCTCCCGACAACAGCCGGGTACGTGCGTGTGCGTGTGTGGACGCATGCTCTCGCCGCCATCAGCATCCCACCTCGACGCCTCTGATGGTCAACCACTTTTTCACCGTCGTCATTGCTACTGGTATTATCATCGTTGTCGTCGTCGTCATAGCAGTGGTAGGCATTTTCTCACAGAGCCAAAGTTTGTCAATGTGTCACCTGATCATCGAATGATTGATCTGAAATAAGTCACTCTGGAAGAACCATTGCAGGGTTGTGTAAGACGGACCTGTTGGAGTGATTTTATAAGTACAGTATTACTGGATGTCCTCTTTCAGAGTCGTGGCTTGAGTTGATTTCACGCCCGCTGTGTGGATCTGTAGAAGGAAATTTCTTTGGCCAATAACAGGATTCGGTGCGTTAGGGTTGTGGGTCACGTACTACACTTTGATTGTTATTGTTACCATTGTTGTGATCGCCTGGTCCTACAGACGGTGCTGACTGTGGATGAAAGCTTGGCAGAGTCTATGGGTGTTCGGGCCAAATACTCATCCCTACGCAAAGACACGCTGCTGAAATCTGGTAATTCGTGTGCGTAGAAGAAAGCCAATGAATGATTTAAAGAGAGATGAGTATCATCATAGCTTTGTTTTAAATAAAATTTATAAACTGGAATGTTTACCCCTTTTCAGAGGTCGCAAACGGGTTTTGATTCCTTACCCGTACCCGTACCCAGCCGCACCAGGGTCGCAAATGGATACCCGTACCCGTACCCTACCCGTACCCGGCCGGGTACGGGTAGGGTACGGGTATCGGGTACCCGATTTCGACCTCTGGGATGAAGCCATGTTGCAGGCGCGGGTGGGTTGATTCTAGTAACTTGAATTGTGAGAAGAGACAAGACGTTGGGAAATGAGTGACAAACAGTTACTCACCAGTGATTCACGGCCTACCCGTACCCGTACCCGGCCGCACCAGGGTCGCAAACGGGTACCCGTACCTGTACCCGGCCGGGTACGGTTAGCCGGGTATCGGGTAGGGTACGGGTATCAGGTACCCGGTTGCGACCTCTGCCCCCTTTCCCCGCTCCGAGACGTCTGCAAGTTGTGCAGGGTGGGGTCTCGGAACGCGTAAGCAGTTCGTCGTCAATTTTATTTAGAGAGGCATTGCGCCGTTGTTTTCAAAGACATTGTACTCACCGCAGAGAACTGTCGCGACACGGGCGCACTCTATGATAGCTGGCGCCAAACTGTGCCACACGCTCTCCCGCAATGGCCCCGTGGGAGCCTCGGTACGTCTTCCAACCTGAACAATAATAACAATAACGTGTATTTTATAACTTTGTCATACACGTTTGTCATCGGAATGGGAAAGGGTGCATCCATTTATACTGCTGGGTGGACAGGAGGGGGGGAGGGTGTTATAACAAACTTGGCCATTGTTTCAACTGCCCCACCAGGAGAATTAACCGGTGAACTCTGATAATAACCATTACACCACTGGCAGCATCCCCTTTGTACTTGTTACAAAATACATTTGTACCTAAGTGGTGTCTTTACCTGGGGAGCGTAAGTGAACAACACGATTTTATTTGATTCGTGCAAATGCGTTTGTGCTTTGTTAACGATTTATCAACTTTTTTGCGGGGGCGGCAGTGATCGAGGGCGTGATTTACCGCACGTACCGTCTCCCCACGACGGACGGGAATCAGCTGCGCGTGCACGAGCAGATGGGCGAGACGTTGCTGTCGTTCCACGTACCTCGACAGCTGCTGGCGCTGTACGTGGAGGAGGACAGCGCCCGGTTCGTGAGCGCACGCACGCTGGCTCGCTCGCTCGCCGACACACACGTTTACACGCCTCACCTTTACTCCCGTCTTATCAGAATCGGAGTATTTATTGATGCTGGAGGAATGCGATGAGCTCGAAAGCTCTTTCTCACAGATGTCCAGTAGACGGGTGAGCGAATATGCACCGGCATATTCGCTCGCTCATCTACACACCTAACAGAATACCCACATAACCATGTGTATTCGCATACCCGCTCGCCAATCTGCACACCTAACCACATAACCACACAATTGCGTCACGCACATACTCATCTACACGCCCGACCACATACCTAAGCAACCAATCATGCCCTTACGCACGTACACAGCCTTGTAAACACCCATTCAGGCGATAGCATATTCACCACACACGATGTCTGCTTGTGCACCCAGATAAACACAAGTATGCCTTAGGAAGCATCAAACAAAAGATGCATGGTGTGCGCACACAGATGAATTCCTGTACCAGTGGCAAGCACCTGTGCTGGGTATTAAATCGATATCCGGTCTAATTAGTCACAGGCACAGACGCTGGCTCCAATTCCAAAAAAGTCGCAGCTGTTTAAAAAAAAAAGAATTCCTAACTCCCCCCCTGTGCCCACCCTCCGCCACAGGCACGTGTCACTTCTTGATAGCAGTCCTCTGAGGTTGACGGCTCACAGTTGTTTGGGTTTTTTTTCCCTTCCCTGCAGCCCTTTTGGGATGATTGGAGTTGGGGGCGGGTTTCTATAACCGAGGCTGCAGGGTCATCCTCGTAGGGTTGATGACAGCTGCTCTTGAGCATCTGTGTCCGGTGCCGGCTTGCCCCCGGAGGTCATTGCTGGCTAAAGTCAGCACCGTACCTCATTGGACCTGTGGTTATAATGGCAGTGCCCCGGGGAATTGATGTGGCCGATCTTTTCTTCCGGCCACTTGGCCCCCACACGTGTCCTACTGGCCTTAATTAGTGCCGGCCTTGCCACTGCATTGCCAACAGGGGAAGGGGGGACACTGTGTTATCCGTTGTTCATGTTGATATACAATTACTACTTCTAACTGTCGTGCACACGAAGGTAAGCTATGCCGACAGGAAGATAAACTGTAGAAGCACATTTTACTGTATGTTACAACTGCACGATAGTCAAAGTCTACATTATAATGATTATATTACCAATCGTTAAAGGCGCAGTTGAATCTACTATACAAGTTATGTGAGCACGTGATACTACAGTGGATATGGAGCAGTCGTTAAGTGGTTTGCACACTGCGCTAAGAACCTGGTGACGTGTTCAACAACGGGTCATGGATAACGTCAGTGGCAAGTGCTATCTCAATCTGTCCTGGAGCTGCCGCAGGTTGACTCTGCCTTAAAAGGAGCACCTGGTGCAGTGTATCGGCGTCAGAACCGGGGTAACAAAGACGCTTTAGTGTGTTTCTGGCTACACCGCTTCATTATGTTCTCGCCATCAGCCATGGTCAATCCACTGCTGGATTAAGCGAATAGATCGTGCACCATCAATCGGTGTGGCCGCACTGGTATGTCGTGTCTGCGCGTGTGCAGAGTCTTGGCTTTGGAGGAGCTGGGCGAGTTGTCTCCTCACTGGGAGGGCCTCCGCAGGCAGATGGTCATGCAGTACACGTCCGTCATCAACACCTACCAGGAGAGCCAGCGCGAGCTCAACAGATACAAGGGCACGTATTGCACCCACCGGCGTGCAGCTTGTTACTGACATGACCCTTGTAGAATATACTACTCCATATATGTACACTAGCCCGTACGCCATCCCATACATCGATCCCACACACGTACGCTCTCGCGACACCAGACCACCACACACTGCTCAAAACGTTATCCTGCGCACAAGGACACAGATCCCCTTGTATAGCCTTTAACAGGCTGTTGGGGCACGTGCTATTTGCTAGCACCACGGCACATGATGGGGTCGGTGGCCAACACCACGTGTGGCTGTCTTCGTCTCCCCAGTGGTGATGTTTACACACAGCACCAGATACTCCTTTGAGGCTGAGTCTACCTAGGAGAGGCCCAGGATCTGTTTAGATAATCGTCACGCACTACACACTTGCACATACATTGACCCGCACGATGCCCCCACACATATCAACTCCACCACAGCAGTCGACACGTTATCTAGGGCAGCGGTCACATGGCCGAGCGAGAGCGCGTTTGTCGCTGGCTGCGGTGGTTTGTAATTTCGAGCCCCAAAGCCACGCTGGTTAATACTGCGACTGTGTTAACCAGCGTGTGCTAATCAGCGTGTGCTAACCCAGCGCAAACTGATATGCGCCGTTTGCTTCGCAGTGGGATGTTAACGGTCCTGTGATGTTATTTGAAAAACAAGTGGTGCACCTGTGCTGGCGGTACGGGTCAAATTTTTGCCCATGTTTGAAAAACCACTCGCAAATTACTTTACTTGGGTCAATTCACGTAACAGTGTCACACCTGACTGGCAGGCTGTACCCGTCTGGAATATATGGTGTTTTTCGTGATAGCTGTGCACTATGAGAATGGTGCTAACACGAAATGTATTAAATTATTATGTTTCAACGCACTACCCAACACACCACGAACTACTGATCCTCGTCTCCACACCAAATTGCATAACCACCACGTCACTCAGCACCCCCACAACCTACCCCACTGCACCGCTCGAAACACTGCCCTGTGGCGGCAAGCACGCACCCTCCATGGCAAAGGGGCACGTCCCGCCATGGCCCGGCGTATGAGATTAGCAGCGCTGGCGACGGCAGGCTGAACGCGAGTATCTAAAGCTCCGTGTTGACGTGCTTCTCTCTCTGCCGGCGGCGGCGGTGCCGGCGGTGGCGGAACAGGCCCGTCATTCAAGCCGAGCCGGCTGCGCACGGAGCGAGGCCTGGAATTCGTCCCGGTGAACCTGCACATGCAGCGCATGCGGGTCATGGACGACGTGCACACAGGTGTGCCTCCCCCCGCCTCGCAGTGGCTCGTCCGTTCACACTATACACGTGGTCACCGTCAGCGAACATCATGAAAATTCTAGATTTGAAGCTTTCGTGACTGCAAGAATTCATACTCTTAGGTTTTTTCGGTAAAGTCATGTAGGTAAAAAAATAATAATAATAATATAAATTAAATAATAAATCACGACGTTTCGTTTTGTTGCCTCCGAAACGTCGTGATTTATTATTTTATTTCTATTTTTTTCTTCTATTATTTTATTATTATTTATTTTTATCATTATTTTTTTACCTACGTGACTTTACCGAAAAAACCTAAGAGTATCATGAAAATTCTTCGGCACGTTTTCGTGACGGGTGCTGCAAGATTTGTCCGTGTCCGTCCGGTGCTCGCCGATCTGCATTGGCTACTGGGTTTTCTAAACGAATGCATTGTGAGGTCACACTCATTGCTCACTAAGTGCTTAACGCAAATGAACCACAGTACTTTGCATCAACCATCACGCAAACTCCGGTCACCCTCGCAGCAACTTTTGGCTAACCATCGAACAAAGACGGTCACTGCATCGCGCACTTTCAGATGTGCTTCTGCGGCCATCTGGAACGCTCATGCTTCTGATATTAGGAAGCCATCGGAGCTGTGCACTTTTAAATCTAGATTGAAAACGAATTTCTTTAGAACTGCTCCTTTGTGTTTACTTTGTTGTCCTTCCCCCACACCTTCGATATTAGCACGATTGGCTACGTACTGTGCGAAAGAAGCTCAACATACATACTTCCACGAAGTAAAACAACTTGTCAAAGATCCAAATTGTAGTCGGAGAAACATCACAATCCATACTTAACCAGTTGCCTTATATTAGGGTCGCTTCTAATGTGTCTGTATCACAATTTCCTGTGCGACCACAATGCCCACCCGCACAAAGCTAAACCCTTTCTTTGAAACCGCATCACAGTTCTATCTATGAAATGTGCGTGTGGCATTTCCTTAAAATAAATACATGGCCACTGCTGCGATATGACCGCAGCAGTTTGTGAGGAAATTAATAAATAGAACATGCCACATCGCACAACCATGCTAAACTGTACAGTAATTACTTATTGAAAAGCTTATTACAGTGCACATTTAAAATGGTAAATATGTAGCTAATTGTCATCAAGTTCATAATGTAATTCATGAGGGTCACTGTAGGTTGCTGAAGTTACAGCAGACCACTGTTGACATTGATACAATTCAGTGTAAGGGCCTTTAGCAACTCGTTGAATATCCAAACATTAGTGAGAGGGGAATCATCCCAAGCCGTCTTGCACACCTGCCTTGTTTATGTTTCTCCGTCTCGGCTCAACGCATGCTGCAATATGGTCAAACGATTGTGAATAATTGCACGTGTAAGTAGCTGACGAGAGAGCAGAAGAGCCTCTTTGGCGTTTCATTCTTGCCGTTGTTACATTTCAGACCACACGTATGACATCGTGACGGTGGGAGCGCCTGCAGCTCATGTGCAGGGATTCAAAACCGGGGGCCTGCGGAAGCTCGTGACCAAATTTGAGGAGTCGAAGAAAAGGTGAACGAAACTGGATTGGAAGCGCGCACACATGCACACGCGCACACATGCACAGGCGCTTATACTCGGATATACACATTCGCACACAAAGACAAAGATCCCCCAGCCAAGCTTCAACAAACTGTTGGGGCAAGTACTGTTAGCAAGCACTTGCCAAGGGGAGCAAGGCATACTAGGGAGTGGTGTAGCTATCATCGCACCCAGCAGCCTTTTGTCACTCTAGTGCTGATGTTTGCACACTGGACTGGGCTCACATTTTAAGCTGACCAAGTGTCAAACTGTTGTCACCCGGGTTCGTAGCGCAGTGCCCTCACGCTGCGTCACCGCTGCTCGAATTCGCACACAACGACACGCACGCAAATATACGTAGGCACAGGAAAGCACGCGCACTCCCACGCAGCATAACGCTTTCAAAGTCAGCTGTTTGTATTTCTCCACATTTGCAATGATTTGTTAGTTCACTAAAAATCTATTTAAACTGCAATCATTGAGTGTTAGTTTCCAGCACTGACACCTTCAAATTTACTTTCAAGCAATTCATGATGTGTATATACGACATTTTTAGCAATAGCCCAGTTTACACGGCTGACGTCAGAGGTGAGTGAAATGTAAACTGGTCCCGGGCCCCATTATGCCTTGGCCAGCACGGTGAAACAAGTCGAATGGCTTGGGGAGCCCATTATCCAGCAGTGGATTGGCAAAGGGCTTTAAAAGAAGAAAAAAACTGCCGGGTTGGAGCTATGGTTGTTACACCGTGTTCTGCCTGCTCTGGGTCTGCCAGGCGAGAGTCAATTGACATGGAGCGCACTGGAATGACAAACCACGAGGGCAGGAAGGTCTCGCTGTTAGTCACTTCTGATTAATTCGATTCATCCTAAAAATGCTCCTGCTGTGTTGCACCATGCTCCCAAATACACTCTATTGCATTGCCTGCTTTCCGGTGCGCGTCTGCGGCCATCTGCCACGCACTTCCTTCCAATATTAGGAAGCCACTGGAGCTCCAATTAGCGTGGTTGGCTACATACGAAGTTCAACATACATACAATCAATCCCCATGTGCTTCCCGTATCCCATATTACTCGTCTCTCGCGTATCCCGTATCCCTCATGTTGCCTCCACACGCCTATGTGACTTCAATGAGTGCCTGGTGCAGTGAAATGTTGTTATGCTTGTTTACCCATAAATGAGTCGCTGAGTCTCAAAGCGCTTAGTCCAGAGGATCCTGCAAATTTTTTGCAGTAAGGCTCCATGTTGCTGTGTGCAATCCAATTTGACTAACATGCAGATAATTTTCAGTTTCGTGGATGTTGTGGCCAATACAATTCACGTTGTGTGTGTACATCATAAAACATCACAAACATGAGCACCGGGGAAGACGATGGTAGTCGGGCAGTGAATCTAGCCACACCACTGACGCTCGCCTCCCCTATGCCACGTGTCCCCCCTCGTGTCATCGCTCTTCCCGCCGCGGCCAGCCCGGCGATGGGCTCGCGAGCGAGCGCGTGGCGGCCGCAGGACGTGGTGAAGGCCCGCGAGCTCAACGCACAGATCACGGCGCTGCGCACGCAGGTGGCCTACTACGCCGAGCGGCTCTCCCGCGCCGCTCGCGAGCATTCGGCGTGCGGCCTGGAGCGCACCCTCGCCAGCCTCGCCGACAAGGTGGGGCCCGCGCTCGGCGCACGCGTCGTGCAGAGTGGCCACCGAACGTGGCCGGTTTTTGCCAGGCTGATGACGATAACGATAATGACGATGCCGACGTTTTGTTGTTGCCGCTTCGGCGTCGTCGCGTCTTTGCGCAGACCCGCCAGCTGGTGACGGTGTGCGACTGCAAGCTGCTGGGCGGTGCCGTGCACTCGCTGGCGTCGGCGCGCCCCGACTTTGTCGCCTCCGTGCCGACCCCGCCCGGCGAAGCGAGCGGTAGCAGCGGCAGCCCCAGCGGCAGCGCCGGCGGCAGCAGCTGCGGGGGCGGAGAGGAGGGCGTCGAGGACAGGGACCGCGTCGTCCTGCGCAACGATCGCGACTCGCTGGCGGCTCGCTGGACGGGCCGGGAGAACCGCGCCTCGCTCACCTTGTCCATCGCGTCGTCGTTCGCATCCCTGATGACGGCCGGGAACGCGGCCGGCACTTCGGCGGTGTGCGGCGGCGAGTGGCCCGAGGAAGAGTGGGTGCGTGTGTGTGCAAGTGTGTGCGTGTGTGCGTGTGTGTGTGCGTGTGTGTGCAAGTGTGTGCGTGTGTGTGTACCAGGCCTGGTACAAGCGTCGTGGTGACGTCACTGCCACTTAGTGGCGAATGGCGGTTGTTGTTGTTGTGTGTGCGTGCGTAGTGGGGAACGGTCGTGCAGCGGTTGGTGCGCTGCGCTGTGAACCCGGCGACCCGAGTTCGATTCCCGCTCACGGCCAACACTAGCGACGATTATCTGCATGGGTCCTGGGTCTCTCCCCGAGGTTGACTCAAATGAGTACTTGGTGTGATGTGTAAACATCACCACTGGGGAGACAAAGACGGCCGGGCGTGGTGTTGGCCACCCACCCACTCGCATGCCATACTGGCCTTCATCAGTGCTCGATAACAGCACTTGCCCTAACAGTCTTTATGGCTTTGTGGGGAATCTTTGTCTCTGTGTGTGCGCGTGTGCCTGAGTACATACTTTGCATGTTTTTGTCATGTACCTACGTACATGTTTTGTGTGTATGTGCATGGGTAGCGATGACTTAGTGGTTAGCGTCGTGCACCGTGAACCGATCCTGGGCCTCCCGGAGATTGATTCAGCTTTAACTGAGTGTCTTGTGCGGTGTGTAAACATCAGCGTTGGCCACATCACCAACATTTTACATGAATAAGTTTCATCTTTATATGGGCATCCTGAGAGGTCTATCTATGGGCATCATGAGAACTCTATATATCAATTAATTAATGCATCCAAGCTGAAAACATATCTAAGCAGTAATGTTATCTTTAATGCAGACATTACATTAAATTTGACTTCATGTATATTGATGAGCTAAACATCACAAACTAATCTCACTTCCTTAGTTGCAGGGGAGTGGTGGTATAGTGGTTAGCGCAATGCGCTATGAAACCGGTGATTTGGATTACAATCGCGAGCAAATCAAAATCAGTCGTGATGGGCGAGCGACGAATGCACCACTCCTGGGGTTTCCCTCCCACACACCAGTCGGCACCGACAAGCATGGTGAAGTATGATGGCGTGGGGAGAGGTAATCCTTCATCCAGCAGTGGACTTTTGTCACTCCTGAACATACTTAAACATCTTCTTGGTTCTTTCAGTAAAGTCACGTAGAAGGGAAGTAATAAAATAATAAAAATAAAACATAATAAAATAATTCTCACGACGTTTCGGCCACAACGCAAGCAGCCGTCCTCAGGTGAAGAATGAAACACCACCAAGCTTGGAGCGTATATTTAAGCTGGGTTGGAGGGGGGGGGGTGGGAAGAAGAGCGCCTAGACAAAATGAACACTTGCGACCAATCAAGCGGCTGGATTTGTTGTTGCAGCCGTGGAGCGGTTTGTGAATGAATAAACAAACGGGACGTGCGTGCTGTTTTGCGCCGGTCTTGCCCGCGTGCCCCGCAGAGCAGCGTGTGGCTCAACGTGGACAAAAGCCTGGACTGCATCATCAAGGCGGTGGATCGCCTCCTGCAGCGCGAGCGCCGCTGCGGCCAGGAAGGCCAGGCCAACGCCTCCGACGACGTCTTCTCCTCGGCAGAGCTGTCGGCATCGTCCCGAGTTGGGAGTACGGTGCCCCCCACCTTCCCCCCCCCCCCCCACCTCCGTTTCAAACATTGCGTCAGAGCCGGAATGTAAAAGTTAGAACCAACTGAACTGAACTACGAGCTATTTTTGTGTTACCAAGGCAAGGCCCACTGAGCTATATAGGTCGTTTTCAGAAGCAACCTGAGCACAAAAGATAGCTCAATGAAGTGGCTTATTATGTGGATATTTATAGCAGCCAATACTCTTAAATTCATCTTTCTAAATGTGGAGGGAAAAACCGGAGGACCTGGAGAAAAATCCACACGACCACAGGCATCAGGGGTTGATCCCACGACCTCCTGTATACCAGGCGAGGTAGTTAACATTTCGCCACCGTGGCGCCCCAAAGTGGGGGTTACAAATATTATCATAGCCTTAGCAGGGGTCACTAATATTCTTGAAGTTGGAGCCGTTCTCAAGCAGGTGAGGGAGGCTAGACTTGCTTGGATGGTGTGGCATTGCGTTGGAAAGAAACAAAGAAATGCAATCGGAAGGGCTACGAAGCTCAGAGACCCATAGACTCACACACAGCCCCACACATCAGAAGGGCTACGGAGCTCAGAGACCCATAGACTCACACACAGCCCCACACATCAGAAGGGCTGTGGAGATGCCACCGGTGCAGGCCACAAGAATTGGGAGACTTGAGGGTCAGATGCAGTGGATTGAGAGATTGAGGGCAGTGGGGGACTTTTGGCTTCGAAGAAGTTCAAGGAACATAAGCCACCATCACGTGAAAACTGGTCATCCTCGCAGCGTTTTTTGCCTAGCCATGAGATGTGCTTCTGCGGCTGTCTGGAATACTCTTCCTTCAGATATTAGGAAGACACTGGAGCTATGCACTTATAAATCAAGGTTGAAAACTAATTTCTTAAAAAAAATATTGTCCGTCCCCTGCACCTCCAATGAGCACGGTAAACTATGTATGGTCCAAAAGAAGTTCAACATACTTACAAAGTTTCCAAATGTTGCATTATGGATAGGGTAATGCGTGGCTAACAAGGCCACGTGGGACATCTGGGATAGCCCTGACTGCGGGAATGGTGCAGACTTTGGCAGATACTGTGGAGGTCTGACCTCTGAGCAGACTGGATGAAGGACTGAGAGCACTGAGGGCTGTAGACGAAGCTGTGGGTCCGGCTTGATCAAGTAGGCGCACGCTATAAGAAGAAGATGGCAGCATTGTGTTACCCCCTTCACCCTGTCGCCATTGTGTCTCTTGCAGATGGAGGACTGACATTGGTGGAATTGACACCAACTACTGGTAAGCATCGCACACTGCTGTCTGGGACTGTAGATTCTAGTGTGGCTGGAAATTCAAACAGTGACAAACATTGGGGGAGCTTCGGGGTAGGGTGACACAGGTGTGAATGGCTTTCATGGTTGTGCTTCTGCAAACAAGTGTCTGGAATGCAGTGGTGCTTTGGTTGTATTGTAAATTGAGTGTATACACAACTGCCCACTCCCCGTGTCCTCTCAATGTTTTGTTTTATGTTTACCAAAGACTATTGGCCGATTGTGATTGTGGAAAATGTACGTATGTTGAACTTATTCCGCGCCCGTACGTAGCCAACCGCGCTTACTGGAGGTGCGGGAAAATGTTAGGCTGACGACGACTTCAGGCTCCTTGCTGTAGTTGAAAGGTCACACTCATCTCAAAGCTCGTCATTGGTTCTTTAGAACCTTGACGTCTGTCTGCAGAAAAGCGTTTAGTGACTACGGTTGCACTGTGATCTCTAAGTTGTCCATCGGTGTAGGAGATGGCTGTGTCTGCAGCGCAGCGTACCCCATGCGGTTCAATGCAGACTTTCGATGAATCGACGCGTCGTTACGCGCCCGCCCGTTTGCCTGACCCGCACTCGCGCTTTCGGTGACGGCGGCAGGCGCGGAGTGGAGCGAGACGCTGTACCCGCTGCTCGCCACGCTCACGGACTGCGTGTGCATGCTGAGCGAGCGCGCCCGCCAGGCTGTCACCTTCCTGCTCATGCAGGACGGCGCCGCGTCCGTCGTGCAGGCCCTCGGCCTGCAGCACCGCCGTGACCTCGTCTTCTCGCAGGCCGTAGGCAGCGCACCGCCAACACTCCGTCACGGAGCCTCGCACGACGCTGAGTCACACTACGCTATCATCGGTGCTCTGCTACTTATTGTCCGTCAATACAATACACAATGATGCTGCATTGTTTCATTATGCTGTGCAGCTTATTGTCTGTTGGCACAATACACAATGATGCTGCTGCATTGTTTCATTATGCTGTGCGGCTTATTGTCTGTTGGTACAATACACAATGATGCTGCATTGTTTCATTATGCTGTGCGGCTTATTTTCTGTTGGTACAATACACAATGATGCTGCATTGTTTCATTATGCTGTGCAGCTTATTGTTTGTTGGCACAATACACAATGATGCTGCTGCATTGTTTCATTATGCTGTGCTACTTATTGTCTGTTGGTACAATACACAATGATGCTGCATTGTTTCATTATGCTGTGCGGCTTATTGTCTGTTGGTACAATACACAATGATGCTGCATTGTTTCATTATGCTGTGCGGCTTATTTTCTGTTGGTACAATACACAATGATGCTGCATTGTTTCATTATGCTATGCTACTTATTGTCTGTTGGTACAATACACAATGATGCTGCATTGTTTCATTATGCTGTGCGGCTTATTTTCTGTTGGTACAATACACAATGATGCTGCATTGTTTCATTATGCTGTGCAGCTTATTGTCTGTTGGTACAATACACAATGATGCTGCATTGTTTCATTATGCTGTGCTACTTATTGTCTGTTGGTACAATACACAATGATGCTGCATTGTTTCATTATGCTGTGCTGCTTATTGTCTGTTGGTACAATACACAATGATGCTGCATTGTTTCATTATGCTGTGCGGCTTATTGTCTGTTGGTACAATACACAATGATGCTGCATTGTTTCATTATGCTGTGCGGCTTATTGTCTGTTGGTACAATACACAATGAGGCTGCATTGTTTCATTATGCTGTGCGGCTTATTTTCTGTTGGTACAATACACAATGATGCTGCATTGTTTCATTATGCTGTGCGGCTTATTGTCTGTTGGTACAATACACAATGATGCTGCATTGTTTCATTATGCTGTGCTGCATGGTGTATAATGCTAGGCCACATGATGATACATTCCATTACGCATATCTATAATGCATGTCCTACAGCATGCTGTACTGCACGTCACGTGATGCTTCGCTACACAGTTCCACGGTACACAATAGTACGCAAAGCTGTGTTACACTGCATTTCACCGACGGTAATGCACACGTGTTGACGTACAGTGTGTTCTGGAACACGTTGTTAGACCACGCTACATCACATCGTGATACCTTGCACAATGCTATTTATACACAGTGCTACATTACACTGAGGACATGTATGTGTAGGGGTCCTGGCTATGCACATCTATGGAGGCTTTGATGGTGTGAACATTGTCATTTTAATCGGGCGGTGGTGGTGGTGGTGCATGACTGTAATCTGGGCACTGTGGAGGCAAGGATTGGTGGGTCACGAAAATGTTGTGAAAATGTGGGCATCGAGTAGCCGTAACCCTGTCTTGGCAGGAGAAGGCGGTACATCAAATGTGGACTCTCCTGCCTTATCCACCTGTTTAGTGTTGACCCCATGGGTTTTGACCACTCAGTAATTGGCTAAAAGCATCTTCGTATCTAGGAGGCCGCAGATTTTGAGCAATTGTTGATGCCGGCTCACCGCACAGCTGCTCTTCCCGCTTTTCTGTGGTTGCCCGCGCCCCTGCGTCGTTCTCTCTCTTTGACAGTGAGCGAATTAATACTGCGCGCGTTACAAGTTGAAATTCTCCTTATTTTTTGTATTTCGTTTTTGCAGTGTTGACCCTTGAAATCTTGTAAATAGGCAATTCATAAGTAATATATTCCTCAGCAGGTGCAGATTGCATGAAAGCGTATGCTATTTTGCGAATCATTAAATCACACCTGCAAAGCGCAACCATAAATAAACATCGCGATGCATTCACGTCAATGCAGCTAAAAATGGCCAAGAAAAAATCCTGACATATTCGGCATGAATTTTTTTTTGGTGGTGTTGTTTTGCAAATCATTTAACCTCACCGTATGAGCAGCAAACAACATAAATGCATAGAATTGGTGTGCATTCACATCCATACCTCCTTGCTTTGAGTTGGACAAAGAGGAGAAAAATATTAAACATTATTTCACCTAATTTTTTTTTTACTTTTCCTTGCAACCCTGCCCGGCACCTCGCTCCCCCCTGACCCCGCGTTTCCACAGCTCTCAGCTCTCGTGTGTGGATTCATCGTGAAGCTACGCAGCTGTCTCCATGACGACGGGTTTCTACGGCAACTGCACACCATCGGGCTGCTGGCACAGTTCGAGGGGCTGCTAAGCACCTACGGTTAGAGGCTCGGGGTCACAGGTCGTTGCCTTTGGCATGGACGAATGGCAGAGCAGCATGCCTGAACCCAGTCTGTAATGACATTACCAACGTTGCAACGGTGCTAATTTCGTAAGTGAAATTAGTGATGAAAATATCCGTCAACTAAGTGTTTTTATTTTAGTCACTGATAACGTACGTTCGTTGGTGCGAGGGGATGGTAATTTTCACCCTTCCCCTCTTACTATTATAAGGTCGGCCAATTGGTGAACTGAACCTCCTGGGGCATACATTACATTTGATATGCCGTTGCCAAATGGGTTCAGCTTCAAGAGCCAATACTTAAAATAATTACATCAATACCGTCAAAACGTGGTGATGACTATGACTACTAACCCAAGACGGAAGCTTGACGGACTATGGCGAGATAACATTAACTAATCGGAATGCATTTGTGAGGGGATCTATACTGGATTTTTATCGTTGAAAATATTTACTGAGTTTACTGATCGGCTGACCTGAGAATATTGAGGGTGATAAATTACACGCCCCGCGCACCAACTTGTAAAGAACAGAGAGTGGATTACATTTGTTTGACTGCGTTAGTTGACTGGACTAACCGACTAAAATAAAAAAAAAACATTTTGACTACGTAAGCACTGCAATGGCATTGTGTACTGTTAAATAAAAAACAGTAACAGTCATCGTTCTCATCTGGTGATCACTCTCTTGACAGGCGAGGAGATCGGGATGGTGGAGGACATGAGTGTGGGCATCTCCGACCTTCGCAACGTGACCTTCAAGGTCGTTCCCGCGTCGACCACTGCCTCGGCCGAGGCGATGCTGCCGATCATCGATGGGAATCGGTGCGCGCCGACGCGATTGGGGAAACCTTGGCATTGCTTAGACCGCACCCACCGTAGGTCACGGTGCAGCAGGGCAATTTGAAGGCAATCGTTGCCGCCAATTGTCACCGGCAATGGCTGCCACCGTGGGCTGCCTCCCTGCCCTCACCAACTCACATTGACCGGCACGGTCCCGCACAGCCTTTATCTAGCAGTACAGGAGGTCGTGGGTTCGATTCTGACCCTGACGCAGAGGTCGCAATTGGGTATCCGATACCCGTACCCTACCCGATACCCGGCTACCCGTACCCGGCCGGTTACGAGTACGGGTACCCGTTTGCGACCCTGGTGCGGCCGGGTACGGGTAAGGAATAAAAACCCGTTTGCGACCTCTGCCCTAACGCCTACTGTATATTTGGAGTCGACATGTTGTCCCCGTGGACACATGTTTTTTTCCTCCACATTTAGAAACGTATTTAGAGTATTTGGCTGCGATAAATTTCCACGTGAAAGGCCACTTTGTTGAACTGTCATTTCAAAAAGAGCTCATAGCTCAGTGGGTCTTACCTGGTAACATAGAAATAGAAAAGGGTTGTCCGTGCACATGAGAGCCCATTAAGGATGAAGTGTTTCCCGCAAGGTCGACATGTGGGAGAGACCCGCATGAAGTAGCATTGTGGCATGTTCAGAACAGTACTCGGTGCAAAAAGGCCAGTTGAACGGTCTTACAGAATCATTTTGGTGAAAATCTCTTGTACAGTCAACCGTTGTTGGATACTTTGGGGTAGACGCATTTGTAAAAAGCGTTGGTCTTGCTGTTGACGTCGTCGTTGTCATTTTCTGAATGCAGGGACGGCTTCAACGTGCGCATCCCGTTGCCGGCGGCCATGTTTGACGCGTTGCCGCGGGAGATCCAGAGCGGGATGCTGTTGCGTGTGCAGCCGGTCTTCTTCAACGTCGGCATCAACGAGCAGCAGACGCTCGCCGACAAGTCAGCCTTGCCCTCGCTCACCACACACTCCCATCACACTCCCGCGTTAACACTCCCGCACCTCCGCTGAGCATGGTCGGCTACGTACGGTGTGAAAGAAGTTCAACGTACATGTATACTTCATTACGGCAACAATTGCGGTTGAATGTAACAACGGCAATTCATTTGAACCTTATGGCGGGACCATGGGGTCCCGTAATTAATATATTTATTTTTGGCGACTCCATCCCACCTCGCACATCGACGCCGCAACCCACCAGAAATCAATCCTCTCGTTCTTCACCAAGCACCCGTCGTTGCCAAAATTGCCGTAGTCATAATCAAAACTATTAAACTTTGACTAGCGCATCGTGTAGAGCTCGTCGAGAGGAATAAATAGATTGCCGTATCGTTCGCCTTCAACTGACAAAATGACGTCGCAACGCAGTTGATGCGAGAGCCGGGGGCTTATGGGACCCCGGAGTCCCGCCATAAGGTTCATTGCATGCAGTAAATAGCACCCGCATCTCAGTATACTCTACACATTTGAGGGACTAAATAAGGGAAGAATGGCAGGGGTGGGGGTAGAGTCAGGACAGAAAAACATGACCAAGAAGGGAGAAAGCAACGCGACAGCACAGTCCCACGACCAAGCAATCGGAGCCCAGAAATAACAACTTTGTAACGTATGTATGCATGTTGATTTTTTTTGCACGGTACATAGCAAACCGTGCTAATCGGAGGTACGGGGTGAGGGCAGCAAACTAAACACAAAAGTCAGTTCTCATGAAACGAGTTTTCAATCTAGATTTAAAAGTGCATAGCTCCAGTGGCTTCCTCATAAAACAGCTGCATGACCTAGCAAAACAAATGTGCGGTGGTATGAACGACTTTGGACGTGGTGACCTCCAGAGCTGGCGATCTGTACGGAAATGGTGACGCACTCGAAGGCAGGGTAAAGTGACCCATCTCTCCGCCGCACGCGCACCACAGGTTCGGCGACACGTCGCTGCAGGAGATCATCAACCTGGAGAGTTGGGGTCGCCTCAACTCCTACTACGAGCAGTTCAAGGAGCTTCTCCCTGATGACTGTGAGCCACCGTTTCTTTTGTCGCTTTGCCACCGCCGTTCACCGGACCCGAACCCGCAGCCATGTGGATTTAAAAAATTATTATTACAAGAAACCATGGACGCGGTTAAGAATTACTTAACGGACATTTGGAGTTTGACACTAAAGTTGTAGAACAGCTTACCCAGAAATATTTTCTATGCTTATGGATTGATTTAACAGTGGTTAATCTCGGCTCTGCTCAGGGCTGTAGTCAGGACATGAGCTGGACATCACTTTTGACTTTTGATTTTTTTATCCATGTTGCATGTTCACTAATTACCCTCCATTGATATTGTATTATTGTTTTTTTTATGCTTCCCCTTCACCCGCTCTCTCCCGCTCGTTCTGCGCAGGCCTCCCTCGCTCCCTTAGCCAGACCTGCCTCTCAGAACTGCTGCGTTTCCTCGGGCAGAACGTGCGTGCGCGCAAACCCAAGAACGTGGATATCCTGTGGCAGGCTGCTGAGGTAATGGCCTCCACTTCAGGTCGATGTCTCTTTGCTCACGTGTGTGTGTGTGTGGAGTGCATCGGGTGAAAAGATGAATGCTCGCACCTCCGATTAACACGGTTGGCTACGTACGGTGCGAAAGAGGTTCAACATACATACAGTGGAGCAATCTTGGTCCAATATTCTAAATAACAATTAACTTTTTAGTGGTTTGTTTGTCAAAAAAAACCTCACTATCTCAAGACATTATCCAGAGGTTTGTGCATTGGGATCTTTGGCCGATTTTTTTTTTAAGAAGTCTTACAACATAAATCACAGAATAGTGATATCCATTTCCTTACCCATAAAAGAGAACCCTCTTGAGTCTTACGGCAGTTTTTTTCACTTCCAAGTGTTTTTATTTCATGTGGCATGAAACCGAAGTGACCAAAAGAGTTCATCGTTCTGACACCGGGTAATGAGATCATACCTGCCTGCCTACAGAGTTTATCGGGCGACGGGAGAAAAAAAAACGGCGCGCGATTTTAACCGGCCTTGTTGCGCTGCCTCACCCCCCTAGGCCTGCCGGCGCCTCAACGGCCTGCGGCTCACGAGCTGCAAGAGCGCCAAGGACCGCACGGCCATGTCGGTGACGCTGGAACAGTGCCTGATCCTGCAGCAGGAGCACGGCATGGCGCCGCAGGTCTTCACGCAGACGCTTGACTGCATGCGCAGGTACAGGCATGCACCTGCATGTGCTCAGACGCAGCACGTGCACGCACGCATGCAACAAAGATCTTCCGTATAGCCTTAACAGACTGTTGCGGCAAGTGCTGTTAGCGAGCACCTATGAAGGCCGGCACGGCACACGAGGGGGCTGGTGGCCAGCACCACCTTTGTCTCTATAGTGGCATTGATTACACATTAAATCACATACTTATTTCAGGCTGAATCGACCTAGGGGAGGCCCAGGACTGGTACAGATAATCGTCATTGGTGTATGATAGCTGTGATCGGGAATTGAACTCGTGTCCGTGGATTCGTAGTGCAGCACGCTAACCGCTAGACGACACACACATCCACCCACATCCACGAACAGGTACATTTATACGTATGTGATGGAGCCAGTGGGACAGACGAGGTCTGCATCTCAGCCTTCCTCGTGCATTGAAAATTGATAACCCACAAAATATAAATTAAGTGAATGGAAAACGTCAATTTCTGACTTTATTGCGTAGCCGTCGTCAGTGTGGGTTATCTTGAACAATATTTGTTAGTAGGTTGTCAAGTTTTTACAAGGTACACCTCAATGCAAAGTTGGGAAATTGTAAAAAAAAAATTGGTTTCCTGCTCACATGAGCATCGAGCGGTGTTCATCTCCTGTTTACAGCTCGGAGCCGGTGGTGGACATTATCCATTTCTATGGCGGGAACGAGTCTTTTGTGTCGAACTTTCCACAAATTGATACTTATTTTATTTAACCCCCTGTAGGGGGGTGCAGGGCTCAGTTGACCCCTGACCAGGATTTAACTTTAACTTGTAAAACTTCCACTCGCAAGCGACGTGCTCTAACCACCGTATTGCTTGGCTGGTTTGAGAAATTTAAGGCAGTGACAATTCACTAAATCTTCTTGGTTCTTTCGGTAAAGTCACGTAGAAGGGAAGTAATAAAATAATAAAAATAAAACATAATAAAACAATTCTCACGACGTTTCGGCCACAACGCAAGCAGCCGTCCTCAGGTGAAAACCAGGTCCGTCGAGGCGACAGAGTCTGAATGAAACAGCACACGAGCTTGGAGCATATATATAAGCTGGGCGCATTGACAAAGGAATTTGCATATCAAAAGGAATTTAGCATATTTATGGGAAATGCAGGAATGTGATTAGTCCTGCATATGCATGTGCATTATGCAGGATTAACAGCATCAAAGGGACCTGCAGTTACTGCTGCTGCTGAAATTACTGCTGCTGCTGCAGTTTCTGCTGCTGCTGCAGTTACTGCTGCTGCTGCAGTTGCTGCTGCTGCTGCACTTGCTGCTGCTGCTGCACTTGCTGCTGCTACTGCAGTTGCTGCCTTATCCATTTTAATATAACACTATGTATTATTCTACCCACCCTAATGTGTATCACACTGCTATATGTTTACTATACAATTACGACACCATACATTACTCTGCACACTGCACCATGCCAGTGAGTGGAACGCGGTCTGAAAGTCACCGTAAACGTGAACACAATCAGTTAAGATCCGAAATGGTTTATTACGTCCTTCCAATGATTGCTAAGCCAGAATCCATCTTCTCGGTTGAAATTGTCTCTGTGTTTGTATATGTGGATCGCCTCATGAACGAATCTCTCATGATAGCCAGATGGCTTGCAGAGAACCTCTGTCTTGGAGAAGTCAATGTCATGTGAGCCCACTGAATTGTAACAGTGATCTGCCACGGCTGAGGTGTTTGTCCTACCGTGTTTCAGGTCTGCCTTATGTTCACGGATGCGGTCCGAGACATGTCGTTTGGTTTCCCCAATGTAACTGCTACCACAGAGGCAACTTAGTTTGTAGACGCCAGGGTACTGTATGTCTGGAACCACATCTTTTACAGACGGGACCAGATCACGGATTTTATGTACTGTGTTGAATCGGACCTGGATCTTGTGTTTAATCAGGATTTTGGAGATCTTTTTCATTCAACACAGTACATAAAATCCGTGATCTGGTCCCGTCTGTAAAAGATGTGGTTCCAGACATACAGTACCCTGGCGTCTACAAACTAAGTTTCCTCTGTGGTAGCAGTTACATTGGGGAAACCAAACGACATGTCTCGGACCGCATCCGTGAACATAAGGCAGACCTGAAACACGGTAGGACAAACACCTCAGCCGTGGCAGATCACTGTTACAATTCAGTGGGCTCACATGACATTGACTTCTCCAAGACAGAGGTTCTCTGCAATCCATCTGGCTATCATGAGAGATTCGTTCATGAGGCGATCCACATATACAAACACAGAGACAATTTCAACCGAGAAGATGGATTCTGGCTTAGCAATCATTGGAAGGACGTAATAAACCATTTCGGATCTTAACTGATTGTGTTCACGTTTACGGTGACTTTCAGACCGCGTTCCACTCACTGGCATGGTGCAGTGTGCAGAGTAATGTATGGTGTCGTAATTGTATAGTAAACATATAGCAGTGTGATACACATTAGGGTGGGTAGAATAATACATAGTGTTATATTAAAATGGATAAGGCAGCAACTGCAGTAGCAGCAGCAAGTGCAGCAGCAGCAGCAAGTGCAGCAGCAGCAGCAACTGCAGCAGCAGCAGTAACTGCAGCAGCAGCAGAAACTGCAGCAGCAGCAGTAATTTCAGCAGCAGCAGTAACTGCAGGTCCCTTTGATGCTGTTAATCCTGCATAATGCACATGCATATGCAGGACTAATCACATTCCTGCATTTCCCATAAATATGCTAAATTCCTTTTGATATGCAAATTCCTTTGTCAATGCGCCCAGCTTATATATATGCTCCAAGCTCGTGCCCGTAAAATTAGATATCAAGGAAGGGCTTGCTGAGTCTTAAGACTCTGTTTTTTTTACGGGAGATTTGGCTATTTTCTTAATGGGTATTTTGCTCGTGGGAGTGAACCAGAGTAACAAGAGTAATCCCATGCACGAAAGAGCTGCTGTGGTAATTAAACCACCCACTCGGGTGGAAAATAACTCTGTGACCACTGTTCATGACAAAAAGACAAAGATCCCCCGTATAGCCTAAACAGACCGTTGGGGCAAGTGTTGCTAGTGGGCACCTATGAAGGCCGGCACGGCACACGAGGGGGTGGGTGGTCAACACCATGCCCGGCCGCCTTTGTCTCCCTTGTGTCGATGTTTACTCAGCCTCATTTGAGGCTGAGTCAACCTAGGGGGAGGCCCAGGGCCAGTTCAGATAATTGTTACTGGTGTTGGTGACCGTGAGCGGAAATCGAGCTCGGGTTGCCGGGTTGGTAGCGTGCTAACCGCTGCACTACCGCTGTTCATCACACACACACACGCCTGAGTATTAACAGTAGTCATTCATGGCCTTCGTGCTCAACTCTCTTGGCCAAGTTGTATTTTATAAGATGTTATATATATTTAGAAAACACACTGCATGTCAAAGTCAATAACTAAACGTCTGTTGCGTCTTGTTTGAAATTTTTGTTAAATTAACCAACTAGAGCAGAATATTTTTCTTTCCCGTCTCCCTTCTGATTTTATTTGTTCCCAAATGCACTTGCTTCTTCACTGCAATCAAATTATTATATTTTGCTTCTGCTGAATATCAATTTTTATTTGATTTCAAACCACACAAAGGCATGCCATTTCACCCGAACCACAACAAAACACAACCAAATCCTGCCTACGTTTATTTTTATGCCAATGTTAATCCTCACAAACCATTTGTCTCTACACAATAATGTTTCATGGGGACCCAACTCTATACATTACTTTAATCTTTGTTGATTACTGTACCCTTTGCATTCTGATTCCACGCGACACCTTAAAATTTGCCCTGTCATACTCCTGCCATGTTGTTGTGATCATACTTTCTTACTAAACTTTATTTTGTTGACCGCTGCTTCTGAACCCATTTGGGCTACATTTACGAATCCCTTCTGTGATGTAATCACAAAACTCAATTGAAATTCCTCCAATTTACATAAATCCGTACCGTCACCGATCATCCTTCCGACTAAAAACTGACTTTCATTCAACTCGCCTCCAACCACCGACTCCAAAAAAAACAAATCCAACGATCGTCCGGCACTCCCGCACCACTGCGTCGCGCTGCGGCAGTGTGGGCACGTGCGAGATGGCCGTGTGGAAGAGCGTGAGCGGCGGCGCCACGTGGCGGGAGCTGTGCGTGGACCCTTGCCTCCTGTACTCGCTGCCGCTGCTGGCGCTAAGCCCCCACATGCTGCTGGCGTGGCTGTGCCTCAGCGTGGCGCTGCTGCTCACGCGGTTCCGCTGCCAGTGACTATGGCGCCGCCACCGCCGCCGCCGACACCCCACGGACGATGACGACGACGACGGTTGAGGATGACGATCTTGATGATGACTTTGGCGATGATAACAGCTGTGGTGAATAGGATGACAACTGTGGTGGTGGTGGTGATGGTGATGATGGTGGTGACTGGTGATCGTGGCTGTGATGACTATAGTGGTGATGGTGTCTGGCCACGATGGTGACCATGGTTATGATGGTGACTGTGGTGATGATGATAACAATGAAGGCAATGATGATGATAATGACTGGTGAGAGTGATGATAACAGGGATTGTGATAATGACATAGCGACCATTATGATTGTACCTGGACTCCGTGTTGTCAGAAAGGCAGTTTCTACTGGTATTTAGCAGAAAAGAATGGCTGAACTGATACCAATTTGACATTTTTTCTGCGAAAAAAAAATGATGAAATATGCTCTCCACTGGCACGTGAGTTAGGCATAGCTAATTACAATGAAAGTTCATTATCCAGGAACCAGAGGTTAAATTAAGGTAAAAAAGAGGGCCCTGAAGGAGGTGAGGAGTGACCTCCCCTGGATTCAGTCTGGGAACTGGCATAGTCACCCTTGTTTATGTCCTTGCTGGATTCATCATGGCCATAGCCACAAATCCTCCGGAGCCTGCGAATTTAAACAACCGTAATTAATGTTGACATATAGATGGGAGTTGAAACATGACTTTCCCACGGCCCCACTGCGATGAAGCAACTGGGGACAGGTCCTTGGAAAATTCATATTTCAACAGTCACCATGATGAGATTAAGCGAGGGGCTTAGAAGCAGGAATAAAAGACAGAACCATGTGACAAGGGGCTTTGCGGCGGTGGTGTCGGGAAATCATACTTGCGCTGTTTACAGTAAAAACCCAAGCCATTTTTTCCCCTATTGGTCTCTTTTGTAACATTTTAATAACCTGAGCGAGTGCTTCGTCGAGCAGTGTTATCAGGTTTCCTGCACAAATGTCAGGTTTATTATACATGCTGCTCTGGCTGGAAAGCTAGGCACCTGTGTTTTTAATTCAAGCTTCTGTCAAAGTTTAAAATTCTCAGTCTTAATTATATATCTCCCAAGACTTTTATGCCGTTTAGTTCTAACCTTTATATATGTTTGTCCTATGAAACAGTACAATATTAAAAACGGATTCATTATACTAAATGTATATATACACATACATACGTACTAGCATTTTGCTGGCATTATGCAAGTTAAAAGCTTGGAGCTTAGGCAGACATTGCAGCGAGCGGCGTCCGAATTGTGGGAATTGTTCCTTTCTATCTGTAAATGAACAACAATCGACCGACCGCCGCCTTTGGCCCTGAACAATGGGGGCCAGGACAAATGTGCATTGCAAGCTGAACTGTCAGCAGACCCCCCCCCCCCCCCCCCCGCATGCAGCCAGACTCTTCTCTATTCTCCTGCATCTCAAATCGACTGCATGCCCCGCATGTAAACGTGCCGTCAATTAACGACACCCGAGCGGGGCGAACGTCGCCGGGAGCTTGTTTGTGGCGCGGTTGTGACGTCCTTCAACAATTCGGGGGACCACCTTTTCTTCTTTTCTCGTTAAGTCGGTAGGGCTGATGGATGCAGCATTGTTAGGGCGTGGAATTCCGCCTCGGTGTGCATGGCTATAGGCTGCTTTGCGCGTGCCAAAGAGTGCCGTTAGGGTTCTTCGCGCAGCTCGCCACGGAGCGTTTGGATGGCCGCGTAATGAGCGGCAGTTGGGTGTCCATTTAGTGGCGTTCTCGTGTGGCCGGTACTTCTAGTTGGGCATTGGGAATGCTATGACGTTGGTAATCTGGAAGGGTGAGAGTTTACGGGTGGCGTATTTGCCCCGCGCTCCAAACAAAGGCCCTTCCAAGTGTTTGCAATAACTGGGGAGCAAATGTAAGCAGATGTGGGATTGTTGGGTACTTTATTGAATGTATAAGCGAGCCATGATTTGCGGATGCAGAGTGCTTCATCTCGGCTGCAGCTTGGTCTGTCACTTAAAGTTTGTGCAAATGAAGCAGGCTTCTGGCAGCTAAAGTACTGATTATTGAACGGATTATAGTTAGAAGTCTTTCTGTTTTGTGTGCCACTTTGAAGTGCAATATTGTGTAGTTACCCACAGAATGTGACAAGCATATGCATTGAAGTGACACTTTGTATCAAGGAATCTTGATAGATGAATGTGTGTTGTCTAATTTGATTTGGCATCATTTTAGACCAATGGCTGGCGTGTTAACAATTATTAGGCATGTAATGATGCATCGATTCACAGATTAAAATAGATTCTTATGCGCATGGCACATTAATCGAATCGTGTGTGTGAAAATCCATTTTTTTCTCATCTCTTTTCCAAGATATGACTGATAGTATGCATGAAGTTTATGGTCGAGAACACTTTCCTAAACTCAGCTTATGTGATTGACAGTGGCTATATCGTGGTAGATGATAATATATTGTATGTCATTGGTTCCTGTGACTCGTGCAGTCACCAGACTGGGGAAACATGTTACAGATAAAAAAACAATCTGATCATAACCAAATCATAACCAAATCATCACCTCAAATTGCAACAGTGATTTTATGAACTGGCTGCAAATTGTTACATGCCTAATAATGATGTAGCCTACACTGGGAGTGTGAATCTTCGCGGGATGTTATTGGCCAACGAAACACAAACTTAGGGATACTCCCATCCTTTAGCGGGTACACTAACCCTAATGTCACGCTCGCAGGTTCGAAGACACCCCCCCCCCCCCCCCGTCTGAAAAGCAAAACGATAACTGGCAGTAGTTTGTTCTACCTCTCTCACCCTGCCGAAATAGCGTTTTTCTTATGCAGTTTGCAGCACGGTGGCCTGCATGTTACGCCATCAGCTGTGACTCATTAAGGTCGCGCATTTCAAAGTCGCCGCTGCGTTACGGGTCATTGCGCTGGCGATGTGTGCGTGCGAGCGGGTAGCTGCGTGCAGGTGTGCGCTTGTGAAATGTGAGGCTTGAATGTAGGTACCATAACATGTAATTAGGAATACCATATGCTTTTTTGTTACATAAAAAAGGGAATGTCACGTGATGAAACACAAATGTGTGCCTTTTCATTTTTTTCGGATAGCTATGATTTTTTTTGTGGTGTAACGTCCCGTCAAAAGCATCGGTTTGCAAAACGTGGAAGCCACAGTTTACGATGTTGCTTTTTAAAAAATCCCAATTATGCAATCAATCCATTAAATAGCAGGTCATAATATCGACAAGAGGGGCCTCTCTTGAGCTCCCTAGAGCCTCGTCTAGTGGAGACCCTTCAACCAGGAGTGGCGCACCTCCGATGTTGGCGCCCGCCGTTCACGCTGAAATTAAATTGGATTTCAACCATTTCAACGAGCTCTCTCTCACCCGCTGCGTTGCCAAAGGGATATGGTGTAAATTGCACGGGAGGCAATTGACATTCTAATTGGAGGATTTGAGCGCAATCGGAGAGAGCAACGCTTCATCAACAAACAAAAAACTTGACTGGTAGTTTTCAGGTCGGCTCAGGGTAACATTGAGCCAGCGCTGTTGAGATCCTGAATCGCAATGTGGTTTTGAAGCCTGGTTCCCATGCGTCGTGAATTTAAGGTGTCAGTGACTCTACAAAACCCTATAAAAACACGTAATATTAAATTCGCGTTTATTTTTCTTAATTTGCCTTAAAATAAAAAGTGGTCATCTCTTTAGCAGGGCACATAAGAAAGTGCAGTTCTCGTGTATATAACGGGTGACTTGAATGGATCTCAGGAGCAGTTGTCTGATAATTATTTATCAGCTTTTGCAGGCCGATGGGATAATGCACTCATCTGAGAGACTTGTGAGTGGACTCTTCATCTGAGAACACAGTTGGAACACAATTGTGGAAAAAGACGAAATGTGATTTGATGCAAATTGTTGAGTCTCAGACTTGACACAAATTTTTCATAATGTGCTAAAGTAGGAAGGACTACTTTCATCTCCACCACACGTATCACATTATGACATATTATGGCATATTATGGTATTCACAGGGCCGGATTAACCCATACACCTACTATAATCACTCAGGAATCTCTGCCCTTAACGTGTGTGACGTCACTCCACATCGAACAGCCACCCCCCATTCATAATAATTAGCGGCTGACGTCACTCCACATGGGGGGCCGAGGCGCCTCCTCCCCCCTCCTCGGCGTCAACTTGCAACCCTCACTACAAAGGCAGAACCCTCACGCCACGCGATGTGTGTCACATCAATGATATGGCATCCAGTCATACCTGTACTTGTAATAACGCCTATTAAATAATATCAGGGTATTCAGCTACTCCTCTGTCATACATATGACATACTATGCGACGGAGTTGTAGCACATGTGCATATGCAGGGATGACTTGAAGTTGACCTTTGCCTTTTGGAGAAAGGGCAGAGGAACATCTGTGTGACAGTTCAGGTGGTCATAACAGAGATAACACATGTACAATTCAATGGGGAATAGCTGGACTACCATACCCAGAGAACACCCACTCCATCATTCCATGAAGAATAAAAACCTTAATCCACAACTTCACATCGTTTTGCAGCTGTCATTGCCAAAACGATTGCCGATTGCATTTCAATTCACCAATACGCACAACACCATTTATTGCGGTATCATTTAGTCATTATTTGGTGTAACTTATTTATTTCTCCTGCCATTATTTACTTTTGCAATTCATATATTTTTGCTATTATTTTTTTTTATCCCCCCGCTCCCTTTTGTTTTCCCCACATCCCTTCCGCTGTTTGTACGCGTGCCCGTGCTGCATGCGCACCACGCGATGGCCTGCGCGTGCATGCGTGCGCGCGCGAGTCGTGTGTGTGTGTGTGTGGGCGCGTACGTGGGGCTGTGTGTGTGTGCGCGCGTGTGTCCCCGTGTGTTCAGCGAGGGTTGCCGCCGAGAGAACACCATGAAGAACGTGGGCTGCCGCAAATACGCCTTCAACTGCCTGCAGCTCGTCACCTTCCCCAGACATTACCGCCCGCCCGATGGCACCTTCGGCAAGGTGGACACCTGAAGCCAGTCCGGGCGGCGTGGGTGCACAAACACTGGCGTTCGCATGCATGCATGCGGTGCACGGGCTGGGCATTGGGAAATATTGAGCGGGTTGGATATCAAGGGAAGTCGAACTATCGTAGATCAATATGAAATACAAGTCTAAATTTTACATTGCCACAGTTCCCCCCGCCTCTCTTTCTGTAAGGGGTCCATCAGCGAACATGTTAGATGATATGTTTCAATCGTAAAGTCGTGTTGAGGATGGTAATGTGATTAAAGGTATTTTATTTAGACAGGAAAGCCTTATTGAGTTTCATGACTCTTATCAGCAGGGTTCTGCCTTGACATGTTTGTGTCCCAATTCCAATGTAAGGAGTGTTTTGCGTGTCGGAGTAGATTGGAGTGGCTGCATAAAACTCGCCATACAAGGGCAGAATCACACTCCAAGGTCATCACTGACAGGTCCACAATCTCACGTGTCGGGCTGCTATCTCCTTGCCACCTTCAAATTTCCAGTAAAAGTTTTGTTTTGTTTAACCAGGTTAGAACTAAATATAACAGAACTTCGGTCGCATTTTCAAGAATAACCCGGGTCACCAAATTGACAAAGTATAGCAATGAAGTAAAGAAATGGAAACAAAAAACACTATCATATGAGGAATTAAGCATTGCACAAACCTTAAATCAACGTTAAATCAAAGCTAAATATAAAATTGCCTGCAGTGCCAATCAACTTGGGCAGATTACCTCTAGATCATAGCGCAGTTGCCAAAACTAAGCTGCAGAAACATTAAACATATAGGTTGACTACAGTACTAATATTTAAACAGACAAGGTTATATATCCAAAGCAGCTGCAAGTGGAGTTATAAAGAATCGAGAGTTTATCATCAAGTTGTGATTCAGATGGGAGAGAAAACAAGGATATTTGAAGCGACATTGCCTCCTAGTGGGGCTGGGTGTTTCTCAAATGCGCATGATCCAGAAACTCATACCTGCAAAGTGCTGACATCATGGCCGTATCCCACCACTCCCATGGCAGTTGTGAAGTGTGCTTAGCATTTCATTCTACAGCATTTCCAAGGCAGCCCACAGAGGTTTTAAATGCAATCGTTCCACTTGAGTTCTTAGGGTCTCTGGTAGGCTTGCAAAAATTCACCACATCCACAATTCTATTTTCACAAATCAAGGTGCTGATACTATTCAACAATCTATGTTTATTTTTCCCTTATGATTGGTGTATAATTTATAGTGGATGTAGGGTTTCCATGAATCAATCGCATAAAAGTGTTTTTCCAAATCTAGGTCTGGCGACCCCTCCGCTTTGCAATGATAAACTATCAGGTACGTGCAACATGTAGAGAGGCACAATTTGCATATGAATGGAAAAGATCAGAACTCAAACTGGAGGTCACGAGGACTGCAGTTCGAGAAACACTGGCGTCAAAAAAATATATACATGAATTGGAAATGATCAATTTTCAGACGCACAAATTGATGCGTGTATTGGGAGCTCAAGAATTGATTGTCATCGATTAATTTTACTTGGCAAGCCACGAATAATGCCACTACTGTGTAGGGCTTCATGGTTGTGCGGGTATCGCTTTGTGATGTTTATTTCGGGTTGATGCCCAACGTTTCATTCCACGTACTGGGAGCTACTGCAGGAACTGAACTAAGCCACTCACTTTCTCCCTCGACTATATCGAGTTTCAGGCTGGCTCATTTCAGTGCATGAAGCAGCTACCGTCACGTGGACCAAAACGTCACACGTCATGCTGGAGGGAAGTTACGGTGATTCTCATTTTCTGTGAACACCGACCAAGTCCCATGTATCAGCTATGAGCGGGAAGTACCCGGTGTTTCCCCGGGAGAAAAAGATGTAGCGCCCTCCCGTGGCGGGGTCATTTATCACACCAGACGTGGTTGTTAATACTTGTGCCGTTTGTAATGTGGCTGTTGTGATTTCAAATTTGAGTTCGACTTCTCTATCCCCCCCCCCACATTCCTGAAAGAACACTCACTGTGAACACAATAATGGTACCACTTAATGTCACATAGGGCGCTTGCCACGGGTAGTTCTATTTTAAATGGCATTCAATTCCTCCGTTAGCTCGACATTAACAACACGGATTTTATATATAGTGAAATGTCACCGATTCGCACTTAAATTGCGGTTATATTTTTTTTATATCATTACGATATGCATTATTGCATGGTTTTCGTTACATTAAAATATACAACATTAAAACTAATCTGAGACGTCAATTATGTCAGCAGATTACATTTTATCTTGATTTTATGAGCCGCAGTATGTTCTTACAGCACTTAAGTAGATTATGATGTTATTATGTACATCACGTCAGTGATGCATATCCACAGTTTAGATAATACCACGAGACATATTGGTAGGCTGAAGGTGTTGGCGTTTAACATAAACACCAATTCTATCCACATGTATGCCTACCTGCATGCATTAAAATTATTTGCACATTGCTTAGACAATAAATATTAATCTACAGCGGTCTCCGTGAATTTGGTGCGAATGGATGGGCTTTCACTATACGGCTGCCAACAGCAACAATCTACCAGTATTTTTCACTGTTAGTAAAACAAAAATGTGGAATTATGATTAGTTTCGACACTGAAGTTCACGTTTGTGAGTGCTTGTAACTGCAGTAAGGGCATATTTATTTCAGAGATGGATAATAAAACGCACGTTCAGTGAAACTGAGCCCTGTAATCGTTTTTCCCCCCCATCAGCCTTATTAACCGTGTAGCTTTTATAAACCATATATTTAATATGTTCATTACATGAAGGTTATAAATGAAAAGTGTACTTACTCATTACTGTAGAGTTGTAGTCTGTGGCTGTGTTTTCAGGTCCATGTGGTGAAATATTTACTTCTGAGTCGCTCAATTGAGGCAATGTCAAACGGGCAATGAATGGTTGGATCTGATTTGTGTGTGCACGTGTCTTAGCATTACTTCATATATCATTGTGTAAAATGAACGTGGTATTTAAGTATTTATTAGCAAACAGGGTTCTGTAGACTGTCCATATTCACGTAGAAAAAGAGAAGATATATATTTTAAAACAATGCAACAACTGTCGTGTTTTTGAAGTCATTGCATCGTCGCTTTCTTGTGTTTTCATTTGCCAAGTGGACCATCGCAAGAAGATCATGTGCGTTTTGACTTAATGTCCACTGCCCTGCACTGATAAACTGCTGTATGCCACACTCTTGTTCGTTTCACGGTTAATGTGTAACCAATAGTTCAACATATTCGAGCTAATGTCAGACACGTGTTTTTTTTTGTATATTGTAGAGTTTTAGTTCACTTTGTGTGGCCTTTATGTACCTCCTTGACAACTCTGTAAACAATGCAAATATGATCAACAAAAAAACGAACCCTGTAAGATATGTAGATTTAGCATTTCTCTTTGAATGCTTGAAGACCATATTATGAATCAGAACTTTACTGAACCAAGAATGAAAGTGATCATTTGAATGTATCTGCCAATGCTACACAGGCACACGTACCCATGCATGTATGCCTAAAATATTTCAGGGTGCAAATGTGAGTTGAGCACTCTGTGCACTTTACAGAAACATCTCGCAGGTAGAGAGTTAAGTGTGCCGATAACACTGTTGTCAGATCTCGGAGTCTTTGGGATAAATCATCCCTGACCTGAGATCAACACCACGTGAATCTAACACAGGGTCTGTGGGCCAGATGAGGTATAATATTACATTTTTGAGATTAAAAGGCTTCTTTTTGAGGGACCTCTTAACAATGTTTATTTTGTCATTTAACATCTGCCTTAAGGATTCTATATTTTGTTGTTTTAAGTTAAAATATGTTTTTATTTTATTAGGTAAGGCCCACTGAGCTACATAGTTTTTTTCAGCAGTGACCTGGCCACAAATGATAGCTAAAAAAAGTGGCTTTTGTGGAAATGTATAGCAGCCAGTCCTCTCAACTGATGTTTCTAAATGTGGAGGGAAAAGAACGGAGGACCTGGAGAAAAATCCACGCAGAGACTCCAAATATGCAGGCGTCAGTTGTTGGGATCGAACCTACTGCCTCCTGTATACCAGGCGAAGTAGTTGGCATCTCACCACCGATGCTACAGCATCATTCATTGTTGTACTGTTGAAGATTATTCTATAGCCTGGCTCTGCACTCAGATTTTGTTAAAGCTAATAAGCTACCTTTCTGCATTTGTGAGCACACATTCCTTATTGTGAGATTTAGTACCACCATTCCCCTCTTTACATGACAATTTACAGACAAAACGTGTCGATCTGAAGGCACGTGTCTTAACACAATGCAATACGTTACTTCTGCTTTGCATTTGTTTACATATGATTGATTTTAAAAAGATGTGTTATTGACATAAAAATAATAATGTAATGTTTATTTGTTTGATTGGGTTTGTTTTAATGTGCACCCAGCAACACGAGGATTAATCTTGCTTATGAATATTTTTTAATGCTCGCAGGTCACTTTCCTGCTTAGTAGAAGGCAGCTGGTGGTCACTCGGTTTAGCTTGCATGTCTATAATTGCACTTGCTGAAATGTAATTTGTGCTTGGTGTGCAAATGCCTCTGTAGTATGTTACCAAACAGCCCGAAAACTTAGATGTGATGCCATCGAACGTCGATTGAAATAAAGTTCTGCCTCTTGTGCCCTGAATGGTTTAAGTGTGGACTGTGTCTGTGAAAAGTGACCCCATCGTTTAATTAGTTTTTAAAATCCCATCGTCGGTAAAATTTTCCAGGTGTTTTCTCAGCGGGGGACGAAAAAGCCCTCCTGTACTTTTGAATATATTCTAAGTATGATATCGACCATCTTTTGTCCATCTCCTTCTAGACTGAGGTCTCCTACACACCGTTTTGGGCGTGCAGGTTGGTGAAGGGGAGGCACCCAGGGACCGGATTAGATTCGCCACTCATGTTAGTTGTGGCTGGAAATCAAACCTCGGGTCGTCAGGTTCGTCGTGCCGTGGCTTTGAGCCACACACTGCCGCTGCCAATGATGCACCCATAATGATGACACTTTTGGTAAACAAATATACATGTACTGTATACAGTTTATAATTATGAAAATTATAAATAATTTCACTCAATAATAAGTAGGAGTAACGTCACCACACGTTTTTCATTAACAATCCACTGCTTGATAAAGCTCCCCCCCCAAAATCCACCATCCCTCACGGCCCTGCAAAGCAACAATCCATACAGCACCTACAGCATTCAGAAAAAAACAACTAATTATGGGAAATTAAAGTGCTCGATTGAATAAATAATGCACACAAACGGTGTGTCATGAAGTCACACTCTGCAGTTGACATGGACATGTTGGTGAAATTCAAATTAGATGGTGAAATGTTTCTAAACGTGCATTTTGCAATAACCTAACCTATGGCCAACATTAAACTTGATATAAAACAGAGGTTTCATTTTAAGATTGTTTCCCATCTGTAAGGATATAGGTAGAGAGAGAGAGAGGGGAGGGAAAGCAAAATGTGGGGAGGTCAGGAAGAGACTTGGTATAAAACAGGTTTTCTTTTAAGATTGTTTCCCATCTGTAAGGATATAGGTAGAGAGAGAGAGAGAGGGGAGGGAAAGCAAAATATGGGGGAAGTCAGGAAGAGACTTGGTATAAAACAGGTTTTCTTTTAAGATTGTTTCCCATCTGTAAGGATATAGGTAGAGAGAGAGAGAGAGGGGAGGGAAAGCAAAATATGGGGGAAGTCAGGAAGAGACTTGGTATAAAACAGAGGTTTTCTTTTAAGATTGTTTCCCATCTGTAAGGATATAGGTAGAGAGAGAGAGGGGAGGGAAAGCAAAATGTGGGGAGGTCAGGATGAGACTTGGTATAAAAGAGAGGTTTTCTTTTAAGATTGTTTCCCATCTGTAAGGATATAGGTAGAGAGAGAGGGGAGGGAAAGCAAAATGTGGGGAGGTCAGGAAGAGATGGGACAAGGCGATAAGGTTTGTGTGGTGGGATTTTGGGCAAGGCACCAACATGGCTGTGACCAGTACAAACTGGTCGTGGAATTAAAAGGACAAGCAGGCAAACACTTCACAGGCACACCCCACAACCCTCGCTGGCATCTGCCATCTGTCCCAATTGCCTAGAACAACCCCACGGACCATTGTGCATTAGTCTCGCACGTAAGCTGCCCTCCTAACATCATTATTACTGTCAGACATTGTCTATCCACTGCTCGATGAAGGCATTCTCCAATGTTTCCCACCTTGAGTGGGCACATGTCAATAGAAACACTGATGGCGATGATGATCACGTTGATGCACCACTTTATTTAAACAACAATAGAAATAACAAATTGCAAACGTGGTCCGTTTTTCCCCCATCACGACTCTTGCTTTTAAAGATTCTTACCAAAAATAAACAGCAATCGAGTAAAATAAATTATTTGCAAACCCCCAGCAAGTAACATTCTCATTATGCAGGGAGTGTGCATTACAAAACAAAGCATGCAAACGTGGAGGTTCTTTTTAACGTTTCATTTTAATTTACTTTAACATTGTAAGGGAAACAACGTGAGGAGGAATATTGTGGGAATAACTGGACGGCATCGTCTTGAAGGGGACCGACAATGTTTGTACCGACATTGTGGGGGGGACATTGTGATGATACAACAGCTTGCCACGACTGGGTGGTATGAGGCAAGAGTAATGGGGCAGTGATGAGGGGGAACATTTAATGTATTGGTGAGTGAACGTTATGAGGGGGGCATTGTGAGGGAGCAAATAAGCAGATTGAGGGAGCATTTTAAGAGGACTGAGGGAACGTTGTGATGAAACAGTGAGGGAATATTGTGAAGTGGACAGTGAGAGAATATTTATATTTTAAGAAGGTAAGGGAACTAAGAGATTATAACAGGGCATCGTTGAGGGCACATTACGACAGGATACCGAGGAAGCGAAATGGACGTCTGAGTGAACAGTAAAAAAGGGAACGTTGTGGAGTGAATCTTGAGGGAAAATCCGTGAACAGCAGTGAGGGAGGAACATTTTTAATTAAATTGACGAGGAAAAGTATGAGGGAAACATCGTGCGGGAACTGTAACGTTAACGAGTGAGGGAACACTATAAAGTAAAATTTATGGTGCAATGTAAAGAGTGCACTGTGAAGGCTCATTGTAAGTCGACATTGTGAGGGGCACATTGCATTGTTTCTGCGCGAGAAAGCGGTTGTGGTTGAGATTGTAAAGTTCCTTTGTTCTTTTGAAATTTGCGCCAAAACCACCATGACGTCACGTCCTACCAACACGTAGCTCGTTTTAAAAGCTAATATTTATTTTCAGCCCCGTGTCCATCAAATTAATTGGGAAATGTGGAGAGAAGGTGAAGCTATGTTGTTGAAAAAAAAATTGTGGTATAGTTAATTGTCCTGTAAATAAATAACGTCTGTTTTTATCACGTCATGGTCGCGAGTAAGGCGGTCCGGATTTGACGTTCCTCAAAAAAATAATCCCGTCGAACATATCCGTATTTGAACAATTTATCTCGTCGCAAATCCCATTATTACGCGCGCATATTAACGTATTCCTTTTTAAGAGGTGATAACATCTATAAATATCGCACACATTGACGCAAATTACATATATTTTAGGGTCGCCCTGCGCGGAGGGATATGAATGTGCGGAGGGTGAGGTCCAGTGGGGGGTCGTCCCTTGGGTCAGTCCCCACTCGACGGAGCTGAGGGCTCGTTCGGTTTTATTTTTTATTCCTTTTATTGTTGATTTAAAACCATTAAAATGGGCTACTTCTAAGTTTACAATAAGTCCCTCGGTCGGTACAGATCCTCGTCTGTGCGGAGAGGTAAGTGCCGGGCATGACATCGTCGCCTTTCGGTCGTCGTTAATGTTTATTTTTAAACGTTTTACAATATTACATTTATATATCGGTGTAACTAACTCACAAAGTGGTGTTCGACTAACTGGCTAGCTTAACTACCGTGCTTATTTTAACATTCGTGCAGTAATTTGTCGAAGAGTGTTGTGTTGATGCCTCTGGGCTGGTGATGTATGCACAATAGGGGTAGTGAAATGAAGATAAAAACATCGCAACGTTTATAATTCACCTAATGTACAATATTGTTACTTGTATAGAGTATTACCAACACTGAGGCAAACTATACAAGCACACTTTACCGAATACAAATCTACATTTACATTACTATAGCATATAGAACATGGCATACACAATAGGGGACAAGCGACTATGTGGTTATAGTTTATATTAATTCACGTCTGTATATTGTTAACATATGTATGATAGGGGGGCAGATATAATCTATTTATATGTTTTCCTTTGTCACATCAACTGTTTCTTTATAACCATTATGAACACAAAGATAAACCATACAGGCACACGTTACTGTGCTAGTAGCAGTATTGCATTCAATTATAATAATTTGTAAAACCTTGGATTGCGAGCATAATTCGATGCTGGAAACGTTTGTAATCTAAAACACTCGTATATCAAATCACTCTTATATCAAAGCACTCGTATATCAAATCATTCGTATATCAATTGTGATCACCTGACGCTCGACAGACAAAGCGTATGCACGTACTATACTCGTATTGCAAGACCTCGCTCGTTTATCAAATTAATATTTATTTAAATTTTTGCTCGTCTTGCAAAACACTCGCAGACCAAGTTACTGTAATTTGTAAAATGTACACTGCGGGGGCATGTGACATTGTGTTTATAAAAAACAAACATTTGGTATTTATGAATCGTTAAAGGCGTTCAATGTAGGCCACAAACAGGCGTTGCTATGTGGGGGGGGGGGGTGCCATCGATCTGGTCGTGGGTTAGAACATCAGTGGCGAAGTGATATCATCGATCTGGTCGTGGGCTATAACATCAGTGGCGAAGTGATATCATCGATCTGGTCGTGGGCTATAACATCAGTGGCGAAGTGATATCATCGATCTGGTCGTGGGCTATAACATCAGTGGCGAAGTGATATCATCGATCTGGTCGTGGGCTATAACATCAGTGGCGAAGTGATATCATCGATCTGGTCGTGGGCTATAACATCAGTGGCGAAGTGATATCATCGATCTGGTCGTGGGCTATAACATCAGTGGCGAAGTGATATCATCGATCTGGTCGTGGGTTAGAACATCAGTGGCGAAGTGATACCATCGATCTGGTCGTGGAGTATAACATCAGTGGCGAAGTGGTGATACCATCGATCTGGACCTGGGCTATAACATCAGTGGCGAAGTGATACCATCGATCTGGTCATGGGCTATAACATCAGTGGCGAAGTGATACCATCGATCTGGTCGTGGGCTATAACAGTGGCGAAGTGATAATACAATCGATCTGGACCTGGGCTATAACAGTGGCGAAGTGATACCATCGATCTGGTCGTGGGCTATAACAGTGGCGAAGTGATAATACAATCGATCTGGACCTGGGCTATAACAGTGGCGAAGTGATACCATCGATCTGGTCGTGGGCTATAACAGTGGCGAAGTGATAATACAATCGATCTGGACCTGGGCTATAACAGTGGCGAAGTGATACCATCGATCTGGTCCTGGGCTATAACATCAGTGGCGAAGTGATACCATCGATCTGGTCCTGGGCTATAACATCAGTGGCGAAGTGATACCATCGATCTGGTCGTGGGCCATCATCCTCCCTTCACCAAACCCGGACGGAACGGCGTAGTGTGAGGTATAGACAAACTAGCCACCCTCATCCAGCAGTGGATTGACAAAGGCCGTACTTTGATGCAACGTGGATACCCGTACGATCCTATCCCCTATCCCCAAATGTACAATGTGGGCCACTTACAGTAATGTGCTTAGACTAATGTGTGTATTGTAGCTGTTGACGTGGGATCTGTTAGACGATACTTCACCGCGCTGGTTAGCTCATGACAGCACGAGAGTAAATTGTCTACCCTCTGCTGACCACATCGTTGTTAAAGTACTGTACGTGCTTTTGTTCGTATCGTAAACGTTCTGCACAGTGTTTTGGCATGTTCAGTATCGTAGTGCATGAGTAGCTACGACTGTTGTCCACACTTCGTATTATTGCAATGCTTGGTAAGTGACACTGAGGGTGGATGCGCGGCCTCTGCTGGTGGGTTTATTTTATTCAATTGCTTTGGTACTAAAGGCACGATGACGTGAGACGAAAGTATTCATTTTAGTGTGCGTACGCAAATATTTCGTAATTCTTCGTGTTACGAAGCGCCTGAAAAAAGGGCGTACATTTGACGGAGAGTTGCGATTTGCCTCCTTACGTCTTCATACCCGTGAACCCCTGATCAGTGCCCTCACTACCTTATTATAGACCAAATTCAGAGTGTATTGGTCACCCCGTGCCTGTATCAATATCAACGTTGATCCTACAAAGTCCCATCACAAGGGAGAAACACAAATAGACAATCACCACCACTACACTCACCACTAGTACACTCGCCATTTGTACACTCACCACTAGTAAACTCACCACTACGCTCATCACTAGTACACTCACCATGACATACATGTCAACCCCTTATCAGTGCCCTACCTTATTAGACCAAATTCATACCATATTGATCACCCCGTGCCTTATAAATCTCAACTTTCATCCGACAAAGTCCCATTGCCAGGGAGAAACACAAACAAAGACAAAAAAACATGTTTTTTTTCCGTATTGAAACGTCTGTACACCTTATGGACCTCAAAACTCAATTTTCCTGTACAAGAATACGGATAACCCGTATGGGTTGATAGCGATGCGTCTCCCAGGAGTGGCCTAAATGCGGTTTCCCCCGCTCGTTATTGCGTGACGCGAGGCGCTCTTTGCCACGGCTATTTTTACCAAGACAAACGTTTCGAGACTCACGTAGCAACGCCCCTGAACGATCGATGGAGTCAGTGGGGTTGGTGCGGGGGGGTTGACGAGTTTGGTTCCAAGTTCAGGGACCAGAGTGGCCTGGTGGTATGACGCAAGCCGTGGTATGCAAAACGGGGTTAAACTCGGTCGCTTAGCCTGTGCCAATGTGTCTCACGTATTGCTTTTCACTGTGTAGGTGTACCGTAAAGCGTGTTTCACATCTGCGTGCCAAGAGTATAATAGAAGGCAAAAGAAAAGTCACTATCCTTCCAGATTGTTTTTTTTTTCTAATCGTCTTGGGTTTCAGTTGATAACATATTAAGGGGGCACCACTCAACTATATTTTGTATAGGGGTTAAGGGTTAATGGGTTAGAGGTTCGGATTCATGGATGGGGGTTAAGGTTTATGGTTAAGGGTTAGGGTTAAGGTGTGGGTTAGAGATGGTGGTACTTTAAACTGCCTTTTCAGGAGTTTCCTGCATTGAATATTCCCATCAATTCACGTTTGATGGGAGAAACCCCATAGATACGAGTGGAAAACAATCACAAGCTCCACACAGATACTCCCATCCAAGCACAACACAACATCAAACGGCGATATCTACACATACTATGCATAAATATAAATGCACAATTATGTTTATATGACATACTAACACTGCTGCATGGTATGTATATGTAATGTGTGAAGTACGTATGCAGTCTAATCCACAGGCCTGTAATCTAGGTCAGTGACAAAGGGTTGGGGGATCAGATTTTTTAAACTCCCAATCCCACCAATGCAACAAAAGTTGAGAATCGGTGAAGCTCTCCTGGGCTAGTAAATAGCAGAATACATACGTTGTGGTGGCATTATTGTTGGAAATCTTGGCCTCTTCAAAATCATGTACAGTTTGGTCTATATCAAAGTGTATATTTCACATCAGGTTTTAAGTACCATATGTTTTTATATACCCACTACACATCTAAAAAGGCATTAGCTAATGGATCCAGATGCACTTTGGACATTCAAACACGAAAAGGTAACGTTATCTGTACATTAATATACATGAGTATGGCATTGCCTAGTAACACTGAGTGTGCTATTTGTGTCCCTCGCAGGTAGCTTTGTCTGGTTGGAAGGAACGCCTGGATTGCAGTCGCCATGCCAGGGGTGCTGGGTGCACAGAGGCTGATGGAGCTTTTGGACGATGCCTTGGCCAAAGAGACCAAGGCAGGGCTCAATCGCCTCCTGCAGATTCCTTCCAACCAGGTTCGGTCTTGATGCCTTTCGATTTGTGCTGCACACCAAGACAAAGAGCATATTTAGGACAGAACCCTGTGCCCTGACGCAGCTTTAAATCAATGTTTCGTGTGTCCCTAGATTGCACGTGACAGGTGTTGCCGATTGATTTATAATGGAATGTAATTTAATTGTCAGCCGCTTATGGCTGTGGGCTCTGGAGCCTAAAAAAAAAATTGTTGACAGATGTGGTCGTTCAGCCATGCACCCAAAGTTCCTCTTACGTGCTTAGTGCGTCATGGTGACTCTCACTTCACCATGTGGAACCAAAGTTGGGCTGGGAAACTTAGTGCATTTTTTTGTCATTGCCTGTTTGTACGTTTGACTCACCTCATTGCACAGTAACATTGTACACTTGTTATGAGTATCCGAGATTTCTATAATAATACAACAGGTAAAAGTGGAGCTCAATTTAAATTAGTAACTTTGTTTTAATGCTCAATACAATAATTGTATTATATCACCTTCACAAAAACACGTATTGTACTTTTTAAAATTCACTGTTAAATGGGTTGAAATGAAGTGGGAGGCATTGATTGTTAACGGACCATGTCTTTTTGGCTGGTACAGGACGAGGCTATCTCTCCAGCACAGAGAGACGAGGTTGTGCGCTGGCTCGCACAGCTTAATGGAACTTTCCGCTTCTACCCCGAGACTCTGGCGCTGGCCGTCAGTACCCTCGACCGCTTCCTTTCCATCGTCAAGGTAAGAGCGAGCCAGTCCCAACACATGCTGATGATAAAAATGTGTGATTTTGTAAATTTGTTTAGAGTTGATTGACTTTAAACACAATTAAAATACAACTTTTCAGTGCAATAATAAATTCAGTGTATGTGTGCATTCATGATAAGAGTGTTATGTAAAGCACTAATAAAACTTTACTGTGTCTACAGGCGCGACCAAAGTACCTCCGCTGCATGGCTGTTTCTTGTTTCTTCCTGGCTGCCAAGCTCTCAGAGGAGCCAGAGGTAAGCTCACTAATCACCAGGCAACTGTACCTGTGCTTGTGTCATTGCAGATTTTTCCAGAGCCATTACTGTACACTCAAACACCTTGGTGTAAACAATTCAGCTGAAAAAGGCCAATTTTTCTGGGTCACAAACTGGGGGAAAAAGAAAACTGAACCGTGACTTCCTCATTCGCATTAAGCCTCAAAAATAGATCCCTGAACCACCTTGTAGTTTTGCACCGTTGAATGTTCCGAAACAACACAGCGTGGAGGATGAAAAATATACCGCCAATAGGAACAACTTTAAGAGGCTTAGTGCCGGTGGGTTGCATGTGGCGTTACAAGAGGCCCGGACGCGCATTGCAGGCGGTGCCGATGGTGAAGGACCTGGCTCACGAGAGCGAGTGCGGCTGCTCGCCACGCGAGATCCTGCGCATGGAGATGCTGGTGCTGGACAAGCTGGGCTGGGACTTGCGGGTCGTCACCGCTCTCGACTTCCTGCACATTGTAAGATGTCGTCTGGTGATGCTGCCAAAACATGCCCGCTGTCTGAAGTGGACTCGACAGAGCTGCCTGGGCAGACACAGGGCCCTGGGGTATAGTCGTGTGTGCAGTGAAGAGGATGATAAACACGACTGAAGCAGGGAAACCAGCAACTTTCAAGCATGCATTCCAACACACCTACAACTACTGCCTGGGGAAATTTTAAAGATCACCGAAATTCCCCTAAATGCACACTAAGCTTGGTATACTGTATTCTTTAAATGACCAATGTTCATTTCTTGTTTATTCTGTGAAGTAACCTACAAATGGCTACGAATGTTTACTTTAGCAAAAAGATTACTCATTAAGTCAATACTAAAATTGATGAGTTAAACTGCTGAAGACTACAATCACTTCATGATAGTTTAAACAGCTCATTAAAATAGGGTTAATGTGCCCTAACTTGTTACCACGAGTGTTCATATTCCATGCCACCTTACTTGTGTTCACTAACAGAAGCCCACCATGTTAACAATGCTCTCGTGCACTTTATTTCAGTTCCAAGCGCTGGTGTGTTGCGGGCGGGGACATTCGCTCTCGGCACACGAACTGAGTCGTTTGACGAACCTGCTGTGCCGCTGCCTGACACGCGGACACCTGCTGGCCACAGCTCGTCGGCCTGCCACTCTCGCTTTGGCTGTGCTCAGTCTGGAGCTGCAGCGCAGTGGATCGCCCGGCTGGTTGGCAATCACTGCTCAGATCCAACGTAAAGCCGAGGTGAGCCGTTCACCCAGCACCATTATTCCACAATCACTGTCACGCACACTCAAGTTGAAATCCAGCTCCCACTCCTGACCTATTACATTTGTGACTTAATGGCTGTAATGTGGCCCTGCACTACATAAATACTTTGAGTTTAATGTACAAATCCTTTGTCAATATGCTGCTAGATGAAGGCCTCCCCACATTGTTGAGGTTTTACTTGACCATACTAGTCAGTGTAGGTTGGTAAAAAGGAGGCCCAGGCCTGTCAGATATCACTACCAACTTATGTTGTGGCTGGGAATAAAACAGGGGTTGCCAGGTCAATAGCCGTTTCTCCACTGCTGTAATGAGTTTCGAAATTTAGGCCAGTATTTCTGGACATCGAGAACATCCGTAATGCCACTCTATGCTATTGATATAAAAAATATATTGCTCTTGATTTGCAGGCGAGGTTATAAACCCTGTTATATATTCACGCAGCTTCATCAGAAAGTTTTAGGAATTTTCATCTGAAAAAACAAATTTAAGTATCCCAATGTATTCCAAAGCTTTACCACGAAAAATTGTTCACGGCAAAATACTAACAGACCAATTTATTTTCTGGTAATGTTTCCCCCCCCCCCCCCCCCACCTCATTTGACATTGTGATTGCAGATTGAAGTTCAGGATCTGGTGCTGTGTGGGGAGGAGGTGCACCGCTTTCTTTCCACACCACCTTGCCCAAAGCAGCAGCAGCAACAGCAGAAGTGGATGAGTGGGGAGAATGCCGTGTACGTGTTTGCGCCTCAGGCATGCAAGCCACGACCAAGCCTTTCCCACGTCAACAAGCCAGTGCCGTCACCGCGCAGCCCCCTCCTGTCCGACAGCTCTCCCCTGTCCTCCCCCGAGCCTGTGAAGGTCACAGTTATTGGGCATCCTTACCCCTCTAAGCCCATCCCTGTGCCGAACTGGAGGGCTGAGGAAACAGACGCCGACTACTGTGATTCCATTAAAAGCCTGTACGGAGAGGAAGGGGAGTGGGGTTCCCCATGCCCACCATTGCAGCCACCCATGTCTTTATGAAGGCATTGTGCATGTGTAGGGAGAAGTGTGCCAGAAACGAGTGAGAGAGTATGCCAACCGTGTGCGTGCGCATTTATTTTTTTGTTAATGAGATTTGTTAGTTACCTGTGATAACATAATGAAGGGGCAAGGATACGTTTAACATTTAAGAGCCTTTACAGCTGCACAGCAACTCAAGTCCGTCCAAACGTTGTGCAAGCAGGTTTATGCTTCGTTTATATTGTTGACCACCAAAATGTCTTCATGATACAAGCTATTATTTATACTTTGAAAGTTCCTTAAGTTCATGTTACACTTAAAATTAAGAGAATGTTATTTTCATTTCATTTACAACAGTATTTAACATCATTAAGTTGACATGCATATGGAGGTTTAAAATTGGGGTCCGTTCTAGAACCTGAGCTCGTGTTGTATCCCTTGAGTATGCAGTTTTGAAATTAACATGTACCTTTTCCTCTTGCTGAATTTATTCTTAGTTTAGGCTGCCACATTATTTTGAAATTTAGCTTGTGGAATAAACAAAGTGAAAATTAAGTTACATTTCACTTCCAAGGCTGTTGGTGCTGTGAAAATTTGATCATTGTAACTATTGCCACTTAAAAATCAGTGGGTAAAAAAAGTTTTCCAGCCTTTGCTGGAAAAGTGCGCACTTCTTCATACTTATTGCTCTTCAGTCTGTTACTCAAAATGTAGTCTAATGTACTGTATGTTGATATTTTCTCTCTGGCGCTTAAAAAGTGCAATGCACAAAAAAAATTCCTAAAACTTGAATAAAAAAAAGGTGTGTAAAGTATTTTTGTATGTTTTTTCTGTTTTTGGATTTTGTTAGTGTTGATATAAATGTATTGCCACGTGAGCCTTTAACATGAGCTGAAATGTTGGTGTGCTTAGGCACAAAATACATTTCCTACGAAATATATGTTATGCATTTACATATTTTAAAAGAATGTTAATTGCTTAACATTTTGAAAGTGCTAAAATATGATATTCAAGTGAAAAAAAGCAAGAACATTTGAAAACCACGATCTGGGTGCAGATGTGTCGTGTATGAACATAATGCAGTACTTAATCGTAAGTTGCTTAAACAACACCATTCACAGTTCTGCAATAGAGGGTTTAGATTTGACTTCTCTATTTGGTGGTGATCTGCTCATAATATTCAGTAAATGGCAGCTAAGCACACTTTATGACAGCGCTTTGATCATGTCAGATTTGTAAAGTATGCCCTTAAAGATTTAAGTAACTCTTACACTAGAAATGTATTATGCGACTTTGTATATGTGCTGTATATTTGTTGTATAATTTTACTTTATTTTATGTCGATGCTGTACTGTGCTTTACATGGCATGTCTGCAGAATAGGCAGTGTTGATGCCGCCTACTTTGCCAAGGTGCCAGTCTCCAAAAAAATAAATGTTGCTCAAGCATATGTTATCAACGTGTCTTTTATCCCAGAGTCGAGGATACTTTAGGCATTTTTTTACCACGAATGTGGGGTCTGCACCTTCCTGTTGTTCACTCATTATCCTTGACCACTCCACAGGCTTTCACATCCTGATTCGTTACTTAACACCACCTTTTTAGAACTGCCTCGGTCTCTGCCCCGCTGCTTAATTGTCCATCACCTTTCCGATGTGGTTGTCCTTTTGCAACACTTCCTCGCCATCCGAGTCAACTTTCAGCTTGTCTTACATGGATACCACTAGTTTTCCTCAGCACTTCATTTCTGACCTGTTCCAGTCTGTTACCTAATATCCATGTCATGTTTTCTGTGGTGCTCGGGACTTTAGAATCCAACAAACCAGTATGTCAATAGGGTTACGAGTCATTCATCTTATAAACTCCCATTCAAGTCGGAATCTTCCTGTGTCATTACTCCACAGGTTTGTTCATTTCAGCCATGCCTTTGGAGCCTTGCTTTGATATACAAGTCCAGTCCTCTTACCCCGTTGATACTTAAATGCATCCGTTTTTGGTAGAAGAGTTCCCCCACCTTCACTTTTTGCTCTTCTCTCTTCCTTTATAAACCTAGGTCTCGTACTTGGTCTCTGTTCTACTCATCTTTCAAGCTCTTGCATTTCTCTACTTTTGCCACAATGTCATCGGCAAGCAATGCGCGTCACGATGCCTTTTTCGGTCTCCCTCAGCAGGGGGTCTCAGACAAAGCAGGAAAAGAAATGCCGAGGGTTCATGCACTCCTCCCACGGCAAAGTCCACTTTAGGTGGAGGGGACTAGAATACACAAATATTGACCTTGCCGCTACGGGAGTGGAAATGTTACAGTACATAAAAGCACCACAAACTGTGTGGGCCACATAATTTCAATGTGCTTTTGTACACCGTTCTTTAGTTAATCAGCATTTCTTTTTTGTGGATAATAGTACACTTTTAAAATTACATTTACTTTGTATGTATGTTTAATTTCTTTCACGCCATACGTAGCTAGCCAACCGCACTAATCAGAGGTGCTGACCGAAGTACAAATATGCCAAGTGGCCGGCAACAAAGATCTATTTATTGAAGGTTTGATAGAAAGGTTTAAAACACGTAGGCTTTCGCGACCTATATCCATCGCGTAAATGTGTCATTAAAACCCACCACCACCCGACACAGCCAACTAGCAAAGGTTGTCACGTAAACACGTTTACGTTACACGAATGCGTGTTGATGTGACAACCCTTACTAGTTGGCTGTGTCGGGTGGTGGTGGGTTTTAACGACACATTTATATATTTACGCGATCTAACCCAAAAAAAACTCAATTATGGTCGATAGAAAGAGTTAATCTTAAATGTATCCATAAAAGTTGTTTTCGGTTAGATCACGTAAATATAAATGTGTCAGATTTCGATTTAAAGTTTTCGTGACTGCAGGGATTCATCTTCTTGGTTCTTTCGGTAAAGTCACGTAGGAGGGAAATAATAAAATAAAAATAAAACATAATAAAATAATTCTCACGACGTTTCGGCCACAACGCAAGCAGCCGTCCTCAGGTGAAGACCTTCAGACGCTGTCTCCGACAGACCTGGTCTTCACCTGAGGACGGCTGCTTGCGTTGTGGTCGAAACGTCGTGAGAATCATTTTATTATGTTTTATTTTTTATTATAAATGTGTCGTTAAACCTGCCAACACCCGACAGCAAATTCGTAAAGATTTAGCACGTAAATTAAACGTGCCAATTTGTTACTACTTCAGCACACAGGTGTGTTGGGGAGTAAACCCACAACATACAATTAGAGTACGACGTTTCACTGGGTGATTACCACCAGCTTCAGGCGATTAGCCAGAATTAAAATGTAGCAAGGTTATAAGAACTTGGAGAAAATAGGTAATAGCAGGTGATTCTAAAGTCTATCAGTGCGAGGGAAGAAGCAGAATATATTTTTTGTTTACTTACAATATTGTGGTCGAACAATGGATGGGATGAAACGGCCTGGTAGAGAGTCCTGAATATGGGTGGATGGAATTAACGATTTAACTTATTTGGAAGCAGTAACCTCTACAATATATATCGGAGTGATAAATAATCAGGCGAGTGGGCCATCAGTGATTGGAGATAACACTGGTCACACTTTCTGGCATAAGGTATTCCAACGGTTTTAAGGTAATTTTTGGGGTGCTGATATCAAATATTGCATTTTCAATAAAAACTACAGAAGAAAATATTAAATAAATGTGGATATCTACATAAAATGATATTATAAAACACACTATCCTAAAAATACAGCACCATATTTTAACACTAAAGCAGTCACCGACTCGAAACAACTTGCAATCATAAGTGACAGAGTTAATTTCGGGTAAAATCAATGAAAATGGGGTATGCCGATAGCATAAAAATGAGATGTGAGAGCAAATCTGAGATCAGATTCGGAATGAGCACCCTGAAATTAGTCTAAAACAGCTGCAAAAGTCCAGGCCAGAATTTTTTGTTGTTGACCAGTGTAATCAGCGAGTTCTGGATCATCAATCAACCCGACTGCCTTACATTGAACTACATCAGCTCGAGAGATGGGCAACGAGCCTTCCACCACAGATGCGTGCCCTGTAGAGTTATAATAATTATTCTATCAATGAACAATTATTATAATAATTTCTAGATTTGAAGTTTTCGTGACTGCAAGGATCAATACTCTTTGGTTTTTTCGGTAAAGCCACGTAGGTTGAAAATATAAAATAAAGAAGTTTTTGTTTTCATTTGAATTTATTTTATTATTTTTACCTACGTGACTTTACCGAAAAAACCAAAGAGTATTATAATCATTGTTCAGAGTTGAAGGCGGTTTGGAAAGAAAATAAATCCATGTTGCTTATGTCTCCAATTCAAGCATATGAGCAAGTAGTTGTGTCGTTAAAAATAAAAACACAATAGCGTGTGTAATAGGTAATTGACAATTTACTTCATTATTTGGATTAACGTGTCTTTGACATTGTTCTCAATATATTTCAGCAACTGCACCCGTCAACCACCAGGGTGCAGCATTGGCACATTACGTTAAAGATTTCTGTTGATCGCTTGCACTTTTTCTTGTAGGCAACAATTATGTTACTGATGTAAAACAAAAAACATCCAAAATTATTATACAATTATTAACGTGGAAAAGTTACACGAATGCGTGTGTTGTAAATGCAAATAAACTAAACTATAATGCCATTATAATTGCATTCCACAAAACTGGCAGCAATGTGTAAAGCGGCTTTAATCTAGACTAATGAGCCATGGTAGCCCGAGTACACATACACGTTCCGTTCACATTAATCAAGGTTATTCATTATATTATTTCTTTTTCTCATAGCGGAATACAAATCCCCACCCTCGTTCAGTAGAAGAGACTGTCAGCATGACTTGCCAGACGGCCCATTAATAATCCGGTCACGAATCTTGTAACGGTGCTGCGCCTATTCAGAGCAGATTGAGAAATTCCTCTGTGGGCTAACAAAGGAATAACAACTAAAAGAAAGACGAGGCAGAATTTAAAACCACAGAAAGTGCAAAAATGCAGAAAGCCTTCAGATACAAATGGGCAAAATGTTTTGAATGTTACTTTTGAACAAACATAGAAGTGTATTGGCGTTTAGGCTCAGTGTTGCTGTGTAGTTGAGGCCCTGTTATTGACGAATGTTACGTTTTCCATCGGTAAATAATTAATTTTATAGGTGAAAATAAATATTTTCACTGTACATTTTTTCATCCGAATAAAATGTGCATGCTAACCTGTCTTGATTTTGGACAAATATGGCCAACATTTTAAAAGCTCAAGTAAAAAAAAGGAAACTTCCGTTGTTTATAGACTTAGTACGCTATAAATTAAAGAAAAGTGGGAATATCTAAGTGCATTTATGCACCTAAAAACATCTACATCTAGATAATTTTGGGGGGAAAATGGCCAAAGTAACCAACTTTATTTTTTAAATCTATTATTTTTATTCTTCCATCGTTTGGAAACTTTGAGAATTCAGAATAAAGATACATCTCTTTTAAACCCACAAAACAAATGGTTGTTCAGAGAGTAAAAAAAAACATTCCATTCCTCGATAAGAATTAGTAGAAGCAGGGGATATATCACAAGGACAGGGAGCAACGTCAACATTTTCCCCTAGGCAACCCCCGTGTCCGCGTGTTTGTCTTTCCCCCGCAGTGTTAACCCTGCTGCTCCTCCTCCTCCTCCCGTTGCTACGGTGACAATGAGCAGGTTGCCATTTTGAGGATGGATCTCGAGCCAAGGGCACACACACATCGACTGCCTTCCAAAGCAAAAATACAAAGAGAGCGAGAAGAGAGAGAGGGCGGGGGGTATGACAAAAAAGAGCCACAGCCTGTAAAAAGATCATACCTCTGTTCGTGTTATTTTCAACTTATAAATTGTCAGGAATTTTTTTTTAAATAAATGTCATGTATTTCTAGTTTTTTTTTTCTTTCTCCCGACGTGTTTATATTACAGAGGTTGCACATTTTTCCTGCCATGTGGAATTTTCCAGTTCACGCCCTTGTCTTGTTTGGCCGTTGCGTAACCAGCCAAAGATGACACATTAAACACTCACAATTCATCACGACGTTCGTGAAGGGATGACATGTAACACTTTGAAGACACATAATATAAAGAAGAATACTCTGCAATGCTTTGTCAATCCACTGCTCTGGGAGGGAGGCCTCCTACGTGCCGTTTTGGTTATGGGAATTATTTGACCACTTTACCACGCCGGTCAGTGTGGGGTGGATGAACGGAGGGGGGGGGGGGGCAGAGCCAGTTCGGCTAGTCTACTGGACATCTGTAAAGAGCTTCATATCTTTCCAGATTCCTCCAGTATAAACAAACATTCTGATTCAGATTCTGACAGCTGCGGCGGGGGAGTCGAACTCAGAATCTTGATATATCCTGGAGAAATTAGGTGCCCGAATTCATGAATGCACTGCGCCACCACTGCACGCCCACAAAGAACAATATAAAAATTACATTAATGATGCGTATTTCATAGAGATGTCGGACATACATTTAAATACTGTAAACGGATTTACCTGCTGCCATGGAAACTAGGTCGCCGGAACCCTGATTTTATCTGACATTCGGCAACGAGAGAAATGCCGGCTATGCCAGCCCTTCGATATGCCCTTGAACACAAAATGAAAACAGCCACCTTCGCCCGCGTCTCCGTCAAACAATAAAATCGACACAAAAAAATTCAGCCTAAAATGTAGCAGCAGATGGAAGCGGCGAAGGTTTTATCCTTGCACATTGCTACTCAAATGGTAATGGGAGGACTGCTAAATTGATTTTTTTCGTACGATTGGTTGTCCGTCTTCATGTGTTGTCTAGTTACCTGTTATCTTGTCCGAATTCGTTCCAGTTGGCCGATTGCGTGCAGGGAACGTGCCGTGCATACCAAGTCAATTCCTTCATTCCGCAAAGATCGTCCCGTATAGCCTTCAGACTGTTGGGGCAAGTGCTGTTCGCAAGTACACTACTACCCATTAAGGCTGTCATTGCATACGTAAGGGTACCTGGCCCATACCACGACCACCGTTGGGTCTCCCCAGTGCTAACGTTTACACACCGCATCAGGTAATCACTTTAAGGCCGAGTTGACTTCGGGGCAATTCATGACCGAGTTCAAATATTCTCCATTATTGTTGGTGCCGAGCGGCAATCAAACTTGTGTGCGCCGGCTGAACAGCGTAGCGCGCTAACCACTGCGCCACCGCTCCCCATACCACACACACCTCACCACAACCTCACCTGCCTGTCTGCCTGACATTGTCACACTGTAACACGCGCCTGGGCAGGCAGGCTGAGCAGGCAGGCTGAGCCTGCATGGCGAGCGATGTCTCGTTGAGTCTGTGGTCAGTCCGTGTGCGGGCATGCCCTCTGCTCAAACTGCGGAGAAAGACTGATGGGAGCGGTGTGATTAGTGGGGGAGCCTTACACACACACACGTGGGTGGTGAATGTGCAGGGCGGTGGTGATCACACTGAGCTATGCGCCTTGATGGCACGGCTAACATCAGTGGAGAGCGAGACCTGAACCAATCCTGCGATTGGTGCAGATATCCACCGACCGTGATCTTGAGGCCTTCATCCAGCAGTGGATTGACAAAAGGGGCTGTAATTATTAAGTATCATTATTTTATTATTACGTGAGAAAAACAACTTAAGATGCTTGGGGAAAATTAAGGGCCCACACCTACTTATAGTACAATGCTGTCCGTTCAGCGAAAGTTGATCAAGTTGAAGATTAAACAGAGCGCTGATGATGACTAATTATCACTCTGCACCCCGTGTGAGCTTTGGATCTGTTAGTTGCACAAAGCATCCCGCTGGGATGAGCGCACAAAACACGTCCTGCAAAAACAACAGCGACATCGGACTTACAATTCTGGGAGAGTTGAAGTTGTTACAGTACGATTATTATTAACACGGGGGGGGGGGGGGGAGCTTAAAACATTCCATTGTTGTCCCCCACCTTCCAATTAAAAACACAAACCACACTGAAGCTGAGCTGTGACGCTACAGCTAGGGGCTCAGACATGCAGATGTGTGTGAGTGAGTGTGCGTAGTGGTAAGCATGGGGAGCGGTGGTGCAGCGGTTAGCGCGCTGCGCTGCGCTATGAACCTGGCGACCCGGGTTCGATTCCCGCTCACGGCTAACACCAGTGACGATTATCTTAACCGGTCCCGGGCCTCCCCTAGGTCGACTCAGCCTTAAATGAGTACCTGGTGCGGTGTGTAAACATCGCCACTGGGGAGACAAAGGCGGCCGGGCGTGGTGCTGGCCACCCCACCCCCTCGTGTACCGTTCCGGCCTTCATAGGTGCTCGCTAACAGCACTTGCCCCTACAGCCTGCTACAGGCTACACGGGGGATCTTTGTCTTTGTTGTGTGCCTGTAGGTGCTACGCTAACAGCACTTGCCTCAGTCGGTGAAGGCTATACGGGGATCTTTGTCTTTGTTGCATATCTGGCGAGCCAACTTCCACGCATTTTAATGCAGGATTCTAGAATCGCGTGGTGAGGATTGGCCCAGCAGGAATTTTGACACGAAAGGGCTCCAGGGAGCAGTACTGAGCACGCACGGACCATTCCGTCAAGAACACTGGGTGGCCTTAAAGAGGGAAAGCGGTGTGTTTAACATGCGACGATTTGGGGCGATAACCCCGTCTTCGTTAGGAAATATGAAATTTTAGAAAAATGCTCAAATCAGCCGTTTTTCTTTTCTTAAAGACACCAGCAAGAACAACGAAATACAGTGCGGTACTGTAAGAGTGTTTTTTTCTTGCAGACATTGAGAGCTGTTGGAAAAAACACGTTTCACTGCTAACGTCGACGAAGTGTATAAGCGCACTGACGTGTCTTCGTCAGCCAAGGTCTAAAAACACAACTTGTGCAGGTAGACCGTGGTAACGTTTGCTACACAATAGCGGTACCAGGTTTCTTTGGTACAAAATCAATTAGTGCCCCCGGAACACAGGTGCCAATTCCCAGGCTGTGTCGGGTCAAACCTGGACAGATGGCAACATTCATTGTCATTCACCTGACAAGAGAGTCTAGTTATGGGTTTATTGCCAGTGGAAGTAAGAAACACCATTGGAACCTCCTTTGCCAGTAGCAAAATATGATAGTTGTTTTTTTTACCCTTTTATCTGGCAACAAAACCAATGATCATATTTTGCTACTGGCAAAATGAGGTTCCAATGGTGTAAATGCTCACCCCGAGCTCCCACTCTGATGGTGCATTGTCTTTGAGTTGTGCGCCTTTTGGCGTCATCTGGTCCAACACCATGTGAGACTAGGCTCTAATAAAAGCTGTCTCTCGGGTGTGGACCAATCAATTTCAAGGACAGTGCATACATTATCAGAGTTGTGTTTGTTTGCATCCCGACTGTAAGAAACGTTCACAAAACACGCACGGGGAGTTGCATGCGCGTGATCATAGTGAAAAGATACAAAACGAAGAATCCATGGATGAGAGAACATGTATGTTGAACTTCTTTCGCACCGTACGTAGCCAACCATTATCCAGGCTGTTAAGTAAGTGGGGCTTGGCCAGGACACGTGATGGCTGGAAGGGATGATGGGCGATTGGCAAGCATAATAACGGATTTGCAGCCAAGGAATGGAACGAGTCGGGGAGAACGTCCACCAAGGAGATGGAGCGATGAAATTGGCTAATGTACAGGTGCTAGGTGGATTATAACGTCTGAGGATTTGTGAGTGGTGCTGACGACTTGGGGACGACTTCATGTAGCAGCGGATAGACCATGCCTCGATGATTATGATCACAAACATGACTTTGGCACGACATTGCTGTGGAACGCATAACATCAACAGCCTACGACTGATTTATTGAAAGATCCGTATCATCCCGCTGATAACTCTAGAACCAAAGTAATGCAGGCACAGAATGAAAAATGTAAAAAAAATCGGCCAAAACAAAACATTTTCCGTTTCCGAAATGTAAGCTTATTTTCGGAGAGGGCGTGACCCGAATCGGAGCGGTCAACATTTTGTCAGCGGAAGTGATCAACTGCGAATTCTCACGAGACGCCGATTGGAATTAATATAAATTTCTATATATATATGTTTTTTAAACATATTAATATTGATTCATTTTCATACACGCGTACCTTCATCTAGAACAGCAGAACAAACGATGAGCCCCCCCTTGCACTTGGTACGCCTTCTTGCGCAGTCAGCTGTTGTGGCTAGATGGTGCTAAGCATTAAGTTGACGATTAAAGATATAAGAATAGGGATTTCCCATTTTTTCTGGCTCAAACAGTGGTCGACCAGGCTCACGAGGCTCAAAAGAAAGCCGTCTCTGGTGTAGACCAATCAGTTTCAAGGACAAAGCATATATTAGAGTGTTTTTTGTTTGCATTCTGACCACAAGTATTGTGGTTAATGCAGACATGATTCCTTGTTAAAAGGTTTCAGTTTTGTTGCCAGAAAAAAAGGGGAAAACCCTATTATTATATTTTGGTACTGGCAAAGGAGGCCTCATATTGACGATTAAAGGTTTCATGCCCACTCCTGTGCCCTTCAGTGTCTACCTGATAATTATCATAAGTAATGGCCCTAATTCAAGGTGCAGCACAGATCAAATTATCCCAGCTACTCAGTGCAAAACTCTAAAAAACCAAAGGAGGTGTTGGAAAGGAAAGAGTGGAGTTTCTGTGGACAATGAATGTTGAGGTTTACTACCCGTTACCATTGGTCAACGTCGACAGCCTTTGTTACACACACTACTTCAGGTTTATTTTTTGGTAAAAAACATATATCTATTGCCATAGTTTTATCTCAAAAATCAATCAAAGCATGTACACCGTTTAGTGGTCCGTCGTTCCAGTGAAACCAGAATTGGGAAATATTTCCTTCATCTGCCTCACCCACACAAATATTATTGTAAAAAACAGTCATTGTTTGGTGTTCCTCGTCAACATGTTGGCATGATAGTGTATAGGGTATAGGCACGAACCTTGCACCCTGACAAAGCAGGCATATCGCTAACATCACGCACGCATTTGCGGCCCCCATTCTTTTTTTACGCACGAAAGCGTTCCTAAAATGTACAGTGCTCGCAAATGCGCGCGAGATTTCGTGACGATTAAACATGTGGCCGACTGGTGACACTGAGCAGGGTGCTGCAGAGTGGCCGATCAAAGGGGGTGGGGGGGGCGATGGGGATGACCCCCCCCCCCGCCGCCTCCTGCTCTTCCCTTGACACCCTTGAAATGGATATTTTATTCCATATTTACCAGGTAAAGGTACATCGAATATTTTTCATGAAATGCAGGGACACTGTTAAAAAATCTTGACATTTCTGGAAACCCCCTCTCCCCATCTTGGGAAGTTTTTGTATGTGCCTCTGTGTGCCGTACTATGACCTCCGTAACCCCAGAGTTCAATTCCCGGCTACATCTAAGCATCAGGTGGTGAGTGATCGCTAAATCGGTCTTGGCCGCCCCCTCCTTCACCAACCGGCACACGGTCATGTGGTGAAGTAAAGATCAAACACAGCACCACGACTGACATGGCATGAAGCCTTGATTCAGCAGAAGCTTTACAAAGGGCCAACGATCCATTGCTATTGTTGTTTGGAGGGGGGGGGTGGTTTGGATGGGTTCTGGGACGGAATTAAAGTGTTCGATTGAAAAAGTCGAGTACAGTAATGTCGTTCCCCCGCATGCCCTCTTCGTGTTCCAGGAAGAACCGTTTTCATTCATTGTACGAAATGAGACCGTGGCTATTCGCGGCGACCTCTGCCGTGTAGCTTAACAACCCTGACATCATGACGAATCGTGCCTTAAAACCTGTTCACGGATGAGCATTGCTATTTCAGCCCGGTTTGCTATCGCGCGACAGATCTGAAAAAAATACCATCACCCTCCGACTGACTTTTGAATACGACTCAAAGTTGTGGCCATCAACCAGCGGGTCACATACCTACCTAACCACACAGTGGTCGAAATGGGCCAGTATATGATGGTATGGCCATACGTAGTCTCAGACCAAATATTTACACAGTACCAGCACTTTTCAAAAACAGTCCCTATTCCTAGACTGGGAAATGTCCGCATCTGGTGTAAAACAGCAGTTCAACATGGGTTTCCGTACGACGAATAGGTTTCATATCGCAACTTATCCACTGCATTTCGAACACAGCTCAACGACACCCTATCATCAAATCATCATGGAGGAGAGTGACTGCTCTACGCTTGAGGCAATTTACTCCAGTATCTAAAATAACTCCAGTCATAGTCGTCATCAATAGGTCAATCTCGGCCATGTACTGTAGACTCCCTCTGCTGCTGTGCAAGTAAAACGTTCAAGACCTTCTCTCCTCTGCGTAAGACTGTCACTTCTCTAAAATATGTTTTTATTTTTTACACAATGCACACACGCACACATCCCTTTTTCTCAAAGTTACACACTTCCACTTTTTCAGTGCAGCGTGTTGAGATGGGGTTGCATTTCACATGCTCCGCAAAGTCAAAATTGTACTGGCATCCGATCGAGGCCAGCCGGTCTGTCTTCCTTACCTCTGAAAGCGTGTTCTTTTTAAAATCAGTAAAACATATAAAATACATTTCATAATAAAGGTTTTTGGGTTAGATCGCGTAAATTATGTGTCGTAACCCTCCACCACCCGACACGGCCAAACAGTAAAAAATGTGTCACGTTTACAAAAAGACAAATAGTTCACTACTTTTGCTCAATTGTAAATTTCACTACCTTAGCCCAATTGTAAATTTGTCTTTTGTTAACGTGACAATTTACAATTGTGAATGATGTGGATTCACTCTTCACCACACCGGTGGGCTAAAGTAGTGAACTGTTTATTTGTCTTTTGTAAACGTGACACTGTTTCTGTTTGGCCGTGTCGGGTATTGGAGGGTTACGACACATTTATAAATAACGCGATCTAACCCAAAAACCTTTATTATGAATAACATTGGTCGCGAAAGCCTACGTGTTATACCAAATACATTTCCTTGACCTCTCAAAACCTCAGCAGCTTTCCCCATGCTTGCAAACTCCGACGTGACCACGTAAAAAATGAGTTCGCTGCTGCAAAAAAAACATTAAATCATGCAAATAATGCACGTTGTACCTCGAACATGCGCGTAAAAAAAAGAGACAACATACGCATGCTTGTGATGGAGAAAATACCCCCCCCGCCTCCAAAACACAACATTGTTAACTCTGTGCATCACACATCTGTGGTTCGAGCGTGCCAATCATCTCCGCGTGGGTTTTGGAGTTCTGTTCTGTGTATTGTGGGGGTCACATCAGAATGCATTCCAGAACCCACACCCTCCCCGCCCCTGTGCCATGCCTCAGACACGTCTCGACACCACCAGCCCCACCACCACCACCCCCTCGCCTCGTACCAGGCGGAGACTTGGTCCAGCCATTGACTGACACCGCCCCGATACGCGTGTGGAATGGAAAATTCTTGTTTTTTTTCGCAAGGAAGTGTGCCTCAGAGAAGTTCACAACAACTTCTCAAAGAGAAACCGTTGCCCATGTTGTTATGCAGTATTTATCAATCTACGGTACGCGTACAATCAGCTGGAATGCAGCCGGGTGTCATAACATCCCAGAAGCCAAGCGAGAATTGAGAATGTGTTTGGCGAAGCCACGTAATGAAGTGGCCAAATGCGAGGTATTTAACAACCCGACGCAGCCACACACATTACATGTCACGTGGTGTACACGCGTTTAACGATGTGGCAATCATTGATGTTCTTATTGTTGTTGTTATCGTTGTTATTTCAGCTCACCGGGCAGTTGAAGAACAAGCTTCACATCCCAAATCGAGAAACTAAATGCAGCGTTTCGCTTAAGACCACGACAAGCATCCGATTAGCACAATTGGCTACGTACGGTGCGAAAGAAATTCAACATAGCACATACGTACATCAGGGACAGAGAGAGTCAGAAAGTCAAGAGCAACGATTCAAAAAGTCAGAGTCGGTTCCAACAACATGACCCGCAGTAGACTGACAGAATGCCTGTAGATGTACGTTATACACGATGCAAATATGTTCATGGCTAATGAGATGTAGCGGCTGTTGACTTGGTGTGCTTGGCATTGACTTACCCCAACCATAGCGATATACAAATTTCACTTGGATTGTCATTTGTTTGTTTAGACAATAAATAAGTCCCTTTCGACGAACATCTTTGTGTATTTCAGTAGAGTTAGTCATCTGCTCTGCTTAATACGAATATATTTATTTTTGCCCATCTATGCGAGTGCTGTAAAAATATTAGGCATATGGCAACGCATCAGCAATGGTCAAGCCACTGCTGGATGACGGCCTCCAAGCCACCGCCACTACCCAGCTGCCTTGTACCTGCATATGGCGAACGGATTTCATCACTCAATCTCCTCGGACGACGTAGTCTCCGATAGTTCCAATCGATACATACAAATTTTAACCGTTACACTCACGAAACAAGGATTAAATAATGTGAGGTAAGACTCGAGTGTTTGTGAACTTTTCATATTACTGTTTTGTGTGCCACATATTGTCCACGTGGATGGCTGCCGCTCCAGACCTGGAGCCAATTACAATTATAAAATGTAAAAGTTGTAATTAATTTAAAATCACAAGGCAATTGTAATTAACTGTAGCGTTACCTCACAAGGCGGTTCCAAACGTCATTATAAGCGACCAAAGAGGTCCGATTGGCGTATTCGGTGGCTTAGGTTCATGAGGCCACACATTGCTGATGACAATAAAAACACGGAAACACGCTTAAGACAATCTTGATAAAAAATCAAAAGCCAAATGGTAAAACAATCGGAAAGTTTGCAAACATTGAAGAAATGCCAACATTTTGACAAGTTTCATCGATGTTATCGTTCTAGTACAACGACATTTAAATAAATCGGTTCAAATTCTGTAGGAAAACAGAGCTAAAAATATTCTTGGTTCTTTCAGTAAAGTCACGTAGAAGGGAAATAATAAAATAATAAAAATAAAACATAATAAAATAATTCTCACGACGTTTCGGCCACAACGCAAGCAGCCGTCCTCAGCCGTCCTCAGCTGTCTCCCCGACAGACCTGGTCTTCCCTTCTACGTGACTTTACCGAAAGAACCAAGAAGATGAATCCCTGCAGTCACGAAAGTTTTAAATCGAGAGCTAAAAATGTAAGAGAAATGTATTCCAGAGGGAACATGCCCGAGATGGTGGTCCGTGGAGATGGAGGGATGAAATCAGCTTTGAGTGCATCGGCCAATAAAATTATTGCATCGCGAGACGACGCGAGATTGCGATGGCTTGGGGGAAGGCCTTCATCAAGCAGGGGATAGATCACGGCCGACGATAACGCCAAACGTCGTTGTACATTTTCCCAACGTCAGCCCACAGCATGTAATTAAATGCCTTATCGCGCACTCACGACGCCGGTTCATTGGTTGCACGGCTCCGCAACCAATGCCCCTCGTTTGTTCAAGCAGATTAATAATAATAATGGTGGTGATTTACAAAGAAGGCCAGCCAGCCACACAGGCACACACGCGCAAACACATCGAGGGGCTGACGGAGGCACCTTTGACAGGACTCTGGCAGCAGCGACAATGACCCCGGTTTATCCCGGAACAGACCCGCTGTTGGGCCAGGAATAGAGTGGCTGATTCTGCAGCGTGAATGTCAACTGGTGTACACACCTTGCAAGCTTGTCGGTGTGTGTGTGTACTTGTGCGTGACCTCCTGCCAGCGGGCGTTCGACACTTCACGTGGCCTCAAGGTGCACATGGCCTGGCACAAGCGTCGTGGTGACGTCACTGTGGCGAATGGCGGTTGTTGTTGTACTTGTGCGTACCTATCGCATCCGTCCCACTTATTACACCCGCATGTTTGTTTTCAAGCGCAAAATGTCTCTGTCCAGTGGAATCCCCCTCCCCCCAAACAAAGTGGACGGGCTCCCCCGTAATGGACTGGCTTGACAAGCTTGTATATTCTAGATTTGAAGTTTTCGTGACTGCAAGGATCCCATACTCAGTTTTTTTTTCCGGTAAAGTCATGTAGGTGAAAATAAAACAAATAGATTAAATCACGACGTTTCATGATTTTTTTTTTACCGAAAAAACCAAAGAGTAAGCTTGTATATTTAGGACGTATGTACGCCCGTATGTTGAACTTCTTTCGCACCGTACGTAGCCAACTGTGCAAATCGGGAGGTGCGGGAAGGATATGCTAGGTAAGGTGCAAACCCCGATTGCAGTGCGATGCGGTCACCCACAACACACAGCCCTGTCACGACTGTATTGCGATGTATTATTTTAGTGAAGAGTACACGCGCTGGAATAGTAAACGGGCTAAAACGAGACCGCACGAGCCAAATGCAAATACAGACAACAGCTGCACACACAAAAATAAACGGGTTGATTATAATAGAACCACAATAAAAAAAATCGAATGCCATTGTTTGTGCAGCTGGTCAAATGTGGAATGCCCCCTCTCCCACCCCCCGCAAGATGGATAGAGAGCGATTAAACTGGCGTCACACGGAAGAATAGCGTGGATAGAGAGGGGGGGTGTGGGGGTGATGTGGCCGCTCTGTTAAATGTACTCTCAGCCAGCACCACGAAGAATGTATCAAACCGTGCGATGTACCCAACAGCGGTGCGATGTGGTTCACTCGAGTGTTATTGTACCGGGGTCACAGCCTTTCTAGACGACACGTTGCACGCACGTGTGTGTGTCAGATGACAAAGTGGGGAGCGGTGGTGATGTTGCTTAGCGAACCTGGCGACCCGAGTTCGATTCCCGTTCACGGCCACCAACACCTGTGAAGATGATCGGAACCGGTGCTGGGCTTCCCTCTAGGTCAACTCGGCCTCAAACGAGTACCTAGTGCGGTGTGTAAACATCGCCGCTGGGGAGACAAATGGCGTGGTTGCTGACCACCCAACCCTCTCTCCTGTGCCACTCAGTGCCAACCTTCACACTCGCCAATAGCACTTGCCCCAACCAGTCTGTCAAGGCTATACCGGGGGATCTTTGTCTTTGTCAAAATGACGAGGGGTGTTGTTTTCGACGTTGCAAGCCATGGCAACGGGGGGGGGGGGGACACCAGAGACGAAACGCAACGATATGTGTACGTCACACCCACGCCTCGACACAGTCACTCTCGCGCAATGCGTTACACCGCCCGTGGGCTCGTGGGTCAAACGTTCCGAGCTTACCACACTTTGAACTTCAAAGTCTCAAAGTTGATACGATGACACATCTATGGGGGACTCTTTTCGCCAGTATCAAGATGAATGATTAAAAAAACCCATGGATTTACCATTCTTGGCAAAGCCATCAAAGAGGGAGGCCGTCTTTGGTGTAAGCGAATGTGTTTAAAATGACCGCAGTGCATACAAAGCATTTTTGTTTTAATTTTTAATCACAGGTATGCTTTTTTAAAGGGTAAAACGTACTCTTATTTTTCATATCATAAACACCTGTATTGATGCCAGAAAGGATGAAGCCTTGTTTTTAATCGTTATCTTTATATAAATGATGTTATTAAATGCCCTACGTTTGGCCAGGAACGCTTCACCGAGACTCAAGTCGTTTTCAGGAGGAGGCTTAAATAAGTGTTTGGTTTGTGGCAGGAGACTCGAGTACCCGGAGGAAATCCACCTCACCACACACTCAAAGCTCTGCACAGATGGATGTTTACCGGTGAATCTGCTTGGGGAAACGCGCAGTGTTTACAGGCGTGTTGCTATCGGCTGTTGAACCTGGCCTCGTATCCACCAAAAACAAATTTTACACCGTGTGCCCAGTCTGTGTTACAGGAACATTGGGTTTGGGAGTTTCACAAATTTCGTGAGAACCACCAAACCCCTCGCCTCCAAAGTGCTGGACCACAGGCACACACCACCACGCCTGTAACACAGACTACGAGGCCAGGTTCAACAGCCGATAGCAACACGCCCGTAAACACTGCTCGTTTCCCAAACAGGTTCACCGGTAAACACGAGCGTATTGAATTACATAGCCACAAGGAACAATACAGCGAGGGGTATTGCATTTCTATTTTCTCCAACAACGACGCTTAAACCCGCAAGGGTTCCGGCCATTGTCCCTGCGATATAGACACTAGCACAGGCGAGTTGTCAATAAACACTGTTAAAAATAAAAAGGCACGTCAATAACGCAGATGATGCGATCAAAATCGCCCCGAATGCATCCAACCGTCACCAGGATCTCAGAAGCCAAGCGTGTCGAGCCCGGTTAGCACTTTTAGAATGGGTGGCCATCAGGGGCTTGCCAGGTGGTGTAGAGGCACGGTGGGGGGGGGTGGGGGAGAGGTGGCCAGGAGATGCCATTGCTGAGTAGTGCCCCACCTTGCATGCGGTGAGTTCTCTCCAGGCACTCTGGTTTCCACGAAAAAATGCCAAACAATCATGAATGGGAATCTTGCCAAACAGCCGAATGCTGGAATCTCCTGAGAACGACTCGTGAAACTCGGCAAAGGTCTTCCGCGTAAATAAAACGCGATTAATAATTATTATTATATAGCTCGTGTAAAATAATAAAAATAAATTGTTGTTTTATTTTTATTATTTCCACTCTACGCGACTTACCGAAATATTCAAGAATATGAATCCCTGCAGTCACGAAAGCTTTAAATCGAAAATTATAGCTCGAGTAGTGACGCAGCGGTTAACGCGCACCACGTGACGAATTTACCAATCGGAGGTCGATTCTCAGCCATGGTTAACATCAGTGGCGAGTGATATCCGGAATCAATCCTAGCCCCCCCCAACCACACAGACCAGCGCGCGGTCCAACACCCATAACGGACACAGCGTGGGGGGGGGGGACCTTCAGCCAGCAGTAGATTGACAGCAGGGCTGTTACATCCATATTAGGTGCCCTGTCAATGCAAGCGAGATTCACAACAAGCGGAATATGTCAAACGCTCCACACCCATGGATCGCCGTGCAGGGACACGCTTTGTATTATTTATAGAAGCCCGTCCTGCCCGCAAGATTGTTACCGATGACACTGCCTGGTTCCACCAAAAGGTGTGGTGTCATTATTATTATTCATGCTCAGTCACACCCACAAACTGAACACCACCCCACCTGCCTCCCTTGTTTGGCAGGTACGTCAATTGTAGCCCACTCTCGGTCACATTTTATGCACCATCCCTGCAAATGTAATTTTGCCGATAGACATACAAACTACGTTTTTTGATGGGAAAACTAGGAGGGTTGTCGAGGTTTCTGCCCATCGATCCGACGGCTTGTCGCGGATTCAGGCCTGTGACTTTACTCTTGAATCGACTGCGCAAATTGTTCATCGTCACCCTTACCGTCTCCTTTGTTTTTTGTTTCTCATTTCCCCCAGTCAAGATTGTGCAATGTTGTTCACTCCTTTAGCCCAATTTGGGTATAATCGCCACGATTGTGACATGTTAACTACTACCGCACCCGGCATACAGGAGTACTCTGGGTTCAATCCCGACACCGACGCCTGTATATTTTGGAGTGTGCATGTTTTCCCCGTGGTCCTGTGGAATTGTCTCCGGGTCCTCCGGTTTTTCCGTCAACATTTAGAATCGACATAATGCGTTGAGAGCATTTGGCTGTTATACATTTCCACGTGATCAGCCACTTCGCTGAGCGAACATTTTAGGCCAGGTCGCTTCTGAAAAAGAGCTGTGTAGCTCAGTGAGTCTTGCCTCGTAAAATAAAAATAGTTTAGTTTAAGAAAAAATAAAAAGAGTTTAGTTTAAGAAAAAAGAAAAATAGTTTAGTTTAAGAAAAAATAATAACACCCCCCCCCCCCCCCATAATTTGTGTAAGCCTTAGGAATCAAACAACTGATAAATCAATGCATCATGAACACACACACACACAACAGGTGCAGGCTATGCATGTACGTACACAAACAGGTTGCACACATGCAACATTGGCCAACACATTGGACGTGCCTGAGAGAAATGTCCGCAGTGGACCCGAATTCGATTCCCGCCCACGGCAACCAACACCAGTGACGATTACCTGGAACCGGTCCCGAGTCTCGCCTCCTTAACCGACTCGACCTTACATTGGCGCAGAGTGCGTTAAGCATCTTCACTTGGGGAGACAAATACGGGCGGAGAGGTTGTCCACCAACCACCCTCATCTTGCGCGACTTTCATTAGGCTGCTCGTTCACGGCACTTGCCCCCACAGTCTGTTTAAAGGCCACACGGGGGATCTTTGTCGTTGGCGGAGCCGAGGCAATGTGCCCCAAGTCGAAATGGTGATTCAGGAGAGCTGAAACAATGGCAGCGCACCGTGACCTACCACTGCCGTCACCGTTAGGGCGGCCATCCACAGCCCAGTGTGTGGATCCATCAGCAAAGCCAGTGACAGCATTTCGATTTAAAGCTTTCGTGACTGCAGGGATTAATCTTCTTGGTTCTTTCGGTAAAGTCACGTAGAAGGGAAGTAATAAAATAATAAAAAGAAAACATAATAAAATAATTCTCACGACGTTTCGGCCACAACGCAAGCAGCCGTCCTCAGGTGAAGTCCAGGTCTGTCGGGAAGACAGCGTCTGATTGAAACACCACCACGCTTGGAGCGTATATTTAAGCTGGGTTGGAAGGGGGAGGGCGCCTTGACAAAATAATTTGCATATCAAGAGGAACCCAGCTTAAATAGCTTAAATATACGCTCCAAGCGTGGTGGCGTTTCATTCAGACGCGGTATCTCCGACAGACCTGGTCTTCACCTGAGGACGGCTGCTTGAGTTGTGGCCGAAACGTCGTGAGAATTATTTTATTATTGTTTTATTTTTTATTATTTTATTACTTCCCTTCTACGTGATGACTTTACCGAAAGAACCAAGAAGATCAGTGACAGCATGGCAACAGCATACATAGCAATTCACCTCCAGCAATAGCACACGCATCAGTGTCATGTGACGGCGCTTGCTGTTAATGTTAATGGGGTTACCAGAGGTGGGACAAAGTCATTGTTATGCAAGTCCAAGTCGAGTCTGAAGTCATCAAATTCATGACTCGAGTCCAAGTCACATGACTCGAGTCCACACCTCTGGGGGTTACTATTAAATGATGTGGTGCAACACCCATAAACTATTCTCCATATCTGGCAGTGGAGTGCCAAAGGGCTGTATACTATTATTTTATTGATATATAAAATGGGATGCTGACAGCTATATACAATGGGATACAGATCTCTTAATTTGTTTATTCATTTATGATAATCCTTGGTCGTAAGGTTTTATTTTCTTGGTGTGTGTGTGTTGGGCTTCTTTCGTGCCGTGTGTAGCCAACTGGGCATATGGGAGTTGGTCCTTATACATGTAATTAATGCAAGCGTTGTGGGATGCTGTTGGCATGAATGACGCTATATCAAATGAAAATATGATTATCATCATCATCTCACTCTACTATCTGCTCCAAGTTCCCTTCACTCAGCAAGGAGGTGGAAGATGTCAACGTGGGAGCAGCCTTCACGCGGCCCACACTGCCGAGTGCGAAAACACGACGACTGCCATCAACGCGGCGACCGAACTGATCGCCTATCTCCCGGTCTCCGGAGAAATAAACACAATGTCAGAGGTCACTCATTCTCCTCTAGCGAACCCGAAGTTTGGATCCACCTCCCCCCCCCCCCCAGCGATCCGTGCTGTTGACTCCCTGCCCCCTGTTCATGTCCAAGCCAAAGGTCACCCCCCCTCTATTTCCTCGATCTCTAACCGGCCGCCTCTAGGATATATTAATACGACCACGATTTCTCTACAAAGTCAAATGTATGCGCTGTAGTAATCAAATTTGTATTGAAGTGCTGACAGTGCTAATCCCGGCCGTAAAAAAAGAGACTTAAGAATAATTGATTGCCGAATCAAATCGTGATCATGGGAGGGGTGTCCTGGACAAACATGATAATACAGAAGAGTGCAATACTGTATGCAGAAAATAGGGCTTTGTTGAGAGTAAGCGGATTGAGTGGATGAACAGAGTGAATGATTAAGGTAATCTGTGGGGACACGAAACAAAAACTTCAAGAATGTGGATTGCCGAGTGTGTCCGACATGGGTAATCTATAAAAACGAATCTACAAGTGGGCCGTCAAGTCATTCCCGACACCCCTTCATCCATCATCATCAATAAACTAAACTCACATTTTTTTTTGTACCAGGTGAGGCTCGCCGAGCTATTTAGCTTTTTTTTGAGAAGCGACCCAACCACAAATGACAGCTCTGCGAAGCGGCTTATTACGTAGAAATGTATAGCAACCAAATTCTCTAAACGCATGTTGCTAAATGTGGGGGGGGGGGGGGGGAGAACCAGAGGACCCGCAGAAAAATCCACGCGGTCACGTGGAGAAGATACAGACTCCAAATATGCACGAAAACTCCAGTGTGTATATAAAATACACACCAGGCGAGGTAGTTAACATCTCGGGTCAATGTGGCGAGATGTACACGCCTCATTCCCATCTCGGTCTCTCCATCTAAATAAATACTGTTTTCTGTGAACGTCTCATTGGACATTCTGAAAGTGATGTTTTCTGCAGAATTGGTTTAATACAAGCAAATTCTGGACTGCCGGTCTTGACATTCAGCGTCGTCAAGCAGGCAGGGGCTTGCATAAACGAATTCTGGTTAATTGATCACAATCGCCGTGGGAATTGAGGTCTGGTGAATAGGTACAATTCCTAAGGGCTTTGGATGGCAGTCACCAACAAAATTAAGCATTCCTTCACACGGCATTAGCATCATCTGCCGTACAGGCACAGACACGCGTTGGCACGGCAGGCATCATCACCCTGGAAAGTACCGAGAACACTGCGCAATAATGGTCTACGATGGCGTGGTTGGGAGAGAATCTGTGCTCTCGATCGTGAGATCACGAATTAACACACATCTCAGTCAGTCGTCTTTTCCAATCCGTATATACATCAAAGGCGGCTAAAATGCGCAACCCGCCCGAGTGTGTGTGTGGTCGACAATTGGACATCTTCGGGACAGTGTGCGCACTTCGCAGTAGGAATGTGGAAGCTTGGAATCTCCCCCGACTGGCTCTGTAGGAGAGAGAGAGTGCCGCCCAATCCTCGTGTTCGTCTCAGTTGGGTCTTCTTAGTCTCAGTCTAAGCGACTATAACCTGTCACTGGACACCGTTCATTTATTTCGGCGTATTTTTTAAAATTTGAGTGACGACATTAAACCCTACCGACTAACACGTGACTAAAACTCCACAGGTTTTCAAACGACACATGGAAACGTGCACGTGTATACGTAGAATTCGTTTGAAACGCGTGTGGTTTTTTTTCCGGCCTGCACGATTGCTTTTCCTGTCATTATGGGGGAATTCCCCCCCCCCACCCCCCATCATTTATATTCACCGATTCCACACATGGTCCAATCAACTTGACTCGGGTTAAAACGATGACGTAAAAAGGGGGTTGACTAATGTAACGCTGCAGGGCAAGGGAGGGGAGGAGCGCCCCTGGAAGAGCTTCTAAACAAAGGCAGTGGTCTCGCCTTAACACACAGCTGGGGGGCAGGAAGCCCCCCCCCCGAATCATTCAGAGCCCAAAGAGATGCTAATGAGCTCTACACTGGGGTTGGGGGGTGGGGGTAGAGTACAATTGTAATTGCGAGAACAAAACGTGAAACTTCACCAGCCCGCCATGCATCGATAAATTAGCCGCGAGCAGACTTGAACAGCCACCGACTGCGTGTCGGGCTTCAGCGGCTGTTTGTTGCCGTAGAATTCTCTCACAGCGGAGTGGGCGATAATGATAAAAAGTAGCTTCGACTCTAGCTACTCTCGGATGGGGGGGGGGGGGGCAGTTAAGCGGGGGTGGCCACCACAACAGCGATTCACTAACAAGGAGAGTGAACTTGGGTTGGTACAAAATAAAAAAGGGACATTTGGTGGTGCAGGGCCCACCCCAGCAAACCCCCCTTAGTGTGTGGGCCCCGAGCAGACTGCTTATAAAACAACAAATTAAAATGCCTTGGGAGAAGGAAAAGGATGAAATGGGTGACAACGTTTGAGAACGAACTAGCCAACACTGACAATGTACAGTGCGTAGTCACTCTAAGATGTTTCGAGTTCATGTTTTTGGTTGTTGCGGTTGCACCTGATTCAAGAGCAGAATGGCTCACAGGGCTATACCTAATAAATGAACTGAACTGACAGGTAGGACAAACTGAGGATACGTTTTCTGAAAGTACATTACACGCAGGTTAGATAGATGAGCATTAGATGAAAAATGTCAACATCTTTCCACACAGATTCTGTAAAAACGAAAGAAATCCGAGAACATGTAACAGGAGTGTGAACGTGGTAAAAAAGTGAAGCTGACGATTGGCGAAATCACCTTTGAGAGCAAGGTTGAACCGTAGCGCACGATAGAAACAGAATCAATAAAAAAGTGGAATTCTACGCAGATCTCCATTAAAAAAATCTAATACCGCAGGAAACAAATTACGGAATCTTTTTTGGTGACGAGGACTCAAATATTGCACCTGGAGAGGAAGCACTCACCTTGGCAGCAACGTTAAGGGGCAGGTGGAGCAACTGCGGACATCACAGAAGCAGGATTTAGGTGTTGGGTCAACAAGGGAACTATCAACTAAAAGTTTACACAGCAATGAAAACATATCAGGGTCATGGAAGGATGCCTCATCTATACGTCTAGGAAGAAAAAAAATCGGCGACTCCACTGATTTGACCATCACACTCAATGGTAGCCCAATTCCTTGGTTCACTGATGATGTATATGTTAGCACGGGACTTAGCATAAAATGTAAAAGTATAAACATGCTTTTTGAGATAAACTATTTTTTTATTTGATCCGGTAAAGCCCACCGAGCTATATAGCGCTTTTTCAGACGCGACTGGCCACAAGTGATTTCACAACAAAGTGGCTTGTCACGTGGAAAATGATAGCAGCCAAATTATCTAAACGCACGTTGATTTTAAAATGGAGGGAACCCCGCAGGACCCGGAGAAAAATCCACGCTACCACGGGGAGCGAGGCGTACAAACTCTAAATATACAAACATCAGGGTCCGGATCGAATCCACTTTCTCCTGCATACCAGGCAAGGTAGTTAACATCTCGCCACCACGGCACAGACCTTACCCAATGAGTGAAATCTATAACGCTCGGACTTTATTTCAGCTGGGGAGACCCAGCTCAGTCACAAGGACGACCAGAGCCGAGACCGTCGGCAGTGGCGGTAGTTACAGGACACGGGCAGGGTGGGAATGTCCAAACTAGAAGAAAAACAATGAATTTTTTTTGTAAACACGAATTACAAAACTGAATTTCCTGAAAACAGCATGAACAATAGCGCTTAAATACAACAACAGACAGGCCATCATTCTTTGCAAAACACACATATTTTGTTTCAGATGGTAGAAGTTATAAGTATAGACTCGACTATGTTTTTGTTTGCGTTTAGTTTTTTGACCTCCTCCTCCACCCACATCCGATTAGCGCGGTTGGCTACGTACGGTGCGCGAAAGACGTTCATACAAAACACACATTTCGATTTAAAGCTTTCGTGACTCCAGGGATTCATCTTCTTGGTTCTTTCGGTAAAGTCACGTAGAAGGGAAATAATGAAATAATAAAAATAAAACATAATACAATTATTCTCACGACGTTTCGGCCACTACGCAAGCAGCCGTCCTCAGGTGATAAACAGGTCTGTCGGAAAGACTCAGACGCTGTCTTTCCGACAAATCTGTTCTTCACCTGAGGACGGCTGCTTGCGTTGTGGCCGAAATGTCGTGAGAATAATTTTATTATGTTTTATTTTTATTATTTTATTATTTCCTTTCTACGTGACTTTACCGAAAGAACCAAGAAGATAAACACACGTTTATTCCAATATTTGATCATTCTAGCCTCCCTAGAACACCCTGAGAACTTGCATCATCCACTCACATGCGAGTCACCTGTGACCGAGAAGACTTCTGCACACGAGTCGTTCGTTTGCACAAAGGCGTCTCGTGGGAACTCCTGCACCTGCCCCGATTAAAAGGGTCAGAACGTGCCAAACAATTGTTCATAGCAAATCAATAAGTAGGGTCTTATTTACATTGTGGAGTGCGCTCTGCAATAATAACCCGCAGACGCGTACACTTAATTTCTCCGACCATGGATAACACATTCTTAGGTTTTTTCGGTAAAGTCACGTAGGTAAAAAATTAAAATTAAAAGTAAAATAAAAATAAAAATCACGACGTTTCCGGAGGCAACACAAGCTTCCGTTTTCAGGTGGAACCGTCACAGCCCGACATGACTTTACCGAAAAAACCTAAGAATATGAATCCTTGCAGTCACGAAAGCTTCAAATCATGGATAACACCTTCACCAAACCACATTGACGAGTGTGGGTGAAGTGGTTAAACAACTCCCCCGTGACTGAAATTATATGGGGGGGGGGGGGGGGGGGGCTTCATCCACCAGTGGATTGGCGTGGATCAGACGTCACCTGAAGGGATCTCAGTTTGTTCCGTGGCACCCACATTCTGTGGCCCTTCTGACCCCGAGGGTTCAACTTCTTACCCGCGACGAGGACGTCAGAAAAAGTGAAAGCAATTTTTTAAATAAGCAATCGCATTCAGATTGCCTAAATAAAGAATCCAGTTTCGAATTGAAATTTCACATTAGTTTGTAACTTGTTTGGTTATTATTAAAATTGAGTTAATAATGCTGTGTTTACATATATGGGTTTCAAACCCAACTTTGGTTATTGATCCCAGCACATTTAGGTGTCATGTTTTTTCATCTCCTGATGAAATTAAAGTTTAACCAAGTATCTATCCTATGTTTATTTTACCAGGTAAGGCCCACTGAGCTATATAGCTCATTTTCAAAAGTGACGTGGCCACAAATGATAGCTCAAAGAAGTAGCTCATCACGTGGAAATGTATAGCAGCCAAATAACTCTCAACGCATGTCGATTCTAAAATGTGGGGAGAGAAAAATCGGAGGGACCCGGGAGAAAAATCTACACGACCACGGAGAGAGAGAGAGAGAGCGCCAGGCAAACTCCAAAACCACGCAGGCGTCGGGGATCGGGATCGAACCCACGGACCTTCTGCAAACCCAGCGAGGGCGTTAACTTCGCCACCGCGGCGGGATGAAAACCGATATTCATGGAATGTAAAAAGGAGATGCGAAGGAGGAAGGTCAGCTTGGCCAACCTGCGCGTCCCATGGGAAGGCAATGCTCTCTGGCCCAGCACGCGGTGTAGAGGTTTTTGTTTTGGCATTGCGAATAAATTACAGACTGGGGCGGGTAACTTACAATGTCTGGCAACAACCACACACTTCCTCTTCTGTTTTAGCTCAAAAGAATAACATTGATACAGCAGCAGCAGCATAGCGAGATGCCGAACGCGTGTACCGCAAAGCCACGCGATGCACGCAGGTCACATGCCATGCGTAGCGGCGCAACCAAGGTGGATAGCCGGTGGTGAACACTAACGAGACCGTGACGGCCAAAAGGAGGGATTACGCGCGAGAGGACGCCCGCTGTGGAGATGGAGCGATTAATTATATTTAAGCTGGGGAGCTAAAAATAGGATTGTAGCATCGCAAGAACGTGAGAGTTGACAATGGGTTTGCGCGTTCGACGTGGTGTCGTGGATTTTTTTTCTTATCCCGGGGCCCTCTGGGGGTTTCCCCTTCCACATTTAGAAACGTGCGCTTAAGAGTATTTGCTCTGATTTTACACGTGACAAGCCACGTCCTTGAGCCATCATTTGTGGCCGGGTCGCTTCTAAGAAAACACTATATTAGCTCAGTGAGCCTTACCTGAAAAAATAAAATAAAGGAGCAGTGGTACCAGGCCATACGACTTTCATTATCTGGGTCCGTGATTTCTGTCCGAGCTTGCTTCGTCTCATCCATCATCGATCAACGTCATCGACCGTCTGTCACGGCGGCAGCCTCGGTGGTGTCGGCTTGGGGGGGAGGGGGGGCTGAAGGGGGTGGGGGGCGAGCGCCTCCCCCCCCCCCCCTTACCATTACTCCTACAGCCCTCAGCCCCAAATTCTAAATTCTTAATAAAGTGAAGAGGAAAAATGTTGGTACAAAATACTCCACGCGGGAGTGAGAGCGCGAGAGAGCGAGAGCAGATTGCACGACGGCCCAGAGAGAGAGAGAGAGGCTGGGAATCGCTTGACCACGTACGGTGCGAAAGAAGTTCACTTTTTTCTCTTCTAGATTTGAAGCTTTCGTGACTGCAAGGATTCACACTCATGTTTTTTTCGGTAAAGTCACCATGTAGGTAAAAATAATAAAATAATAATAAATGAAAAATAACTAAATTAAATCACGACGTTTCGGAGGCAACACAAGTCTCCGTCTTCAGCTGTGAAGGTCCCACCTGAAGACGGAGACTTGTTGCCTCCGAAACGTCGTGATTTAATAGAGTTATTTTTCATTTATTATTATTATTATTATATAAAAAAAATTCTACCTACGTGACTTTACCGAAAAAACCTAAGAGTAGAAGTTCACACACGCGCGTACGTTCCGCTCCGAGTTTAAACGTTCGGTTAAAGTTCACCGTCGTTGCGTGCCGTGCATCTCCACAAAATGTTAAATTCTGTTCTACACATCCTGTCCCCTTTAAATAAACACGGCCACGCCACACACCCACAGAATGCTGCGTGACAGCGCCGTGAATCATTGCCGAAAGGCCCGGACCCCCCCTCTGCGTGTGTGCCTCTTGGTTCGCTCCTTTTCCGGAAACCTCAGTGATGGGGGGGGGGGTGAATCGGCGAGCAAGGAGGGATTATAGTGGAGGGGGGGGGCATAGTAGAGGGGAGGGGATCATAAGGTAAGGGGGTGGGGTTATAGGGGAGGGGATCATATTGTAGAGGGTGGGGGGAGATTATAAGGGAAGGGGAGGGGTGGTCATAGGGGAGGAGGGCAAAAACACCAACCCCAGTCAACAGTCAGTCCCACCACAACCCAAACTCCCCCACCACCAACTACTCCCCCACCCCTCCCCCCATTGGGCTCCACCCAGACACCCACCCCCCTCGAGTTGGGCTTGCGCGCACGTTTATGCGTAAAACGCAACTCCCCGTCGCAGCGCGTCTCTCTCCCTCCCTCTGTCGCTCTCCCTCCCCCTCTCTCTCACTCGCCAGCCGTCAGCTGTACCCCGGACTCGCTCGTACGCACACCGCGTGCTCTCGCCGCTCGTGAGCACGTGCCCACAAACCCCGAGCAAGTTTGCTGTGCGCGTAGCAGAGATAAGCTGGCAGACCCGACCGCAGCGCTCAAAACGCGAAAGGAGGAGGAGGAAGGGGTTGTGGCAGATTGATTTTCTGTGCTCCGGTTGGGCGAGCAGTGTGAGCAGCGAGCAACGCATTGCAGATTTTCACCACGAAGGCTGCTGCTGTTGTTGCTGCTGCTGCTCCCTTGCCCAAGGGCTCTCTCGCCAAGCACGCTGCTCATCAGCCTCTCCCCCGCCATACGAGACGACGAAGAGACTCGCGTGAGAGGGCACCTACAAGGCCATTCCGTCCGCGACCCAGCAGCCCGCAGTCATAACAAGGAGGCGACGGGTGCGTTTTGCGTGCGCGTTGCGCTCCGCCGGACCTCACGCATGGGCCGTCCCCTCGTACGATGGGCGACGAGCCAGAGTTCAGCCAGGACGGGGTGCTCAACTTCCTCGTGGAGAGCGGAGGCCGCGTGGCCAACACCGAGCTCCTGCACCGGTTCAGGGGCGCGCTGGGCGAGCCGAGTGCTCGCGAGCTCTTCAAGGGCTTCGTGAACGCCGTGGGTCTCGTGAAGCAGGAGGACGGCGCCAAGTACGTGGTGCTCAAGAAGAAGTACAAGCAGCACCTGCTGCTGCGCACGCAGACAGCCGGGGTCGATGGGCCGCGGACAGCCGGGGTCGACGGGCCGCGGACAGCCGAGGCCGCCGACCGAGGAGGAGGAGACGAACGCGCCGATGGGACCCTCCTGCCCTCGGAGCAACCGCCAGGCGGGGGGAGACATTCGGAGCAGTCGGCCAAGCAGCAGGCGGTGACCCCGAGCAAGGCAGGCGAGATGACGCGCATCATAGCCCTGCCGAGCTGCGCGAGCGTGGATGAGGAGCGAGGTGGCGGCGGTGGCGGTGCGGGAGGAGACGCGAGCTCAGGAGGAGGCGGTGAGGCGAGTTCCGCGGCGACCGTGGTGCCTCCTCCTCCTGCTCCGGTGGCCATCAGCATCACTGTTCCCTCTCCGGCGGTGGACGCGACTGGGGGGAGGGGTCCCTTTGCGGAGGGCGGCCTCGCGGCCAAGACGGCGGCGGCACGCCGAGTGTCCGTGGACGAGTCATCACAAGGCCACGCCGCAGCGTCTGCGGAGGACGAGGACGAGGGGACGACGACCCCAGGGTCAAGGTCAGAGGCAGCCGCGTGCACAGAGGCCGAGGGCAGCGGCTCCCAGGACGCGGGGGAGGCCGGGAGGAGTGACAGCGGAGAGGAGGGGTGCCGAGGCGAGTCGGGGCCAGGCGGTCCAGACAGTTCGAGCCAGGAGGTCTCGAGTGGAGCGACAGCTTCTGTTGCTGCTGCTGCCGCTGTCGGAGCTGACGCCGGGGGAGGAGTTGGGAGAGGGTCCTTCAAGACGACACCGAAGAACTTATCGCAGGGTCTGCGCGTCCCCGGGTCGCCCCAAGCGAAGAGGCACAACTCGTCGTCGTCGTCTTCGCCCAAGAGCCCATTCATCGCCCCCAACTTTGTCGGCGGCGACAAAACTGGAGCGGGCGATTCAGACACCGAATCCGTGGGCTCGGCTCGAACCAGCGAGGACGACGGCGCGGGAGGAGGGGGCAGCAGCTTCGGGGCCCCTCTGGCTCTCGAGCCGGTGGAGCACGAGTGGATCGTGAGCGCGGCGCGCGGCGACTGGAGCAACCTGCACGGCCTCCTGCTGGGAGAGCCCTCGCTGGCGCTGCGACGTGACCCTCTCACGGGCTACACGGCGCTCCACTGGGCGGCCAAGCACGGCAAGGCCGACATGGTGCCCGTCCTGGTGGCGGCCGCAGAGTCGTCGGCCGGAACGGCGGACGACGTGAACGTGCGCTCCCACGGGGGCTACACGGCGCTGCACCTCGCCGCAATGCACGGGCACACCGACGTCGCCAAGATGCTCGTGGGTGCCTACGAGGCGAACGTGAACGCACGCGACTACAGCGGCAGGAAGCCGTGGCACTACCTGTGCCAGGACGCATCGTGGGAGATCCGCGAGCTGCTCGAGGCGCCCGTGGTCGACGGAGCGGAGCGGCCCGCGACGACGGAGGTGGCACGCAGGAAGCTGCCACGGCCCTACCTGGGCAGCCTCAGGATCCCGTCCGGTCACGGTGGGGGCGCGGGGTCGGACGACGAGGCGGACGGTGGCGGTGGTGGTGGCGGCAACTTTCTGCGCGACATGCAGCTCATGCGAAGGCAGTCGTTCGCCAAGTTGCTCAAGGCGCCGATGAGCAAGAAGCGCCACAAGACGCAGATCATCCACTCGTCGTCCAGCGTGAGAGAGACGAGGGCCAAGGAAGAGGGAGACCTGCCGGTTGGCAAGGTGGCCCTATGACCGCGCGAGAGGGCCCACGCTCTCTGGCTGGGATTGCTATTGTTTTGAAATGTTATTTTACAACTGTTGACGGTATGCCACGGGGGAGACGTCCCAGGGTTGACTTCGTGAGAAGGAGTGCTCGTGAAATGCTGCACGGTGCATCGCACTGTAGTAGACCGAGCGACCGTGCCCGTTTTCATTTGTAAGCGACGTCTACAATTTTAAAGTTTTGTTAAATTAGTGTGCAGCCCCTTTCTCAACCGCCTGTTAGTTACAGGCCTTCCCGTGCCATGCCGGTCACGGTGGTTGTTTGAGTTTGACCTTAATGCCATCACGCTGTTCAGTGCATGTTGAAGAACGACCACTCGCCACGGACGTTGAAACCGTGACTGAGAATGGAACGCAGGAACCTCCGGGCTCATAGCGCAGTGCGCTCACCCCTCTTGCACCACACACCGTCACGCACTTTGGTTTATAGGTCAAACTAAAACCCTGCGAGTCCTCTAAACTTTTTAACACTCTGATGTCGCAGCAGCAGCTGAAGGAGACCCGAGTGGCGCCAACAAATGCATCTTGTGAAGATTCTATTTGCTCGGCTAGAGGCGACACTTTTGACAGCAACGCGTCTCCGACGAGGTCTTTGCTGTGCGGAGAAAAATGTGCAGCCGCCTCGAGACTTATGTTGGCTGATCGTCCCCTCGTAGGCAGCATGTGCCACCATTCCACAAGATTGTCAAGCACAGGCGCACGCACACACGGAGAGGCGGCGTGTTGTGGGAGGTTTTTTGTAAAGTGTTATTTAAAAACAATATTTTCAAATGTACTGTATAGGGTACTGTGGATGGTTAAAAAAAAACCCACAGATGAATCATGAATACGAGTGAATTTTCAGACTTCCACATACACCCCCCCCCCCCCAGTGAATGTACATCGAGAGTTGGATGTAACAAAACGGCTTCAGAAAACGCCGCATTCATCCGAAAAATTCTCAACGCACGGGTAATATTTCTGTAAGGATAATTCTCTGCATGGGTGTTATGCACCCTTTAACATTTATCCCACAGTCGCTATCAGTGCTCGTCAGGCTGGTCATGTGCGTTATGCGTCACCAGGCTCACAGTGCATTGCCGAAGACGCAGCTCTTTATTTTAATGCCACGTGCGGCCATGACTTGTCACGACAGATAATGATTCCCCCACCACGTGGAGTTTGAGAGTGATTGGCATGAGTTATGTAATTGTCCCCGTTTGTATTCCTATTGGGTCATCGGCGTCATTCCACGAGATAAAAATTCGAAAGCCTTGCAGTGAGAAGTACTTTGCACCCTGTTAAGGAGAGAACGGCTCGTATAAGGTAATATCACAAAACTACTTCTGGAGAGCCTTTCAAATGACATTGTATATATACTTAATTTGGAGCTTTCGTGACTGCAGGAATTACTCTTTGGTTCTTTCGGTAAAGTCACGTATAAAGAGAAAAGAATAAATTAAATACTAGCATACGACGTTTCGATTGCAACACAAGCAATCGTCATCAGGTATAAATGAAATAGAAACACAAATCTAGTAGACTTAGAAATGTAATGTAATACAACAGAGAGTCGGATAACAAAGTCAACACCCTACCTGGTTGATTACGTTCTTCCTAAATTTAGCATTCTCAGGAAGAACGTAATCAACCAGGTAGGGTGTTGACTGTTATGTTATCCGACTGTTGTATTGCATTACATTTCTAAGTATACTATATCTGTGTTTCTATTTCATTTATACCTGATGATGATTGTTTGTGTTGCAATCGAAACGTCGTATGCTAGTATTTAATTTATTGTATATTACACACACACACACCACTAGGGACGCACCTTTCCACACGCCCAGTTCAGAGAACAATCTGACGCACGGCAGTCAAAACAACGGTATCATTTTAACTTCTCAGGAGCTGGAAACGTGCCAAATTAAGTTGTATGCATTTGCTCAGTCGATAAACAACGCTCAGGGTGGTGCTGGCCGATAAAAGATCATAAAAACACCAGCACTCAATTGCCTCTGCAGGTCAACACACAAAAGCTCTGGCCAGGAACTCCCCTTCCTCCTGTTTCCACATCGGCTCGTCGGCACGAGCCGCCCGATTGTCGTGTCAAGAAGAAATGCGAATAATAATTATCATCTTCTTGGTTCTTTCGGTAAAGTCACGTGTCATTCAGACCTGTCTTATCGACAGACCTGTTCTTCACCCGAGGACGGCTGCTTGCGTTGTGGCTGAAACGTCGTGAGAATAATTTTATTATGTTTTATTATTTTAGTATTTCCATTCTACGTGACTTTACCGAAAGAACCAATAAGATGAATCCCTGCAGTCACGAAAGCTTTAAATCGAAAAATAATTATCATAATCATCATGCCACCACACATCGCGTCTTCCTTCAGTGAGATCCGGCCAGTTCCAAAGTCGACGCCTGACCTGCAGTCTCCTCCTCCACCACCGTCTTGGCTTGAGGTCTCCAGCCATCACGTCCTTCAAGGACCATTCTTACCGTCTCACCACCCCCCTACCCATCACAAACATCCGACTCTAGGTCTTCCCGCTTTTGGTCAGACTTCCTGGTTGCCACTATCGCCATCATCATCACTGATCCATGGAGCAGATAGCCCGTGGCTGTCCACTGCACACTTCTTACAGGTTTCCAATTTCCTCTGCTTGGTAGGGTCAATATGCTCAAGTAACCATTTGCCTGTACACATCGGGATAACCTCCTGGCATCATCCAATCCCGCACGCGCGTCCCACCCATCACAACCTCCCCGATTCCGGATGAGATCTCCACTCTCCCGCGTCGCGTTTAATTCCCAAACTCAGAGTTTTCTTCCCTTTGTTCTTTCATTAAAATCCCTCGCATCGCCTGGCACGCACACGTTTGCAAATGGTGATAAAAACACCTTTGCAACAAATAAATGTTATAAGTTAAACAATATTTTCACTTTCAAGCCACTAGAGGGCGTGGTAGCATTAAAAGTTTCGGGTTGTACGAGCCACTCGATGTGGATGTACAGACGACAAGAAACGTTGTTAATCCGCTGCTGGATGAAATTCATCCCAACGCCCGTTAAGTCGCTAAAATGCAGTTTTCGTTCCAACGTAGCCGGCTTGTTTGGTTTGTCAGAATTAAAATTGTGTCACGGGTTTAAGAAGTCGCCTGCAGCGGAGCAGACCTGCGAGAGATGCGTTTGCACAATTTGCTCCGCACTAAAAACAGCCGCGCGCCAAGACAAATTCCTATTCGACGACGCAAATGTAATAATACCTGGAGTCGATTACTGCCAGCGAGTCTGCGTCTCACCGCCAACTATTTACAGTAATGCGCCAGGTGCAGGCTTTATTGCTTTTACAAAGCCGCCCGCGAGATGATGTTTGTTTTCGACTCCTCCGTTTTTATAAAAGGTGCAGCCCTGCAATTGCCTGCTCGCGATACTGCTTGCGGTAGAGACTCCGCTACAGCGAGTTTCAGTGGAGGCATTTTTTTTAATCCTTTATATTAAGTTCGCTTGCTCGCTTACGACCGTGCAAATCTTTCGGTCGTTTTTTAACCCACTTCCCGTGATCCAATCGAGCTGACATTTTGCACACAGACTCGTTGTGCGCGACAATTAATTTTCGTGAAATGTATTTTCCATAACTTTACACTTTTTAGGGAAAATATATTTAATTACCAATTGCTTAATGGTGGCAGGCAATCATCTGACCCATAGGTGGCAGCCATCTCAAGCCAGAGGACGAGATGACTCTAGCCGCCACGCATATAAAGGATTTATAGTGAAAAACTTTGTTTTACGGGTACATTTTTTGTTGCCCAACTTCTCCACGATGGTCAGACGCGTTGTACTAAGTGGGACTACCCGCACTGTGGTACCCCACCACATTACTGCTGGCGCCCCCTACTTTACAAGGACTATTATATGGCACGCTTTGTTTACCCAGACAAGTCTCACGGAGTCTTACGACCACAGTACCGATAGAAGATAGCCGCAGCTTCCGCGAGACAAAGATCACCCTATATACGTCCTTAAGGGGCCGTTCATAAATGACGTCACGCACCTAGGGGGGGGGGGTCAGACATTTGGTGACGAGGGGGGGGGGGGTGTTTGAGAAATGTGACGTCCGGTCAAAATGCGCAACTTTAAATAAATATAAAAAACACGTTCTACTTATTTAAATTAACTTTTTAATAAATGTTTTCTCCTACTACAGAGTGCAGCAGCACATTAAATGCGCACTACAATGACAATAGTTTAAAGCGATTTGAAGCATGTTTTATTTCTTTTGGGGGGTGGGGCAGAGTTGTGACGTCATATTTGAGGGGGGTCTGACTTTGTGATGCCTTGTGACAAGGGGGGGTGTACAACATCGTCAAAAATCGCGTGACGTCATTTATGGACGGCCCCTAACAGAGTATTTTGAGCAGCACCACACCCGGCCGCCTTTGTCTCCCTAGCAGCGATGTTTACCTACCGCACCAGGCAGAGTCGACCTAGCGGGGGGGGGGGGGGCAGGAAGCGGTTCAGATAATGCATCACCGGTGTTGGCCGCGAGCGAAAATCGAACTCGGGTCGACCGGGTTCATAGCGCAGCGCACTAAAGGCAGCACTACCGCTCCCCCCCACACAGCCTCTTGCTCCAAGCCGTCTAGGGCAGTGTTCTTCATTGCAAGGCCCGTGGGCCACTAGCTGCCTCTAGGGGGGCTTTAGTGCGCCCCCCCCCCGACAATACACACAAGAGTGAAAACGCCCCCCTCCCCCATCATCGTCATCGTGCTGCCGTCAAACCCCCAGTGGTTTCAAATGGTGTGGTGGTCCTCACGCTGATGAGGCGTCATCGGCGAAAGTGCCCCCCTCACCCCGTCTGAAAAGTAGTAAGGAACACTGCTCTAGTGGCCACCCGGCAGTCCAACACCACGGCCACCCGACAGTCCAACACCACGGCCACCCGGCAACCCAACACCACGGCCACCCGACAGTCCAGCACCACGACCACCTGACACATCCCAACACCACGACCACCCGGCAGTCCAACACCACGGCCACCTGACATCCCAACACCACGGCCACCCGACAGTCCAACACCACGACCACCCGGCAACCCAACATCACGGCCACCCGACAGTCCAACACCACGACCACCTGACAGTCCAACACCACGACCACCTGGCAACCCAACACCACGACCACCTGGCAACCCAACACCACGACCACCCGGCAACCCAACAGTCCAACACCACGACCACCCGACAGTCCAACACCACCCGACAGTCCAACACCACGACCACCCGACAGTCCAACACCACGGCCACCCGGCAACCCAACACCACGGCCACCTGACAAGTCCAACACCACGACCACCTGGCAACCCAACACCACGACCACCCGGCAACCCAACACCACGACCACCCGACAGTCCAACACCACGACCACCCGACAGTCCAACACCACGACCACCCGATAGTCCAACACCACGACCACCCGACAGTCCAACACCACGGCCACCCGGCAACCCAACACCACGGCCACCTGACAAGTCCAACACCACGACCACCTGGCAACCCAACACCACGACCACCCGACAGTCCAACACCACGACCACCCGACAGTCCAACACCACGACCACCCGACAGTCCAACACCACGACCACCCGACAGTCCAACACCACGACCACCCGACAGTCCAACACCACGACCACCTGGCAACCCAACACCACCCGACAGTCCAACACCACGACCACCCGGTAGTCCAACACCACGATCACCCGACAGTCCAGCACCACGGCCACCTGACAGTCCAACACCACGGCCACCTGACAGTCCAGCACCACGGCCACCTGACAGTCCAACACCACGGCCACCCGACAGTCCAACACCACGGCCACCCGACAGTCCAACACCACGGCCACCCGACAGTCCAACACCACGGCCACCCGGCAGTCCAACACCACGACCACCCGGCAGTCCAACACCACGGCCACCCGGCAGTCCAACACCACGATCACCCGACAGTCCAACACCACGGCCACCCGACAGTCCAACACCACGGCCACCCGACAGTCCAACACCACGGCCACCCGGCAGTCCAACACCACGACCACCCGGCAGTCCAACACCACGACCACCTGACAGTCCAGCACCACGACCACCCGGCAGTCCAACACCACGGCCACCCGGCAGTCCAACACCACGATCACCCGACAGTCCAGCACCACGGCCACCTGACAGTCCAACACCACGGCCACCCGACAGTCCAACACCACGGCCACCCGGCAGTCCAACACCACGACCACCTAACAGTCCAACACCACGACCACCTGGCAGTCCAACACCACGACCACCTAACAGTCCAACACCACGGCCACCCGACAGTCCAACACCACGACCACCCGACAGCCCAACACCACGACCACCCGACAGCCCAACACCACGACCACCCGACAGCCCAACACCACGACCACCTGACACATCCCAACACCACGACCACCCGACAGTCCAGCACCACGACCACCTGACACATCCCAACACCACGACCACCTGACACATCCCAACACCACGACCACCTGACAACCCAACACCACGACCACCCGGCAGTCCAACACCACGACCACTTAACAGTCCAACACCACGACCACCTGGCAACCCAACACCACGACCATCCGACAGTCCAACACCACGACCACCTGGCAACCCAACACCACGACCATCCGACAGTCCAACACCACGACCACCTGGCAACCCAACACCACGACCACCTGGCAACCCAACACCACGATACGGAGCCGCAGGTTGCAAAACCCCTGCGCTAAACCTATCGCAACCGTTTATGTTGTTGTTGCCTAAATCATATCATGTCCACAACACTTACCTGCCGTGTTCTCTTGCGGACGTCCGCATTGAGCGTCCTGAATGTGTTGGCCTGGGACGAGACCGCGTTGCACGGAGAAGCCCCCTCCTCCACCACCCCCACAACGCGTACGCGGAGAAAAGAGAACTTGTGTGTGGACATAAGACACAAATGGATTCACAGACCCAGGAGACCATGTACGACTTCGCCTTTTTGTTGCGTACCCATTACCAGCTTGCGGGCAAGCTTGTGCGAGTTATGCTACGGGCGTTTTTTGTTTTCAATTCCTCGGGATGTGCGTGTCGCTGGCAATCCACAATTTTTACTGCCCACCCACGGTTGCGCAGAGAAAGCGGTGGGGTGGATGCTGGGCCTCGTCCTTGAGCTGCTGTGGCCCCTGTGGTGGTGGAGGTGGTGGAGAGGGTGCGTGAGGGTGCCTCCCGCAATGCCGCTTGCCAAGGAGTTCCAGGATTCTGAGCCAGCAATGATGGAGCGCCGATAAAAACAGGTCCATGTTGAGCGGCTTGGAGTGGAACGAGGAGGAGGTGGTGGTGGTATTCCCACCACCAACACCACCACTGCTTGCTACCCTTACTGGTCTCAGTAGTGGATTTCGCAGGTGTAGGGATTGTCCGATTTAAAACGGGCATGCGTGTCAATTGTCACGGTTTTTTTTATTCTTCTCCAAACTACATTCCTTTCAATGCCACCATTATTTTTGTCCCAGTTGGGTTAATGTGCACATTAAAGTCGTTACACGCTGCACGTGCCTGATGATTGGTAAACGTGTCCACAAGTGACGTGGAGAGAGGCTGATTATAATTAGATAGAGATATGGTGTGTGTGTATTGTTTGTATGGCACGTGTGTCCCACTCGGCGCAGATATCTCCTGTTCAATGTAAGGCAAAGGTATCGTCGTTTGTGCCCGTGTGCTTCACGTGACGTAAGAGCGCTGTTGAGTGCCCGATTGACATGCAGTCTCAATTAACTCCCAACCGGTATAAATTAAAACCATACGGGTAAATCTAGGGGTGTTAATTAGCATTGTAAAGAAACAGTTCTCTGCCGGTCAAATCGCCTCTGATAAAGAAGAGCCGCGTCGCTCAATTGGGCTTAACGCGTAAAATAATCTTCTTCTGAACGTGTCAATTAAGAGGTTTAAATTCGAATAAGCGCACTCAGCACCGTCTGTCGATACGTCCACGGGACGTGTCCACTAATTAATCATCGGGTGCGCGCAGCGCGTAATTACAGTGATGTACCGGATTTGCACGCGAACGGAGAAGACTGGCGAATGTTGAACCGAGGAGTCAAGAACCCAGGGAGGGTAACTCGTGAAGGTGTCGGCCCATCGCGTGTTGGGTGCAAATAGCAACAATAATGTAGAGCCCATTGTCAATCCACTGCTGGATGGTGGCTGATTTGTGCGGGATTGTGAAGTTGGGGGGGGGGAGTTGGGGGAGTTGGGGGGGGGGGGAGGGGGGTTGGGGGGGGGTTGGAGGGGGTTTGGGGGAGGTGGGGGGGGTTATCACTTACCACTGATGTTAGCCGGGGCCGGTAATTCAACGCAGATCGTCGGTGTTCTAGCGCAGCGCGCTAACCACTGCGCCACCGCTCCCCAGCAACACCCGTGTTATATACGACAGTAGCTATAACGTGCGGGTGCGAAAGAAGTTCAGCATACACACAAATGCCCGTCTATATATGTGTGCTAACAGCACTTGCCCCAACAGTTCATTCAGGCGATACTGGGGATCTGTGTCTGTTGCAGTGTAAAGAACGCAAGTTGTCAAGAATGTGCATCAGTGGTGGAGATGGCCCTGTTGGGGGCCCCTAAGCACAATCTATTTTGTAGGCCACCATTCAATGTATAAACACTTAGCAAGATATCACGAGGGCTATTATTCGCATGGTTGATGCAGGTGTAGTATAGAGCAATAGCTACAGAATATATCTAGACATGCGATAGAGACGTGGCGAGATGAGAGATGCAGACAAGAGAGAAATATGCAGTTAGACGAGATAAAGATACAGATGAAAGGTTAATTTGTAAAAACAAAAAAGTGAATTCTATTTTGATGTTAATCATGATGAGGTTATATTCGGCTCACTCCAGAATTTTCGTGAATGCCACGGGACCTCTTGGGCCATATGGGGCCCTCAGTCTTTGCTTAACGCCTTAGAGCCACCACCACCACCACCGATGCTACTTCTCATGTTTACTGACTGCATTCGCTTGGCCCGTCACTGCTGCTAAGCCGCTGTGTACGACTGGGTGTATATCTCGTTTTTCATTAAACCCTAACGAAGCTCTGGCGACGAACCAATTGTAACGGCGAGGCGCACAGCAAAACCCGCCCTTGAGTACACGCGGCTGATGAAGAGGCTGCACGAAAGGAATTGAAAGGTCCAATTGAGAATTCCATAATAAACAGACACGGGTCGTGTTTAATCAAGTAGGATATAAGAATAACATTATATTTATGCCCATCAAGCATACGTCACTTTTTGTTTTCAAGATTTGCAAGGTTTTCCACCAGCACTTGCAAAAAATCTCCGAAATGACCAAATCTCGGGGTAATGCGTCCGATCACTTCACATTCGGGAAGCTCAGCAGAGCTGAGAACTGCACAAGTATTTGGATGAGTGGACCACCACCATGCATACAACGGGTGCTATAGGCTGCTGTGGGACTGCGTTTGTGAGCGGTAGACGTCTCAGTCAACCAACGGCACCTGGGTCCGTCCCGTGACCCTCCTGCCAGCCCGCGAGCCTTCGACAACTTCACGTGGCCTCAAGCGGCACCTAACCTGGCACAAGCCCCGCGCTGACTTCGCCGCTGCCACCACTTGAGTAGCAGCAATCGGTCGTTGTTGGTCACTGTTAAAATAACTCGGAGTTTAGGGCACGTGAGCGGATTGCAGTATTCTCAAACCACACGAACCCATGGTCCAGACGCGTTTTTACAAAATTCGCGTAACTTCGAGCACTTCCCAACTTATGCCACGAGCCGCGCAGCGTCACTGTCCGTGCTACCATCGAGCCCAGGGCTTCCCCAACACGCCAGTCTTCGACGCCCACCACGTACTTTACCAATCCGTTATCGTTCCAGTTGAGTTGTTACACGCCGCACGCGCCCGATGATTGATACAACCCGTCCCAAAGCGAGAAGAACTACGTCACGTGGGCACTCGCGTCATCTCTTGATTGTAAGCACTCTTGCGCCACAGGAGACACTTCTAACCCAACAAACCGGTCTAATTAGGGGCCGTCCATAAATGACGTCACGCGAATGACGTCACAAAGCTCTGCCCCCCCTCAACACAAAAAAAAATAAAACATGCTTCAAATCGCTTTAAACTATTGTCATTGTAGTGCGTATTTAATGTGGCGCTGCACTCTGATGTTGTAGGAGAAAATATGTATTAAAAAGTCAATTTAATTAAGTAGAACGTGTTGTCTATATTTATTTAAAGTTACGCATTTTGATGTGACGTCACATTTCTCACCCCCCCCCCCCCCTCGTCACACATCGTCACAAATGTCTGACCCCCCCCCCCCTAGGTGCGTGACGTCATTTATGGACGGCCCCTTCTTGCCCTTTTATTAGCTTTGTTTATCCGCTGCAGAGCGCCTGAATGTGGCACAAAGTTGAATTTACAACTCATTATGGCTTGCCGTGGAGCATTATGGGTAAAAGTAATAATAAAAAGAACACCAATCTGTCTCCACATTGGTTTACCAATATTTGTCGGTCAATCAGCCGATTAAATACATCACCCAGCAGCATTTAAGCAAGCAAACCTTGGTAATGTTTCAACATTCCGTATCTCATGAGTGGTCAGGCATGGCGCTGCCGATGTTAACACATTCCTGCGGAGGGAGCTGGTAGGAACGTTGGGTTGCTCGGTCAATGGCCAGGGTCAACGGCGGCGTGGTGTATTCCGCAAATATGCCCGACTGTGAGGGCGGGCACAAGCCGGCGTGAGTAGCTTAAACGTTGAGTTTTATAAGGGCACCACGGGGTGACCAGCCCCTCCCCACCCAGCCCCACCCCACCCCTCCCACTCCCCACCCAGCCCCACTCTCCCCACCCAGCCCCTCCCCACCCTCTCCTCCCCACCCAGCCCCTCCCCACCCAGCCCCTCCCCACCCCCCCCCTCTCCACCCAGCCCCACCCCTCCCATGTTTGGATGCACGGCGGACGGACGGACGCAATAATCCCCTGTGGGCTGGTGGAACCAGGTGGTTCCTACCAGTATATACTATATTTCATTGGTATTACACACAGCAAACAGAGCCCCCTACTGCGAAAATGTGTTAGGACTTTCCTGAAAAAGTCACGAGACGCTCGCGATACCTTCTTGGATGAACAAGCTTAACAATAATAACAACCAGACGCTCTCTTCTTGGTTCTTTCGGTAAAGTCACGTAGAAGGGAAATAATAAAATAAAAAAATTAAGCATAATAAAATAATTCTCACGACGTTTCGGCCACAACGCAAGCAGCCGTCCTCAGGTGAAGACCTGTGGCCGAAACGTCGTAAGAATTATTTTATAATGTTTTATTTTTATTATTTTATTATTTCCCTTCTACGTCAAGAAGATGAATCCCTGCAGTCACGAAAGCTTTAAATCGAAATTTAACCAGACGCTAGTGGCAAGAGTACTCCATCTGAATTACGGGGGCCCTGCAAAACACAAATCAGCAAATTGTATACAAACTAAATCTTGACTTCAACCTTTCGTGACTGTAGGAATTCATATTCTTTGGGTCTTTCGGTAAAGTCACGTAGATAGGTTCAAAGACAATAAAAAAAAATAACAAAAAACTACGACGACGTTTCGATCGCAACGCGAGCGGTCGTCATCGCTTGCGTTCCGATACAAACTCATTTCGCGGTTGTTGTGGAACGTTGCGGTCAAATCGAATATAATCTGAACTCTGTACTCTGTCTCTTGCAGATTTCATCGGCCCATGGCGACCAATATTACGGAGCAGCATTTGAATGTCAAACATTGGACCCGTGTTGTTGATTAACGTCTACTCTGCCCGCATTGACGAGGCGGTGTTAATGAATTGTAACTCAACTCGGCCTCTCGTCGGTTTATTTTTTTGGTCTGTGGCAGCATTAATAATGCATTGAGGTCCAATAATTAAAACAATACAGCAGGTGTCTGCGCATACATTGCTCTCACGTGGGTCGTCATCTTTCAAGCGATAGCCTTAATTGTGAAATGTGAAAATCGTTAAATCCTCCGCGTGGCAAATGGGGTTTGTTTAAAAGTGCTGCACCCAATAACATCATTACACGCATCGCCATGAGCTACGATCAATACACTGCTGGATGAAGGTCTTCTTGCAAGCCATCCGCCAACCTCTCACGATTCTGAGAGGCAAAAAAACGATCCGTCCAGCACCTGCAACGTCCTACCGTGCACGCAGATAGGGGCCGTCCATAAATGACGTCACGCGATTTTGGACGATTTTTTATCCCCCCCCCTTCGTCACACGACGTCACAAAAAGTCAGACCCCCCTCAAATATGACGTCACAAATCTCTGCCCCCCCCCCCAAATAAAACGTGCTTCAAATCGCTTTAAACTATTGTCATTGTAGTGCGTATTTAATGTGCCGCTGCACTCCGATGTTGTAGGAGAAAACATTTATTAAAAAGTCTATTTAATTAAGTAGAACGTGTTGTCTATATTTATTTCAAATTGCGCATTTTGATGTGACTTAACATTTCTCAAACCCCCCCCCCCCCAGGTGCTTGACGTCATTTATGGACGGCCCCATATCAGAGTGAATGCTACGGAGGCGCGTCTTGTTGCACCGTCACCAATGGCCCTTTTTTGCCTTTTATTTTCAGACCTTTTGTCAATCCACTGCTGGATGAATGTCTCCCCATGCGGTATCGCTTGTGGAGAGTGTGGGGGGGGGGGGTGACCATACTTCACCATGTTGGGTCAGTGCGGGCTGGTGAACGTGGTGAGCATCGGACGCTGGGTCCGTCGTTGCAGGACAATGGATTTAGCAGCGCTGCCCTCTATTGGTGATAAAGTGGCCCTGCAGCAGCAGCAACAGTCTTGCAGCAGCCTTGTAGTAGCAGAAGTAGCCCTGCTTCAGCAGTAGCAGCAGCAGTAGCAGCAGCAACAGCGCTGCCCTCTACTGGTGATAGAGCGGCCCTGCAGCAGCAGCAGCCTTGCAACAGTAGCAGCAGCAGTAGCAGCAGTAGCAGCAGCAGTTGCCCTGCAGTAGCAGCAGCAGTGGCCCTGCAGTAGCAGCAGCAGTAGAAAGCAGCTGAGACAACAACACCGGTTGTGTAGGCATCGTGGTCACAAAGCCCACACGACCCGAGTGGCGTGTGGAGGTCCCGCATCCAGCAAGAGGATTGGCAAAGCAACCCACACCTGTACATGCACACGCGCATTAAGATACACGTGCACTGACCGACAGATTCACGCGAAGAGTAGCATTATCAAATGCTAAGACGTGTTTCGCTTGCTCTTCAACATTTCTCATCATCCTCCTCCTTCGGTTTGCTGAAGAAAAAAATGTTGACTTGAAACTTTCGTGACTGCAGGAATTCATATTCTTGGGTCTTTCGGTAAAGTCACGTAGATAGGTTCAAAGAAAATAACAAAAATAAAAAAAACTACGACGTTTTTTCCCCTCCTGATGACGATTGCTTGTGTTGCGATCGAAACGTCGTAGTAGTTTTTTGTTATTTTTGTCATTTTCTTTGAACCTATCTACGTGACTTTACCGAAAGACCCAAGAATACAAAAATAAAAAACCTAAGACGAATCGAGTTGCATATTTTCCCACACCGTACACTCTCGATTTGCCTGGCCCCTGCCGGGTGGTGGAGGGTTATCGTTCACAAATTGGCCATCGGCATAAACCGCACGATCGAGTCCCCACAACGGAACCACTTTAGGGATCGTCACCAGTGCCGGATGACCCTAGTAGCACAAGTAGCTACACGTGTAGTAGCTGCTACACGTGTAGTAGCTACACATGTAATAGCTACTACACGTGTAGTAGCTACTACACGTGTAGTGTAGTAGCTACTACACGTGTAGTAGCTACACATGTAGTAGCTACAACACGTGTAGTAGCTACAACACGTGTAGTAGCTACACGTGTAGTAGCTACAACACGTGTAGTAGCTACAACACGTGTAGTAGCTACAACACGTGTAGTAGCTACAACACGTGTAGTAGCTACAACACGTGTAGTAGCTACACATGTAGTAGCTACACATGCTCCAAGCCCCGCATTTCCAAGGGCCCCGCGCTAAATGCTTTCCAGCTATCAATTCCGGTTCAGTGGTTCTGCACGTGCTCTATTACTATAGTACTATACTGCCTTCAACTTTTATGAACGACTGGGTGTTTAAGGTTATCGATTTGTCGTATTATCTATGCTGTATAGCAATTGAAAACATACAATTACTTTACTATGCAAATAAAAAATGTGCGTGTTTTAATATTTACGTGTTTTTATTTATATTAAGGCCCCTTAATAACAGATGCTACAGGATGAAAGTCATGAAACCTGCTTTGCCAGTATTAAATTATGATAATAGGCGTTCCCCTTTCTGGCAATAAAACAGGTGTTAAGATGTTAAAACACCAACATGAAACCTTTGCAAGAAAGGGGAAAACCCTATTATCATAATTGAATACTCGCAAAGGAGGCCCCATGATGTAGCTGCTCACCCCTAGCTATAAATGCCCTGATAGTGCGTTGTCTTTGTGCTGTTCGCCTTTTGTCGTCCTCTGGTCTAACACCGTTTGAGACGAGGCTCTAAAGAAAGCTGTCTATGGTGTGGACCAATCAGTTTCAAAGACAATGTACATACTGTCAAAGCATGCTTTTTTCGCATGTTCACCACAAGTTTATGTGGTGAATGCAGACATAATTCCTTGCAAAGGTTTCAAGTTGATGTTTTAACATCGTAACACCGGATTTGTTGCCAGAAAGGGGAAACCCCTATTATCATAATATGCTACTTAGCTTACTCCGGCACTGATCGTGAGACAATCCCACACGCGTGCGACAACGTTCACACACAAAAAAAAACCGTGGCTACCCGCAAGAGCGTCGCGGGCCGACATTTTACCAATCCAAGCCTGTTTGAATTTTTTGTTTGTTAACAACGCAACTTTGCGAATGGTTCAAAAATCCACCGCGAAATCTGCCGTAGAGGCACGCGGGAAACTCGTGTCGCCATCTGACAGCGAAAATCTCTCAACTCCGGCTCAAAAGTGGTTTTGGCAGCTCCTGCAAAAAAATCAAAGAGAGAGAAAGAAGAGCCGCAACTCCGATGAGTCCGAGTTTGTCCGATACCGTCGATGCCAGAATGTCAGGATGTCGCAATGGATGAATAAAACACACATTTTGTAGATAGAACACCAACAGCGGCATGAGTCGCCATACGGGCGCTCAGAAAATTCGCTAGATGGCGCTAGACCAGGGGATTGTCGGCTCGAGCAAACAACACCAACAACAGCAAACCGTGTCAACCCACACGGGTTACCAACCCGTATTCTTGTTAGAGGTCGCAAACGGGTTTTGATTCCTTACCCGTATCCGGCCGCACCAGGGTCGCAAACGGGTACGTGTACCCGGCCGGGTACCTGATTGCGACCTCTGGGATGAAGCCATGTTGCAGGCGCGGGTGGGTTGATTCTAGGAACTTGAATTGTGAGAAGAGACAAGACGTTGGGAAATGAGTGACAAACAGTTACTCACCAGTGACTCACGGCCTACCCGTACCCGGTCGCACCAGGGTCGCAAACGGGTACCGGGTATCGGGTAGGGTACGGGTACCGGGTACCCGGTTGCGACCTCTGATTCTTGTGCAGGGAAATTGAGTTTCAAGGTCCATACAGCGTACAGCCGTTTCAATGCGGGCAACAAAAACAATTTTATATTTTTGTCTGTTTGTGTTTCTCCCTTGTGATGGGACGTTGTAGGATGGACGTTGAGATTTATAAGGGCACGGGGTGACCAATGAGGTCTGAATTGGTCTGTAATAAGGTAGGGGGCACTGATAAGGGGTTCACAGGTATGCAACGAGTGCACCTCGCCACGACGTCGCCGGCGTGGGCACGTGGGCTTCCGAACATCGGAAGCAAGAGCGTTCCAGACGGCCGCTGAAGCGCATCTGAAAGAGCGGCCACCGCATCGCGCGGCGCTTTCTGCTGCGCTTCTGTGACCGTCTGGAACGCTCTTCCCTTCCGATTATAAGGAAGCCACCGGTGTTGTGCACTTTTAAAACATCCACTAGATTGACGAACTCATTTGTGCAGAAACTGCTTTTTGTGTTTCGTTGTCCTCCGCCCACACCTCTGCTTAACATCGTTGGCTACGTATGGTGTGAAAAAAGTTCAACATCCGTACATACAAAACTCGAAATCAAGGAATTGGCTGTGCATGCGAAGGAGGAGCTGGGAACCCTTACACAAAATGGTCTTCATACTCCACTCAGTATTAGCAGTACAGTATTGTTAGCGTGTTTATCGATACTCCAATAGAGCCTATAATATATTGTTGATATGTAAGAAATAACGTTGTCGGCAACACATCCCCATGTGGTCTACAATGGTATAACGAACCCTCTTAGCGCTGATTTGGTTAGCGCTCGTTTCTTCAGGAAGGCATCTTGATCGCTAACCGAGGTCTCTGCCTGTATTTGTTAAACTCTTAGAGTTTTATTATTGTTCACCGAATGACCGTTTTTACCACCGATTAAGCCTTTTTCAAGTAACAAAACACTCCACAATGTGATACAACGAAAGGCTTTCTTTATTTACCATCATGTTAAATATTCCTAACACTAACAGCGAGATACTGGAAGCGGGAAAAAACAAACAATTACCCATATGAAAAACGGCAAAGGAAATCATAAAATAAAAAAACGTCCCCCCCCACCAAGTTTTTCATTTAAAAGAAATAAAAACACTGCACAAGAGTAACACGTCCTGCACACACATGCACATTCCAAGCAGAGCCTGACCAAAAAAATAGTCAAATCCCACGTCTGGCTGCAGGAGCAATAACACCAGCCAACATTGTAGGGAGAGAGAGAGAGAAACTAAATCGAAGGAAAAACAAAAGAGAGGGCAAGGGGGGAAGTGGGAGGACTTTGAAGGGGGGTAGAGACACTTTTACAATTCTGAGAAATGAGGAGGGGAGGTTTTGTCCAATGCACTGAAGAAAAAAAGAAGAGAAATCGTCTCTGGGCTCTCTGTTGCCCGGCGGTCGCTCCTGATATAACTGTGCTTGGGGAGGGTGAGCGAGTGCACCATTCACCCGAACGCTATTCAGTCTGTTCTCCCATTCACGAGCGTTTTCACAGCGCCAATTGGATATAGCGCGATCGAGTGAACGGAACTACGTCGCGCGAGTCGGAGCAAGCGGTAGTACGGCTGCCTCGGCGTAGCGTCGCACAAGGCATCGGGATACTGCTGGATGCTTCTAGATGCTACCCACGCACCTCGGTCTTTGTTCAGCCTGCGTTACGCATCTCACCGTGTTATCGCGGACTGTGCTTTACCCTATATTATATATTATTTATTATAACGCGATTTTATTTTTTCCCCGTAACGCGTTGTTCTTCAGGAACGCATCTACCGCGTTACAGGAGAACAGACTGTACAATATTTTTTTTCTAAATTTCCCAGCGCCCACGTTCGTTAAAAATCACCGCACGAAACTTTCGAGTGGATTACAACGTGCAGCTGTTAAAACTGTGACATGATCTAGCTCGGGCGTTCTAAGTCCCATTCCAAGTGGTTCTGTTTTTATTACAACTACTCCGATTGCCGTGGTTAAAGTAGCGTTTATTAGCAATGTCAGCCTAGAAATGTGCAGAGTCATAGTTGTGACGTTGACTCGAGACGATCATCCACTCTATGGTCAAGGTGCTAATATTTATACAAAATAATCTCTATTTCCCCCACCTTAGAAAAAAAAGTACAAAGGACGACATTAAATAAAGTAGAAACAATAGAAAAATGTTCAACGTTAGAAAATTTAAAGCATAAAAGGATGTTAGTTTTAAGCTCACCACGCAAGTGTACCGTTATAAAATCGACACGTTCATGATTAAATTTCACCTCGTCGGAAACCGTAATATCCCAACGCATGACGCGTGAAGGAGCCCAGAGTTGCGTTGTTTCTGGAAAGATTTCGAGAAGAGACGTCGATCCGCCGTAATCTCGTACACAACTTTAGGGCCGCTCTCATCTAAAATTAAAAAATCCCAGAGTGCACCGGTGTGACATGGGCAGCACTTAAGTAGCATTTGATCTTTCAAGGGAAATACTTTAAGGGGCTCATCCACAAACGAACAGCGTTTTCCCAAGGTCACACGCGCAGAGCGCCATGTGGCTTGGGCAACTCAGCGGCAGTGGGTTTTCGTCAACTGCGGTTGGAAAGCAAACTTGGGCATGAAAGACACGGGCGCTTATTAGGAGAGGTGGTGCGTGTGTACGGAGGTGTGGGAGACAGAGAGACTGGGGCGGGTGGGTTACGTGAGTTTCAGAGAGAGTGAGCACAACACTTAAAGCAAGTTTAATTCTTATGGCTGACCCCTGACACCCTGTTCAACACCTTGCTTCTGCACATCTTTACAATGCTTTGGTGATGGCAGTGGAATCAGGTGAATCATCGCAAGCCAAACATCAGTTCATACATACAGTTACGTGTAACTATATATATAGTTGTAGTTATGCAAGGAGAAATAAAATCAAGCGAGTGCCCATTTTAAAAAATGTCGCAAAATCATAAAATCTACGTTAAAAAAGCAAAAAAAAATCATCGATCGATACACAATGCACATCCTTTTCACTCTGTACTTAGATCACTGACATTACAGCCGTCTCGTGGTTGTTTCATATCCGAAAAGGCTGACGAAAGCACGACTTGCGTTTTTCAGCTCCTAGCCAAATAAACGTCGACCGGAATTACATCTATGTTATATGCGAATGTGCAGACTATTATTATTCTCATTATGATGAATGTTTTTTTTTTTTTAACGGCGAAGTACACGACGGGTAACGGAATGGACGGACGGATGATGCGATGAGAAATGAGATGAGCAGGCCCGGGTCACGGTGGTTTATGGCCAGCAAATTGAACGGCCACAAAAGTCCAAATGAACGTCACCGTCTGAACCATCGCCCCTCTCCTCCTTCTCCTGCCCCTGCTCTTGTTTTGTGGTTCCAACTCTGCCTCACTTCTCATCCAGAGCCAGGGGCAGGTACAGATCCTGCGGACAAAGGAACACACAGCAACAATTAGCTACGCTGCATCTGTGTGGCTATCGAGGTTATTCAGCCTCTCAAGTGGCCTCTCCGGAGGCTTGGTGGATGTTGGGGAAATGGCCCCGTGGATCGCTCGTGCAGGGGGCAGTCTTCTTGCATTGCGTGATTGACGGTTCTAGCTTTGTTAAGTTTGTTAATTGGTGACGAAAAAAAATTGCTTAACAAAGTTTTTTTTGTTACTTTAGTCAGTCGACAAAATCACGACAATTTACGCACCGCGTTCACAGATCGCTCATGAGAGCACGAGTTTGGCGCGTGCTCTTTGGCACATCTCAGTCTCAAGCGTGCCGTCTGTGGGTCGTCTGTCCACGTGCGTTGACACTCACCAAATCGGCTCTTTTGTTGCGCGCGCAATTAAAAACGCCAATGGCCAAATAAAGCGGCGTGCGATCGGACGCGGGGGGCCCGACAGGCTGGGTTTACGAGCAGCCCAAACCACACGGGCAGAGGGGACGCCCGCGGTGCAACGAGGGCGCGGGGCGTGCGAGTGAGCGAGACGGTTCTCCTCCTCCTCCGCCTCCGTTCGCAGAGTCGGGGACGTCGTTCTAACGGCACGCCTAAGTTTGCGTGCTCCCAATTCTCTTGCAAACAAAAAAAACAAAAAGGACACCTCATTGAAAAGGGCGCTGACAAATAAGCCAGGCGATGCAATTGTTGTGATGCGAGAGGGGCGCGAAATTTGTAACGTGCCGCCGAGTTTGTACGTGTGATATCGCGCTTTGAGCTACCAACTTTCGCCGCGTATCAACCCGTGTGACATGATTTTTCCAGGTATGGCGCACTGAGCTATACAGCTATTTTTCCGAAGCTGTCTGGCCACTAATGATAGCTCAGGGTCGGGATTGGAACCCACAACCTCCTGGATACCAGGTGAGGAAGTAAATATCTCGGCACCGATAATATTTTTTATACTTCATATAGCATCGTCACTTACTCAAATTGCATCTCAAAACGCTGCTGTAGAAATTGTAACGAGCACAGTTTTCACACGGAGTCATGGGTAGCCACAGGCAAGCGGGAAGGGGGTAGCCACAACCGGCGCGGAACAATTTCCCAAACTCCGTGGCCCTATGTTGGGATGTTTGGCCAACTCCACGGGGTAAATCTTTGCTCACTTTGAACGAGGGTGACAGTCCGCACCGGCTCAAGGATTCACAGAATGATTCCCTCCCATGGACCAAAGGTTCAACGCAGGCATGGGCCCAACGATCGGCGAGCGCGCTTCCGCTAGGCCGTGCCACCGGCCACGATTAAATATGTGCGATCAAAAAAAACTCTTGACAATAATTTCGTCCCGTGCAGACCAGGCTCGAGAGCCCAGTTGCTCTGCGGCTGCCAGATGTTGAAGCGAGAGACTTACAGCCTCGCTGGCACGTGTTCGTATTTTTCCTGCACGCCTCCGCGTACAGTGCATGCATACCTCCTCCACGGGGGTTCACGGTGCAGAATGAGTATTTGGCGCGACGACTGCCGACGTATCCCGCGAGGAACAAGAGCCGAGAGGGTTCGCAGCGAATTTCCGCTCGTTTGATTTACTCGGAATATTTGCTCCACCACCTTCCCTTTGTATCTACCACGTGCATCACTTTTATCGTTTCACAGATTTATTTTCTCAACGTGACCTCCTTACACGGTGATGAATGAAGGGCTGGTCCGACCCGCCAGGTGGCACGGTGGTTAAAGCATGGCTGCTCACAATTAGGTCACAAGTTCAAGTCTTGGTCAGGTGTTAAATTAGCCCTCCATCTTGTTGGGGGTGAATACAACTAATACCATATTAAGGGAAGTCTGCAGTGGCTGACTCATCCCCCCACCATCATCATTTGCCATGGCCAATCCACCACTTGGATGAAAGCCTCCGCAACCCGCGACAATCTCTCAATTCTTTGATGCAATAAAGCCACCTTGCACCCATCTCCTCGGATGGACGTGCTCCCAGACGCGTTCCATTCCTTTGCTGCCACTCCGTCATGATTCTTGACCATTTGCCATCATTGCTCCGAGTGACGTGTCTGCCCAAGCTCCCCCACCATAAGAATGAGCAAGGCCCCGCTCTCGTTTGAGGCGGAATCCACCGTGGCTTTTGACCTTTCAACTGTGCCAACTCCAGCCAACTACAGCGGTTTATTCCTTCTGCGAGGACACCTTACGATGCGAGGGTGGGGCTTGAGGGTGAGGGGGGGGTCGGGGGTCGGGTGCTCTGACCTTGTTGCGCCGGAGGCTGGACGGGCTGGAGGGGGAGCTGGGAGACGGGGCCGAGCGCGGCGTCGACAGCTGGCTGCCGCTGCCGCCGTTCACTGCACACGAGGGCGACACGCGGGCGATTTTCGGGTGACACGCGGGTGACACACGCGGGCGACACACGGCATGGGAGCGCAAGTCAGGACCACGTGCGAGAGGCAACGGCGGCTGGGACGGGGAACCCCCCACATTCTTCTCTCGCTTCTGGAAATGATCAACGCGTCGCCGAACATTGTTACGCAGCCAACAAGCTTCCTGTGGGGTTGTTAGGATGGTGGCCTGTGGTCGTCGGTGGACCTCCCTGTGACTCGACTGGCGCTGGGAAGGGGCTGCCAGCTCAAACATGAGTCCTGGTTGAGCCTCCCAGAAACCCGCTGTGCGTCTGTGGGTCGCTGCTTGTCCCAACGTAAGCAATTTATATTTTTACGCCTCTCTGCCTTGGTTCTTTAGGTAAAATAAAAATTAGAAATAGAAATATTTATTTATTTATTTTTTATTTTTTTATTTTTTTATTTTTATTGTAGATTTGTTGTTTGTTTTCTATCTACGTTACTTTACCGAAAGAACCAAGAATATGAATTCCTGCAGTCACGAAAGTTTAAAGTCAAATTTAACCGCTCTCTGCCTCCGTTTAATTCCCCTCCATATCCCCGTCCCACTGCATTTTGCAATGCAGATGAGCTGCATCGCAAAAGGCAGGATACGGAGGCTTGCAGCGGATGGGGAATACCACGGGGTGGACATGGGACGGGGGTGGGGATGTGGTTGGTAAGGGAGAGTGGGTGAAGATTGACAGTAGGGGCGGAACGAACGGCCCCCTTCGCGATGCGACGAATCGTCGTGATTCAGGGTCGCAAACTGTTTCGACGATATATCTATTTTTTAAACACTGGTGCACGTAGTGGCCTCTGGTGGCTGGCCGATTGTATAAAATACACACATCGAAAAAAAAAGATCGATGCTTACACTCGCTAATTCAGTACGTGCGTTGCGTAAGTAAAATCAAAATTCTAAATTAATCGGGCCTAGGAGGGGTGGTTAAGATTATTAGGTTCCATTACAGACGAGGTCTTCTGACCCCCCCCCCCTCTCGCCGCTCCCCTCGTTCCTGTTCCCCTTCCTTCCACGACGGCGCTAATTACGAGTGTTGCTGCCTCTAATAGAAGCAAATGAGTGGGCGGTGGCGAAATGCAATTTTAAATACCGGAGACAGCGCCCGTCCGCGCGCGCGTCCGCCGCAAGGCAGCGGAGCAGAGTTGACGCGCGACAGTGCCACTTAATGAAAACAGATCCAGGGGATCGGCGGGCAGGGCAGCTTTCAGCACCCACGCATCGGCGACTCTGAACAAATAATTATTTATGTCCTTGTCGACCGCAGTTTAGATTCCGTGTCTGCGAATCGTCACCACCACCGTCATTATTTTCATCGCACGAAGCGTCGGCTTTGGGGAGGAGGGAGGGGGGGGGGTATGGGGAAGCGGTGTGGATCGTTTCACTCGGTGCCAGTGGCAGACGCATTTTGGAAGTTGGCGGTGGTGGCCTGCGCGTGAACGGTTCCCAGCAGTGACGCATTAGATTATAAATAGTAATTTATCGTTCGTAGCGCACGCAGACTCCGTTCACTCTAAGAGAAAAAACAGAACGAATCAGAATACATGCATTGATGTGCTTGGTTACCAAGAGGAGTTTCTTGGTTCTATAGTCATGCATTACACGCATGCAACTGCTGGCTGCTCACGCGGTACCGAGCTGAGGGACGATTGCACGCCACATCTGTGATTCAAGATTCTTCTTGGTTCTTTCGGTAAAGTCACGTAGAAGGGAAATAATAAAGTAATACTTCCCTTCTACGTGACTTTACCGAAAGAAGGGAAATAATAAAATAATATTACCCTTCTATGTGACTTTACCGGAAGAACCAAGAAGATGAATCCCTGCAGTCACGAAAGCTTTAAATCGAAATTCAAGATTCTGTCAACGAGCACAGTCGAAAGGGGAGAAAAGTAGCAGACTCGAAATTGACCGTGGTTCTCGTCCAAGATGTTGACGCTATCCTTCTTTTGGCAACGTCGAAAATTGTTTTGGGTGTCCAGGGACACCTCCCGCCCTGTGCTCACTGCCCTCCGTTCATCGGGTAAATGGACCGCGTGGGGCTGTTGTGCGCTGGTCCCAGCTGGGAATGGGTGTGTTTTCTTGTCTGGACGGCGTAGGCCTCTGCAGAGGCACCTGCAGCTTCACGGCGACGCGGGGACGCCGACTACGACCAGAATAAATCACAGGAATAATTTTCTTTCTGTGAGAATCTAACGCGCACATTTTTTGTTGTTGTACGCGTTTGATCAAAATTGCAGAAATGAGGTTTCGCACGGAGGCAAGAATGAACGTAAAAGAGACGCGACCGATTTGATGTAACAAAAAAAAAACGCCCGGAGAAATGAATAAATAAATATAAAAAGGGACATCATGCAAGCCAAAGATTAAATGTCAAGAATGTAAAACGAAAGCGCGTAAAACGCGTGACGAGATTAATAGCACCGCGTTTGACGGCTTCGTGCATTCGCAAGTTGAAAGGTAAAGCGTGCGAGGGATTTAACTTCGAAGAGAGGAGGCGTTCATATAAATCGAGGGGGGCCGGCGATCGCGATGGGGCTACGTGGGCTCCGAGCCGCCCCGATGCGGCCGCAGCTCCCACAACCACCGCCCCCCCCCCCCCCCCCCAGGATTTTCTCCTTCCATTTATTCCCCGCCGATCACCGCGTCCGTCCGATATTCTCTCTCCTCAATCTCCCCCCACTCCACACCCCTCTCTCTCCTTCGCGGAGCATTACGCGACCACCTGGAGTCATCCCCTATTGTTTTCCGACCCATTTAACGCCGCGCGTGGCGCACAGCTGTCTGGCTCGGTTTCTGGGCCCCCGTTATGACCTCTCCCTCCTCCTCCTCGTCTGACACAACCCCCCCCACCTCCCCCCCCCCAGCACACACAACCCGACTTCTCTCCATGCGGTCTTATACCCCGATCACCGCCGCCGCCGCCGCCACCACCACCGCCGCCGCCACCATTCTCCCACAAGCACCGTACCCCGCCATTCCTTTCTGATATTTGATCGTCTGGAGGACGTGATGATTCAGCCCTGCTGCTGTGCAAGTCGCTGGTCCATTTCAAAGGCGAGGTTCGGTTGCTCATGATGGACCGCTCAACATTGTAATATTATTATTAAATACTAATAACAACGCGGTGGTTTATGTTGAGGGTGCAATGATAGATATCCTCCCGCCTCTACCCCGGAGTTGCTTTGATGAACCGTCGCAATGAGATTCAAGAATTAATGATTTTGTCAATGTAGCGAGGAATGGAAATGCCTCTGTAGAGGAGAAATTGAGCAAATGCTTAGAACGAATAACCACTGCTTCTCAAGCGATATGATCGATGAATATGCATGTTGAACTTCTTTCGCAGCTAATCAGAAGCTCAAGAGCTGGGTAGTTTCAACAGCAGTTCTGTTATATCTTCTTACAAGGGCTGCTTGTTTAACATGGGGCGACTCACTGCTCCGCGAGAGTTCCAAATGGAATCTTGGTTCTCTAGTGCGATGATGCCAAATACACAGGAGGAATAACACTGGGAGAAAGACACCTACCCACGTCACACAATTAGGTTCATATCTGACTGAATATGTCCTGGCATGTGTGCAAAACATGGGTAGTACGTCCCCCGCACCTCCAATTAGCATGGTTGGCTACGTACGGTGCGAAATAAGTTCGACATACTTACATGCATCATTCGACCTCCTTTGCCAGTACCAAAATATATTAATAGGGTTTTCCCCCTTTGTTCTGGCAACATAACTGACACCTTTTTTACAAGGAATCATGTCTGCATTAACCACAATTCTTGTGGTCAAAATGCAAACAAAAAAGACACTGATAATATATGCATTGTCCTTGAAACTGATTGGTCCACACCAGAGACGGCTTTCTTTTGAGCCTCGTCTCAATTGGTGCTAGACCAGAGGACGCCAAAAGGCGTACAGCGCAAAAACAACGCAGTATCAAAGTAATGAGGGCTCGGGGTAAGCATCTACATCATTAGACCTCTTTTGCCAGTACCACAATATAATAATAGGGGTTTTCCCCTTTGTTCTGGCAACAAAACTGAAACCGTTTTACAAGGAATCATGTGTGCAAACAAAAAAACATACTCTGATAATTGAGACGAGGCTCAGACATGATTCCTTGTAGAAAGGTTTCAGTTTTGTTGCCAGAAAAAAGGGGGAAAACCCTATTATTATACTTACATGTACTGCCACGTGTTTCAGACATGAAGATGATGCAAACCGCACGTGCAACTACAACACTACCTTTACCCCTCGAAGTTCCACTTCAAAACACAGTCCTCTCTTGGGGGCCACTCAGACGAAAAAAGAAAACCTCCAAAACTTCCATCGTCCTCTCCCAACCGACGGTGCCAGATCCCCCTCTCTCTCTTCACGCTCACTTATTTATTGGCCGCACAGTGTAACACGAAATAGCGCGTTGCTTTATGTGGCACATTAGGAATGGATCACTCTTTTAATTATATCCTTGTGCAGCAAGGGAGTAAAGTGTGGTTCTGTGAAAGTCCTGATGTCATGTGCAGTGCATCAATGCATGTGTGTACAGCAGCATGTGTGTACAGCAGCATGTGTGTACAGCAGCATGTCATGACTGAGTCGGGCCTGTAGGTGGCTGGCAGGGTTAATGAATAACCGCACGTGTAAACAAGCCACGTGGTCAATGGCGACTCGGAAGAATTGCTGCGTGTAACACGCGCTGTTGCATTTTACAGAGTGACGGTGCTGTTCTTCACGAGATTAATATTAACCACAAATAATAAATGTGCTTGCCCTCGATTTGGAGCACCTGCCCACGTCCTTCATTTCGAGTGTGCAACATTTAAAACCGGCATGGGGGAACGTGCGAGCGGAGAGAGAGAGAGAGAGACAGCGCACCTGATCCGCCAGGCGACTTGCTCCGGATGGACGGGCTCTTGGCTCCGCTGCGGCGAGGCACAGACGGTGGTCCCCCCTTCCCGGCGGTCGATTTGAGGCCGCGGCAGTCTGCTGAAACACGAGCCGGGACATCCCGAGCAGTTACGCCGGCTCCTCGCGCGAGCCGTCGGGCTTGCTTGCGCCTAACCGAATCGCTCGCGAAATTGGCCGCGAATCTCGATCATCGTCCCCGCGGCTGCTTTTGTCCACATCTGAGCCTGGTAGCCACGCCGCGCTGCGACGATGAAATTAAATGGCACGTTTTTACTTCATTCTGCGCGTGACGAAATGCATCCTTAAATAATCGCCGAGCAGATCGACGCTCGTCAGCGGTGAGGGTTTCTTCTCTCTACCGTAAAAGCAACTGGTCACACAATTTGCTCACGACCGGTTGCAGAGACGCCCGTCGACAATGGATTCAGTTTGCGAGTGACCAAGTTGCGAGTGACCAAGTTGCTAGTGACCAAGTTGCGCAGTGAGCCAACCGCTCCGGACCCGGATTCACAGCACCAACGGTGCGCCTCTCTTGCGCGGGACCTCTTGCACAACATTGCCAACAAAAGCCCCGGCACAACGATCCGGCCTGGGCTCGCACCAACCGGATCTCCCATCTCTTCGGAGCGCCGATCACGTAGAGCTGCCGGATTAGAGGATACAACGGAGTGGAATTAAATCAAAATCCCCCATTAAAGCCCTAAATATGTTTTTTAGCCCATCAGCTTATGGCACTTCCAGGCTTACGCTATCCGGCGGCATTTGTTTCGGCAGGGAAACTCTGGGCAGGTTTTGACCACGTGTCTCTCATCAGCTAAGTCAAGCTCGTGATAATAAACAGCACTGCAAGGCGCCTCGGCAGTGGGAAACGCCGGCCGGAGTTGGGAAAAGACGATTCAAGTTGCTCTACAGGATTCGGACAGGGGCCTTATCATCTGTCCTTCGTCAGGAGCTGAGACCCTCTGATTGCACGGCTAGAAGACGGTGCTTGTACGAGATTTATCAGCCATGTCAGTGTGAGTGGCTCATGTGACCCACAAAAGCAGGTCATTGATTGATTCCAACCAATGACTGCAAACGGCAATATTGTTTCAAAATTCAATATTCACTGGAGAAATGATCTGTTTATAGTTTTACCCATAATCCACTGCAGGAAGGAGCAGTGGTGCAGTGGTTAGCCTACGAAGCTATCACCAAAAGAGCCAGCGTTTAATTCCTGACCACGGTTAAAAATGTCATCATTCTCATAACACCATTAAAATAATCTTCATGCGAATCAGTTCATGAACTTAAGTATTTCACGCCGCCGTAATGCAGTACTATGAAGTAACGCAGCGTGCCCATCGTGTAATGTGTACAAGTCTCGTTAAGTCGCGCACGTTGCTCGCAGCGTACGGGCGGCGAGACATTTCGGTTTTGCTCGCTCACGGTTTGAACGTTTGAACCCTGCACCCGAGACGGTGGGGGGCGGCAAGAGTGGGGGGCGGGAGGGGGGTTGGTCGCATGCTGTGGTTTAATGAGAGAGAAATCATCTACTGCTGGGAGACAACCCCCTCCAGCCATGACTGCCGGGGTCAAAAGGCCACCGTGTTAGCGATCCCAGCCAAATGGAGGCAGCGAAGTCGCCCGACCTAATTTAGCTGAATTCGTTTGAAGGGTAAAGTTGCAGCCCTGCAACTTCTTGCTCACACCGCCGCTGGTAGAAAGATGCTGCCACCAGACGGAGTTCCAGAGAGCCTCTCTACGAGGGAAATTTGGTCGGTTCTTTAACATTTGATTTGCCGGGTGCACAGAAGGTTGCCTGGGGTGGTGGATTTAAGCAAATGCCAAGCCGGGAGATCAAATCAAACTGTCGACCTCTGGATTACAAGTGAAAACACACACATTTAGAAGAAGAATTTCGACAACAAAAAAAGACGATTTGCAAGCTACGACCCGAAGCGTTGGTGAACATTTCTGGCGGCCAAGGGAGCGTGGGGTCCCGCTGGCGAAGGCACGGCGCAGGGACACTGCGGTTTCTGCGTCTGGGTTTTTCTTTAACTGTGTGGCGAACGCACCTGCCCTTGCTGTCCTGCCAATTAGGTGCAGCGACTGAGAGGCCCCTTTTGTGCAGACCCCCCCCTACTCCCACGTAAACACACTCGCGCGCACACACACGCTCGCACACACACGCTCGCACACACACGCTCGCACACACACACACACTTGCGCACGCACACACGTACACTCGCATGCACACAAACGCTCGCACACACACACTCGCGCACACACACGCTCGCGCACAGACACACGTACGCTCGCACGCACACACACATGCTCGCACACACACACTCGCGCACACACACAAGCTAGTGCGCACACAAACGCTCGCACACGCACACTCGCGCACACACACACTGGCGCACACACACACACAAGCTAGCGCACACACACACACTCGCGCACACACACACATGCTCGCACACACACATGATCGGCCCCCTGAAAACGTAACAAACACACAGGCTTGGCTGGCCAGCCTGCCCGGCTGTAAATCTGGGCTCTGTGCACCATAACCAAAATAAACTCCAGAAATCAAAGGTGGAGGGGGAAAATTTTACGTTGTTCCTGTGTTTATAGAATTCGTTTCATTTTCTGAAAAAAAAATCTTTATGGAGCTTTCTGAGGGATGGCGGGCAGAATGAATTATGCTCACTCCTACCTCCGTGGGTGAAATGGCACCTTGTGTCCATGTGTAAATACAATACGTATAAATATTGTGTCCGTGTGTAAATACAAGACATATAAATATTGTTCTAATGATTCGCTTCATCAATACCGACCGGATGCCATTATGTACATTGCTCTGCTCTGACTGCACGACTGTACTTTTATTTAGGAATTCCATCAAATTAATATGATCGTAAACTATTACCGTTACGCTGCTGTTGGAGACTATTAAAATGCCGCACGCTATAGCTGGGGTTTGTGAAATTTTTATGATCAATCTGCTACCCAGGCAACCTCACTATTGTTATAACGTTTTGGGCCAATTCCATTAACAAGGGTTTCGCTTCCTACGGAAGGAAGCCAGAGATCCCAGGATCCCAGAGAAAACCCCACCACTACTTACGAGTGGGTTGCACTCAGCACTGCCAACCCTCTCAGCCGCGTTGCAGCACTCCGCCTACGACGTCCGGCAAGCCTAAGCGACCAGAAAGGGCACGGAGCCCGCTGTTGTAAACCAGGGCGCAGCGTTGGAGTGCGCTGCAAAGCCAGCGAACTGAGTTCAATCAGGATCGGAATATTTGTCTATTCTGCAGAACATATAATTGTTTCTTTCGGTTATGTCACGTAAAAAAAAAATGCAATAAAGTTAAATAAAAAATTTAAATAATAAAATTAAAATAATACATTGAAAATAATAAAAGCAGAAAACCCACAATAAAAAAATATTAAAATAAAATAAAAATAAATTGAAAATAATAAAAGCAAAAAACCCACGACGTTTCGATCGCAACACAAGCGGTCCTCATCAGGCGAAAGAGAGAACCAAGAATATGATTTTCTGCAGTCACGAAAGTTTTAAGTCAAAATTTATCCTGGCGAAATCCGATGAGCTATGAAGCTCAGATTTCACAAATGTCCGGGAGGGGCGCGGGCCAGCAAGTCAAAACAAACAATGTAATAGGCAATATTAAAACATCAAATCAACTGGGAGGTCTGTTCTTCCTCGTGGAAGAACAGACCTCCCGCTACACCACCAAGAGGAAGAACAGACCCTTGGCCACGGCTGGCATCAGTGGTGGGTGTGATATCAGAAACCGTCCTGGGCCCCCTCGTCCCTTCACCAACCCACACCGACCAGCGTGGTCAAGTGTAGCCAAACAACCCCATGACATCTATCGTGTGTGGAGGCTTTCGTCCAGCAGCAGATTGACCAAAGTCATGCGATTTGTTGCGATCACTGTCATAAGCCACCAATCTGCATCACCCATAATACTGTTTTTGTTTAGGTGTGATCGCGTGAATATAAATGTGTCGTTAAACCCACCACCACCCGACGCAACCGGCATCATCTGGCTGCCGCCTGATGATGTCAGTTGTAATTACTGGTGAAACTCTCCAACACACTGGTGTACTCTATCACTAACGAATTGGCATGTTTTGTTCACGTGACAAACCTTACTAATTGGCTGTGTCGGGTGGTGGCGGGTTTAATGACGCATTTATATTTACGCGATCTAACCCCCAAAAAACCTGTATTATGGATGACATTGGTTGCGAAAGCCGACGTGTTAAACTGCGTCACCCAGCCACACACCGACAGCCAAGCAGCTGTAGTTTATCCTGCAGTTCCCATCATCATAGCAGATTGCTAGAATTAACAACCTCGTGATGGGCCTCAAACTACTTTTATCGCGATGGGCCCCACGGAACTTACTCTATCGTGATGGGCCCCATCGTGATGGATCCCACAGTACCTTCTCTATCCAGGATGAAGTCATCTTGAGCGTAGCGGAATTTCTCCGGCCCGCAGGCAATGAAAACGTCGTCATCTCCGAAGAAGTCCTGCAGGCAGGCGATCTGTCGTCATCCGGGGAGGAGAGGCAAGGTGGCAAGGAGGTGGTGGTGGGGGGGGGGGCACGGGTGGGTGGAAGGAGAATGGGGGGGGGGCAGGGATGAGTGACAGAAGAGACAAAGAAACAAAAATAAGCGCCGACCGTGTGCGCCGCATTCCGAGACACGTGTGGCCGTAAATCCCGAGACGGCTTCCAGATGCGGCGGCGCAAACCAGACTTCTCAGACCATCGCCACGCGTATTATTTTTTGTACGTCTAACTAAACAAAAAGCAAGCAAGCAAAGCCCCGGCCATAGCTATCTAAAGGAACACGAATAACTTAGCCAATTCATTATAAATCTGGGGAAATGACAGAGTAAGTGCAATGAACCCATAAAAAATGGCCTTTGATGTGTTGCCAAGAGATTACGCTTTTCTGGGAAATCTCTTCCAAAGGAGTGCCCCCCCGCCCCCGCCTCCCGCTCTGCGTAGACTTGGGCAGCACCGAGCGGAGCTCGCCGAGCGAAGCGCCGAGCGAAGCGCGTCCAAGCAGGACGCATCTCTCGGCCAGACGACTAAAACATGCCGATTACCGTCGTCTTCAGCACACAAAAGGATGCTCGTCGGGGCAAAATCATTTGGAGAGGGAGGGAGGGGTGGTGGTGGGGGGGGAAGCGTGCGGAAGAAATCATGCATTGTAAATCAAGGCGCAGTGCAACTCAAAACCGGAAAATGCCTCGAGAAGCGAAGAGTCGCCAAGAAAATTCGCAAGAAGCCGAATTTGCAGGTGCGGGGAAAGAAAAAAAAACCCAAACAAGTCCCAGTTCTCGCTGCCGGGTGGCGATCTTTTGGATGTTTTTAGCCCCCCCCACCACCCCCCTTAAATCTTTCGACGCTTTACTGAAACCGCAATGACGACGTGCATTTAACTGTGCGAGCGCCCTGGACAGAGAATACGCCAAACCTCTCGGTGGGTCGCGGTGGCGAGATGTCAACTACCTCGCCTGGTATACAGGAGGTCGGTGGTTCGATCCCAATCCTGACACTTGTTTCAATGGAGTTTGTACGTTCTCCCCGTGGTCTCGTGGACTTTTCTCTGGCTCCTGCCTGTTTTTCCCTGCACATTTAGAATCATGCACTTAGAGTATTTGGCTGCTATAAATTTCCCCATGATAAGCCACTTCATTGAGCTATCATTTGTGGCCAGGTCGCTTCTGAAAAAGAGCTGTATAGCTCAGTGGGCCTTACCTGGTAAAGTAAAAAGTTTAGTTTTACAGGTTAGGATACCCGGGTGCCGAATACGATGAGAGAAAATATGGATCTTTGCAAAAAGGTGTCGGTGGTAAAGCTACAATAGCTTAAATTTCGATTTAAAGCTTTCGTGACTGCAGGGATTCATCTTCTTGGTTTATTCGGTAAAGTCACGTAGAAGGGAAATAATAAAAATAAAACATAATAAAATAATTCTCACGACGTTTCGGCTACAACGCAAGCAGCCGTCCTCAGGTGAAGAAACGTCGTGAGAATTATTTTATTATGTTTTATTTTTACTATTTTATTATTTCCCTTCTACAATAGCTTGCTCACGCGACTTTCTGGCAGAGGTAACCCCTCGAGGTGCCTCTCTAAGAGAGGCTACACTTGTCCCTACTCTCCCATGGTGGTCAGACATCTTGGAAGGGGTGGGCAGTGGCCACACTTTACCGCACCATACACGACCTGCTGCCTGACTGACTGTGGTGCATCCATGTATTGTGCTGGGTGGACAAAGGCGGTGAGGCGGGGGAAATTTTTGAATAAAATCGCCTTGTTCTTTCAACTGCCACGCAGGGAGATCAACGAACTGGCCACCTCGGGGGTTGACCCTTGCACGACCCCAAAACCCAACCACAAATACGCCTCGCGAAAGAATAAAATACCGCAGATCGCATACACACCACACACCCGCGCACACTCGCAGAGGCAGATCGCATTGTTAAAATATTCATCAAGCGTAAAACAAACACGGCATTGTACGGCAGCTGTGAGAAATTAGGTCTTCGGTCTGCCAGCCCTAAGTGTGCCCAGGTGAACCTTTGGAATGAGAGCTCAACGGAAGCTTTGGGAATTAATGAAACGCATTTTTCGAGCGCGGACGTCAGTCTCAACAGGGCTCGCGCAGATTGCCAAATCCTGCGTGGAATTGAGGTTCTAAGTTTGAGGTCAGGACGCGACCCACTGCAGTCCAAGAACGGTGCGGTGTTTACTTTTAAGCTGGGAGAGCGAACATGCGGGTGATGTTTCATATTGGGATAGATGAGAAAAGTAAGCAGGCCTTTCAGTAGGATATGTCCACCGATAAGTTCAATCAACTCATGTGCACTCACAGGGACGACTATGTGTGGCTGGGTGGGCGTGTGTGGGTGGAGACCAGTGGTGTTCACAGCAGCAGGTCGCCAGACCCAAAAGATTGTGGGCCAGTGCTTTCGTCGAAAACGTTGTGCGGAAACCTTGGAGGTGTTATCGATTCTGAGCCTCCCGTTTTTCTCTTGGCAACATCTCAACTCTGCAGGACCTCCGGCTTGTGCAACGCCTCTCACATCCCCCATTCCCTTGCCTCGGCTGCCGCCGCTGCTGTGAGCCTCATTGTGTGTGTGTTATATTTTTATTTTACCAGGTGTAATAAAGAACTCTCTCTCAGATGTCGATCTCCGTTGTCCTTTATTGGGTTCGTAGAATCTCGTTACCACGGCGTCATCGCTCAGGCCCGCGTCCCTCTCGACGATCTCTCCACAGCCACTCGGCTGCTGCGTTATACAGTCTCCCTGCTGCTCCGATATGCAGTCTCCCTGCTGCTCAACCTTGCAGCCACACCGCTGCTCCGCTCTCTAGCTTCACTGCTGCCCCGTATACAGCTAGCCTCCCACAGCCGTTAACTCTCTGCGTCTGACACCGATGGCTGACGGTGTCGACGTCTCCCACCGCGTGGCGACCGTGCCACTCTCTCCGTCCTGCCCAGCGTGGCCTCCTCCTGTTTCACTCCGTCTCAACTCCCCTTTCCTCTTCCGGTTCTCCCCCTAAATCCTCTCTGCAACGTGACCCGAACTCCACCCACTCCGCACATGACCCAGACTCCGCCCCCCCCTCAATCCTTGCTCGCATTACACAGGTAAGACTCACGGAGCTATATAAGCTAATTTTCTGAAGCGATCTGGCCACAATTGATAGCTCAACGAAGTGGTTTATCATCATGTGGAAATGTATTGCAGCCGAGTACTCTAAACGCACGTTTCTAAACGTGGAGGAAAAAGCTGGAAGTCCCGGAGCAAAATCGACGCTCCAAAATTACAGGCGTCAGGGTCGGCATCGAACCCACGACCCCCTGTATACTAGGCGAGGTAGTTAACATCTCCCCACCGTGGCGTCCTCATCCGTGCCTTCATCACAGCCCGGCTCAACTGCTGCCACTCTCTCCTCTACGGCCTCGCCAAATGCCGCACCTCCAAAACTCCAGATGACGTAACATTTCCACTGGCCAGACTCCTCACGCACACCCATTTACGAGCTCACACGACCCCGATACTCTCATCTCTCCGGATCCTTCCGCTGGCTTCTAAGTCAATCGCAGTTCAATTCCAAGATCGCTCTCGCCATCTTCAAGATCTTCCACGGATTTGTCCCCCTGCCCACCTCCCCCCTCCACTAACCCTCTCACTCTACTCCCCTCCATTCACTTTCCGCACCAATAACCAAGGGTTTGTATCGAAGCTACCAGCGAGAGGGAGGGGTCGCTCTTTCTCCATTGCTGCTCCCGTTGTCTGGAACTCTAGCCACTTGAGCTGTCAACTCCCTGCTCCTGTTAAAGTCCAGGCTACGTCGGTCTCATTCTCTCCATACAAATAAATCAGCGCGTATCATCTGCTCTGAACGCTCACGTGCCATTGTTTTTTTGTAGGGCATCTTACACGAAGTGGTTGCATTTAGATGCAACATAAATTCGAATTGCGTTGCTCTGTGCGAGTGCTTGCGTGAGCCCACTTGACCCTGGTCGCGAAGCAACTCCGCTGCTGCTCCTGCTGCTTCTTCGAGAGCGGCTTTCTCAACGCAGCCAGGATCATCGCATTGTGACTCTGGGGCGAAGCTTTCACAAGAAGCGCCGCCACGGGCGGTGGGCACCGTCTGCCATTGTAGTGGCGACGCGCGTCTGCGGGACAGCGCTGGGGCGCGCGCATGGTCGTTGTCAAAACATTCACGGCGGGCGCCCCATACAAACCCGCGCCAGTGAATGCACGCATGCACGCGTGTGTTGTTTTCTGCGACATTGAACAAACAAAACACAAACCCACGAGGCTCTTTGCAGCTCTGTTTCTCCGGCGGCTGTGATTGACCCCGTCGCGACCTTCCAGACGTGACCCAATTCTCCAACATAAAGCGCGGCCCGCCTCGTCTCATCAACATTGCAGCAGCAGCGTCCGCATCTCAAACCCCCCAAATCCCCTCGCTCCCTCTCTCCGCAGTACAGAGGGGGCACAAGCCCCGGATTTTCCCAAATGCCCATCACTCGCTACAGCTGAGCGGCGTGAATGATTCATGCGGTCGCCCTGCATCGCTGTCCCAACCAGACCATGCCTGACGTCTGTGTAAAGTGCAAAAAAAAAAAACATCAAACGGCCAATAAATAAGTGCTGTGGTGAGCGCACGAGGGTGGATGCGCCGCTGCTGGTGCATCGTAGAGATCGGCAAAGCGTGGGAGTTGGCGTCAGCGTCTCAGCAGGGATTCGTATTCAAGCGGAACTCCGTGGGGATGGGGCTTTAATCTGACCCAAAATTTACACCATCATTATCGTCGTGTCCGAGAGGCTCGTGCGAAACGCACGACAACCCTCGGCGGCACAGCGGAGTAGGATGCGGATCGATTTGCGCGAAACGTTTGGACGTCGGTTCTTCTACGATTTCCATTCCGATGGAGCTCTCGGCGTCATGTGAGGGCGACTCTGTGCCGGGAGGCACCGTCTCGCCCCGGGTTGGACAACGGAAGGATAATTTAACGCAACTAGTTCTGACAGAGGGGAGGCTGCATTCGCTCAATGCTCAATACAGATAGATGTTTGTCGCATGGTCGTCAAACAAATATATTAATTGTCAGAGCTGGACTGTTAGGGACCGTCCATGAACGACGTCACGCGATTTTGGACGATTTTTGACCCCCCACCCCTCGTCACACGGCGTCACAAAAAGTCAGACCCCCCTCCCTCAAATATGACGTCACAAACCTCTGCCCCCCCCCCCCCCCCCAAAACCATATTCACCAAATGAAGGGAAAACCCACATTGAATACATCATATCGAAATAACACGTTGCAGTCTTCGGGTGACCCCGGCTGAAACGGATTCACTCACTATAGTGAAACAGCTATTTCAAATCACGAATTTTGTCAAGATTTGAACGCAGGATCTTAGCGGTGCTGCCTCTGTGTGGCTATCGGCCTAGCGCGGTGACATCTCCCTTCTGGCGACTGCTGTTTCCACTTCGGCTGTCCGAACATCCCGAGCAAGGCTCTTCTGATCAAAATGTTGCCACGCGGTTCAGTATCATTTGGGGGCAAGAACGATTGTGTTGTCAGTGAAGTGGTTAGCTCGCTGTGCTACGAACTCGGTGGAAATTCGATACCCCCAGTCGTTGAGTTATATCTGAATCTTCTTCACCATCCCGTACTGAGCAGTATGGTGAAGTATGGTCAAACAACCCTACTCCCCCCTGCCAGGACTGAGGTGGGATGATGGAGGTCTTCATTTATGACGGCACATACAGGATATGATGTGTAGAATATACAGAAGATCAGTTAAATAAGTAATATTTAAACATACTTTTTTTAAACACGCTTTCATCAAATTTTCCTTACTGGGTAATGGCAGAACTCCACGACTCCAGGAAGTGGCCCCGAAGCTTGCCATAACGTAAGGGGCCATAGTCATTTACAGCCAACGTGAGTTGAGCGTGGACAATTAGACCCAAGCCGAAACATAAAAAAAATGTTTAAAAATATCTATTTTTTTATTTTTAACGATAGAACGATAGTATTGTCATCAGTATGACATAATTATACCGAGTTTTCAGTCGATAACACATTGGGAAGTGGGTTAAAATAGAGTTACAATATTTGAGGACACGACAACAACAACAGAGTGAGTTAATAGAAAGCGTGTAATGATAATGTAAAAAAATATATACATATTTGATTTTTAATGATAGAATATAGTATTGTCATCAGTATGACATAAGTATACCAAGTTTGCAGTCGATACCACATTGGGAAGTGGGTTAAAATTGAGTTACAATATTTGAGGATACGACAACAACAACTACAACAGACACAGCGAGTTAAATAAAAGCGTGTAAAGTGGTCGTTGTAATAGAATTCTCAAGCCATTACGAGGCGCATTTTCTTGTTTTGGCAGATGTTCAAGGTGCGGTGTGATTGTGGGGAAATTAGGACAGGGTGGAATCTAACGGGTTTAAAGAGCGTTTGCCGTGCAGTCTCCCCCCAAGGGCAATCGATTCGCGACTAATCAGCCACCGCCACCTTATGTCGGAGCAAAATACAAAGTCGCGGTGTGTCGGAGCGACTGCGTCTGACGCTAATGCAACATCGTGCACGCCCGCGGCGAGTGTCAAATTACGCGAGGGCTCGCCTCTTCTCTGGCCAGCTGAAATAACACTCCGATGTATAACTCTCTCTCTCTCTCTGGATCTTTTCGACATAACGGGGTACATTTTAAACCAAAAACTGGGACGTAAAAATAGAAGTAAGCTTCCGACGCGGGCTTTTCATCGCCGTTGCTCGCATTCCTCAATCTCAATCTCGCCGCAGCGCTCGCCCCCGGATCAAACCCTCCACATGGCCCTCGGTTTGGCAAAGACGACGAGCGAACGAATCCACGTTAAAGTTGTATTTTTTGTATGTGGCGCGTCTGTTTATTTATTCACGCGGGTTTTACTTATTTAGTTGCACTCGGCCCGCTGGCTAGCTCGCTCTCCTTAGTCGCCGCAAACCTCGCTTGATTATGTAAACACAGACAGACTACCCCCGATGAGACGCACTCGGCCGTAAGATTCCAGTGCAACCGTGAACACAACAAACCGCGTCGACTGCCACGTGTCACAGATGGCGAACTCACGGCCGAGAGACAAATCTCTCGGCTGAGGCACCCACAAATTCAGGCGCGGGGCAAAGCCATCGTCGGCTGTCGTGGGTGTCCTGACTCACTCGGCATTTTTCCCCGATTTGATTGTGTCGCGTGTGTTGGTTCGTTCGGCGTGATGTCCGACGTTTCACTCCACGAACCGCGTGCCGCAAACGGAGTTTCTGAAGAAGCTCCCGGCAGCACGTGGAGCGAGACGTGGGGCACTGCGCCGAACAACACCGCCACGCGGCAACGACCCGAGAACATGCAAACTCCAATATACAGCAGGCGCCAGGGTTGGGATCGAACCCACGCCCTCCTGTATACTAGGCGAGGCAGTTAACATCTCGCCGCCGCAGCGCCCCATCATAACAGGCACCGTTAACCTGTGCTTTAAATTATAGATATAAAATATAGATGGCATGTGTGTATGTGTGTTGAACTTCTTCCGCACCGTACGTAGCAAACCACGCGAATCAGAGGTAGGGGGTGGCGTAATCCGGAGACTACATCAGCAAGCCCGGCGTTGCCAGCCGAGGCATCGATCAGCGGAGCCTCGTGGTGTCCTGCCCCGCTCCGCCTCCTCCTCCTCCCGTTCACAATGTGACCGATTGCTCTCTCGTGGCCCCGGCTGCAAGGGGCGGAATCCATTCACGGATAATGGAACTCAGGGCAGCTGCACCTGATCCCATGGCAGCTGCACCCCGACGAGAGGTGCCGAGCGGAGGCAGCCCTGTAGCGCGGACCTTGTTTAAAGTCGGGGGCTTACAGAAACTCACAAGGGGGAGGCTGGGTGGTGGCAGGGGGGCGTGACACAGTCAATGTTAAACAAACTCTAAACAAACGTGAAAGGCTGGAGGGGGTTTGAGTCTTCGACAGGGAGGTGGGGGGCCTTTGGGCTCTCGAAAGCGACCGCCCCCACAACTCCCTCAACCCCCAAACCCCGATGCGGTCACACCTCCGTCACGTGTGTAAGCGTGGCCATGTGATGTGTCCGCAGTGCGATGCACGGGCAACGTTCCACAACATTGGGCAACCTCACAGCCGACATTTCAAAACCACCGCCAATAATTCAAATGGGGTGCTCGTTTTGCGGGGTTATTTTTCGACGCTTTTTGAAAAGTGGATTATTTATGGAATAAGTCAATGGGCGAAACTGAATGCACCTTATATTTTTACTTAAAACTTTCGTGACTGCAGGAATTCATATTCTTTGGTTCTTTCGGTAAATTCACGTAGATAGAAAAGTGAATAAAAAAGTCGTGGTCTTTGTGTTAATTTTTAAAATTATTTTTATTTACTTTATTATTATTCTATCTACGTGACTTTACCAAAAAATAAAAGAATCTGAATGCACCTTCACCATCCTGGTTCGGGTGACAAAGCGAATTCGTCCGATTTCCACCCGAGTGGGCCTGGTGTCAATTCGAGTGGTAGCGGTGTTCAATAGCAGGGCCCAGGACCTGTCACTTGGCTCGGTTTGTCAAATCGACGCCTCGCTTGCTTCGCTGCGACGTACGTTGTCGCGAAGCGATTACCTCCGCCCTCCCAAAAAACACCACTCCCTCCTTGGCAAACAAAGGGAAATCCACGCTAGCTGGGCTCGCTTGCTCGTAACGGGGATGTGAACTGCCACCAGCATTGGCCACACCTCACAGCTGGATAAACGACTCGGTGAGAGAGAGGGTGAATTGGGCGGGGATGGGGGGAGGAGTGGGCATCCAACTCCGCACCAACAGCCGTGTCCACTTCACGATGAGACGGAGTGCGACTCGCCTCGGGAAACACCTGGGCAACTGCTGCTGCTGCGTGTATGTGTCTCTGTGCGTGTGTTTAACACGTAGGATGTTTAACACGTATGTGTCTCTGTGCGTGTGTTTAACACGTAGGATGTTTAACACGTATGTGTCTCTGTGCGTGTGTTTAACACGTAGGCTTTCGCGACCGATAGTCATCCGTAATAGAGGTTGTTGGGTTAGATTGCTGAAATATAAACGTGTCGTTAAACCCGCCACCAGCCGACACAGCCAATTGGTAAGGTTTGTCACGTAATACAAAACGTGGCAATTCGTTGCTAGTTCAGCACGCCGGTGTGTTGGAGAGCAAATGCACAACATTTACAATTCGAGTACGACGTTTCGTCAGTGATTACAACCAGCATCATCAGGAAGACAGCCGGAGGTGTGGACAAATCCTCCGGCTTCGTTCTTTGTACGCATTTTGGACTTCGTTCGCATCGTACGTAGCCAACCGTGCTAATCCGGGAGGCGCTTTTCGGGACAGGGCCCACAAATTCGCTCAAAAGCCACCGGGCGACCTCGAATGCACCACGGGAATTTGGGAGAGGGGGAAGGGGGCGTCCGGTGAATCATTGGTTCGTTCACCGATGCACGCGGTGACCCGCTGTTTGTCACTGTGATTACTCATCACCGCTGCCACGCCATACGTGGGACGGCGCAAAAAAGAAATGGTCCCGGGTGGTTGCTCGTTCGAACAAATGTTCCCGGATAATGTTGGTCTGAAGCACAATGTGAGTACGTGTGGAGTGTGGAGACACAGAATGGGGTTAGTGCTTGACTATTATTTTATCCATAATACTCAACAATGCATAATGGGGTTGTAGACGTTGTAATGTGGGAATGCTAAATCATTCTGTGGGTGTCTCCTAGCTGTAAATAAAAAGAGTTGGGTTCGCTCAAAGACAAAGACCCCCCGTATAGCCTTAACAGGCTGTTGGGGCAAGTGCTGTTAGCGAGCACCTTTCAGGGCCGGCACGGCACACGATGGGGTGGCAGGCCAGCATTTGTCTTCCCAGTGGCGATGTTTACTCACCGCAGCGGGTACTCATTTGAGGCTGCATAAACCTAGGGGAGGCCCAGAACCGGTTCAGAGAATTGTCACTGGTGTTGGCCATGAGCGGGAATCGAACTCGGGTCGCCGGGTTCGCACACATGTACACGTGTACGCAGACCCACGCACCCACACATGCCCCATTGTCAGACGTGTCTGCACAGACCACTGGGAGGGGCAGTGCTGCTCGCTCGCTAAACTTCACCACTCCAGAAGCGAGTGAAGCCGGCTTTGGCAGTCGCTCCTAATAATAGTCGTGGAGGAGGAGGAGGAGGCACGGGAGATAAGAAACAACTCAAAGACGAGGCGTGGGAACAAAACAAAACAAAAAGCCACGCAGTAAAAATGTGTTCAAGAATAAAGATGCTTATAAAATAATTGCACGGCCTAAATATTTGGGTTACTCTGAACGCTGGCCTCAACGTATTTAAGTGTGTAACATTAAAGGGCTTTGATGTCCATCGATGTCTCGCGCTGACCCCCTTGTTTTGTCGTCCAGAGGGGTTGGCAGCGGTGCAGTAGCTCCCTACCAGTCTCGCCGCTTGATTCATCCGAATCCCCGTGGAGGTCGAGAGCGTTGCAGAATCAAAAACGCAAAGTTACGCGAGCGGGGTCGGCGTGGAACTTTTTAATGTGTCGCTCGATGTGTGAAAATGAACGTCGAGGTAAGGTAGCGGATTTTAAAATCTCTTTTTTTTTCCCCCCGCCGGAGTTCCCAGCCCCCGGTTTCGCGTTCCCACGTCGCCGAATCGTCCTCTCCATGCGCGTGCCAATTACACGATGCCGTCACAGCGCCGGAATCTTAATTGGGGAGCCATGGAGGTTGTTGGACCGTGATGCTGTGATAAAAAAAGGGGTGATGCTTTCAGAGAGCCCCATTAAATGAAATCGCTGTCCTGTTACAATATAATAATGATGACTTATTTACCCAGGAAAGCCAGACCGAGTCTGAAGATTTTTTTTTCCAAGATGGTTCCTGCGACAATGGGATATTTGGCCAACGCAAATGTTAGTGCATGTTTAGCTTTAAGGAGGAAAGCTGAAAACCCGGAGGAAATCCATGCAGAATAGGCAGGAGCATTACTGATCACTTGCGACAACAATCCACCCATTAACGAATCTTATTTTTCTAACAAACACCCCGGAAAGCCTAAAACACTCACTCGCAGGTTCACGTTCGCCGCCCACTTCAAGGTTATGCCAGGTTTTCCCCAACATCTCCGGTTACGCGAAATAAACCCCGCCACAACCATTTTCCATCGTTAAATACACATTTTTTTTTTTACGTGAAAAAATAAAATAAAATAGGAATTCCAAAGCTATGACCAACTTGCAGATGATTTCATTTTCAAATCTTTAGCACCCACGGACCACGACTCACAACCCCCCCACCTCTTCCACGGACAAAAAAACACGTTGCCGTCGTGAGAATGTCCCCACTAATTTCCAGGGTGCAGTCAGTTGGTGGCTCCTGGCCCGTGGGGCTGCACGCTGGCACCGTCAGGGTCCCCAAACGAATCGCTGGCTCCACTCTCTCTCCTGTTTTTTTACGATCAGTGGAAACAAGAAGATGCTCGGTGTAGTCGGCACTTTGCTTCGTTCATCATTTCGTAATAAAAAAAAATTACTTTGCTTTATGTAAACCCCCACCTCTCGCGCACTCTCTCGGTCACTCTCTCTCTCTATCCCTCTTGCTCATTAATTGGTATGCAGATTCGTTAATTGGATTACGGCTCCATTCAACGCTGGGACAATGGCGACGCTCGGTTAGCGGCGCGGTTGGCGACGTGCGGTGCGAAAGAAGTTCAACGTACATTCGAACATACGGGGCGCGAAAGTGGATCGACATACAAAGACAAAGATCCCCGTATAGCCTTAACAGACTGTAGGGGCAAGTGCTGTTAGCGAGCACCTATGAAGGCCGGAACGGTACACGATGGGGGTGGGTGGCTAGCACCACGCCCGACTGTCTTTGTCTCCCCAGTGGCGATGTTTACACACCACACCTGGTACTAATTTCAGGCTGAGTCGACCTGGGGGAGGCCCAGGACCGGTTCAGATAATCGTCACTGGTGTTGGCTGCGAGCGGGAATCGAACCCGGGTCGCCAGGTTCATAGCGCAGTGCGCTAACCGCTACACTACCGCTCTCGACATACACACACATACAAACATACGGACGAGTCTGTCACCAGCGCCATCGCAAGGAACACGAGGGAAGGGATGCGCTGGACGTTTACAAATCGTAGAACGAGCTGTGCGACGAGGTTCATGTCGGTGCGAGCGCGACGACAAACTGAAACTGCGGGTGCACTGACACAGATTCATGAGGTCAACAACATCAAAGGATTCTTAAAGTTTACGATAAATGTATCAAATAATGACGCGTGTGATGTTTTCTTCTTCTTCTTCTCAATTGGGATTAATTATAGGTGATGTAACCCTTTCAGCCACGGGGTGAGCCGTGCTCACATCGTCACTCTGAAATGGGGACAATTAAATTGAATTTCCTGGTGGAGGAGGGGCAAGCTTCTGGACAGAACAAATATAACAATCAAATTAAATGACACATCATTACACGATAATGAAATGCCGTACAGTATATACAGACAAAGATCCCCCCGTAGAGTCTGACAAGAATGTTGGGGCAAGTGCTTCTAGCACGCACAAAGATATTAAAGATCCCCCGTATAGCCTTAATAGACTTTAGGGGCAAGTGCTGTTAGCGAGCACCTATGAAGGCCAGAACGGTACACGAGGGGGTGGGTGGCCAGCACCACGCCCGACCGCCTTTGTCTCCATAGTTGTGATGTTTACACACCGCACCAGGTACTCATTTCAGACTGAGTCGACCTAGGGGAGGCCTAGGACCGGTTCAGATAATCGTCACTGGTGTTGGCCGTGAGCGGGAATCGGACTCGGGTCGTCGGGTTCATAGCTCAGCGTGCTAACTGCTGCACCACCGCTCTACACTGCCAAACAAGTATCATCTCACAAAGAGAAAGATCCCCGGTATAGCCTACACAGGCTATTGGGGCAAGTGCTGTCAGCGAGCACACACACACACACAAAACGCACGCATAATCGCCAGCACCTCAACACAGTGACACACTGACCCACACAAATTGGCACGCACGCGCACATGCACACATATGCCAAAGCCTTAAATTATTGCGCTAATAAACGCCCACAGCTATAGCACAAAGCACACAATGTATTGCTGTTAGTAATTGATGCAGCCGTGGCAAGTGTGTAATTGACTGTGGGATGATGACGACGATGATAACGCCGGAGGATGAATGCCTGCGCGGCGCTCCGGGGCATCTCGGCATGCGTCAGTTACAGCGGAGGCCAACATCACAGGAACAGCTCTGCTGCTCCGGTCTCAAGAGGCCAAATCTTGTGAGCTGTTGTGTGTGTGTGCAATTCACTATTTTGAACTGTTTTCTCATTGTATGTGGCCAACCGTGCTGGGTGATGGGGGGGGGGAAGGACAACAAGCAAAACACAAAAAGCAGTTCTAAAGAAATTAGTTTGCCATCTTGAGACATTTTTTCGAATTTGGTAAAATTGTTTTTATATTTCAAGAGCTGCAATTTATGTGATTGCGAGGCGGTGGTCCTGAACATTTTCCCGTTCCGAGATGTCTGTTAGTTGCAGGGTGGGGGTCCCGTTCACCGCTGAATCTCAGAACTCGCAAGCGGCTCAGCGATAATTTTATTTAGAGAGGCATAGCCCCTTTGTTTTTAAAGACACTGTACCCACCGCAGAGAACTGTAGCGACACGACCGCACTCTACGATAGCTGGTGCTAAACTGTGCCACACGCCCTCCCGCATGGCTTTGTGGAAGCTTCGGTACCGATCAAGTTATTTTATTTTAAAAATATCTTTGTTTCGATGACGTACGTGTACATCACGTACACGTACGTCATTGGAATGGTACCGGCAGAAGAAAAACTGATGACGTACGTCATCGGAATGGGGAAGGGTTAATAAAAAACGTCACGAAGCAGTCCGTAAAAAACCGCACGCGGTGCCCCCAGCGAGGCTTGCGCTGCACAGGCATGGAGACATTCGTGGAAGCGCAAGTCCAACAAACGACTGTATTCCACACAATCCTTCGACGAGACACGACTCAAAAGGACAATTAAAGTAATTACGAGTAATCAACAAAAACATAACGGTGCCATTGTGAGCCTGCGTACACAGCGGCGTCAAGACCGGCCTCTGTGGAGGAGGTCCGTGAAGGATGCCGCCGGGCTTGTTGGAGGCAGTCGCCCTTCAACAACGACAGAGGGCGGAGGAGCGACGCTCACAACAACGAGCGGAGTGCCAGCGGCAGTTAAATACAGCTGAGTTGGCACGGTGGTGCAACTGCCAGTCATCTCAGGCAGTCAACCCACAACAAGTTGTTGTACGTAGTCCAATGTTAAAGTGTGTTTAACACGTAGGCTTTCCATATGTAATAACAGTAGAGTCTACATGTGGTGTGAGTGGACTAGTGGCCACGGGAGGTAATGACAGGGGAGTCAGCCTGCAGTGCGAATGGACTAGTGGCCACGGGAGGTGATGACAGGGGTGTCGGCTGTGAGTACGAAGGGACTGGTGGCTACGGGAATGATCGAGAAGGGCGCGTGGTCAGGTGACGGAAGAGGACGGCGGAGTCTGCCGGTAGAGGGAGCGTCCAGAGCCAGCGAGAAGGTTCGGGACGGAGGGCGTGGCCTCGTGTCGGTATATAAGGAGAAGATGCGCGGGAGACTTGGGGCTGTTGCAGTGGGGGTCTCCGCTTGATGTCAAGTGAACGTGTCTTCAATGAAGTGCCATCTCAAGGCAAGTGTGTCAAGTCGTCATTAGCTATAGAGGTAATTGGCTTAGACCGCGTACACATACACGCGGTCTAACCAAAACGCCTCTATGATGGACCATGTTAAAGTGACTTTTTTTTTTATCGACCATTGAGGGGTGAATGGCCGAATTAGCCCATGAGCAGGATTTGAACTCGCAACCCTTTTTGATTTGAGGAGTTGCGTGGTCTAACCGCGGCGCCCACCCAGCCTGCGGTTTAATTGACTTTAAATGAAGTACACATTCGCTCTATTTGCATTGGCTTACAATAGAATCCCATGAGTCAATAATAAATTGTAAAAAAAAAATTTCGATTTTTTTTTAAATGTAGGTCAGCCAACAAAAAGACATCGTAACGCGTCGGACGCTTTGCGAAACCCACAACGCGCGGCTTGTTGTGCGGTCCCCGTCGCCCAAAAAACACATTGATGGCGATAAAATAATAGAATCAATGAGGCCACGTGCGCCAAGCACCACAATTGCTGGGGGACACCAACAAACCGGCGGGCAGTCTAAATAAATAAATAACACTTCCAGCCAGCCACGTCGCCGCGTCCCCCCCCCCCCAGTCCGTGTCCGACCACCCCACCTCCTCGCCCACTGTGAGCCGGACAAGGTGACCCCAAGGACGACGAGCGGGGGGGCGGGGGGGGAGATAAAAAAGTTTGAGCGCCTGGCAGACCCAGTTAGGGGCGAGCCGCCCCTCACTGCGCACTGCGGCCGCAGCAGAAACGACGGCAACGGAGGCGGCGCCCTCCCCCCTCCAACAGTCTTCCCTGAGTAGCCCCCCCCATCCCCCCTCTCACAGTCTTCTCTGAGTAGCCCCCCCCCTCCCCTCTCCCACAGTCTTCCCTGAGTAGCCCCCCTCCCCCCTCCCACAGTCTTCACTGAGTACCCCCCTCCCCTCTCCGACTGTCTTCTCTGAGTACCCCCCCCCCTCCCCTGCCCCCCCTCCCGTGCCCCCCCTCCCGTGCCCCCCCTCCCCCCCGGCTAGATGTCAGGAGCGAGACAAGACAAAATAAACGGCGCAGTTCGTGCGAGTTGCCTGTCCACCGTCTCAACGCGACGGCGTCTCAAGACAAAGGCGTGGAGGAAGGGGCACGTGCTCTTTGGTTCTTTCGGTAAAGTCACGGAGGTAGAAAATAAAATAAATCACGACGTTTCGATCGCAACACAAGCGGTCGTCCTCAGGCGGAACAAAATATAATCCCGCAGTTCCACTTCTGGAACTGCGAAGTGTGCAGTTGGCACAATTACCAGCCATATCACACGGATGTCCCCTAACACCTGGGCCCATTCCATGAACTCCAGTTGGCACGACTCCACGTTCAGTACTTCCCCGATCACACCTAGCCTGGCGCACACACCATGCCAACACCGCTGCCAACGCTTGGCTGCTTCCGCCGCCGTTACTGCCAATGCGATCGTGTGCTTACAGGGCCGTAAAAACCACCATCGCCGCATCAGCGGCAATGCAGCTGCTGCCGCCGATGGGGTGAGCATTAAAAGGGCATTTTCGCCGGGACCCACGAGACAGGAGCAGCAGCACAACGCCCCGTCGCAGAGAGGAGTGGGGGCGGCGTGATTTTATAGCGTGGCGGGTGGGGGGCCGCGTCCTGGGACGATGAGGGGCGGTGAAGGACGGCGAGTGATGGAGAGGGCCCGCACCCCAGCTGCTGTCCGATTGCCGTGGGGGTCTCCCCCACAGAAAGAGGGGGGGGGGGGTGATGGGGGGGGTGATGGGGGGGGGGCTGCCACGTGATTGATCGCTTCCGCGGCGGCGAGGGGAGCTTGGGACGTGTGCCTTTGACAAAAAAATTGGGGGGAATTTTTTTGGGTTTATATTTAATTCGCGTGAAATTACACGTGCGCACGTTCGTACGTTCGGACGCACACAGACGGACACAGGATCGCGGGGCAGTGATCTTCATTAAAACGTCGCTTCTCGAACAAAGCCAAGGACGCACACGCGGCATTCGGGACACGTTTCAGAGCGCCGTTGCATCACGTTATGATGCCACGTGGAGATGGAAAATATGAGAGATTAAAAAAAAACACCCGACTCATTCGATTTGCAGCTGAGCAGAACATCCACCCAATTTATTCCCATCAGTCACACGGCCTTCAAGCATCAGACAAGGTTTTTACAGCTTTTTCCAAGAAACTTTTATCTACTATGATTTCATATATCCTTGTAAAAAAAAAGAAAACACGAGCTATGAATAGAACACTGCGGGTTTCAAACACGCTACGTTTTCATTATATCGCTTTCAGGAAACCTCTTAGGGCGGTGGCCAATACACGTCAAGTCGAGTGAACTCGTCTTTTAAGAAGTCTCTCTCTGCGTCAGCGAGCAAACCCGCCTCCCCCTCTGCCCGGCGGACGTGCACCAGAATCTATCGCGCGACACTCCACAGATTCGTCTTGGCTAGATGTCGATCGTTCTCCGTTGCAGATGGCATCGAATTAGCGTTTGACGAGGCGACTGTGTGCGTGGTACCGACGGCATGAGAATTTCTCGACACTTATTAAATCTCACGTAAATCTCATACATTCTAACGCAAGCTCGCGCTTGGGGGCTTCCCTCGTGCATGCGTGTGGTGGTCCATCGCAACGCCTCTCCCGTGGAGTACACACCAACACCATCATCCCACTCGTTCGCACGGCTCCACGTCCGCCAGCCCCCACACACCTCCCCCCAAGTTGCGCGGAGCTCTCGAGCCAATGCTGTCCCGAGGCAGTTCCACAAATAAGGCAACCACACAGTCAACATCGCAGCCAAACTTTGGAAGTAGAGGGGAGGCGGAGGTGGGGGGGGGAGCTTTCGCTGGAGAACGGTTCCCCTAGAGCCGATGTATTGGTTGGATTACAGATAAGATCCGCGGAAGTTCGCCCCCTCCCCCCTTCACTTCGGCCTTCTAGAAGCATCTTAAAATCTACAAAACTATTGGCTATTGGCTCAGTAGTAAGTCCACTGTTGTGTGTGCTACTGTGTGTTTAATAACGGTTCTGAATGATTCGTCATTAATGTCAAAATGCCACGTATTTTTTTGGTTGTTATCCAAAATTTCGTGCCCCGTGTTTTGGGCGTACAAAACACTTTTGAGGGCCGTCTGGACACCCCACAACACCCACAGAGGCTGAGCTCATGCTCGCGGTCAAAATCTTATAGTCATCCTCAGGATACGTATAGGGGGGCGGGTAATGGCGCAGACAGAGTGTGCAGGCGGTGCGACTGCACCGGGGCCCATGGGCTGCAGCAGGGGCCCAGGTGATGGCCTACGAAGTCCGGGGGGGTGGGGGCAATGGACACGAGCCACCCCCCGCTATTTAATTCCGAGCGCCAGGGTCCATGCCAGTAGCCACGCTACGTCACTGCATATGGGGGGCGACAGGCTCAAACAAATTAACTTAATACATTCAATCAGGGACACATTTTCCATCACCAAATGTTTTAAAAATCTAATTTTGAACTAATAATGTGGTAAGAGGCCAAACTAGTGAACCAAATTAGATATTTCGCGAGTATTGTTTGGATGCACTCTTAAATTTTTTGTTAATTCTAATGCCCCCTTGATGCATACATTTATTGGATAAAATTGATGCCTGCTCTCACAGCACCTGCATAGAATCATGCGTGCCAAGGTTGAGTCTTTATAATATATGCAAACTCTCTCCTTAAAGCTGTTGTTTTGCACTCCACACCAGGTATCTAATTAAGGCAGAGTCAGGCCTAGGCGAAGACCCAGGACCTGTTCAGATATCACTTGCCAGAAATCTAACTCGGTTTTCCGGGTTTGTAGGGCAATTGAGCCGCCTTATTTTTTCATTCAAAGACAAAGATCCCCCATGTAGCCTGAACATACTGTTGGGGCAAGTTCTGTTAGCAAGCACCTATGAAGGCCGGCATGGCACACGAAGGGGTGGGTGGCTAACACCACGGACTGCCGCCTTCGTCTCCCCAGGTGACGATGTTTAGACATTACACCAGGTACTCATTTCAGGCTGAGTCGACCTAGGAGAGCCCGTGAGTGGGAATCAAACCTAGGTTGCCAGGTTCCAGGCGCAGCGCGCCAACCGCTGCACTACCGCACACGAACGTGCGCGTGCGCGCACACACACACGCGCGCACACACACACGCACGCGCACACACACGCACGCACACACACACGCGCACACACACACACACGCGCGCACACACACACACGCGCGCACACACACACACACGCGCACACACACGCACGCGCACACACACACGCGCGCACGCCGAATGGCGACGAAGATTTCTGGCATCTCCTCGCCAAGGCAGACGACAGCCTCGCGTGTCTGGAGACCTCGCTAAGTGGCGATTTCACCACGAGGCTCGCCTCGAGGAGTTGCGGCCACGGAGCGAGCCCCATCACAAAGCCCGTTTCAGCGCCTCGCGAAAACGACAGCGTGGCCGCACAGTGTGTGCATCGTTACGGCCGCGCGGAAAACAATAGGCCACGGCCCCCAAGACACCGACTGCTGGTAGAGCGTTCTACGGTCGGTCGGTCTGCCGAGGAAAGATCGCCCACTCCCAGCCAGTGGTGCGCACATCGAAACGCTTCAATGCCTTACGCTGCAAATTCGGCGTGAATAATTTTAAATGCGCCCGCACGCATCGTGAAATTCAATAACAATTGCACGTGGTTATGCCACTGCTTGTAGCATGGTGGATTTTACTATTTTATATTACATGAGGAATTATATGTATTATTTTATTACTGCATGCTTTTTTCGGGGGAGTGGTGGATGCAGCGGTTAGTGCGCTGCACAATGAATCCGGGTTTGATTTGTTGGCCACGGCCAGGAATCAGTGCGATGAAGTACGGTCAAACAACCCCGATTATTACCAACACGGCATGTGAAGGCCTTCATCCAGAAGTCTTAGAAATTATTCAAAGAGAAAAGATATTTGAGCATTTATATGAAATTATTGATATCAACCCATCTGAGGATGCAACTCATAAACAAATTTGTAAACCCAGCCTGGGATGAACCCGAGAGTTAAGCTTTAATGTCTCCTAATAAATGCTGGCGGTAATCTGTATGTATTTACGTAGAACTTATTTTGCACCGCACATAGCCAACCTTGCTAAAAGCAAAAGTCATGCAAAATTGCGAAACCTTTGCTTGCTTTCAACATTCCTCCGGTTTGCTCAAAAGTCAAATCCATTGGGCACATTTTGCCAAGTGACAACCTGAGTTGAGTGGCTCTGTCAGGTGGTGGAGGGTTATTGTAAAAAAAAAAGTGACTTAAAAACTTACATGATGAGCTAACCCAAAATAAGCAAATTATGAATCGTAATACTGTTCGTGGAAGCCTGCGTATATAGAAATAGCTCGGGTAAGTTTCTACAAAAAAAACATTTTGGTTGACCTTAAAAAAGACATCGTCATGAGACTCGGCAAAGCTTACCTGTGCATGCTGTGTGCATCGTGGCGATTTCACAGACACAGAATTACAAGATCAACAATTACAACGATCGCAGATTAGACACGGCGACGAAACGGGGCCCTTATTTATGGAACAAGCCTGCTGCATAAGAACATTTATAAACTGTAACAGCGCGATTGCTTCATCAAGTTCTCCGTGGAATTGACGGTATATACTTATACTTGACTTGTAGCAATGCACCGCTTACAAACGATTCCTTCACCCATGATATGTGCATCTAATTGCAGTGCATGCAAATAATTTAGAGCTTATGTAAATGACATGCAAAGCGTATGCTGATGTGAGATAAAGCCTAACGGAGTGGACAAAACTCCAAAAATACGGCTGAACAAACCAGAAGGAATACCAATTAGATGGTGACGAAGAAAGACCAAGAATTAACCAATTCTTGGATCATATCGCGACCCCCTTAAAATCGTGACAATGTATTCATTGAATGATTGTGTACCCGCGTTGATGTCCAAATTGATCAACGTACAAAATTATTAGCAAATGACTCAGTTCGGATGATACACACCAATAATCGCCCCCCCCCCACCCCCTCCTAGTGGGAGACTGATGTTTATTTGCAGGCCAGGTTCTGATCCCCCCCCTTGTGTCCACAGGGGCAGCTGCCACTGTGGGTGCCCTTCCAAATGTTTCAAATGAGACTTCACGTAAAGTACTCCGAGATGCGCTGGCATGAAATCATTGTGATTCTTATTTTGATGTGTGTGGGGCAGGCGAGGGGTGGGGGGTGCGAGAGTGGGGTGGGGGCGTGACATGTTACATGTCTGATCGTTACCGCTCCTTTTGCACGGCTCGGCTGTCAGGGACCCGTGGGGATTATATGGGGAGGGGAGTCGCGGAGTGAGAGTAGTGCGGGAAGGATGGCAGCTGCGAGGGATGGACCCAGAGTTCAGTGTGGGCCCTCTCCGAGCCAAGCTGCCCAAACTTATTATTAATGTTTGTCATGCCACCACGGTGTAACGGCTGGCACGCTTGACTTGCAATCCAGGAGGTCGCCGGTTCGATCTCCCAGAGCAGCAGTTGAAGCAATGATGCAGGTTCCTTAAAGCTCCCCCTCACCCCTACGGCATCTGTCCACTCAGCAGTACAAATGGGTGACACTACAGTTGGTCGACCGGTAGGTCACGTGTGGCGGGGTCAAGTGTGGGTGGCTCCAACTCTTTCAAGACTCTCAGGTTAACGCGTAGTCGTAGGGCTTTCGTGACCAATATTATCCAAAAAGAGAATTTATTTGGGTTAGATCGCGTAAATATATAAATGTGTCGTTAAACCCGCCACTTCCCGACAATTAGTAAAGTTTGTCATGTAAAAAAAACCGTGCCAAATTAGTTACTAGTTCAGCACACCCGGTGTGTTGGAGAGTAAACCTACAACAGCGAGCGCACTACCTCAGGGCTGCACCTTTACCTCTTATTTGGAACGCATTGAGTCACCCTCCCAGCTCCAGAGATTCTGTGAATTGTCACCATTATTCTTTTCTTCATTGTATCGTTTCTCACCGTGGGTCTTGTTTGGGTCAGCTTTTAGAACGCCGAAAGTACGGAATGTCATATTCCAACAAATTACACAAATTGTACGTGGAAAATACGTTTTTTTGGACGCAATCCCATTTTTATTTATGGAGCATTACACGGCAAAATTTTACCATGTTCCTCTCTTTGTTTACCCACTCACTCGTATTGTTTCTCATTACTTATGTCTCATTTGTACAGATTTGTCTGGTCCATTAACCTAACCATAACATTAGCGTGTCATTTGCATATGCTTTGCATGCCAGATTCTCGCACGCGCACTGTGATTCATGCATCGCTGGGCGTGAGAATGTATTTTACATCCATGATTCATTGCATGCCCCAAGTCAATGCACACAAAAATTGGCAAACACTTTTTAAGACATTGGTCAACGCCGACCCAAGTTGTGGCATTCAAAACAAAGATTTCTCTTCTTCCACAAAAGGCACGGAGACACGGCAAAATGTAGCCTAGAAGGAATTTGGACGCCGCAGTAAAATTAATAACGGCTCTTAAAGACGATGTACGTCCCCGCAAACCGTTTCATGAGCTTAGCCAGACTCAAAATCTCAAATCACTACCCACCCATATAACAACAAAAAACTATAGCTGGCTGCTGAGCACAAAGGACATTTTCAAGAGCAATCGGAAAATAAGTGGGGGGGGGGGGGGGGGGGGGGGTGGTTGAAGGTGGGAGGAGCGGATGAGGGTGGTGGTGGTGGAGATGGAGGATGCCAAATCAACGTGAAAACGGCCAAAGCGCAGAAAAATACACACGGTTTTGACTCGTTACGCGATCGTCAGGTTCGTTTAAAAGAAAGAAATGCCGCTCGGCCCGTTGGAGAGGAGATGGGCTGCGAGTAGGGGAAGGGGAGGGGACGAGGAGGAGGTGGTGGTGGTGGGATGGGCGTCAAGGGGTCATCTGTATTCCTGCGTCGTGAGCTTGCTGCTTCGCGTGCACTCTCGCGCGTGACGCCTCCACTCGCGGCACGCTCCACTTCTCGCAGAGGGCCCTCGCAGGCAGTTGCAATCACCCACACCCCGCCCGCACCAACCAACGCCACGCAATTACATCGATTCACAAAATAATAAAAATAATACTTGACAGCCCTTTGTCCATCCACCGCTGTGGCGAAGGTCTGCCCGTGCCATGTCGGTCACGGGGACTGTTTGACCATACACCTCACCGCGCTGGCCAGCGAGAGTTGGCGGAGAGTGGAGAATTCAGGACCCGTTTGGATTTCACTCACCACCGATGTCGGTTGGTCGCTGGGAATCAAATTCAAGTCAGCGGGGGTCACGGTTGCGCAGTGGACTAACCCAGTGGACTAACCCAGTGGACTACCCCAGTGGACTAACTCAGTGGACTAACCCAGTGAACTAACCCAGTGTGGACTAACCCAGTGGACTAACCCAGTGGACTAACCCAGTGTGGACTAACCCAGTGTGAACTAACCCAGTGGACTAACCCAGTGTGGACTAACTCAGTGGACTATCCCCGTGGACTAACCCAGTGTGGACTAACCCAGTGTGAACTAACCCAGTGTGAACTAACCCAGTGAACTAACCCAGTGGACTAACCCAGTGTGAACTAACTCAGTGTGAACTAACCCAGTGTGAACTAACTCAGTGTGAACTAACCCAGTGAACTAGCCCAGTGGACTAACCCAGTGTGAACTAACTCAGTGTGAACTAACCCAGTGTGAACTAACCCAGTGTGAACTAACCCAGTGGACTAACCCAGTGGACTAACCCAGTGGACTAACCCAGTGTGGACTAACCCAGTGGACTAACCCAGTGGACTAACCCAGTGTGAACTAACCCAGTGGACTAACCCAGTGTGAACTAACCCAGTGTGAACTAACCCAGTGTGAACTAACCCAGTGAACTAACCCAGTGTAGACTAACCCAGTGAACTAACCCAGTGTGAACTAACCCAGTGGACTAACCCAGTGTGAACTAACCCAGTGGACTAAGCCAGTGGACTAACCCAGTGTGAACTAACCCAGTGTAGACTAACCCAGTGGACTAACCCAGTGTAGACTAACCCAGTGGACTAACCCAGTGTAGACTAACCCAGTGTGAACTAACCCAGTGTGAACTGACCCAGTGGACTAACCCAGTGGACTACCCAGTGGACTAACCCAGTGTGAACTAACCCAGTGTGAACTAACCCAGTGGACTACCCAGTGGACTAACCCAGTGTGGACTAACCCAGTGGACTAACCCAGTGTAGACTAACCCAGTGGACTAACCCAGTGGACTAACCCAGTGTAGACTAACCCAGTGGACTAACCCAGTGTAGACTAACCCAGTGGACTAACCCAGTGGACTAACCCAGTGTAGACTAACCCAGTGGACTAACCCAGTGTGAACTAACCCAGTGGACTAACCCAGTGTGAACTAACCCAGTGGACTAACCCAGTGGACTAACCCAGTGGACTAACCCAGTGTAGACTAACCCAGTGGACTAACCCAGTGTAGACTAACCCAGTGGACTAACCCAGTGGACTAACCCAGTGTAGACTAACCCAGTGAACTAACCCAGTGGACTAACCCAGTGGACTAACTCAGTGTGGACTAACCCAGTGTAGACTAACCAAGTGTGAACTGACCCAGTGGACTAACCCAGTGGACTAACCCAGTGGACTAACCCAGTGTGAACTAACCCAGTGTGGACTAACCCAGTGAACTAACCCAGTGGACTAACCCAGTGTGGACTAACCCAGTGTGAACTAACCCAGTGTGAACTAACCCAGTGAACTAACCCAGTGTAGACTAACCCAGTGGACTAACCCAGTGGACTAACTCAGTGTAGACTAACCCAGTGTGAACAAACCCAGTGTGAACTAACCCAGTGTAGACTAACCCAGTGGACTAACCCAGTGTAGACTAACCCAGTGGACTAACCCAGTGTAGACTAACCCAGTGTGAACTAACCCAGTGTGAACTAACCCAGTGGACTAACCCAGTGGACTACCCAGTGGACTAACCCAGTGTGAACTAACCCAGTGTGAACTAACCCAGTGGACTACCCAGTGGACTAACCCAGTGTGGACTAACCCAGTGGACTAACCCAGTGTAGACTAACCCAGTGGACTAACCCAGTGGACTAACCCAGTGTAGACTAACCCAGTGGACTAACCTAGTGTAGACTAACCCAGTGGACTAACCCAGTGGACTAACCCAGTGTAGACTAACCCAGTGGACTAACCCAGTGTGAACTAACCCAGTGGACTAACCCAGTGTGAACTAACCCAGTGGACTAACCCAGTGGACTAACCCAGTGGACTAACCCAGTGTAGACTAACCCAGTGGACTAACCCAGTGTAGACTAACCCAGTGGACTAACCCAGTGGACTAACCCAGTGGACTAACCCAGTGTAGACTAACCCAGTGAACTAACCCAGTGGACTAACCCAGTGGACTAACTCAGTGTGGACTAACCCAGTGTAGACTAACCAAGTGTGAACTGACCCAGTGGACTAACCCAGTGGACTAACCCAGTGGACTAACCCAGTGTGAACTAACCCAGTGTGGACTAACCCAGTGAACTAACCCAGTGGACTAACCCAGTGGACTAACCCAGTGTAGACTAACCCAGTGGACTAACCCAGTGTAGACTAACCCAGTGGACTAACCCAGTGGACTAACCCAGTGGACTAACCCAGTGTAGACTAACCCAGTGAACTAACCCAGTGGACTAACCCAGTGGACTAACTCAGTGTGGACTAACCCAGTGTAGACTAACCAAGTGTGAACTGACCCAGTGGACTAACCCAGTGGACTAACCCAGTGGACTAACCCAGTGTGAACTAACCCAGTGTGGACTAACCCAGTGAACTAACCCAGTGGACTAACCCAGTGTGGACTAACCCAGTGTGAACTAACCCAGTGAACTAACCCAGTGAACTAACCCAGTGGACTAACCCAGTGTAGACTAACCCAGTGTGAACAAACCCAGTGTGAACTAACCCAGTGGACTAACCCAGTGGACTAACCCAGTGTGAACTAACCCAGTGGACTAACCCAGTGGACTAACCCAGTGTAGACTAACCCAGTGTGAACAAACCCAGTGTGAACTAACCCAGTGGACTAACCCAGTGAACTAACCCAGTGTGGACTAACCCAGTGAACTAACCCAGTGGACTAACCCAGTGTGAACTAACCCAGTGGACTAACCCAGTGTAGACTAACCCAGTGAACTAACCCAGTGTGAACTAACCCAGTGTGAACTAACCCAGTGGACTAACCCAGTGGACTAACCCAGTGTGAACTAACCCAGTGGACTAACCCAGTGTAGACTAACCCAGTGAACTAACCCAGTGTGAACTAACCCAGTGGACTAACCCAGTGGACTAACCCACTACGCAACCGTTCCGCCTGCGCATCAGTCTGTCTCACACAAGCACCGTGGTGACGCAACATATCAGGTAGTCATCCAAGGTGAGTCGAACAAAGGAAGACCCAGGATTGGTTCTGATATCATCCACCACTGATGTCAAGCTGTGACCAGGAATCAAAACTCAGGTGGCCAGGTTCATAGAGCAATGCGCCAACCACGTCAAGCCACGCAGAGACAAGCAGAGCGCAAACATCCGTACGAAGATGGTTGAATGTTGAGATGTTTTCTTGGTTCTTTCGGTAAAGTCACGTAGAATGGAAATAATAAATAATTAAAATAAAACATAATAAAATAATTCTCACGACGTTTCGGCCACAACGCAAGCAGCCGTCCTCAGGTGGAGAACAGGTCTGTCGAGAAGACAGAGTCTGAATGACACACCCCAGGCTTGGAGCGACTATTTAAGCTGGAATGGAGGGTAGAATAGCACCTTGACAAAATAATTTGCATATCAAGAGGAATTTAGCATATTTATGGGAAATGCAGATATGCGATTAGTACTACTTGTGAAATGCGTAGGAGGTTTAAATCGAAATTGAAGAGGGCGTTCTCCCAGTTATCCCGAGTACACCACAGGGGTAAGTGTTGGAAGTGAGCACCGATTCAAGAAGAAATGACACATGGGTAGCACCACCATGAAACCTCCCCCCACCCCATTGTAGCCTGTAACAGACTGTTGGGGCAAGTGCTGTTAGCGAGCAGCACCTATGAAGGCCGGCACAGCACATGAGGAGGTGGGTGGCCAGCACCACGCCCGGCTGCCTTTGTCTCTCCAGCGGCGATGTTTACACACCGCACCAGCTACTCATTAGAGGCTGAGTGGACCTTGGGGGAGGCTCAGGACCGGTTCAGATAATCGTCTCTGGTTTCGGTGGCTGCGAGCGGGAATCGAACTTTGGTCGCCGGGTTCGTAGCGCAGCGCCTTCATCGTTGCACCACCGCTCCCAACACACCGTAGCACACGCACTCTCAACGCACAAATTTGGATATTACTCAGCTACGACTAATTAGGGTGCTACAGGATCTGTAATTGCCCCTCAAGTCGTGATTTCAGAGCCGTGTTTGCTTTTCGTTTCGCTCGGGAGGCATCGGTCGGGTGCCGAATCCCTTGGCGACCGTCGCCGCGGCTCAACTTGCTCCTCTGCTCGCAGCATCACTCCCCCCCACCCCGCCTCCCTTCCTCCCCCGTCACATCGCTCCCATCCCCAGCTTCCTCGCTCGCTCTCTGTCAAATCCTCGCTGCGAGAAGGCTCACATTCCCCCCCCGCTCCTCTCCCTCTGCCGGGGCTGAAGGTGCTGATGTATTGCTGTTGCCATGGTTATGGCGGTCGCCTTGGCAACCGCAATATGACCGCCCTTCCTCCTCCTCCTCCTCCTCCGCGCCGAGGACTGGGTCGGCTTCATTGTGCCCGAGAATTAACCCTTCGCTGGTGTCACGGTTTCCTCCGTCGCGTTATCCCCATAGACGCGATTAGATGCGATTTGTAGAGATGGGCAGGTAGAGGTGCGGCCCTGCAATTGCTCGCTCATGCCACTGCTGGCAGAAGGGCCTCCACTAGAGGGAGCTCTGGAGAGAAAGCCCCTCGAGTGGGTATTTGGCCTACTATGCCATGTTTTGGCCAGACGTCTTGAGACTTGGTGAAATTTTTCTGGGCAAATACGTTGTTATTATTAATGATGTCTGAGTGACTGCTGCAGTCGTTGTTGCCGTGCCCACAGAAAGGTGGTGACATTGCCGAATGGCCAAGGGGAAACACGTGTGTTGCTCATTGCAGAGGTTCACGGTTCGAGACCCGGGGCCACCCTGGTTAATACTGTAACTGCAGGTGTATTAACCGTGAAAAAAAATGATAAACCATGCGCATCGTGTGCACCACAGCGGACAGCAAAGAGCCCGTGACTTCATTCGAAAATAAAAAAGAGCAAGCAATGTGTGCCGACGTCACGGTCCAAATTTGACAAAATTGACTCTCGGATCAATCGACCGGGTGAACACCGCACGGCAAACGTTGCACCCCACTGGCAGACCGTACTCGTTCGACGAAGCGATGGCCTTGCGCTGCAACAACGGCGCGAGCACAGAAACGCGTCTTGAAATATGAACGGTAACAGCAGACGCACGTTCACGCCACCTTCTGCATTGCGGCTTTGGAGTTTGTCATTCCCATGGCGGTGGGATCAGCTGTGACCCCGGCAGATGGAGAAAGGGCGGTGGGGGAGGGGGAGATTGAGGGGGGGGAGGAGGCGGTGGGGGGGGGGGGGAGCACAGAATCGAGTGGTGGCGACGCAGGTGCCCATCCCGCAGCAGCCACCACCGCCGCCGCTCCCTCGCTCGCCGGGGCTCCCCCCTAAATCACAGTGGGGGCCCGAGCGGCCGTGGCCGGAGCGTCATGCGACGTCGATTCCCAGATTTACCGGCGTGGCGGTTCCAGACTGCAGGGGCAGCAGCAGCAGCGGCAGCAGCAGCAGCAGAGAGGGAGCGACCTTCCCACCGGCGTGTAAATTCACATCACGTTCACCCAGTTAATTTTCACCGCGGACAAACGCAGGCACTCACGGGTGGCATTTCTTTACCAGACAATCCAGCGCACCGTGTACCCCGCTCACCAGAAATCAATAGATGCTCCAACACAAACAGCTTCAGGGCCCATTGACCACAACAGTGATCACGCCCAGCGGTTAGCGTGTTCGCTGGATTTTTCCAGAGCTTCACGGTTCCAATCCAGTGGCCGCCCTGGTTATTATCGCGGGTGCATTGACCGGGAAAAAAAAACACGACGCACCATCCCGCTTCAGGATCGAAGTTCAAAATGCTGTGATGTCATTCGTAAGAGTGGGCCATTGTGTGCTGGCGTCATGGTCCAAATCGGAATGAAGCAAAGCGATCACCGCCCTCTACTGGCAGACTAAATGCCCCCAGGTCACTCTTGCATAGTAGACTATCCTGGAACATACACATATCAATCATTGCTCCCGACTGCAAACGCTCGGCAGGATCCTCCTGAAAGAGAGCCATGAGACTCAATGGAGGCTTTTCTTAGAGAAATATATATTTTTGATCCCATTTTGCCACCCCGCATGCACTAAAGAGGCATTCATCCCAGGACATTCGGCGTTGCATTCACGATGAACGAGACACGCGCGGACCTCTTCTTCCGATGCCCACGACGCAATTAATAAATTCAAACAAATATATTTTTGTTATTTAATTTCAACAAATGAGGGGTGATGTGGTGAGGTGTGACCAAACATGACGTAGACTGAAAACGAATTTCTTTTAGAACTGCTTTGTGTTTAGTTTGTTGTCCGTCCCCCACACCTCCGATTGCCGCGGTTGGCTACGTACGGTGCGAAAGAAGTTCAACATGCGTACATACAAGACATTAATACATGGCCACGCAGCACAACGTGGCTATTGTGCCACACCACCAGGCCTGGCACAGTGCCCCCGCACGCCCAAGCCGCTTGAATTGGAGCCCAGTCACGTGACCTCTAGACGACGTACTCGCAAATTCCCTTACGTACTCACAATCTTTCCGAATTTCAATGTAATTGTAAGGTTATATTAATGAATTCAACACATTTACAAATACACTGATTACGAAACAGTCAGATGCTAAGAGTTTGTGAACCTTCTTGCAAGTTTCTTTGAAGCTAAATCTGGTATTTTGAGGTTATATTTACTGCTACGACTGCGTGGTATTTCGTGCTTGAATATTCAGTTCCTGAAGTAGCTCCTGACACGTGGAGCAAAACGTCGGACATAGCACCGAACAACACGCAGCATCAACCCCCAACACGCACACACATCGGAGTGTTATATTTTACTGGCCTGCAACGTGGGGGAGGGTTTTTTTTACGCAATGAGCAAGGCGGCATCAGATAGAAGATAAAGAAAATGACCACGGCGTGCTCAGGCGCTTTTAGGGAGAAGCGCGGAATAAGTCATTCATCAACCGCTTCCTTTCCCCACATTCGAGGCAGAGCGATCAATTTCTCTTGCCCCGGTCAAGACCCCACGTTTTACCCCCAGCCTCACGATTTCATTCCCCGCCACCCCCCCTCCACCACCCCTTTCCCCCCCTCTGTGAATATTAAAAGCACTTTGAGTAAGAGTCCATAATGATTACGCGTGATGCCAGGTAGTCCGTGGAATTTTAGGTTTCTCTTACTAAATGTTTCACAACGATCTGAAGCCGGGAGAATCATCATCATCATGTACCACTCTCGTGAAAAACGTGCAGGTAAAGCTGCAGCCCTAAAATGCCTTGCTCATGCCACTGCTGCCAGGCCTCCCGCAGCAACCCTCGTCTCCACTGGGGCCAGAGAGTATCGACCGTAAGACGTCACACCCCACTATTTTGCACACTTTAAACGTACAGCCACCTTCGTAATCCACTGCTGGATGAGGGCTTCCTAATGCCACGTCGGTCATGGGGTTATATGACCGTGCAGGTTAGTTTGGGTTGGTGAAGGCGGTGGTCATTGAAATTTACTTGGATGGCTGCGGTCGCGGGATGTTAACTCCCTCGCCTGATATACAGGAGGTCATGGCTTCTTTTTTTACGGGTTCAATCCCGACCCTGACGGCCTGTATATTTGGAGTTTGCATGTTCTCACCGTGGTCGCGTGAATTTTTCTCAGGGTCCTCCGATTTTTCCTCTCTGCATTTAGAATCAACATGCGTTTTGAGTATTCGGCTGCTATACATTGTGATAAGTCACTTCGTTGAGCAATCAGTTGTGGACAGATCGCTTCTGAAAAAAATAATTATATTGCTCAGTGGACCTTACCTGGTAAAATAAAACAATAGTTTCAGTTTAGATTTCATAGTTTAGGTACTTGGATGGTCAGTTCCATTACGCGCGCCACCCAATGTGCCACCGTTCCCCACCGCCACGTTTAGATTTACGACCGCAGTATCGTAAAGAGGTCAGCCCACCCCAGAGGGGCCGCCCAAAGCCACGGGCAAATAACGCTCCCGTGTCAACGCTCGGCACCGCGTTCACTGTAATTCTCCCATCCGCCGCCAGGAAAATATGTGGCCACATTGCAGGAGAGATGAGGGGGGGCCAGTGGGAGGGGGGCAGGGGATGGGGGGGAGTTTCAAGGGTCACGTTCAGCAAACCAAGCAAAATGGTGGGGCCTCAGGTAGCTCAAGAGGCCATGTATTGATGAAAAAACACATGGGTGCATCAAATTATAGCTCAAATCAAAAACGACCACGTGAACACACAAATGCCATTTAATCAATCTCACCCGTGTGTTGTCTGTATCTCTTTTCTCGCATCTCGCTCCGCCTATGCCCAGCGCCGTCCATAGAGGAGCGTGGGGCAACTCACTCGGTGTGGGCAACCCCCAACCCCGCCCCCCTGAAACCTTCAAACTAAAATCGGGAGCATTGCATCTGACGCGGCGATAGCGAAACACGGGCAACCCACCCACCGGAAGCGCGGGGCCTGGGGCGGTCGCCCCCGATTCGTCCTGTACCCCAGGGACGGCTCTGCCCCCTCATCTTTTGTCCACGTTTCCCTTCAACTCAACTCACATTAAATTTTGATTTAAAGCTTTCGTGACTGCAGGGATTCATATTATTGGTTATTTTGGTAAAGTCACGTAGAAGGGAAATAATAATCATATAATACAAATATAAAATAATTAAATTTTCACGACGTTTCGACTGCAACACAAGCAATCATCAATTACCGAAAGAACCAAGAATATTAACTCACATTGTCTATAGATCTCTCTTCCTGATCTCTTCTGTCACCTCACTAGGCTTTTATAAATTGAAAGGCGGTGGGGGGGGGGGGCAGCCTTCAAAAATATGTTCTGCTCAGGGCTCCCCCGGAATGGGCCAGCATCACCATTGTCTGGCTCCGACACAAGACGGCTGCCACGAGACGCCTCCGAGGCTGCTCTATTATGAGCTCGCTAATTATACCCCCGTTACCACCAGGGCAACAAGCAAAAAAAAGTGGCATTTTGTGAACAGCCGAGATTTTTTGGCGCCTCTCTAATAACATTCGGTGACACGGGCTATATTTCAGGGCAATTTGCATGCAAATGTGAAACACTTCATTGTCCACGTGTGTGCGTGTATTTATATATAAAATAATTATAATTCTTCCGTTAATTATTCCACTTGCGCTCCAACTTTCTGACGTTGCGGTCACTTTTTGAAGCCACGCGGCAAATAGGAAGCGCACTACGAGCTAAGCTGCTCTAAAACGGCGTGATAATCCACGTGGATTAAGGGTTTTGGCGAGCATCTAGAAAATAAAATGCTTTTCCCCAGCAGCGGTGTGGACGGTCGATATGGCGGGGGAACAGTGACGTGCGGTGAGGTCAATGGCTGGGGAGGCACTGGCTCGTGTCAGAGCCAGATTCACACACGGAGGGGGCGTGGCCTCACGGAGGGGGGCGTGTCCTCACTGAGGGGGGCGTGTTAGACACGTCCCCCTCAGTGAGGCAGATGTGATAGCTGCCTCCCCTGGTGCTTTTTCATTGCAGTTTCATGACGAGACCAGCGAGCCTAAATATAATTATAGACATATGTGAAATAAGTTACCTGGAGTATGGAAGGCGAGGACATGATTAGAAGGGGTCTACAAACATGACATTGGTGACATACTGAGATAGTAACAGGCACGCGCTTATTGCCCGCGCTCCATCCAGTTACTGAGGGGTTGCGCAAGGGGGGGAGGCTGAGCTCGTCGCTGCCTCACCTCTCGTCTCTTCCTGTATTTGCAGTGGAGCTCCGCAAATTTGGCGATTTCGACTATAAAAATGATTGGAATCGTACACAAATGACATTTATAACACAGATCCGTGGAAAAATCTTCATATTTATTTAATTTGATTATTTTTTTTTACTTTTCGTAACAACTATTTTCAATGGAGTATGACAGGTGAGGCTCTGCCTCCCCTGCCTCCCCTGACCGCACGCCCCTGCTGGGGACAACAGCATCGGGCATTCCCAACACTCATCGTGGGCCATGACCTAGCCACTGCTGGATAAAGGCCTCCACACGCCGTTGCCATCCCCACCGCGCACCTGCTCACCACGGAGCTGAGACAGCCTCTTGGGCACGTTCCGTTCCCTGGCTGCCACTCTGCAACCATTCCCGATCATCGGGACTTATACTGGTAGGAACCTCCTGGTTACACCAGCCCACAGGGGATTATTGTATCCGTCCGTCGTGCAGGGAGGGGCTGGGTGGGGAGGGAGGGAGGGGCTGGGTGGGGAGGGGAGGGTGGGGAGGGACTGGGTGGGGAGGGTGGGGCCGGGTGGGGAGGGGAGGGTGGGGAGGGGCTGGGTGGGGGTGGGAGGGGTGGGGTTGGGTGGGGAGGGGCTGGTCACCCCGTGGTGCCCTTATAAAACTCAACGTTTAACCTACTCACGCCGGCTTGTGCCCGCCCTCACAGTCGGGCATATTTGCGGAATACACCACGCCGCCGTTGACCCTGGCAATTGACCGAGCAACCCAATGTTCCTACCAGCTCCCTCCGCAGGAATGTGTTAGACAAGTGTCTGACCCAAAACCCAGTTATTTTTCAAAACAGTTCCGAGTGGTGTGATTTACCCGCGTGCGTTCTGTAATCCATGTTCCACTGTCAGTCTCCGAATGCAGTTCCAAGCACGTGTCATTCCACGCTTCTTTGTGCCACTCTTCACTTTTTGTTACATTTTTGTCTCGTGAATGAACCGTACATCACAGCAGGTAGGAGGCACCGATTAACCCCAACAGCCCTCGCAGCCAAACGCGCGTGTGAGCCGGGCAAGGGTTAAATTAAGCGCCGCAACGGTTGGCAAAATAAATCCCCCGTTGTTTTTTCGGTACAACTAGAAGCACAGTGTTGTTTTGTGCTCGACTCAACGGCTCGATATAAAATCCAACCGCGACAATGCCGCCGTTCTACAGCGAAGCAAATGCTAATGAGCGGCGCCTTTCGTGAGATCTCGACGCTAGAATGCGTTAGCGGAGAACAAAAAAAAAACTCCAGGGAGGATGCGGGTTCACCAAATGAGGAACAAACACACAAGCGAACTCAAGTTTCTTGCCAAATCGCCGCCACAAACCGTGTAAAGGAGACCCCCCCCTCGAGTTCATCCACTACAGAAGTCAACAAGCAATGAGTATGGCCTGTCGAGCCCCATCACACGCCCTTGAGCACCAACACCACCACGGGACATGTAAAAGCCTTATCTTGACTCACTCAGTGAGGCACAGCAGTTAAAAGTTACCCATGCTGATTAAAAAGGGGAGATACCCAAAGCCGAAACAATCAAAGAAGGTTTTTGTTGTTGCTGGCACGTGTGTCCGTGTGTGGCGGATAAGTCAGTGTGACATCATGGCAGTAACCATCACCCGATTTTAAGAATCCAGTTTGAAGATTTTTTTTTTACAAAATTTACGGATATAAGACAACACGGCACGAATCCTCGCTCACACCCCCTACCCTCGCCCCCCCCCCCAAACATCCTGACACTGGGCACACACTCTCGCGCTTACCTCTATGTCGACAAGTACAATTACATGTTTACGTGCCTGGCACGACTGTGTATATAAAAAAATAAATACAAATTCTGCACATGCTCGCAGTAACCCGTACGCGAACGAGTGCAATTCCTTGAATTTCGCTTTTATAGGAATGATGGTAAAAAAAAAGATGTCTGTTCATTAGCGCAGCCACACATTTCGTCTCGGCGGAGTGGCGGTGGGGGGTGGTGTTGGACGGGGGCGATTGTGGGTGGAGGGGGGTGGCTGTTAGGGGGTTGGCGAGGGGTGTCGTTACGAGCAGCCTCCAAGGGGACGAGCGAACAGCCACAATAAAAAGCGGTTTTCAATTTTCGCCGCGCGCTCTCCCGAGCGTTGGGCGCGGCGTCGGTGGCGGCGCAGGGATGAGGTCATGCAGCTCGCGTTCACGCAGCGCACAACGGCCCGCATCCCCCCCACCACACCCTCCTCCTACCATCACGATCCGAGATGGTCCCCCCAGCATTCAAATTGTGTAGCAGCGCCAGGCACGACGTTGTATCCCCCCGCCCGCCACCATCCTTCCGTCCCCACCCCACCCCAAACAATAATTCCTTCAACGCTTTGGCTGTCGCGTTCGTTTGGCTCATTGCGATGTTTGCCACGAGCACGGTCTGGGCAATTGCGTTCGTTTGGATAATTTAGACGTTTTTGCACGCGACCGTGGCTGTGGTCATCTATATTCTTAGGTTTTTTCGGTAAAGTCACGTAGGTAAAAAAAATTAAATTAATAAAAGTAAAATAAAAATAAAATAAAAATCACGACGTTTTGCAGGCTACACAAGCTTCCGTATTCAGGTGGAACCGTCACAGCACGACTGCTGCATCAAGTAAGAGAAATTCCAAGAAAACAGTCCTTGTGTATATACTGGTTGAGGATGGGAGGAGCCATTGTGAGGTTCGGTGCGGCTGAAGCACGCTGCGGTCATCTATCCGATAAAGCCGTCGTGGGCAGCAGCTCGCGCAGCGAGCGATTACTGGAGAGGCAACGGCGGAAAGAGGTAGTATGGGTCCGGTCCACGTGCCAGCTTGCAGCCAGCGTCTAGTTCATGTTTTATTCATCAAGTCATCGCAGAAGCACGGCTGCTCCGTGTCGGTAAAGGGAGAACTCATAAGGGGATGACATCATTATTCTCCGTCCACACTCACACCAACACAGACCATCTGAGCCCACCTCCCAACTCCAATAAGAATGGTAATTACATTGATTAGGGTTATTTGTTTGTGACGGGATCGTAGGGGAACCACGGTTTGGCGAGATGTGAACTGCTTCGCCTGGCATAAAGGAGGTCGTGGATTCCATCCCGACCCTGACGGTCTGTATATTTTGAGTTTGCGTGTCTTTCTCTCCGTGGTCGCATGGATTTTTCTCCGGGTCTTCCTGTTTTTCCCCTCTTCATTATTTAGAATTAACGCGCGCTTAGAGTATTTGGATGCTATAAATTTCCACGTGAAAATCCACTTCGTTGATCATTTGCGATGGCCAGGTTGCATCTCAAAAGGAGCGACACAGCCTTCCCTGGTAAAATAAAAATAGTCAAATAGTTGAGTGTGAAATTCTCCCTGCAAATGGGGAGATGTCCCTGCGTGTAGCGGCGGCTTCAACAATGTGAAGTGGGTACAAGCGATTGTCCATTGTTTGCCATGCCGACCGTACACATGTAGGCTAATGTACATGCAATAATAACATTTAATAACGCAAGCCCTTTGTCCATCCACTGCTGGATGAAGGCCTCCCCGAGGCGTACGAGCCACGGGGGTTATTTGACCACACTTGACCCAGCTGGTCGGTGCTGGTTGGTGAAGAACAGGGGGGGTTCAGGGTGTCAGATATCAGGATGTTCAGACATCACATGTCACTGATGTCCACCGTGGCCAGGACTCAAGCTCAGATTGTTGGGCTCGCGGTGCAATACGCAAACCACTGTGCCACCACTCGGCCAGTGTGCATGTACAAGTCATTAAATACACACGTCACACATAGACACGGCAATGGGTCCCCCATATGGAACAGCAAGTGGGTCGCATTCACATCGGGCTGGCATCGCAAGTCTAACTCGCACAAACTTAATCATTTGGTCTTCATTAATCAAACCGACACTGACTGTAACAATCTCACACTGGTAAAGGAGGTCTCATAGTGTAAATGCTTACCCCGAGCTCTCAATACTCTGATCGTGCGCTGTTTTTGAGTTGTACGCCTTTTAGCGTCATCTGGTCCAACACCAATGGAGACTAGGGTCTAAGAAAAGCTGTCTCGGGTGTGGACCAATCAACTTCAAGGACAGTGCATATCATTGCCATTATCAGAGTTGTTTCTTTTTGTTTGCATTTTGACTGCTTGTGTTGTGGTTATTGCAAACATGATGCCTTGTATAAAGGTGTCAGTTTTTGTACCAGTTGAAAGGGTAAACACCTATCACAATCTCATTACAAGTTTCCTTATAGTAACATCGTGAAGCTCCACATTACAATAATATCTTCTTGGTTCTTTCGGTAAAGTCACGTAGAAGGGAAATAATAAAATAATAAAAATAAAACATAATAAAATAATTCTCACGACGTTTATTATTTTTATTATTATTATTATTTCCCTTCAACGTGACTTTACCGAAAGAACCAAGAAGATGAATCCCTGCAGTCACGAAAGCTTTAAATCGAAAATTACAATAATAATAATTCCATAATTCACACGTTAGTCTGGCCACAAATGGAGGTCAGCGGTGGGACGCTGTCACGCGGTGGCCTCGGCTGCCTACCTCTCCCCTCTGCGTTCCCGCGGCCCCAGTGAGACTCCCTCACCGGGCATCGCGCGAACTGCAGAACGCGCGCGTAGCGGAGCGTGCCCAGCTGCCATCCTCCGCTGTCGGCGACGCTCTAAATGCGATCGCGAGCGAGCGAGCGAGAGCGCGCCCGCGAGCGGGGTCGCGTGAGGACACGAGCACAACGTACGGCAAGCCTGGCAGGCAGGGAAGCGGTGAACCCAGCAGAGGTGGAGAGAGAGGGGAGGGAGAGGGAGGGGGAGGGAGAGCGAGGATGCAACCGAGAGAGTGGGAGAGAGATGGGGAATCGTGATGGCTGTTAAACCCGGAGAATCGCAATTAAAATCTATTAGCGGGAAGGACAAGGCAGGCAGCCATGATGCTTCTGAGACTTACGGACACAAACGTTTACCTGTTCGCCATTTCCCTTCCTTGACCGCGATGAGCACAGCCCTTCGAGTGTACAGGGCGATTGCCAAAACGCCCTGGCAACTCAAAAGCGCCTTGCAATCACCATCCCATTTGAACCATTCCAATGCCCTGCTGCGGTCGATACAAAGGGGACCCCCCCGAATGGCAGCTGTCCTTGTCTGGCACAGGATGTCCACAAGCACCGGCCTGGAGGTGGGCGTTTGTCCTCCCAGTAGGGTGCAACTAATATCATACGGAGCTCGATGGTCAGTGTTAAGATTCATCCGATTGGATAGCGCAATATGAAAACCTTGTGAAAATATACACTCAATGCGTTCTGTAGGGTTTTTAAAAAAAATGGAAATGCCCTAACAATTTTAAATGGGAGATTCTCTTTCCAGCCCTTGGGCAAATCCACCCTGCTGGTCACAGTTGCGGAGCTGCACCTTTATCCACCGCCTTTCACGAGAAAGCTTAGCTCTTAGGAATACAGTCCACAAAACAACTAGAAATTGTTAAAAGGTTCCTCTTCAAAAAATATTTATATAGAAATTCTAGAGTGACGCATTTGAGTGGACGTCGTACACACAATGGAATTTTTTACAATGTATTTTGCAAAAACCGGGCACTTCCACACCGAGGAATCAAACCACAAGACTGCTGAAATCCACAAAAACCTCGAATCTTAAAATGACGATCCGGGTCTGCATTTCACTTTGCCGCAGCGCATTAACATTTTTTTTTTATAATAACCTACTTACGTCTCGCCGAATGCCACGATAAATGATGCCGCGAGGGTGGAGCAAGGCATCGGGGGCCGACGGGATGCCAACGGGATGACATCATTAGGGATGCACAACGGAGCTCGCCTAATGGAACTGCCATCTGTCGAACATAGCCCGTGCAGTCCGGACTTCCTGGACGGCGCGCAGAGCGCGTGGCTAAGCCGATGGGTCGCGGCTCTGAGTGCGTCGCCAACGCACACGGGCACGTCGGCTCGCAAGACGGAGGTCGCGCAAATACCCCAGGTCACGCGGCTCTGCCGACCGATCGGTGTTCATCAAACGCTTTTTAACCCTTTCCCATTCCGATGACGTACGTGTACGGAACGGGATCAGAAATGAATCGGGACGTATTCAGGTCGGAAGGAATACCGAGGCTCCCACACTGCCATGCGGGAGGGAGGGCGTGTGTGGCACAGTTTGGTGCCAGCTATCATAGAGCGTGGTCGTGTCGCTACAGTACAACGTCTTTAAAAACAATGGTGCTATGTAGGTAAAATTTTTAATAAACTAAATTAAATCACGACGTTTCGGAGGCAACACAAGCCTCCATCTTCAGGTGGAACACGCCACAGCAAAATTACTGTAGTGGTTAATGACCACGCCGTTTGTGAACCCCTTTTATCCACTACAGTGATTTTGCTGTGGCGTGTTCCACCTGAAGACGGAGGCTTGTGTTGCCTCCGAAACGTCGTGATTTAATTAATTTTATTAAATGTTTTACCTACGTGACTTTACCGAAAAAAACAAAGAGTATGAATCCTTGGAGTCACGAAAACTTCAAATATAGAATGGTGCCAGCTATCATAGAGCGTGGTCGTGTCGCTACAGTTTTCTGCGGTGAGTACAACGTCTTTAAAAACAATGGTGCTATGCCTCTCAAAATTAAATTAACGCTGAGCTGCTTGTGCGTTCCGAGAATCAGCGGTGAAAGGGACAACCGCTGTGCAACTTGCAGACGTCTCGGAACGGGGAAGGGGTTCACAAACTCCGTGGTCATTTCGATTTAAAGCTTTCGTGACTGCAGGGATTAATCTTCTTGGTTCTTTCGGTAAAGTCACGTAGAAGGATAAAAATAAAATAATAAAAATAAAACATAATAAAATAATTCTCACGACGTTTCGGCCACAACGCAAGCAGCCGTCTTCAGGTGGAGAACAGGTATGTCGAGAAGGCAGAGTCTGTCGAGAAGGCAGAGTCTGAATATTCAGACTCTGCCTTCTCGACAGACCTGTTCTCCACCTGAAGATGGCTGCTTGCGTTGTGGCCGAAACGTCGTGAGAATTATTTTATTATGTTTTATTTTTATTATTTTATTATTTTCCTTCTACGTGACTTTACCGAAAGAACCAAGAAGATCCGTGGTCATTAACGAGACGCGGCTTTGTCGCAGGGGATGGGAACCCACCCCGCCCCCCCCCGTGAGTCGTACTCGGCCCCGCAAATTAACTTCACGTGGCTGGAGACTTTCATTTCATCAAGGTCGTGAATAATTTCACATGGCCCCGTGACTTCGTATCATATGGCCCACAATTAAATTTCATGCAGCCCATTACTTTTTTTCATCTCACACAGCCCATAGCCACGTGAAGCCTACCACTCGGAAACGACTCACGAATCAGCGCACCCCCTTTACTGGGTCCCAACCACGCGCGCGTGAGCTGCGTTGCGATCGCATGCACGAACCAGTGCCTGCGACTCGCCGTGCATTTGTGCGGTGGTGCCAAAGCCTTTTCCTGCCGCGGTTAAGGTTCGTAACGACGCCACCGGTCCATCGATTCAAATCAATTCGGAGACAGTCTCGTGACAATCGAGATCAGGTTGGGGACTGAAACGAGGAAACACAAACGGGATACAAGCACCCTCGAGAGAAACCTCTCTAGAACACCCTCCAAGCGGAGGCTTTTCCAACAACGGTGGCGAGGGAAAGCAATTGCAGTGGCCGCACCTTTATCTTTACCCAGGAGCCCTGCAATGGCTCACTCGCGCCGCACGTACGTTGAACTTCTTTCGCACTGTATGTAGCCAACCATACTAAAGTCGGAGGAGCGGGGGAAGGACAACAAACTAAACGCACAAAAAGTGTCGTTACTGGCAAAAGGAACTCGGCTATAGGCGGCGAGTGAGCGAGCGATCAATTGCAGGGGCTGCCCCTTTATCCAGCAGCCTGGGCGAAAGCTCGGCCGTCTCCGTCGCGTGCCCGCCCGCGCGACTGCGTGCGCCCTCACCTGCTCACCTGCATGCTCACCCGCTTGCTCACCTGCTCACCCGCTTGCTCACCTGCTCACCCGCTTGCTCACCCGCTCACCCGCACGTCCGCTCACCTGCTTGCCGTCCAGCGTGTAGAGGCGCTTGACGGCGCCCGTGTCCAGCTTGACGGCGTCGGTGATGTCGGCGAGCACCTGCTCGAACGAGTGCGCCGTCTTCTTGTTGAGCAGCACGCGCACCGCCTTGCGGGGCCGCACGCCGGCGCGGATCACCGTCACCAGCTTGGGTCGGATGAACTCCTTAGCCTCGCGCGTCTCCGGCGTGTGCGCCCCGCTCGCCAGCGAGGAGGGCGCCCGCCCGATTGGCGCCAGCAGGGCCGCCGTGGCCACGCCGGCGCCCAGCCCGGCGGAGGAGGCGGCGCCGACGCCGCCGACGCCGCCTCCTCCCCCCGTGCCGCCGATGCCGCCGATGCCTCCAATGCCGCCCGAGAGGGACGAGAGGCCCGAGCCGATGGAGCTGCTCGAGCCGATGCCCACGACCGCCTTGACGTTGACCGACCAATTGGGATTGACGTTCTTGGTGTAGTCGAGCCGGCGGAACGCCTCGTTGGTGGCGCACACGTAGCTCTCGCCTGCGCCGGGGGAAACGCAGATGGGAGGGAGGGAGGGAAGGAGGGACACAAACAACAGCACAGTAGTGATGGTGGTGCTGATCCTATTGGGAGGCCCTAAAGAGGGAATACTTTTTGGGCCACTGGGCCACTGGGGTCACTGGGTCACTGCCACCTTCAATTTAGAAACTCCTCAGTGAGAACAGCGATGTCAACAAGAGTTCAAGATGAAGCGGAGATGCAGCGAGACGCGTAAAAATTTATACAGATAAGGTAGTAAAATGAGAGAAACGGTGGACAAGATGGAGTAAGATGAAAAAATAGAGATGAGAAAGATGAATAACGCTTTTTATTTAATGAGATTTTTGTGTTTATTCGGATTTCGAGCTGATATTTTGGTGCATCCCATGTTTTTCTTGATCTACTTGGAGCTCTAAGCTTTTGTGCGGTTTGCTTAGGCCTAGCATCGCCACTCTGCAATAGCGACAGCAGCAGCTTGGGCATTGATTGGGATGAGAGCGCGGTTGTCGCGTACATTTCGGAGCAGCTGGGGCAACAGGGAAGGCGCGAGAGGTGTTGTGATATTGGTGCAGAGGTCCTCGGAGAGACGACGCAATCGATGGCTTCTCAGAGAGGATCTGCACCAACAATATTTAAATTATTTCCCCGAATGCCACTAAATAATGCAATTTGTCTCGTCCACACTGTGGAAGCTGCACATTACCAGGAAACATTAAGAGGCTTGTGTTGTACCAATAATGGGCCACAGAATTATCAAATTAATCCGCACATTAGTTTTTTTTTATGATAATAATAAAAAAAGGATTTCCACAAAACACGTTGACATTGCGGTTGTGACGGCACAGGTCAAAGAGTTCAAACCACGAGGTTGCCAGGCGGTGCAGGCATCAGAGCACCGAGCTGGAACCACTGAGATCCTGGGTTTGAATTTGGGTTTCAGCCACCACGTGATTAAAGCCCGGCAATGGTGGCTATGCACATGGCCCGTGATCCAACACAGCGCAGGCAGTAGCGAGGGTTGATGGATCACCGCACACACAAATGTTGTGAATCTCCCTTCCCATGGGCGCCCAGAAGGTGTCCCGTACCCTGGCTCTGACAGGAGAAGGCAGTCCAGCAAGTGGACTAATCACCATCTGTGTCCATCTGTACGGGGATTGAGTATTGCCCCCTCTTCTTGGTTCTTTCGGTAAAGTCACGTAGAATGGAAATAATACAATAATAAAAATAAAACATGATAAAATAATTCTCACGACGTTTCGGCCACAACGCAAGCAGCCGGCCGTCCTCAGGTGGAGAACAGGTCTGTCGAGAAGACAGAGTCTGAAATGTCTGTCTCTTCGACAGACCTGTTCTCCACCTGAGGACGGCTGCTTGCGTTGTGGCCGAAACGTCGTAAGAATTATTTTATTATGTTATATTTTTATTATTTTATTATTTCCATTCTACGTGACTTTACCGAAAGAACCAAGAAGATGAATCCCTGCAGTCACGAAAGCTTTAAATCGAAATGTTGCCCCCTCGCTCGCATGGGTCTCCTCCCACTTGTATAATGAAACGCTCCCCACCAATTGGCTTAAGACATCTTAAAATAAAAACCCAATACAGGACCCTCTTGAAAAAGAGTCATACAACTCAGAGTGGCTATTCTGGATAAATAGAAACCTATAGACTTACATAGAGACCCACGACAAATTTGTGTCGACGCAGGGACCAAGAGAGGGCACCGTTGAAGATACGCATTGAAGTGCCTACTGGCGGCACACTACAAGAATAACAAATTAAGTCTCCCCACCAATAAATAAATACATGGTGAGTGGGGGGAGGGTGCCTGCAGACAATGTCAGCAGTTTACACAATGCATCGCGTTTATAATTCCAAAGCGCAATTGAGTGGGGGCTCCCGTCTGGGTTTATTGCCCCACTTAGGGGGCAGTTAAAAGGCGGGGGGGGGGGGGCAGTGCGTTTACCGTTTAACAACCACTGCTGCCTTAAAGCCACACCGACTGATGTCCACGTCGTACCGCCATCACCGCCGCCGCCATCAGCGCCAAGTAGGGGTCGAGACCAGATGCGGTATAACGGCGCGTGTCCATTATCCTCCCCCCCCCCACACTGAGTGTGGTATTTGTGTACAGAGCAACCAGAGCCGTTCATGGGGGTGGGGGGCCAGGGGTAAATCCCACAGTGTAGGCCTCCCCCGACTCCTTCAGACCAAACCGGAAGTATTGCATCTGATACCGGGGCGAAGCGTGTGGGGGCCCCCCAAAGCGCGGGGCCTGGGGCGGTCGCCCTCGATTCGCCGTACACCCTGGGGACGGACGTCGCTGGGTGAAGCTCTCGTCTTGTGCAGGTATTCACAAATCTGACATTTTCACACACAGTCATGTGTTCCTAATATCACGTACATTGGCTTAGTGTTTGAACGACATATAGGTAACCTATATGCGCACTTTGGTGTTACGGTAAATTTCCTATAGATCTTTGTGTATCCGACCTGTTCACACATCCGCCCTGCAGTTTAGTCCCCAGCGTGTCCTGTCTCGGGTTCCGGGCTCAACGCACGTGATATTGGTCCAAAATAACTGGTAATAAAATTCGGAAGAAATCATTGCACCAAGTATTGTCTAAATCGGCGGCTCTTAACTTGGGGTGTACGCACCCCCTGGGGGTACAAGATGCCCTTTCTGGGGGTAAGAGACAGTGAACAGATTTTTTTTAGAAGGTAAATAATAGAAAACACAAATTAAGCAAGGGCACAAGAGTACAACTACTTTGTTTCATCAAACCTATGTATTTATTAACATTCTAATGTTTTTTTTTTACGATTGAGAACCAAGGGGATGCAAGGCTGCAGTAAATGTTAACAACCGCTGGTCTAAACTATTCAACTAAAATATAATTTTGCCAGGTAAGGCCCACTGAGCTATACAATTCTTTTCCAGAAGTGACCTGGCCACAAATGATAGCTCAACGAAGTGGCTCATCGCGTGGACAATTTACAGCAACCAGATACTCTAAACGCGTGTTTCTAAATGTGGAGGGAAAAACCGGAGGACCAGATAAAAATCCATGCGACCACGGGGAGAACATGCAAGCTTCAAATATACAGGCATCAGGGTCGGGATCGAAACCACGACCTCCTACATGCCAGGCGTGGGAGTAAATGTCTCACCACAGCGGCACCCCTGTTCACATATTAAACGGTGCTTATGACGCCGCTTGTGAGGTTTGTGCATCAATCGTGACCGGCTTCTGTGCTGATTGACATTACGGACTTCTAAAACAAAACCGGGCATTTACCAACATTCTCTCTCGGGGGTCATCACTGCAGGCATGCAATTACCAGAGTCAAATTCACTCTGATTTTTCGTGATCATCATTTGACAATTGCCTACAGTGCACCGATTGGGTTGAGCATGGATAGCGCTTGGGATGGGTGACCGCCACGCATAAAAGCCAGGTTCCATCGGCTCCTGCTGGCCTACGTTGTGGGCAGCAGTGCGGAGCAATCTATTGGAGCACCTACGTCTATGCTCCACACCTTCATCAGCCCGCACTGACCGGCGTGGTGAAGTATGGCAGGCCGTCATCCAGCAGTGGATTGATAACGGGGGCGAGGGGCGGGGGGGGTGTTGGATGCGTGTAATGTAACGGATTCACACGACCCCTGCAGAGCCAATGGTGGCTGCGGCGTTCATCAGTGTTAACAAATAATGAAGCCTGAATGAGGAGGATTTATCGCGTTGCCACGTGACGTCCACGGCATATCTGGAGGTTGATAATGTTGTCTCCATTTGGCGGGTGTTGTGCATCGAATGTAAAATAATTAAAATCTAATCTTAATGCACGCCCACCTCCGCCCTGGAATCCATTTGCACCTCCAAATTAGCACGGTTGGCTACGTACGGTGCAAAAGAAGTGCAATATACATACACACAAAACTATACTGTATCTTAAGTCCCTCATCTCTGCCAAGTCCCTCCTTTGGTGTTGACATTTCCCCGAGCCCTCATTTCTCTTCCAGCGTGTTGCAATGCAGTAATCTATTTTGACGTTATCAATCCAATTGTATTGTGACATTAATTGCAATTACCCGCACGCATATTATGTACGCAGACACAGATGACAGATCGTTATAATTACAAGAAATCTGAATCTCCACCCATCAGATCCCTTGCCAGTCTGACCCCATGCTGTAAGTCTTGAGTGACGGCTTGGCTCGAGGCAGCTTAAAAATCATTGTCAGTGCTCCTCCAACCGTTAATTAGAGCCAGCAGCCTCCGCTCGTTAAATCGGCCCCTCCACTCTTCATCGCCACACGATCAGCGCTTCCGGCCAGGATGACTCTTGCAGCACATATGGGAGTCCTCGCGCTCAGAGGGATCTGTGAGCGTGCCCGTGTTGGGGCATTTGCTCACCGCACGGCGCTCAATCATGCCCCTAAACCCACTTCAAATCCTAATCCAGACCTGCATGAAACCGATCACAAATCCTCACGCAAACTGTGACCGAAACCACAACCCCATCCAAAATACTGATCCACACCCAAATCTTAACTCCAACCCGAGCCCAGATCTTAAACCCAGACTTGAAATATCTCCCAGATGCAATCAACCCTAACCTGGACAATAATCCACTTCATAACTTTAAACTGGGGAAAGACTCACTCTAAGCATAGCCCTTACCTAGAGCATAACCCAGCTCCAAAATGAATCATAACCTCTGTTCTCAACGTAACGCAGCACACTCGCAATATCGTTGTGCTCTGAACTAAATTAACTCTAATCCAAAACCTAATCCAGCCCAGATCAACACCCACATCGCTAAACCCACCGCAGACCCAAACCTTAACCCAAACCGTATCCCAGATCATATACCAGACCCGAACGGCCGAACCCTACACGTTCACCAACCACTAGGGGCGCACCCCCCGCACCCCCCACACACACTTTGATACAAGAAAGGATGTAGCAACATCGTGTGGCAGAGAAACGTGTTTTTTTTCCAATTCTCAGAGCAGTTAATTTTTTGGGAACATTTACTGACAAATCCCAATTCAATTCGAGGGTTTTTTTTGTTGTTGTCTGCACGGTCGTCGGTGACGAAGCTGTGACCATCAACTCACCACATTCGAGAAGTTGGTTTAAATCGAAAATTACCCGGACTTCTCTCAAGTGGGATTATACATCACAATCATCCCCACCTCCTCCTCCTCCCTTCCGGCAGACGAATTCCCCAGGTCATTCTAGATTTGAAGCTTTCGTGACTGCAAGGATTCATACTCTTAGGTGTTTTCGGTAAAAAGTCACGTAGGGAAAAATAAATAATAAAAGTATATAATAATTTTTTTTATACAAGTCTCCGTCATCAGGTGGGACCGTCACAGCTAAGGTCACTCTTCTTCTTCGTTCTTTCGGTAAAGTCGCGTAGAAGGGAATTTTATTATTTTATTACTTCCCTTCTACGTGATGACTTTACCGAAAGAACCAAGAAGATGAATCCCTGCAGTCACGAAAGCTTTAAATCGAAATTTAAGGTCACTCTTGCACACGAGGCAATCCTGGTCTCCAGAGTTCTCACCTGGTTCGACAAAACAGACTTCAAATCACAGGCAGCCGAATCTCGACCGCTCAGCGGTGCCGTGATGAAGCCTCGCCAAGATATCCCTCACGGCCACGCAATGCGTGGTGGGTGTTCGGAAAGCCCCCCCCCCCAACCCCCGTCTATCCAGCAGTGGAGTGTGCGCGTGCACACACAACAACAACAACGATGCGTGGCGTCTCCACGCTCGTGCCGATTCTCGATGCGTGCGAGTGTCTCGCTCCGGCGTGGCTTTATTTGTATCATTATCATCGATGCCCCGTCCCTTCGTTGCGAGCCCAGAAGGCGCCCGTCACTAGCGCCGCGCTCTGTCCTCGTAACTCTTGCGAGGAGATGAGAGATGGTGGAAGAGGAGGTGGAGGGATATGGGTGGTGGGGGGTGGAGTTCGCGCCACGAGATAAATATCACGCTTTACTGCTCGAGAAGCCAATTGCGCATCGACCCCCGAGGAGCCGGAGCTGGTGCCCCCCCACCCACCCACCCATCCCCCCGTGCGCGTCGTCTGTGTCCGTCTATTTAATTTGGATTTTCCGCTGCGCCTTGGAAACAAAGATAAAGATGCGCCGCCTTCACGCTCGGAGCTGGGGCGAGAGGGGCGGGTAGGGGGGTTGTGTGTTCATGAGTCACCGTGCCCGGCTGCCTTTGTCTCTCTCCCCCCCCCCCCCCCCATTTCCGATGTTTTGACGCAACGCACTATGGGTTTAAATAGCCACTTATTACCACTGAACGTTGGCCGTGTCCAGCAATCGAACCCAGGGCTCACTGGCATCGGAGCACATTGCGCAGAGCGCCACAACTTTAGACGATGCACAGCGCGCATTTTTATCTCGGTGATTAATATCAGCGCCGACAGTAAAACGGATCGATGGTCCTGGAATTATTTTGGCACCCAGCCACATCCATCTCGCCTTGTTTGGTTTTATGCTTCTTATTTTGTCTTCATTAGGATCATAGGGACAAAGGCTACAATGACTATATGATTACTATGGATCGGCATACCTTGTATCCCAGTTCCTTACGCCGATAACCCCGACTCCAAGTAAGACTAACAGCGGCCTGATTATTGAGTGAGATATTAAGCCCTGCTGACACTGACATTTGCAGCATCTCAATATTTTTGACTCATTAGGCAATTAACCATAGCGGACATTAGCCACCAGAGACGTTAGCCAGGGTTAGGCGAACGTCTAGAACCCGAGGCACAACGCAGGGAGACACGGCAAGGGCACACGGGTCATACACCACCACCACGACCACCACATCGACGGCCACCGCATCGCGGCGCTTTCAGATGTGCTTCCGAGGCCGTCTGGAATGCGCTTCCTTCCGAAAATTAGGAAGCCACTGGAGTTATCCACTTGTAAACCATCTAGATTGAAAACTCATTTCTGTAGAACTGCTTCTCGTGTTTAGTTTGTTCTGCTTCTCCCCACACCTCCGATTAACAAAGGTTGGCAATGTGCGCTGCGAAAGAAGTTCAACACACATACACATTTAAGTTAGAATATAAGAGGTGATAACAAAGAAATATCTGCACAGATGGGTCCATAACCCACACACACACAAGGAAACCGTCCATTATTACCCTCGGACACTCGACGCCCTTAAAATCGACCACTTCTCTGCTCGACACCGGGCAGAGGCATCACCGGGGCAAGCACCGGGGCAGCACCGGGGCATCACCGGGGCAAGCACCGGGGCAGCACCGGGGCAGCACGTACCCTCGAGCAGCTCGTCGAGGCTGGTGATCTTGTGCTGCCCGTCGATGGTGAAGACGGCGCGCACTCCCTGCGGCAGGTTCACGTTGTCGGACAACGTGCGGGTCAAGTCGGCGAGCAGCGCCTCGAACGAGCGGAACCTGTCCGGCGAGATGGCGTACACGATGCCCTTGTAGTACTTGTCCCCGTTGCGGTAGAAGCGCACCTTCTTGGCCTTCTTCTCCGAGCTGAGCGCCTGCAGGGTCCGGGTGCGGTACAGGCTGCAGTGCGCGCTGTGCGAGGGGCTGGGAAGGCCGTTGGCACCGCGGGAGCCGCGGCTGAAGCGCAGGCCGCGGTCCCGCTCGTCAAAGTGCTCCAACTCGGAAAAGTCCCCGTTGAAAGACATGTCGGCGCTCAGGTGGTGGGTGTCCTCTAATTATACTTCTTCTTCTTGCTGCTGCTGTTGCTGCTGTTGACGACGATGACGCTGGTGGTCGGCGCTGTTGTGTGCTGAAGCTGCGACGCCGCTTGGCTCGTTGTCTGCCAAACGGTCCCGAGCAGGTGCTGCTGCTTGATACGGAGCGGCGGTGGTGGTCGCGAAGGTGGTGGTTTCAAAAGTGTTGCCTTGTGCAGCGCAGTTGACGTTATCGGCCGATGCGTTCGGATTTCCTTGGCAGGGGGCAATCTTCTCGCTCCTCGTTCGCAGACACCTGAACGCCGCACAGCCGAGACAAGGAGATGGATGGATGAAGGGTGGACGGATTCAAGAGCCGAATGGCTCACAGGGTTATAGCTAATAAATACACTTTGAAACTTTGGATGGATGGATGCAGACGCGAGCATTCTTTGTTGGACGCAACGGGGCTATTGAGAAGCGACTGTCATCGCCGTGACGTAGCTGGTGATGCGATGATGATGAATGCAACTCGCGGTATCGTCGACATCGAATGCCAACGAGGCAACCGTCACGTTTGGTTGTTGGGTTTTAAAAATGGTTAAACACCTTGGTAGCAATATCATCGGGTCATTTATAATCCATACAGTACGCGTATTATGTCATTATCGCTGCATTGCTACGAATTACAAAATAGCTTCACAATTGACGAAAAAAAACATTATCACCTGAAATTACGACAAAACAAGGGCACACACAATCATGACGATTAATATGAATCTATACCGCAGGGGTATCACGAAACCCACAACACCGCGCGGAACACATTTGAGAAATTGGTGCACAACAAATAATTCTACTTGTCAGTGGCCTCAAAAACAGCCTCACCGAGTCTCTTAGACCCCCACCCAGTCCCCTCCGTTTCAGGAGGGTTCTGGCTGGCACGCGATGGCTGGCCAAGCGTTCCTCTTTTCAGTATCGTATCGTAACAGCACCGTGCACTCGTCGCTGTACGGGCGACTGTACGCATCTGAGAGCGTGATGCGCTGTGGTGCGCGATGCGAGGAGCGTCTGGCAAGGATGGGGTGTGGATCTCTGCGGGGGATGGGTGGGATGGGTGGTCTGGGTTTGACGTGGGGTGGGAGGGGGGAGGGAGTTGAGGGCGGGTGCGGGGGATTAAGGCGTTGTGAGCAGGGGAGGGCGGTGGAGGAGGCAAGGGGGGTGCCCAAGAAACACCGATTCGTACATACGGGCGCGCGAACATGCACCGAGATGAACCCACAGACATCTCATGTCAATGCGCGCGTTGCAAAATAAAGAAATATATCGAGCCAAGACGATAAGCGGTAGGGAAAGGCAGCGGCGATGAAACGCGGCGATGCACGCGTGGAGCCATTAGCATTCATAGCAGCAGCAGCAGCAGCAGCTTCTCTCTCGTCCGCGCGAAGCCTTCACGCACGGCGCTCATCTCCAAGATGATGTGGAGCGTGATACCGCGTTGCTGAGTGGTGCGCGAGCACAAAGAACAAAAACGGAACATTATTTAATTAAACTTTATTGGCCGAAATGTCAGTAATTATATATATTGTGTCCTTGTAATACTGTGTTACTGACGAATATGTTGAGCTCGTGTTAGTTGCAGCAGCAGCACTTCCACCAAAACCATACCCGTCTGTTGTGTGCAGATAATTGTCATCCCATTTTTTCTGGCTTTTTACGATTCAAATGGCAGTCTGTGATTTAATATACCGATAAGCGAACGCAATTCCGCCGAATATAAAGCGGAGGGCTAGCGCTTCTGGGTAAGTCAAGCCAGGCAATCGCGGACAATAGTCGCGATGACTCACTGACAGTCGCTGACTGACGCAAGATGAATAGATGATGATGAAGATTTTTTAAATAACCAAGTTGGGATTTTTGTTAAATCGCTGAACAACGCAATCGAATTTTTTTTTTACCCGCAATAAATGCAAAGAGCGAGCCACTTGACCACTGCACGTCTGATAATTTGCGTTTCACGATGGTAATATTCAATTCGGTTGATTGACACGTTGCCGACTGCAGATGGAGAGCGAGCTTGCAATGCAATGACCCATTCGAGGGGGGCGGTGGCGCGTCCGTTGCGTTACCGAGCCGTGAGCGCAACAGAGACTCAGGGGCGCGACTCACATTCAAACAAAGAAACGGACATTAGGTCGCTCAGAGCCTCTCATCCCGACACTCGCTCACACCTTCACTCGTCCGCCCGCCCGCCCGCACTGGGATGCACACAGATTCATTTCAGTCGGATCCGTCGGCGCAAATTATTCGCGTTACCCGGCACACCACGTCCGGTATATCCGCCGCTCCGGCTGACACGGCGACTAAGTCACGTGTCAACCACTAACACCGGTCCACCAGCCACCCGCGAAATATTTGGCGAGACGTTAACCCATCGGGGATGTATCCACAATACCGTATGGAGAATATCACACACACACGTGGACAACGCGGGTGTGTGCGTCTCACCTCGAGGGGCGCGTGGGCTGCTGCTCTCTGCGTGGCTGGGAGCTCTCCCCGCGCGCCGCTCTTCGCAGTGGCTCGGAGTGAGAATGTGCGCGCAGGCGCGCCGAGGATGGGGAGTTTGCGATAGGGGAGGGGAGGTGGGGGGGGAGGCGATCGCCCTCCCATTCTCGGGCTCACTCCCTCCTCTCACTCCCATCCCACCCCCCCAGTCCCTCCATCCCTCCCTTCCTCCTTCCCGCACGCCTGCCCAAGCTTCCCGTGATTCGACGCCGTTCGCCACGGGTGGTGGCTTCCCCCATCCCTACCGCCGAATCTAACATCACCACCACTGCCATCATCATCATCTCCTCCATCACCACCACGCACGGTGCGAAAGAAGTTCAACGTGAATATATACCACCACTATCACCACCATCATTACTCAGCGTCAGCAGTTGCGCGCCTCCCCTTCCTCTCTCCTCCTACGCCTCTTCATCATCATCATTAATATCCATCAACATCACCATTATTATCCATCATCACCCCACAATCCGCACAGCCTCGCGCGAAGCCCAGTCCTTGTCCTCCTCTCACTAGCATCATCGTCGTCACCACCATCACCACTCAACGTACGCAGCCTGCCAGAGGTGTAAACGGTTCATCCACGCGAACGATTCGACGACTTGTCACCTTTCCGGAACCAGGACTCTCACAAACGAGACTCGCCCTGTTCCCTATCGTGGTGGACGAAGCACAAACCGTGGCCGCAACGTTCAGGCGACAACGACAGCGAAGACGAATCGAACCACATCTATTCTGCAGACGCAAGACCCGCTGGTTTAATACACAAATCGTTCGCAACCGCCAACAGATTCTCATAAATCGACTACTGTCGTCACATTGCGGTTATTGCAGCGGTCACTAGCGGCGGCCGGGATCAGGTGAACGCATCACGCATCACGTATACGACTCGAACAAAGAATCAGTTCTTACACAGGCGATTCGACGCACACATGGTGGCCGTTACGAGATGAACGATGCATCGTTACATCCACCCCCTCCTTCCCCTTCTACAATATTCCACGCTTTTTCTCACCCGTCTCTGATGTGAATATCATGTCTCGGATGCTAAGTTATGCGCGGGCACGTGCGTGTGCGCGCGCGCGCTCGTGTGTGTGTGTGTGTGCGCGCGCGCGGATCCGTGCACGCGTGTGCGTGGTGGGGGAGCGGTAACGAAACGGCCGGCGCTACGCTGCGCTACGATCCCGACCCTACCCGAGTTCGATTCGCCGCTCACGGCCAACACCGGTGACGATTAGCTGAACCGGTCCTGGGCCTCCCCTAGGTCGACTCGGCCTTAAGCGGGTACCTGGTGCGGCGCGTTTAAACATCGGCACTGGGGAGACAAAGGCGGCCGGGTGCGGCGTTGCCCCCCCAAACCACCTTGCATGCCGTGCTGACGACCCTTCATGGGCGTTCGCTAACAGCACTTTGCCCCGCGAGTCTTGCGTAGGCTACACGGGGGATCTTTATCTTTGGCGCGCTCTCCACGTGGAGTTGTCCCGGCTCCCGAGATCCGCGAGGCTCGTGCACACACCGGATGCGAATAACGAATCATTAATAATTGTATTAATTACACAACGCCTGCCTGTCCCGAGCTCGCTACCCGAGTTGGTAGCGTCATCGTTGTAATCATCCATCAATGACCGTGGACACATTCATCGCCGACAAGAGCAGCCTGCCGTCACTGTCGTTACCGGGCCATCATTTCTCACGGATTGTATATATCGCTACATCATCACTATCGCCATCACCCAGCGATCTTTATTAGAATCACCACGAGCAGCAGCAGCATCACCGACCACTAATCTTACCGACAGCAGCATTATCATCAGTAGCATCGGCATCTGCATTATTACTCAAAGCCACTACCATTCGCCTAGTAATCAACATCACACTATCACCACCACGTCCGATCTGCACCCCAGATTAGCGCTGTCGGCGACGTAATGTGCGAAAGAAGTTTAACATAAATACATGTCATTATCATCATCTCCACCATTATTAAATCACAATCATCACCACTGTCACCATCTCCACTACGACTACCAAGCCATCACCATTATCACCACAATTACACTATGACCATCGCCTTATCATCGTCAGGGCAAAATTTTAGGCGGAGTTGTCCAGGCCTGAGCTCCGGAAAATATATTCACGACCGGGTAGGAGAGAGTGGGGTGGGTATGGTGGTGGTGGTGAGTTAACCCACGGCCATCATCAAGACACATCGTGCTTGGCTCTCAGAATCATCGTCACCATCATCCTGCACCAGGGGCCGGCTCCCTGCGGTGGAGTCGCGTGCGGTGGCTCTTTAAGGAGCCGCTTCGTGACACTTTGTATTTATTAAAGACCACCACCGTCTCTCGTATTCACCACACGGTGCTTTGCGGCTCTTGTTTAAAAATTGGAACCAAATAACAAAAAATGCTCTTCTTGTTATTTTGGTTGCCAACCAACACCCCCCACCCCGACTGATCTGCACCAACATCCCTGCTAGCAACATCCCCGCTAGCAGCATCCCTGCTAGCAACATCCCTGTTACCACCTCCACCGCAGTCACGACGTAAAGACAGCGACAATTGCCCGCCAATACGCTGCTGTAAAAAAAACCCCTAAAATAACCTTTCCTAGAAGATGCAGAAGATGATGATGATCGCGTGACTCACCCGACACCCCCCCCACCACGCGGAGCAGTGATGTGTGGGTCACGTCAAACGAGACCAGTTCAGGGGCCAATCGGAGCAGAGCGAAATCGTTCCGAGGTTGAAATTCGAGCAATCAGTCGCTCGGCTTCCTCGATATGAGCCCGTCCACGTGCGAGCGCGTGCCAGGTCACGTGGGCATGGTGATACTGGAAGGAACCTCCTGGTTACACCAGCCCACAGGGGATTATTGTGTCCGTCCGTCCGTCGTGCAGGGAGGGGCTGGGTGGGGAGGGAGGGGCTGGGTAGGGAGGGGAGGGTGGGGCTGGGTGGGGAGGGGAGGGTGGGGAGGGGCTGGGTGGGGAGGGGCTGGGTGACGAGAGTGGGGAGGGGCTGGGTGGGGAGGGTGGGGCTGGGTGGGGGGTGGGAGGGGTGGGGCTGGGTGGGGAGGGGCTGAGTGGGGAGGGTGGGGAGGGTGGGGGTGGGAGGGGTGGAGCTGGGTGGGGAGGGGCTGGTCACCCCGTGGTGCCCTTATAAAACTCAACGTTTAACCTACTCACGCCGGCTTGTGCCCGCCCTCACAGTCGGGCATATTTGCGGAATACACCACGCCGCCGTTGACACTGGCCATTGACCGAACAACCCAACGTTCCTACCAGCTCCCTCCGCAGGAGGAATGTGTTTTAAAAGTCCCATCGGCAATGCCGAGGCGCAAATTCGACGTATGGGCATCGCGAGATTGACAATCGCTATTGATCGATGCATTTGTTGCCACTCCACCACGTAATTCGCGTGAATGTATAGCCCTTGGTCAAGCCACTGCTGGATGTTAAGGTCTCCGATGGGGGGGTGGGTTTGACTATAATTTGCCACGAGAGTCGATTAACCTTTTCTATACATGAGACTGATATCGTGTTTTGTTGTACTGTTTGTTGTTGGAACGTTCCGACCTGCATCCTACTGGACATCTGTGAAAAAAAGAGCTTCATAGCTCATCGGATTCCTCCAGTATAAATTCAGATTCGGATGCAGATGAAGGTGCTGGGGGGTGGTGGACCCATGCCCGTGGTCGGGAATCGAACTCACGTATCCGGGTTGGTATGCCAATGTGTTAAATCGTAACCACCGCTCTACTCACAACACCTACGATACATGCAAATTATAGATTTGAAGCTTTCGTGACTGCAAGGATTCATACTCTTAGGTTTTAATACAGTAAAGTCAGCTGTGACGATACCCACCTGATGACGGAGACTTGTGTTGCCTCCGAAACGTCGTGATTTATTATTTTATTTCTATTAGTATTTTTTTTATTTTTATTATTATTTATTTTTTGATGATTTATTTTTACCTACGATACATGCAAACTTATCCAGGGTACGTACACGAGCGTTGGCGTGGTATGCAGGATGTTCGCATTGTGAGAGAGGGGAGTGGTGGCTCAGCGGTTAGCGCACTCTGCTCACGAATCCGGCGACCCGAGATCGATAATCGCTCACGTCTAACATCAGTGGCTAATCGAACCGGTCCCGTGCCCTCCCCCCCTCCCCCCCTCTAGCTCAACTCAGCCTTAAATCAGTACTGTACCCGGTGCGATATGTTAGCATCACCACTGGGAAGACAAAGGCGGCCGGGCTGAGGGCTGCCCACCGATTCCTCTCGTGCGCCGTGCCGGCCTTAATGGGTGCTCGCTAACAGCACTTGCCCCGACAGTTTGGTAGGCCACACGCGGAGGGGGTCCCCTTTGTCTTTGTCTGCATTGTAACAATAGAATTTGGAATTACTGCATTACGTCATCAGCTAGATACGTGCGGTGAATGCACCTCAAGTTTATATAAAAAAAAGAACAGCATCGCAATAGCATAATCATTGTTTACCATTACGAAATGATAACGACGACGTTGATGTCAATCATGTATAATGCCCATCATTGTTGTGGTTATGTAGAGAGAGAGTTATTTCAGAAAAATCGTCTCAGAGACTCAGTGAGGCGGCTTTCCTCGGCACGTTACCTCCGGAGGAGCGGTGGCGCAGTGGTGACCGCGCTGCGCTATAAACCCCCCTTACCCCGGTTCGATTCCTGGCCACGGCTACGAACGCCACTCGGCGAGCGACATCGAAACCGGTCGTCTGACAAACCCACCCCCTTCAGAACCAACCCGCACTGACCATCGTGGTGAAATATGGTCACTCCCTCTCGCACCCCCACCCCCACCTACCATGAACGACCTAAAGCGCGTTGGGGGCAGGGAGACACCCATCGAGCAGTAGATTGATTGACAGAAATGCCGTGCGTGTAGTCGACGCGTTAAATGTTACAACGAGATTGCAGATTTTTGTCGTGTCCCCCAAGTTGGCTCAACGGACGTTGAGAAAAAAAGAAACATCCTCCCGCCCTCGAGTATTCACCGAGCTCCGCCTGGTGGCTGCTGCTGGAAGGATCAGCGGACATCCCACGGACACCTTAGATTAGCCTGTGCCAGACCAGGTGCACTTTGAGGCTGCCACGTGAAGTGTCGAAGGCTCGCTGACAGGAGGAGGTCTCGAGACAGACCCAGAAGGTGCCATGGGTTGGCTGACCGAGATGACCGATAGATGCACCACCAGCTGTACCCCATACTGTGCCAGGCTAGGTGCAGGAGGTCTCGAGACAGACCCAGAAGGTGCCATGGGTTGGCTGACCGAGATGACCGGTAGATGCACCACCAGCTGTACCACCTACTGTGCCAGGCTAGGTGCAGGAGGTCTCGGGACAGATCCAGCAGATTCCATGGGTTGGCTGACTGAGATGACCGATAGATGCACCACCAGCTGTACCCCCTACTGTGCCAGGCTAGGTGCAGGAGGTCTCGGGACAGATCCAGCAGATTCCATGGGTTGGCTGACTGAGATGACCGATGGATGCACCACCAGTTGTACCCCCTACTGTGCCAGGCTAGGTTCAGGAGGTCTCGGGACAGATCCAGCAGGTGCCATGGGTTGGCTGACCGAGATGACCGGTAGATGCCCCACCAGCTGTACCCCATACTATGCCCGGCTAGGTGCAGGAGGTCGCGGGACAGATCCAGCAGATGCCATGGGTTGGCTGACCGAGATGACCGGTAGATGCACCACCAGCTGTACCCCCTACTGTGCCAAGCTAGGTGCAGGTCTCGGGACAGACCCAACTGGTGCCATGGGTTGGCTGACTGAGATCACCGGTAGATGCTGTACCCCCTACTGTGTCAACTTGCTGTATTTTAGACGCCCGGCGCTCCGCTCGTTGTTGTGAGCGTCGCTCCTCTCCCCTCCGTTGTTGCTGGAGGGCGACTGCCTCCAACTGCCCAGTAGCAGCGTCCTTCACGAGCCTCCTCCATAAAATACCCACGACCACTTTACCATAGCGTCAAAGTCACCTTCCACTAATACGGAATTACTAACAGCACAATTGCCGTCCGTAGCACCAGCATCTGCATCGTTATCACGACAGCACACCACTATTGTAATAATCAACGCCACACAATCACCATCACGTCATCTACAACTGTATCATCATTCATTAACATCTACACCAGCAGTGGTTCTTAACCTGCGGTGCGCGCGCACCCCCTGGACGTAGCGAGACGTGGCCAAGTTTTTTAAATCCTTTATATTAAGTTCACTTGTTTGCGCGCTTGCGAGCTTACGACCGTGCACATCTTTCGGTCGTTTTTTAACCCACTTCCTGTGATCCAATCGAGCTGACATTTTGCACACAGACTCCTTGTGCGTGACAATTAATTTTCGTGAAATTTCCCCCCCAAAATTTTACACTTTTTAGAAAGAAAAAAAAAGATATTTAATTACAATTGCTTAATGGTGGCAGGCAATAATCTGACCCATAGGTGGCAGCCATCTCAAGCCAGAGGACGAGATGACTCTAGCCGCCAGGCATATAAAGGATTTAGAGTGAAAAACTTTGCTTTTACGGGTTAATTTTATTATATCATATCCACACAAATTAATCACGGGCACGTCACTACAACTTACTTTGTTTAATCCATCCCACGTATTTATTCACGTTAAATATATAATTTAACGATTGAGAAGCCAAGGGGTGTTTGATATATCGCTCCTCCACCACCTGCATTCATCACTGCTTAGCACAAGGCGGGGGGGGGGGGTTCGCTGTTGTGTTGTAGTTCCCCTCTACGAGGTGTCGTCGGACTGTACTGCGCCTTCTTCGGAATTATGTTCGACGTTTCGCTCCACGTGTTTGGGAGAGCGCTTGCTTTGGAAGCTGAATGTTTGGGGCGGGGGGAGCTGAAGCTCCCGACACGTGCAGAGAAACGTCGGACACCATGGCCGAAACGACACGCGGTGCAAACATCGGCAACAAATGACATCGAACTCGCCAGCTTTGAAACGTAACCTCAAGCAATGCTGCATTGGCCAAATCTGTTTCATACGCCTATACGATTGCGCGCGACGGAGCGAATGAGCGATATAGAGTTCTCATGATAGTTCTGGAGGGGCTAAAAAATATTAAATTTGGCTCATGTATAGTCGAGTCTGTGGCACTTTTTTTTACTTACAGTACTGTACAGTATATCATTTTAACTTAAATGTTTTTGTTACGGTTACGTTTAACTCTGAGGTAGTTTTATTTATTGAAATGATTACACTGTAACAATTTGTTTTGTTCCTGGGTAATAAGTGTTATTTCCTAATTGATTATGCAAAATGCGTTTGCTGGATGCTTGCAACCTCTTGATGCCATCTCAGAAAAATGCAGATATGTATCTACTTAGGCAGCTGGAACTAAACTGAACTGGTGGTCTTCAGGCCCCTGTATTTATACTACTATTTATATTACTGAAAAGTTCTAGAATGTTCTAGAAGTTACTCCAAGTTTACCCAGCACTGACTCTATCTGGAATGTTCTGGCAAATAGGTGCATTTCAAAATATCACTGTCCTGGTCACAAAAACTTAGTTTGTGGGGAATAATAGCCATTTTCTCTACTTTTTAGGCTAAGCAATTACGAAATGACACTTACTACACAGGAACAAAAATTGTGTTACATAGTGTAATCGCCAAGGTTTTATTTGCAGCGTAGAAATAATCTACAGTTGTAACGAGAACATTCTGCCTTAAACTCTACAATATTCAAGTCTCGTGCCAAACACTTAAACGGACAAGATTCCCATCATAGAGAAAATGAAACGCGCTGGCAGTGAAGGATTCTCATGGAGACTCATAGACTCACCTAGAAATTAGTTGACTCACATCGAGACCCGTAGACTCACACAGACCCATACGATCACTGGAGAGACCCATATACTCAGAGGCCCTGAAGATAAAGAAGAAAAAAAATACACTCACTCACACTACCACTGACTCACTCACACATCATACACTCACTCACACTACCACTGACTCACTCACACATCATACACTTACTCACACATCATACACTCACTCACACTACCACTGACTCACTCACACATCATACACTGACTCACACATCATACACTCACTCACACTACCACTGACTCACTCACACATCATACACTCACTCACACTACCACTGACTCACTCACACATCATACACTTACTCACACATCATACACTCACTCACACTACCACTGACTCACTCACACATCATACACTTACTCACACATCATACACTCACTCACACTACCACTGACTCACTCACACATCATACACTGACTCACACATCATACACTCACTCACACTACCACTGACTCACTCACACATCATACACTCACTCACACTACCACTGACTCACTCACACATCATACACTTACTCACACATCATACACTCACTCACACTACCACTGACTCACTCACACATCATACACTGACTCACACATCATACACTCACTCACACTACCACTGACTCACTCACACATCATACACTTACTCACACATCATACACTCACTCACACTACCACTGACTCACTCACACATCATACACTGACTCACTCATCATACGCTGACTCACACATCATACGCTGACACACATCATACACTCACTCACACTACCACTGACTCACTCACACACACATCATACACTGGGAGTGTCATGCTGCCAGCTATGGCTACAAGTTTGATCGTCCGTGTTATGTATATCGTTTATTGTTACATTTGAATCACACTTCCTATGATTACTGTTGTTACATTGTTTTTATAGCTTTATTTTGGTGATTCGAAAACATATGGTTAATCTAAATTGTCTTGTGGTTTTTATTGTTGACTTGGGATTTTTGCACACAGCGTTTTAATAAGTTTTTTTTTAATATTTGCTGGTTTATTCCAGGCTGTTTCTGTTACGCGTCGTCGCTTTAAGATGTTCTGTGTTCATATTTTGTTTGTTGCGGTTGCACCCGACTTAAAAGCCGCATGGCTCACAGGGCTATACCAAATAAATGAAACTTGAAACTCATATAGACAGACCAATTGAGAAACTGGAATGCCCTGCCAGTGGTTTCTGACATCGGAGCCCATAAGCTGACATACACATCAGTAGCCTCACACAGCAGATACACAATGACAAACTCAAATGCGCTGGCAATGATTTTACCACCTGTCCTTTTCTCGCGGCAGATCGGGTGTGTTCTCAGCCTCCCAGGAGTGACTGGTCTAGTGGGAGCCAAGCAGTGGTGGTGGCAGCAGAATTATCATCATCATCATCACCGCCTTTGTGTCCAAATTTTCAATTAGTTCACCTGCACGCGTTTTCTCCCGAGACTGGAAAACCCCCAGACGCACGCTGTTGCCTTTTCAACACTGCAGCCACGAAACCGCCGCTGTTCCACACAATGCACCCTTTAGAAGATAAATAATAACCCCCCATGTTGTGACCGATTAAGCAAAAGGAGAGCAGGTGCGCGAGTGTTGGGCCCACGCGTGTAAAACAATGCCGATGATGTTTAAATAAAGGCGTCACGCCTGTAATGTTTAACGAATGAGTCGAATCGTGTTGACTAAAGGTGTTCCCAAACTCACTCGCCGTCTTTCCGGGGTTTTGCCAATTTGCTCCCCATTCAAATACAAATTGACTCGTTTCTTTCAACGCTGAACGCACCCGATGATTGTTAAACACGTCCCACTTGACACCGCTAAGCAACTAACGCTGTCTGCGTCATGTAGAACACGTGCACACAAAGATAAAGATCACCCCCCCCGTATAGCCTGTAACATACTGTTCGGGCAAGTGCGACTACGAAGGCCGGCACGGCACACGAGGGGGTGAGTGGGCCAGCACCACGCCCGACCACCTTTGTCTTCCCAATGGCGATGTGTTTTCACACCGCGACCAAGTACTCATTTGAGGCTGAGTCGACCTAGGGGAGGAACAGGACCGGTTAGGATAATCGTCACTACTGGGTGTTGACCGTGAGCGGGAATCGAACCCGTGTCGCCGGGGTTCGGAGCGCAGCGTAGCGCTGAAGCGCTCCACTCACGTACACACCGACATGTCCCAGCTGACTTAGAGTCGACTCGATTCACGCCGACAGCGTGTTAATTTGCTTAAAGCGTCACGTGGGACGTGCTGAACGATCGACGGCCTAGAGGCAGATGAAAGAGACCGACAGAGGCCCGTTGTGCTCCCTCTGCAATGTAAAATTGGACGAGCTGTTGTGCGCATCTGGAAATCAAGAAAAAGTTATGGAACACGAAATTACGGAAACCGGTTTCCGTTAAGGTTTATATAATAATTGCATCATCAATAGATATTGTCAATCCACTGCTGTATGAAGGTCTCCCCCCCCCCCCCACAAGCAATCATTCAACATCCTGGGATGTAATAATCCACACATTGCACCTGGATACGAGCTGATAATTAATGTAAGGCGTGTTCATTCACATCAGATCGTGAAACAATACGCTAAAGTACAGCGTTTTTCATTTGTACAAAAAAAACGTAAGCCAGTTCCACTTAAATGCACTTGTAAAATTGTTTCATCCACATATGTGCATTTACCGTGAAAATATACTTGCAATGAAAAACATAACTTGTGGCTTTTAAGATAAATGCTTGGATTGCAGCAAATACGATTCAATACTTGCATTACAATGTTTATCTTGCAGGTAACTGATACCCACCGGCAATCTCTAATAATGAATGCCGGATAATTTGATTAAAAACTCGATACGAATCACTTCAGTCTTCACGTGCCTACTGTCACTGAGACAGGCTGCCGCGCATGATAGCTGTTTTGAATTTAACACATTCCTGCGGAGGGAGCTGGTAGGAACGTTGGGTTGCTCGGTCAATGGCCAGGGTCAACGGCGGCGTGGTGCATTCCGCAAATATGGCCGACTGTGAGGGCGGGCACAAGCCGGCGTGAGTAGGTTAAACGTTGAGTTTTATAAGGGCACCAAGGGGTGACCAGCCCAGCCCCACCCAGCCCCACCCCTCCCACCCAGCCCCACCCCTCCCCCACCCCTCCCCCACCCAGCCCCACCCTCTCCACCCAGCCCCACCCTCTCCACCCAGCCCCACCCCTCCCATTGTTGGATGCACGACGGACGAACACAATAATCCCCTGTGGGCTGGTGTAACCAGGAGGTTCCTACCAGTAAGATGTGCGTAGCATTGGTTATTTTAAATCGAAGCATCGACATCAACTTGCAGTTTATCGTCACGTGGCTTTCTGAGCTGCCGGGCGCTGTCCACGGTACTGACGCGTAAACGCCGCACAGAGCGCAGGGAGGCGTCTCTCATTGTCATCACAGCAGTTCATTTTCCTCATCTATTGTTCGTTCGGCTTCCTTCCCCAAACACGTGGAATGAATATGAATGTGTAAGCAACAGCTAAAGTCGCACCTGACGCGCCACGTGACCCACGTTGCATCGAAGTCAAACGCACTCTTTCGGACAGCTGTCGTCTTCGCGATATAAAAAAAAAAACATTCAGCATACCATTAGTTTAAAGTGTTTTTTTTTAACTTTTATTGATTTCAAACACAGGTGCGGTGACACTACGACGTATTGCTACAAAACCACACGAAAAAACAGAGCTAGAACTACAGAATGCAAGACAACAGTTTTTTTTTAAAGCTAACAGAATAACTTATGCTCATCCTAACAGTATATTGTGCTTAACTTAAACGTATTGCTCATACACGTCAACCGATTTAGCTCGTGTAAGATTGCTCGGGGTTAAAATGCACCAACAGTAGTACACTCAGTTAAAAAAAAATACACTGGCCTTGTGACTTAGATAGGCACCAGCACTGCCCACGCATTAGCGCAGGACACGTGGGGGGGGGGGGGGGGGGGGCAGCAACACTGTGGGATGCGTGTGACGTCATTAAACAGATGTTCACGGTGACGTCATTAAACAGATGTTCCCGGTGACGTCACCACCGCACCCTTGCCCGTGCGGTGCGTCGCGATGACATCACCATGCCGTCGTTCGGCAACGTGAGGGTGACGTCACCGCGACGGATCAATAGGCAGTGGCTTCAGGGTCGATGACGTCACGCCTGAACATCACCTTTAAATATAAATCAATGGGGAACCCATCTTCCGGAGGATTCTACCGATGAGTGCGTGTATCACTCTTCGGGAAGATCTTGGTTCCCAATGGTCAGTATTTGACGTATTTTTTCTCAATTTCTGGGTCAAGATCTTGTGAATTGGGAAAGGCAGCAATTTCATGTGAATGTACTTGAGATACAGAGCATGAGTGAAGGCCACTAATCACATTATATGTATGGATAATAGGCTTCACTTACATTCATTTCCAGTTTGATGAATAATAAAGTTTAAACACCACTACATGGGTCCTTATGACACAAAGACGCGTTTCAATACAGCTACATAAGGAGTTAGACACAGTACGTGGGCATAAGGTACTGAATCAACAATAAATATATTCTTAAACATCCACTCTCTTTGGTGTATTTAAAGCAAATGCTTGTTCTGAAAACTGACCGATGAAATCAGTAGAGTTCGCATCATTTAAGATGAAGCATTGCTACAACAGCAACCAAACTTTTCTCATTTAGAAATATCAATTTCTTTACCGCAACCAATGTTTCTGGAGGAATAGAAAATACTCTCCGTTTGAAATGTGTGGAAAGAATGGCACGAGCTGCTCACAAACTCGTGCGTTGGAGAATGCGTCCGTCAGAAATACAGAAACATTTCCATCTTCCTATAAGTGGTGAACGTAGAAATGTAGTAATTTTAGCTGCTGGCAAGTTGACTTTATCTTTAGACGGGCCAGAGTAACTTCAGATTACCAACTTAACACGCTGACCGACAGGATGCAATCACATTTGACGCTTGATGCCTGTGTCTCGCTTGATGTCGTTCATCGTTGGCTGTACATTCTGGTAATGTCCGCTCATCTGAGCATTGCGGTCGGTGGGTACACTCGCAGCACTGCACCAGCGCGGAAAAAAGGCAGGACCACAAAGATGCACGCATTTATTACACACGAGGTACTCTCAGGAATCGTTACACTCCAGCGAGACTGCTTAAAACCTAGATTTCGTATTGAACACTTGGGAGCCTACCCTATCATTGCGCTACACCTCTGAATGAACAGTGGCTGTTTAAACAAATCACAGCCAGCCCCTCCACTCTATTTTACATTCTCCTCCACACTCTCTGATGAAGGCCAGTCGGCTGAAATGGTGAAATATATTTTATTCTGAGCAATCTGTCAGAGGGCCTGGTCAACCTTTACTCAGCTGGAAGTCATCCTTCATCCTCTGCTGGAACTCCCTAACGCAATGAAGATGTAAAAAAAAATTATCGCAATTAATCAATCTGTCAGTAGGTGTCTCTAGTGAGAAAATAAGGATCAAACGAATCGCCCCATCGATCATTTTTGGCCACTCACTCGTTGAGGTCACGCTTTCTCAAAATACAAACACTGTATTTTGAAAGGGACGGAATGTTTTTACTTGTTCACGTGCTGCTCGTCCTCGTCCCAATTTCATGTTCCCGAGCTATAACGCGAATAATCATCACATCACAAACATCTTTCTGTGAATAAACGCATCACGAAATGAACTCCCAGAAAAACCTCAGAGCGGCAACAGTCGGCCGCGCGCTCACCCTTGGGACACGGGCTGCACCGTCGACGACGACACGCTCCGAGCGATGGTCTTCGCGGCGGACGACAGACCGTCCCAGATGGTGGAGAGGCCTGCCATGGGGGGGGAGGGGGGTGAGGAAGAAAGCAAATGACGCTCACTGAGCACGGGGAAGGGCGGAATCTCCCAAAGACACGCCCCGGCGCCCACGCGCACACACACACATGTCCTGTCTGGCTTGCAGCTGTGCTATGGTGCTGCCGATGCGAGAGCAGGTGGGCCGATTGCCGTTGACTGCCTGCCAGCCCCCACGCCTGCAGGAGCTGGCTCGCTAATGAACGCCTCGCGGCTCGTCAAGAGGTGCGCCGCCGCCTTCGGCCAGTGGCCAAGAGCAGGAGCGTCGCAAAAACGTGATTTTTTAAGTCGGTGCAATCAGTGGAACGTGCAACGCACGGTCACGTGTCGTTGAATTAACGTCAATTTTACGTCGCTCTCCAACGAGTGGCAGGGGATGCTGCTGTGGTGCAATGGTGAGCACAATGTACTTGCAAACCAGTTGCTGCCGCTTTGATCTCACGGCAACGGCAGTGATAACAATGGGGCATCTCAAAATCTCCCTTCCTCTGTCCACCGAGCATTGTGAATGAGTTACACGGCAGTCAGCCGATTGGCAGGTCACGTGTGGGTACTTTCACCTCTTTCTGAGACCTCCGGCCACTGTGGAAGAATTGGCAAAATAACCTCAAGAGCAACGTTCTTCATTGCAAGGCCCAAGGGCCACTGGCAGAACCTGGTGGCCTTTAGTGCGGACCATGATGTGCGGCCCCCGACTAATACACAAGTGCGAAAACACGCCGATGATGTCTTATCGGTCGAAAGTGCCCCCCCATATGAAAATGAGCAAAACCACTGCTCTCTAAAGGCTCTGTAGAGTTCTTTCTCGTGGAGGCCCTTCCACCAGCAGCACTGTGAGCAAACAATTGCAGGCCTGCTCCTTTAGTTTTGGCTCCGGACGGGGCGTTCCGGCGTAGGTTTGGCACGACGCTCTGATCCATTCCTCCGATGGGGTGTGTGTAATTGAAATAAATTAATTGGTATGCCCTGCACGCTGTGCTTGTGCACGCCGCAACGCCGATTTAGCCGCTTCAAAGTGGATGTGGGGATTACAGTGGAGCACTCACAACGGAGCTTAACCATGCGGACCACCACACGGTTAAGCAGCAGCTGGAGATAAAAGCCCCGTGGAAGGCTATTAAATAGCAATAAAGGCAACACAATAAAAATAAATCACACACGGGACAATATAAAAAAGACAGGTAATTCATCGTCATTATTAACATAGTTAATGTGCAGAGTGTAAGAACAGTCATTTTAGAAATTATATACTCCAAGTGCTTGTTTTGTTCTGACAGTTAATGCAAGATTTGGAGAAAGTTCCATGGTTCATAATGCTGCATGAACCTGGCATAATGTCTCTCGTGCATTTCATTATTTCCTTCTCAGTTGCTTTTCAATGATAAACTGGATTCATAGTTCAGGAACTCGGAACGCACATGTGTTTTTTTAACCATTACCTCATTTTACATTCTCCAGTTGGCCTGAATTCAAGTTGAATGAGAACTACATTTAATAAAAAAAAATGAATGAGTTTCCATGGTTTTCAGCCACTCGAGTTATCGCGTGAGTTTGGCAGGTCTTTCACAGAAACACTTCCGAGTAAAAACACAACATTTTCTGAAAAGTTAAATGCCACATTAAATGAAAAATTGCGTGTTCCCGCCAAATCTACAACATTGTTGATTGTGACACATTTGACGATGTTTTTTCCCACTCACTAAAAATTCTGACGTATGAAATGCAGGCCAGCACACAGAGTGAAATCGGCCTGGAAAATGCTGTCCGTAGCAAGAATTTTCGGCCTACTCCAGTTGACTAATAACATAGACACATGAGTACACACCCGGGTTCTGTGGCTCATGCACACGAGGTTATGGTCTTTAGCCTATTGATCACTGTTTATATTTTCCGTGTTTAAATGTTTGATCTTCTGTAACACCAATTATTACGGTTAAAGTTATGGTTCGTCACAGGGGTGCTTTTTATATAATTTTACCGTGTTTTTCTTAACCTGCTTTGTTCTCCTTTGCTTTTATGACCCAGGTATCTCTTGCAAAATACACAAGTGGTCTCACTGGGCTTTCATTCGTGCCCGTCTTATGCATGGTGTGATGACAATGTTTACACTGGTTCTCTAATGGAGAGATGAAATCTTCATCAGCACTCTTCGTCGGGTAGGTACTAGATGGAAAGTAGGATTATTCCTTAATTTGTACTTGCGGGAGGTCATCAAGGTGCCTGGAGAAATGTCACGCACATGAGGAAACATCACTCCCACTGTCCTGCCCTGAAGGAGTGCATTTCACAAACACGATCTCTCTGTGATCCGCCAACTTGGCTGGATTGGAGTCGGAGCATCACAGCCACCACTCTCTAAACGGCACTCATTCCTAACTCAATGGGGTGCGTAATGATGCAACACGACAGCATTCTGAAGAATCACCATGATCCAGTGTTGCAATAAAATATATATCGTTTTTACCACCTTGTTTGTATTCTTTGTTCACGCCAACAACTCTGGCTCACCACCACCACCACCACCACTCGTGCGAGCCAAACGTTGGCACGAGTCAACGATTAAAGAGTTGGCGCCTTTAGGTTTTTTAAACAGCGAGACCCAGACAGTGACAATGAGAAGCCAGTAAAACAAACAACAAAAGGCAGCAGAGTGAGAGCTCTGGACAGTGAGAGAACGAGAGAGCGGAGGGCCGTGCCTTGTGCGCTGCTGGAGGCGACCATCTTGGCCCCGTGGAGGGTGCGGGCGCCGTCGCTGTCCGGCTGCTTGAGCGACTCGGGCATGATCTTCTCCCCGTAGCGCTTGAGGTGAGGAGCCACCTCCTTGCTCACCGAGCTCACCGCGTCCACCACTCCTTCCACTGCGCGGCAGAGCGAGTCGCAGACTCATCCCCTCCATCCACCACACAGACACGTTCTTGCCACAAATAAACCCACGGTACCCTCGCTCATCTCGTCAAGGAGCGTAAACCATCAGCAGCGGCTTTTGGCTAGCCATCGAACAAAGACGGTCATCGCATCGCGGGCTTTCAGATGCGCTTCTGCGGCCGCCTGGAACATTTCTTTCACATGTTAGATGATGATCTTACAAATTCCTCATACTGCAGAGGAAAATGTTCATCATAAAGGAGTCAAAATACATATACTTTATTCTCACAGCTGGAACTTTGCCAAATTAAGTTAAAACCTAAACTTAACATATTTTTAGTGCGAGTCATTGGCATACAGAAATTCGCACACCCCGCGAATCGATCGAATTCTCACGATTCGGGGGGGGGGGGGGGGTCGCGTCGCGACAATCCCTTTGCTCTATTTCGATGAATGCAGCTCCTCCAAGCGGCTGCAGAGATGTCCGCACTCAGAGCGGGCACACTCGCACCCACCTAGGCTCTTGCCGACCTTCACCAAGGAGGGCTCGCGGTACGGCCCCGGGTTCGCGCGGTGCGGTTCCGCCGCGGCGGGGGCCTGCGCTGGCGGAGCAGCGGCCGTGGGCCTGGCGTTGGCGCGAGCCTGGGGCGGCACTTGCGACTCCGTGGGGATGTGCTCCCTGACGGCCGTCGCGCCCTTGTTGAGCACCTTGCCCGTCGCCTCGGCGCCCCGCAGCAACCCGCGGCTGATCCACGACGCGCCTGGCGTGGTAGCGGGAGGATCAGGGGTGGGTATGTCAGCAAGACTGGTGCGAGTTCTGTGCGTGTCACTCGGAGTGGTGTGTGTGCGTGTAAGACAGGCGTGTGTCAGTAAGAGGGGTGTCAATCATAGCAAAATACACTAACCACTTGCGCCACAGCTCCACCCCTAGTTGTACGAACCGAGGTGTAAACAATTATTGAATGTCAGTCTGCAGTTAATGAATACCTGAAGGTGACCTGCTGTTGCAGGCAAGATATTCCACGTGCCTTTGTCTAAACCTGACATACTATATGTCTATAGTAGGACCTCACCATAATAGAGCAGAAGCTGGAAACAAGCACACCTCATATAAGCACGGCTCTGTTATAAGCAACAAATGCTTACATTACACTGGTAGGGGGGAGGCGAGGTACAACTTCTGTCACGAGCACATTACTTGGAATTAAGCACGGATAAACTCGTTCCAAGGCGGCGCGCTAATATGCAACTTCAACTGTATTCTCAATGCGATTGTCACTTTAAAAAAAGCCATGCCCTCCTCACGATGCTTGCGCTCACACATTAAAACATCCCTTTGCATTTGCACAGCGTCGAGGGCATCGTGGTCTCTTCATCGCCAGTTCTAAGTATCTGCTGGAAACCAGCATCTTGGCAGGAAACAAACCGGGGGACCCAGAAAAAAATCCAGACCACCACAGGAAGAACTTACAAACTCGAAATATAAAAATGTCAGGGTTGGGATCGAACCCACGACCTCCTGTATACTTGGCGAGGCAGTTAACATCTCGCTACGTGGTGCCCCATACTGCTGAAAACATAGCCTCCCCCCCCCTTGAACATCCCTCATACCAGAGAGGATGCCATGAGACATTTTTTCGCTCCATTCGGGCATCGGCTGGGGGGTGCCCTTCTCCGGGTCTGGTGCGGCTGTCTTGGGAACGTCGGCCGACTTCGCCTGGCCACCAGCGGCGCCATCCTCTGGAGCCTGCGGAAAGACGGCGAGCGCTTACTTATATTTGTGCAACAATATCAATAACGGCCTCCCCTTTCCATCATTGTCTCCTCATGTAGAATATTTATTTTTACACGACCCATCGGAGCAGCACCGCATTCGGGGCATGCATCTTATTAAGCAGCGCTCAGGTTCACTGCAAGCAAACTCTCAACCTGTTTCGATATTCAGTGTGTCATCAGCAGAGTCAGGCTTGCTTGAACCAATCCTGATTAACTGCCAAATGTTTATAGGCAAGGGCCCTTTCTCTAACACAACGGTCCTAGTTCGACGCAAAATTATAAGATACGTAAACTCGTTTTATATTTGTGCTGCGTGTGTGCCAACCCTACCCATTACGTGGTATTGTTGCATGCTTTTTTTTATACATTTGCCAATTTATTACAGAAATAGTCAAAAATAAATATTTTTTTCACACGTTTTATACAGCGGTAAGCTTAGCTTTGAAAATACATACACAGCAAAAGAACAGCTCAACTGCGCGAGATGACAATCGGCTTAAGTTAACCGAGGCTCGATTTAACCCAAAGGCGGGCGCTCCTCCCGGTGAGGTACCTGGCCCACTAAGCGACGCTCGCACCTGGACGCAGAACTGAGCCAGACGTCCCAAGTGCTCCTCAAAGAGATGGCGCTGCTCAGCGGGCAGCTCAGCGGAGAGGAGCACTCCAACGGTGGCGCCGGCCTCCCCCGAACACATGTCCGGAAACACGTAGATGCCCTGCGACGAGCGCAGCACCGGCGAGTAGCCCGGAACCAGCGGGTGGAGCCACCCAGACACCTGGGAAGGCGGAGGATGGAAGGAGCCGTAGGAGACGAGAGGGATATCAGCAAGAATTAAATTGAGAAAAAGATCAAATTGTCACCATGGCCGAAGCTGTTGATGCCACTACACCCCACCAATGCTTTCAACCTTCTAACAATTTATTTGAGATTTGAGATGGCTAGTCATGATCTATCCACTGCTGGATGAGTGCCTCCCCGTGACGTGTCGATCGTGGAGTCTGCTTGACCAGGCTTCACCATGCTGGTCAGTGTGGGTTGATGAAGATCGGAAAGGACAGCAGAACAACAATGGCTCAGGGACAGGCCAATTTATCTCTTGCCACTGTTGTTAGCCATGGCTGTTATTCTACACCATCAGCCACGATCTCTCCACTGTTGGTATGAAAGTTTTCACAGCCGACGGGTTTCACCACACACCTGCAGGAAGGCTGGCGGGCGGCCGGGAGGGGCATCGGGCCCCTGGCTGCGGAAGGTGGCGATGCGCAGGAACCCCGGGTACGAGGGCGCGCTCACCAGCCCCGTCACGCTCACAAAGAAAATCTGTGCACCGTTGGCAATGAGGAACAGCTCGACCGCGTCCGGCCCCAGCACCTGCTGCACGGGTGCAACTTGCAGGCCGGAGGGCTTCTCCTTACACTGCGCATAGCCCGGAGGCAGCAGTGGCAACTCCCCGTGCACCGTGCCCATGGACAGCGACGTGTGTCCTTCCACGGGCTGCGGGGTATACATCGGCGGGAGGTCCGTGCTTCCCGTAGCGACATAGCAAGGTAGAGCCGGCGGCAAGCGTTGGGACGACTGCGACGGAAGCGGTAAGCCTTGCGGAGGCGGCGGCTGTCCCGCCGACTCGAACCAGACGCCTCCCGGAGGAAGAGGAGCTTTTTCCGGGAGAGCCGCGACTTGCGGGTAGAGGTGGCCGCAGTTGGGGTCGCCGCTCGACACGGGTGGACCGCTTGGTCGGGGCGGAACGTGGAGCGCGGATGCAGCAAGCGGGGGCGCCGAGGGGACCATGGAGGTGGTTCTGGGCTCAAGCCGAGCCTCTAGGTCCTGCACGCGAGACTGCATGCCGAGCAGCGACTCCTGCATCTTGGCCTGCGTGCGGCGAGTCTCATCCCACCTGCACAGAGTGGCGGAGGCAACGCGCAGCTTGTCAATCGTGTTTGACCGTACACTCGGAATGCTGGACAGTGCGCGTGGGTGAAGATGAGGGGATGGCACTGGCCTACATATTTATCACTGCCCGATGTTTGTATCGGTCTAATCACTGTGCAATAACATTTCACAAGTAGAAAGTAAACAAGTGAACCCAACTTAAATCACCGTGAAAGCCTCTTTATACAGTGATTATGGAATTACACTCTAAATGCCGCTCCACAACTTTCACTTTCAGCTCAAATCTCAAGCTGCCACCTGACATGCTGTGAAGAGAATTACATCGAGCTCGGGTCACCGACCGTGGCGGACAGAACAATTTCGGAGCATGCCCTAGCGATGGCAAACGAGTCGTCGCGGCAGCTGCATAATAGTTGAAAAGCTTTGAAAGTGGCCCGATGAACCCGAAACGGAACACCCCCTTTGCGCGAGCGAGACCCACTTGGACCCGGTGCACTGCGGGCCGTCGCAGGGGATGGCCAGGGCGGAGTCGAGGTGACCGCGTGCCGAGCGGTAGAGCGCCAGAGCCTGGGCCGCATCGCCGCGCTCGTCGGCACGAACCGCCTGTAGGAGCAGGCCCTGCGCCTCGCGCTGCTTACACTTGACGAACCGGCGGCGTGCGCGCGGGGAGCTTGGGTATGTCTCCTGCTGCTGCTGCTGCATGCTGATACTGTTCCACCACGCACACAGACAGCGATGCCGTCAGTAGGGGGCACGGTGTCAAGGTACGAACTAGGTAAAGGTGCAACACCGCTAATTTCTTGCGTCAAAAAATCTGCCGGCTGTCTCGCCGGTTGGAACTCCTGGTGGGGCAGTTGAAACAATGATGCAGGTTTTTTTTTAAATCCGCCCCACCCCACTACCACCGCCTCCATCCATCCAGCAGTGTAAATGGGGAAACCACAATTTGTCGATCGGCAGGTGATGTGTGGAGAGGCAAAGTGTGAGCTCTCTCACTTCTTCCAGGATGTGTGGTCAGTGAGTCGAGCAAAATACCACCTACGTTTTGTGATGTGTCCAGTTTTGTAGAAAAACTAAGCCTCACACACCACATCATCTCACTCTGTGTCTGCAACTTCCACTCAAATGTGTTATACAAATTATACAAATGTATGTCAGTGTTTTATATACAGTATTTAAAAAACCATAAGAATGTATACTCTTTGGTTCTTTCGGTAAAGTCACGTAGGTATAAAATAAAATAAATCACGACGTTTTGGGCGCAACACAAGCGTCCGTCATCAATGTGAAAGAACCAAAGAGTATGGATTCCTGCAGTCACGAAAGCTTCAAATCAAGATTCATAAGAACGTATGTTCACAGTTTTTCCCTATTTATGTGGGTAAAGGTGCAGCCCTGCAATAAGTTGCTGATGGAACTGCTGGTGAAAGGGCCTCCCTAGAAGCGTAGTGTGGTTAGCATGGACTTTGACAAGGGAACAGATGCAAATCGCAGATGTTGATTGTATGTACAGTATGTGAAACTTCTTGCGCTCCGTACATAGCTAACCGTGCTAATCGGAGGTGCAGCGGAAGGACAACAAATGACTGCTGTGTCAAAAGTATTATTTAGAAATGTTTAAAATATTTTCCATAAACTGTAAGGGTGCTATTAGCATTCATGAAAGTAACTGTTACACTGATTACTGACATCAGTAGCCAGGGGAGTCAACTGAGTTGTGTTGCACAAGATAATCAGAAGATTGCCTTTATGTCAACAAACGTCGCACACCCGTAGATCTATATATAGGTGGCTTTGGAAAAACTGCATCATGGATTTCGTCCCCTGGACTTTGCAACTCTCCGTGTAGAGGCAGGCATTGTGCAATAGCTCAAGTATCACCTGACACCATTACCACCAATCAAGGCAAGCTCACCTCCACCGACATGCAACGCAGTAGCACGGTGTGCCCTGTCCAAGTATGGTGCAGCTACATTCATTGTTGTACTCTCCTTCTGTGAAGTATGGTTAATACCCTTCAGAGCCTGCACGATGTGGGAAGGCCCTCTTCCAGGAGTGGATTTACAAAGGGCTGTAGATGCACATATATCTGACATGGAGAGACACGAAGAGGGACTTATTATGCGTTGAAATGGGGGGCAGTATTGTTCCTCCTCTTTATGTGTGTTAAAAGTTGTGGATAACGGTGTGGATAAACGTGGGCAAGAGGATGACTTTGGTACCACATACGGGTTACTCCACTTAGCCTTGATTTTGCACGTATAATGGAATGAATTATGTACCTCCTGCAAACAAATTTCAGGTCAAATGTGGTCGGTGTCTTATCAGTGGACAAGCCTTCTTAATAGGATTTTATTTAAGCGGGGATGAGGAGAAACAAATAATATTAAGGTCCACAGGCGGGATAAAAGAAAATGTTTTTATCGAAATGTGTTATTACTTGCTTGGTAATTATAAAAGTGACTTTTAAACCACACCATTTACCAGAGTTATTAAACCCTATTTTACGAAACGTCACTTGTTTATTAAATACAAATACGTAAAGCATTATTAGTTTTCTGTTTCCTTCCGAGGCGCCTGATGTTTGTTTCAGATGGTCAAGTGTACACAGTATTGATCTGTGATCGAGAGGATTACCGTTATTAAAATATATATTTTTTAGTCTCAACGAGTTCTCACCGGATTTAAGTCCTGTAAAGCATGATTTGAAGCTTTCGTGACTGCAGGAATCCAAACTCTTTGGTTCTTTCGGTAAAGTCACGTAGGTATTATTTTTCTACCTACGTGACTTTGTACTGTAAAGCATGTTTATGGGTGTATTCAACAACAGGTTACTTAAGATGATAACGAGTGTTTTTTTGTTCAATCTTAAGAAAATATTAATGCCAGCGCAGTGTGTGTTTATTATAGTTTGCATTCTTTATATAGATATGACCACAAAAAACCCTCCACATCTTCCACACAACTCCAAAGAAGGCCAACAATTCCCCAAAACATTGCCTTCAGCAGTGAGTGCTATTTTCAGAAGTGAATATTGTATGGGAATTGCAAAAAACAGCAGGTGATGTCTCTCCCCACACAACACCCATCGATGGCACGAGTCATACGACACGAAAGCTCACCCAAGAGCGGATCATCATTATCAGTGGCCGTGGTCAAAACACCGCTGCTTTAGACGAGTTACAAATACCAGAACAAAGTACAACAGCGACCTCTAGCGGCGTAAATTCGTGCTGAGCAGAGTTTTAAAAAACTTGGCCACACAGTCGTTTGTTTTACACCGAGCGCGCAAAATGAAAACGCAAACAACAACAGATCCTGCCAAAGATTGACAACGTCCACGATCGGGGTTGGGGTGGTGGGTTTGGCGAACAGACACAAGTATTCGACTTACAGACAGTGAGGATCACCCTCGGCCCGTGCGTAAACCACCACCCGAATCGCGAACCCTCCAACCGAGCTACGCACACGTTACGCGTTCAGCGAGAAGGACACGACGAGTTTACGTGGCATAACAAATGTGTCACGATGCTACGGACGCTTGAACGGACTGCGAAAAGACATCTCCCGATTGTCGCACTCACCGTGGTTTGCTTCGACGACAATGTGAATCTTCAAGAGGTTCAGAGGCTGCGTGGAGCGGGGTGGGGGGCCAGCCAAGCCAAGCCAGATCGGTGGTGATGGCTTTGTGGCTGCGAGTTCCGTAAACGTAATTGTCGATTTCCATTCGCGGTCACCTCGTGAGTGAATGACGCGTTCAGTGTTTCGCAACGGAGGAGGAGGTGGCAGTTGTGGTGGTGGCATTTAACTTTGAACGGTGTTGCTGAGTGACTATCTCTCTAGATTTCGATTTAAAGCTTTCGTGACTGCAGGGATTCATCTTCTTGGTTCTTTCGGTAAAGTCATCACGTAGAAGGGAAGTAATAAAATAATAAAAATAAAACATAATAAAATAATTCTCACGACGTTTCGGCCACAACGCAGAATTATTTTATTATGTTTTATTTTTATTATTTTATTACTTCCCTTCTACGTGACTTTACCGAAAGAACCAAGAAGATCTCTCTAGATTTGAAGCTTTCGTGACTGCAAGGATTCATACTCTCTCTTAGGTTTGTTCGGTAAAGTCACGTAGGTAAAAGGAAATAATAATTATTATTAAATATATTATTATTTATTTTTATTATTTCTTGTCTCCTACGTGACTTTACCGAAAAAAACCTAAGAGTATGACTATCTTTCAATGGAGAACGTACGCACGTGTCCAGAATCAACGTGAAACGATCAGTGTTTATACCAACGGTGTGGTTGCTGGTGGTGGTGATGACGAAGCTACTGCTGCGTTGGCAAGTGTGGGGCACACAAGCCAAAAACATTATTTGTCTCAAGAGCACTGTCGTGGCCTTAAAAGAAGAAGGAAAAAAATGTAACAGGCGACGATTTTCGAGAAATGTGTTATGAAAAAGGGCCCACGGCTCGAAACGTCGCCTAGAATTCGTATCGTCATCGGAGATGGTTAATCCACTGCTCGATGAAGGTCACCCAAAGCCGTCGCCATACTTTAAACCCCTTATCGGTGCCCTAACTTATTACAAACCAATTCAGACCTTATTGGTCAACCCCGTTCCCTTATAAATCTCAACGTCCATCCTACAAAGTGTCATCACAAGGGAGAAACACAAACAAATAGACAAAAACATGTTTTTCCTCAATTTCCCTGTACACAAATACGGGTAAACCACATGAGTTGACAGGTGTGAAGAAGCACACAGTGCATAACAGTGCTTCTTACACACAATAAAAAAACTCATTATTTTCTCAAGATGTATATTGTGGTCATCTTGCCGTAGGTCACCATCAAAATGTGAGTAAATGTGACCGAATGACAGTAGCAGTGATGCATGAGTCCCACAGATAAACTTTGACCCATGCCGATGGGTCCTAATAAAGACAAAACTGTAATAGAGGTTTCGTGGGTTAGATCGTGTACATAAAAATGTGTCGTTAACCCCGCTACCACCCGACACAGGTAATTAGTAAGTTTTTTCACGTAAACAAAACATGACAATTCGTTACTAGTACAGCACATCGGTGTGTTGGAGAATAAACCCACAACACGCCGGTGTGCTGTACTGGTAACAAATTGGCATGTTTTGTTTACGAGACAAAACTTACTAATTTGCTCTATCAGGTGGTGGCAGGTTTAACGACACATTTATATTTACGCTAACTAGCCCCAAAAAAGCCTATTGTGTAAAATATTGGTCGCGAAACCCGAAGTGTTGAAATAATAATGGTTAAATAGACGAAACCAAGTCCATAGTTGTCTCATCACTGTATCACTGCTGCTGTCGGTCAACTGATAGGGTAAAGTGTGGGTACTGCCCCGTCTTCTGAGACCAAAATAACCCTTAGGAAGGGTTCTCTAGACTCGAGAGCTCTCCTTAGTGGAGGCCCTTCTGCTAGAAGTGGCGTGACCATTAGCAGTAGTTAGCAAATACGTAAGAGTAGATTATTTTATTATTCAGTACGGTGTTGACAAAATGTTGTCCATGTCTTTTCGTGTTTTTGAGTACTCGCATTTGTTTAGGATATTTGATCCGTCACCGGGGCCTATCTAAATTAAGATTTTGCCGGTCACCATTAATTTCATGAGCTTGATAATTTAGGTTTGCGATTTAATGAAATCATCTCCGAATTTTAACCCAATAATGTTCCACAATAACGCATGCATTTGGATGAAATATTGTGTTAGAACTGAACTTCCCCCCCCCCCCCCATAGTTTAGATGAAGTGCTCTCTCCAATAACATCTGGTAACCCAGCAGCATTTGTTTAACAACCCTAACTCTGCTTATGAGACTCAGAATGTCAACACCAGTCGCTTGATTGCTTAAACAAATGCTCATGGGTAATAGTCGACTAAACATTTGTGATTTATGTGAAGATACAGAAGATAATTCAGAAAATGCTCTTTATGTGTCATGCTTGTAAGTCTGGCTGATTACGGTTGTTAAATATTCTTCGATGTCATAAGTAAAAGTAAATATGGGTGTCAAAGGAATTAAATTCAGGTCCACACCTGAGCGATCAGTTATGCAACCACAATCGCTCTCCATGAAATCGTGCAACTTAATTTCCTGCTTATAGGCGATTCATTCCATTGTATGCAATCAAGTTGTGCGACAGATTATTTAGATAAAGGACACGCCGCGGGATAAACTTTGGCCCATGGATTACGTTTTTACTTCCATTGCAAGTGCCATCACCTGCCAGGAAGACAACCCCTAAGCAACATGGCCGACGTGACGCCATCACGCCCCGTGTGCTACAGCCCATCTTTGGCTGAGGCAAATTAACCCCTTTCCCGTTCCGTTGACGTACGTATACGTCGTCAGTATTGTTGACAACATATCAATTGGCAATGTTAATAATGAATACGTGGAATTAATTGTGTAAGGTTATTCATTATTGTCGCTTGCAATCGGCTGAGTGGTTGTGTCCACTCTTAAGATTTCACCTAACTTTATGAATATTAAACATCGTAACTCACTTTTTCACTCAGTTTTCAGTATACAGTACTTAGTTAAATATAACTCACGCTCTTTCTAGGATATCAAGCCATTCAGATCCCTGCTTATACAGTGTATGATTTTACCCATACTAATATCTCCAAAACAACACATTGATATTATAGAGAATCTATTAAAATCCCGTTTTGTTGTAGATGTTGTACGGGGGGAGAGGTTCAGTTGTAAGATGTCACCCCCAGTAAAATAATTAAAGCACGGCGCGAAAAAAGGGATTGGGTGAAAACCCAAAAACATAGATTTTGGTGGGAAGGGAGAGGAGAGAGAGAGTAGAATAAAGAGGTCGTGAGACAAGGAAATATCCATGCCCTGCAAGCACCCGCGCTGGTTGGCACAATCCATCGAGAGTGGCGTGCGATTAACGTTGGTTCACCAGGGGACACACGGGACACCCGGCGACATTTACGGGCAAAGTGCCCGGGACTTGTTCGCCCACACGTAGCCCCCCACCGCCCCCCACTTCGCTGCTTTGTCGAGACCCTCTTATCACTGCCGTTCGCATGCGGCGCATCTCACCCGCCAGCTGTCCCACACGCCTGGTTGATGGCTGAATGAGTGGTCCTTCAGTTCCACAAAACTCACTTCCATCCCTGACTGAATGCTTTCAAGCTGCTTGCTACGCATCCCCTGTTGCTGCAAGCCGTGCCTATAAACTATTTAAAGTGTTTTTTTTTATTTGACCAGGTAAGGCTCACTGAGCTATGTAAGCTCCTTTTCAGAAGCGACCTGGCCACAAACGATAGCGCAACGAAGCGGCTTATCACGTGGACATTTATAGCAGCTGAGATATTCTAAACGTATGTTGATTCTAAATGTGGAGGGAAAAACCGGAGGACCTGGAGAAAAATCCACGGGACTATGGGGAGAGAGACACGCAAACTCCAAATATACAGCAGGCGCCAGGATTGAGATCGAACCCGCGACCTCCTTTATACCTGGTGAGGGAGATAAAATCCCTCAACATTATTCAACATGCAGTCGTGTACAGTACAGTACATACTCTAAATTCTAAAACATAACTTCTTAATTACTTTTTTTAATGCACGTGCCATGCTGGTGCCAATTCATTGGGGATTCTAAATCTAATTTATTTTGTCCACCATTTTCAATTTATACAATCCCAGTGAGAAGACAAACGAGGTACAGACACGAGATATGTAGTATGATCATTTAAATTGTGAGTAAAGACAACATATGGGTGAGATACATAAATTGGCTCTTGACGTTGCAATGTTTATTGGGTTCGAAATTAGAGATAGCATTTGACGTATTATTTTTTTTTATTAATCCTAGAACCGTTTGATATGCTTGGGGATTTGCTCGTTTTCTCGGTTTGCTTATGCCAAGCACGGCCACTATTCGTGAGATTCAACAATCGTAATTGTTTTTTTTAATCGATTAATCTGTAATATTGATCCCGATAGGTCATCTGTGAATCGAGTGACCCCGGGTGTTGTGCTGACGTCACGGCCCGCGGTAATTTGCTGACGTCAGCACCCCCAGCGTTTCCGCTGTGGCTGCATGCTTAATTATTAACTGCATTACATTACTATCACCATCAGGCGTTATTTATTTCTGACCCGGACAAAGCTCAAGTGGCACAACAACAGAAACGTTAATTGTAAAAAAAAAATTACAAAGGTGTTTATTTTTTCCGTAAAAACCCCGAGCATTCAGGTAGCTGGTGCGTCGTGGCGGTTCGGCCCGGTCTGAGCGGCACATCTCCCGCCTGGGGTTTCAGGCGAGCCTGGTAAAAGCCTGCGGCCTAGGTCGCGTTTCGGTCTTCGTTGACCCCGAGGGCCCGCCGCTGCCCTTTGTGGCACGGTAACCCTGGTTAATGTCCCGTCGCCGTAACCCTGTAAAGAGATATCTTAACAGATTAACGGTAAAGTATTCGTGTGTGTGTATTTTGTATTGTGATTGTGGTGTGTTGAGAGTGATTAATTGAGTTGAGGTTTTTTTTTGCCGTGATGGTTTCAGCCTTTTGTCTCCACGATGGGGGCTGAATTAGCATTTTCTTCCTGGGTTTTTTGTTGTTGTTATCTTATCACAGCCCGCGATACACAATATCGTCTTATTTTGGTCGATTATTTACCGCAAAAAGGTGATGCGAGTAAAGACGCCTTCATTCTTGGCAGTGTATAGCCGCGCTTTTGTTGCGTGAACTTAAATTAAAACCATATGGGAGCTCGTTGAGACGACGATATATCTCCTGCAATGGTGACCGGTTGAATATATAACGTTTAAAAATGGGACTTGTATGTCTTACATTCTATCGTTCTGACAAACCAGTGAAACATTTTTGCTAAAATGCCTTATTCAGAATGTCACTGGAAATGATAATACGTTTCGAAGAGCAGCTCTTTAGGTTACCAGAGTGCAAATACAACCGAAAGATTTAAAAACGTAAACACGTGCATCTTTAAAATACGGAACTGGGGAATGTGTTTAGTATTTAGCTGTTACGTTGTTTCGTTTATAGGACTGCATGTTTGAGTGGTAGAGGAGTTCCAGATATGAAAAATCATGTTTTATGAGACCCTTTTGTGTTTACAATTCGTAAATGTTATCCTGGAACGAATATGTCAATATTTATCGAGAATGCCTAAATGAGTTTAAACACTCAGGAGGGTCCTTGCATTAAGATTGTCGACACGTTTACGAATTTATATTTGGAGTGTGGTGGGCACAAGGGCACCGTCCGAGGATGCACATGTGGGAAAAACTCAAAATTATGCAGAGATAGATTAGCAAGCTCGAGTTTGCTTAAATAAACAAATTCAGCATCGTAATATTGGTCTCGAAAGCCAATGGACTGATGACTAAATCATATATTTGTATGTGGAGACATAACCGAGATCCGCTTGTATAAGTTATCACCCATTTGCTTTACTGTTCTTTGCCGACCATCACTGCTGCTTGGAAAAATTGGATTGCAGTCAATAGGTGCCCTTATCCCTGCCCCCATTTTTCAAATATTTGGTTGTGGTGCGCCTATTACCATGGTCTGTGAGGCAATTAACCAGTTATGATTTTACCGCATCATGTGTTTGTTCTACAGAATCGCCACACTTAAAATTGTCTTCTTCATGTGTCTTCAGATCTGAGCCGCGCTTATCAATATTGTCCATTTGCTTTCTGTTTTCCAGAAAGTTTAGCCGTGAGCAACTTTGGCGCTGTTTGTTGGAGGACACAATGGTAATGGAATGGAGACCCTCCTAACGCCCAGCCACAAGCCAGCCATGGAGGACGATGACTTCCACTTCGCCGGGCAACGCGGGGGGAGCGCGCGTCACGAGCCCATGGTAGAGCTGTGCAACAGTGGCGATAGTGGTACTAATGTTGTCTCTAACTGTCTGTTTGGTCACACTGCCGTGAGCACGACAAAGGAACCCAAGGGGAAGAGCGGTGCGTATTTGGAGGTGGATGGAATGTTTTTGGAGAAGTCGGGGTCTGCGTCGATGTCCCTGAAAAAGCTGGCAGAGCGGCATCTTGCTGAAGCCAGAAACACAGAAAATTTGCTTTCAAACACAGTTTATCAAACTATGGCGGGCATCATAGATAATTGCGAAGTAAAGAATCCCTTGAAAGCTGGTGCTTTGCCTGTAGAAGAACCTGCCCAGAGGTATTGCAGATCTACACGTGGGTTCTGGGACATCTTTAATGAGGTAACAGGTGCCTGTGCGACAAGACCAAGCTCGCTGTTGGACAGTGAAAGGACAGCAGGTGGATCTGATAACTCAAGAACAAATACTGCTGGCATGTCGGAAGATGGCACACGTAGTGATTCTGTAGAGCATCAAAGAGGAATCTCGAAGGAAAAATGCTTGCTTGAAACTGCTCTATCTGCATTACAGAGCGACAGTGACTGTAGCCCCATGGGTAAACAAGAACATTTTATTTATAACCTACTGGCAAAACTTGAAGCAGAAGCCCGTTTGAACATCTCCAAAAAACGCAGTGGTGATGAGTGCAATGATGGCAAACATAATGTTTTAAGTAGCAAACTTCATCACGCACCAAAAACTGTACATGAACCAATTAAGGTAATTGCTTTGTTGTCATTACATATGTTGGTTACAAGAAATTATGATGAACAAAGCTTGTTGCGACTGACCAAGATAAGTAAAAATAAATGTATTAAGTTTAAACAAAATACTTATTTCTATATTTGATCACTTACTACGAGTGTAGTTTGTGCAGATTTCTCAAATTGGCACTGTATCATTAACGCATTTTATGATGTTGGTGCTTTGCTTTTTATCAATTATCTAGGAAATCCTGTCAGAAATGCGGTTACCAAGGAAAATGAGCCCCCCTCATGATGAGTATACTGATGAATCCATAAAGGCGAAGCTCACAGGTTTCTCAGGTTTGTATAACGAGTGTGGCATGAAGGACTTTGAACAGTTTACATTTTCGTAAAATGTTTATGGCTGACATGCATTTAAAAATAAAATTTAAATGTTATTAGTATTGAAAACTGAGCTATTATTACACCACGGGAAATAATATAGATACACCCGTTCAGCTTTTATAGAATTGTTAATCGCATGACTATTAGATGATACTAGATGTCCATGGTAGCTTTACTATTATTAACTCTGAAATGTTTTTGTTTTAAAAGACGCCACATTTCCGCCAGTCATACATAAGAAGAAGGGATGGAGGCAGTTTGCTGGAAGGAGAATGGGTTCAAATGCACTGCGCTGCAAAGAGGCATCCCACTCATCGCCTCCACATTCCGACTTTAAGCTGCAGGACACAAGTAAGTAATAACTCCTCACAATGTAAATTAGACGTCTAACATGGCATCTAACTTACATGCTTAAGCTTACATAGGTCCGATAATGTGTATAAGAATGTTATGTGCTGCAAATCATATATGTTGTGTCAGTGCAGAAAAATCTAATGTAACGTACTATGCTTAAGTACGGACATAACGCCCAGGATCTGCATGCATTGGGTGCCAGTGTATTAACAAAACTGCTGTGCGCGTGTACAAGTAAAAATATTGAGTGTAATGGGTTCACCCCTGCAACAAATACCAGCTGCTATATTCGCCACTGTTAAAAAGAGAGTTATTTGAAATATAACCCTGAATTGAGACGATTCATTGACTTGTCAATGTGAAGGATCATTGAATATTCATGCTTAATTCATATAATAATTTGTGCTCTCAGAAATTAGATTTATTTAAAGCACAATATCTGATTTGACAGTTTTTTTTAATGTTCATGGAGCTCAGTGCACGCAGCTATTAAGTTTAGTATATTGCAGCTTGACCTTGCAGTTGAGAAAATACATGAATGAGTGTGCATTTTTTACATTTTCCAACTAAGGGTGAAAGCAAAAATACCTTAACTCTCATCTGTCTGTCCATTTGTCTGCAACATAGGGGCCAAATTACTCATAACGGTGATCTAATACGAACGAAATTGCAATGTAAAGTTTTGTTGCAATTCGGGGTTTAACAAATTGGTCAAAGGGTTGCCCACAGGCTCACTGAAAACCAGCACTGAAATTATTTGCCTTGGAGTGTTTAGTTTGTTGTCCTTCCCCCACACTTCCGATTCGCACACTTGGCTATGTAAGGTGTGAAAGAAATTCAACATACATACACATAATATGATTGTGTGATGCATGTTGGAAACCTTTACAGAATCTATACATACGCATGTTTTTTCTTCCTTAGGCGAAACAATCACTCCCAGAAGCCTTACTCCAGAGATTACTGCTGCCCCACTCAAAACCCCCAGCCTCAAGCCTGAGAACAGGTCCGTGTTTCTGAGCGAGCAACTGGATCAGTACCTGGAGGTGGAGTGCTCTGACATTTGTGTGGAGCCGCCCCCCCTCCGCTCGCTCGAGGCCACAGTAGCCACCGTCCCATTCAGGCTGCCACACAAAGCGGGTCACAGCTACATTCGGCGGTTCGAATATGTTCAGCAGAGGCAGCGTCGACTCAGGCAGCAGCTCGTGGAGATCGAGGCGAGCAGATCAGTCGCCACACAGTTGGCGAGTCCAGGCACACCTTCGCACACGTTCCCGGGTTGCCCTAAACAAAGTAACACTGAAGAACGTGACAGGCACTGTGCAAAACGCTTAGCTGTGGACAGCATTAATGCGGAGGCTGAAACTGCGACTGAAGCATGGATCTCACCTACAGCCAGAACATCTTGTGATCGCCAGAATGCCAATGCAGATGTCAACACGTCGAACAGCAAGGTACAAGCAGGGCTCAGTGCGACGCCAAAACGGGAGAAGATCTGTACTGTGGAGGCCTGGGATGTGCCCGTGCGGCAGAAATGTGACAATTTGGTACCGAGCTTCCCTGGGCCGATACTGGCTCTTGAGAAGATTGGGCGGACTGTGTACAGGAACACGGCTTGTCTTGGGCAGAACTACATTACGTGGACATGCGCCGAAGCCATCAAGGAGAGCGATTGCACCATGGAGTGGTTAGAACAGAGGTCGCTAGACGCCGGACTTCCCAAGACCGCCATCACCAAGACAAGGGCCATGATCGCAAGTTCTGCGCTCACCACACAGATGGTATGTTACTGTTATATTCGTGGTTTCATAGCATACGGTTAGTCTAAATATTTAATGTAAATTAGACATCCTTTCGAATGCCTGTTTGAAGCATCTTAGTGTATAATTGTAGTTTTTTTCTTCAATGTATTTACTTAAAATATGTGCTTTCCCTTTTTGGCAGATACTCAATGCTGGGACGTTTCCGTTCCGTAAAATGCAAAGGCGCATCATGTCAAGGGAGTACCAAAAGGCTCTGCTGGTTCCAGAAGTGAAGGTGGAAAAGTCAGATTTGAACTCGAAGCCTCGGAGCCTCGTGAGCGATGTGTGCAGCAGACGTAAGCGGAGGGTGCTTATGAGACGTCCAGGCTTGGTGGACAGCAGCACAGAGGCGGAAGCGAGCGGAGAAGATGTGGACAATGATATGTGTTACGAGAAGGAAGATGACGACTTCCTTGACTCGGATTCTGACGTTGACGCTGGATTTAATGGAAAAGGTGGGTATTGTCTGCAAGACACTATCGTGAAATGTGGTGACGAATGGATTTTGTTTTAAACATCTCTGTTGAGGATGTGCTGATGTAGCATGAAAGATATTTCTTAAAGCGTACTAAATTTCATAAAGCTACTCTAACCAAAATGGTTAGAGTTTCTAACCATTTTGACCATGCAAGGCATATTTACAACTTTTCAATGTATTATTGAGTTTTGCCATATTGGTTCGCGTGATTTTTGACATTCGTTTCCTGAAGGTTCCAGCACGTGGAACAAAGCATCAGACATCATGCCGCATGGCACGCGGTAAAACCCAGAAACATATCAGAGAACTATAAAGTACAGCCGCGAGAAAACTTTACGCTGTACTATTTTATTGATAAATCGTGGAGTGGTGCTGTGTTTTGATTGTGGCATTGGACCAATTTAAGAGTGGAGACTAGAAATAACTCTTTTCCCACTTTACATGGCACAGATTCTGAAGATTCCAGTGTAGAATTTCGTCGATATACCAAGTGCAACCGCAGACGTCTTGCAAACGTAAAACGGGAAGACAGGCGGAGAAAGCAAATGTCTGCCTCGTCAGTCACAGGTGAGAATTTTTTTCTTTTCTCTTTGCCACTACAGCTGCGCTTCCGTTACAGCTTTTTGTTGAATACGAAGAAGGCGGTGCGTTATTAGTCTTGGATTGATTGATTCCTGTTACCATTATTACTTACAGTGGGGCAGTAAGCTACTCGTCACTCGGTTTTTGGAAAATCACCAGAATTTTTCTTGTTGATACACTCAACCTCCTGTCATAGAAATGTGGAATTTCCAAAACTGGCTGAGGGCTTCAAACAGGCGCTAAGCAGTACTTCATGTGTCTATTGGTGGGAAGTATAACTCTTGTTAATCATGTGTTATGTTTTCACTTACTTTGTTTTCTTAAGTGATGTCTAATAAGGAATTGGACAAAAAAATGCAAGGAGGCACTCGTAGATGGCCATTACGCTTTATCAGAGTGTTAAAGTGCAAGCAGTTGTTGACTTTGAGTTACACTTGTTGCTGTTTCAGGGAGGAGGAATGCGAGATCCGCAGCCTCGACAAGACGCAGCCTACGCTTACGGGCGATCAAGAAGAAACAGTGCAGCAAACCAGTGGCTGCTGTGGATGCGAGTGACGATGAACATGGGGGGGCGGTCAAAGAGAACGCCATCAGTGCCGAGCCAGGAGTGTCCCAAGTGGCCATTTCCATCACACGCGCCTGTCGCAGGAAGGTAGGGCCATGCCATGAGTTTGTATACATTATAGCCAACGCTAGCTCTCACGGCAGCTCGTGATAACCTCAGCCAGGGGTCTGCAACCTGCGTCTCCAGAGCCGCATGTGGCTCTTTAAGGACTGCTTTGTGACTTTAGTCAGGACCACCTTCTTGCATTCACGTTAATTGTGGCTCTTGAAGTATTGAATTTTTTAACCAAATTCGAATAAAAAGTACTTGTTATTTTGGTTCCAAACCCCATGATCTAGGCTAAATAAGAGTTGCGGATTTAGATTGTACTGTGATAAGGGTGCACCTCACATTGGATTTTACAATTTCAAGTGATGTTTATGGATGGATGAATTGATAATTGGGTGGAGTGGTGGCATTATTCTTGGCCACGGCGAATATTGATTGCTGGTTCACCAACCTGCACTCATTGGCATGGTGAAGCAAATACTTCCCTTGACCCCGACGCAGCATGGGGAGGACTTCAGCCACCTGTGGATGGAGAAACAGCTGTAAATATTGTATTATGTTTAGTTTGTCATTGAAGTACACGAGTAATGTTTGATAATGCTCCAGTGCTGGGTAAACACCAGGACCATTCACCTGGGATGCTACATGGACTACATGCACCTGGCTATTTGAGACAGCTCTGATGAAGCCATCTCATTCCAGTTACTCAATTCACCTGCGTGTATCGCCGAGGACTGGGAAACCAATGGCAGCTTGTCGCTTGCACAACCTGGAACCATGAGCTACGACTAATTTTGTGGTGGCTCATGAAGTGAGCAGCCTTTCCTGCACATCTCTTAAGCTGCTATTTAGCCAATTGGTCAGTGCATTCATAATGTATCCAGCTTCCTCGCAGTCAAGGGATCTATTATCATTGTGCCGTCTAATTTTTGGACATTACTGCTTGGATTCCTTGTCATTGTTTTGAACCGAATGTTGAATATTTGAGTGAGCTCCACATTGTTTATCCTATCCCGCCCCTGCCAACTCTTGCAACCAGTTGCAGAAAGAGACACCCGCGTGCTCCCGCAAGAGCATGGTGGTGCACTTGCAAAGCCACTGTGACTGGAGCAGCCAGCGCTCCACTGTGTACAGCTACATCTCGCGCCACGTGAGCGAGGCCCTGGGATCGGGCGTCTTCCTCGTCGCTGGATTTCTCGTCAACATCCAACGGTGCCAAGAAGGGACTCGGGACGATGCCGGCCCCGTCGACTACAGAATGAAAATCTATCAGTTTTCTACTAACTCTGTTGTGCGGCCAGAGTCTACCCCCAAACAGGTGTTGTGTTTAATCTCTGATCTTGAACACTCGCTTGGGGTGTCCATTGAAGAAGTGACGTTGATAAACTGGCTTTGCCAAAGATTCTGGATTTTAATCCGGGCACCTGCTTGCTGCCTGTGGTTTGAACCGGGTTCTCAAGTGTCATAATTGTTGGTCTCAGGGAGGTCACCAATAATGGCGCAAAAAAAACCTAGCAAAAAATTTGGTTCTCAACTTGATTTTGCTTCATTCCAACACAGAGAACTTAAAAATATCAGTTGAACTGAAATGCAGTGGACATTGCTTTCAGTGGCTGAGTAGATGGGAAAGCTGTCTCCTTCTTTGTGAACCAGAGGTCACTTGAAGGTAGCTTTGTGATATCCATTTTCGGGGGCCATTTTCTAAGATGAAAAATGTCACGTGAGATCCAAATTGATTTTGTTCGTCTCAACGTGATGCGAGATAACAAAATTGGGTTAAAATGTAGGGAAAGTAAATAAATATATAGAAACGTATTAGATGAAAATTAGCTCATACGAATCAAAATCTGTTCATATATTGAGCCATTTTTTTACAAAGCTGAATTGTTTCTATTCAACACCTATCGAAAAGTATTTTGTTTTCCACAATTGGATATCATCATCACATGTAGCTAATTTGACTTAAAGTGTATTCAATGCATCCTAACACACATTTGACAAAATATGCATAACATTAAAAAAGCATGTTTGTGAGTAAAATATGATCATTTATGTTTGTAAATGTTTCAACTTGTTGACTTTCCATAAATGTTTTCACTAAATGGCACTTCATTGACCAACGTTTAATTGGAGACCTATAGTAGCATTTCTCAAATGTTCATCATTAGACGAATTGACCGAGCATTTGTGTTTTGGTAATTGGTGTCTTGTTACAAAATCTCACCTAAATTTTGAGTCCGCTCGGTTGTCAATTTAGCATTGCAATTTGGAGATAAAATATGAACGCTTAATTATTTCATCGCAAAATGTTATTCTGTTCAACATTATAAAGTGCACATTTCAGTGTGCAGATATTGTTTATGATAATGACATGGTACACCGGGTACAACATAGGATTGGAGTGCTTTTTTTAGAACATTAAACTTGGAAGGATATTGGTGTCCACTGTAAATTTTAAATCATGAAATTAGTGTTTTAATACCATAACATCTTTTCTTCTCTTGAATATAGGCTGTCGCTCCGTCGGCTGCATCGCGGCCAGTGGAACACAAGCGAACATCCGGTACATTTGCCACATCTTATATCTCATGTGTTGCCCCCTCGGCCTTAGAAACCAAATGATTACTATCAAAAACAAACCTTTTAAAGTCGGCGCATCCAGGGGAAACGAATAATGACAGGTTGGCGGAGTTGTATAATCTCTAAAGTTGGAGTTTAATTGGCGTTTTCAAACTTATGGGATAAACTTCTATGACATAAGGACATATTACCAGATTTCTCACTCCCACTCGTAAATGGAACTACAGTAAAACCTTGGATTGCGAGTAACTTGTTCTCCGAGTGTTTTGCAAGACGAGCAAATTTTTTAAATAAATATTAAGTTGATAAACGAGCGAGGTCTTGCAATACGAGTAGTACGTATACGCTTTGTCTGCCGAGCGTCACGTGATCACAACTGATATACGAGTGCTTTGATATACGAGTGCTTTGGATTACAAACACGTTTCCGGAACGAATTATGCTCGCAATCCAAGGTTTTACTGTATATCACCTCGATACATAGATCCCTCTACAGGCTCGCAATCCATGGACTCAATCCAACTTTTCTCTCGCCCTCATCTCTCTACTCCCCTCTATGTAATTTCCGTTCAAATAATGAAGGCTTTTTATTACTTGTATTTGATTGGAAAAGATTGGTGAATTGAAAAGACAGAATTGGTGGGTCACAAAGATGGCAGGTTGGCAAACCTTGGTTTAGACATCCATATGTGTCTGTTTAAATGTTCAGTGTTGACATGGGGGGTATATGTCTTCCAGAAACGGAGCCAGTTCTTCTGAAGTTACAAAGGAAGCTGTCTGGAGAATCAGAACGGTGGACTGTGGTAGACAACACACCACCTCCGCCCAGGTCCAGCCCTGACACAGTGGTTCCACGTGCACCGTCGGAACAACAACGCACCACTGCTGGTGGTGGTCGTAATGCGGCCGAGGCATCAACGTCACCCTCGTCACCAGACAAAGTCGATGATGCAGATTTAGAGAGGTCAGAGTTCACATTTCAGGCACGAAAAATGTTTCTATGACAATCGGCATACAGTTGCTCATTGTGCAGTTTCTTAAATTGTCCCACTTTGAGAAAAGTACACCTTTATTATTTTTAATATGAATCAAGGGCTCAAATGCATGTTGGCGAAAATTCCATTTCCATATTTTTTGTGAAATATACCGATGTCTTAATCGCCAACGATGGGGCAGATCGCTACGACGGTTGATGTGTTTTGAAAAGTGCGCCAAGATGTGAGTGGCACATTTAAAACTTCACGTAAATTTTCCTACGCGAATTTATTTGCCTGAACAAAAGTATTCCCCTTGAGCGCATACAACTCCCAAACGTAGAGCAACTTTGTAATATGAATATTTCAAATTCGTTTTCTGGTGATGTCACTGCAGGAGATGGGCGGAAATTGAAGACGAGATCACAGAGGTGGTGGTAGGCGATACGGCAGGCGGTGATTTGTTCTCGGAGAACGTCGGTGACAGTGTAAGTATTCCTCCTGCTTGTCGGTATCATTCAGGCTTCCCTATTCTAAATGTAGGTGGCACAAATACATCTAAAGATGCATACTTGCTGATGAACACAGTTTATGCTGACCGTGTAACAATTCCATCCCCCTCCCTATAATTTTATCGTTCGTCACGATTCAGGGTCACAATTAGAAATCTTGATTGCGCTCTCATTTGCATTGTCTGTCACATTGAGCCCTCATTCTCTCTCGTTATTTCCATTGTCGTAAAGGTAATGCTTTGCATAAATTATATTTAATTGGTTCTCACATGTATGACTTCATGCATGGAACGTGAAAGTAAGAATTGATTTGTACTTGGAGGAACATTTTCAGCGATGAGTCATTATATAATTACATATCATTATGTGGGCTTGTGTTAGGAGTTGGGCAACAGGTCTGTGCAAGAAAAACAGTTCTGCTACACTTTTTTATTACTTCCAGTTCAATGATCCCACACCCAGCATGTTGAGGAGGGAAGCCATCATCATTCGGCGGCGTATTTGCAAAAAGGGCTTAACGTGTGCATTCGGAATTAATCTGCTGTAGTGCGGCAGGTAGTTGAGTTTTTAAATCGTTAATTGCGCTGCCATCTCAAGCTTTGCGAAACGTTCAATATAATGTTGATTTAAAGCTTTCGTGACTGCAGAGATTCATATTCTTGGTTCTTTCGGTAAAGTCACGTAGAAGGGGAAACAATAAAATAAAAAAAATATAAAACGATAAAATTCTCACGACGTTTCGACTGCAACACAAGCAATCATCATCGGGTGTGAAAAACACAGCAAGAAAAGTTTGAAAAAAGCGTCGGTTTTTTCTTAACGTCAGCACCACGGACAGCGATTTGGCAGTTGGTCACATGGACGAGTCCATCTATGTTCGGAGAAGAGGAGGTGGGGAGAGGAAGAGAATGGAATGCGGTCTGAAAGTCACCCTTCTACGTGACTTTACCGAAAGTTCAAGATAATGTTATCAGTTTTAGATATTTAGGATGCTTGCTTCTAGCTTATGGCTAAACTGGTGGAGCTGTTGGGGCTGTGTTTGCAATCGTTGCATCGTCCAGAGTGAAGAAGACGCTTTACATCTTAACAATCGAAGGGGTGTCCTGAAATACCTTTGTTGTTGTTCGCCCGCACCTCTGATTAGCACACTCGGCTACGTACGGTGCGAAATAAGTTCAACACAGATATATATACTGTGTTGCCTCCGAAACGTCGTGATTTAATTTATTTAAATTTTTTACCTACGTGACTTTACCGAAAAAACTAAAGAGTATGAATCCTTGCAGTCACAAAAACTTCAAATTGTAGAATATATATAAAACTCGAGCTGGTTTCATTTAAAACATGACATTTCACGTTTCCTTTTTTTTATTGGAGTATCTCCCCACAGATGACCTTAAAATGCACTCACGCCTACCACCTATACTTTTTCGTAATCAATCTGGCACACTTGCCACCGGTTCCTCTATCTCGAGTTTCCTAGCTCACTACTCATTGAGATATATTAACACGTGATTGAATTTCTTACATGCATATTGTAAGCTGTGGCAAGGCTGAAAGGGACAGTTCACGCTTGTATGAGTTAAGAGTTGTTCCAATTTCATCACACTTTCGACTATGGTACTGTGAGGACGTTATGAACCTTGGTTTAGCATTACAGAACATAGGTTTGGCTATGAGAGGGCCTGGCTTTAATTGATGTAATACTTTTAAACTACTTTAAAATTGGTCAGTTAATTGCCCTTAAGTATTGGGTAACTGCAAAAATGTGAGACACTTTACGAAATCGTGTGGTTGGCCTAGAAACAATAACATCATTTGAACAGGACCCTGCGGGGTGGGCTGGTAGGAATAATACTTAGTACCGGTACAGAGATATCGACCGGGTATAGAGGAGTATAAGAAAAAATTACTGTATTCTAGTGTAACGTTAATTAAAAGTGTTTGTTTTGACAAGAAACGCTGTGAGATTTAAAGACTCGTAGTCTTTCATTTCCAACACCACCCTCAACACCACCCCTCCCACGGACGGACGGACGGACGGACGGACGGACACATTCATCTATTGGTGGTCTGGTCCACTTCGTTCCTACCAGTATTATGCTTACACTATGCAGGAGGGATGCAGATTGGTGGTGAAATGGTGGAGTGTACTGCTGCATTTCGATTTAAAGCTTTCGTGACTGCAGGGATTCATCTTCTTGGTTCTTTCGGTAAAGTCACGTAGAAGGGAAGTAATAAAATAATAAAAATAAAACATAATAAAATAATTTTATGTTTTATTTTTATTATTGTATTACTTCCCTTCTACGTGACTTTAACGAAAGAACCAAGAAGATGTACTGCTGCAATGAACACAGCTACCGGATGCATTTGATTCTTAGCTACGAATAACATCAACGGCGAAGTGATTATCTGATTCTCAAAGTAAGCTGACCAGCATGGTGAAACTATGGTCATAGAAACCCCGATGATTTACCCAGCATGCGGGGAGAGCCTTTCATCGAGCAGCGGATTGGCGAAGGCCAGCGAGTTGTGTAAATACGATGCAGAATATTTTAGCTTGGTACCAGAAACTTTCACAAAGCGGCTGCTGACATACTTCGCAAGGGTTGGGAGAAATATATTGACAGGCCCACAAAGCTATTTGTATTTTTGCCAACAGAAACGTGCACTGTGCCTTCACCCCACTTTAGATTTGAGCAGTGAATACTACAAATCATAGAAATATAAATTGCCAGAGAGGTGTGAAAAATGTAGTTTGGCAGCGCTGTACACAATTGTGTTGGGACTTCTTTAAAATTAAGTCTAGATCCTTACATCTTACATTTCAATTTGCACCTTCCTGGGTCTTTTTTTAGCAGCCAGAAAAAAGAGCTTAGAACAATGTTCTATTTCAACACGCGATATACGGTTTTAAGTCTCAAGCCAAAAATATATTGTTGGTGTTAAATATTTGGGAGATTCCACGGTGTATTAAGATTTACACAAATAATGTTTTCTGTGATTGCAGAAAGTGCTAAATAGTAAAACATGTATTCAACATCAAAACTACTTCTACCACACTCGTATGGTTTGGTTGATGCTTAAAAACTATGACTTGTGTCCACTGATGTGACACATTGTGTATTTAGGAACTGCTACAGTACAGAAGTCAACACAGAGGTATCAGGTACAATTCCCAGCAAAGGCATTTTTTTTGTTGCCAGCGATGCAAGAAGTATGAACTCCCCCGCTGCTCTATTTAAAGCAAGATATGTCCAGCTTGCTGTGGATTTATTATCAACATGAACAGACTTCCTTTAGCTGACATTCACAATTCTCGTGTTTGTCATTTACAGTGCAGGGGAAATTGCTCTTTGCACATCTTCTTTACCAATAATTGTGTGTACATGTACTGCCCTTTTGCCAGCTCGCTGCTCCATGAGGTACCCTCCTCATGTTGTGGTCCATGGGCAGCTTTTGATCGTACGTCACCACGGTGGTCAGTGCGGGTTGGTGAATGGAGGGCGAATTCTTGACCATTGGCCTTCATGGAACTATGTATTTAGCCTTGACTTAAAGCTTTTGTGACTGCAGGAATTCATATTCTTGGGTCTTTCGGTAAAGTCACGTAGATAGGTTCAAAGAAAATAACAAAAAAACGACGACGTTTCAATTGCAACACAAATAGTCGTCTAAGGAAAAAAGGGGGGTTAGCTTCCAATGCAAACTGTTTATCAGGGGTTTGAAATAGGTGTAGCCCAAATGTCAGCAGCCAATGATAATGTAAGTGGTGGGCAGCCCAACCCGACGGTGGTTGGTTTTCCACCAATCAAAGGGCTGCCAGGTGAAAATTAGCAAGTTAAAGAGAGATTAGCTTGTTAATGGGAGATCGCAGAGCCACAACCAAGGGGTCGGCGCGCGAAGTGACTGAAAGCACAAGTTTGAAATGGGCGTAAAGCACAACTAACATCGGAAGGTGGTAGGATGGGAACATCATAGCCAGTTTTGACTTCAACTGGTTGATAACATCCTTCCAATGATTGCTCAGTTTGTACCCATCTTCTCGGTTGAAATTGTGTCTGTGTCTATATATATGGATGGCTTCATGAACAAATCTTTGTTTATAGCCAGTGGGTTTGCAAAGTACCTTCGTCTTAGAGAAATACATTTCGTGTGAGCCCACCGCATTAACACAACGATCAGCCACGGCCGAGGTATTGGTCCTACCGTGTTTCAGATCTGCTTTATGTTCACGAACATGGTCCGAGACATGTCGCTTTTCCCAATGTAACTGCTGCCGCAGACACAGCTTAGTTTGTAGACGCCGGGGTATTGTATGTCAGGGATCACATCCTTCACAGAGGGGATCAAATCACGAATTGTATGTACTGTGTTAAATCGAACCTGGATCGTGTGTTTGCTCATGATTTTGGTAATCTTTTTAGTGACCCCTGCTATGTATGGCAAGGTGATGGTTTTGATTGGGTCCTCAGATGGTTCTTTCCCAACGGTTGGGGTGATAGCTTTACGGATTGTGTAGTCTGAATATCCATTCTTCTTGAGGGCTTGGTGTACGTGTTCCAGTTCACTGGCTAGGTGATGACGGTCGGAAATTCATCCAGCTCTATGGTGTAGAGTTTTGATGAGGGAATTCTTCTGGGATGGATGGTGGTGGGAGTCAGGTTTTAGTTAGGCATCCGTATTGGTGGCTTTCCTGTAGACAGTGTCCCATTGAGCCATCAGGTCTCTTTTCGATTGAAACATCCAAGAATGGTAACTTGCCATCCTTTTCCAGCTCCATAGTGAATTTGATGACTGGCCTGTAAATGGGCATTGGTGTGCCAGAAGGGGGGGCAATTTTGCAATGTGGTGTTTTACCAATGAAGTAGTGTACGCTGGTGGTATTTTTTATAACGTGGGATAACTGTTCTTCTTGTCCCCTTGCAGGCTGAATGTGGCATGGTCCAAACAAGGAAGTATCCTGCAGACGATGAAGTGATCGTGCTGGACTCATCAGATGACGACGTCATCGAGGTGTTCGTGTTGGACGACGACGATTAAAAGCGTAAAGAGCTGCAACGGAGTCGACCGATTGATTTTTCCATTTTCAATTTAACTTTGGTTACAGTCTTTCGTAATTATTTCAGTTATTGTGCGAACCCTTTGTACACTTACAAGGAAAGAGGCTGAACACTTAAATGTAGCGAGAGGAAAGTGGCATTACAAACTTGTGTTCTTCATTCCGATGTAAGCGAGCAGCCAAAGGGTCATGCACATCAAGGAACTTTTAATTGCCGGGGTTCCCAAATATATATATATATATTGGGCTTTTGTAAAGCCTCCAAGGATGGTGCTATGTTGTATAGTTTTTTTTATTTAACACAAAAAAAGTGTAAAATGCTGTTTCCTTATTTGTGATAAAGCATTAGAAAAGTGCATGTTTTGTGAATGTTAGTTAACAATCAGGGGATTGCAATTTTTTTTTTAAATCTTTCCGCGTTACCAAAACGACGTGTGCTTGACCGCACGGCGAGAGTGCCATGGGTTTGTGAAATCTTGCTAACGGCGTTACTTGTGCAGTGCACCTGGTAACACCTACATTGAGGCGCTGTTACAATTCACTTTCGACCACCGGTTATGCCCATTGTACATACCGATGGCCGCTGTCGAAATTCACTCCCTTGAAGCGCTGTGCCCTCGCGATGTTTTGTTTGCCGGTGAGGAAGGTTGTACAGATGTCAGCGTACAGGTGGCAATATGCAGCCATCTGCTCTTCGCTTTGGAAAACCTTTCAGAGTATACAGTGTAGTATTGGTAAGCACACTAAAGACGTACACAAGCGTGTATGTGCTTGTTACGTGTTTGGGTGTTGGATTGCCAACAGTATGTCACTTAGCAGTATTAACTGCTTATTACTACAAGCATTCTGTTGAGTTTGATTGTCATGTTATTTTTTTTGCTATTTATGTTACATTTAAAACTGATTTTTTTTTACACATTTTATAACAATTAGTTGATTTTAAAAAACATTCGGTATGTGAGTTTTTTTTCAAGACATTTCCAACATTTTTGAAGCAGTGTCTTATGTGTAAGAGACTTTTTTGCAAATACTGTACACAATATGACGACTGGAGACCTGCCCCCCAGTGTGTTTTTGGACTAAAACGGTTTTGCAGAAAATTAACAAAGTAGTCTTAACCACGTGCAAGAAAGTTTTTTTTTTAAATTATAGAATTACCAAATTCTAATATGTGGTTTTAAATGCAGTGTTGGCGAGTGCACAGCCATGAATAGGTCTCAAATGTTATTTTACATGTCAGCTTATATTGTTGTTTAGAAAAGCCTTTTTTCTAGAGTTAGGATATGCTGAATAGTTTGTGGTAATGTTTTTTATTGCTATAGAAGCAATTCAATTACCTTGCAGCAAGTCGATTCCATTGCTGTAATTGTTACCATCTCAGTATTGTGTTGTTTGATATTTGAGTGACAATACTTTGCGGCAATGAAGAAAACATTTAATTAGCCGATTCAGTATCTTGATGGATGCAATGATACATCTCGACAAACAACATGAAGTAGGTTAATCAAAATCGTGTCTCGCGATACGTATACGTAGGCAAATGTTATGCACATTATATATAGGAAAACAAAGAAATACTGCAAACAAGACAACCCCACACTCATCACAAATGGCATGGTAAAAACTACGTACAAGAGGATTTGATTCCTGAATTAAACTGCAACTCTCAATTGTGATCATTTGTTTTGTTGCTGGTAGAGGTGGGGGCAGATTGTAAACACCAAAATGTTTTTACTTTGACATTGAAGACCGGTGAATATACGGAACACGTGTTGACTCCGCAATATGGAAGTGTTTCACTACGGCGCTATGAGCCTCGGTTTTCAGTTGGACGTACGTGAGATTTGTGCAGTATTAATGCTTCAGTCAAGTTTGGTTTTTAGATGTGTGCATTGATAATTATAATAATCTTCATGAATAAAATGCCTTTCATAGCACAATGTTGAAGGCCACTTGACACTAGCTCAAATAAAGCCACAATTGTAAATGCTCAGAAGTTAAATTTCGATTTAAAGCTTTCGTGACTGCAGGGATTCATCTTCTTGGTTCTTTCGGTAAAGTCATGTAGAATGGAAATAAAATAAAAATAAAACAATAAAATAATTCGACAGACCTGCTTGCCACCTGAGGACGGCTGCTTGCGTTGTGGCCGAAACGTCGTGAGAATTATTTTATTATGTTTTATTTTTATTATTTTATTATTTCTATTCTACGTGACTTTACCGAAAGAACCAAGAAGATGCTCAGAAGTTATAAAATTATAAATTAAAAGAAGAAAACGTCAATGAACGGTAACAATGACGAGATACCCGAATAAAATCAGAAGGCTAAACTACAGCAACATCGGTCTTAGCTCCGATTTAAAAGAAGCCGCCGTGGCCTCAAACTTCTCCATTTGCAGAGGCCCAATGCAGTCCAAAGGCACACAGTCAGCAGGTCTCGTACAGACGCTACTGAGGTTGTTGGTTTTGTGTCTGCTGGAGTTAATACCCTTGGGGGTGGGGAGCAGTGTTTTACCCTAAGTGTAAAAGCAAAGGTTTAATAATACCAATCTCGCTGTGGCTGTTGTATCATTTTCCAAAGGGTGGAATTTTCCAAAATATGTTTTTGGCACTGCACCCACAACCCTCTTTTTGAAAGCCGCGTGTAAATAAGCCAACTGGATACCTCCAAACTTTGTCTATTGTGCGCAATATGCAACACATTCTTCCCCATCCCCTGCCATCGTCAGTAGCACCCCCTGTTGAAGCGCTGTGTTATTTAAACAATTCTTAGAGACTGTTTACAGACATCTGTTTAAAGTAAAAAAAAATGTTTCGTTCGGGGGAAAAAATGTATGATACTGTATTAATAATTGACGTTTTATTATGTTGTACAATAAAGTTTGGACAATTTTAATTCAACTCTGGTTGTGCAAATATGTTACGTGAATACTCCGAATTAGCTGAATAATATGGTCAAATTTTATGTTTTTGTGGTTTAAAACTCGTTTAAATAAACTCCATATGAAATTTTCAATGACACCTCGTACATTGACATTTTGTGATATCAGTGGTGGTGCTCACGGCCAACACCAGTGGCGATTATCTGAACCGGTCCGGGCATCCCCTAGGTCGACTCGGCCTTAAATGAGTACCTGGTGCGTTTTGTAAAAATCGACAATTGGGAGAATGGCGGCCCGGCGTGGTGCTGGCCACCCACCCCCTCGTATGCCCGTGCCAGCCTTCATCGGTGCGCGCTAACAGCACTTAACCCCAACGGTCTATTTCGGCTATAAGGGAAATATTTGTCTTCGTGATAGTTGTGCAGATTGATGAGCAAATTATACTGATGAATGGATTACTTTTTACGAGTTGATCAATGCCTTAATGTAGCTTGTAACTACAACCACGTGGTGTAAATCAAACCCCTTACATGTTTTCTTCTCTGACTGAAAGGTCTCTCCATACCATGATGGTCATGACGATTATGATTGTGCTTGGGCATCATCATCGCTTGTTGCAAGAGGTTCAAGGCCACCCTGGTTAATACTACGGGTGTATTTCAGAAAAGATCCCGTTCCGTCGTTCACAAGAGTTGCGGCTATCGTGTGCCGGCTTCATTTGCCAAATAAACGAAAACAATTTCTCGCAAATAAAAAAAACGACTCAAGATGCCTCCTGAAAAAAATATATTCACGAAACTCCGACCTTGCCTGGACAAACCGTAATAATAATCCGCTGCTGGATGAAATCCTCCCAGAGCCGCTGTCACTTCTCGTGAGCTTGCCATGTAATAAACAATTCTACCTCGCACCTGGACACGAGCTGATTTCATCTTAGAAGTCGGGGTGGGGGGGCGGTGAGGAACTCCACCTATCAGAATGTCATTTTCCGTTTTCTCATTTTGCTGCGTCACAAATAAATGCGATGGAGAAAATGAAAGGTTATGCAAGCGGTAATTAAGAGGGAACATTTATATTTTGCACGCATTTCCACTCTTTAACACTTCCAACTGCTGGATGAAGGCATCCCCATTCCATCTCATGGGGTGGGATGTTGTTTGACCATGTTTCGCCACACTGGCCCACTGCCGATATGTGCCCACATCCATGGTTCAGATGTCACTCGCCTCTCACGTTCACCATTGAACAGGAATCGAATTATGTTAACTGTGTTCATAGTTTAGCGCGCTAACCTACTGCGCCACGGCCCCCTCCGCCGTGTACTCCAATAACTGATAAGAGCAAACACGACCGCCGTGGCGAGGTGTGGATGGAATGGATGTATTTATTTGATTTCAATCAGAACAAAAATAAAACAAAACATTTGTTCTTTCTTCTTCTCCCCGCGTCACTGCTTTGACTTTGTAATTTCCTTCCATCGCCTTTTCCCCTCAAGGTCTTATTGCTTCATTGCTCCAATCACGAAACGTCTAAACTCGTTACATGTCAGTTTAAGACTGTACGAGTGCTGTTTGTTACTGGCCATTTGGCGTATTGAGCTCGTTGGACGTGTGCTCAGAAAACCGTGATTTTTTGGTAATAAACTAAATTATTTTTCATTTTACCAGGTAAGGCCCACTGAGCTATATACAGTATGTCTTTTTTTAAACATTCCTGCGGAGGGAGCTGGTAGGAACGTTGGGTTGCTCGGTCAATGGCCAGGGTCAACGGCGGCGTGGTGTATTCCGCAAATATGGCCGACTGTGAGAGCGGGCACAAGCCGGCGTGAGTAGGTTAAACGTTCAGTTGTATAAGGGCACCACGGGGTGACCAGCCCCTCCCCACCCAGCCCCACCCCTCCCCACCCAGCCCCTCCCCACCCTCCCCACCCAGCCCCTCCCCACCTTCCCCACCCAGCCCCTCCCCACCCAGCCCCTCCCCACCCTCCCCACCCAGCCCCTCCCCACCCTCCCCACCCAGCCCTCCCCACCCTCCCCACCCTCCCCACCCAGCCTCTCCCCACCCTCCCCACCCAGCCCCTCTCCACCCTCCCCACCCAGCCCCTCTCCACCCTCCCCACCCAGCCCCTCCCTCGGAATCGAACCCACGACCTCCTGTATACCAGGCGAGGTAGTTAACATCTCGCCACCGTGGCGCCCCAATCTTAAAAAAACACGCGCTTTCTCCAAGGCCAATCATTCAAATGAGAGGCTGTATGGAAAGAGACGGGGATTGTATGACTATACGAATGAACACCCGCGCGTGAGTCGTGAAAGAGAATGCGTTGTACATCAAAGGTGTCCTGCCAGTTCGTTTTAATTACCGGAACAATAGACACTGCTCGGGGGAAATTAACCCTCATCACGAGCACGCGTGCAGAGCACACAAAGCATCCCCATCATCAACACAAATCACCTTTCATTTGCCACCTGCCTTACACACGCACGGGTAATACCGTATTCGCCAGATTACACTGATCGACAGCCAAAAATGCTTCCGAAATAAATGTAGTCCAACTTTACTCACTCTGGGTCACCGAGAATGAAAAATGATGCTTAAAATTGTGGATTGGCTCTAGTTTTCAAGATATGCTTCTGGGTAAAGTCTTTACGACCTTTGACTTGGGAATGGCAGAGGATAAGTGAGTTATAAAGGGAAGGGATATCAATTTTAACAAGAAATTACTAAAATACATCTTTGACTGGATCTATGAAAACAATACTTGCTTTTTGAGCATAACAATGAATGATGCAATCTGAACCTGGTATTGCGTCATACATGATATTTATTGCACCATGTCATTCCTAGAAGTTATAAGACCCTCCTCTGGCAGGTCAGACGCACCCCAAAGTCGTGGCCGGTGTCAATAAATAAAGCCATCCACAAATCTGGTCGCGCATTTTGGGTTCCGTGTGTTTATTCATCAGAAAAAAATGATGTATTTGAATCCTTAACAAATAACGTAACATGAAGAAAAATATATTTTGTACAGACCTATTCATAAGATTAGTGTCTTGCAAGATAGGGTAACAATATTTGATTATTAAGACCAATGTGTTGTGTTTGTTTCGATTATCACGGATAGGCTTTACTTTGTAAAACTCTAGTGGTAGTGCCTTACGTTGATGACCTCTACTCCAAGAAGGGCTTGCAACTTGCCGGGAATTATCGATTAAAATAATCCCCGCACAACATGATTTGCTTTTAAGATTCTGGGGCGAGGTGGGCACTACAATGACTACGGTTACAATGTGGTGGGCCATTTGGGAGACAAAGGCGGCCGGGCGTGGTGCTGGTCACCCAACCCCCTCGTGTGCCGTGCCGGCATTCATAGGTGCTCGCTAACAGCACTTGCCCCAACAGTCTGTTACAGGCTACACGGGGGATCTGGCACCTCTGATTGGCACGGCTGGTTACGTACGGTGCGAAATAAGTTCAACGTACGTACAAGTGCGTTGTTGAACGTGAGTCATTCACTTATATTACATATATCACTCTCGTCTTCTCATTAAACGTGCTACTTATGACACTCGCTTGATTATATAGTTAAAACTTCAAGTGGCACGCACGCATCATGGAGTGATGCGTGATTAGCAAACCAGGGCAGCTCCTGGAGATGATGATATTGTTTTTTGGGGGGGGTAGGGCATTCCATCCACTTTCACGCCGCGTGTAAGTGAATTGGCTTCGTGTACGCGGGAGTTATAAAAGCCCAAAGTTGGCGAACCCTACACTGCGCTGGTTTGGTTCAAGATCTAGCTGGAAGCGCTGGCGGGAAGGCTTCGGTTTTATACAAAACTCACCTCGACCAAACCCACAAGCTAAATTTGTTTCGCTATCACCTTCCGTGTTGCTCGATGGTGGTGGTGTTGCTTTTGCCTCCCATCGCAACTTCTAAGCGGTCCTACCGCGCTCCCACTCACTGCTGTCGCAGTTACCCGCTTGGCAAATTTCTCTCGACATGGCCACGAATATTCGGCGCAGGGTGGCGTCCATGCCGTCCGCCTCGTCGTCGGAGAACGCCCACGATGAGAACTGCAGCCCGAAGGCGGCGGTGGCCGTCGTGGCGAGTTCGCACGGCGCCACCAACGGGAAGGTGACCGCGGCGGCCACGGCTCGTGGCGGTTGCACGAGGAGGGCGTTCGGATCCATCGGCAACGGAGTCGTCGCCTCGCGTCGACGCGACGTCGCCAGCCAGGTGAGAGGAGGGTGTCCGTACTGCGCGGGGGGAGGGGTGGGGGGAGATCCATCCATCCATACATCAATCCCTCCCAATCGCCGTCTCCCAATCCTCCCTTTAATTATTGGTGGAGTTACAGCTTTGGTGTTTAGACCTTTTGGTGTTTTTTTTTTCTCGCCGTTGCTCCATTGTGGCCACGCGCCTCGTTTGGGCCCCATGTGGTTGGGGGGGGGGGGGAGATTGTCTGCTGAACCTCTCGCGCGCCGTACGTAGCCAACTATGCCAATCCTCGGGTGCTGCACAACCGCCGCCACCCACCGAACGGTTCCAAATCCTCGGTCGCACCATGCAGGAGCTTGCCTAGGTAGTGGTAGCCACGCGTCTTCACGCACGCTGCTCTTAACTCGCCACCCGCGCGGTGGGTCAACTCTCTCCTCTCTCGGATGCCACGTTTGTTTTGGCCGCGTTCTGTTGAAATCGGTTTTTGCTTTGCCGTATCCGCTGGTTGGCACCGGCATTGCACACGGTGCAAAAGACGCACCTTTTGGTCTCGTGTTTCGGCACCATACATGGCCAACTGCGCAACAAGGATATGATCTACAAGTAACACAATTGGACGGACCTCTTGTGACCTGATGTACTTGCAATATATTGCAAGTCAAATAAAAATGGCTTTTGTTACCTTTTGTAAAAAAAGAGTTAAGTTCGGGGGTGCCTTTACGTGGAAAATTAATTGGACCCATTGCAGCTGTAGCTTGTTTTTAAAACGCAAATTCGATCGTCACTGTCGGCTGACCCAGTTTTTTTGTTTTTGCCTTGACCAAGATTTGTGCCTCCCCCTCCGCATTTGGTAACTGCATTCTTGCATCTGCATCCGCTTATTGACCATGTCACCCATGCTTAACATTCGTCTGCACGGGCCACACACCCATTTTTAGTCCACGCCTCGTGACCACCTTTCGATCGGCTAAAGGTGCAGCCCTGCAGCTGCTGGAAGAGCTCGAGGCTATTTCGCCTGCTCGTCCACCCTTTGCGGTGGGAGTATTTGTGCTTGGCTGACCTCAAGTCTCCCTGCTGTGTAAGCCACATTGTCCCTTATAAACCGCTGTCTTGTCTATATTGCCTCCGAAACGTCGTGCTTTCTAAAATTTTTATTTTTATTTTACTTTTATTAATTAAAATTTTTTACCTACGTGACTTTACCGAAAAAAAACCCTAAGAATATGAATCATTGCAGTCACGAAAGCTTCTAATCTAGAGCTGTCTTGTCTGCGTCCAGGACTATGCACTGCCCAAGCACAGCCCATCCCTGACGACTGCAGCTGCCCCGTTTGTCATTTACGAGGAGGCGGACGTGCACGCAGAGGTCATCGCGGCTCCCTCTGCCTCCGCCGATGTGTCGCGAGAGTCGAGGGGTCACGACCCCACGACGGATCTTCGCGCCGTCTATCAAACCACACTGAGCCTTCCCGCCAGCCTTGACGCCAGCGCAGGTGAGCTGGGGGCAGGGATCTGGTGTTAAGGGCACCACGGTGGCGAGATGGTAACTACGCCCCCGTAGCCAGGAGGTCGTGAGTTCGATCCCGACCCTGACGCCTGGTGTATTTGGAGTTTGCATGTGGTCTCCCCGTGGTTTTGTTTTTCTACGCACTTTTAGAATTGTTTTTGAGGTAATTGCCTACTATAAATTCCCACAAGCAACTTCGTTGATCAGTTGCGACAATGTCGCTTCTGGAAAAATGGTTGTTTGCTCAGTAGACCTTGCCTCAAGTAAAATCTAGTTTTTTGTTTTTATAGTTGGACCTGGTGGCTTGTGGGGAAGCCCCCAGGATGTGGCGTACTGCTATCTAATATTTGTTCACTTCTAGACCTTTAAACTTTCATGACTCGGTCACAGTTATCTGTAAAAGAGCCGTCTAGCAATTTCAAATTGTCGTTTATTAACCACAATTTTCGAACAATTCTAAACTGACTCGTTTCCTCAACCCATTGATACGCAGTGTTAATTTAGTTGCATTATTATATCTGAACCGGTCTTAATTAAGTTTGTCGCGTGCCAGTTTTCTGCTAGACTAACACTATTAGCATAATAATGAAATATTGGCTTGTGGGTGTGTAATTTTTATTTTCATGCATACTGATACAAGGTTCACGAATATTTGTACATTTGGCCACCTTTTTAATTTGTCCACTGCATTCTCTAACGATCCTGATGGTGCTCTGCCTTAATGCCTCTTGTCACGCGTTCTGACTTTTTGCTATTCATCAATGTTAATTGAGGCTTGCTACAGTCGTAGACTAAAATATATATTACAAATTAATGTTCCTTTTGCTAAAGAAATGATCAATGCTGTGCATGAACCCCAACTCCATCTCTGCACCCCCCCCCCTTCCCCAAGCCTCCCCAATGATCCTGGACTCTTCCTGGGCCACCAGTGACAACTGTAGCTGCCAGGACATGTGCGGGGTGGAGGTGAACAAGGAAACTGTCCATGACCCCTTGGTTTTGTCCGAGTACTCTGTCCACATCTACATCTACATGTGCAAAGCGGAGGTAACCACAACAGTCTCTCCCCCCCCCCCCCCCCCTCCCTCTAGACTGAGCTTCACGGAGGTAGCGCTACAATTTAAACGAGCAGAGAATCCTATTTTTAAAATACCCCTGGAGTCGGCTGTTGTGGTGATCCAGCGTTCGTGGCTAAAGTTTTTTTAGAAATCGGGCAAGGATATAAGGTTGCCAGAAGGTGGTGGTTTATTAAAGCCGCAATTCAGCCTCTCCATAAATTACCTTTATGAACCCATTGATGCTCTATCTCCCGAACACGCGACTTCTGCCGGGGCATACTTTCATTTCCTCGTGTGAACGCGTGACCCCCCCCCCCACCCCCGCGCGCAGGCTCGCTACCGGCCCCGGGCGAACTACATGAGCCGGCAGCAGGACGTGTCACATGCGATGCGCGCCGTGCTGGTGGACTGGCTCTCCGAGGTGGTGACCCAGTACGGCCTGCAGAGGGAGACGCTGCACCTTGCCGTCGGCTACAGCGACCGCTTCCTCTCGCGCATGTCCGTCACTCGCGACAAGCTGCAGCTGCTGGGGGCTGCGGCTCTCTACGTGGCCGCGTGAGTGCTGCCCCCCCCAACCCCCCCCGCCTCCCACCAGCAGTGACGGTGCTGGTGGGGGGGGGTGTTAATTATGTTGGGGGAGGGGGAGATTGCACTTCAAAGTACGGTGACACCTGAATTGTGGGTTTTTTAAATCCTTTATATTAAGTTCGCTTGCTTAGGACCGTGCAAATCTTTCGGTCGTTTTTTAACCCATTTCCCGTGATCCAATCGAGCTGACATTTTCCACACATACTCGTTGTGTGTGATAATTAATTTTCGTGAGAAAAAATCAAAAATTTTACACTGTTTAGGGAAAACAAATTTAAATATTTAATTACCAATTGCTTGATGGTGGCAGACAATCATCTGACCCATAGGTGGCAGCCATCTCAAGCCAGAGGACGAGAGGACTCTAGCCGCCACGCATATAAAGGATTTATAGTGAAAAACTTTGTTTTTACGGGTTTACTTGTTTTAAATTTAGTTTGGACTTGCCCTTGCACCCCCCCCCCCCCGATTTTAACAGGTTGGGCTACGTACGGTGAGAAGTTAGGCATACGCCAACTCGCCATAAATAAGCGACTAAAACCAAATTGATCAACCAGCCACGACCTACTAGACCCAAGCGAACTGGTGTATCGGTCCTCGCCCATGGGAACGGTTCCCCACTGCCCACCAGGGATTATTTATCTGTCGTGCACGAATGCGCTGTCAAAGTTCCTACCTGCCCACTCGGAAGGAACGTATTTAACCCTAACATTGCTCTGTGGCTGCCATTGTACCGCGTGCCTCGTGTGCCCCCCCTCACCCCAGCAAATACGAGGAGATCTACCCCCCAGACGTGCACGACTTCGCCTACACGACAGCCGACACGTACAGCGTGCGGCAGGTGCTGCGTATGGAGCAGCTGCTGCTTCGCATTCTCTGCTTCGACCTGGCCGCGCCGACCTTCACCCAGTTCCTGAGGTTCTACGCCCAGTGCCTGTCCACGCCCGATCAAGTCGTCAGCCTCGCCATGGTAAAGCTGGGTGTAGTACAAGCCAAGTGCGATGCGAAAGTCCTTTTACGCCCCCCCCCCCAGCTGTTGCTATCTTGCGGTGCTGCGATGTTGTGCCCCCAGTGCCGGATTAAGCCAAGTGTGGGGCCTGTAGCATATGTTAACAGCACCCTGCGGGGTGGGCTGGTAGGAATAATACTTAGTACCGGTACAGAGATATCGACCAGGTATAGAGGAGTTAAAGAAAAAATTACTGTATTCTAGTGTAACGTTAATTAAAAGTGTTTGTTTTGACAAGAAACGCTGTGAGATTTAAAGACTCGTAGTCTTTCATTTCCAACACCACCCTTCCCACGGACGGACACATTCATATATTGGTGGTCTGGTCCACTTCGTTCCTACCAGTATAAAGGGGCCCTGAATAAAACACATTCAGACGCTGTCTTCTCGACAGACCTGTGCTCCACACGAGGACGGCTGCTTGCGTTGTGGCCGAAACATCGTGAGAATCGTTTTATAGTTTTATTTTTATTATTTATTATTTCCATTCTACGTGGTTTTACCGAAAGAACCAAGGAGAGGAAAAAAACAAATATTAAAACGCACAAATATTTAACTTGTAAAGTAATTGTATTTTTTTCATTTGCTATACAGCCCAGATAATACGACAAATCGCCAACTGTAAACACCCAGTCGTTCGTAAAAGTTGAAGGTGGTATAGTACTACAGTAATAGAGCAAGTGCAGAATCGCTGAACCGGGATTGATGACTTGAAAGCATTTAGCGTGGGGCCCGTAGCACATGTAGTTACTTTTGTTACTGAGAATTCGGGTTTGCCCATAGCACGAGGTTGGCAAGCTCTTTTTTAAAGGATCGTTTTGTGACGTTATTAAAGGCCACGAATCGTATTTGCATTGCAGCTCTTGAAATCGTTTGCTCGAATTCGAAAAATAACAGCTAGTTGCTTGACCCCCCCCCCTCCCAGCTAGTTCAATGGTTACTTGAATTCCAACTAGGCAATGTGATTGGTCGAAAGAGAAGAAAATTGTTCAAGCTTCCCAAATATGAAATGAGCTATTGTACATCATGGGACCTCCTTTGCCAGTAACAGTAATAGGTTTTTCCCTTTCTGGCAACAAAACGGGTGTTAAGATTTTAAAAAACCAAACTGAAACCTTTTACAAAGAATCATGTCTGCATTAACCACAATGCTTGTGGTCAGAATACAAATAAAACGAATATGCACTGTCCTTAACTGATTGGTCCACGAGACGGCTTTTGAGCCTCGTCTCAAACGGTGCATCTATATGTAGATGTAAATGCTTTCCCCGCGCTCTCATTACTCTAGTGCATTGCCTTTGAGCTTGTACGCCTTTTGGCGTCCTCTGATGTAACACTGCTTGAAACGAAGCTCAAAGAAAACTGTCCGTTTCAAGGACGGTACATATATGATCAGTTTTTAGTTTACATTCTGACAACAAGCCTTGTGGTTAATGCAGACATGGTTCCTTATAAAATGTTTCAGTTTGTTTAAAATCGTCACCTGTTTTTGCCAGAAAAAGGAATGTCTTATCAGACTATTTTGTATTTCTAATTTGCAAGCATTTTCGTAATCCACCAGGTGTGCAAACTTCACTCGCTCAATCTGCTCAGACTGGTTCCATCCATTTCGTGACTGTCACTCCACCTAACAGAACGGCCTCTTGACTTGGGATTCAGACTTGTGAGCATCCGATCTTTTTAGACGTGACATTTCTGTGCGGGGTCGTGCGTGTGCACGCAGTACCTTGGTGAGCTGAGCCTGCTCGATGGACAGCGCTACCTCCCCATGGTCCCGTCCATCCTCTCGGCAGCTGCGCTTGGTCTGGCGAGCTTGATCAGCGGACATAAGTGGGCAAGTACTGCTGTGTAGCCCTCTTCCTTCCCTCTGTGCGCTCTTGCCTGGGGACTTGACAAATCTGGCTCGAGTCCCCAAGTGTAACTTTGCCCATCACTACTCATGTTTTGCAATATCAAGCATCGGTGTTTTCCTAGTGACTGAACCATGTGCAACTTTAATCTCTTGCGTCACCAATTTCGTACCACCCAAAAAATCCCTTTGTATTGTGCTGGTATGGTTGGCTGCTTTTTACATCTGGGCAACCATCCATGATTTTAAAAGTGGGTTCGTCATGTAACCTGTCGTGGTCCCGTGACTGCACACCAATATTCCACTTTATCACATCGGTGCAGCTGTAGAGAAGGGCCATTTTTTTGAAGACGCTCATGATTGACAAAGGCTTCAAATCTCATAACCCAGGGACTTCCTTGCAATACAATTTTAAATATCTCCAATTTCAGGCTTTTAATGCCAGCAAACGGCACAGGTGAAGTGCTGGATGTACATCCGTTTTGTATTGCACTTTAGCAGGATGTCTGACATTTGCACCGCACAGTGTAAGGGAGAGGGTGCGACTTTTAAAATGACTAACTCCAGCATGTGGTGGGATGTCATGGGCGAGCAGTGAGACCCCCCCCCCCTGACCTGACAACGAGTTAACTTAAGCTGTGCTCAAATTTCACTGCTCCTTCCACTTTGGCCGCCCACCTATCTAGGCAGCGGCTATATGCACGTGGCATGTAATCCAGCGCTGGTGGTAGATGGAGTTCGATGGCTTGCCTCGTAAGAAACCGACTTTTCTGGTGGATGTGGCAGCGGTAGACTTTCATAATCTCTCGTCTCCTGTACAGGCTAGCACGTGTGTGGTACCCCCTTTGCATACGCGAGTTCTCCATGCATAAATACGAATTGGCTGGAAACGCACATTAAACTGCAGCGCAATTGCTGTTTCCAGTTGCACCATTTGGCAGCTTGTCTGGTTCTTTGGCGATTTTTTTTGGTGCCATTTGTATGTACAACACTAAACCAAATCTCTTGCTTCTTCCCCCCCCCCACCCCCATGGCCTTCAGCCGCTGGCGTTGGAGGAACTGACGGGGTATAGTTTTGAGATTCTGCAGCCCTGTGTGTCTGCCCTTCACATCACGCACACAGGCAAGCAGGAGCAGCACAGCGCCTTCAAGACTTACCAGAGCCCCAGGTATGTAGCCTATGACGTCATTGGGTACATTTGTTTGTCACGACTACAAACGTGTTTTTTTTTTCTCCGTACGGTACAAATACTACTCTATTCCACTTTTTGTTTGCAAATAATTTGAATTTAAATTATTTTCAAACAATAGCTTCTAACGCCACAGGAATTTGTTTTACCAAAGCCAGACCGGGGCGTGTAGAGTAGCTGCAAAACCTAACAAACGGCTACAACAAAAATGTGCACGCACTGCTATATTGACCACAACTGTAAAACTCAGTGTTTGAGTTGCTCTGACCATTCTCCTACGTGCTGGCAGCTGGATCTCGGCAATGTTAAAAGCGTTCGCTCTTGTCGAACCGACTGCCGGCTAAAGCCACCTTCATGGCGTTTTTGGATCACCTGGGTTTATTTTCAAATCTCCGTTGAATCTACTTTTGGCAGCCATTGAGTCTAAGACGGCACAATCGCACGAGGTTTGCTCTCCATATTGAGAAAAAATCCTGTCCGGATCTGATTTTTCAAATGACTACCGTCATTGAGCTCCTTTTGATTGGACGATTGTGGAAGTTCTCAACCTGATGGTGTGCTATGCAGCACAACCGTAAAACCAATGTCTGGCTTTTACAATGTCGTGTGCCCTGATCTCCCCCCCCCCTTCGCCCCGTCTCCACGTTGCGCCAACCTCCTCCTCCTGCAGGAACTACAGCGTGGCACTCATGGAGCCAGTATCTGACTGTCCTTGGCTGCGTAGCGCTCTGGAGTCGTCGTGATGCTCCACCAAAGCACTGCCGACCATGGGGAAAGCGGCCAATTTAAGCACTCCCTGTGGCTTTAGAACGTGCTTGCTATATTACTTTCGTGGGTTGGTACCCAATCCCGTTTCCTGTTAAGCATATCGTTGCCAATGCCGTTTGTGCTACAGCATGCGAGATGGCGCGATTTTACAGCCATTGAAACGAGTCTCTCAATTACTATTACGGGGGTCTTGTATCTACTCGCAAATTTGCAAATTGTTACTTTTTTAACGGTTTTTTTCACGTATGCTGGAGTGTAATAGTTTTATCCTAGACTTTAAAATGCTGCACTTAATACACTTTTTAATAATATTGCAAAAGGAACATGTTTTTAAATAAATGCAAGTGTAGAAGATTGTTGCCTGAAACGTTCATTTTTTTATACAAGGTCGTGGTTATCCTGACGGCGGCTTTTTGGCTGATCCTTGAACGCTGGCACTGCACTTCAAGATGCGCTCCTGCATTTTGCCAGAATGCGCTTTCTTCCGATCTCAAGAAGCCATTGGAGTTGAGCTCTTGAGTCTGATGCCAACGCTTTTTTTTGGATTGCTTTGCGTGCTCTGTCCTACCACATCTGAACGGTTAGCTTATGGTGCTCAAGTTCAACACTCTACCATTTTATAGATAACTGTGCTTCATGCACCGCACCCAGGCTGGTATCAACAATCGCCTTTTAATTTGTGCAAAGGGGTCTCCTTGACAATCCATGGTGAGGGCTCAACCATTTTTGGGATGCAATTTTTTTCCCCGACTGCTCAAACGTCTCTTTGCCCAACGCCATAAATTATTTAATTCGGTGACAACCTGCTCGAATTTTTGACACGGTTTTGACTGGCATGTGCAATGCAAGTTGCTGCCTTGCAGGCTTCTCGAACCACGCTTTGCCAAGACCTGGTCACTGTTGCCCAAGGTTTTACGCTGGTTTCTTGCTCAGGAGTTCTGGAGCCAGGAATGAGTTCACATTTTTATGGCAACCACTTAAAAAAAACGCCCATAGTGGCGGCTTAACGCCCAGAAAGATACATGGCAGAGTAAACCTACTGCCCTCTCATCCCTTGGTAACAAGACTTTAAAGGTGATCAACCTGCTGCCCACACACACCCCTTAGTTTTTTCGGTAAAGTCATGTAGGTAAAAAAATTAAATAAATTCACGACTTCTTGGAGGCAACACCAAGCTCGGGAATTAACTGCTCGATCTGACACTGCTTAAAGGAAACCCAACGCATGATTGTAGATCCGTGCTTGAGCGATGTTGGACTCTCCCAGTTCCATTCACCTATCACGGTATACTTCACTATTCATAATCAACTTTTTGGGTTTAGATCGCGTTATTTATAAATGTGTCGTAACCCTCCACCACCCGACACGGCCAATCGGTAAAAAGTGTCACGTTGACAAAAGGCGAATTGCCCGATGCTGGATGCAATTACCAGCGAAACGTCGTACTCAAGTTGTAAATTGTTGTGGTTTCACGCTTCAACACACCGGTGGGCTAAAGCAGTGAACTAATTGTCTTGTCAACGTGACACTTTTTACTGATTGGCCGTGTCGGGTGGTGGAGGGTTACGACACATTTATAAATAACGCGATCTAAACCCAAAAAACGTTGATTATGAATAATTTTGGTCGCGAAAGCCTACGTGTTAAATAGTTCACTATGATGGTTTGGCATTTGGAGGGGGTGACCTAGGAAATATTAACAATTTGTGGGAGAGGCAATTTGTTAAATTGCATGGCAACGTCGGCAACAGATGGGGCATGATGGCCGTGACTACCAGTAGTGGATAGCTGCTACCAAAAGTTTAAGGGCCCCCGCATCCTCCAAACCAGCTTGATGGGAAAAGCTCCGAGTGGTGGTGGTCGTTGACATTGGGAGCAAATTCGGTTGGCGTGCCGTACTGAACCTGGCGACCCGAGTTCAATTCCTGCTTGTGGCTAATGACCATTCTCCTTGAAGCGGCCCTGGGCCTCTAGGTAGACTTGGCTAAAAATGAGTATCTGAGGTGTGTACACATCGCCACTGGGGAGACAAAGGCGGCTGCGCGTGCTGCTGGCTACCCACCCCCTCGTGTTCTGTACCGGCCTTGATAGGTGCTCGCTAACAACACTTGCCCCAACAGTCCGTTCAGGCTAGACGGGGGGATCTTTGTTTGGGGCGCCTTTACCAGAGTGCTGTAATTGAATGCCGCTTGCATTTTGGTGCGAATTGACTGCACTTCAAACTTTAATGCGGCCCAGGGGAAATCGCCTCGGTACGTGCCTGCAAAATAAGAGCCACATTTGCGATTGCAATTCATCCCCCCCCCCCCCAACCCTACACCATGAATACAGGAGGCTCTGTTGACTTAACTTTCGGGACTGCAGGAATTCATATTCCTGCTATTTGAATTCATATTCCTGCTGGCTGTCCTCGCTGTTTGCACGCGTGGTTCCCAGCAGCTCTGGGGCGCTGCTGCTGCACGACACAATTGAGGATCTGCCGAGACTCGTGAGCTCGCCTCGTGATGCGACTACGTGTGCATGTTTGGAGCCGATGGCGCGCATGCCGTTATGGAGATTACAACTGATGGTGAAATCCCATATGGGGGGGGAAGGCAGGCACCTGTTGCTTGATGGTCACTTCCACGTGTGGGTAGAACACGTGGACAATCGGACATTTGTACCGCTCGCTTCATTTGATTTTCGCACGCGTGACGTTCTATCCGCTCCCCGTGACTGCCTTTGTGACAGTTTCCTGCCTTTGTGACGTTGATCCCTGCTATTGGTCGTCATCCGTCGGAAGTGACGTGCCCTGCTGAACGTTTCTCATAGGTCAATACATTGTCTCCAAATTTAGTTTCCATTTCGAACCATCGGGGATATGGAGTGGGCGGGATCGGAATGGTGAAGGAGTTGACTTTGTGGCTCTTAACCTGGGGTGCACGCACCCCCTGGAGGTGCGAGACCTGGCCAAAATCTTTACAGAAGGTAAATCCTCGTAACGCAACTTTGGCACGGTCACGCAAGTAGAACTTTGTTTCATCAAACCTATGTATTTATGATACGTGATGAAATGTTGAACGGTTAGAAAGACCAAAGGGGGTGATGCGAGGCTTGCAGTGAAGATTAACAACCACTCGACTAACTGGACCGTTGAACGCGAGGTACGGTGACGCCTCTTGGGTCTTGGCTGACCCTCCATCAGTGGGATGTATCGTGGCAGCCGCGGAAGATGATGCTGGTGGCCTGACGTTATAGGCCCTGAACGCCTTTCAGCAAAGCGCAATAGGGGGGGGGGGGGTGTCGAGCGTTCGCGTGCTGCATTCGCCGCTTGAAACTCCGGGTTCGGTGAGTCACTCACACGCGTGACAACCGTGCGTATGAATGCGTCGTCGTCTAAGTGCAGCGGGATTGATGCATTTCGGGGAGTGAAAGTGAAGCCCCCCCCCGTCCCCCGTGATGTCATCCTCAATGTCATAGCGCTCGGGCAGTGCGGGAGCCCGATACGGGCGTCGTCGACACAAAGCAATTTAAGCATTAAAACAAAAAGCCGCTCCTGCCACTTCTGACTGCATGAGCGAGCACATTAGAATAATTGCAGCCGAATCGTTGATAAACGCGCATATATATTCGCGTATATGCACGTTTGTCCATGCACGCTACACATTCTGTTGCGCATATGCCTGAAAATATATTCCAAATGCTGGTTATACGATGCGAATTTGTTTGCTGGATATTGCCAATTTGTGCAAGCGGGCATGTTTACATTCTCAAGATTGGATGAATATATAAGATTCACGTTTCGGGAACGGGCTGGTCGCCCATGAATACTCTGTTCGGAACATTTCCACAATTGTTAAGACCAATTTGTTGTGCGAGTGTGTGCGTGTGTACGTGTGTGCATAGACACACTGAATTAATCGCTATGTCCCTCTTTGCTATGTTGACTGAAATTGCAAGTTGGGGAAGAACACACCTATTTAATCGGCTGTAAATTGCACGCACTCAAAGCTTGGCTTTTGCTTTTGCCAAAGAGGGCATTTGCTGTGTAAAAAAAAAACAGCCAGCGAACAAAAAGTCAATCTCGTGTGGCCCCGATACCGGATGAGTCATTTTGATTTTTGGGAACAAAATCCTTGCCATCGGATTTGAGGTCTGGCAAAAGACACCCGACACTGTGAAGAACACTGGAACACGAGCATGTGGGAAGTTGTGATCATCATTATTATTATTTCTCAGCTGGTTAGATGGCCCTGCTATTAGTGCTGAGTCCATGAGATCATGAGTTAAACATCTCGACTTGGCTCAATTTAGCCCATGATCGTAATTCCTCCACATTAAGAGGCTGCGTAGTGGCGCGAGCGGCGGTAAAGTGGTTCGGGCCGTCCATAAATGACGTCACGCGATTTTGAACGATTTTTGACCCCCCCCCCCCCCTTCGTCACACGGCGTCACAAAAAGTCAGACCCCCCCCTCAAATATGACGTCACAAACCTCTGTCCCCCCCCCAAAAAATAAAACATGCTTCAAATCGCTTTAAACGATTGTCATTGTAGTGCGTATTTAATGTGGCGCTGCACTCTAATGTTATAGGAGAAAACATTTATTAAAAAGTCTATTTAATTAAGTAGAACGTGTTGTCTATATTTATTTAAAGTTGCGCATTTTGATGTGATGTCACATTTCTCAAACGCCCCCCCCCCTCGTCAAAAATGTCTGACCCCCCCCTAGGTGCGTGACGTCATTTATGGACGGCCCCTTATCGCTCTGCGCGACGAATTCGGCGATCCGAGTTTGATGCTGTATATTTGGAGTGTGCATGTTCCCCCCGTGGTCGCGTGGATTTTTCTTCAGGTTCTCCGTTCCCCCCCCCCCCCTCATTTAGAGACATGATTTTAAAGTATTTGTCTGCTATACATTTCCACGTGATAAGCCACTTCGTTGAGCTATCATTTGTGGCCAGGTTGCTTCTGAAAAAGAGCTCCGTAGCTCAGTGGACCCTTTGCCCGGTCAAAAAAAAATTTGCCTAACATCAGTGGCGAGTGATATCAGAAACGTTCTGCCCCTTCCCAGATGCCCCCTCCCAGATTCCCCCTCCCAGATGCCCCCAAACCGCATTGACCGGCGCGGTGAAGAATGCCAAATAAATACCCACAACCCAAAATGGCGTGGAGCAGTCATCCGTCGGTGAATTGAGAATGTCTGGATTTCGTTTTTCATTGTTGCGAGGCTGCAACACTGTGTGGGAATTTCGCGGTGATTATTCTATGCACGTACTTGTTCTTTCCAAGGGAACGTGAAGTTGGCACCACTGACTCTGTGTAACATTTGTAAGTATGTCCGTATTTTGAACTTATTTCGCACCCTACCGAGCCAACCGTGCAAATCGGTGGTGCGGGGGGGGGCAAGGACGCCACATTAAACACACAAATCAGTTCTATAGAAATGAATTTGTCAATCTAGACGATGATTTAAAATGGCACAGCTCCAGTGGTTTCCGAATATCGGAAGGAAGAGCGTTCCAGACGGCCGCAGAAGCGCATCTGAAAGCGCGCGATGCGGTGACCGTCTTTTTTCGATGGCTAATCGAAACAACTGCTTCGATCATGGAGACAATTTGAATGCATTCTTAAATAATATCTCCGCGCGGTGCGGTGTGTGCGTTCTTTCAAAACTCTGACTCGATGTGCGACGTGCGACGAGATAGCTGGGCACTGACGCATTAATTGCATTGAAATGTTGACATTCATTGAGAGCAATTATCATCGCATGCGGTTGTGACTTCCGCATCATAGAAGGACCTCGTGTGTGGGCGTCAGCACGCAGCCCCGCCTGCGATGACTCTGTGGTTGACACTAGCGATGCGGAGGTTGCGAAGTTCTTAATTAAAAATTGGAAAGCCACCCCCCACCCCCTACGCTATTCCATGGAGAGATTCACCAAGCCAAACAACCAAAGCACTGTCTTATATAGGCATACGTCTCCAATGCGTTGCCCAGGTGTGTGTATGTGAGTGTTTTTTCCTCTCCGCTGTTTCCTATGAATACGTTGATGTCCCGTGTGTATGCGCATTATTTTTTGTTCTTGATTTTTTTGTGTTCTTCCCAATTATATTGGAACCGTGGCTTATCGGCTTAGTCACGAGACAAAGGACAGTTCCTTTTGAAATTCTCATTCATCGCAAGACGCCAACACCACCGGGGAGGGAATGGCATCGGGCAGGTGGCACCAGAGATTTATACTTTTTTAAGGGACCTTTCAAATGCTTCTCCTCCACCTTTGCAATGCCCTCCTACACAGACGGCTAAACATCGAAACGACAACCATGTATTTATGCTCACGATTTGAAATGTCGTATTAATTAAAATCACATCATGGTGGTGTTTTTTGTGTGTGTGTGTGTGCAATCAATGGTGATCAGGTTATACGACCACTTGAGCTGGGCTATAATCCGACTATTTTCTGGGATCAATTACTCTACCGACTGTCAATTACATTACTTGGCCAATCGGATAGCACGAACATAGTTGGGGGGGACAATACATTCCTGCGGAGGGAGCTGGTAGGAACGGTGGGTTGCTCGGTCAATGGGCAGAGTCAACGGCGGCGTGGTGTATTCCGCAAATATGGCCGACTGTGAGGGCGGGCACAAGCTGGCGTGAGTAGGTTAAACGTTGAGTTTTCTAAGGGCACCACGGGGTGACCAGCCCCGCCCCGCCCCACCCCTCCCATCCCCCACCCAGCCCCACCTTCCTCACCCAGCCCCTCCTGACCCTCCCCTCCCCACCCTTCCCACCCAGCCCCTCCCCACCCTCCCCTCTCCACCCAGCCCCACCCCTCCCATTTTTGGATGCACGACGGACGGACGGACACAATAATCCCCTGTGGGCTGGTGTAACCAGGAGGTTCCTACCAGTAAAAACAGTCTCACCTCTGTCCCAACGTGTGCCGCTGGACGGGAGGTACAGTAATGGGCGTGGCTTGTTGGGGGTTTCCCGCATTCGGGAGGCAGGGTGTCAGAGCTCTCGTAACTGACCAAATCAAGTAGTTGATTTTAACTTTTAGTCGATCAATCGTCCCAGCTCTAACTACCATCATCCAGCTCAACTCGAGAACATCTTTTGAGCATGAGTCAAGGCCGTAATTATAATAAATATTGGGGGGGGGGACATCCCCCCCCTAATATTCAAATATGCTCAATGTCCCCCCCCCCAATATATTGGTATAAAAATGTAATTGCTATGCTATGTAAATAAAAACAACAATTTGCTAAACCTTGGCCACAATATCTGGACTCGTCTTCATATAAATCAACGCATAGATTTCTGTTTATATGATTGTCGTTATGGTTGTACTTTATTAATCCCTAATCTCTGCCATTACATACAATGAAACAAGAAATGGTAAAAAAAGAATAAAAACAGAGCAATGTAATACAATACACTCTTAGACATTATTGTAAATAAGTATAACCCGTAAAAACAAAGTTTTTCACTATAAATCCTTTATATGCGTGACGGCTAGAGTCCTCTCGTCCTCTGGCTTGAGATGGCTGCCACCTATGGGTCAGATGATTGTCTGCCAGTATTAAGCAATTGGTAATTAAATATTTAATTTGTTTTCCCTAAACAGTGTAAAATTTTGGAAAAAAATTTTCACGAACATTAATTGTCTCGCACAACGAGTCTGTGTGCAAAATGTCAGCCCGATTGGATCACGGGAAGTGGGTTAAAAAACGACCGAAAGATTTGCACGGTCGTAAGCAAGCAAGCAAGCGAACTTAATATAAAGGATTTAAAAATAAATAAAAAGTCCATCCCATGTGTTAGTGAATTTTTAAATATTTTAGGCAGGAAATTCGTTTTTAAATTTAGATGTTTTTCTGATTTGGGACCCCCAGACACCCTGGAAGATTTGGTCCCCCCCAATGTTGACTCCATGGCTACGGCCTTGGCATGAGTCATTACCTGGATTTGAACCCCACATCTCAGCAGTGCCGGTGTATTGCTCTGATATAGTAACATATTAAATACCCAGACAGTTAGTTTCTTTCCCCCGGACTGTATCCGTTCCTCAACATAAAATTTGTACTTTTTGTTGTTGTTTACAGATCCCATTGGCCATCGGGGAGTGCATTTTTCCCAGCAGCATTTGTTCTCGAACCGGCAAACGCCGGCGCCGTTTCGACATTTCATGCATCATCGGCAGTCACTCGCGAGTTTGGTTTCATTAAACCAATTAATCCAATGCCGCTGAAGAAAATCAACTCCCAAAGGCCACGCTACCGATGATGGGATGTGAAAAAAAACCTTCACACTTTTTTTTACGTGAAAGGACAGGTAAAAAAAAGGAAGATCGTGGCAGTATCTGCTTCCTAATGTTGCCACTTATACTCTTAGGGTTTTTAGGTAAAGTCACGTAGGTAAAAATTTAAATAAAGAATAAAAATAATAATAAAAATAAAATGACGTATTTTTTATTTAAATAAATAATAAAACATTTATACAAATAAAACGATTTATTATTTTATTTCTATTATTATTTTTATTATTTATTTAAATTTTTACCTACGTGCCTTTACCGAAAAAACCTAAGAGTATGAATCCTTGCAGTAAGGAAAGCTTCAAATCTAGAATCGCCACTTATAATTCTACACAACGACGTGATATTAGTATTTATCTCTAGGAGCCATTGGGGGTGGCGTCGCTGCGATGACAGGGAAAGGAACGCAACGGCGAGACGTAATCACCTCCCAATCCCACGCTAACCACCCCGCCCCTCCCTAATCCTCACTCATCATACATCAACACAGACTTCACTAGGCTCGTGTTCAATTGTGCGTGGTGCCGTGATGTGTGTCTTCGAGCCGAGACGGCGTTTAATGCGATTTTTTTTGTAGCTCCACTTAAGGCAGCGGTCCATACACAACACCGAGTCCTTACACCGACAACGATGTTACAAGCCCTGCTGTCATTCCACTGCTGGATGAAGGCTTCCGCATGCCTTTTCAGTCAAGAGGGCTGTCGATTCTTCGCCACACTGGTGCGTGACGGATGACGGCTGAAGAGGACAAAGGAAGGATCAATTCACTTAGCAGTCACCAAATCAGTATTTTTTGCATTTCACACCAGATCTGCAGTTGCCTTTTGTAATAATACGCGTAAAACAAACTCAACGTGGGATTTGAGCGAACGGTGATTTACGCCGAAAACATGGAAATGTCCGAACGGCACAATGCAGGACCCTCCTGAAAAGGAGCTCTGAGACTCTTACTTTTCAAAATCAAGGACATCGTCCGTAATAATGATGTACACGTGTATAGAGCGTCGTTCATCCGGGGGGCACAAGACTCTGTGCAAAACACACGCGCCAATAAAATCCAACCCCAAAACAAAGGATTCAATAATACCTGCCATGACTTCACAAGGGGGTAGAAACTGGGACAGTGGTTCGTGCTCTGCACTACTACGAGCTCGGCCACCTGAATTCGTATTCCCGGACACGACTCACGTAGGTGGCTATTCACATCTGAACCCATCCTGAGTCAACCCCTTCACCAATCCACTCTGACCAGGGTCGTAAAAACAAGGTGCGTATGTAGTGTGTTTTTTCTCCCTCTAAGCCTGTGTACTTTACTACGCGTCTCTTCGTACTCATTGACATGTACATTTTTTCTCTAACCCCTCCCTCTCTCTGCCTCCGCCCCCCTCTGTCTATTTAAGGCCACCCCACAGAGACGATCACCCCTCTCTGTACCTGTGTTACTCTCTCTCGATGTATCTTGGTGATATCTGTCTGCTTATATGTCTGTCTATAGTTTTATGGTTAGATTTTATGTCGCTATTTCATTATACCTGATGATGATTGCTTGTGTTGCAATCGAAACGTCGTATGCTATTATTTAATTTATTATTTTATCTTTATACGTGACTTTACCGAAAGAACCAAAGAATAATTCCTGCAGTCACGAAAGCTCCAAAATTAACAAGGTGCGTATGGTCTAACAATCCCCAACGACTGACACGGCATGGGCGAGGCATTCATCCAGCAGTGGATTGACGAAGAGCTGTGAATTATTAATAATTAGTTCACGACTCCACTGGATATGCAGCGACTATCAAACTTGGGGCTTTCTTGGGCACATCTAAATTTTTGTTTTTTATGTCATCAGATCTCACACACTCCAGGTCGGTGTTCTTCATTGCAAGGCCCGCGGGCCGCTGACGGCACCTGGGTGACCTTCAATGCGGCCCCCGACAATACACAAAGAGTGACAACACCCCCCATCATCATCATCCCCCATCATCATCCCCCATCATCATCATCCCCCATCATCATCATCCCCCATCATCATCATCCCCCATCATCATCCCCCATCATCATCATCCCCCATCATCATCATCCCCATCATCATCATCCCCCATCATCATCATCCCCCATCATCATCATCCCCCATCATCATCATCCCCCATCATCATCATCCCCCATCATCATCATCCCCCATCATCATCATCATCGTGCTGCTGTCAAACCCCCCCAATGGTTTCAAACGCGTGGCGGCCCTCAAACTGATGATGTCGTATCGGCGAAAGTGGTCCACCTTCTCCCCCCAACCCCCCTCTCTGAAAATGAATGAAGGACACTATTCTCCTGCCCTCCCAACATCCCAACATGGAGTTGGGCCATACATCCCAAGGCAGGGAGCCAGCTGAAACGTGAGCTCGAGACTCAGCGAGGCCGCTTTGCGAAGATTAAGATCCATTATTGTTGTTGTTTAACGATGTAAGCCGCGCGTGGTGTGCGTCACCCTCCACAGCCTCGCCTTATCCTCCGGTTTCCGGCACCTTTGATGAGCAAGGTGATGATAATGACCTACTGGGGTCACGGGGACAACTTTGATGAATCTCTCGTGGCTTCTCAAGCGGCGTCTGCGCTAATCAGCGCAGCGCACAAACAAAGACAAATACCCCCCGTATAGCCTCAATATGCTGTAGGGGCAAGGTTGTGCTAGCGAGTAGCACCTATGAAGTCAGGAACGGCACGCGAGGCGGTGGGTGGCCAGCACCACGCCCGACCGCCTTTGTCTCCCCAGTGGCGATGTTTACTACACACCGCACCAGGTACTAGTTTGAGGCTGAGTCGACCTAGGAGAGGCCCAGGACCGGTTCAGATAATCCTCACCGGTGTTGGGCGTGAGCGGAAATCGAACTCGGGTTGCCGGATTCGTAGCGCAGCGAAGCGCTAACCACTCCATTACCGCTGAGTGTCCTTCACAGAATGTTGGGTGGGAATGTTGCTCGCGATCACCTCTTAAAAAGCAGTCGCGACACACGTTTGCGGTTGCGTGGCCCAGAATCCCACGCCAGGTCGCTTTGTCTCCCCCAGTGCTGAAGATTAACGACCAACAAACAGCCCCCCAGGTACAACACAGGCAAACCCACACACTATAACAGCTTCGCACACAAAAAATGCACTGCCTGGGCTCGTCCGGGATTTGAACCCGGGACCTCTCGCACCCGAAGCGAGAATCATACCCCTAGACCAACGAGCCAGCCGATGGGTGAGGACTGATATCCATCTTCTTGTTTCTTTCGGTAAAGTCACGTGACTTTACCGAAAGAAACAAGAAGATGAATCCCTGCAGTCACGAAAGCTTTAAATCGAGACTGATATCCACTGAACCATACTTAGCCGAGTTCGATGCCTGGCCGCGAATAACAACCAGCGAGCGCCTTGGTGCGGTGTGTGAATCTTAGCAAAGGGGCCGTCCATAAATGACGTCACGCACCTAGGGGGGAGGGGGTCAGACATTTGTGACGATGTGTGACGAGGGGGGGGGGGCGTTTGAGAAATGTGACGTCACATCAAAATGCGCAACTTTAAATAAATATAGACAACACGTTCTACTTAATTAAATAGACTGTTTAATGTTTTCTCCAAGAACACCAGAGTGCAGCGCCACATTAAATACGCACTACAATGACAATAGTTTAAAACGATTTGAAGCATGTTTTTTTGGGGGAGGGGGGGGGCGGAGCTTTGTGACGTCATATTTGAGGGGGGGGTCTAACTTTTTGTGACGTCGTGTGACGAAGGGGGGGGGGGGGTCACAAATCGTCCAAAATCGCGTGACGTCATTTATGGACGGCCCCAAAGTCGGCCGGGTGTACCGACATGTAAGAGCGCAAAGATGCACGTGCACGAAAAAACGCACTCGCGCACTCAACGAAAATAACAACAACAAATAAACCACAGTACATACACAGAGCTAGGACGTGAAGTTTTGGATCTGGGGCCAAGTGCGGTGAGAAAGCACCAATTAAAACCGTCATGGCAACACGAGGTGTGTGGCGTGGCGAGGCCTAACGAACGACCGGACGTCTTTTTGTCGTTGGGGCCGTCCATAAATGACGTCACGCGATTTTAGACGATTTTTAACCCCCCCCCCCTTCGTCACACGACGTCACAAAAAGTCAGACCCCCCCTCAAATATGACGTCACAAAGCTCTGCCCCCCCCCCAAATTAAACATGCTTCAAATCGCTTTAAACTATTGTCATTGTAGTGCGTATTTAATGTGGCGCTGCACTCTGATGTTGTAGGAGAAACATTTATTAAAAAGTATATTTAATTAAGTAGAACGTGTAGTCTATATTTATTTAAAGTTACGCATTTTAATGTGACGTCACATTTATCAACCCCCCCCCCTCGTCACACATCGTCACAAATGTCTGACCCCCCCCCCCCCACCTAGGTGCATGACGTCATTTATGGACGGCTTGTGAAGTCATGGGGCGGGGGAGTCGAACTCTGGCAGGGCACAGGTTCAGTGACGCCACTGCGTTCCAGGTCCACCGGCTGGCTCGTTTGACTCTCGGGGTATGATTCTCGCTTCGGGTGCTGCGAGAGGTCCCGGGTTCAAATTCCCAACGAGCCCCAAAATAGTGTTTATTTTATATGAGGTCACAGGTGATTTATTTTATTTCGGTAAAGCCACGTAGACACCCTTTTGTGCCAAACCACTGCTGGGTGAAGGCTTCTGACCAGCGCTGTGTGTCAATTGGGGGTTAGTGAAGGTGACCATAAACGTTGGAGCATGGGACATACAGCCAAACATGTATTTCCTTGCACTGACAAAGTAACCTGTTATGCATCGTGATCGGCCATCCTAGGCACTAAGCTCAACCTTGCATAGATTCGGCGATCTGACGAGATCGGGTATGCAACAACAACAACCGCCATTCGCCACTAAGTGGCGGTGACGTCAACACGGCGATTGTGCCAGGCTAGGTGCACGTTGAGGCTACCACGTGAAGTGTCGAACGCCCGCTGGCAGGAGGTCACGGGGCAGACTCAGCAGGTGCCACGGGTCTACTGACTGAGATGACCGAGACGACTGGCTGATGCACCGCCTGTGCCCCCTACTGTGCCAACTTGCTGTGCTTTAGCCCCACGGCGCTCCGCTAGTTGTTGTGAGCGTCGCTCATCCGCCCTCCGTTGTTGCTGGAGGGCGACTGCCTCCAACTGCCCAACAGCAGCGTCCTTCACGAGCCTCCTCCACAGAGGCTGATCTTGACACCGCTGGTACCAGTCATCGGTATACACACATACACGCGCGCACGCACACGTGCACACGTGGGATTTACATCTGCCAACTCAATCGCCTCAATTGATTTTAGATAAAAAGTTATCAATTTCTGACCAGGGGTTAATTTCAGCCGGGTGTATCTGCGTCAGACACCGCGAAAAAAAGTCTTCTCCCGGCACACCACATCCATGATACGTCTCCATCATTGTGGCTACCAGTCGCGTGCCGACTCGAGCGTGTCCACCTCCGATTAGCACGGCGGTTGGAAACGTACGGTCCGAAAGAAGTTCGACATACATACGTATTACATACCAGCGAGCCGGGAAATATCCGGTGGGAAAAATTAACCACTGTTTATGACCAAACACGCGATGAAAGTTAATTAGAATGTGCATTTAAATGGAACGTCTCGTAAATGGATTCAATTTTATTGATTTACTTTTCCTACGAATAACGAGGTTTCCAACTGTGTGTATCGGCCCAACCCCCGAGGGCATTCGACCTCCGCGGTTTATCTAGAAGACAAGAGGCGTTCTTATTTCAATTGTTGTTGTTTGTTGTTGTTGTGCGACTTCCCTTGAAAGCACACGGGTGGAGGGGGAGGGGTATGATTCCTGCAACAGCCTTCAGAAGCAACGTGCCATTCGTTACAGTCACGGGCAAGAGGGAGAGGGAGGGGGGGGGAGGCATTGCCGACTAGCGCTGTAAAGTACAACTCGTGTAGACCAAAGGCGCTTCCTCCATCTCCCGTGCGCGTGCGGTAACAGACTCGTGCTGCGCTCCGGCACTCTGGGAAGCTGCGAGATGAACAGCGCACGGCTATCGTGGCCCCGACGCTGCTCTTCGCGTCTGTTAGCGTAGCGCCGCTCGGCGTGGTGATGTCCCACGTTGCGCGCTCAGTGCTGGGCGGCGAAACGTCGGACGCCGAACACAACGCGAATTTTGACCCGAGAGAGAGAGAGAAAAAAAACACGCATTCGGATTGATGGCTATGCATGAACAGCACAAGAGCGAGAGCCTACGCATTGTTAATTACGCGAATCCACATCGGGTCCTAGAGTCTTTTAGGGGAGGGTTCCGCGAGTTAAAACATTATTATTGCGTGAACAGCAGCGTGACACGGGTGGGAGTAAGAGGAGGATGCTGATGCTCCTGCTGATGATGGGGTAGAGGAGGAAGAGGACGGGGGGGGGGGCGTGGGTGGCTTGCGTACACGTCTCGCCCGCGCTATAAATCGGGAGCGTGGAGCTGCGTGCGAGATGGAACGGGGGAGGGGGGGGGGAGCAGGAGGATGAGGATTGGGAGTGGGAGGAGCGAGTGATGATATCGCGCGGGGCATGTGGACGTGGTGGTGGTGGTGAGACGCGGGGCTGTAGAGGCGAGCGGGAGACGAGTGCCAGCTGCTTCTCACCCGCGGACCGCCTGGGTGCCGTCATGGCAAGTACTGTCCGAGACTCATGGTCATCGACACACCTCCTAGCCGCCACCCCCCCCCTTTCCCACCCGTCCGTCTCATCTCTCCTTCGTCTAAGCCAAAAGTGCCATCGTGGTGTCCGGTCGGCTGCACTCATTTGCATTCTACATGTAGTTATATCCTGTTCCTCTCCGCTGGTCACATCCACTCACGTTCGCATCTCCGATGAGCACGCTTGGGTACGTACGGCAAGGAATAAGTTCGATATGCGGTACGAACACATCTCGTTCCAACACATGCATCCATCTCATTCCCTGTGTCTGCTCCTCCTGCCCCTGCGCGGGCATGTCGAATGCCCTTCTAGTTGTTGATTTCAATTCATCTCACCTCGCCCATGTCATCCCATATTCTTTCCTCGCGCCGTTCAGTTGCTATCGGTAACGCACTCCCTGCGCGGACGTCGGGATTCTCGAAAGCCAAGCCGAGGTGGCCGAGCCTGGTATGCGGGCGCTCGGATGTGGGTGACCATATCGCCAGAGATTGCCCGGTGTTTAGAATATGAATAGCGTTTAGTTTTTAATAAAGCGTCGCCGAGGTCGTCGTCAGCGTTCTGTGCAAATTTTAATCTCCAAGTCGCCGAGCAGCCAGAGACAAACTGGAAGGCAGCAGCCAGGCTGCAAGTCGACGCTACCAAACCATTGCCCAAGCTCTGGAATCCTCTGCGTATTAACGCTGCGAGGTTTGGCGACGCGATGGAAGAGTTGAGCGTTATCCACGCTGCATCCGCGGCGGCTTTTCTCCGCGTTCTCCAGACGCGAGGTGAGAGTGGAGTGAGTGATTTTAGAAACTTGCCCCGTTTTTTTTTTCAACTGCGCCGCGTCGGTAGCTCAAATCGAACCGGCGACCTTGGGATTAGCAAGTCCACGTGCGCTAATCCTTGACCTGCGGCAGCATCTCCGGTCTTATAGGACAGTTCTGCTCAAAACAAATGTTAGAATGGGGGGGGGGGGAAATCCCTCGTAAAAGGCGTTGGACTGAGAGACGGTGCTGAGAAAACGGAGTTGTTGTAGCTGTTGTTGTGTAACCGCGAGAGATTAAAAGCGATCAGCCGGGCTGGTTGTTGAACCGCGACGATTTGGAAGTCTCTGCGTGCGATCCACGGGGAGTGTACAGGACACAAATGCACACGGAGGCACAAACACGGCACGGGGAGGTCGGATGATGGCCCATGCGGAATCTAATTCGAGGGGTCTAACGGCACGGAACAACCGCTTACGGAGCAGAATCACACCCGCGGGGCATCCGCGACCTTACATTAGATGTCGAATTCCGTTTTGCGTTTCGATGATCGTGGAAAGGCAAATGCTGAACCGTGAGGCCGTTTTTGTTTCTTTTTCCAGGAGGGTCATGCCCGTTGCTGAGCGATTTGCCGTACGGGTGGGAACAGGGCCCACCCGCAGTGAACGCCACAATAGCCACACGCACCTCGAGCGGACGGCCATCCCCTGGCCACTTGGTGCGGTGTGTGAATCTTAGCAAAGGGGCCGTCCATAAATGACGTCACGCACCTAGGGGGGGGGGGTCAGACATGTGTGACGAGGGGGGGGGGGGGTTTGAGAAATGTGGCGTCACATCAAAATGCGCAACTTTAAATAAATATAGACAACACGTTCTGCTTAATTAAATATACTTTTTAATACATGTTTTCTCCTACAGCATCAGAGTGCAGCGCCACATTAAATACGCACTACAATGACAATAGTTTAAAGCGATTTGAAGCATGTTTTATTTTTTTGGGGGGGGGGGGGCAGAGCTTTGTGACGTCGCGTGACAAGGGGGGGGGGGTCAAACATCGTCCAAAATCGCGTGACGTCATTTATGGACGGCCCCTAACCCACAGTCCTCAAATTGTAAATGTTGTGGGTTTACTCTCCAACATGTCGGGGTGTGTGTGTGCTAAGTAGTCACTAACTTGCATGTTTTGTTTACGTGACAACAAACCTTACCATTTGACTGCGTCGGGTGGTGGTAGGTTTAACGACACATTTTTATTTATTCGATCTAACCCCCCCCGCCCGCCCTCTTTATCTTGGAAAGTGCAGCAATAGAATGGGGAACGGGAAAAAGAGATATTGCCACTATTCAGCGTATTCTAATTTCACTTTATTATCGGTTTCTCAATCGTTTCCTCCCATCAAATTAAGAATGAAAACATTACAGCCATTCTCAGCGCGCCATCAGATGGAGTAAGGCCTACCCATCATGGCAATGGGTTTTTATTTTTTATTTTTCTCTTTTATTTTTCACCCGGGACCAGTTTGGATATCACTCGCCACTGATGCCGGCCGTGCTCCGTGCTCTGGAATCGAACTTAGGTCACCGCGTTTTTCAAAATTCAATCTTTTTGATATACCCACATCACGATCCGCCTTTCCGTTTAGATCCACCTCCTTGGCTCAAATGCAACTCACGTCACCGCACGCTGCGCTTTCCTGATGATCCGATCAACAATTGCCCCGAGTCAATTCTCAGGCGTATTCGTTGCTACACCAGGTGGCAACTCAAGGGGCCAGAACGAGTCACTTTGGCCACCAAAATTACCAAAGAAAGCGAAATTAAATCAAGTACGGCACGGCAAAGGAGTCAGTAGAAATCGGTGCAAAAACAATCGCTTGCTCATGAGAACACGACGATTTGTTGCAAGTGACCGACAGAGCGCAGTCTCGACGTCACGCGAAGTGCACGCACAAAGACAACGACCCCCTCCCCCCCGTGGAGCCTTCAATAGACTGTTAAAGCAGGTGCTGTTAGCGAGCACCTATTAAGACCGGCACGGTACACTAGGAGGTGGGTGGCCAATACCAGACCTGGCCGCCTCTTGTCTCCCCAATGCGGATGTCTACACATGGCACCAGGCACTCATTTAAGGCTGAGTCGACCAAGGGCATAGTGCAGGATCGGTTTAAACCCTCGAGTCGCTAACCACTATACTCCTACTCCCCAATGCACGTACACACACGCATGTCCACATCCGCACGCGCGCGCACACACACACACAGACACGTCTCTATCTTAGTTTGATGTATAATATGGGGTGGAAAACCCACAGGTTTATGGGCTAAAACATGCCCTGAACGGAGCTGTGCTTAAATATGCGTTGCACACAACGGTCCACAGCGATGATTTGGGATCCAGTTGACGAGTGAGTAATTCTTTCGTCGCCTCACAACGGCGAGGGCTTCAGAGATTGCCTTCAAAATGAAAGATTCGTGCTGCTGATAATCAGAACACGATCCGGGCGTTACTCAATCGTCACTAACATCCTAACCACCATCGTAACCAGCCATTCGCCACTAAGTGACGGTGACGTCGCCACGGCGTCTGTGCCAGGCTAGGTGCACTTTGAGGCTGCCACGTGAAGTGTCGAAGGCTCGCTGACAGGAGGAGGTTTTGGGACAGATCCAGCAGGTGCCATGGGTTAGCTGGCTGAGATGACCGATATATGTACCACCAGCTGTACCCCATACTGTGCCAGGCTAGGTGCAGGAGGTCTCGGGACAGACCCAGCAGGTGCCATGGGTTGGTTTACTGAAATGACCGGTAGATCTACCACTAGCTGTACCCCCGAATGTGCCAGGCTAGGTGCAGTAGGTCTGGGGACAGGCCCAGTAGGTGCCATGGGTTGGCTGAATGAGATGACCGGTGGATGCATCAGCTGTGTCCCCTACTGTGCTCACCACCACCACCATCATCACGATCATTATTATGGTCCCCCCGCCTCCAACCCACCCTCCACCCCCCGTTAAAAGTCGAGCCCCCTTCCGCCTCGCACCCACGCTACAGGGCTGGAGCATGGTAAAGTATAAGTACGGTAAAATCTTCGAATAATCTGCAATCTTCGTCCAGCAGTGGATTGAACATCTGATTCAAGGAGCTGTAAATTTATGAACGTGCCACGATTATATGAGCATATAAGTGCATTTGTTTTTTATCTCCAGGGATGATTTTTTTCTTTAAAGCCACACTGAAGGGGGGAAAAAGACTACACAGCAAAGTCACGTGGCAGTTCTTTGGTACCTGCGCTCAGACCGAGATGAAAGCTGATGAAATAAAATATCCCCACGACCTGACGCGCAGCCACCCACTCACACACACACAAAAAAATGTCAGTTTACCTGCAGGGATAAGAAAAAACATCACACAGACACACACACCCACACACCGAGCCGGGCACTGCAATAGCCCACGTCTATCCGTCTCTCGCACATGCGAGGCTTCGAGTGTATTATTACATTTATATTGGCGGTGCAAGGCGAGTCATTGGAGGGGGGGGGGGGAGATGACAGCTTGCAAACAAGGTGACTTAGGGCTGCCCGTCAAAGGCTCTTACAGCACAGGTGCCATTAACGGACCGCATCAAGAATTCAGAGTGCGTGATGCGGATGATGGGAGGTGGGTGGGTGGGGAGGGAGGGGTGGTGTGAGCGGGCGACGGAGTCATCATTAGATGCCTACACACGCGGCCTGTCACCAAAGGACAAATACATTCACGCAGCAGCCTTGAAGGCAGCGCTGCGTTCCTCTCCTTTAAATCGTTTTGTCTCATTTTCAACCAAAAATGTATCCCGATTCTGCTGTCGGTATCATGTCACAAGACGGATTTCTCGCAGGAGCAGTGCATCCCATCGCGTTGGAGAATGGTCCGTGAAAGCGGATTTCACAGAGCTACCTGTGACGTTTGGCCTCAACATGAATGGGTTGCCTCCAAGTGTAATGTGTGGCACGTGGCAGTGAATCCGATATTTGTAATTCTCAAGAGCTGGAATTTAGCCCAATAAAGGGCATTCATCAAATTGTACGTCGTGATTTTTTTTTCAGCAGTCATTGGTGAGACCATGCACTCGCTGCACCTGGGTTAATTGAGTGGCCACCTGGATTCAAGTCCAGGGCCTCCGCAGTGCCAGCTCAGCACTCTGACCCTGTGACCTTGGAGCTACGCTGGCCACATCAGGGCTGCATCTCTTGAAATTGCGATGAGTGTCATCCCCTCTTCTTGGTTCTTTCGGTAAAGTCACGTAGAAGAGAAATAATAAAATAATAATAAAACATAATAAAATAATTCTCACGACGTTTCGGCCACAACGCAAGCAGCCGTCCTCAGGTGTTTTATTTTTTATTATTTTATTATTTCCCTTATACGTGACTTTACCGAAAGAACCAAGAAGATGAATCTCTGCAGTAACGAAAGCTTTAAATTGTCATCCCCTGGTTACGGGTCGGGGGTCTCTCTGGGTACTCTGGTTTCCTCCCACATGCCAACACGCTCAGAAAATTTAACTGGATAATCATCTCAGTGCTCAACCCACCTGATGTTAACTACCGCGCCTGGTACGGAGGAGGTCGTGGGTCCGATCCCGACCCTGACGCCTGCTGCTGTATATTTGGAGTTTGCGTGTCTCTCTCTCATCATCATCACGGTGGCTAGGAGATGTTAACTACCTCGCCTGGTATGCAGGACGTCGTGGGTTCGATCCCGACCCTGACGATGCCTGTTGCTGTATATTGGTAGTTTGCGTCTCTCTCTCATCATGACGGTGGCTAAAAGATGTTAACTACCTCGCCTGGTGTACAGGAGGTCGTGGGTTCGATCCCGACCCTGACGCTGCCTGTTGCTGTATATTTGTAGTTTGCGTCTCTCTCTCATCATCACGGTGGCTAGGAGATGTTAACTACCTCGCCTGGTGTACAGGAGGTCGTGGGTTCGATCCCGACCCTGACGCTGCCTGTTGCTGTATATTTGTAGTTTGCGTCTCTCTCTCATCATCACGGTGGCTAGGAGATGTTAACTACCTCGCCTGGTGTACAGGAGGTCGTGGGTTTGATCCCGACCCTGACGCTGCCTGTTGCTGTATATTTGTAGTTTGCGTCTCTCTCTCATCATCACGGTGGCTAGGAGATGTTAACTACCTCGCCTGGTGTACAGGAGGTCGTGGGTTCGATCCCGACCCTGACGATGCCTGTTGCTGTATATTTGGAGTTTGCGTCTCTCTCTCATCATCACGGTGGCTGGGAGATGTTAACTACCTCGCCTGGTATGCAGGAGGTCGTGGGTCCGATCCCGACCCTGACGCCTGCTGCTGCTGTATATTTGGAGTCTGCGTGTTCTCCCCGACGGTCGTGTGGATTCTTTTCCACGTCCTCCGGTTTTTCTCTTCACATTTAGAAACGTGTGTTTAGAGTATTTGGCCGCTCTACATTTCCACACGATGAGTCACTTCGTTGAGCTATCATTTGTGATGGGCAGGTCGCTTCTGAAAAGAGCTCTATAGCTTAGTGGGCCTTACCTGGTAAAATTTAAAGTTTAGTTTAGGTTAAGTAAAATATAATATTGAGGCTTTCCTGTACGTTAACATTTTTTTTTAAAAATAATCCACAGTCCATTGTCGTATATCCGCTGCTGGATGAAGGCCTCCTCATGCTGTGTCGGAAATCGGGTGTTGTTTGACCATACTTCCCCTCGCCGGTTGGTGCGGCTAAAGTAATGAACTATTTGTCTTTTGTCAACGTGACACTTTTTTGCTGATTGGCCGTGTCGGGTGGTGGAGGGTTACGACACATTTATAAATAACGCGATCTAACCCAAAAACGTTTATTATGAATAATAGTAACTACCAATATGTTTGTAATATTATCATAGTGGAGTGCTTCAACCATTGTGCACCGTTCTCCCCGTCCTGTATAAATAACACTATCATCATAATCATCATTATAATCATCATAATAATCATTATAATCATCATCATAATCATCGTCGTCATTACATCGGAGCACCGCCACGCGCAAGATGCCCTCTCTCTGTCCTGCGCGTGCACAATGTGCGTGTTTGCACAAAGCGCGGCGCTCCATCCACTTGTAGGCGCTCCTCGATCCACGCGAATCGTTCAAAACAATGCAGCCGTGCACCAGCCGCGCGTGTCAACGCATTTGTACCGTGGGGGCCCGGTGGTCTCGGAGCTCCGGTTGATGTCCACCACCCCACCCACCCTCCCCGTGCCTTTGTTTTGGCTCAAGCTCGCCTTCGCGCGCGAGTGTCTCTCCAAATCCGAGTCACGTCCGCTGAATCGCGAGCGTGGCCCGTGACCCCCCGTGTGGAAATGCGGCCGAAGATTATACGGATCGCGCGGCACGATGGAGAGTCATCGAGTGCACGATGCGCCCACCTGCAGGGCAATGCAGTGCCCGTGCAGAGCGGTAGAAGTAACGGCAAATGGGGGTTTTGTTTTTTTTCTTCTTGGTTCTTTCGGTAAAGTCACGTAAAATGGAAATAAAAAAATAATAAAAATAAAACATAATAAAATAATTCTCACGACGTTTCGGCCACAACGCAAGCAGCCGTCCTCAGGTGGAGAACAGGTCTGTCGAGAAGACAGAGTCTGTCGCGAAAGCTTTAAATCGGGTTTTTGTTTGTTTGTTTGACAGTCGGCGGAGAGTTTGAGTGGCAGCATCTTGGGCGAGTGGGTTCCTCAATGCGCTCTTGTTTCATCCCTGATGAGAGTATTTCGATGTCAAACGTCAAAGTGGTTCGCTACGCCCTTCCAACCCAGCTTATATATATATGCTCCAAGCACGTGTGCTGTTTCATTCAGACTCTGTCGCCTCGACGGACCTGGTTTTCACCTGAGGACGGCTGCTTGCGCTGTGGCCGAAACGTCGTGAGAATTTTTTAATTATGTTTTATTTTTATTATTTTATTACTTCCTTTCGACGTGACTTTACCGAAAGAACCAAGAAGATATGGTGAGGTGCTCACCACTTGATCACAGCCCTGAGCCATTGAAGGACATTCCAAAATCCTATGGTGGAGTTCAGTCATTTAAAACAAAACAAAAACCTAATGCACACACATATCCCATTTGCACAATTCTTATAGCATGGAGGCTACAACAAAGACGATATGTTTAAATTTTGGATTTAGTCTGCCAGTAGTGGGCGATGTTGTGACGTGGTTTTACGAGATTAAGTAATTTTCAACTTTGCCAAAAATGGACGGTAACGCCGACACGCGTGATCTTCTCCGTTGTCATGAACCTCACTCGGCCATTTATGTCTGCAGTGACACAGACGGCGCGTATTTGTGGCAATGCCGTACACCCAGAGATATTCACCGGGAAAAGGTGGAACCACGAAAGCTCTGTAAAACGAGCGGCCATTTCGCAGCGTTTTTGTTCAACGCTTACACATTTGATAAATTCAAATCACGAATGATAAAAATCGTCGGGACAGCTGGAGCTCTCTGGGAATTCCTTGACTCTTGCACCTCGTGGTCCGAACAATGTAGTCATAATAAATATGTAAATACACATACAAGTGTATCTCAGCAGAATAACAAACACACGTTTGGGTTAGGACAGCATATGAGCCTTGGCCTCCAATATCTTGTGTTCCCAGCAGCTGTTATTTAAGCGGGCAACTGGGGCCGGCTTTAGCCCACCGATGGGTCGTCGCGTTTCGCCGCGTTGCTGTTCGGCAGTCGATGATGTCGATGACGCCCCTCACCCACCTCCCGTCCAGCGGCACACGTTGGGGAACAAAGGTGATGCTTTGCGCAACTGTTTTCCTGTTTGTCCGATGAAGTCGAGCGATCGATTTCTTAAATAATTGCAAAGCCCGGTGAGAACACTTAACTGCTTGGCATCTTCCCACCGACTAAAGCCCCATGCTGCGGAATTCCATCGACTCTCACGGTGGATGTTATTTGTTGTTAATCCCCGCAGCCTCGGACAGCGCGATTCGCGTGGGGCCTCCGGCGGTGAGCGAGTGAGTGGAGGATGCTACGCAACAGCAGCACAGGTCCTCCTCCTCATCATCCTCATCATCATCACCACCAGCAGCACCAGCTGTCGGCCGAGGAACCTCATCACCTGGCAGCAGGCGCCCGGCTCCAGGACTGCCTGTCCAACGTGGCCCTCTACCTGGTGCTTTTCTTCGCGTGCCTCTTCGGACTGGTCGCCCTGCTCCTTGCCGTGCTCCGGCGGTTGCGCAACGCCGTGACGCCGGCGTCGGCCGCCCTGCCCGGGGCGCCGATGTCCGACTGCGCTGGCAGCGACTGCAGCGCTCGCTCGGCCGTCGAGATGGACGACCTGGCCATGGTGGACTTCTGCAGCGCACGCGGCCACGTGGCGTGAACGGAGTGCGGTGGGCGCTGGGAAAGTGGCCTAACATCTTTTGCAACACAGCCCTACAAACAGAAAGCCAATGCTGCCCTAACAACACCGCCCTACAAACAGAAACCCAATGCTGCCCTAACAACACCGCCCTACAAACAAAAACCAAACGCTGCCCGAACAACACCACCCGACAAACAAAACCCCAATGCTGCCCTAACAACACCGCCCTACAAACAAAAACCCAATGCTGCCCTAACAACACCACCCGGCAAACAAAAACCCAACGCTGCCCTAACAACACCGCCCGACAAACAGAAACCCAACACTGCCAATATTACGATTCAAAATTTTTTTTTGTTACCCAAGATGAATCTAAAGAGGTAAAGGTACAGCCTTGCAATCGCTTGCTCTCCACATCGCCAGTGAAAGGGCCTCCACTCTATCGAGCAGCGGTGGCCAACTGGCGTCTCGTGAGCTGCACGTGGCTTTTGATCCACGAGGTTTGGCTCTATCGAAGGGGCATCACGGTAGAACGTGCTGTCACGGCAGCGAAGAATAATAAATGATCGTCTCCCGTGCCGTGCCAAAAACTGTCAATATATACACACACTTACATATGCACTTGGCACTTTGCAGAACTCACGGCTTATTTTTGACTCTGTTACAGGTCGGCCATTCCTGCTTTTGAGCTGTACAGGCCCTCCAGAGAGTAGATTGGCCTCTACTCATCCAAGAGTTGAGAGTACCTACACTTTTCCCCACGACATGATACCACGTTTATTATTAAGACTGGTCTGCAAGTGACATTAATAACGCACAAAAACGTTGAAGGAAATGGACATGCTTCATAATTTATGTTACATTTTCGTTGCTCTAAAACTAATAATAATTTACGGCTTGTTTGTCAATCTGCTGCTGGATGAAGGTGACCTCCGCATGCCGTGTCGACCGTGAGTGGTTTTAACCGTACTTCACCGCACGGGTCAATTCGTAGGGGCGACCCAGGAATGATTCAGACATGGCTTGGCGTTTACCGTGGCAGAGAATTGAACTCAGCTCGCTCGATCAACGGCTCCGTTTGAAAACCTCTGCGCGAGTGGTCCCTCACACTTGATCAGTTGTGTATCTGTGTGCACTCGTTGAACTCTTGTTGCACGTGTCTTGAGATGAAGAAACAAGATGCTTGACTGTCTACAGCCACCAGAGCATCGCGCGAGGTTACAGGGCATGGCTCTGGAAGATGACGCCACGCAGCTACTCGTGGAGTTATGAGAACGACAATTTGACAGCGTGCCCGCACATTTTCCTTGCGAAGAACGTCTTGTCACATGGCAGCCGTCCCGTATTTTTCTCGTGAAATTTTAGATGGCAACATCTATATAGAAAAATAAGTCCATGCAACAAACGGCGAAAATTGAGCGATGAAAGGTATTTTTGTACAATTGGTTTGAGTGCGTTTGTTGAGTCATCGTTAGCTAGTCTGTGGCTGTCAACCCACCGCATTTATTGACGTGACGACTCATTGCGCGTCCGTTTGGTATCAAACCCAGAAATCCAGCGGTGCTGGGTCGGTTTGCCTGACAGGACAGGGCCATGCATTACCACCCACCACCCACCCACCCCCAACCCCCCACCCACATACCGCCCACCCACAACCCCGCACCCACCCCGCACCCACCCACCTCCCACCCAACCCCACCCCCACCCACCCCCCACCCACACCCCCCACCCACCTCCCACCCACCCCCACCCACCCCCACCCCCCACCCACCTACCACCCACCCCCACCCACTCCCAGCCCACCCCCACCCCTCACCCACCCATCACCCACCCCCAACCCACCCCCCACCCACCCCCACCCCCCACCCACCCCCCACCCACCTCCCACCCACCCCCACCCCCCACCCCCACCACCCACCACCCAACCCACCCCCCACCCACCCACCCACCCCCACCCACCTCCCACCCACCCACCCCCACCCCCCACCCACCCCCACCCCCCACCCACCCCCACCCACCCCCCACCCCCGAGTCATTCGACCACCACTTTCTGTTGCTGTGAATTAACTGTGGCGGTCGCGCTTGATAGATGTAAGATATCAAATAAATAAAAACGAAACCCATTGAGTCCCTGGCACGAATTCTGACATTAACATTTGTCCAAAAACACATGAGGTCATCACTGATGCATAGCCTGCAGAGATATTATTTGACACGGAGATGGATGTTGTTTTTCGCAGCTTTGTGAATGCTTACAACTTGCCTGCAGGCCAATTTCCATGGACACTCGCTTCATTTTCCCGTGTAATATTTGTACACGTAACACTGTCAATATAAACTGATGGTAACAGTGCCCAGTCGGTTGAAGCAGTTATTTAACCATGAAATTCTACATTTACGTGGCTTGAATACACACACAAAGACAAAGATCCCCAGTATAGCCTCAACAGACTGTTCTGGAAAGTGCTGCAAGCGAACACCTATGATGGCTGGCACGTCACGTGAGGGGGTTTGTGGCCAGAACCAAGCCCAGCCGCCTTTGTCTCCCTTTTGGTGATGCTTTACACATTGCGCTAGGTACTCATTAAAGGCTGAGTTGATCTAGGGGAGGCCCAGGACCGGTTCAGATAACACTTTACAAGAATTATAAATGGTACATTAGTTATTGGCTGATGTTGGGGAGAGGAAGGGGTGCAAAGGAAGGGTGATGAGAGGGAAAGGGAGGGGCGAGGGATACGCTTTTGAAAGAAAAAAAACCACGAGTCTTCAGGGAGGGACGAAAACTGGTGAGTGAAGTTGCCCTGTGTGATGTGGAGTGGGGGTTTTATTCCAATGGAGGGGAGAGCCAGGAGGGGGAAAAGGAGTGGAGATGTGACTGTGTATGGGGAGTAGTGAGGGACAATTCATTCCCACCGCAATACTTTTGTCCTGGAGTTTGATGGTCCTGGCGGTGATGGACCCCCCCCCCCCGCCACCCCTACGTCCTAACCCAGCCATAGATGCTCATATAAATAAATAACATTGATGTGTCCGCTCTACCACGTAAATCAAGATCTGGTGTCCACCCTGTCCCCTACTGCTGCTCGCACCGAAACCAAAACTCGAGTTTACATCTGGTGACCCCCTCCCCCTAAACCCCCCCAACCCCCCCGCCCCCGCAACCCCCCCCCAAACCCCCCCTCCACCCCCTCCCAAACCCCCCCAACCCCCCCTCAATCCCCCTAACCCCCCCCCTGCAACCCCCCTCCCAACCCCCCCCCCCCCGTAACCCCCCCTCATTTACAGACGGCCAGTTCATTGGCGCGGACCATTCATCACATGCGGTGGTGGCAGAGGCCATCTACTTCACCACATCATGTTTGTACGAGGCGACACAGGGTCCCAACGTTAACTTGGTCGCTTTCTTGTGTTTATTGCACCACGCCTGCTGTGGGTTCGTCGGTTTTTGTTGTTGTATCCAGGCCCCCCCCCCCCCCCCCCACATTCTCTCTCATGAACGACGCCTGCTTTATCACGTCCGACTGTGCATGCGCCACGGTACGCAAATGCACACGCGTTCGCAGGTATTTGTCTTATTTATTTAAATTATAATTACAATAATTTACATATATACTTTTTTTTTGCGAATCACGACTGGATACAGGCTGCCCCGTACCTTTTGGTCACGGCGGTCAATCCACTGCTGGATGAAAGCTTCTCCAGCGTGTTGGCCATGGGGGTGGCTTGACCATACTTCACCACCCTGGTCAGTGCAGGCCGGTGAAGTTGGGGGAGCCTATTGCCAGTTCTGATATCACTCAGTAATCGAACTTTAGATCTCCGGTTTCATTGTGCAGTGCGCTAACCACTACGCCACCGCTCCGCATGCTGCACCTACGTTTGGTTTCATCAGCAAAACGTCCCAAAGCAACCAAAAACAAATACTTTGAAAAGAGTATTGAGACTGAGTGAGGCATTCTGGATAAACACAACAAATAACTACCATGTCCACAAGATTTCACGATACAGTTGCAATTCATATTTAAAATAACCCATCCATAAGGTGGTGCGAAAATGATGTAATATACCTCGAATAATGTTCTACGCATTGTATTGCAATGGAAATGCTTCGTCGTTGACGAGCAACAACGGGAAGATGCGCAGGTCAAAGATGTCATTCAAACCATTAAGACGCGGCCGTCACTATTAGGAGTAGTGGCCGGTGATAAAGTATGATGGAGCTGTGACAGCCAAGGAATAAACCAGGCCCGAGGACGTGTCCACCGAGGAGATGAAACGATGAAATCATCTTGCTGCCACAACGTGCTCTGCGGATTGTTACATCGCAGAGCCCTGAGCGATGATGACGACGACAGGGATCGATCCATGAATTCCATGTCACCATCTAGCAGTAGATTGATCACGGCTCGTGACTATGACGACGATGAGCATCAGGGGCAATTTAATTCTAGATTTGAAGCTTTCGTGACTGCAAGGAGTCATACTCTTAGGCTTTTTCGGTAAAGTCACGTAGGTAAAACATTAAATTAATAGAAGTAATAATAGAAATAAACTACTAAATCACGACGTTTCGGAGGCAACACAAGCTTACGTCTTCAGGCGGATGTAGATGGTCATCTACATGACAAAGGCTCATCTACATGACAAAGGCTCAGTACCAACAAGCAGCAGACGTCCTGACCATCTCTTGGGACTTCTCTCTTTACTTGATACAGCAATCGTGCTGTGACGGTTCCACCTGAAGACGGAAGCTTGTGTTGCCTCCGAAACGTCGTGATTTATTATTTTATTTCCATTATTATTTCTATTTTTTTTTTTATTTTTTTACCTACGTGACTTTACCGAAAAAGCCTAAGAGTAGGGGCAATTTAATTGACTCCGGATATTATTCAACCGGCCTCCGCTCTTGAGTGGAGTTATCAGCGGTGCGCCACCATGGGACACGCGCAAAATGTAGTACCTGTCATACCGCTGATGCTATTAGCATAATAATTTCAGAATTAATCTGTGCTGTCCAGTAGGTCATGTCATGGCTGCACACATTAGCATCGTTTAAATATACATATGTGAAGAAAACGGTGCCGTGTAATTGCATCGCGTTCATAATGAAACTGACGTAATTTATTTCAAGGAAACATTCGCAAATAAATGCCCTTGCAAATAAATGTCCTTGCGATGAAATATGTAATGAATGTCTCATTATTCAGGTGATATATACCAATTCGCAGTGACGCGCAAACAGACTCAGACATTCATTGGAGAAACAATCCAAGATGAACCATCATCTTCTTGGTTCTTTCGGTAAAGTCACGCAGAAGGGAAATAATAAAATAATAAAAATAAAACACAACAAAATAATTCTCACGACGTTTCGGCCACAACGCAAGCACCTGAGGACGGCTGCTTGCGTTGTGGCCGAAACGTCGTGAGAATTATTTGGTTGTGTTTTATTTTTATTATTTTATTACTTCCCTTCTGCGTGACTTTACCGAAAGAACCAAGAAGATTAATCCTTGCAGTCACGAAAGCTTTCAATCGAAAGGAACCATCCTGATAATCTCGTCTTGAGATTCCCGAACGGATTTGCTGGCCAAGCACACAACTTTAGCATTTTCATTCAAATAACTAAACCACGAATCTTTTATTCCAGACTACATTGCCATATATCCGTGATAAAACAAATAACACATTTAAGCTATTCGTCAATCGACTTTCCTACGAAGGCCCCCCTCCCGTGGGGATTGCTTAACGACACTTCAAAACGCCGGCTATTGGAGGTCTGTGCAAGAGCAAGTAGAGTTAGCCATGCCCTGGGAGTCGAACTCAGGTGATTGGGTTCGTAGTACAGCGCACGAACCACTGCACCACCACCGCTTACTCCCCCACCCCCATTCTACATCACCCCTGCGAGCCCCATTCTAATCGCACCGCGTAAACACGTCCGCTCTCTTCTTGGTTCTTTCGGTAAAGTCACGTAGAAGGGAAATAATAAAGTAATAAAAATTAAACATAATACAATAATTCTCACGACGTTTCGGCCACAACGCAAGCAGCCGTCCTCAGGTGAAGAACAGGTCTGTCGAGAAAACAGAGTCTGAATGACACACCCCAGGCTTGGAGCGTCTATTTAAGCTGGGATGGAGGGGAAAGGGCGCCTTGACACAATAATTTGCATATCAAGAGGAATTTTAGCATATTTATGGGAAATGCAGATATGCGATTAGTACTACTTGTGAAATGCGTAGGAGGTTATTATTTTATTATTTCCCTTCTACGTGACTTTACCGAAAGAACCAAGAAGATGAATCCTTGCAGTCACGAAAGCTTTAAAACGTCCGCTCTCCTCAAACGAGGCGACGGGCCAGTGGCCGTGCATTTGCCGGGGCAATGCCGCGTGGAATGGAGCGAGCGTGGTGGGGGGGGTGGGGAGAGAAGAGCCTCATGCCACTATTCCATTACGACGACCCCGACAGAGCCCCGCGGCTGCTGCTGCTGCCTGTGCTGGCTTTAGTGACCCCGTGCCGCGCAAGGGACACGTATCGCAGATGTGGTGGTGCCCAGGCACGCGGCAGTTCATATGTGGGGTGAATATCGCCCAAGTTCATCAGAGGCCATATCTTTCCCTTCCTCTCTCTCTTTTTTTCTTTTTTTACGATCAGTGAAAACAAGGAGATGCTCGGTGTAGTCGGCACTTTGCTTCGTTCATCATTTCGTAATTTTTTTTTTACATTTTTAAACTTTGCTTTATGTAAACCCCCACCTCTCGCTCACTCTCTCGCTCACTCTCTCGGTCTCTCTCTCGGTCACTCTCTCTCTCCCCCTCCATCCTTCCTGCGCCTTCACTCACTTGGTATTCGCGAGACGTCCCGGCGACGAGTAAAGAGCAGCGGGGGGTGGAAGCTCAGGGTCGTGTGGGCGGCTGGGTGGGTGGATAGTTGTGGGAAGAAGAAGCCTTTGAGGTCTGAGCACAAAGGTGGGCATGTGCGCTGTGTAGGACGCCACTTCATGTATGGAGGGGGGTGGTGGGTGGGGGCGCCGAAATCTTTGTTGTCTATTTATTTTTGGGTTTGTTTCACCAGCGAAGGCCCACTGAGCTGTGTAACTCTTTTTTTCAGGAGCCACCTGGCAATCACAGATTGTAGCTTAACGAAGTGGCTGATCGTCGTGTGTAAATGGACAGCGGCCACGTGCTCTAAACGCGTGACGTTGATTCTAAATGTGGAGGGTGGAAAAAAACTGGAGGACCCGCAAATAAATCCTCGCGAACACGGGGAGAGAGACGCGACAACTCAAAATATACAGCAGACGTCAGGGTCCGGATCGAACCCATGACCACATGTATACCGGGCGAGGTAGTTGCCATCTCGCCACCGCTGATTGAGCCAATATATTTCGTACTACGCAACTTGATTGTTTTGCTACTGTCGCTGAGAATAAAGAAAGGTCTTGGTGCGTTGTACTGCTGATATGAAATATGTGTGTCACCGGAGATGCAGCGGCTTCTCAGAATTCGTTCAAACTTTCACGGACGCATTGTACTTCACACCCCGATACAATCCACCCAGCGTTATAACTCCTCCGATTCGTTTGGAATTGTTTCACACTCTTGAGGACTCATTGCATTCCAACGTTGCCACCGCCACTCAAGCCTGACAACACCCACCACCCAACCCCCCACGCACTCCGTTTCCGATACATTTGAGACTCTATTTGGCCAATGTGCGTAACACACGTGGTGCAGGCTGCTGCAGGCATAGTGAAGTATGGTCGAATGCCTCCCCACAGTGTGGGAAGGCCCTCGTGAAGCAGTGGATTGCCAAAAGAGCCGTGACCTTATCTGCTTACCTTATCGAGATTTATATACGATTGTTGCAAAGCGCCTGATTTTTGTGAAGGCGCTTTACAAAAATCATGGAATTGTACATAAGATGAAAATGTTTTCGAGATGAAGAATGTACATATAGAATTGTACACGTGTAAACGTAAATGTATACCATAGACAAATGCTTATCGGCTGAAATATTAACATTTTGCTTCTCTTTCAGTGACAAAAAAACCTACTGCTATAATTGGTAATGATCCCGTTACTCAGGGTGCACATTCAAATGATTAACAGTGTTGGTTTATCATCCACGCTGAATTGATTAGTCTCACAGCAGCAGAGAACTAAAGTATTAATACAATCGAAACGTCGTGAGAATTTTATTGTTTTATATTTTTCTTATTTTCTTATTTCCCTTCTACGTGACTTTACAGAAAGAACCAAGAATATGAATCCTTGCAGTCACGAAAGCTTTAAATCAAAATAATACAATTGTCAACTTACAACGCACCGCACAACAATTGCCCAAGCTCTGCTGTCCTCTATATATATGAAAGTGTCATCGGCCAATTAATTCGTGTCTACATGTGAGAGGAAACCGGAGCATCCTAGAGAAAACCCACACGTGCGAGGGGGAAACACTCTATCCCATACAGATGCAACGAACAGTTGGAGTTCACATTGTTGCTGTACCGTCTTCTCCTGGCAAGCAAGCGTACGACACATTGACGCTCATTGGAAGGGAGTTTCGCAACTAAACCATTATTCATTTACCAGGTAAGGCCCACTGAGCTATATAGCTCTTTTTCAGAAGCGACCTGGCCACAAATGATAGCTCAACGACCAACATCTGTGCAATAATAATGTGTGAGATCTACCAAATCACGCCTCCAGTACTGCATTGGTGAAAGGCGTGCTTTGTTAATGTGTAGCTTTTAATTGACGGTCGGGCTATCTATGTTTTCCCGTGAGGCTGGTGACGTGGGTGAGTGAGGGCTCTAAAGTGGCAACCCGCTACGCCACTGGGGATCAAAAGTGCAGGCTTGTTGCGCGGTGCGCCCAGCCACCGTGCCACCGTTCGCCACAAGTAATGCCGGCACACACAAAGGGGCCAGATAAAAGGGTAAAAAGACAATAATCATATTTTGCTACTGGCAAAGGAGGTTCCAATGATGTAAATTCTTGCCCCGAGCTCTCATACTCTGATGGTGCATTGTCTTTGAGTTGTGCGCCTTTTGGCGTCATATGGTCCAACACCATGTGAGACTCGGCTCTAAAAAAGATGTCTCGGGTGTGGACCAATCAATTTCAAAGACAGTGGATACATTATCAGAGTTGTGTTTTTTTTTGCATTCCGACCGCAGGTATTGCGTTCAATGCAAACATGACTCCTTGTAAAAAAAGGTGTCAGTTTTGTTGCCAGATAAAAGGGTAAAAACCCCAATTTTCATTGTATGTATTTCGCACCGTGTGTAGCCACCCGTGCTAATCGGAGATGCTGGGTGGGGGGGGGGCAGCAGTCAGTGCAGTTTATTGTCTAGCGCAAGAGTCAATAAGCTGCGGCTCTGGAGACGCGCGTGGCGGCTCTGTGGGGGGACTGCTTCGTGACAAACTTAATTTGGAGCTTTCGTGACTGCAGGAATTATTCTTTGGTTCTCTATGTATCTCTCTGTGATATCTGTCTGCTTATATGTCTATCTATGTTTCTGGTTCTGTGTTTAAGCTCTCTCTCTCTCAAATTTAGCATTCTCAGGAAGAACGTAATCAACCAGATAGGGTGTTTACTGTTATGTTATCCGACTCTCTGTTGTATTACATTACATTTATAAGTAGACTAGATTTGTGTTTCTATTTCATTTATACCTGATGACGATTGCTTGTGTTACAATCGAAACGTCGTATGCGAGTATTTAATTTAATTTATTATTTTATCTTTATACGTGACTTTACCGAAAGAACCAAAGAATGAATGCTTCGTCACAGTTATTCCTCCAGCACCACCGTCTCGCATTCGCCACAATGCATTGCGGCTCTTGGATATTGAGTTGGTTTTTTATCGGATTCTAAAAAAAATTGTCTCTCCTCGTTATTTTGGTCGACAACCCCTGGTCTTGTAACACTTTTGTGCAACAACTTTTCCCCCCCATTAAGGAGTTGACAACACTGGAAATAAGTGAACTGGAGTCGTTTTATCACCCCCCCCCTGCCCTCCCCCCCCCAACCACTTTGAATCTCTGAATCAACTCCTTAACGCCCCCATGTCCGGCTGGCTTCAGTCCCAACAAGAGAGGACGCGAGAGACCCACGCATGTGGAGAGACCTCCGCGCGAGGTCAAATCCTCCGCGAAGCCAGTCTTGTTGCTCCTCGGCTGAGAAGCGGCTCACGACGACGGCGACATTGAACCTCGTGGCCACGTCCGTGAAATCCAATGGCAGAACGCACGCGGTTTCTTCCGCGAGCGATACGGACGAAGCACACGGAGAGCGGCCGATGCCGTTCAAGATGCTCGCAAGCTAAGCAGGGCTTCGAGCCCGGAATCAATCGTGCTTGGGGCGGTTGACCTCCGCTTGCACAAACAGTTGTCACAGGGGCTCGTGGCCGCTGCGTTGTGTGGCAGCAGTGGAGAGCGCAGCGAAATACATCGTTGTGCTGTACTTATATGCTCCCGCATTCGCCAACTGACGCATCGACAATTCAAAGTGCGGTTACCGCTTGTCAGTCCGTGCACGCGTGCGCGTCTGCAGGTTAACAATGCTGAACGCGGCGCGCGCATGTGATGCGTCGCTAAGCGGTCAAATTGCAAGGACGTCGTGCAATAATAAAAACATTCCTGCGGAGGGAGCTGGTAGGAACGTTGGGTTGCTCGGTCAATGGCCAGGGTCAACGGCGGCGTGGTGTATTCCGCAAATATGCCCGACTGTGACGGCGGGCACAAGCCGGCGTGAGTAGGTTAAACGTTGAGTTTTATAAGGGGATCAGGTGATGACCAGCCCCTCCCCACCCAGCCCCACCCCTCCCACCCCCCACCCAGCCCCTCCCCACCCAGCCCCTCCCCACCCAGCCCCTCCCCACCCTCCCCTCCCCACCCAGCCCCTCCCAAACACGGAACGACCTCCAATTTCACCACGTGGAGGCATTCACAACCAGTACGGTATGAGTCACAATGGGTTTATTTTTAGTTAGATCGTGTAGGTATGTTGACGTTTTTAATGTTACTGCCGTATGACCAATTCATTTGGTTCATCAGGAAAAGCGGAATTTTGTCATATTTGCAATTGTCAGATTGGCGCACAACGAGATTTCATAGGCTCAGTTGGGTGGCGAATGGTGATAGTTCAAAATTAGCATTACGTAGCTCCACGAACCCGTCCTCTCCACACCACCACAGAAATTCAATTAATTATGAATCACGAAACAACCTTGTGCGTATGTTGGGGCTTCTTTCACACCGTGCGTAGCCAACCTTGCTCATCGGATGAGGTGCGGGACAGACCTCGCTGGAGCATACGCGACCAAGGCGAACTGTGGCGCAGTGCCGGTTTAAGCGAAGTGCGGGGCCTATAGCATGATGTTATTAAGGGGCCCTAAATAAAAAAAAACCACTTAAATATTAAGACATACACATTTTTTACTTGCATAGCCAAGTAATTGTATTTTTTCATTTGCTATACAGCCGGATAACCTTAAACACCCAGTCGTTCATAAAAGTTGAAGGCGGTATAGTACTATAGCAATAGAGCAAGTGCAGAATCACTGAACCGGAATTGATAGCTTGAAAGCATTTAGCGCGGGGCCCTTGAAAGTGCGGGGCCCGTAGCATGTGTAGCAGCTACTACATGTGTAGCTACTACATATATAGTAGCTACTACATATATAGTAGCTACTACATATATAGTATAGTAGCTACTACATATATAGTAGCTACTACATATATAGTAGCTACTACATATATAGTAGCTACAACATATGTAGCTACTTTTCCTACGAGGATAATCCGGCACTGGTCGGGTGTAGAGGACGGGACAAGGGACGGGGAGAATTTTGATGACCGGCGGTAGAACGCGTGATTCATTCTTTTCGTATATTCCCCACCCAGTCCAGTCCAGCTCTCTCCCCCTCCTCCTCTCTCTCTCCAGGAAGGAGTCAGTGAAGGAGCCACGAGGAGAGATGACGTCGCGCGCCTGTTGATTTATGTGGCGTGGACACATTTCTCACATTCTCATTCTCGGTATCAAAATATAAAAATATCACAGAGTCTCCGAGGCGCTGTCAATGAGAACAACCTGGCCCTCCCATCGTTCTTCCGCAAAGGCATTACAAACAAAAAAGTAATCACCATTCATCACGCATCAAAGCACGCGGCCCCAGTAATCCTTAATCATCGTTACAAATAGCACCGTCCCGACTGTCATCGCACGGCATTGCCATTATCACAGCTACCTCGCGTCACCGTTAATCACGTGTCCTGCGGCCAGACAATGGTCATAAGACTGTCTCGTACATAAGTAATATACCCTACGCCATGCGTAGAGCGCCATGCACAATCAATTCTTTGGTGGGGTTTTGTTTTTGTATTATTATCTGTGTAAGGAACTGGCTCGTTGGTGTGCTGCGTCGTGGGATGTAATTTCGTGAAGGACGCCTCTGTAAAATTAAATTCATTCGTGACATACGAACGCTGTTGGCTGTGATTTTATTTATGCTATTTAAAAAAATATATACATTTTTAAACACGTCCCTGCCAGTGTTGGAGATGCTTCCGTACGTAGGGGGGTTCATGGGAGGGAGGTTAAATGGTGAGCTGGTGAGCGCGGCAGCTGAAAGAAAGGTGGCAAGTTTCTTAAAGGACCATGTGTTGAACTTCTTTCGCACCGTACGTAGCCAACCGTGATAAATCGGAGGTGCGGGTGACACCACAATTAGTCGATCAGCAGGTCGCGTGTGGTGAGGGGGGGGGTAAGGTGTGGGTACTCCCACTCCCTGTAAGATCTTTGGCCATCGTGGAAGAGTAGGCCAAAATAGCCTCCATAGAAAAAAGCTTTTGGAGGCTTTTGTCAGTCGCAAGAAATGTACGTTTTACATCGCATTCCTATTGTTCACGTGGGACATTGAAGCAAAAAAGACGGACAATGTGTTGTGTGTGTGTGTGGTGGAGACGAGATTGTGCAGACGGGGTGCAATTTAAATCCATCAATTAGCTGATGTATTGATTCATCGCCTCTTTGAGCAGTGTTTTAGCAATTAGCTGTTGACTTTTGACAGGCCACTTGGCAAGGAAAATCGACTGGACCGCCTTAGCATTCTGACCGTTCCAAATATTGTCCACAACCAGCGCGCGCCTACAAATAATCGCCCGTGCTTCTTCGCGTGTAACCTCAAGGTAAGAGGCTTGAGCATTGGCGACGATTGTGAATGCACGTGGCCAAAGAAAACACCCCCCCCCAATCCCACCATTCAACCTTGACTCTAGTGTTCGGCGATTCACAAATTAAATTCCTCGTGGCATGGAACGTCGCGCGAAATCATCGATCAAAATGCAGTTGTTTCGCTCGCGGTTGAAGCGCGCACGAGAATGTTTTAATATTCATGGGGAACACAATATGTAAATGCCACGATGTCGCATTTCAGCAACTGAATCGAACCTTACGGGACGGAGACAGATGCGGCAAGAGAGCGAAAAATCGGGTGGAGGTAAAGCCCCGCAATTTCTTTGTCATGTAACTGCCGGCAGAAGGGGCCTCCAGAGTGTACTTGGCCTACTCTTCCATGCTGCCCAGATATCTTGGAAGAGACAGGGAATACCCACACTTTTCACCCCATCATCCGGGACGATACGGAAAAAATTAACCCGTAAAAACAAAGTTTTTCACTATAAATCCTTTATATGCGTGGCGGCTAGAGTCCTCTCGTCCTCTGGCTTGAGATGGCTGCCACCTATGGGTCAGATGATTGCGTGCCACCATTAAGCAATTGGTAATTACATATAATTTTTTTCCTAAAAAGTGTAACATTTTGGAAAAAAATTTCACGAAAATTAATTGTCACGCACAACGAGTCTGTGTGCAAAATGTCAGCTCGATTGGATCACGGGAAGTGGGTTAAAAAACGACCGAAAAATTTGCACGGTCGTAAGCGCGCAAGCAAGCAAACGAACTTAATATAAAGGATTAAAAAAACGTGGCAATTTGTGGGGAAGTCAATAATTGTTGTCCCCTACGGATAAGACCCCCCCCCACCCCCTCCATAGGAATTGGGAATGTCCACCACTGGCTCCGACAGGATTGTTACCAGGACACGAACACCGTGTCGACGCCCATTTGAACAGCAAATCCCCGACTCGATACGGCGATAGTGACTGCTGGGTTGCTGTGAGCGAGAGTTTGCAACGAGGTCTCGTCTTCCTCGAGACATCGATTGTTCTCTTCGCCCAGGCACCCAAAGATGTTAGTTATTGCACTGCAACCGGGGTTTGAAAGGATTTGAAAACTTCATATTTTGTATGCTGTAATTTACCAGGCTTACGGAACGCCTAGTCTGTATACCATTCACACGTCCTGCGCAAGCCTACGGGGTGTAATCTGGAAACAGCGTGCTGCTAATCATCTGGGGAACATGCTTATAATGAACACAGATCACAGTGATTTTATACACGCGCATGCAGGTCACTCTATCAAAAGACTTGGAAGTCATTTGAGACTCAGAATAGACGATAATCTTGTTAATTCTCACTGCTTCCCCCCCACCACCGCCATCTGTACGACTTGTCACGTGTCCTCCTTTATTAAAGTCACTATCGCGATATTGTCATACATAAAGTCTATATGCGACGCATCATTGGAAGGCGGGGGGGGGGGGGGCAACTATGACCTTGCATTTTATTATATAGAATTGTTTTTTACACAAGCCAGCATGTTTTCTTTGTTTTATTTATACTATCGTTTTAGTAGAACAAAAAATATCCCACACAATCACACCAATATAATGTAAGCTTAAAATAGTATATCCAGAAACACGTGCTCATCCCTACTCTAAACAAAACACAAGAGATTAACCATAACTCATCTGCTTGCGACGTACATACAGGATGTATATGTAGTAAAAATGAAAATTGTATGTAATTTGACAGTAAGGCCAAAGTATAAAACATGTTTTTTAAATGCGCCTTTTTTAATACCATATACAGCGTACTGTACATTTTAAAACGTTGATTAAAACGTTGCACTCGTTGACAGCATACTGCACCTTTACAATCAGCACTTATATTTCCCTTTATTTCTATGCTTTCCACCTCAAACTTTAGATACTATACACCTTCAATAAACATTCTGTTGAAACTAATGGGCACACACGCGCGCGCACACATTTCAATTGTAAAAGTACAAAACACAGCATCTAATTACGATATATCCATCAAGTGGACAGACCACGTGCGGACCTACAATGTAGGTACAAAGTTGCAAAGGCAGCTTTAAGGGCAAAAGTGAAAAGCATTTTGATCGACTTTGGAGAGCCTCCAAAGATTTTCGAGACGCAATTTATTCCAGACGGTTACTGCAAAGCTTTGCTCAAACTGCTGTCACTGTGAATAAATATCCCGTCCCTTTTGAAGACACCACTTTGCAAGTCAACCTGCAGAGAGCGAGAGAAAGCTATTTTGGAAGCACGTGGACCTGTTTTCCAAGACTCCTTTTTGCAGGCACGGCAGCCCGGTTACATTTTCTCAAAAGCATCGTCACAAGATTCCACCTAAGGGCCAATTCAATATACAAGCTCGTATTATGTACAGTGGGAATACTTAAATTACGAAGTACAAACAAAAAATACTTAACAATACAATGGGGCATGTGTTTGTATTTCAGATAATTTAAAAGATGAAGAGCTCACTGATAATACTGTACATTCCCGCCTATCCAGAACTCTTCACAATTTCAAGACTCTACAATGGAACTCATGCGGGTCAGAGCGAAGATGGTGGTGCATTGTGCACCGTCAGTCACGTGCGGGGAGGTGTGGTTATTCCTCTTTTCTTTTTGCTTTTGGGCTGCCCCCCTGTCCCGGTGGTAGCTTGCTGCTGCTGCTGACGCAGCTGCTGCATCTGCTGCTGTTGCTGCTGTTGTTGCTGTTGCTGCTGCTGTTGTTGCTGGTGCTGCTGTTGCTGCTGCTGCAGACGGTGTAGTTGTGCAGCTGCGATGGCCCTCTGCTGAAAGAACTGCTTCTGAAAGGCTGCTGCGTATTGCTACAGCGACCATGGTTTTGGTTAGGTTGCATGGCAAGTGGTCGTGGTGGGAACAGGTCAGGGAGAGAGGGAGATGAGGATAATGGTGGATGGTGGGTGGCAGGGGTGAGTGGGGTGAGTGGGAGGGGTGGACGGATGGAGGAGTGAGTGGGAGGGTGAAATGGCGGGTGGATTAAGGGGTGGGTAAGGGTGGGTGGAAGGGTGAAGGAAGAAGGGACATGACAAAACATGTTAGTGTTGGGACGGCAGCTTCTTAGTCAGTAAAATTTGAAATTTAAATGAGTATTAAAAATTCGAGACGAGGACGAAAAACGTAAACCAGTGTGTAGTAAACTTAGCTGTTAATCACCATGAGGCTTAACCTTCCAATGGATAATTCACTTTTACTTGAAAGTGACGCCATGAAGATGAAATAAAGAAAACAACCATAAAATGAAAACGTTTGTTATTTTAGATTGCGTTGTTAAATTTCACAGGTTTCCTCTGCTGAAGATTTATCGTTGTCAGTCGATACACTTTGGTGCCAGGGGAAACGCCAGAAAACCTTTATGCCCAGTTTCAATTCACGAGAATACACTCCAACAAGACGATAATTCAGAATTCAAAGATTGACTCCATCATAAAATTCATGGCAGCATCCACTTGATTTTGGGTCAAGGAAATTACCAAAAAACAAGGTGACAACAACCTCTTCGCCCCAGAAATGAAACCCTTCTCAGAATTCAAGCTCCGCACAGTGGTTTACGTTCTTAAAAAGAGAATAATACAAAAATCACATTGTGACAAAAATATAAATTAATCATGTGACAGGCTGTAGTGATTGGCTAAGTATTCTTCACATGTTACCTCCCTAGAGGAAACACAAGACAACACTGGATTAGTGACGGACAAGATACATCCAACGGGGTTAAAGTCACAGGCAAGTGGGTACAGCTGTATGATGCTCAACCAAGCAGCAGATCTCTATTGCGCGAGGAATATTTTGACAGATGTTTGGCGTTCAAACGTGTGGTGAGTCACCCGTGAATGTGGTTTGAAAAAAAAAATCCATTGTCATGCACCACAACTAAAGTCACATTGACATCACACTTTTAAAATCCAAATATTTAATATTTATATATTTTTCTTATATATATCCAAGCTTCAAAGGTGTAGTACGCATTGGCAAAAGGACAGATGCACATGGAATAACAAATCTGAAGCAAAGGTGGAATGGCACAGGCAGGCACATAAACACATGCATATCCCTTTGATAATCTGGCACGATGAACAATGTGTGTATAATAATACATAGATTACAGAAGCAGTTAAACATTGTAAAATTCTCATGGAATAAAAAGGAAACATTGTGACCATTCCCACAATATTCGGTTCTTGGAAACAAGTGATGGATTCAAAGTTGTATCAATAAATATAAAACACCCCTTCGGAAAGCGTGGGTACACACAGCAGTGACGGCATGGTCTGGCAATTGTCAATCTTGGGTATGCACCATTTACCATGGAGGCGATTCTGCCTTAAAGATCTTCCTCTACATCCACCCTAAGGGTGCATGATAACTACTGTCAATATTTCCCTGCTGTGAGCAGCATACAGCTTGTGCATACAATGTTGATTATTCCACTGCTGGCAGGCAAAAAGGTAAAGATGCAGCCCTGCAAATGCTTACACACACCCCTGCCAGCAGAAGGCATTTGCTTCACTCTGTTACACTGGCCAGACATGACCTGCTTGCTTACCAACAAAACTGTGGTTGTACCCATTATATATGTGTTAAGAAATGTACCCCATTGTTTCAACTGGTGGTGGCTGGCCGGGAGACTGGATAAAACCGGTGACCTCTCAATTGCAAGTCCAGTGCGATAACCAATATACCTCAACGGCAGCATCCCCTTCCTTTCAATGCATTAAACCTTTAGGCAACCAATCGGCATGCTGTGCCGTGACATGCAATGGAAGAATCAACAAAGCAGTGTGCAGGGATTTAACAATTATCCTAACTCCGCCACGCGCTTGTGAAGGAATCTCTCTCATTGCATGCGAGCTCCGAAAATGTTCTTTAAAAAAAAAAAACACAAAAGTTTAATCTGCAACACGACAGATAAAATGTAAAGCAAGAATAATCGATCGGCGTTAAAAATTCATGACAATCAAAAATGTACATTCGCTTAACATTTTTTTGCAATTAGTGTCAAGTTAATGAGCGCAACACGCATACATACACGCACAGTTTAGATGTTAGTGCACGAGGGTTAATAAAAAAAACAGTAATAATTATCGTAATACTAAAACAAAATTTTGCACCCACAAAAGGGGCCCGGCTTACTCCAGAAACTGACCGCCGGATCACACAAAACAGCACCCTTTCCCCCCAACAAGCAGACGGGCGAGGGTGAGTGAGGCAAACGCAGCAGCAGCCCGATTTGTGCAGCTCAAAAAAGCCCAGGAAGACGGATAAGACGCGGCCGTGCACGGCTGGTGTACTCTCTGCAGCACCTCGGTGACGGGACGTCTCTCTCTCTCTCCGGCGCTCGCTCTCCCCGCCAGGCGCTCTCTACTTTTGGAGGTGGGTATTTTTGGGAGGTGTGAATTGGAAGCCAAGCTGCGGGATTACTTGTATCTGCTGCTGCTGCTGCTGGTGTTGTTGTTGCTGCTGCTGGAGGATGGGGCTGAGCTGCACTCGCTGGCCCGGCCTGGCCGAGGCAGAGCTCAGCTGTGTCAGGACTGCAAAGGGGAGAAACGCAAGTTAGCGATGCGGTGCGAAGCAGACTTGCGCCACGCACCTCCTGACTAGCACGGTTGTCTGTATACGGTGTGCGAAAGAAGTTCAATATAAACAAAAGTAAACCAGGTCAGGCCCACTGAGCTATGTAGCTCTTTTTCAGAAGCAACCTGACCACAAATGATAGCTCAACGAAGTGGTTTATCGCGTGGAAATTTATAGCAGCCAAATTACTCTAAACACACGTTTATAAATGTGGAGGGAAAAACCGGAGGACCCAGAGAAGAATCCACGCGACAACGGCGAGAACACACAAACTCCAAATATACAGGCGTCAGGGTCGGCATCGAACCCCCAACCTCCTGTATATACCAGGTGAGGTAGTTAACGTCTTGACAACGTACATAACCCCGCCCCCCACATCCTCTCCATGCTCAAAATGATAGTCCTGGCATCTCTGAGCAGCGCAAGGTCGGCTCATCTGTGTTTAACTATGATTGTCACTGCTGACTGTGTATACACGAAGAACTAGCAAACTGAGTGATGTGCGACTCTGATGTGCTTTTAGGTTGTACCACGTGTTGATTGGAACGACGTCCCAAACGTCGGACATAAAGCTGACCAACCCATAAACACATCCGAGCAGTATTAACAATGTAATAGTCGCATAGCTGTGCACAGCAAATCGGTTGTGTTAACAAGACAAGAGGTGCTATGTGGTGGGGCAGGAGACAGTGGTGTAGCACAACCATTTCTGTACTGTACTTCTATGCACCCCTGCCTTGACCAATCCACAGTGACCAGTGTGGTTGTAGAACTGTCAAATGGAGTACTTCCAATTAACTGAATTGTGACAATTTAATTAAATGGTAGGGCAGTGAATCACTACACCTACAAGTGTATAAATGTAAAAAAGCATTTACTTATTAAGATCTACTGCACAAAGAAAGGTAAAAGTTTAGCTGCAAGTCTAAATGTGTAAATCATGAAATGCGATTGAGAGGCAATTAATTAACCACAATTGGAAATGTCAACTTCACGCGTGAAAAGGATTCTGAGAATTTTCAAAATGCTTGCTTTTATGAGAATGGATGGAAATTCAGTTGACGTACATGGCTAGACAAAGACAAACCATGAAAGGCTTATGAGTAATTTAAAATGCAAGTGACTTCTAATACCGCGCTGAAATATGGAGATACAATTTACATGTATAAAGCGTTTAAATACAACCGCATCTCAATAACTCTGTAACATTATCAAGCCTTAGAAGACAATATAGGTATCATCTGTTTAGAATAATTATACATCAAGGTTTTTGGGTTAGATCGCGTAAGTATAAATGTGTCGAAACCTTCCACCACCCGACACGGCCAGTAAGGTTTGTCACGTAAACAACGTGCCCGTTAGTTACGCAGCATTGTAAATGTTGTGGATTACTCTCCAACACACCGGTGGGCTGAAGGAGTAACTAATTGGCGCGTTGTTTACGTGACAAACATTACTGGCTGTGTCGGGTGGTGGAAGGTGACGACACATTTATACTTACGCGATCTAATCCAAAAACATTTATTATGAATACTGGTAGCGAAAGCATACATGTTAAGAAGAATTATAATTAAGACGGTACTTTGAAATGTGGTTGAAATTGCTAGTAGCATATTCCTTACGTGCTTGAGTAATCTTCAAGCGAACACAACAGAATTCACAATAATCACAGCTGAGATGCTCTACATGAAAGGGGCCTCTCAAATGTCAATGTGAAGTGCATAACCAATATACCGTGACAGACACGTGGAGGTTTGGATGTATGAAACTCATATAACATCGTCATACTACGACCGAGTGTGTGTGCGCGTGTGTGTAGCTTTTTCAAACGACCTCAAACTGCTGTACAATTAATAGCCTCGTACAATCGAATGAGACCTTTAGAAACACCTGGTGTTATCAACATTTACAAACATCTTATAATTGATTTCCAAAACGTAAATCTCTGCCCAAGGAGTGGATATGGAAAGACCGATAAAGATTATGACCAAGTTAAAAATAGAAAGCCATTACACGGCCGGAGGGGGGGGGGCAACACGGGGGGGGGGGGGGGTGTCGGCTTATTGGAATATAACGCGACGGGTCTAATTGGATGTGCAGCACATTGCAGGAGGAAGACGAAGGTGCCGCGGCTACGCCGCTGGACAGCGGACGACAGGCGGGAAGGGGGAGGGGGGGCAGCGAGGTGTGGAGGGCAGCGAACGGGCAGAGGGAGGTGGCACCTGTGGCTTGCTGGGGAGAAGTCATGAAGCTCCCAACCCCTGCCAGGCTAATGACGGCTGTCTGCTGTGCCGCCGCCGCAGCTGCCGCCGCCAGCGCTTGCTGATCTTGGCTCGAAGCGCATGCCTCCAGACCCTGCCAGAGATGAGCCCGGGGGATTAGGAAGCCTGCCTTCTCAGGGGCAAACTCGAAAGCACTCCCGCCATCCACCGCGAACGCGGCCAAGACGACGCAGTAATGGCTCCCAAGTTCAATTCTTCGCAGACACAATCGCCACCACCACCATATGCCAAATCACCTATTTTTAAACGTGCCAGGTTTTTGCAGCAAACATTTGAAGGTCGAATTCCTTTTGGAGCGTAACATTGAACAGCTTCTTATTTGGGTCTTTCGGTAAAGTCACGTAGATAGGTTCAAATTAATAAGCTGCAGCTTTCCCCCTCTTTTTTTCTCCTGATGACGTTCGCTTGTGTTGTGATCGAAACGTCGTAGTTTTTGGTTTATTTTATTATTATTAATTTGAACCTATCTACGTGACTTTACCGAAAGACCCAAAGAATATGAATTCCTGCAGTCACGAAAGCTTTAAGTCAAGAGTGAACAGCTTGTCTGGTATTAACCCCTTTCCCGTTTCGTTTTTCTTCCGATTCCATTCCGATGACGTAAGTGATCAATGTGGTGGGTTTGGAGCTCCACTGAAGAGGTAAAATACTTTAAAATCACGGGTTTGTGCTCCGTCGTAGCGTAAGTGTACGTCATTGTAACGGAACCAGAAGAAAAACTAAAAAAAAATACCGAGGCTCCTACAAGGCAATGCGGGAGGGCATGTGGCACAGTTTGGCGCTCAGCTATCGTAGAGGGCAGTCGTGTCGCTACGGTTCTCTGCAATGAGAATAATGTCTTAAAAAACAACTCTCTAAATAAAATTAATGTTGAACTGCTTGCACATTCAAAAAATTTGCGGTGATCGAGACCCCACCATAAACTTGCAGTCGTCTCAGAATGGGAAAGGGTTAAGTTGGCACCCAGAGTTAATTCTCTTGCTGATAATTTCATTAGAGGGAGGTGGGAATGTGCGGTTATATTCACATCCAGATTCCTAATCCTGTCCCGCTGTTAATTTTTTTTGCGAGCAGGTGGAGGCGGCAGTGAAGGGAATTTATAGTTTATGAGAACGTGATACGGCTTAAATGCTGAATTAAGATGCGTGACGACCAACTGCAGTGTTTATAAATTAATGGTCAGAAGACGGTATTAGAATACAAAACAAACAAGCCGAACTATTTTTTTTTACTGCAGAAACCTATCGACGGAAGATTTTCATTAACCGTACCGACTGAAGGTGACTTTGTGCGGCCAAGCAATTTTCGTCCTCAAGGAAAACTTAACACAAAACCAGATAAAGAATGGCCACGGAGGTCAGGAGAAGGTGCGCGGGTGAGAAGGGAAAAGGGGTGAGAGGGGAGGAGTTGAGGACAGCATGGGGAGTGAGTGCAGAGCACAGGAGATGCACAGAGATCAGAACAGAATATGTATTTATACTGGAGGAATCCGATGAGCTATAAAGCTCTTTCTCACAGATGTCCAGTCGGGCATGGGGTAAGAACGTTTCAACAACAAACACAAAAAAATATGATAGAAGTGCAAAGCACAAGAAAGCTTTACAAATCACCCAAACACATACAAATACGACCAAACCAGCCTACCAGGCAAAGCCCACTGAGATGATTTCCCAATTTGCGAGTTTGGCCCACACCTGGGGTGGAGCAAAGGCACAGTGGAACCGTTCACTGTGCTACGAACCTAACAACCTGAGTTTGATTCCCAGCCATGGCTAACATCAGTGGAGATTGATATCTGAACCGTTCCTAGCCTCCCTCCCCCTTCACCAAGCTGCACTGACAACCGTGAAAAAGAATGGTAAAAAAAACCCATGGCCGTCATGGAGTGGGTGGCTTTTATCCAGCGGTGGACTGACCAAGGACTGATATTTTACATTATTACACACTGGACTGATTGCAGCAGTTAATGGACAGTACACTTTAACTATAATTTGAAGCCTCCACAAGGCTGAACAGTATTTTTTTCTTCATATTTTTTCCCCCCCATAAATATTTGTTTGTCTTCTCAGCCTCTGGATAGTGAGAAAGAGAGGTGCAGGGAGGTGGGTGTAAGCAGATTATCATCTTCATAAGGAGCAGCTGACTATTGCCGAGGTTTCTTATTCTACGTTTTTATATTTCTATCGGCCCCAAATGACAAACTTCCACTGGATCCGACATGGTGTAATAGAGTCCCGGACCCTGACGCCTCGAACGACTAATTCATCCCTGGGGTAAACGTGCACTGCCTAATGTACTGCGGCATCACCTGGTCAGTCGGCTGGGCAGCAGAGAGGGAGTGCCCCGGGGAGGGCTGCCCGGCTTGCTGCTGGGCGTGGAACTGCTGCAGCTGAGAGTTGAAGATGAACGGCGCCTGAGGAGGAAGACGCGACAAGCCACGGTGTGAGCGACGCGCCAACAAGCGCTGGTCACACACGAAAGACGTAAACCCAACGACTTTGGTTTACAGGAAGACGCAACCCAGAGCTGTCTAACACAGGTTTGAAGTTTTATTACTGGGGTAAACACTTTGATGTTCTGGCCAAGCGCGGGCCATTATGGTTGTTGTCGTAATTTCGTGAACAAAGGTGACGCTGCCAATGGTATCATGACTTGTGTGTGCGACTGTGGCTGTGAAGACCAATGCGTGAGTGGCCAGTCTTTTGCACAGTCGTTGCACTTGTAAGTTTACATTTGAAGAGGTTGCCTATTGAGAGACAAGTAGGTCACGAAGTTGTCTTTTTGTGAAATTCGTTACAATCGAGCCATTACCGTACTCGAGTGATGTCAACGTGACGTCACTCGCATACGCTTCAACATGTCGATACTTTGACATCGACGTGGCGCTACGATGGAGAGCAAAGCTGTGATTTAAAAGTATTTTATCTCTTCAGCGGACCTCCAAAACCACCATATTGGTCAGACCAGTACACACGCAGGCCTGGGTGAGTGTCGACAAAATAAGAGGCGAGTGATTTTTGCGTTGCGTCTTTTCCTTTGCCAAGAGCCGAGGCATGCAGCAAGCCGGTGAGTGCTTTGACATTTCACGAAGCCCACCACGTGAGCTGTGACCGGTGGGTATGAAGCACAGTAAAACTCTTAATTATTCAATTAAAGGCACGCAGCAGGATCAAGCAGGAGCCACATCAATATTAAATGAGGCCGGGGTGTATATTAATCTCCATGCGTTATGACCCGACCACGAAAACAGAAGTTAAATACTGTTGAAATCGTAATGATATTTAACATGTAAATGACCCATTCCATCTACGTTTTATTATGGCATGCTTTTTTTATTTTCTGGCTCTGTTGTGAGCGACACAACAATGCACGTTTGTCAATGGTACTTTTACCTAACCATAACTACACAATGATAAAAGCACGGTGATAAAAATCACGCACACATACAAACCAAAAATGCAATAAATGTTGTGGTATTGGATATCTCGTTGATATTCATGCCAAAACAAAACGTGATGGTGGATTGCGACCGACTTGCCGTGTTAAAGTAATGTTTCATTAAATCCAGCCTTTCTCATTATAATGCAAATCTATAAGAGGGCTGATCGTCCATATCAGCTGTGAAGACCCATCCACTATACCGCAGCAGTTTGCCAATAATTATTGGAATGAGTTCAGTCAAATACAAAACTAACACAGGCGATCACATCATGCATTGTAGAACACAGATAAATGTGAATACAACTTTTGGATTTTACAATGCCATTGAGATGTCATTTGCTTAAAAAGAAAAAGTTTTTTTCCCTCAAAGTACTGCACTATAAATATTTTTAGAACAACTAATACAGTGCTCTTCGTGGCAATGAAAGCAAACTGAGAAAAAACACTGGTAAACGAAAGAAAGTAACCGTGGTGTCCGTTGTTTCCGAAATATAGTGGAAGTTTTGAACAGATGACATCCGATAAAGGTCAGGGAATCAATGGGATAATGATGGCACTGGGGAAGGCAGGATAAGACAAAATGTCTCCAAGAGTTCTCCAAGGACACAACTAACTAAAACCAGGCTCCCTAACAGTAATTCTCAACGGAGAGACATGCGTTTCCATCCATTGCTAAAATAATAATAGAGCGAATCCAGCTTGTTCCAGTCATTTAAAATGTTATCTGAAAGAGCGTACACATGTATTGGACCTGCGTAGCTAACTTCTGCGAGAAATTTAAGCTGCGAATAATATTAAACGAGTGGCATGTTGCCAATTCAGGGCTGTCCCTTGTATCACTCTTTCAGATCGTATTTGAAAGCTGCCCAAGAACAGACGCCACCAAACACACAAAGCTGCAATGCGTGCGGCCGAAAATGAATAAGTATAACCCGTAAAAACAAAGTTTTTCACTATAAATCCTTTATATGCGTGGCAGCGAACTTAATATAAAGGATTAAAAAATATATTCGCCTGTGGAGGACGCGGGGATCGATCCCGCGACCTTTGGCATGGGAAGCGAGGGCGCTACCAACTGCGCTACTCCGCCACGGCCTGTGGAGGGGTTACGCTCTGGGCTCTTATACTGTGACGTTCAGCCAAAGCTATGAATGAGTTCTATTTGAATATATGTAAAATAAAATTTTTTTGCCTAAAAAGTGTAAAATTTTGGGAATTTTTTTTCACGAACATTAATTGTCTCGCACAACGAGTCTGTGTGGAAAATGTCAGCTCGATTGGATCACGGGAAGTGGGTTAAAAAACGACCGAAAGATTTGCACGGTCGTAAGCAAGCAAGCACGCAAGCAAGCGAACTTAATATAAAGGATTTAAAAAGGAACGTGCGGTATTGCTACACGGCACGCCGCTTGGTTCCAAGGTTAATTGCGCCAACAGATTAGCAAGCAGGGCGTTGCTGACACAGAAAGCCGTGTGATTGCAATGGTCGACAGAGTTGAGATTTCATTCCGGGATAAATCGCCACGCTAGAAACAAGCCTCCGCTTGCTTTGCCCATTATGGCAATTTGCTGCCAATCATGCCCGTGCCCTCAATGCCGAGCTGTCCTGCCCTGCGGGATGAACGTGGCGTTGCCATCCACGTGGGGTGTTGGTGTCTCGCGCCGTGCAAGAAAAAAACGAATGCAACTGAGGAGGGAAAAACAGCTTTGTATTATTTTTTGTTTACCGAATAAAAAGAAACCATTCGGATGCTTCCGAATGGAGTTGATAAAAGCATTCATTTTTGTTTTTAAATAAGAGTAATTTGAAGTAATTGAATTAATCTTATTTTCTTTCTCTATTTCCATGAAGGGAATGTTTTGCAGCAAGCAAAAAAATATGCCCTCGTGGTCCCTGACAAAAGCATCCCATTATGTTTGATCATCCAACCGTAAAACGTTGGTTGTCACGGATATTGGAATATGTAATTTGTCATGCCCTGCAAGGGAACAGAGGTTTCAGCAGGCAAGAAAAGTGGATGAGCATGCAAAGACAAAGGTACCCCCGTATAGCCTTAACAGACGGTTGGGGCAAGTGCTGTTAGCGAACACTTATGAAGGCCGGCACAGCACACGAGGGGGTGGGTGGCCAGCACCACACCTGGCCGTCTTTGTCTCCCGAGTGACGATGTGTACATATCACACCAGGTACTTATTTTGAGGCTGGGTCGACCTAGAGGAGGCCCAAGAACGGTTCAGATAATCGTCACTGGTGTAGGTCATGAGCGGGAATCGAACTCGGGTCGCCGCTAACTGCTGCACTACCGCACGCCACGGATGAGTGTGCACGCATGCACGAACATACGCGTGAGTGAGCGAGTGTGAAAATATCAGTCGTGTATTATTAACAACGAGAACACGTCACCATGAAATGACTATGAGAAGGCAGGAACCAATCCCGTCCCTGAGTCCATGAGAAACGGGGGCACAAACCAACTTAATAACCCTGCTGTTGGGGAGGCACCTGAATGTACAAGATCTCACCACCTACTGCCAAAGTAATTTCCTGGTCAAATGAGCATGGAGGTCCTGAGCCAGAGGTGGAAATTCCACATTCCTATAGCAGGGGTACTCATTTTTGATCCCCGGAGGGATTATGGGTTGAGCCAACACCAAACCAGGATTTGAACTCGCAACCTTCCGGTTTGCGAGTCGCTCGTTCTGACCGCTGAGCCACCAGGCTCTTTGCACATTTAATAATATACTGTCTCATACTTATCTAGGAATGCCCGAGTCTCAAGGCTCAATTTAAGGAGCACCCTACATTGGCATACTTGACGCATTTCTTTTTTAAAGAGTGTTTAACATGTGGAAGGAAACCAGAGTTACCTGGTGAAAATCCACACACACCAGAAGATAAAACTCAGATAACACATATGGGTTAACAACCCACTTGCTAAATGAAGGTGCAGCCCTGCAATTACCTGCTCACGCCATTGCTGGCGGAAGGGTCATCAAACGGAGGGAGCTCAAGAGAGCCGCTAAAGAGAGAATTTGGCCTACTCTTCCACACTAGCTAGACGTCTTAGAAGAGGTACACTATCTCACACACTGTCTCATGACAACCAAGCTGCTGATCGACTAACTGTGGCTGTACCCATTTATATTGCTGCTGGGTGAACTGAGGTGGTGGGGGGGAATTTAAGACACTTGCCCATTGTTTCAACTGCCATGCCAGGAGATCAATTCAATCGGCAACCCCTAAATTGCAAGCCCAGTGTGCTACCCATTACACCACCGCAACATCCCACATGCTGTGCTGCCATCACGTTCACATCTTAGCCCAGTGGGGGTTTGTGAACTTCACAAATCTACGCGATTCACCAACTCTCGCCTCTGCAGCTCATTTGCGCACAAACCACAAGTTCTGTGGTAAGTGCACCGATTTTCCTAGAAACGCTCGTGTTACTGTTTCATGCATTTTGTGCGGGCGGGCGACGACACACCACCGTGCGCCTGCAAGAGTACGTGCGTGTGTGCCTGAGTGTGTGCGTGCCTGAGTTCGTGCGTGCCCGAGTGCGTGCATGCCTGAGTGCGTGCTTGAGTTCGTGCGTGCCTGAGTGCGTGCGGCCACCATAGTCTACTTGCGTGTACCTGGTGGAGCAGGCTGCCGGGCTTGTGCCCATATGGGGTAGGAGGTGCCAGCGGGGAGCCATGCATCCTCATGCCCGGGCAGCCCGGCACATGCTACCCGCGCAGGGGCCCACAGAGCGGCACCGCGCACGCAACGCACGCAAGCAGGGCGGGTGGGGGGCGGGAGACATAGCCAGAGGGCGACGTGCCAAAGGAGGAGACGGGGACCCCCCCCAGCAGGTTTTGCAGACCCGGTTGGAGGAAAAGTGGAGAAATAGGAAGCACAAAGCAGAGGCAATAGCAAAGACAGCAGTTCTAAAGAAGGAGCAAAAGGTCAAGATACGCAAGAGTATTGTCTGTAGCGGTGAAATCAGGTCCATTTGTAAAACACATTTATTCACGCTGCTGAACATTTTCGAACATCTACATTTCACACTGTTCCTTTATTTAATCATGTTGTATTTTTTTCGTTACGGGCAGGTACAGGCTGCTGTGTCATTTGTGTGGAATCCGAAGGCTTGTGGGTAGCGTTCGTCATTGCGTTACCTGCAGCATCGGCAGCTGGCCTGGCATTCCCGCTCGCATGCCCTGGGGGCTCTTGGCTCCAGCCACCAGTGACCCAAACGCCATTGGGGACGCTGCACCTAGGAGACAACAATAGCTTTCATTGTCGCGGAACAACTGATTCTCTCTCTCATCAGTAGTTTCCCAATGTCTGGCATATATGTCTCCCCACAGTATATGATTTTTTGGCTGTTGGCGCAGATGTGAATGTGCTTTGTGTTACAGCCATAACGTTCATGTCAGTGTTCCTTCAATGCAAGGCTGGCAGGCCACGGGTGGCCCCTGGTGGCCTTTCGTGCAGCCCCAGACGTGCGGCCCCCGACAATACACAAATGTGAAACCGTCCAACCCAATGGTTTCAAATGTGTGGCGACCTGCACACTGATGCCTTATCGGCGAAAGCGGCCCCCCTCTGAAAATTAGTGAAGAACACTGGTGCGCGTGCTGTGCGGTTAACGTGTCGTGTCCAACGCAAGCCCGCACGCGTGTGTCGTACCGGTGTGCGCGGCATGGATCAGGGCGCCGGGCGAGCCGATGAGGCCGGTGAGTGTGCTGGCCGAGCTGCCCGGGGTCAGGAGGGGCTGAGCTCCACTGCTTCATGGAGCCCAGGTGGGAAGGGCGGCACCGGCGAAGCAGGTACGCCCAGGGGAAAGTGTTGAAACGGGGCACGCGAACAACAACCTCAGTGTCAGCGATTACACGTGAAGACGGTGCACCGATTTTCAATGACACACTTCAATACACAGAAAGCACAATCACGGAAATTAAATTGTCAACGTTAACAAATGTGACAAGCATGATTTGTTCTTGTGCTCGTTAGCCTTTTTTTAGTGTACATTCTGTTTTCCTGTGTGACTTGAAAAAATTAACAATGGAAAATTAACGAGGCTTATTTGCTGCGATTGTCTGAAAGAAACATGATGTTCCGTGTGACTTTACATGAACATTATTACACAATTGTTAAGAAGAACTGCCGATGATGAAGGAGGCTGGGCGGAACAGAGGTCAGAGCGCCGAGTCAACAACGTTGAGATGCTAGATTCAAATAGAGGCAGCTGCATGTTTATAAAACCGGGTGTGATTGATGGTCAGCCCACTTATCTATGAATGGTACGAAAAAATGCAATCCAATTTAATGTAGTCTTGCACTTAACGTGGCTATATTTTAACTCTGAGAATTAAAAATTTGAGTTTATTAATTTTTTCAGAACCTTTGATGAAATTCAAACGTTTGTTGCTCAACCTTAATGCAATGACTGAATGTACAGTAGGTAAATTTTCGATCATTCGGCAGCACGTTTGAAGTAATTAACAAATTAGAGAGTTATCTTACTGGAGTTGCAATTGGACTTTCTATAAAATTTAGACATGATAAAAAGCCGTAAGATAATATCGATTCAGGAAGGCTATTAACTGATGTATGATGTATGGCCCCTGAGTGCTGCAGTATGAGGAACTCCAATGAACAAAAATAAAAGTTACTGCAGAAATGAGCTGGCCAAGTGTCTAGACTACAGATAAAAATGCAATAAGCAATAAGAGAACAATTGAGACAAGAGATGATACTGACAGAGCAGATCCAACCCCAGTTGTTTGCACAGAATACCAAACATGGCTTTACACACAAAAGTATATAGGGAGGCTCAGGACCGATTCAGATAATCATCACTGGTGTTGGCCCGTGAGCGGCAATCGAACTCGGGACCACGGGTTCGCAGCGTAGCAGCGCTACCACCGCCGCTCCCCACCCCAACCATGGGCTGCCACAGCGGCTCCCCACGAGCACCCACAGCCAGCCGCGTCGTGCCTACCAGACGAGGTAGTTGCTGAGGTTGAGGGCGGCGCCGGGAATGACCTGCGTGGGCGAGGACCCGCACGGCGGGGGCACCGTCCCCGGCACAGGGCCCGGAACGGAGGCCGCCGCGGCAGCGGCCGCCGCGGCCGCCGCCATACTGTGTATGGGGATGGTCATCATGACGCCCCCCGCCGAGCCCCCGCCCTGCGCGAATCCGGCCACCGACTGCCCCAGCGGCCCCACCAGCGCCGACAGCTGCTGCTGGTGTTGGAGGGCGAGCGCGGCGGACGTGCCCATGCCGCCGCCGCTATCGGGGGGCGTCGGGGTCATGGTGGGCGTGGCGGTGGGCGTGGGCGTGCGGGTGTCCGGCGGGTGTGGAGTGGACGACGGGGTGTTGGTCGGTGTCGGCGTGGACGGTTTGGGAGTTCCCGAGCCTTGGGACACAAACGCAGGATGTGGTGGGGGCAGGTTATTTATATGTAAATAATCTTCCCCCTCCTACGAGATGTTAACTCCCTCGCCTGGTACGCAGGAGGTCGTAGGTTCGATCCTGACAATGATGCACACTAGCACAGCCTCTTTGCGCGCCGACCCGTGCGTTGTGGCTCTGCGATCTGCCATTAACATGCTAATTTTCACCTGGCAGCCCTTTGATTGGTGGAAAACCAACCACCGTCGGGTTGGGCTGCCCACCACTTATATTATCATTGGCTGCTGACATTTGGGCTACGCTCATTTCAAACCCCTGATAAACAGTTTGCATTGGAAGCTAACCCCCCTTTTCCTGAAGACGACCGCTTGTGTTGCGATCGAAACGTCTTAGTTTTTTGTTATTTTCTTTGAACATATCTACGTGACTTTACCGAAAAACCCAAGAATATTAATTCCTGCAGTCACGAAAGCTTTAAGTCAAGATGTATATTTGGAGTTTGCATGTTCTCCCCGTGGTCGCGTGGACTTTTCTCCGGGTCCTCCAGTTTTTCCCTCCACATTCATAATCAACATGCATTTAGAGTATCTGACTGCTGTAAATTTCCACATAAGCCACTTCTCGTTCAGCTTTCATTTGTGCCCAGGTGGCTTCTGAAAAAAAGCTATATTGCTAAAGAAAAAGTTCAAATAGTAGTTATTTTTTATATTTTATCCTGACAAGATGAAGAAGCCATTCGGATCTCTCGCAGGGCATTAAAACCCTCTTCGTGTAAGAGGATGGCCCACGGAAGTGGATATCAACGAGCTAACCCTGAGATGCAGTAGAGGGCAGCACTTTCCCACCCACTCTTCCACCGAGAGGAATATTCATCGCATGACAGCCAAACTGATCATTTTGAATTCTCACAGCTGGAATTTAGCCAAATTGAGTGGAGACCCAAAATCGTTCTTCGCTCTTTGGTGACTCATTTAACTTAAGAAACTGGCTGTTTAATTAAAGGCAGTTGCCTAGATTTAATCACAGCAGTGTCAGCTCAGCACCCTGACCTCCGAGCCACCCTGCTACCTGCAGCTGAATCATTGTTGGTAATGCGTGAATCGGCGGTGGCGGGCGAGGCTTACGCTGGGAGGTGGCGGGCGACATGACAGGCGGGGAAAGAAGGCCTTGCTGCACCAGGTCGACGGAGTGTTTCCGATTCCCGGCAGATTTTCCGGCCGGGGGTGGGGTTGATGTCGATGACTTCAAAGAGCTCCCGCTTGGACTGAACACGGAGTAACCTGGAGGTGAGAGCAAAACCAGTGGGCGGCGCGTTTAACAATTAAAAGAAATCAGGGAAACAGATGTAGTGCAACATAACCGTGTGGTCTGTGCGATCGGCAACAATTTTGTTGCAGCCATCAGTGAGTACAGGTGTGGCGGCGAAAGGGATCGAACCGAGTGTTAACCGAGTAAACTAACGATAAGGGAAAGGATTTGCATTATTCTGTCACTTAAATACCACTGCATCACAAAGCAAAGGGTGGGGGCATAGCAAACCAAGCAAAAGCTTAGGCCCAAGCATTTAAAAAGGGGCCTTAAATTAATGGGACAAAAACGGTATCCATTAAACTTCATCTCAAATTCAGATCCTAATAAACATGAGTTAATGAACATCAACAAGCTCATTAATCTCACACCTCTATCTTGTCTGCAATTATTTTCTCTCATCGCATTTAACGTCTATTTGTGTCTACATTTTTGTTCCCTCACTCCATCTCTAATTCGAATCTATGTCAGAAGTGCTTCTGCAGAAATCTTCCTTCTGATATTAGGAAGCCGTTGGAGCTATGCACTTTTAAAATCTAGACTGAAAACAAATTTCTTTAAAACTGCTTTTTGTGGTTAGTCTGTTGTCCTTCCCCCCAGCTCCGATTATCACGGCTGGCTAATCATACATTCGTTACGCGCTTGCAGGCGAAGACGGTTCAGATGAAACGACTCTGCGGGCGCTGCCCGTGTACTCTTAAGGAGACCATGGGATCTGCCGTTACCTGCGGAGCCACTGCTACTCCCACCGGGTCCTGGCAGCTTAATCGGGGGAGGGCGATGCCGCAAACCCTTGCCGAGCACGGAGGAAGAAACCATGGGCTCCAACATCTGAGCATTGAGAACAACAACAACAACAGATGCTTAATTGGTGCTAAGGAGGCTTAATAAAACTAACAACTGCCCATGTATCAAGTCCAAGGTTTAAAAAGTGATCCTCCCAATGGACAGAAAAAATACATTCCTGCGGAGGGAGCTGGTAGGAACGTTGGGTTGCTCGGTTAATGGCCAGGGTCAACGGCGGCGTGGTGTATTCCGCAAATATGGCCGACTGTGAGGGCGGGCACAAGCCGGCGTGAGTAGGTTAAACGTTGAGTTTTATAAGGGAACCACGGGGTGACCAGCCCCTCCCCACCCAGCCCCACCCCTCCCACCCCCTACCCAGTCATACCCTCCCCCACCCCACCCTCCCCACCCAGCCCTCCCCACCCAGCCCCTCCCCTCCCCACACAACCCCACCCTCCCCACCTAGTCCCTACCTCCCCACCCAGCCCCTCCCTGCACGACGGACGGACACAATAATCCCCTGTGGGCTGGTGGAACCAGGTGGTTTCTACCAGTATAAACCAGCCCTGGCTTTGCAGCTGTGACCCAACTGACTTTTGCTGCAAAATAAATGTATTATAGTTATGTTAAGTTTTCCTTGGATAAAGTGTTCATCCAAGCATTCATGTTTGTTTGTTCCGATACATTATCTGTAGCCACCATACGTGCTCCAAGGTTCAAGTCTGATGATTACTTTTTTAAACTTCTCATATTATAAAGTCTCCTTTTGTTGTTGACTAAATTAAATCTTATATATCCAAGCCTTCCCATTTATAAATGACATTACATCTCAAAGGGCACACACCAGGAAACTAGACTAATGGAATACGTTCATGGCAACCGCCATCACCCTAGGTTACGGCAAAGGCTTAAAACGGGTGAAGCGAGGACACTCAGTGAGGGGCAGGGGAGGGGGCGGGGAGGGGCGGGAAGGGGGGGTGGAGAGGGGGCATGGGGGCTCACCTGGTTCTCGTGATCGTTGATGAACGTGAGCTTTTGACCGTGGCCGTTGGAAATGTGCTTCACATTCACGGGCTGCCTCACATCCGCGTGGATCACGTCCTTGAGTTGCGAAACGAACCTGCGTCGGGCGCCAGGTCGATCGATCGATCGATTAATCAATTGATCAACACATCCGACTGTCATTTTGAGCCCGAGTAGACGAAACCAATGAAACGCAAACTCGGGAAGACATCTGTGACCATCTGGCTAAGTTCCAGTGAACCGTTTTAAGAGGAGTGGTGGTGGTTAAAGCGTGGCACTCAATATGCACTTGGTAAAGTTAATTTTCAGTTTTATTTGATCACACCCTCCCCTCATTTTGATTTAAAAGTCAACGGCTGAAAATATCACTCTCATCAGTTGACATTTACAGGTCGCAATTTAGCAGTCAAATGAATGTAACCAGATGGTGTGACCTTAAAAGTAACAAACTTGAATTTTGAGTGGCACTGCAGTGGTGGTATACGAAATAAACAGGAACATATAAATGTGGGCAATTAATTGTGTACAGACATCTAGAGCTCTTTGTGAATCTAGATTACGGCTTGCCCCATTGCCATCTGGGTTGTGGAGGTTATTTTAGGTTACTTCATTGAAGGTGGGACACACAGATGTGGGGACATAAAGTACAATACAACCATAGATATTGCCAAACTGCCCTCTGCTACCCACAACGTAGCCCAGTTTAGATAACAGCCGCGAAATGTCCGACCGTCATTTATCATTTCAGGGTCCAAGTTTAATTTTAGGAGGAAACGAGAGGCCTGAAGAGTGGTAGCCCCGTGCGTGCATGAAGAGCACCCAAACAAACAGGGGGATAAACAGACATTTGCTGGACTGCCACCTCCCAGGCAATTTGCAGCCCCGCGGGGGGTTTGGTCGTCCACGGTGATCCACCAACAACCCCCCCTGCCTCTAAAGCATTGAACCCACAATCGTGTCACCATGTCCGGCCGAAAATCATGCGGTGCTGACCTTGATACGCCAAACACAAAAGCGTTCCTAGCAACACAGCGGTCACAAGCGAAAGCTTTAAATCCTGCACTTGAAATAACAACAGCAGTGGGATTATAGTGTGAAATGTAAGTTTGCACAAATATTCGAGCATGCTGATAATGTTTTGCAAGAATGATAAACAAACGTTTACCGATTTGCTTCTTCTTTTGATGCCAAAATGAATCTGTGAAGACAATGGCGAAGCGTCAGCGTAATGGGACGACATACGAGTTGTAAAATAACACAGCAATGGCATGGAACATTTCTTAAAAACCCTTCGATCAAAACATTAATTCTCGACTTTTGAGTAAGCATGTAATATTACATCGATAAATCAACTGCAGTTCTTATGCTACCGAGACAGTGATATACTGGTACAGAATTACGGCTGTGAGAATCGACATTCCATTCGTCTGCTGTAAGGTCATGTGACCCCTGCGGCCCCAATAGGCACTGCATTCATCACAATGTTAAAAATAATTGAGCCACGCTCACAAACTGAGGCAAGTCATTAAATTTCAATGGGGACATTATTATCATGTCTACTGCTTAAAACAGGGTATTATTACAATATTTTCTGGTGCGCCACAGAATAAAATTAGTGTGTTGATGGTCCACGTAGGTTGGGACCTGGCACGGGACATGACATCATAACCTCTCATATTTTTTTTTTTCTCTAGTTACACTCACTTGGCTCCGCTGGGCATCTCGCCATCTTCGTCATCGTCTCGCCCGGGGAACGTCCCCGCGTAGATCTCGCCGCGGCAGGCGTCCCCGCCACCGGGGCTGCGGCAGATGACGAGGCGCGAGATGCAGTCGCCGCCGCCGCCTCCCTCGTATTCGAACTGGTACTCGTCCTCCAGGGCCTGCGCGCGCCGCACCGCGTCGCCGTCAGTAGGGCAACACCGCGGCGACAATGCATACAGGCGTACGCGCTCGATCACATGCGCGCACCAATTGCGCTCCCACGCTTTGTCAAGAGGTAACGGAGTTTGAGAGCGAGCGAGCAGTCGGAAAAAGCGATTTGTAACCACGAGCGAGTTGAACGTCATAATGTGCGACCGACAACAACAGCTTCGCACCGCATTCTGATCTATCCTTGTCGTGTTCATAGGAGAAAACCATTTGTTAGAGAACAGCCTATGGAAGTGGATATCAAAATACTTGAGATATTTTCAAGTGACTTCTGGTCCACAAAGTAAAGGTTAGCACTTTCCCACCCGTCCTGCTACTGAGAGCCAAGTTTGTCTCATGATAGTCAACATTTATATATCACTCTCATTGCTGGAATTTAATGTAATGAAAAAACTCGATGTAATGTGTTGGTTTATTTTGTGTGCAGTAAAGGGTGACCAGGCTTAAGACCATGAACTCACTGCACTCGAGACCCTGGTTTTATTCACAGGCACTGGCCTGGATTCTAATCCAGCTTAGAGGTTTGTCCTCTAAGAGCCACACGGCCACCACATTTCATTTATTTAAACGGGGTTCACATACTCACCATTCCATCGTGATGGAGAGCTTTTACCTGAGCTTTACAATTCACAGTGTTCTGTGAGCCTGGTTTCATTACAGATTCATAATTTCTCTCCACAAGAAACAGAATATTCTTGGTTCTTTCGGGAAAGTCACATAGATGGGAAATAATAAAAATATAAAACAATAAAAATTCTCACGTTTCGACTGCAACACAAGCAATCATCATCAGGTGTGAAATCCACAGCAAGAAAATTTGAAAAAAAAAATTCTTGCTGTGGATTTCACACCTGATGATGATTGCTTGTGTTGCAGTCGAAACGTCGTGAGAATTTTTATTGTTTTATATTTTTATTATTTCCCTTCTATGTGACTTTACCGAAAGAACCAATAATATGAATCCCTGCAGTCACGAAAGCTTTAAATCAAAAAGAAACAGAATGGTAACATAATACATTTCAGAGTTGAAAAACCGCTATTTCTTTTTACCATGCCGAAGCGCCCAGGGTAAAAACCGGTGAATGTTTAAAACTACTTTGCTATTCGTTCCCCTGAGTGCTCATTATCCTTCTACATTTCTTGACATTTTGTCAAATGTTCATCACCTAATGCACTTACGTATTTTACATCACCACGATATCTCTCAATGTTCCTAAAGCCAAGTGTTGCTATTATTAACGTATGCAATATTTATATCAAGTAAATAAAAACAATGCATGCAATTGAAAGTCTTTATTGGCAGTAAAATGCGTGTAAATAAAAAAACAACAGTATTCACATTAAGTGGTGATTGTATTTTAATTGCACTGTGCACACATAATTATCTATATAACAAATTTAAAAAAATAAACATTTAAAAAAGTTAGAATTGGGCCATGCGACCAAAAAATGTAACGTGGAAGATGACCGCATTGCGGAATGTTTCCCTGAATATTGTAGCATGCAGCTACTTAATCTGTATTTGGACATGGGAGAGATGGGCTGTGGTGGGTCATGAGGACTGGAGTTGGGATACCCTGTGCTAATGTGTCATATGCTTAACAAGTACCCTATCATCCCATCAGCGATCCCACCTCTGAAGTTGCGGGAATCCCCATCCCAGATTATCGGAGGCCTACGGTAAGGCGCATCCGAGCATCGCGTGTGTGACGTGGTTGCTCGCCGTGTATGTGGAGGTCCAAAGATACATTTCTCAAAACTCCTCTTTGCGTTCCCTCCACTCCAGCAACCAACATCTTGTCTCAAAACCGGCAACGAGGATCAGCGGTGTGGAGACAAGACGGGCAAAGATAATTCTGTTTGGGATTTTAACTCAATAACTTCTCTGAACTCACTGCTCTGCTTATTCAACTATCTCCCCGGCATGGGTTGTATGTATCCATGAAGTTCCATTTTAGTCTGCAGGCTTCAATTCAAATGAATGTGTGCAAGAAAATCAGAGCTGCATCGATTTTCACATTGTGGAAGCCACAAAGGGCCACTTTGATAGCATGCACAACCCGCTGGAATTGGAAATGTGAATGCTCGTGGCTAGTGTGACAACAAGTGCGGAAGTTGGTTAAAACTCGCTAAGGGTGTTCGCCTGCCCACATATTCCCTCTTCGCGATCCTTACTGGCGTCGTTTCCTGCGGCAATGCTGTGGGATCCTCCGTCTTAATCCGTGGCTCCACTTTAAAATACTTTTCAATCTGCACAGACATGGGCGAGAAAATGAAACGGATTAATGTACAGGATTGTTCTACGGATATTACTGCAAAACAACAATCGTAATAATTTACATGCCTTTTGTCAATTCACTGCTCGGCAAAGGCATCCCCATGCCATGTCAGGGTCATGGGGAGATGTTCCACCATACTTCACCATGCTGACCAGTGTGGGTAGGTGAAGTGGAGCGGCTATGACTGGTTGAGATGTCACTTGTTACTCTAACTCAAGTCGCAGGTTCAAAGCACGGTCTGCCAACCACTGTGCCATCGTTCCACCAAAAGTAAGGAAAAGCTTTTAAAAGTATGAACCTTGGTAACATCAAGTAAAAATACACAAATATGAACTTACGTCAAGCTCACTTGGAATGGACAGCTGCTGAGGCCTTTGCTTCCAAGTGTCTACGCTCTGCAAGTAAAACCAAACAAAACAAGTTTCATGACACCAAAAGGAAATGCCCTATTTGAGATAACCATCATCTCGAAATAGCTAACTAATGAAAGTCATAGCTTTCCATACATTTTAAAGCAATGTTTTTGAATGGAGTATGACCAGGAATGAGGAAACAGGACAGGACTGCATTGATATAATGTAAAGCAGAGGTGCTTTAAGGTACTTGATACTTTGATGTAATATCATGGGCGTAAATTGAAAGTTATCGATTCTTTCAATTGTGGTTTAATACAAGCATGATGCATGGAATTGATCATCTTAAAAAAAGATTGTTTAATTATTCAACATGTAAGTAATCATGAATACTAAAGATGTATACTAATTTAAATTCTACGTATGCCACAATAAGTGTTGAACTGTGATTTAAATCATGACCCTGAATCCTAACTCGTAATAGAATCGTGTAAGGGTGATTTGTGCATGTGCATAAAGGAGTAAGGAAGAATGGAAAGTGAACACAGATTACAAATCAGTGGAAGTGGCTAACATCTAAAGTGGGATCAGTGGGGGTTCAAGTAGAGAGACAGAAAGCAGGGATGGTGAGTGTAGAACTGTACTGATCCCGAACACACATTACAAATCAGTGGAAGTGGCTAACAGTGAAAGTGGGATCAGTGGGGGTATGAGTGAAGAGAAAGACAAGGCAGGGATGGCGAGTGGTCACGATGCAGTGGCTACGATAGTGGAAACGGTAATCAGTGAGAATGAGATCAGTGGGGTGTGGTGTAGAGAGAGAGAGAGAGAAGGCAATGAACGGGGAGCGGAGGACCGTGCTGGATCGTGAGAGCTTCAGCTCGACGGGCGGGGGTGCTGGTGGGCGCCGCTCTCTCCTGCGGCTCAGGTAGGTGTGCAGGCGCAGCTCCGGAGGTGGTGCTAGCGAGGCAGCCTCCTGCTGCCGCATCATGGCCGGCCACGCGTGCCGCTTCACGCACCTGCGCTCGCGGACGGGACAGAGGTGGGTAAGCAGCGCATTCGGCTCCTGTTAAACTTCCCCCACACCCCCGATTAGCATGGTTGGCTTCGTATGGTGCGAAAGAAGTTCAACATACACACATATGTACTGTACACAGATGCGGATCGTACGAAACTGTTGCATTAATGTGTGTGAGCACCAAGTGGCGCCCTTTGAGACTTGCACAAATGTACATCTGGTGAGTAACAAGAAAACCCGTAAAAACAAAGTTTTTCACTATAAATCCTTTATATGCGTGGCGGCTAGAGTCTTCTCGTCCTCTGGCTTGAGATGGCTGCCACCTATGGGTCAGATGATTGTCTGCCAGTATTAAGCAATTGGTAATTAAATATTTAATTTGTTTTCCCTAAACAGTGTAAAATTTTTGAAATTTTTTTTCACGAACATTAATTGTCTCGCACAACGAGGCTGTGTGCAAAATGTCAGCTCGATTGGATCACGGGAAGTGGGTTATAAAATAGACCGAAAGATTTGCACGGTCGTAAGCAAGCAAGCAAACACGCAAGCGAACTTAATATAAAGGATTTAAATAACCCTGCCCCGTATTTTACGGGGTTTCCTGGGAGGCCCTAAGAATTTTAAATAAAATTTTGGAAATAAAAACTGAAAATTTTACACCAGAAGCCAAATATGGAAATGTGCACAGCAACGCCAATTTGCTTTAAGCTGCATCTCCATGCTGCGCAGAAACGGTCCAGGGAGTCCCATTTTAGTACTGTACAGCAACTACTATAGCTCTGAATTGTGCATTACATTCACAACGTGATTTTCGGTGGTTTCAGCAGTCGCTTTTTTAATCCCTCTTCACATTTTCATAATGTAAAAAAGCATTACAAGCTGCCAGTGGGCTGAAAGGAAATAACGAGGTTTTGTGAACAAAATATACCAGGGTACCTCACCCCTCAATTAGCCAGGTGCTTCAAGGATGTACTCTATGCACACTAGCAGTATTCCATTTGGCAAACAGCCAAGAACTGTACAACACCGCAGGCTAGGTTTGTTAATTGGTACAATTTGTGTTTGTGAGGCATACAGATAATTACATGTAATTTGTGCATGGGAGCCAGAAACTGGCATTGCCATAGGTGCAAAAAAAAAAGCTTGCATAGTGTAATCACCAATATATTCTCTTTCAAACTAATTATAATACATGAACCACATGTGATACACGCAATTCTGTAGTTGCTCCATTTTTAAATCCTTTATATTAAGTTCACTTGCTTGCTTGCTTAGGACCGTGCAAATCTTTCGGTCGTTTTTTAACCCACTTCCCGTGATCCAATCGAGCTGACATTTTTCACAGACTCATTAAGCGTGACAATTAATGTTCGTGAAAATTTTTTCCCAAAATGTTACGCTTTTTAGGACAAAAATATTATATTTAATTACCAATTGCTTAATGCTGCCATGCAATCATCTGACCCATAGGTGGCAGCCATCTCAAGCCAGAGGACGAGAGGACTCTAGCCGCCACGCATATAAAGGATTTATAGTGAAAAACTTTGTTTTTACGGGTTATACTTGTTTTTTATGGTATCAAATCCTGTTTTTACCAAGTGTCTATGTGTTAGTGTAAATACTCCCTCTACATATGACTTACAACTAAAATTGGGACAATCAAGTCAATTGGCTGAAAATTGTAATAAGTTACTCCGGCCATTTAAAAAATTGCGACTGCCCCACTTGCTGCCTCCCAAAGGGAGGAAACCCTCAACCAGCCTCCAGCAAACCACGCTCTGTGTGACACTCCTGATGCCAATGACACCAAGCGTCAAGTGACACACATGGGAGGAGGAGGACTGTTCCCTCCCCCAACAATGTTCGTGTTATCCAATTGTGTAATGGAACTGATAATCAGCAGAGTAAACCAATTTCTTAAATAATAAAATCGGATAGCCGAGCTCGACTCACAACGACCCGTATAATCAGGGTTTTCAACTACATCTTGATGTACAACCAACACAGGGGGTAAACAGTCAGGGGGGGCTGCTGTGGGATGTCACACTACCGTCGGATGGGCGGTGTGCTGAGCTGTTGCCGGTGGTGTAACAATCGGTTGGCGACGCACGTCACCGTCACAGACGGGTCAAGGCACAGCGGCTCCGTGACGGCCAGCAGCACGTGACTTTCCAGCGACAGCTTGTCGTCCTGCAGTGTCGAACATATAGATACAAAGATCCCCCATGTACCCATACAGACTGTTGGTGCAGGTGGGGTTATGAAGGTTGGCATGGCGCACGAGGGTGTGATGTGACAAGCACCACGCCCAGCCGCCTTTGTTTCCTGATGTCACCAATTTTGGCCGTGAGCAGGACTCGAACTTAAGTCACCAGATTCACAGCGCTAATCACTGCATTATTGCTCCATGTCATAAGCAAACACACAATTAAACACGCACAAACATAACATGCCGCATACTTTCTGGAGGTGCTCTGCCATCCCAAAGGTTGGCATTCATCACAATTCAAACACAATAGCTCCCAATGTGAATGCGGTCTCAACTGCAGTCTGGGATGATTTACAAACCTGAGTCCACTTGTGACTGTCGCTTGTTATGGCATTGATGTCACAGATCAGGGTCTGAAAATAACATCGAGACTATTAGTGAAGAAATCAAACTTTGTTAGTGGGCACAAAATGTTTAGTTGAAGTGTATCGCCGAGATTTCTGAAGGTACTAAAAAAAATGTCCCTCCACATGTAAAATACGAATTGTCACGGGATTCAATGAAGCCTACCTTGATGAATAAATAACATTCTAATACTCATCCACTTTTACCTGTGTGGTAGGCTTGAGCAGAACATGCTTTGTGTCAGGCATATGCCCCTTCATGTTGTTGCATTGCCTGTAGTCCCGGATTTCGGCAATCACGCACCCACTGTGGAATATGTTCACCTGCGAAAGGCAACAGTCATCATCACTCAGTCTACTCACTGCTCCGTGAAGGCTCTCCATATAATGCACTGTCGTTTCTAATCTGCATTCACCAATGCAATACAATTTAAATCTATAGAGCATTTAAACGTAACCACATCAAAGGTACGAGTTAGAGCCCTGCAAATGCTTGCTCGCGCCGATGGTGGCAGAAGGGCTTCTACTAGACGGAGTTCTAAAGGGCTCCCCCCTCTAGAGGGTATTTGTTTTTTACTCTTCCATACTGGCCAGACATTGTAGAAGATGTGGAATTACCCATGCTTCATCTCACCACATGCACCCTCCCAATCGATTTCGAAGCTAAATACATCTAAATTGTATCGTATCATTGCACTGTTTACTGGTCCTATAAGAGTGATAGAGATGTAGGAAGCCACCTTTGACAGGCCTGATGCTGTATACATGACAATATTTTAGAGGCTGCCACACCTGCGCCTTCTCCAGAAGGTCCACCAGCACGGGGGGCAGCTCCCCCGCATCCAAGTACTCCAGAAGCTCGCCCTCCTCGTAGGGAAGCCGTATCGTCTCAGAGTCTACACGAGCACACACAAAACAAAAAGATGCCTCCTGTTAGCTTCGCCGACTCGAAGCATATGCTCTCTAAATATCTCTTTTCCACCGACACATCCGAGTCATGCCAGCATTGGTCCCTAACAGAATGGTAGGTTTAACACTGATCGTTTTCCTAGCCGAGTCAGGACAAAACCGCAACAAGATGGCCTCATGATTTGGTTTCAGGAAATAATGAGATGCTGGGTACCAGCTCCATTCTTGCCACGGAGCAGCAGCGAGTAGCCTTCGTTGCCTGGGTATAGGTTCACCACCAGGCACGACGGCCGCTCCTGATTCACAACTTTCTCCAATAGCTTCACATTCCGCCGCAGCCTCTGTACACACAAACACCGCACAGGGCGACACAAGTCAGTGAGCGGCTCGGGACCCAACATGTCCTGATCAGGAATGTGACTGTTTGAAAAGCAGCCAGGTTACAGACATACAAGACAAGCACTAATTCTATATTTGCACACGTACATTCCTTTTGTCAATTAACTGCTTGATGACAGACACCTACACCATACAGGTTGATATTTTACCATGCTTCTCAGTGCAGGTTGGCAAGGATGGACATTGATTAGGGCCCACCATCCGCAGGACGAAGGGTGAGGGGCGGGTGCGATGCCAGTATAGCAGGGAGAGAGATGGTCTCACACAGACTACTGGACCTTGGCGATGGACACGAGCCATTGGGACGTGGAATGTCACGTCACTAGGGGGGGAAGGAGCCAGAGCTGGTGGAGGAGGTGGAAAGGTAGCTACTAAATATAGTCGGTCTCACCTCCACACACAGCATTGGCACGGGAACCAAACTTCTCGATCGGGGGTGGTCTCTCTCCTATTCCAGAGTAACCCCTAGTGAGAGGCCCTGGGTGGGTGTGGGGATACTCACAAACCCCCGGCTGGGTGCTGGATACCTGGAGAGACGTGATTGGGAGGAATGCCTCCCCCTGATCTGAACCCGAACGATGAGATGTTATTGAAATTCTGCACTAGTTCCAGAATGTGAATAACAAACACCATGTCCGAACACAAGGATGCTCATAAGTATACTTGGTACCAGCGCACCTTGGGCTGAAGGTCAATGATTGACTTTATAGTTGTATTATCGGACCTAAGGCCGTATTTGAGAATAGGTTTTCCCCTTTTTTTTGGCAACAAAACAAGACGCCAAAAGGCTGTTTGGCGTCTTCTGGTCTAACACCGTTTGAGACTAGGCTCGAAAGAAAGCTGTCTCTGGTGTGGACCAATCAGTTTCAAAGACAATGCATATATTATCAGAGTATGTTTTTTATTTGTATTCTGACCACAAATATTGTGGTTAATCCAGTCATGATTCCTTGTAAAAGGTTTCAGTTTTGTGTTTTAACATCTTACCACCTGTTTTGTTGCCAGAAAAAGGGGAAAACATATTCTCATACTTTGGTACTGGCTAAGGAGGTCCCATGATCTAAGGCCGTATTGTTCTGGACACTCGGGTGAAGGAACTAGACCGGACACGTCCCACTGGGGGAAGACCCCAGGGCCAGCCCAGGACACGCTGGCGGCACTATGTTGCTCGGCTGGCCTGGGAACACCTGGGAATTCCCCAGGAAGAGCTAGAGTCTGTCGGCAGGCAAAGGGAGATCTGGACCGCCGTACTGAACATGCTGCCGCCGCGACCCTCACCAGGACAAGTGGACTGAGAAATGAACGAACAAGCCATAATGGATTTTTGCTGATGCCTACCACATAGCCCCAAAGCCTATAACAACCTGTTCTCTACCGAGTGGTAACTTATCCAAGAACTATCCAGTATCCAGGATTGATCCTGTTCATCTTTTTTGGCTCATACCAGGTGATTTGGTCATAGCAGATTCAACTGGTTTATTTCATCTCCTGGTTAAATAAATGGTGCAAACAAGACTACTGGAATTGCTAAATAGGTGTTTTACAAAGCTACACGTGTTGGGTGTTGATTTAAAAAAAAATTACTTTACCTTTAGCTCAGGTTCTCTTTCACTTTCCTCAATGTATGTGTCATACATCTTCTGATGGAGAGATTTCCTATTCAACAAAACACCATGTGTTACAAATTTCAATCTGAAGTTTAGGTAGCTGGTAGTATAAATACGTATTCAACAGCACATCTGTGAACATTTAGAGGAAACAGCAGCTTCTTCTAAATAGATAAAAATGTATCTCGCAACAATAACCACATCAAATTTTCTGCAGGGTCAAAATCACCAACTACTCTTACTAATCCCAATAAATCTGGCTAAAATGGCAGTACTGAACTCAAACCTGCTTAATTTGGAAGCCGGTTACGTACAAGTGATGGGAACAACATTTTAGTGCTAAATCCAGTTTGCCCTCAAGAAAACATTGGGTGGATATTCCACGTATCTCGAAAAAAGATGGGCGGATATTCCACGTGTCTCAAGAAAACATGGGTGGATATTCCACGTGTCTCAAGAAAACATTGGGTGGATATTCCACGTGTCTCAAGAAAACATGGGTGGATATTCCACGTGTCTCAAGAAAACATGGGTGGATATTCCACGTGTCTCAAGAAAACATTGGGTGGATATTCCACGTGTCTCAAGAAAACATTGGGTGGATATTCCACGTGTCTCAAGAAAACATTGGGTGGATATTCCACGTGTCTCAAGAAAACATTGGGTGGATATTCCACGTGTCTCAAGAAAACATTGGGTGGATATTCCACGTGTCTCAAGAAAACATTGGGTGGATATTCCACGTGTCTCAAGAAAACATGGGTGGATATTCCACGTGTCTCAAGTGGCAAGGGTTAGGGGGCATTTGGAGGTACCCCTATCAATTTAAAACCGGCCAAAACATTTAAATATTGCTCCTCTTGAAGCTGTTAATATTGTGCAAAGCGATGACAACTTGTTGTTAGCCACATCTCCACACTGCACAGAAGCGTCATGTGCCAGGCAATCTCCGTCTCAAATGTGTAGTAATAACTGAAGCATTGGATTGTTCATGCCAGATATGGCTTGTGATTTTTGTTGGTTTTTTTTATCATTCTTTGTTATTTTAAAAAATGTATTTTTTTAAAGTACAAGAAAAGGTATATTTTGGGGGCACCCCACCCCTGAATGAATCTGGTATATTGAGGACACACTGTAACACAACTTATAAAATGCAAGAGAGCTCACCATTTTGCTGCCGAAGCTGCAGTGGTTTTTCTCCTGGGTGGTCGCTGGCGAGAACATTCTATTATGTACTGAAATAAAATATAAACAAGAATAAATTCACATATGTATATTTATAAAATGCTGAATGTTTATAATGGCTTAAAGAGTGTCAGAAGGGTGTTGCTTTTTTGTATTCTCTTTACAATATACACACCTCTGCACGGTCCAGTGCGTATTCAAGTGCTTTGGCCTGATTAACCTGCATCAGAAAATCATGAAAGATGTAGGTATCATGAGGCCCTGATAGAGCATCAGCATTGCAAATTAAAACACAATGACCATATATTTACAGAACTTACAAAAATCAAGATGTATCGTTTCATATAGAGGCGAAGTTAACTTTGGATATGCTCAATAATGCAAATATCTGATTATAAAGGCAACTTTGACCTTTTATAAATGGTTTTGGTAAGAAAGACCATTATAGTAAAATAAGGGTGGGTTCGATCAGTTAGACCAGAAGGCTCTTGAGAAACTTGGCTGTTGAGATCCATTTACACACATAATTGGTAGAGTTGGGGCCTGATACAAATTTGATGCATCCACAAAATGTCCGGATGCTAGAGGACTCACGAACAGTTACTTGCAAACGTCCCTGTTTTAGTTCACTTTCTGCACACGGGCAAATTAAAACTGGAAAAGCAACTATGACGATAGCAGAGATGCCTGGAGGTAGTAGCATTTGTTGTGCACATGTCGTTCAAGTGACAAACTTATAAAAAAAAATGCTGACAAACCAATTTATTCAAAGAGCTCTTTTTTGTTTAGATTTTTCCCAAGTCAGCCATGTGCAAAACCTACACAGATCTGGACATTGGTATGCCGTGTGGTAATTTTCATAATGGTTTTCGGGGTTTTGAAGATTTTGTGTCGTCGTTGGGATGGGTGGACATATCATTTCTATTGTCACGGCAAAAAGTAGCCTATCGGTTTGCCTAACTAGAACTGTAACAGCAATATAACATTGCATATATCTAAAAACGGATTCCTGCGGTATAATACGCACCATCTTAAACGGTGAGGCCCTCACACCCCTCACCCCAGCAAGGGGTCAGGGTGCACCGATTCCTGGATAGAACACAGCCATGCACGACATTAACATGGTCCAATATATCATTCAGCGAATCTTACAATGAAACTGTGCAATGGACTTCGTGACATATTATAAGTGAAGTATAGATGTCATTGATATATTCTTAACATTACATAACTACACAAACGCATAAACCACATGAAATACTTAGAGATGCATGCATAGCACAGAATACACCTCAACATTATAGATGAAAATGTGTAGATGCACACAAGATAAAAAAAAACCTGATTAAAATACTTAACAGCTTTCTTCAATAAAAACACAGAAGTAAAATACAACGTAACATATAACGCGCACTGTCCAATGCAAAACGTTGACAAAAGCAGGATCGTTTTTGAAAGAAATATTGTATTTAGACCCACAAAGGCTTTACCTGGATACATGACAATACAGTACAGTTCTGTAATGCGATAATTCCATAACCCGTCTTCGAAGCATACAGATTACTGCCTCAACTCCGAGCTCGCATGCTATTGTTTACGGCTCAATCATAAAGATGTCAACGACGCCTCGGCATTTTCACTTCGCTCTTTTTACGTCGTCTGCCAGAGATTAGTACTCGGCTCAACGAGCAAAAGCATCGCTTGCCGTTTTAAGATTCAAGTTGCTTCCCGCGCAAGTTTGAGCGCGAGTCGGGTGCCCATCTCCTGTAAACGCAGAAGCTCCCTAAGCAACCACGGCACTTCCATGTTACCAAGACGAGAGCGGGTACATCCACGAAACGCATCATTTCATACATCGGTGTTTATGAACTACACGACGGCGCATGCACATCATTAGCGCTTACCAACACACACGCACGCAAACACACACACGCGTATATTATCGATTACGTTGATTTATTTAAACAAAACAAACAAAAAATGTTGGGTCATCGGTATCACACAATCAGAGCCCGCGGCGTCCCTCTCGAGCAACAGGCCACGGGCTCAAGCGGACCACCACCACCGCCTGCACCACAGCGATCATCGTCGAACACACGTCTCGCTAGCAACCATCGTGCAAGGCTGATATAATCGTGACGAGGAGGAGGAAGATGATGATGAAGAGGAGAAGGCCGCTACTAACCTCTCGCTGGCGCCAACGCCGCCGCCGCCGCCATCGCTCCTCCCCCTGCCGCCACCGAGGGGGCGGAGCCAACGTGGGTCCGGTCGGCACTTTGCTCCGGGGGCGAAACCAACAGCTCGCGCCGCGCATGCGCGGGAGTGAGCGAGAGGGAAAAAAGGTTCCGGCCCACGTGGGATTTTTGTTGTTGAAGTTTTTGTTCCGATTGGTGTCAACCCACGCGGTTTATATCCCGTACGCATGTACAGGGAAATTGGGTTTTAATACGTGCATAAAAACGTGTTTGTCTATTTGTTTGTGTTTCTCCCTGGTGTTGGGGCTTTGTAGGATGAACGTTGAGATTTATAAGAGTCACGGGGTGACCGATACGGTCTGAATTGGTCTGTAATAAGGTAGGGCACTAATAGGGGTTTTCCCCTTTTTTCTGGCAACAAAACTGACACCTTTTGCAAGGAATCATGCTTACATTAACCACAATACCTGCAGTCAAATGCAGGTATTGTGCATTTGACTGCAGGTATTGTGGTTAATGTAAGCATGATTCCTTGCAAAAGGTGTCAGTGTTGTTGCCAGAAAAAAGGGGAAAAACCCTATTAGTATATTTTGGTACTGGCAAAGGAGATCCCATGAAGGTAGGGCACTGATAAGGGGTTGACTGGTATGTTCCTAACAAGTTACAATTCTCCAAACTCTTGTGATGTAATCCACTCTATCGCTCCGGTGTCTCTATGTATGGGCGATGATTGAGTGACATTGCCGATTCTATATATATGCTTGTTTTGTCTTTAAGGGTAGTTATGTTATCGACGAATGAGTCGAGTTTTCGTTTATTTTCTTGGTTCTTTCGGTAAAGTCACGTAGAAGGGAAGTAATAAAATAATACAAATAAAACATAATAAAATAATTCTCACGACGTTTCGGCCACAACGCAAGCAGCCGTCCTCAGGTGAAGAATTCTTCATACACAACAACGCAAGCAGCCGTCCTCAATCTTTAAATCGAAATTTTCGTTTATTGTGGGTGTGAACCGCTGCCAACGCAGCAGCTGCATCACAAAACAATCTGCTGTCTGTGTTTGATTTACGTTGCATGATTTGCATAATCACCATCAATCATGATTGATCCACTATTGGATGCAGATCCTGTTGTAATTTGAATATTAAGGGGTAATATGTTGGTAAACCAACATCGGTGTGTTTTGTTTTAAACCCGATTGAAGAGCTTATTGGCTCAGGGTAATTCAAAATAAACCGACTGAACTGATATTCTTGTGAAATCCACACCTGATGATGATTGCTTGTGTTGCAGTCGAAACGTCGTGAGAATTTTTATTGTTTTACATTTTTATTTTATTATTTCCCATCTACATGACTTTACCGAAATAACCAAGAATATGAATCCCTGCAGTCACGAAAGCTTTAAATCCAAATTTGAACTGAATTTGTAATTAATTTATGTTTGCTAGATGAATCGTTTTTTTTTAAAAGGGGACTAGAGTATTTCACTTTGTGATTGTGAGCAACCCTACCATTTTATTCTATTTATTATTATTTATTTTTATTACCTACGTGACTTTACCGAAAAAACCTAAGAGTATGAACCCTCTTGGTTCTTTCGGTAAAGTCACGTAGAAGGGAAATAATAAAATAAAAATAAAACAATAAAATAAAATAATTCTCACGACGTTTCGGCTACAACGCAAGCAGCTGTCCTCAGGTGAAGAATGAAACACCACCAAGCTTGGAGCGTATATTTAAGCTGGGTTGGAGGGGGAAGAAGTATGAACCCTACCATTCTCTATTTTTGCAATCATCGATGCTCACCGTCGCGAATGACCAAATGCACGCTTGGATAAAAGCCTCCCCCAAGGTGGCGCTCTATCCACCTGGCACCTGTACACGAGATTATTTTCTCGTTCCATCTCCACGGTGGACTTGCCCCTTTGGGAATATTCCATCCCTTGGCTGCCACTACGTAATCATGCGTGACACACCAGCCACCGCTCCATCTCGCAAGGTGTCCTGGCTGCCTGTCCCCACTTTTGTTTGACAGTTCTTTGGCAGAGAATCAGAACGTGGTTTTATACTGGAGGAATCCGATGAGCTATGAAGCTCTTTGTTCACAGATGTCCAGAATTTTCACAGGCGTAGATACGCAATTGACTATAATCACTACTCAGGCGAAACCAGAGGAATGTGAAGCTCTAGCTCGCAAAACCCCCATGCAAAAAATAACAACACATTAGCCCGGGGAGATGAGAAAGTAAAGGTTTCTAATTCTGAAATGGAACTTCGCCGATATGGCATCGAGATAATTTAGATTATTTTGGTGCTATGAATGTCCAAATGATGGCCCACTTTGTTGAGCTATTATTTGTGCTCAGGTCGCTTCTGAACACATTCCTGCGGAGGGAGCTGGTAGGAACGTCGGGTTGCTCGGCCAATGGCCAGGGTCAACGGCGGCGTGGTGTATTCCGCAAATATGCCCGACTGTGAGGGCGGGCACAAGCCGGCGTGAGTAGGTTAAACGTTGAGTTTTATAAGGGCACCACGGGGTGACCAGCCCCTCCCCACCCAGCCCCACCCCTCCCACCCCCCACCCAGCCCCTCCCCTCCCCAACCTCCCCACCCAGCCCCTCCCCACCCTCCCCTCTCCACCCAGCCCCACCCCTCCCCAACCTCCCCACCCAGCCCCTCCCCACCCTCCCCTCTCCACCCAGCCCCACCCCTCTCATTTTTGGATGCACGACGGACGGACGGACAGACACAATAATCCCCTGTGGGCTGGTGTAACCAGTGGGTTCCTACCAGTAATACATATTCTGATTCTGGGTGGGAGAGGTGGGGAGCGGAAGGGGAGGAGGCTAAGGTGGGGTAAAGGAGGGGAGGGGGGTAAATGGGGGAGGGAGGTGAAGTAAAGGGGTGAGGGGGGGGCAAAGGGGGAGCAAATGTGGGAGGGGGGTAAAAAGGGATGGGGGGTAAAGGGGAGAGGGGGGTAAAGAGGGAGGGGCGCAAAGGTGGGAAGGGGTAAAGAGGGGTGGGGGTGGGGTAAAGGGGGGAGAAGGGGTAAAGGGGGGGGGTAAAGTAAAGGTGGGTGGGGGGGTAAAGAGGGTAGGGGGGTAAAGGGGGGAGGGGGTAAAGGGGGAGGGGGGCAAAGGTGGGAGGGGGGTAAAGAGGGGTGGGGGGTAAAGAGGGGGGGGGGGGTTAACGGTTGGCAAGAGCCCCGTGTCACGTGACAGGCGCCAGTTGGAGTCAGGCGCTGGCAGCAAGCGGTAAGTCTCCGCGTTAAAGTTCAAGGTTCTGTATCTAAAGTCGTGTTATTTATTAATTTGGCTATTAAGATTTATGTTGCTTTAACATTGTGTTATCTACGTGTTAGGATAGTTCAGCCCATCCGGGTCTTGCTTCAAGTTGTGTCTGGAATCTACTCAATTTGTCGTCAAACGCGTGTAGGGATGGGACACTGAATGAAAAACATTGAGAAATCGAACAAAATCAAACACTCCACGTGTTTAATGATGCCATTAATGAACACGAAACGATAGGAACGAAGAGATTGATGCTTTCGATGTTTTATTTTACTTTTCAGGATACATCGTAGCAAAATAACTCGTCATAATATTGTAGAAAAAAAAACAAGCGTATGGATGGTGTTGTAGGGTGAACATTCACCCACTAACGAACATTATCTACTTCACATATTCACTATAACCACAACTGCAGCTGTATATACACGATATATAGCGATTATTGTAATTAAAGAGCTGAAGCAAGAGGCCACGTGGCCGATGGACAGCGGGGGAGTATTTCCTATATTTTATGACGATTTTTCGTTAGGAAAAAGCAACATTGATAGCGAAATATCGATGAAGTCACGTAGAAATAAAATAAATTAAATAATAGAATTCCACGTTTCGATTGCAAAACAAGCAACCGTCATCAGGTAGAACTAAAGTTTCAAAATATCGATGTTTAAGTGTTACCAAGGATTCCACATCGATGTTTTTATATCGATGTTTATAGAGCCAGAACATTGATGTGACAGAACCAGAACATTTATTTCATTCGCAAAACTATCGGGTGAAGATTAAAACTAGATTAGATTAAAATTAATTGCCAAGTTAACTGTGCCCTGTACCCTTACATTTCATGGTTAAACAACCCACATTGGCTACGCACGGCGTGAAATAAGTTCAACATAGTACACATGCATACACGATTGATAAATACAATTTAAATTGATCGATCAATGTCTATAAAGTATTTAACGCAAACTGACAGATTTCACAACTGCGTCGCCATTAAACATTTTCCCGCCAATACTGAGGGCGTGACGTAACACGTAAACGCGCCAATCACACGTCAGGTGAGGGGGAGGGGTCTGGTGGGGGGGGGTCTGGTGGGGGGGAAGGAGGTCTGGTGGGGGGTGGGAGGAGGTCTGGTGGGGGGTGGGAGGGGGTCTGGTGGGGGGGGGGTCTGGTGAGGGGGCAGGAGGTCTGGTGGGGGGTGGGAGGAGGTCTGGTGGGGGGTGGGAGGGGGTCTGGTGGGGGGGGGTCTGGTGAGGGGGCAGGAGGTCTGGTGGGGGGTGGGAGGAGGTCTGGTGGGGGGGGGGGTCTGGTGAGGGAGGAGGAGGTCTGTTGGGGGGTGGGAGGAGGTCTGGTGGGGGGGGGTCTGGTAAGGGGGCAGGAGGTCTGGTGGGGGGTGGGAGGAGATCTGGTGGGGGGGGGGGGGGTCTGGTGAGCGGGCAGGACGTCTGGTGGGGAGTGGGAGGAGGTCTGGTGGGGGGTCTGGTGAGGGGGAAGGAGGTCTGGTGAGGGGTGGGAGGAGGTCTGGTGAGGGGTGGGAGGAGGTCTGGTGGGGGGTGGGAGGAGGTCTGGTGGGGGGTTCTGGTGAGGGGGAAGGAGGTCTGGTGAGGGGTGGGAGGAGGTCTGGTGGGGGGTGGGAGGAGGTCTGGTGGGGGGGGGGGTCTGGTGAGGGGGCAGGAGGTCTGGTGGGGGGTGGGAGGAGGTCTGGTAAGGGGGGGTCTGGTGAGGGGGAAGGAGGTCTGGTGGGGGGTGGGAGGAGGTCTGGTAAGGGGGGGTCTGGTGAGGGGGAAGGAGGTCTGGTGGGGGGTGGGAGGAGGTCTGGTGGGGTGTCTGGTAGGGGGGTGAGATGAAGTCTGGTGGGGGGGAGTGGGAGGAAGTCTGGGGGGGGGGAGTTGGAGGAGGTCTGGTGGGGGGGTCTAGTAGGGGGTGTGGGATGAAGTCTGGTGGGGGGGAGTGGGAGGAAGTCTGGGGGGGGGGGTGGGAGGAAGTCTGGGGGGGGGGGAGGAGGTCTGGGGAAGGAGGTCTGGGGAAGGAGGTCTGGGGAAGGAGGTCTGGGGAAGGAGGTCTGGGGAAGGAGGTCTGGGGAAGGAGGTCTGGGGAAGGAGGTCTGGGGAAGGAGGTCTGGGGAAGGAGGTGGCATGGGTCACGTGATGAGGGAGAAGGGCGAGGCTCGTGGGTGGTCACGTGATACCTCGTGGAGCGGGCCACGTGTACGCGAGTGGTCGACGGTCGCGCTCCGAAACAAGCAACATCAGCAAAGTAATCATGTAAATGCCATTGTAAAAACGAATTGGTGATTATGTTTAATAGGAAGATGAACGAGGCGCAGGGCTCCCGTTACCGCAGCCGGGAGTGCGAGCAGATGGACGCGGGGCTCGCGGCGCTGGGCCTACACCGCGTGGCAGTGGCGAGGGACGCGTCTAGCGTGTACAGGGTTGTGGCGCAAGAGGTGACGCGTGCATTAGCGATGAGTAATCATACAAGATTATTAACTAGACTTGTTATTTTACTCATTTTCAGAGCGGGGTAAAGCCGACGAAAATTAAAGGGCTTTTGAAAAAGAGTTTTGACCATCATGGGACTTTTGCCAGTACCAGACTATGAGAATAGGTTTTCCCCCTTTCTCTGGCAACAAAACAGGTGTTAAGATGTTAAAACACCAAACTGAAACCTTTTACAAGGAATCATGTCTGCATTAACCACAATACTTGTGGTCAGAATGCAAACAAAAAACGTACTCTGATAATAGATGCATTGTCTTTGAAAGTGATTGGTCCACACCAGAGACAGCTTTCTTTGGAGCCTCGTCTCAAAAGGTGTTCGACCAGAAGCGTCCTCTGGTCTAACACCAATCAGTTTAAAAGACAATGCATATATTATATATTATCAGAGTAAAGTCACGTGGGTAGAAAAGTAAAATAAAAAATAATATATCACGACATTTCGATCGCAACACAAGCGGTCGTCCTCAGGCAGAAAAAATAATCTAGCAATGGAACTGCTGAACCAGACAATTTTTTTAAATCTCAATTTCCCTGTACAAGAATACGGGTAAACCGTATGGGTTGACAGGTATGCGTACGCCGTAATCAAGCAGTGGATTGATCATGGCTGATAATGATTGTACACATTCTTAAAGTGCCTCAACTTGCTGCAAGGGCTACATGTATAAACATTACTCAACTAGATGAAGTCATTTTTATTTTTTTTAAACATGAAAAACATTGTACTAATGCGTTTACAACATCAAGTGTTCTGATAAATACCAGTGGCAATTTCATCAAATGTTGCAGGATTATACTTTATTTCAGTATTTAAAGATTATTTTGTGAAGGAATGGTTGCGCATGTTGCTGTTGCGAAAGTGCAACTGCTGTATACGCAGGCTGTGTGTTTGATTTTGTTTCAGATATTCTACACGCAGTCTAAACATCGAGAAGTACGGAGAGAGTGTGCACAGTTTATCCAAGGCAACAGTGATTCACTCAAGAAGGTGCTCGTGTGATGATAACCTATGAGCACTTGTTACTTTATGGTAGATGCTACTTAAATATTACATCAAATCTTTAACTACATTTTATGTTTACCTACAGATTTCAAAAAGCCCCCTGAAATGTATCGTCAACAGTGTCCTAGATCCAAGAGTAAGTAAAATCATAAGGCAATTGCAGTTGTGTGTTCCAAGTCATGAAATGATGGTAAAGCTATGGGGTAGAATAAGGAGTTTTATTTATTTATTGTTGTTACATTTATTTTAACAAAACGCGTGCCCGTCGTCACAGCCCGGTCACGTAGCTCACAAATCCGGGAATCAAAAATCGCGGAGGACCGACCCCGATGCAACCGAGCCGTAAAAAGATAGGGGGGTTGGGGGTGGGTAAAAGGTGGGGAGAGGGACCCACTGTCCCAACTAAGTGAGGTCAACCACGTCGGCCAGAATAAGGAGCTTTGATATATTTGTTAACCCTGCAAGATAGAGAGTGCTGGCAAGCCAGGACTAAATGCGTTTTACGTTAAATAACAGTAAGGCATTATTTTCCGAACATAAGTAGATTGTAAAAAATGTAATCGGCATTTTAAACGACTCTACTTTGGTATGAGCTCAGTATGTAAACCGGTAATGTAAATTTTCGGATTTTTAAAATTATATATGCGGTTAATAAAAGGACCTTGATCACGTTTGAGCTTTCGTGTAGGTTGTTTAATGCAGAGTGGCTCATTATTAGTACGTTATATTGTGGTTATTGCCCACCCAATGGGTGATTCATTTGGTATGGTGAGGTTTATATTCAAATATGGTTAATTACCAGTATAACCATAATTTGAGTCTTGCACAACGGTGTGTCATATTTATTGTTTTCTATCAGATGCCAGCTGGCAATGTGGAGATGGCTGCCCTAGCCTTGTTGTACAGGTGAGAGAAAAGCGAACATACACTTCTGAGCAATTCCACCAACTTGCTGGAAAGGACACATTGTTACTTAATCATTGTAAATGCGTTAATATCCTTAGAGGTTTAACAAACTACCAAGGTCTTTTCCATGTCTCATTCAAACTGGATGTATGCATATGATTAACATAATGTGTTCTTTTCAGATGTGATTTTTTAATCTACAGAGAGCCAAACAAACCACCGTTCAAGGCTACTAGCAATGGATTTTCCAAGAAGGTGTTAATACATGTCAAATGTTTTTTGTATTATTAGCTACACTAGTTCATTAAGCATGTCTTCGTCTGCAAAAGTTTCAATGAATATAATAATGAACCTGATATGTTTTTTTACAATTTGTATCTACAATCAGACACAACTACTCAAAAAAATTGTATTTTTCCGCTAAAATATTTCAAGACGTACCCATCGGAAACCGCTCAATTCAAAGGTTTAGTTATTGTCTTATTAGAAAGAACACAAATAAACAAACTTAATACTGTATGAGGGGAAGCTCATAACTTTTACCGTTTTCGAATTATTCAGATGTGAACATCATAAAATGCGTATCTTCCAAAACCGCTTTAATACGAAATATCTCATGAACAATAAAAGATAGAACAATGGTTCTCGCTTTAATTGTATATACTGTTTAATGCTCTATCAAACGAAAAGAAACGCAATCTTATATTTTGAACGGTTTCTGAATGACATACAAACATGTCTGGGGCACTACAAAAAAAAATCGAGATTTGGGGGCCTTAAAAAGAAAAATTTCGGATTTTCTTATTTTCCTGTTTGTGTGCTTAAAGCTACTTATGTACCAAATTCCAGCTTTCTACCTTGTCGGGAAATATTCTCGAGGTTTATTAGACATGCATACAGATTAAGGTCTTTATAGTATAAGATTGTTTTGATTCGCACATACCAATAGAGTTTTGTCTGAAGTTTAGTGCGTAGACAATAAGTTATTGTGGAAAAATGTTGACAGAATGAAATAACATTTGAAATATAATGCACGTGTAGTGTGGCGATGAAAGTATTCCTTTATGCAAGGCTAAATAACCATTAAAAATGTTTATAGGACAGCATATTAAACAGTCACTGTAAATGTAACAAATGATTAGGTCTGGAGAATGTTAATAATGAAAAGTAATTAATGTGTATTTGGAGAAAGCAGATTAAGACTGCAGTAAAGATTCTGCTGATAATTTTATTTTGCATTCAGGTGATGCTGTGCCAACGCTATGAAGCGAAATATGATGCTGTCTGTTCCAAAAACACGTACACAGCTGCAGCTATTTGCCAGTGTAAGGAACTTTTCAACATGCACCATTCATTTTGACATTAATCACATTAAACGGAATGTCCTGCACAAAACTTGTGAACTATGGTAATGGTTGTTTTCACAAGTATTGTAATTACACTGCAAAATGATGTTACCTTCAAGTGGCATTTTTCTGCGTGTGGGACAGCGATTGTGTACAATCTTTTGTACACGCGCGTGTTTGGGGTGAGTCCGGATGTGGTGGCTCGTGAGGTGGAGTGGTTTCGCTTGCAGGAAGAGACTCAAGGTCGCCATAAGGAGATTCGGCATCCCACTACCTTGGCCCGTGATGGCAAGCCGTGAGTCTCCTAAGCATACAAAGTGACAGGCAGTTAATGCTACTATCATCAGTGTGTCCAATTCAAGTAAAGCATCATCTTCACAGATATGCTTGCAATAATAATGCATGTTCCAATGTATTTTTGTTTCAGATTGGTAGGATATTCATATGCTGAAAAGACTTCAAGAAAAATAATTAAAGCTGGCCAGGTATTTGTAATTTGTGAGAGAATTGAATATTGTGCCTGCATTGGGTTCTTTTGAGATCATGTTTATGCTGTAAAGCAAAGCGTTAAAGCCAAATTATCTTGATCTACCTTTATCCTCAATTCTAGGCTCACTTTCCAGAGTTTCCTTTCCGAGTGCTGAAATCGCTGGACTCAGAAATATATCGCAATGTGGAGTTTGATGTCTGGATTGATTCTGCAAGAGGTGTGTAAAGTTGGAATTTTATGTTTTTAATGGCAATAGTTAAATGTAGAGATCATGTTATAGCAAAATGTATGTGCTTTGTTAAACTTAGATGTTTTCTATTTATAGATTTATTAAGCATTGAACGTTTTATATATAGATATATAACAATAATTTAAAACTGATTCCTACATAACACATTTATATACTGGAGTAAAGTTTGCATGAACAATATTACTCACTTCGTTTTAAAGGTATGTGGTATAAAATAAGACACAAGAGGGTGCTGTCTGATCATAATATGCACTACCGCCTAATGTTTTAATGTTGCATCCTTTACTTGATCAAAATACAGTTTTCCAAGTGCATGTTTTATTTGCATACCTTTTTGTAGGCTACACAATGACAAGATTTCCAGTTTTGGAGTTTTCAGGGGGTGAAAAGTGCGAGGTATAATTTAATTGTAGAGCTCATTGTTTCAATGTTTCAGTCTGTTATCCAAATATTGGTCAGCGCCTTAGAAGTTGTAATATGGTTTCGACAATATTGCACTTCACGCACTCATAACACATTTAAAAAATTTCACTCGTTTTTTAATTGGCACATTTGCTCGCAAAACAACACTGCAAATTACGTCTTTATTTTTCAACAGTGAGCAGGGTAGATGTGTTTCCAGGCTTGAGTATACGTAATTGAAACCCTTAAAATTACCATGTATATCTGGGGGTGAACACCATGCATTTTATGTTGACAATTTAATTCAACCAACTGACCACAGTACTGAGCACATATCATTGCTCGTAAATCAATGAAGTGGCCACGATGGCATATACTCTATATTTTTTAAAACCTATGCTTTATTATAACGCATAGTACTCTGGCATTGTTGTTCAATGGAAATATTTGTGATGTGATTTAGAGATGGCAACATTGTGGGTGATTTCATCTGGTTGATGGATTGTGTTGTTGCTTACTGTGACCTCTGGATTTCTTTTGGTGTAGGTGCAGTTGAAGCCTGGAGGGAGGTATTTCAGTGCCTCCATCCAGAAAATCAACCCAAATTACCAAACTGTCACTGTGTTCATTAAAGCCCTTGCACAACGGTATTTTTCGCTGTAGATGGACAATTCTTTGTCATCAATAGCAAATAAAGCACTTTTTTACTGCATAGCAGCTGTCATGCATCACGTGATTTTACGTTAACTTTTAAAAGGAAGTTTACAATTACAAACATTCTTCTTAGGGTCTCTCGAGGCCAGAGCCATTTGGTGACATTAAAATGGAAACTTTGTCAATCCACCAAATGGAGCAACAGATGTTTCATGAGTGGAAAGTGTTTGGGGAATTTTGCAAAACATTTATAATTTAAACATATGGTAGTCAACCGTAAGGATTTTGTTCTGTATTTGATGTCCCATATAAAGTATACATACCGTGTTTAAATTACAATTTAAACGTGCAGGATTTGTGTTGTAATAATGCAGGAATGTTCAATGGACATGTGCAAGTGGTTAGGTTTGCTCTTTAGGGACAAATGTGTGGAGTGCTGTGGCGACGAGTGGGCTCAACATGAGCCCCCCGTGCAATTGCAGGCATCATGTTATGCTGGAGAGCGTTCGTGCCATGGGTTGCCAATCAGCTTCTGAAAGGATGATGGGCGTCCACGGTGCGCCATCCAGACAGCTTTTCGAGATGCCTATTCAGCACCGGAAGCATGGTGTGTCATATCGCACACTTCATACGAGGATCTGAAATTGAGGATGTGTCGTTTACTACGTGCATATTGTAATTTTTTTGGCTGACCAAGGTTGTATTCTTGATTCCTCTGCCTAAGTAGGCATATTCTTCCCCATATCCTGTCTAATGTTGGACTTACCTCTATATTTGGTGAAATGGCTTCTGTTTAGAACCTTCCTTTTCGCCCTCTTGGCCTTCTCAAACTTTCTTATAGAGCTTCAGCAAACTATCACCTCTGGCATGCCTAATGCAGATCTAATCAGTGAAAGTCACATAGCTTAAAATACCCATTAACATTTATCCAACTTTGTGCTCATGGACTTGTAATAATATTTAGTTTCATACTCATACCTCCTTATAACAGAATGCAATATATGTGCCATGACTTAACACATTAGTTTGAGAATCTGAACATGCCATTGTTTTTTCACCCTTGTGATGTGTTCTCAGAACGTTATTACGGACACTTAAGTCATTCTTATCGACAAGACTACCCTTCATATTCTGGTCGTCTCACTGGATCGGGCTCCTTGTACAAAGGCCATTCGAATGGCCAACATTGCAAGCCCCCAAGAAAGATGGAAAGGCCTCCTGCTCACGGGTAATGTTTGTGCAAGAAACATTTCATTAGTCGTCTACGGTTCTCTTAAGGATTGGTCCAGTAAGCTAGGTTATCGGTTAGTAGAGGTAATTAAATGTGACAATTTAAATTACCATATGCATTTATTATATTGCCAAAGATGTGTGGCAAGAGAGCACACAAGAACTGATGCGAACAAAATGATTTATTTTTAACCTTAATGCAATTAATGTTCAATAAGGAAACCTTTTGATTCTGCATGTTAATTGATAATTAAAGTTATTGTAAAATGAGGTTTAAGTACAACACTTGCGTTTTCATAATTTCAGAACGAAAGTGTTAATTATATATGGACAACATTCCATGCATTATTCACTGGCAAATATTTAAGCTGGAATGAATGTAAAAAGATTAAAGATATCAGTATAATTGCCTTTTTAACATTTAACATATTTGGGTAATTGCAAATTTTTATCTGTGGAAATAATGTCCTGAGTGCTGTGATGGCAAAAACAAGCAGAAGAATGACTCCGAATAGTACTCGTACTTCTGCTTGTCATTGTGTAGTGAGTCCAACTGAGTCGCAGGCGTTCCTTTTAGAGGCAACACATTTATTGTAACACCGTAACACAAAGGGGTAACGGCCGCTTTACCCGATACAGCCTAGGGTGGTGACCACCCAGCTAACTATGCTATACATAGGGGTTACTGCTACGAAGGGTCGGACCCTCACTCGGGTTTCCGACCACGTGGTTGCTTCGTAAGACGAAGAGCTTCTAGCTTGAGACGTAGAGCTTCCTGCTTGTAGGTGTTGAGCTTCCAGCTTGTAGGTGTAGAGCTTCCAGCTTGTAGAATGCAGCGACCTCGGTCCCTCTCAGGGACCCGCCTTATATCCCCCTACGGTCGGGCCGCTCCACCCTTGGCCCCGCCCGCCTTCTCGAGCATTCTCGTTCCCTCTCGATCCTTCGCAAGAGCTCTCTCCGGACACGTGATCACCCACTAGCACCCCACCTGGGGCCCCCTGTGTGGACACTCCAGATCACGTGTCTATGGGGTCAACCAGAGTGCCATGGCCCGGGGCAACCTTGCCCCTGGGCTGACACCCACCACACGCTGTGCGTGGTGCCCGCACTATCCCAGTGCTCACCAAGCCCCAGCTTGGGCTGGTATTACACACAGCCACTCACACGGTGCTGTCCACGATGTTGGATCATCGAATGGCACGGCCCTTCTGGGCTGGCACCATACAGTGACATCCCCGATGTCACTACAATTGTGGTAGATGTGTGGGCTATTTGGACCTTCGTGAAATGTCTACAGGCATGTGTAATTAATGTTATTTTGGCAAACAACCTTTGGTGCACAATCACTCATTAAATGGTTTTTGTACACTCAGCTGGAAATGCAGCCAGTTTTGGAATGTTTACTAGGAGTAATCATAAGTGTTGGTAACTTGGTAGAGTAAAGGAAGGATTTATAAAACAACTAAAATGTTTAGATCGTGATGTGGAGGCTAAGGGAGAAAATAAACATCTCCCCATTTGTGGCATGGTTTAATTTCACTAAATTAAAGATTGCAATCAAATTGTGTCACTTTGTAAAAGTAAAGTGGACACATGCAATCAATATATACCTACGAAATTAATCAGTTTGGTGTTGCATAGCCACGTAAGTTCTGTAACTGGCAACTCCTATGACTAATTGGGAATGGGACGCAAGCGTAGGATTGATCACCCTGTCGCTGGCCGCCTTTGGGGAGGGTGTATAGTATGAAAGGCCGAAACACCCTAGGAACCAAAGGGTCACTACTGACGATGCGCTCCCCAAATGTCACCAGGCTCACTGTTCATGAACTCTTGGAAGTGCTTGCACAAAGGATAGTAACATCTCATCCTGTGTTCTTGGAATCAGATGACATTCATCTGTTCAATCTCGCAAACACTTCCCAAACAGTTGTTGCTCCATCCATGACATCGGGGCTTTCTCTTGAGCTTATTAGCTTTGGCAACACGACTACTAGACCTCTTGTGTGACTCCACAATGACATTTAACATTGCTTAGCCTGTCAAGTGTGGCCATTGCTCAATATTATTTTACGTTCCCAGTCAATGTAAAGTAGCTGTATAATTGACAATATTGGAGTGGATTTATTGAGATAAGCTAATGCGCTGTGCCACTGAAAGAATGTCTGGTTAATGTAAAGGTCATATTTTGCTGGATTTTGGAATTAGGCAGCAAAAGACAGCAGTTTCTTAATAAATGCTTGCATGTATTCTAGATTTGAAGCTTTCGTGACTGCAAGGATTCATAACTCTTAGGTTTTTTCGGTAAAGTCACGTAGGAAAAAATAATAATGAATGAAAATAAATCAATTATTTTCCTTTATTATTATTTTTTACCTACGTGACATGCTTGTATGTAGTCTGTAGATTTTATTGTTTATTATTATGTAAAAATAGAAATACATAATGCATTAAGAGATAACGTACTCGCACATGCTGTGTAAAAATTTTACAACTTTTTTCTTTCACGTAGTCCCCATATTTTGTTTAATAAACGATGATCTCTCAGTTCTTAGGTGCAATAAATTGCACATAAATGTCATCTGCAATGCTCCGTATTCAAAACATCCTGACGGTTGTTACTAAATAGTGAATGCATACTTGCATGTTGTACATTCAACTGCAATAACTGCAGCAGACGTGTGCTATACATTTAAATTTGCTTAGTAGTTGAGTATATATTTTGTTGTCATCATGTGAAGTTCTACTAAATTGCTTTTCACTGCCGTATGGAGCATGTATTATTGAAGATTATTGGATAAACAATAAGGCTAGAACCATGTTAGTCCTCATGTGCAAGTGGCCTTACAAGGGACATTGTAAATTATGTGGTTTGAGTTGTAGCATGCATATCTCCTGAGAGTTCTTTGAGAGTTCTAGCTAGCATTCCATACAAATTATTCACACATTGTTAAAGGTCAATGTAAAATGCAACCTTTTTTTTGCGGAATTCAATGTGAAGTGAAAATCGTCTGAATTGTATGAATACAAATTCAAGTTTGACCTTTTTTGCTTTGAAACATAAATGTATAACACATGGTTAACAAAGGTATGTGGGGGAAAAATATCAAAATATTTGGTACTGCAGCTTTCAAGCTAATTTAAAGTCTTATTGAACGTTTTTTCCATATTAAGTGTGGTAATTTAAATGAAGTGTCTTGCCTTTGGAATCATGAATTTATAGTAACTTTGAAAAAAATGCAATTTATCTCCAAGATTTGCACTAGTGGAACATTGTAAGTGTTTCCAGAAATTCTTACTCACAGAGGTATTAGGAAATAAACCAAGATTGGAATTTTAATGTTCTCATTATCAGCTTCAAGGGAACAGTTAACCCAGCAGAAGACCACCCCTAAAATCAACGTTTACTATGCAGATTGTCAGCTTTACAACACTTTCCAGTTTCACAACTGCTATTGTTGAATTATAATTTTGGAATATCCATTATTGTGAAAAAATTGTGCCATATTTTGTACACTTATACCTTCCATGCCTCACTGGGTATCCACATTTGTTATACATTTATATTTAATAAAAGAGTTAATACCAGTAACAAAAACATTTGTAAATGATGTTAAATCACTCTTCAACACATACCGGTGGGCTAAAGTAGTGAACTATTTGTCTTTGTAAACGTGACATTTTTTACTGATTGGCCGTGTCGGGTGGTGGAGTGTTACGACACATTTATAAATAACGCGATCTAACCCAAAAACGTTTATTGTGAATACTGAGCCTTGTTGTTTTTCATGGTTGATTTTACTGCTAATAAAATATGCTGTGCATTACCTCACCATATGGCCCCTTAACAATACCAAAAGTAAAATACTGTGTAACGCTTACTTGAAATCGGCAGTTGGTCCAGCAGATGGCGCATCATGACTTTGAAAGCCTTTTCTTGGCGTTTATTCAAACAATGCAGCACAATATTTAGTTATGAATAATACGTCTTTGTAGAGAGGCTTTGAAGAGTAATCTAATCGGAGGATTACAATACAGGTCCAAGTTGTATCTCAACTTGTGTTTTGAACGAAGTTGTGCTGTAGGAATGCTGGTAGAACCAGACATGTTTTACTCGTGATAATTTGCATAATTATGTCATTGAACTTATTGAGATGATGGCCTTCATTATTTAAAGTTACTTGTTCTCATTTTGCCCCAGTAGGAATTTAGCTTAATGAAGGGGTGAAAAAAAAACCGTATCTGAAAAGGACTCCAGTGTTTTTGCCTGTACGTTAGTTCCTTAGATGTGCGTGAGTGATAGTGCTTTCAGCTGCTTAAGTGTGTTTAAAATTACTTTGTGCTATTTTTTTTTTCATGTGCAGATCAGAGGAGCGGTTCGGTGGCGTGAAAAGCAGCCGTACTGCCGTTCAAGCGGAGCTCTCTTCAACCAGTGACGTGCAGGAACCCAATTCTGGATTGACCGACTTTACTGGAGAATATGACAGCCCTGGCGCAGACCATTGTGTGAGAATAACACATTACTCTTTTTGTTTAGCAGCACTTTCTGCCCACCGCCCTGAATGTAATAAAACAACTGGAGTGAGGGGGGTATTTTTGGCAGAGCAGATATATGGTGGGGTGAAGTGGAGGTAGGGGATTTTTAGAGAATCGCACGGTGAACTCAATAACACGAATGCGATTCCGAGTAATGGCTAACATCAATGGCGCAGTGATACCTGAATGGGTCCTGGGCAACCCCGTTTACTAACCCATAATGCCCAGTTTGGTCAAGTATGGTTAAACAACCCTCAAGACCTACGTGGTGTGGGGAAGCCTTTGTCTATCAGTGCACTGGTAATGTGCTGTGAAGTAGAAAGATATGGTATGTGGAAAAGGCACATACAGCCTCTCCATTTATTTAACTAAAAACACCCATTTGGCATACTTCCAGATCATTAATTCTCTTCTTGTCATGGATGGAAAAAGGAGCACGCTTGAAATGAAAGTGCTTGAGGGTACTAACGTAGACACTCGTGCACTGAATGTGCACATTGCAAAAGCACCCGTTTCCGAATGTGAAAACAGTACAAGAACACGACATTGTTCATACTTGTCTGTACAGAAACACCATTCTGATCAAAAACTGCATTTTTAATCATTTGTGGTGATATAACAATTTTTCTTAAGCCACAGGTTTGTATAATGCCATTTTTAATAATGAATTACAATACACACCAAACCAAGTTTCATTCGTCAAGCTTAGGCAACAATATACACAATCAGAACCATATGTTGCTGCTGTTAAGAATTATATACCCAAAGGAAAAAAGGCACACCAGGAAAAAAGATAAAGCACATTGACACATTAACACAGTTATACTTGTATGTATTTTAACATGCAGGAGCAGACAGAAAATGGGTCCAATGTATTAATATTGGATACAAATTGCGTGGACAAAAGTGAAGAAGGTAAGTTATGCCTCAATGTCACAAAGGTTCACTGCAAGAAATAATTATTCTTTATCACATCTTAAACGCTGTACTTATGCATGCTCTCCCCCCTTAGGCACAGAAGACCCAAATGTGACTCCACTAAATATTCCAGTAGTGGATGGTGAAAATGTAAGGCTGTTTTTTTTGTTTGGGAGTAATGTTTGTGTCGAGACAATCATCAACGATCATGCCACTAATAATCATTACATTAAAAGGAACTTACTTTTTGTGCATTGATGTTAATAAAAATATGTGGAGTAATTTACACGTGTACATTGTACTTATAGGAGTGGAAAATGTAAATCAAGTGGATAAACCTTTGGTCGTAACCAATTCAAGTTACACCTGGCTTTCATTTTGAGTCTCTCGAGTGGCTGTTGGTTATTGATGAGGAGAGGCATGTGGGAGCTGAAATCTCACACAAGTAGATTGTATTCGCCTGATATACGACTTGTAATGAATCTCGACAGTGACTACAGCCAGACAACAGGAAGGGTAGAGTTTATTCTTGACTTTCTCTTCAGAATTATTTTGTAATGTGTAGTCAATACAAACGTTGAGGGGAATATATCCCATGTGATTAGTTTACTGTTATGTGAAAATAATTAACTCGTGGAATATATAATTTTTATATATGTATCCCCTTTTTATTTTGGGATTGTATAAACAATCTGATACCTTATTATTAATAAAAACACTAAAATTAAAACCACAAAGCCATTCAACTTTTTTCTGTGCATTTGTATAAAATTGCAGTGCTTGATATATGCATTTGTTCCCTGTATGAAGGCTTGTGAAGAGACATCTGGGCAGTCAATTCCAGCCAGTGCCTCAACGTTGCCGTCTTCTGTCCAACAACCCATAGCCCCCATATATTCTCAGCTTGCGTACCCGAAGGCAGTTCCATCGTGTAAGCGACCACAACTTATACATTTTAATTGCAATACGTTCCATTGCGAATACGTGCTTTCATAAAACTTGCCTCGCAAATCTGAATTATTGTTGGAAAATGATTTAATATTAGACTGGATAATCTTACAACTGTTTTTTACACTGAAATTTCAGGTGTTTATTTATTGCCGCCATGGAAGGCTGAATGCGTTAACGAGTTGGGGGAAGTTGTGTCCAGTTCTCCGCCATTTTCATTTGATCCCAACGCAAGTGATCTCCCACAAGGTATACCTAACTCTACCATTGCCAAAAAGCACTTTCAAGAGTAATGAACCAAATTGGCATACTTAAAAAAAATTAGGACTCACGTTGAAAAAGATGTGCCGTTTAGAACAGCTGTTGTCTGATTAAGGCCTGCACGTTCCTCTGATTGACAGATGAAGGAAATGACTTGATCCTACATTTTTCAAGACTTAAATATAACATTTCTAAAAGAAACGTGATAAATATTGAATATGCATACAATTCACATTAGAAAAAAAAAATTGAGGCTCAACTCCAAGACTATTAAATCTTATCCATTACGGATTTAAAAAGTATTTAAATAAAAATGTGATTTTTGTAAAATGATCTGTAGAATACATGTATTTGGTAATGTGGTAACTACGTGCAAGCTTTTTCTAATCTTTTCTTTTTGTTGAATATAGATAGGAAAATACTGCAGTATTTTTTCAATCGCGGTCTACAGGTAAGTAAATATGCATTTAGAAAGTAAATATCATTATTACATTGTATTCACAAAATGATTTAAAATGCGCATTAGTGCTTGAAAAGAAATGAATATGCCCTACTTCAGTTACACAACAGTGGTCAATAGTAGTGACTGTTTATTGGCAGAGGAGTCCCCTTATGTAAATTACATTGTGGTAAACCACTTAAGGTTTTTTTATACAACCAGACTTCCCTTGACGGTTTAGGAGACTAGTTTCCACGTGAAACTATTCGGAGTACGCATTGTAAGTATTCTTGTAATGCAGTTACGGGAGAAGCAACACATTAAAAGAAACCTGAAATTGCTTGCATATTCATGAAGAGAAAGCGTAATTGCTTTGTAGATGTGTTAATGTACTTTATAAATCTTGGCTTAGAAAACTGTTCCTAAACATGAATGGACTGCATAAATAATAAAAACAAACTTGTTTGAAGCTATACGAAATTACATATTTAGTTTAAATTTAATATTTATACAGATTGAAGCAGTGTACATTTTGATCAAATAAGCTACTTTAAAATGTGTTTTTATGGGTTTGTGACTGCCATTGTAGAGTTGGTGGCACGAGAGGGCATATGCCCAAAACTACTTGGAGTCGGGGTCTGGCCATGAAGCACCCCTGTACCAAGAGGCCCTCAAACCTCACTTGGACACAGCCACAAGTCCAAATCCACCCACCTTGCAACTCCAGACCCAGCCTCTGGGGGCTCAAACAGCAGGTACAAGATCCTCAGCAACTGCTTTGTAACATTTTATTGGTTTGAATGTAAACAAACACGAGTGGTGAATGTGCACATATCCGTATTGATGTTAACAACTTTATACGTTTTGTTTGTTTTAAGAGGCCTTCATCCAGCAGTGGGATTAATGATGGCTGATAATGCACTACAAAATATGCAATGAGACCCAGATAGTCCATCATAGAATTATTCCGAATACACGAGAGAATTACTAAGTATTGAAATGTTCAAGTATATTTTCTAAATGAATGGCTAGATGAAAATTACATTTTCAAGTTTGACATTGTTACGTACCTTGTACAGGCGTGTCTATGCAGCAAGAAACCTTGACTTTTTTTACTTTCATTTTTTCCACAGCACCTTACCATCATGCTTACACCTCTGTCAACCCAGGTGGCCCACAGCCAATATTTGTCCAACCCATGCCACAACATCAGCTGCCATACTCCCATGCGCCCACCATGGCCCTCCATACACCATGGCAAAGGGGGCTGTTGCAATGGAAACCCAGAATGCTTTGACGGTGTGAGTTATCTGATACACTGGGTCATGTGTAGCCTGCCACCCAGAAATTAGAGTTCTCAAGGGTTGCTAATCACAAATACATTTAGGCCATTCTTAGTCATGGAGGGGTTTAGGCTTTGTTTTGGTTCAATTGAACTGGGTCCAAACCATTAACCTTGAGCCAGCTCTGAGCATGGGCCTAGCTATGCTTAGGCTTTCTATAAGCTGAGCTTGAGCAAAGTAATTCCAATCAGAAATGTGACATTTGACTAACTTGCTTTGACTGTAAACATTACTGAAGCTATATTACAAATGTTGTGAAACTTAACGCTTCATGTAAACGTGTGGTTATGCAGTAGTATGGAAAGTTTGTTAACTAATTAGCTAAATGTTGTGATTTTTCATTGACATTGAGTTCTGCTCAGGTACGTTTGGATAGGTATGCCTCTAATCTGCCACTCATAATTTAGAAATATTTCAGACTTGACTCAAATACAGTGAATCCCATACACACTTAGGCTCAGTCACGGCTCCGCTCAAATTAACTGCTTAAAAGCCATACTTGCACGCTGGCTCAGAACACAATTCCAGCCATGCTCAGGATTCATAATAAGTTTTTTGGTTAGATCGTGTAAACATGTCATTAAACCCACCACCACCCAACACAGCCAATTAGTAAGGTTTGTCACAAAATATTCCAATTCGTTACTAGTACAGCACACTGGTGTGTTGTGTTTACTCTCCACATGAGTGTGCTGTACTAGTAACGAATTGGCATGTTTTATTTACGTGACAAACGTTACAAATTAGCTGTCAGGTGGTGGCGGGCTTAACCACATGTATTTGTGATCCAACCCAAAAAAACCTCTTTTTGCAAAAGCCTGTGTTAAATGCTCAGGATTTTTGGAAGATTAGCAAAGCCATGCCTGAGCCACTTGCGTGTCTGTGGAACAGTGGCCCAAGCTGGATGGGAGCTGTAACTTGGAATATGGCCCTTGCAGTACATTTACTAACCTGTAAAAACACGATTTGCATTTTTTGAAAATAAGAAATGTTGATAAATGATTGTAGCACTAAAGGAAGCAATATTTGAAAATGTTAATGACACTGAATTCTTCTTGATGTCAACATTCCTTTTATACAGTTTAAAATGATCAGTTAAACACTTAATGTAAACATTTCATGTTATGCTTTATTTAATTGACATTAACCTATGTGGTTTTCTTTGTGCAAGTTAAGCTATAACCTGTTACCAGAACGATTTAAAAAAAGTGCACAATAAATGCAAGTTCCTTTCATGATGCCCCTTGGCTCCTTTATTTGCCATCCAAGCATACAGGAAAACACCTACCAAAATCTGTTGAATGATCTTGTTGCAATACCTGTCTTTACATTGCAGCAACATGAAAAAAAACTGCAAATAGCAACCTTTGAGTTACTGTTGGCTGTAATGTTTTAACATAGTTCTGAACATGAATCTAAATAGGCATCTTGGTAAATTTAGGCAATGGGCAGCAAAGAAATACAACGATGGACTTGTGAACATTGTGAAATAGCTGTGAATTAAAGCATCCGTACACGAACCCCATAAGTGACTTTTCAAATTAATTTTCATTCCAAATATTTTTGCAGTAGATGACTTAATATTTAAGTTTTTTTAAAATAAAAAATCTGATAAAAATGCAACCAAAAGAAGCAACTTTAGTTTCCAAAATAGATGCACAAGTACAATCCAAAGTTTCTCTTGAATAAAATGAGTTACTCAAAGGCTGTCCCATTGCAAGAACTGCACAACAGTTCAGTCTTCTAGGAAAAAGTAGTTGCCACTCTTTTTCTGTTCAGTGTCCTGTAAACAAGAGCAAAGCAGAGGATTCAGTTACAACATTCAAGACGCTATGATGATAATAATCCCATTCAACCGTATTCCCTTGTTCTAGATTTGAAGCTTTTGTGACTGCAAGGATTAACTTTGTTTTTTTCGGTACAGCAACTTTTGCGGATAATGATATTGGCCAAATTAATTACCTTAACGACGTAAATAAGCTATTACACATGAAAATTACCATAGGAAAAACATGCATTGGTTATAATAAACAAAGTAAATACAAATAAATATGAAAGTTTTAAATCGTTTCTAAATGAACTTATCTTAAATTATGATGCTGCACAGTAGCATTACTGTATCTCACATCACATTCTCTCACCATTTTCGATTCAGTAGTGTAGAGTTCAAGATGCGATTCACTGATAGCAAGTTCGTGAATAACGACGCAATACTGTACAGTAAAAAACTCAATTTACAGCAACGGTATGTATGAGCTTTCTACCTTGATGGAATTCAGCTTGTTGATCCTTGGACGGAAGTTGTTGGGATCTCTTCTGAACGTGATCTCCAATGATGCCAGAAATTTGTTCATTCCAGCGAGCAGATTTTGGGGGCTGAAAGACAATACCCACACCACACATCTATACATATAGCAATTACAGTAACATTTATTGAATCCTAAGCAATTTTCAAAATCAACCATGATCAATCCACTGCCAGATGAAGGCAAGCTGTCACCAGCCATTGCGGTCTTCTAATGCAACAATATATTTAAAATGGCTTCATTCCATTGTGTTAGATGGATTGAATACATTTTAAAGTAGCTAAGCAGACTTCAGTATGCCTTATAACCAAATTTCACATTTTTTAAAGTCCCAATTTCTAATTCATTACCATCTGGAGCGGGAGATCAACGTTCTTTAGTTATAAAAAAAAGCAACCTTCAAATGACAACATTTATATATCAGAGCATTTAAATGGCAATATATAATTTAAATGACTGACCTTTGCCAATGCAATGTGCAGGGGTGCGGGGGTGGAGTTGTTTAGACTTACGTGTTTGCTATGGTGTTCACCGAGGGTACCCCTTCAAACACGATGACCCGGTCAGCCAGGTAGGTGGCCATGATGAAGTCATGCTCCACCACAAAGGCAGTCTTCTTGGCATGCAGGATGAATCTGTGTGACACGTGGCATTGCAGATTGTTTTTATGGATTGGCTCAATGGTCATGACTTCACTCTGGCAGAACATAACCCAAGCTGTGGAGTGAAAATAACAACTCTGGCTACGTGGCAGTATTTCAAATTGATAGACGATTCAAGAAAGCCAGTGAATTATTTGAAAGTATACCCTTTTCTGTTTTGTATTGACAAACATTTAACTTTAAAAAAGAATATTAGATATACACTGTGCTTTATTGATCTATTGTATATTTCAACAAAATAGTATAAATTTTGCCAAATTGTGGCTATTAAAAGGAATGTTGAAAAACTAAAAATCAATGTAGTGCAGAGAATTAGCCAGAATCTAGCTTATTAGCCATACATTGTCAAAACACATTTCAAAGTAGCCTATACTTTCCTAACCTTTGGACTTGTTTTCTTTGGAAAAGGCTTTATTGATTATATATTTCATACTTCACACAGTAAATTACAGTAATGCAGTGCAAACCACTGCAACACAGTGAAAGCATGCCCTAGAATGAATGATTGAATTATGCTTCACACTATATTAATAAAAAAAAAATTGCTGGCTAGATTCCTTGTTGTATTCCTGCCTGCCTCGTGCGTGAAAACGTGTGGATGTGCGGTGATGTCACCATGCAGATCTGCGTTATGACGTCACATGGATCCCACAGCGTTGAGCCAGGCTCGTAGTGCTGTCATCACGCCTCCCCCACCCACCCACGATCCCGGCCGTGTATGCCGCACAAATGTGATGAGGGAGGGAAAGAGGGAGATAGAGGAGGAAGAGACAGGTGGGGAGGGAGGCAATGGATGTGAAACGGAAAGGAAAGCAAAACAGTGGGAGGATTAGGGAGAGGCAAGAGAGATTGAGATGGAAAAATGAGATGGTGAGTGGTGAGAGAAACAGGAAGAGAGGGGGGAGGGAAGTGGGTGAGATACAGTGGAGGGAGGAGATGAAGTGGGAGAGGAGGCAGATGGGAAAGACAAACGAGAGACCAAGGTGAGATGAATTGGGATACATGGTAGAGAAGGCGATGGAAAGGAAGAGGAGACGGCTCTATCATACTAGTCATACTAGATTATAAAAACAAGTTTGGATGGATGTTGTACACTGCTCACCGCTTGATAACCTTGGCTGCCACAAGACGCTGCTCCGAGTCAAGGTAGGCAGAGGGCTCGTCTATGAGGTAGACGTCAGCGGGCTTGCCCAGGCACAGCGCCAGCGCAACGCGCTGCAGCTCACCACCAGACAGGTTCTGCACCTGTAGGTCCAAGCATAAGTGCAGCACCACATCCCGTTTACAATATCCTGCTGCTGCTGCACAACCGCACTCGACTCCTTCAACCGGAGAGAAGACAATATCTACACACCCATCACTGTTACACCAAGGAATGTAATAGGTATAGGTGCATCCCTGCAAGATGTCAAATGTTGCTGACAATGCAATTCAATATTAAGTTAACTAAAAATTTGTCCCCATCACCTTTGAAGCTATTCAACCTATGCGATTATTTTAAATGGGGGTAAAGTATCTGGATATCTCATGGAGGTATTCATATTTAAGACATGATTTTACCTTTCATCCCTTTATAAAAATCATGGACAACGATCCTGATTTGTCTTTGTTGCCAAGTAAATGTAAACTAAGATTCCTAGTTGCTTTTATTACATTTTGCCAGCAGTTCAGCTTGCCCAATGCGGAGTCTATAATTTTTACTTGAAACATTTTTTTTTTGGAAAGTAATGCATAATACGTTGTGACTGGATTATTAGTAAGCACTTTTGTTCATTCAGTGCGAGGCTCCCACCTCCTGGTCAATGATGCTCTCGATCTGCAGAGGCTTCATGACGTCGGTGCAGAACTGCGGGTGCATGTACGAATTGCGGATCTTTTCATGCAACAGTTGTCGCACGGTTCCCTGTGGAGAAAACACGCTTAAATATAACCACATCCTACGACCTGCCAAGTACATTTATCAAACATTTTGGCATTCGCTCAAGCTTTAAGTCATTCTGCTCTTAGCCTAAGTACTCCCTATTCAAATAATCTTGTGTAAATGTTAATTTTGATTCTACAAATTAACACGTAATTATTTTCAACATGCAAACGTTAACTTACCGTTGCTTTGGGACTGATTTTCTGAGGTTTGTAGCTGACATTCAGAAATGGGACTTCACCTGAAAGAATACCAACATATATATTTGGTTGCAAAATATTTTTCAGCAAAATAATAAAGCAGTCATATTCTCCCTAGAGGCATAATAAACGGCTTGGCAATCGCACCTCCATCATCTGGCTTTAGTCTCCCAGCCAGCATCCTGATGAATGTCGTTTTTCCAGTACCTAGAAGAAAAAAACATTCCAGAGCTCAATGGGAATGCAAAGCATGTTATTTATAAGCATGTCAGGATATTTCTATGATCAAAATGTTCCCCCTTTTGAGCCGAGATTCCTTGGACCTGCCTTTTAAAAGATAACCAAGCTGCATTATTAGAGCGGTTTAATGTGCATCTGTGCAGAACTTTGATAATCGACTCTCGGGGGTTGATTGTGAGGTCACGCCGTCTGAATGTTTTACCGTTCTCCCCGAGCATGACCATGATTTCTGAGTCGGTGAACTCCCCGGCTTGGATCTCCATGACGAAGTCTCCGAGGCATTTCTTCATGCTAGGGTACTGGTAGCAGCACATCCTCTTGATGTCATCCTCTGCCGCCGTCTCCGCCACCTTGAACACCAGCGCCATGTCGCGGAATCGCAGGTTCTCCGTCGGCACGTACCCGTCCAGGAAGATGTTGATGCCTGTGACATCGTAAGGATCACAAGCACGCATTGGCCGCAGCCTCCCACAAGCTGTGAATGGTGACATCTCTGCTGTTTGTGTCAATCCACTATGGCATGAACTCATTTCTTTAGAACTGCTTTTCGTGTTTAGTTTTTCGTCCTTTCCCCGCACCTCCGATTAGCACGGTTGGCTACGTACGGTGTAAAAGAAGTTCAACGTACACACATGAAGACTTCCCCACAATACTGATCATTGGGATTGCTTGACCATACTTTATTGAGCTGGTCAGTGCGGGTTGATGAATGGAGGACCCAGGACCAGTTTAGATATTGCTGGTACGCTGTTATAAGTTAGCTTTTAAAGATTATATTATGTTATTCATAATAAGCAATTAAAGTTCTGTACCATATGTATTTCCCAATATATAGTAAAATTCCAGCTCAGCTTCTTTTAAAGGCATAATGATGAAATGCAAAGCCTTTGACTTCACAGAAAATGCACGTATTCAGTAGAATGTAGTACGTGGTAGTGCTAGTTTATTATACTGATAAATAAACGCACACAGTCAAACCTCTTTATTTTGGTATTTAATTATTCGTAACTGGTGATAATTCGGTACGGCTGCACTTGTGGCATATATACAGTTTTAGTAATTCGCCAGGAGCCGAATTGTCGTGCCGAATGGTCAAATTTCGGCATACGCGTGGAGCGATGCCACACGCCACGACCTAAACAGTGGCGGTGTGCGTGGTGACCAGTGCAGACCTGTTGCTTTGGACTTCACCTTGTTTATGCACTCTGTGCAAGCCAACCCTCTCAGAAATGTCATCTACACCTACATCAAGAAGTAATAGAAAGGGACTGAAGTACAAGTCCCTTATATTCTTTGGGTTTTTGGGTCACATAGTTTTTTTTCCTCCTGATGACGATCGCTTGTGTTGTGATCGAAACGTTGTAGTTTTTTGTTATTTTCTTTCAACCTATGTACGTGACTTTACCGAAAGACCCAAAGAATATGAATTCTTGCAGTCACGAATGCTTTAAGTAAAGATTTATAAGTCCCTTAGTCTGCCAGACAAATCCAAAGTTTTGCATAGAATCGATGCAGGTGGGAGGTTCAATTCATCACTAAAATTCATTATTTTGACACGCGTATCAAATTGTTCATCAGAACTATCCCCAATTTATATTTGTATGAATAAAATATATTCCAGTGTTGTATTTAGGATAATGGAGCAGAAAAAAATAGTATAAGAGAAATGAAACAATACAAATGAGTTGGCCAGTGGGATAATTCGAGTTGACTCAATCTAAAATGCTGGGAGGTCGAATCATTACATGATCGATCAATACGTATTGCTGATGAACCACTAAACCACATTTTGGTCTGAAGCAGGTATCCCCAACAGAGTTGTTGTGTACGTCAATTTGACCACGTGATCATTGCTGTCGTACCTTCTCTTACGCTGAAGGGCATAGTGACGACACCATATGCTCCGGGCACACCGTAGAGGCAGCAGATGTAGTCCGACAAGTAGTCGCATACACTCAGGTCGTGCTCCACAACGATGATGAACCTGCAATAGTAAGGTCCCTTTACGATATATATATGAATCGCTTCCCAAGTTTATCCCTATTGTGATATCGGAAACATGTTACAAGGTGAAGTATTGCTTTCAGATTGATCTCTGGCCCACATAACAGAGGGTGGCACTTTCCCACCCATTGCCAGAGTCAAGTTATTTGCATGACAGATGAACCAATATTTTTAATTGTCAGAGCTGGCATGTACCCAAATAACAGAACCAAATTTAATGCTGTTAAAATGTTGCGTGTTTTTTTGTGCAGTTATTGGTGACAGGGCTATGACCACCAACTCACTAACCTTGAGAGTCTGGTTTAATCACAGGCGGCGACCTGGATTCGAACTCAAGAATCTCAACGGTGCCAGCTCAGCGTTCTGACCTCTGAGCCACCTTGCTTCCACCTCGTGCGTTGGTTTTCAAGGTTTCTCTGCAGCAGTTATGAGGCAGAATCTTTCAGAAAAGATGCAACATTGAAGCTACTTCTCACCTGTCAGGACCAAGCAGCGAGCGGATGGTGATGGCACATTTTAGCCTTTGCTTGACATCCAAGTAGCTGGAAGGCTCATCAAACATGTACCTAGAAATAATAAATCCACAATTAAAATAAGATGTACTGTGCCAACATTTGTACCACTGACATAAATGCTGACTTACATGATGTGCTGCCAGGCTGACTAATTTATTGCAACAATGGTGTAAAAAAAGGTTATCGTTTCAACATTTTACAGCTCAGACAATTAGTGTATCCGAGCTGTACAATGGTCACATTCCTAAGTGCCATCAATACATCATAATTGATACCTTGGTTGAAAATTATTTAAGCGTCTCGAAGTCCTATTGCATTACTGGAGATCAAAACATATTGAGCAACTCTTTACAGGAAAAATGTGATAATTTTACTGTAACATGGCAACAACTGGTGTGATACATTAATGCTTACACGTCGGCCTTTTGTATACAGACGACAGCACAGGCAAATCTCTGCAGCTCGCCACCAGAAAGGTCTTCGACGTTTCGCTCTTTTAAGTGACTCAAGTCTGTAAAATGCAAGCAAATGCACCGTTAAATTCCATACTTGCCATTAAGGAAAATGTTAAACACAAGCAATGTATTTTATTGTACAACAAATAATTGCGCTCCACGTGGTTGAAAGCAGTGGAGTAAAATCCATAGCTGTAATGTACTTATTCTATGCTCCAAAAGTCTATGTCCTTCAACCTGCACAGACCAGCATGTACTCTGTCAAAATAACTCCCCCCCCAGCCTGCAGAGGGTGGGGGGAGGACCTCGTCTAGCAGTGTATTGACAACGTGTAGTACATGTACATACACAAATAGATTGCCCATGTTTAACGTTCATTTCTTAAACCCGAACAATAAATGTTTTATGCGATCTTACCCAAACGGTTACAGATGTCTTCCTGAGTTCGTGTTTCATCTTTCCTGTCGAGGATTACACCAACTGTTCCCTGAGATTAAAATAGAAAGAAAAAAATCCCATAACAAAACAGTTTCCTCCATAAACCTTGAGACACTTAACAGGATGGAGAAAAACGAGCCGAATGAATGTCATATTTTTCAGACAACACTCTGCTCACCTTGACGGCCTTGGGGATCTGATCCACATACTGGGGCTTGATAATGGCCTTCAGATCATCTTCAAGAATCTTTGTGAAGTAGTTCTGTAGCTCTGAACCACGGAAGTAAGTCAAGATCTCCTGCCAGTCAGGAGGGTCCTGGAGAAGAAACAATTCAATAGGCTCAGGTCAGGTCACTTTCCCCCAATATCCGTTAAGGCAAATTTTACATTTGGCGTTTCTAGATTGAAGGCATTGCCCATCCAAACAATATACAGTCCTCTGTCACACCACTGTTGGATGAAGGCCTCCCCATGTGGTGGGGGTTGTTTGATCATGCCTCAAAAAGCTGGTAAGTGTGAGTTGGTGTAGAGAGGACCAGTGGAGAAGTCACTTGCCTCTGATGTTATTGATGGCCATGAATCGAATTCGGGTGTTTGAATAGCAGTGTGCTAACCCATGCACTACCACTGCACAAAATAATACCTCGACTTGCCTTTACTTTACCCAAAATTGCCTGTATGCATCCAGAATAAAACATTGTGCACTGCTAGTAACAAAACTGAGCCATTTATAGCAGCGAAATAAAGTTTGGGTGATCTCAAATTTTTCAATGAATAATATGTTGCTAGGCTTCCATAGTGCAATGTGATAACCATTCCACCATTGCTTCCTCTTACAACTCTTTTGTTGCAATATTAACGGAAGCTTAACAACTGTGCTTTGGTACTGTCAGAGAACCCTTACATTGAAACGACCCAGGTTTGGTTTCTGTTTCCCGGCCAGTATTTTCAATGCAGTTGACTTCCCAATTCCGTTGGTGCCTACTAAACCCAGAACTTCTCCAGGTCGAGGGATCGGCAGTCTGTAAGGGAATAAAAGGGCAGTGTGGTTATTCAAATGTAATGGAATTATAAGAACAATGAAAGTTATAGATGCTTGAAGAGCTAAGATAAGTATATTCACCTGTGCAACTTGAATGAATTTGCACTGTATCTGTGTGTGGTGTCCTTTTCAAGATTGCTGGGAAGGTTGATGATGGAGATTGCATCGAATGGGCATTTCTGGTTCAGGAAACAAAAGTTTGAATTAACAAAAATAGGGTAAACATTGAGGGGTAGAAAATGGCAACAAAGCATCAGTATAATCACATGAAATTAAAGGATACATTACAATGTAAACGCTTCTCATTACAATTTAGATTTTTTAAAGTATCCAAATGCTTCTGCAACTCAAGAAACTGTAAAAAAGGGGGATAGTCCATTGAATGGACTTGGACGAGGGATTTTTGTCAAAGAGAAGGTAGAGGTTCGTGGCAACTTGTATTCGAGTAGCAATACAAGTTATGCCCTTGTAAATGAGATGTTTTATTGTAATACATTTCCCAGGTTAAATTAGTAATTTAAAAAACATATTTAAAGAAACAAAGCAGCCAATGCAACAGGTGTTTTGCCATGTTTAAATACAAAAAAAACTAGTGAGAATTGGGTTTAAAAACAAATAACTTCTCAAATATGTAAAAGAACATTTAAGTAAGTAATTTACAGCACTTTCGTCAATTTCTGGGTGAAACCTCCCTCTATGCTATTCCAGTTCTGGGGGCTGTTTGACAATACAGTACTTCACCATACTGGTCAGTGTGAGTGGATTAAGGGGCCACTTCAGATATAACTCACCAATTATATTAGCCATGGCAAACATTCAAACGTTTAATGTAAAGAGCTTTAACCACTGTACATCCCCTGTCCCAAAAAAATACACGTGTTATTGCACAAGCCAGGCAATTTAGAACTAAGTACTTTTAGAACGTAATATACCTTAACACAGATGCCACAACCGATGCAAAGCTCTTCAGAAATCCACGCAATCTTAGACTGGGCAACCACCTCGATGCAGAGTTTGCCTGGATCGCAAAACGCACATCATGGAGTTTACATCCAAAGCTTGCAGACAAAAAAAGTTGAAGACATGCATATTTCACCTCGCAATTATCCAGCAATGTCATTACAGATTAACCATAATTATACAGTGCATTCTAACAACTTACCCATTCTTACAACGGGACATGTTTTCTTGCACTCTTGTCTGCATTTCTTGGGCTTGCATTTGTCACTGCTGACAATGGCAATTCTGGTGAGCTTGTCAGCCATGACTGAAACATAAAAACGCACAAAGTATTGTGTTAAATGAATATCATGTACCATGTATGTTTTTCTTGGCTTGCCACAAATTATTTGTGGAAGTCATACTCTAACTTTCTGACCTGCCCCGATTGGACATCTGTGAAAAATGAGCTTCATAGCTCATCGGATTCCTCAAGTCAAAAAAAAAAATATTCTGAAAATTGTGCCTTCAAACTTGGCAGTTAAAGCCTAAATGAGTTTCAACTAATTTTTATGAGCCCTCATTAAAATGTGCTCGGCCAGTGTTTTTTTTTTGTTGAGCATTGCTGTAATTATGCTACCCAATTTAAGGAATACAGGTGAAATTATGTAGATGACAATTACGGCTCCCATGTCCTCGCATAATACAACCGCAGATTAAGTTTAACACGTAGGCTTTCGCGACCAATATTATCTATAATAGAGGTTTACGCGATCTAACCCAAAAAAAACCCTCTTACAGATTAAGAGCACTATATGATGGTCAGTCATGATAAAGTACTATTGAAAGCACAAAATAATCACATTGTTTTATATTAATATCTAAAACACAAAGGCCAGACTAATAACACCGTAGTAATACGTGTACACCACAACGCATTGTCCCGCAATTAGTGAAATAGCACCCACAAGACCCTCACGGCGTGGGGAGGCCTCATCCAGCAGTGGATTGAACAATGGGCTGTATGAGCACTCCACAAAATGTCCACATATAGGATCAGTACATTTCAGATGCACCTTCATTATGAGAGTTCAATTGATAACTACGACACTATTTGATTAAAATCGCGCTTACAAAAAACATTTCAACGGATTCTTGTTCAGCGTTAAGTTGTATAGCTTTCATTGAATTGGCAATTCATGCCAACTCAGCTGTTCCCCAAACATATTGCAACACAACGAACTGCTTTGTATTTCATCGTGGCCGATTATACAACACCGCATTCATGTTCCATTTCAACAATCTCTTTTCCACATAGCGGCCAACGCGCCTTAATAACTAAATCAAACATTCAGTCAATTATTAATCCATCGTTTATCTACTGCTGGATGAGAAGAGCGTCTTCCCAATCTCGCCATCTCTCGAGATGATAATGATACACCACCAACAGCACCCTCACACGAGCTAACTTCATAGCTCAATCTGTAGTAAGTCAACCCTTAAATTGTCACGATTTCGTAATTAAACGTAATCGTAGCAACAGCGCGGGGGATGCGAGGTTCACTCGGTAACCCTAGCCCTTTGCCTAGCTGTCTCCGCCGCCACCCACGCAGCCAAACCCGGCATCCAACTATACGAGTCCGTAGGCTTCCAGTGGTAGGCCCGAGCCGGCGTGGACAGCGACGCTAGGCCGCGGCGACTCCAAACAGCGTCAACGCCGAGGTGTCGTCTCGCGTGGCCCCCGACAAAACCTCCTGCCCGCTTCTGCGTTAAATCGCAGAACGAGGGCAACCTCACCTCGCCTCCCCTCTTTTTCACTTTAATTGCCTGAAATGTGAGGTCGGTGCCGAGACAGGCCAGGCGGGGCGGACGCCGCCATATGGTGGCGCCTCGGAAAAGAAGGTGCCGACTCGCACGAGCCGGATGTGACGTCAGGGCACGGTGGTGGGGGCCGGGTGGGGGCATTGACTCGCCTCGGGCTCTAGCCACGCCCACATTTGCAACGCCGCACAAGGGCCCCATGGGTGTGTCAGGGACAAGGTTTGATGACACTGGTCAACACACTTTTTCCGGCATAAGGTATTCCAACGGTTTTTAAGGTAATTTTGGGGTGCCGATTCCAAATCTGGCATCAGTTTTTGTCTAGCGCATCCGTTTTTTGAGATGTCAAATATTGCATTTTCAATAAAAACTGCGGAAGAAAAATATTAAATAAATGTGGATATCTATATAAAATTATATTATAAACACTATCCTAAAAATGCAGTACCATATTTTAACACTAAAGCAGTCACTGACTCGCAACAACTTGCAATTATAAGTGACAGAGTTAATTTCGGGTAAAATCAATAAAAATGGGGTATGCCGATAGCATTAAAATGAGATGTGCAAATGTGAGATCAGATTTTGAATCAGCACCCTGAAATTAGTCTAAACCAGCTACAAAAGTCCAGGCCAGAAAAAAATGTTTTTTTGTTGACCAGTGTAATTTTACCCTTTTATCTGGCAACAAAACTGACACCTTTTTTTACAAGGAGTCATGTTTGCATTTACCACAATACCTGCAGTCGGAATGCAAACAAAAAACACAACTCTGATAATGTATGCACTGTTCTTGAAATTGATTGGTCCACACCCGAGACAGCTTTTTTAGAGCCTAGTCTCACATGCTGTTGGACCAGATAAAAGGGTAAAAAACCAATTATCATATTTTGCTACTGGCAAATGAGGTTCCAATGGTGTAAAGGTACAAGGTTGATTGTGATGGTGGTGGTGGCTATGTAAGCTCCATGGGGTTCTCAGTGACAGGGTTGATTGTGGTGGTGGTGGCTATTCTATGAATTGTTATATATATACCAACAGTTTTAACATGTCACATATGTAACAATTATATGTATCTTAAAGAAATATATAAAATTACTAGAAATTACTACACTCCATTTGTCTTGAGTTTACACTGCACATGCTACGTTATTTTCACACAGCATAAGCTTTATAATTAGACAATTCAAATATAATATATTCAGCGATTAAAATATATTATGTATGTTCAAATACACGGACATGCATTGAATTGCACGTGTGAGAATTGATTACTGTATTTAAATTCTTCAAGATTAAACATTAAAGATATAAAGTGCAGCTTGATGGAGATATGGTATGAATTTGCCAACAAATTCCTCTCATCCATGAAAACAAAGTGAATATAAGTGCTGTAATGCTGTATTATTTTGCATATGATTTGGTATAAACAATAGCAAGTATAATTGTGAACAATGTAAACGAGACGGTAAACAGACCAAAAAAATTATATTCTTAGGTTTTTTTTCGGTAAAGTCACGTAGGTAAAACATCAAAATTAATAAAAATAATGTTTTATTTTATTTATTTTTATTAATTTTGATGTTTTACCTACGTGACTTTACCGAAAAAACCTAAGAATATGAATCCTTGCAGTCACGAAAGCTTCAAATCTAGACCAAAAAAAGACTGTAATTTATTTAAATGGATTCCAAACCTAAATCATGACAAACACGAAATCAGGTTATTAAGGGTTTTCCGTGTATTAAAGAAATGTTTGATTTATAATTGTGATGCAACACAGAGATTACATCTGGAAGCAGCAGATGGCGCAGTGTGCAATACTATTTAGCGGTGAGTCCACAGGGCAGGAAAAAGTTAGGGACATGCCGTATCTCAAGCCACAGATGTTCCCACCAAAAATAAACTTAATACAGATGCATAGGTGTATTGAGTTAAGGAATACGGTTCTGTATTGCATACGATGGAATTCTAAATAATTTGGGATAACACGTGTGAGTAAATGCTGGTTCATTCGTGTGCATTATTTAAACATGAGGAGTAACCATTTAAAAAAGGTTAAAATATGAATTTTTCATATTTTGTAGGATCAAGCATGTGTGAAGTGATTGCATCACACCATTTTGGTCTTTAAACGGTGTGCACAGTTAGGCAAATTCTGTTGTGCATAATGCTGAACAAATTAGTCGTGTGCTCATATTAAATATAATAGAGTAATGTTATGCAGATCCCGAGAAGAAAAGCATGCATATAACCCAGCAATCAGACCATCTCCCAGTTGGATAATATTTATATATAATCAAGGAAGCTATTGTCACGCTAAAATAACCTTCTTTTGGCTCTGCATAGCATCTGCATCCAAAAGATGACTGATACCATGTATGCAGGTGTGCAATTAAATGATCAGCTTGCGATAAAGAAGCCATCATTTCTGCAGGCTTTTAAGCTCTCCATTGCATAATAATACATACAACACGGACATGTTTGATGGTTGGAGCTCACACGTGTCGGGAATTTAAAACGATCCAACGCTAAAATGCATCATGCGTGCACGTCACTGCCATCGTTGGCTTAAGCAAATCTGTTTCTAATAAGGCCATGGCCACAGAACTTGGCCTTTAAAGATTGCTTGTGATCTCCCCAGAGGCTCGCTTTCTGCCTTACATATGTCAACAGCTTTAAAAGGTGACTAAAGCCAGGAGTTCCGCTGTAATGTTTGTTGATAATTTTCTCTTTTTTATTTTGCTAAAGGGAGTATACACTGCATTATGTTATCTGCAAAAACAATTTGGTACACATATGCAACACTGTACAATACGTGTTGTATTTATTTACCATCTAAAAACAATGCATCTCTGGACGATGTGTCAACAAAAATTGGAGACGTGCATCACAGGGACAAAGGGGAGGTGTTTATATTTGTAAAGTAGATTTTGATTTCAAACGCTCAATCGATTATATTGTTATAGATTGGTGACAGTCATTGGCAGGACAGAAGAGGACGTTTTTGAACACGAGCATGCATTTTAATGTCTGCAGAGAAACATGTTAGAATCACATTCATCACTAATATTAAGTATGAATATTCATATACTGTAATTGCGTTGTACGCATTTTTTCAATTCAGTCATGATCGCCTTTAACCGAATCACCCTGAATGTGCCCAATCTCGGAAGTTAAGCAACTTTGAGCCTGGATAGTACTTGAATGGGTGAGTACTGTGTGTGAAAAAAAGACAGGGTTGCTCTAGGCTGTTGCGAGGTTGTGCTACATTGTGGACAGCAGTCCAACACATCCCTGCGGAGGGAGCTGGTAGGAACGTTGAGTTGCTCGGTCAATGGCCAGGGTCAACGGCGGCGTGGTGTATTCCGCAAATATGCCCGACTGTGAGAGCGGGCACAAGCCGGCGTGAGTAGGTTAAACGTTGAGTTTTATAAGGGCACCACGGGGTGACCTGCCCCTCCCCACCCAGCCCCACCCCTCCCACCCCCCACCCAACCCCACCCTCCCCACCCAGCCCCTCCCTGCCCGACGGACACAATAATCCCTGTGGGCTGGTGTAACCAGGAGGTTCCTAGCAGTATTATTGTGATATACTCTACTCCCAAGTCTATGTTCCCAAACATTCGACAATTCGTATTCACCAGCATGATGATGTTTGCCAAATAACCCCCACAACTCGCAAGACATACGGAGGCCCTCACCCAGCAGTGCATTGATAAAGGGCTCATACCAAAAAATTACTTGCCACTAAAGTAAGACGCCAGCAAGTACATTGCGAAAATTAAGCAGAGGCCCTTGAACATTGCAAGTGACACATTTCCCTGACAATGACGTTGTTCCAGTGAAGTAGACAGCGATGATCTCTATTGTACAGAGACCGCAGACGCAAGATTAATCACGCGATGGTCCAATAGTGCCAAGTGAGCTGTTAGTCATTAATTCATTGTTTAATTCTCAGTTGACAGGTTGGTAGGTTTGATTAATTGGGAACCAAGTGGCTCGCAGTCTCAGGAGGTCTGTGTTTGGGCACCTACTTGGAAACAGATTCCTTAGCACCATGGCGTTGAAAACAAACGGCATGTGGTGGCATTCCGTTGTTTCAAGAAAAAAAAACCCGTGCATTTTAGCACGAGATTGATAGCCGTTTTAGTACTAAGATTTATAGCCACAATATACAACTACCTTGATATAAGGTTTTCATAACATAAATAACTTTGGTGTATCGTAATACAGTAGTTGCCTGCTATAGAAAGTAACACGAAAGTATATATTTCATTACATGTATAAACGTATTTAGAGTTGGGATGATGGGTTTATTAAGTTGATTAATTAACTACATATTGTAACCCACTATTTTTTTTGGTCGATTACTCTGACCCGTTAAAAAATTTTGGTCGCTCCCACATCCTCCCCTCCCTGAATGCGGAAAACCCCCGCCAACTCATGAGCGAGCGGTGTGACACGGTTGATGATGCCACTGATGTCACCAAGCCCCACCCCGCACCTCCCGTTCAGTGGCACACAGTATTTTAGTCATATCCGATTAGTTGAATAATTGACCCAATAAACTGTAGAATAATTTATTGCAGTTATAAACAAATTGTTGTATCCAATGGAATATCAAGAGGTAATGGAATTGTAAATTAATTTAATCGTGTATGGGATAAGTCATGCAAATATTTGATTAATTCCCATATTTTGATTTAAAGCTTTCGTGATTGCATGGATTCATATTCTTGGTTCTTTCGGTAAAGTCACGTAGAAGGGAAATAATAAAATAACAAAAATATAAAACAATAAAAATTATCACGACGTTCCGACTGCAACACAAGCAGTCATCATTAGGTGTGAAATTCACAGTAAGAAAATTTGAAAAATTTGAAAAATCCATAGCAAGAAATTTGAAAAATCCACAGCAAGAAAATTTGAAAAATTTGAAATGTTTTCTTGCTGTGGATTTCACACCTGATGATGATTGACAATGTTATACGATGGTCAACTCTTAGTGACTATGATGAAATGCTTCTCACAAGGGGAAAGCTGCCCATGTGTTTAGCACAAGCGTTGTGTTATGTGTCGACATTTGCCACGTTACCACTAAATACCGATTAAGTGTGCATGGTTCACGACCCACAAGCATAGTCCTTATCATTATTTTTTCCTACGTATGAAAATCAAAATGGCATATAAAATGTCACCTTGGCTGAAGAAAAAAACTGCTTTGGCCCCATCAAGAACATACCCAAGGTATATGCGAATAGAGCCCTCCTTAATCCACCATCTGGTTTCCCTTCAATGAGCCCCGCAGGTATTCACTGTATTTCTCGCAGGGTGCCAATTACATTCAAAGCCCACGTGGCTGGATACATATTTTAGTTTTAATTTGAATGTAAATGTGTTTTGCCTTATATATTTTTACATTGTATATTATTTTCACTGTAAGTTGCCATTGTTGTTGTCAATCTGTGACTTCCCATTCGTTCCATTTCCTGAGTTGTTTTTGTCCAGCAGTGGCCTCCAAACTCTTTGATTGCATCTCTCCATCTCTTCCGCTGGCTTGCTCTCCTTCTCATGCCTTCTCTCGGTATCCGCTCTGAAGTTTATCTTTTTTCCATCTCTCAGAAGTTTTGATTTACAATCCTGTTGCCATTGATATTTTAGGTGAACCTGGTAATGATAAGTACAAACCCACGTTTCATATTTTTTGTGTGCAGTCGCTGGTGACTGGGATCAGACCACCAACTTGCTACACATATGAATCCAGCTGCTTGGATTTGAACTTAGGTCCTTCAGCATTGCAGCTCAGTTCTCCAGCACCTTTGAAAACAAAAAAAATTCAAGTCCATAAAAGTGCAAGACCCAAGTAAAAACATCAAAGGCTATGGGTACTGCAGATGCTATTAAATTATTTCTTAACTGGAATGTTGTTTTAGACAGAAAGACGTTCACTGTCTGATTGGTGATATCATTCATTTTCAATATTTTCAATGCTATTACGGTGGGGAATTCGTAAATGAGATTCGAACCAAAATGGCCAATTACTTCAGTTGTTGTCACATCGCTCCACGCTTAAGTCATACCCTAGCTCGATAATTGATTGAAGTGCAAATGTAAGTTCTAAGTTACACCTCTGTGGCCAGCAGATGGCAGCTTTTCACACTGGCGTTCACTGTTTCACTCCAGCAATTCAGAACACATGAAAAATCCATGTCGCGTGTTTTTGAGTTAACCCCCATATAGTGATTTATTTTGCCCACTTCAGCAATTGTTTATTGCTGTGGTTGTTTCCACCTGATGACGGGCACTTGTGTTGCGCCCGAAACGTCGTGATTTAATTTATTTTGTACCTACGTGACTTTACCGAAATAACCAAAGAGTATGGATTCTTGCAGTCACGAAAACTTCAAATCTAGATTAAAAATAAACAGTTTAGTGTCCACAAGTGTATACTTAAATAGTAATAATAACGTACATACCGTGATCAATCCATTGCCTCCCTATACCAGGTCAAGGGGTTGTTTGGATCACGCCTCAACGGTGCATGCTGATAGAGGGATCCAAGATCGGAAGAGCTATCACTTGCCACTGATGTTAGCCGTGGCAAGGAATCAAACTCGGTTCGTTGGAGTAATATTCGTGAGTTTAGTACGTTAACAGCTGAGCTACCACTCTACACCATGTGTAAATACCTGCGGGATGGTTTCCAAATGATCAGCCACTTTGTTGAGCTTTCATTTGTGGCAGCCAGATCGCTTCTGCAAAAAACACATTCCTGCGGAGGGAGCTGGTAGGAACGTTGGGTTGCTCGGTCAATGACCAGGGTCAACGGCGGCGTGGTGTATTCCGCAAATATGACCGACTGTGAGGGCGGGCACAAGCCGGCGTGAGTAGGTTAGACGTTGAGTTTATAAGGGCACCACGGGGTGACCAGCCCCTCCCCACCCTCCCCACCCTCCCTCCCCACGCAGCCCTCCCTCCCACCCAGCTCCTCCCTGCACGACGGACGGACGGATACAATAATCTCCTGTGGGCTGGTGGAACCAGTGGGTTCCTACCAGTATAAGCTCATACTTCAGTGGGCTTTGCCTGGTTAGGATGGGGATGGTTTAGTTCCATGTGTATGTGTTTGGGCTGATTTGTTTACCTTTCTTGCACTATGCACTACATTCATGTTGTTGTGTTGTTTGTTGTTGTAACGTTCTTACCCCGTGCCCCGACTGGACATCTGTGAAAAAGAGCTTTATAGCTAATCGGATTCCTGCAGTAGCCTAAACATTTTTGGATTCTGATTCATATTTATAATTCCACGATTTTACGGAAATACAGTGATACACAAAAGCAGCATGTGAAACACCGCTTATGAAAAATTACACACTAAACAATGGTCCCAGTATAACTGGATATTCTGTTCTTTGTTTGCACACGAATAATCTCGGCGAACTCCGTTGCAGGTGTTTACGACAACACGAGGTTATGTAGCAAGGTTGTGAATGTGCTACTGTCACAGTCGTTTGTTCAGTAAATGAATTGTTTGGCATTCTGTTCACGATAAATTATTCCTTTAAATAATATTTTTTAAATAAAATAAAATTTGGCTGAAAAATTTTCATGAGTCACAGATGGATAATGTTAACTGATCTTTTTGACTTCATTTTTCCCAACTTGTGGGTAGCGATTCTCATACAACGTGTCTCCTGCGTTTTTGTTTTTACAATGGCAATAAAAACAACGTGGGTGGTGTAAAAAGTCTCGTTTCGAATGTCTGTATCCGTAGAATGGGGGTCTTGTATGCTAGTGACAGGATGCAGACCCTCTTGTAACAATAGTGCAGTCTGGTTTCACCGCACTATCTCTGCAGCTCGAATAATAAAACCATGAAAGATGGCTAAAATAACAGACAATTCAAGAATTTACTTTTTTTCCCGATACTTAGATGCACATTTTCCCACTGTTTGGCGAATTACAGCAAATGTTGATAATCTGGTAGGTGTGCGTTTTTTTGGGACCAAATTTGTATGCATTTATTGACCACGTTATAGCCCCGGGAATCCAGTTACAATATTTACCCCCATTACCACAGGCGGGGGAACAGTGGAAAAGTGGTTAAAAATTTCGATTTAAAGCTTTCGTGACTGCAGCGATTCATATTCTTGGTTCTTTCGGTAAAGTCACGTAAGAATTTTATAGTTTTATTTTTATTGTTTTATTATTTCCCTTCTACGCGACTTTACCGAAAGAACCAAGAATATAGTGGCAAAGTGGTTAGCGCATTGTGCAATTAACCTGGAGACCTGAGTTTGATTTCCATTAATGGATAACATTAGTTGTGATATCTAATTGGTTTTGGACTCTGTCTACCTTGCAGTTACTTGCACAATTGGGAGGCCTTCATCCAGCATTCGATTGACAAAGAGCTATTTATTCTCTTTTCAACACAAGTACAATGAGTATTCCACAATACTGCTGCCGCTAATTGGTGTTAATCACACGACAAAACATGGAAAAGGCGAATTTATACTTCGACTGTGAGCTTCGTCAATGGGGAATGTTTCGTGAAGTTGTGTAGAGCATGTGCTGCAGCCACAATCATCTTGGGCAGCATTGTGGTTCTGCACTGGCTCATTAAATACCGGTCGTGATATTTATTTTCGAGGGCCTCGGTTTTAAATGGCTATCGTTCACAGCTTTGTGTTCCCTTTGCTACCCTGAAGAGAAACCCTAAGCCGAGTCGATGTGGAGGACAAAAGAAGGTTGCAGTAACATTGATTTGAAGCGCAATATCAGGCACCTCGATAATTAAATGCCTCTGCTTCTTTCCATAAGGATCGCCCTCGCTATTGTGGCTTTTGCTATTGTGCTTTTGCTATTGTTGCTTTTCTAGTGGTTGTAATAATTTGCGCGGGTACCATAACGATCGCAAGACACACCTGGTACTACAGTTAGAATTTCTGCTTCAGCGTTGGGCAAATATGATCCGCAAAACAATATATCGTGTTCTGTTTAGTAGGTAGATTCCTGCGTGTTTTTTTTTGCCCATGCATGTGAATGGTGCTACGCACGTTTGCAAGCGCTGGCTATTAAAAAATAATTTGAAGCAAATATAACGTTATGCTTGTCCACTCCGAAGTCCCGGTTTGGGCGACAATTCCCAGAAGACATTTACACTCTTATAAGGGAGACAGAGAAGACGAGTCGGACTAAATTTCGATTTAAAGCTTTCGTGACTGCATGGATTCATATTCTTGGTTCTTTCGGTGAAGTCACGTAGAAGTAAAAAAACATATTAAGATACAATTCTCATGACGTTTCGGCCACAACGCAAGCAGCCGTCCTCAGGTGAAGAACAGGGCTGTCGGAAAGACAGCATCCTAATGAACACTGCTAAGCTTGGCAGCGTATTTTTTGACCCAGCTTAAAAATACGCTGCCAAGCTTAGCAGTGTTCAATTAGGACGTTGTTTTTTCCGACAGCCCTGTTCTTCACCTGAGGACGGCTGCTTGCGTTGTGGCCTGAAACGTCGTGAGAATTTTATCTTATTTATTATTATTTTAGTATTTCCATTCTACGTGACTTTACCGAAAGAACCAAGAAGAGGAGTTGGCCTGTCAGATGTTTAAGTGAGCATTGATATGTTCTACTGGACCACCCACCCTCAGCCCAGGTCAGTGCCATGGAAATGTGAAGAATATTTTTGTCCTTGGACTTAAAATTGTTTTAATCTCATCATCATCATCATGACGATCAGCATCCTGTATGGAAACAATACAGCTGTGCCGGATTACTGACACAATACATGGGAGGAGAAGCCAGAGACAATGAAAGGCCTGTTGTCCATTGAGGGAAGGGAAATACCACCGTGGCCACGCATTTCTTTGGATGGTGATGATGTACACTGAGGATAGTTGAGCCCAGCTTGTTGCAAAGTACATTTTGATCATTCATATTAGCTTTTGGTTTGTCATGGCAATAGTGTTCAGTGGGCTTCATCGCAATGTTAAAACATGCTCTCCGATGCGTTTGGGTTGTAGCGAGTGTTGTTCGGTATGACGTCTGACGATTCTCTCCACGTGCTGAGAGCTTCTTCGGCGACAGTCCTGGAGGAGCTCCATGCAATGTGCAGCGGAACGTCGGACATCATGACGGAGTACACGTGGCACAACAACAAATATACCCCGGAGAGAAGTAAAGCACAGCTTTCTAGATTTGAAGCTTTCGTGACTGCAGGCATCCATACACTTTGGTTCTTTCGGTAAAGTCACGTAAGTATAAAACATAACATTTAAATTAAATCACGACGTTTCGAACGCAACACAAACGACCGTCTTCAGGTGGAACCGATACAGCAGGACTACTGCTAATTTTGTCTTTCCTTAGGGAACAGCAGTTGTACCTACGTGACTTTATCGAAAGAACCAAAGAGTACAGCACAACTGTGACAATCTACGCAAGAGTTACATTGCAATCTGTCTTTTTTAAATGTCTGCAATATAAACACTGGAAAAAAAAAGCATGGAACCTTACTGTCATAAATAAGCTCGATTTGTTTTCATCTGACAAGGCCTTTCCTTAGGGAACAGTCACAGAACAGCAGCATCCTTTGTGAGAATTTCATATATAAATGTCTGAGCTGACAGTGTGTTTGGGAAGTGTACGCTTACGTTCATATGTTTTTGCAGCTGATGTTCCGAAAAAATAATAATTCATAGACAAACTTGCAGATTTGTGGAATAAAACCCCATTGTTGATACTTAAACGAAATCACGTAAATAAGTCCTATCACATTTGTTCTGCACAAATACAGTACTGTAGTTTAACACGTAGGCTATCGAGACCAATAGTATCCATAAGATAAGTTTTTGGGTTAGATCGCGTAAATATAAATGCGTCGTTAAACCCGCCACCACCCGACACCACTAATTGGTAAGGATTTATCACGTGAACAGAACTTGCCAATTCGTTACTAGTTCAGCACACTGGTGTGTTGGAGAGTAAACCCACAACATTTACAATTCGAGTACGACGTTTCGCGGGTAATCACAACCAGCATCATCAGGCGGCAGTTAGCGTTATGGATACATCCTCCTGTTTCAGTCTTGAATAGAGGGATACATGTGATATCGTCACAGTACTGTACTTAGTATGCTGTGCAGAAACAGTTTGACTTCAAATTTGATTCCAATCAGAACAATTGCACGGATCGAAATTTGACTTGATAAAAACTGTCAGCACATGCACTAATAGTACAGATTATATTTGTACATCTTGAATTTATATATTTCCATCAACCCACTGCTGAATGAAAGCCACCTCACACCATGTTAGTCATGGGAGTTTGTTTGACTATACTTCACCACGCTGGTCAGTGCGGGCTGGTGAAGGGGGTCAACCAGGATTGGTTCACATATCACTCACCACTGATGATATCTGTGGCTGGCAATCGAATTTTTGTTCTGGTCTATTCAAACTCGAGTGTGCGATCCACTGACCTATTGCGCTAAGCTGATATGCAGTGTACGGTATACAATACAATCCTGTAGAATTTACATTCAAATGGAACCGTTTCTCCCAGATAGGTGGGGGGGGGGGCATTTTTTGAAATAAACGTTCAATGCACATGAAAAGAAGTGTGTCTCTCAAGTCTTGACCTGAACAAGGGCAGAGTCTCAACGCCACGAAGTTCATCAGGCAGACAATTCCAGACAACAGGAGCAGAAGCCGAGAAGGAGCGACCTCCTATGGAATTATGTTTTTTTGCGTGTGTTTAGTTTGTTGTCCTTCCCCCTGCGCCTCCGATTAGCACAGCTTGCTACGTACGGTACGAAACAAGTTTAACTTTACATATAGACAAGTTTGACTGCAGGCTTTGTAAGAAGGAGGCCTTTATTGCTGGAGCAGAGACAATTTGGCGGATCATAGTGAGATGAGAGATTATATTTGTGCACGGTGTCAATTGAACTGTACGTGAACACACTTTATGTAATAGGTTCAAGCATCGTTTTAAAGTGGTATTGCAAAACATCTGTGCTGTGTATATATGCTCACTGGAAAATTTAACAACACATGAATTGTGGCCACAATGTGAAAAGGAAAAAGATTGACGTGTTTGGCAGGGAATATGAAACATACCAACATGCTGTGAAAAACAAAACATTGTTATTAACTGCAATACATCTGTACTGTGAAATAGCTGCGTAAAACAATGTCCTTTACGAGTTAGTACATTACATGCCATTATTATGCTGTACAGTTTAACTCTTATCTGCGACCCTATTACCCACAACTCCTATTATAAATTGGCGCTGTAGGGTCTACCGAAACTCATATTATCTGCGGCCCTATCGTTCCTATGATCTGTAGTTATTCCCGTCCTGCTTTGTGGAATGACCACATTTTCACGGCTAAGAGAAGCTCCACGGAAAATGCATCTGATTATCCGCAATTGTGCGCTTTGTTTTCGTACGGATAAACCGGAGTAAATTTGTGAATAACCCACAATAGGATAAGATGAGTTCTACTTATTTTACTCGATGGAAGTGCATAGCCGTTCAAGAGATCGATAATACCAACACGATGGAACTCATTGTTCATTAGAACCTCACTATGATCATTTAAATCGGTCCCAGTTGATACCACCTTGATGTGACACTGTTAGAATGTTCATGTTGTTTTCAAGTATTGGTGGAATGCTGATTGTCTCACATTATTAGCTGAACAGGTAATGCTACTGCACGTGAAGAAATATGTGGAATTATCTTTGCCTTAATAGTCAATCACTCTACAATTGTATGAGCATACCGCCTATTACATCCAACGTCTAAACAGCTATGATTATAAACTATGTCAATTTTAATGTCTTACTTCGCGATGGTTACGAACCTTATTTTACTGCATATGTATGTGCATATATAATTTCTATCATATCTGCTCAACACAATTCTTAAAGACACACAAGAGGCTTCTAAAATTGTTTCTACAAAAACACACACGAAACTACGGCAATGAATATGTAAAGAAGCAATTTCAACACACGAAAAAGATGCCAATGATACACGTCTAAGAGGAGGCATATATAGTAAAACTATTAACATGTTCAGGTTTAGTTGTTGCATGCACAAGAGTTAAATACACTTGGTCTACCAAAGACTATTACTGTTCATAATAAAGTCTTTTTTTGGGTAAGCTCGTGTAAAAGTATAATGTGTCGTTAAACCCGCCACCACCCGACACAGCCAATTAGTAAGGATTGTCGAGTTTACAGAACGTGCCAATTCGTCACGAGTACAGCACGCTGGTGTGTTGGAGAGCAAAGCCACAACATTTACACTCCGAGTACGACGTTTCGCCAGTAATTACAACTAGCTTCATCAGGCCACAGTCAGACTGTTACTTTTGACCGTTGGAATGAATTACACCGCGATTTTATCTTGGAACTTAAGAGATTATGCGGCGTTAGTCATGGCTCTGTCTGGCTTACCAACTTCCCACTATATTTTCCATTCATGCATAATAGTTATCTTACAATATTACCCAAGTCCTGAGACATTGACTGCCGTCATAACAACCGTTTCCCATTTACACCTTGCAATACCAAGACAGGTACTGTTATTTTATTTGCGCATTTTCTTTTCCTTGTTTAACTCATACTTTCAGATCTGAATATATTAGCTAACGGCACTCTTTGAATTTACGTACGGCAGTGAATTCACTGTGAATACAGATAACTAATCAAAACCAGCTGTAATCACACCACCCAATTTATCATTTTCGATGCGTATACGGTTTAACTATTACAGTTTCTAAAGCCCAAGAGCAACGCATTAAATCTCGTTAAAAGTGACCAGACCGGGAAATTGACAAAGGCGTATTACCACGAATGGAGCACTCGTCACATTCAAAGTAGAAACTGCCGTAAAGCACCACCTAGCGTGTTGTTGTCATCTCTCGTGGGTCCTCCTGCGAGCATTGCTTTGGGTGGGTGACGGCCACGTAGTTACAGGTCGGCATTGCGCTGCGAGGATATCCGTGTTTGACAGCAGCGGGCAGTGCGGACAAAATCAAATGGTCTTCTCTGCCTGATATGCACCCACGTCTATGCCGCCTGCCTTCACCAATCCGCACTGACTCGCGTAGCGAGGAACGGTTAAATCACGCCGATGACCCACACAGCTTGAGGCCCTCATCCGACAGGGGATCGATGACCCCTCCCAGGTACTTTGGGAGAAGCTGCCGGTCTGAGACAGAATGGCGACAATTTTATGTACGTACGTACATTTGAATTTCGTTCGCAACGTACGTAGCTTAACGTGCTAATGCACGGGTTGCGTGAAATGGTGTGGGCATCAAGTGGATAGGTCGAGGTCGGTTTGAAAATCTGATAGCGTAAGCCAAGAACCTAACACTAATGTGCATATTATTTTGCCTGGAAAACAAGTGATATAAGCGGCTATCGTGTTTGTTTACGGCTAATCAGGATTTAAAGTTGCAATAAAGTGTCATGCTTAGGAGACCCCGCAGCACCAATCTGGCCAGATAGCTCAGCGCTAGATGCAGGGGGTTGAGTCAGCTGACCATCCCTCCAGGGTTCACAACACTACACGTGTACCACGCTGTGGCCTTAGTCAACAGTGGTTGTCCTACGGACATACTTGTCCCTGGCACGCGAATGTGCCACTGGTGGTCAGTCTGCACTCCCACATGCCGCCTTCGACGTTACGCTTTGTGCTGCAGGGTATGGGCGGTGGGCCATTGCGTCTGCGGTGGCATCGTTAATTCACTTTTCTTGGCATTGTAGAGCACCGAAGCTTGTTTGTTTATTTCAAGACAAAGTGACGTGGTCCTGCGGTCCCGCTCGCCTTTGCAGCCGCTGCCTCCGATGCTGGTCATCTATCCACGTAGGGCACTGAAAAGTCCATCCCTCAGAACCCGCGTGTCATTTACGAGTTGAAAAACAAAAAAGAGATTTAAAAGTGTGTTGCCGTATGCTTTTTGTTACAATTAATCTTCCTCTAAGTCAATAATTGTTTTGATATTTTCTATAAACACTTACCATGGGACTGACAGCCCTGTGCTTAGATTTAAGAGTGAACGTTTGATCATGTTTATGTACGAGTTAAGTAGAGCGTGGGAACGTAGGCCAAATATCCTCGAGAGGGGATCTCTACATCTCTCTCTAGCGGAGGGTCCTTCAAACCAGCAGTTGCACGAGTAAGAATTTGCAGGGCTGCGTCTTTACCCTCCTACCTTTCACGCATCAGATTCATCAGAGGCAGGTCCCTTTGAGCAAAACTGGCACGAGATGATGTCGACGACGACGACGTGAACGCAAGCTGAACCCGGGCCAAACAGTTTCCGTTCCAACAAATTACCATATCTTGCGCACGCACACAAACATGCTCGCGTACCCACACAATAACCCCCCCCCCCGCCCCAAAAGAGACATTTTTTGTTACTTGACAAGACCGGCCAAATTCGTCGGAGTGCGTTCTCTATTGCTTGCTGTTTGACTTGGCGCGGGGGCTCTTCTCCGCTGGCTTCTTCTTGGGAGCCTTGGCCAGTCGCAGAGCCGAGCGCTTCGAGTTGCTCTTGCCCTTGCTGGTCGTGACGGTGTAACTCTGGAAGGTCCTGGTGATTTTAGTCACCTTCACCATGCCGTGCACGTAGTTGAAGGACACGCCACTGACCTCTGCGAACGATAAACGGAAGCGCCGAGCGGAAAGATCGCGGTCTTAGTTTTGACCCCGGTGAAGGTTTTCGCCAAACCCGCTGTCGGGCACGTCGAGTGTGCTCGTTGTGCGAAACTGCGCCGAGCTTTAAAAAAAATAATTAACCCGTAAAAATAAAGTTTTTCACTATAAATCCTTTATATGCGTGGCATCGGGGCGGCTAGAGTCCTCTCGTCCTCTGGCTTGAGATGGCTGCCACCTATGGGTCAGATGATTGTCTGGCAGCATTAAACAATTGGTAATTAAATATTTAAATTATTTTCCCTAAAGAGTGTAACATTTTGAAAAAATTTTTTCACGAAAATGCATTGTCACGCACAACGAGTATGTGTGTAAAATGTCAGCTCGATTGGATCACGGGAAGTGGGTTAAAAAACGACCGAAAGATTTGCACGGTCGTAAGCGCGCAAGCAAGCAAGCACGCGAACTTAATATAAATGATTTAAAAAAATCAACAGAATGTGAACGCACAGCACTGTAATCCTAAATTTTAAGCTTTCGTGACTGCAAGGATTCATATTCTTAGGTTTCTTCGGTAAAGTCACGTAGGTAAAAAATTTAAATTAATAAAAGTAAAATAAAAATAAAATAAAAATCACGACGTTTCGGAAGCAACACAAGCTTCCGTCTTCAGGTGGAACCGTCCCAGCACGATAGCTGTATCAAGCACTGTAATCGCTCAGTGGGAGCAGCTCCGCACGAGGGAACGAGATAGACAGACCTTTGAGAACGCATTTGGTCACCTCTGCCATGCTGGCCAGGCATCTCAGGGCTGCAACTTGACCATTCGTCGCTTTCTCGAGCCATTAAACAGCATGGGCTTGGCACTCGGAAGCACTTTGGGTGTAAGGAGGGTTTACGACGTCACCTTTGGGCCTGAAGAAGGTGTTGATGGAGTGGATCACTCCGTTTGTCGCCATCTGATCCGTGTCATCCAGCTCTTTCCCGTTGATCATGCAGTGCCCGTTTTTCTGTGGAATGTGCAAAACCAGAGTCAACATAAATTCGCATTTGATGCATGGCCAACGATCAGAGGAACCCGGTCCACTCTAGGCGTGTACACAAACAGATGGTTCTAAACAAGCAGTCGTTAAACAAATTCACGGTAATCACGATTGAACGTGAAACACTCACAACAGGTTTTTTTTTGCCATTGTTGTCGGTGGCATAAACTGAATTTAAAACAGTGGTGACGACCCCGAACTAACCTGGGTGTTTTCTAAGTATGTAATAAATGTAATTGTCTAGATCTCTATACGAGAATTTTTTTATCAACATGGTCCACCTAATCTGTAATGGTGGAACGATACATCAATGAATACATTCATATTGATCATGAAGCTCATGATATATTTATCAAATCGTGTGTAAGAATTGACATTTTACGGTCCCTATAGGCTGAATGTGATTGGCTCGTGCCACTCCAGTGGCCACTGGAGGTGCTTCCGGTCACTACCACAACATCAGGTAAAATAGCGAATGCTTTCATTTGAATTATGACCCTGGATTGTGATATGATTTCCACAGCGGAGTGGAAGGGGGGAAATTTGTTTAACATCACCATCGGCCACGGTCAATACACTGATGTCGCCACCTCTCGTAATCCTGCAATGTAATAATCGACCTCGTACCTGCACAGGGTGCGATTTAATTAAACCAAGGCCGTAATTACAATATTCAAATATGCTCAAATCCTTTCCCACCTGATGACGGACGCTTGTGTTGCGCCCGAAAGGTCGTGATATATTTTATTTTTCTACCTACGTGACTTTACCGAAAGAACCAAAGAGTACGATTGGAACTGGCGTCTCTCCTTCACCAATTCGGCACTCACTGACCAGCGTGGGTGAGGATGGCCAATACATCTCCGTGACTGACTTTAAACATGGGGAAGCCTTCAGCCAGCAGTGCAATGTGAAAGGGCTGTAACTTTACGTCCCCTCTGACTCACCAGTGCCCCTCCTTGCACCTACTCATTTAATAGCCCCGTGGATTTTTTTTATTTGCTTGCTTTGGAATTTTTTAAATGTCGTCATAAATTCCAGAAGAGTACTTCACCCAGGTCTATAATACAAATTCGCCGGGGCTAATACCTGTAGAATGTTAAAGGTATGCCATAACAGCAGTGAAAATAAACACATTTGTGGAATGAAATGAAATGGCCAACGAAATATTTACACGCATGTGAACGAACGATAATTAAACTCGGAATAAAACGGGGAAAGTAAATATGAATTATAACAACAATGACAAAAGCATCATATGTTGGCGGTTTCACGGCACGGGCGCTGGCGTGAGCCCTTTTCGTCACCGTTGTTCACAGGACGATTAAGTCACAGCTGAAAAATATCCCCCCAGAGACCCCCGGCAGCGTCAGCTTGAGTTTGGAGTTCACGTAGGGCACTTGTGCTGGGTTTCCAAGGTAAACAGGCTCCGGATACTCCGCTGGACATTTCGAAACAGCTGCAGCGGGATGCAGCTCGTGCAGTACAGGATTGTTACGGCGGCGAATTTATCCACTTTACGTCGCAAGCCCTGAGATATACGGCAAGGCGGAATGGTTTTGTGTGAATTGGTCCGATGGGCGAATAGCGCCGATGTAAACGCATGCCCGATGACACAAAAACGGCCACAATGTTTACATCGCACAAGATAAGGCAATCACCGATTCAATAGAACATCGTAAATTCCAACATCAAGGCATAAATTATTATTATTATCGGAGGTGGCGTATGACCACATCACCCCGTTGCACCGGATCTCGTCAAATCTCCAAAGAAGCTAAGCTGGTTTGAGCCTGCATAGCACTTGGACCCACCATGCATGAGGCAGGTGTTGTAGGCGGCTGCCGGGCTACGTTACCTACACAGAACACTGCGGCAACATCCTTTGTCCTACTCTTAGTTCTTTCGGTAAAGTCACGTAGGTAAAAAATGAAATAAAAATTAATAAAAATAAACGTTTCGGAGGCAACACAAGCTTCCGTCTTCAGGTGACGACCTCATTTTTTACCTACGTGACTTTACCGAAAGAACTAAGAGTATGAATCCTTGCAGTCACGAAAGCTTCAAATCTAAAATTCTTTGTCCTACTGTGATATGCTCCGAGAAGGGTGCCGCAGTGGTGAGATGTTAACTACCTCGCCTGGTATAAAGGAGGCCATGGGTTCGATCCCAATCCTGACGTCTGTATTTATCAAGTTTGCATGTTCTTCCCGCGCTTTTAAAGTGCATAGCTCCAGCGGCTTCCTACCATCAGAAGGAAGAGCGTTCCAGACGGCCGCAGAAGGGGCATCTGAGAGCGAGCGATGCGGTGACCGTCTTTGTTCGATAGTTATAAAAAATAATAAAATAATAAAAATAAACCATAATACATATATTTTATTATGGTTTATTTGTATTATTTTATTATTTCCATCCTACGTGACTTTACCGAAAGGACCAAGAAGATGAATCCTGCAGTCACGAAAGCTTTAAATCGAAAATTATTAAAAAGTCGCTGCTTGCGAGGATGACCGCAGTCTGCATGATTGTGTGGTGGTGGCGGTGGCGGTGGCGGTGCGGTGGAGGTGGAGGTGGCGGTGGTGGTGGAGGTGGTGGTGGCGGTGCGGTGGAGGTGGAGGTGGCGGTGGAGGTGGTGGTGGAGGTGGCGGTGGAGGTGGAGGTGGTGGTGGCGGTGCGGTGGAGGTGGAGGTGGCGGTGGAGGTGGAGGTGCACATTCTGACCGTCGTGGCCTCTAAGGAACCTCCGAGACGTGTCGTCAGGAAGTTGGTCACCCTGTTGGCGATGCCGCCACTCACGACGACCTCATTGAGCATGTGGAACTTGAGGATGTTCTCCAGGAGGTCTGGGTCAGCTGCGATCGGGGAAGAAAGCAGACAATGAGGCGTTTATTTATTTATTTATTTGGTGCAATTGTGAACAATAGCCATATCACACATTAGTACATCTAATCGGCAGAATCATTGGTTCAAGGCGTGCGGTGAAGTTAGGAGATGTCCATGTGTGCACTCGACATTTGAAGGCCTTGAAGACTAGAATCGGTGTTCTCGCCGACAATGTGTTGAGGGGAGGCAGTTTCATATCCGGAGCATCCGTCACTTCTGCCGGTGCTGATGTGAGCCATAAGGCTGGTCATTCACACACTCCCTGGGGAGCAAGTTCAAGTTTGCGCTTATATCAAAGTGTGCTTCTATCAGAAGTTGCTCTTTTTCTTCCCTCTACCAGAGCAATGGCAGGGGTATGTTGCTTGTGTTGGAACGGTGCTCCTATGATGTTTGTGTAGATCCAGCTTTGCAATGGATTTGTTTTTTTGGTGATGCCCAGCTGCAATCTCTGCAAATGGGAGAAACTGTGGCCAATTCTTCTTCTTCTCTCAGGGCAATTTAACAAGCGGCAGGGGAACTTGCTGATGCATTGAGTCGTGCGCTATACGCAGAGAACACATGGAGCCATGTGGTTGTATATTGAGACAATTTGTGGAGAGCACCCTTGCTAAGCAGTAATATGTTTTATGTTATTTTCGAGCTACGACTTTAACAATGGTAGTTTTCATGAAGCTTCGTTTCAAGAAACGAAACAAATATATATTGGAACGATTGCAACTTGTTCGCCCCAACTGAGACACGCACCAACACTTCATCTAACTGATCAGCCTGTGGAAACAATTGCATTGGATGTTTCCGAGCATTAATGAGGCTTGCTCTGTCCTCTTGGCCACCTTTAGAAAAGCCAGTACCGAGGCCACACATCAAACTTGTGGTCTCCCTTCAGAATGCACATTGGGAAATAATCGCCTCCATAATCAGACCTAACACAAGACAGAGAATGTAGTCATAGATGTGGCAATTGGGGGTTCCGTAGTCTTGATTATTTAGGTTTAAAAACAAAATTGCTCTGGTCTTTTTATAGCAATGTGAGGTTTTTTTGGTCGACAGCCCAGAATTATCATCAGCCGTAGCAGCTTGTGGTGTTGGTTTTCATTCTGAAATATTAACCACAATGTGTATGCCTTTGCAAGCCAGAACACTTATTTACGAATCTCACTTGCCAAGAGACAGCTGTGGGGAAGGGGGGGGGGGTGGAAATAAGGCAATTGATTTTAACCATTATAAGCCTCTCAATGGTCTTGGGAAAAAAATAAACTCCAAACACGTAGCCAACTCCTATCCCCTTTCTCCTGGACATCTCTCTAACTGAGAGTTATCAAAGCAAGAGTTTGCAAATGCTATAGCTTTACATTACAGCAAAAACTTCCTATGACCTATGCAGAGGTGTGTGCACCTGGTTTATGAAGGCTGATTACCAACTAGCAGAGCCCGATTTGGTTGACGGGGGCTGTGTTTTAAGGAGCCCATCTATAAATTCAATCCCCTCCTTTACTCATTCACCATCACTGTTATTTTCCTTGGTTATTTCAGTTCTAAATATACGAAAAGTAAAACTAAATCTAATTTACAATGAAGAAAGCTATTTTTATTTTTGCCCATAACTGGTAGTATTACACAAAGTGATGCTGTGGCTTTCATTTTCAAAATACACCACTGTGGGATGTATCATGCGCCACTATAGAATTCATTTCAACCACCCTGGGCTGTGGCCCCGAAAGCCGCTGCGTTAATCCGGCCCTGCACACAGGTGAGGTGCGAGGGGCTGCCTTACCCTTCAGCGCTTCGATCTCCAGCTCGGTCATCGATGCGAACGCTTCGTTCGTCGGGGCGAAGATCGTGAAAGTCCCCGATCGGGAAAGCTGCTGCTTCAGGCCGGCCGCCTTTATGAGCTCCACCAGAATGCTGCACCCAACAAAAACATCGTTGTTGTACTCATTTTAATTATTCTACACATTACTCTTTGGCTCTTTCGGTAAAGTCATGTAGTTAGAAGTAAAATAAAATAAAACAAATCACGACATTTCGATTGCAACAGAAGCAATCTTCATCAGGTGGGACAACCACAGCAAGAAAAAATTGCTGAAGTTGGCGAGAGAGCTGCCGTGGCAAGAGGTTATATTTATTTTATTTCTACCTACGTGACTTTACCGAAATAACCAAAAAGTATGAATTACTGCAGTCACGAAAGCTTCAAATCAAGATCATTGTACACATTCTCCAGTTTCTCTGTGCAAGGGCAGGTCCGTGGCTCGAGCTCTTTCCGTCCAACCCCAGTTGAGCTCCCTGCTGCTCAACTTGCAGTACTCAGAACGAGTTACTAGGGAAGAATAGTTGATTTCTCCTAGAGATAGCTGGGTAGCTCAGACGTCTAATATCATTGAACCCTTTCACGTTCCGACGACGTGCGTGTACGTCATCAAGAAAAACTAAAAGGAAAACTAAAATAACTTTATCGATAAATCTTCGGGTCGAAGAACAACTCTGACCCACGACAATGTATTGGAAAACGAGGGGTGGGGGGGGGGGGATTGTTATGGGAGTGCTTTGATGGAGTGATGGACCATGATTTCAAAGACTTTCAGTTGCAAACTTTGAAGCTCATGTCGGAAAGTCCTGAGACATAGCCCAAGTAGTTTTCTACACGATATGAGACATTTGTTTCATTGGGTTTCACATTCATTTATCGTACCGGTGGGGAACCTTTTCCTTAATGGGGGCTGAAAAGGACTTTCAAATACCTTTGGCGGGCTATGCATTAACATTAACACACACTTTAGCGTTATGCAATAACAATATACAAAGTAACATGTGTGTCGACTGAGCAGTGAAGCAAGCGACTGAATGCGTTCAAATTAGAAACAGGATTTCTAGGCTGAAAATATTCACATCCAGTACCCAATCAGTGCCGCTAAGATCTTTGCAGTGACGAATACATATCGTTTGCGGATAGGGTCGCCTCCTGTCCTGATTTTCCCAGCATCGTCCTCTTTTTGAGGTAGCCGTCGTGGGAAATCTATAAATGGTTTCATCGTTTGCGTAACGTTACACCGCTTGAGACAATGGCTTTATTTGTAGTTCGTCCCATTTACTTTATTGCGAGGTACTCTTGTCCCCATAAAACGTCCCCGGGTTTCGTGAATCTCACAGGAGCAAGAAACCCTATGTGCGGTCCATTTGAAGTGGTAGCCCCCATGCGGGAGCGGGCCATATGAAATGGAATGATGGGCCGTAGGAAGTGACGTGTAGACTCGAGGGCCAGCTACGGCCTCCCGACAGACCGACCGTCGGCTCCCCTCCCCCCAATCTCTGATTTTGCTCCGTGTTTTGTTTGCGCTCTGCGACCTGAAGTGCTGGCTGCTCTCCAGGCTGTCCATGATACTCTTGCTCGGCGTGCGCAGGACATTTCTGATGACGAACACGGCCCCGCGCCGCCCGGTGTGCTCCTGGGACTCCAGGCACGCGTTCTCAATGCAGATCGCCTGGGCGGAGATAGCGGGGGGGGGGAGGAGGGGGTTAAAGCCGGGGCCCACACCCGAGCGAGCGATCGGTTGGTCGCGCAATTTGGTCGCGTGCAACTGAATCGCTTGCACGCGTGGACGTCTCTGCTGCTGGTTGGTGACAGCGGAGACAGACTTTGCTTTCAACCGTCGATCCGCTTGGCAGTTCGCGTTTGACCGCGTGGCGTGCACATTTTGCGACCGATGACCTGTTGTTACAATCCTGAATACGTTGTTGTGGAACTGCTCGATCAGATGTAGGAGACATGGCAGTTGCAGGCGACGGTTAAGCCGCATGATTTTGAGCATCGTTCGACTGCGCGGCTGATCGCTCCGGCGTGCACCCGGCTTGGGCGCGGGCTCTTCGCGAGCCGCAGGCTGGGGCCCCGGATTTCGAGAGCTCCATCCTTCGCCAAAATGAACAGCTTTTTATAAAACTCAAAACAAGGGCTCAATTTCTGCTGGAGCTGTCTTGGACTGAGCTGTTGGGAGAGGGAGGGGTTGGGGTGTCCCCGAAAATGTTCCTGCAAAATGTAAGCCCTGGTCAAAACGCAGTGCCGTGGCACTGGGATAAATCCTAAAGGTAATTTGGTCATTGAAGCCATAGCATCGCTAAGTGTATTACTACCACTTAACTGCCGATACGAAAAAAAAAACACGTCTTGTTTGTTTAACATTTTAATAAATGTTACAATTAAAATATCCCATTTAAATTACAGAGGTGAATAACAGTGCAGTGTTTGGCATTGGGTGACGGTGGCAGTTGAAAGAGTGAAGGGGAGGCATCGAATACATGAAGAGAACCCCCAAAAAATAGAATAGCCCCGGACCCCCATCAAACTTAATCCAGCCCTGCGTGGGGGTTGTGAGTTCGCTGCATGCGGAGGTTGGAGCTCAGTCCCAGCATCTGTTCGGCACAGAACAATGTCTGGAAAAGTTCCAGTTTGGTGGAGGAAGTCAGATAATTCGAGTGTTGGTTTAATGATTTTTTTCTGTAAAACAGCGTAGTTTTCTGAGACAGGCTCTATTTTTCAGATGATTTATTTTAGGATTTTTTTTTCTCTTTTATTAATTGACCCACTGAGGCACATACATCTCAATTGCAAATGCCTACAGCCCTTGCGACGGAAGATTATTTTACATTTATGAGGATTGCCCGTCGACGGGAAGTGAATCTCCTGTTGGGATTAAAGCCAAGACGTGAAGAATTAACGCACTGGCTCTTTACGCGAGAACGCCCGTGTGCTGTTTAATGTTCCCGGAGTGTGGACAGAAGCTCAACACAATGGACGCCACACCTACAGCACAGCGCCGATTAAACAATTCAACACAACGTGGGTCTATAAAGCGTCTAAATGCATCCGTATGTCAAGGTGATGTACAGAACAGTGGGCGTGTTACAGACAGGAAGAGACAATGAGTCACAGCGGACACAAACGGAATGTCTTGAGTCTCCGACTTGCACAGGCACAGGAAAGTTGACGGCAGGGATGGCCGGGGAAAGGGAATTTCAGACCATGGGAAGCAAATCGAGCAATCTGCTACTTGAGCTTACAGTGCCTCTTAAAGAGGTACCAACACAGAACTAATAACGCATTGTCCGCAATGATTTTTTCTCATGGAATTATATATTTTATAATTGAGTAGAACAGACACTGAGCGAAAACACAAACACTTAATGTTAATAGAAACTGAATAAAACTTTTTACCATCAGATAAACGTGTATTTATGACTCACTGACACACACTGATCAGCTGGGTTAGAAAACGTAACTGACTAGAGACAACCGGTCAGGATACTTAAGTAATTTTATTTTATTGAAACTATGGATGCATAACAGCAATGCTGGTAGTTTAAGGTACATTTAGAGCGGTCATCATGGCCAATGCTCTTGGTGCCGCTGCCATGTATTCCCTCTGCCAGAATCCACATGTGCTACGCAGTCGGCACCCGACCTCCCGCAAGCGATGCTCTCAAAGTGTCCCACGATCTGGCTACGGGCCACCCCCTCGGCTACTGACCTCTGGGTAATACTTCAGTGCCTGGTCTCAGTCATCAAACCTTCCTCTGCTCTGCCCATGTGCCCCGCCCATCGGACCCACCCATCGCAACCTCTCCTTCCAGTCGACACCGTCATTCAGAGCTGGGATAATTAGCCGAATGCGTCGATTGATCAACTCCAAATTTTACTCGACAATCATTTTTTTTTGCATTAAATTAATCGAACCAGCCCCTACGCCCTGCCTTCTGAAGGCAGGAACCCGCTATAAGCCACGCCCAGTATGACACGCCTGATCATTTTCCCAGTTATTATTTTAGTTCTCGGCTTAGTCCAGCAATCAAACTTATTATCGATTGAGTACAGTAACCGATCACTTAAATAATCGAAATAGCCCAGCTCTATTCTCCATTACTGTCTTGCTCCATTCTAAGCCCAACCTTGCAAGTACCAAACACGAAACCAGTATAGAAGATTTGCCCATCCGTTTGAATGTCCTGTACGTTGAACCCTAAGACATGCAGCTCATAAAGTACGGGTTAAAGTGGTGGCCTCCTTACCACGTGCTCGTCCACTTACGGTCGGGTAGACGAACACGCGCAGTTTCCGCCCACCCAGGGTGTCCAGCGTCTGTCCACCGTACAGCTGATAGAGCGATTGCTGATTCTTGATGACGTGGTTGAGCAGAATGTCACGGGTGTTCGTGGACATCTCCTCCATGGTGTTGTCTGTAGAGCGAAACCGTTTTAAAAGGGGGGAAGGTCGTCCTGTCGCGAACATTAAGGGCTGCAAACGTCTACCACTGTGTGGCCGCTCTAATGGCCCTAATAAGTCTAGACGGTAAAGGTGCGGCCCTGCGAATTAGAGGTAACCCCCTACTGCAGTGTTCTTCATTGCAAGGCCTGCGGGCCACTGACGGGCTCGGTGGCGTTTAGTGCGGCCCCTGACTTGCAACCCCCGACAATGCACAAATGTGAAAACATCCCCCATCATTGTGCTGTTGAAGCACAGTGGTTTCAAATGTGTGGGGGTCCTCACACTGATGATGTCTTGTGGGTGACAGTGGCCCCCCACTGAAAATTTGCGAAGAACACTTCTCTAGAGGGTATTTAGCATTCCCTTCCATGCTGGCCAGAAGGTTTAGAACAGGTCATTACCCCCGTCACATGCCACAGACTAGCCGTGGTGCACTCATTTGGGTAGACAAATTTTAAGATTATTGTACCGTTGTTTCCAGTACCGCACTGGGAGATTGAACCTGCGACATCTGGATTGAAAGACCAGTGCACTAACTGTTACACCATGACAGCATCGCTCATCACCTTAAAAATTATGATAAATATGCCAGCAAATAAACTGAGAGAGATAATAGCAACAGGCCACTCCTTATGTAATTACCATGTGTCCCTTACAACAGGGGTGTGTGTTCTGTTTAAATGACTGATCAGCTGATTATTATAAATGAAATTATTTAATTATTGTTAATAAATGAGCTCATTTTACATTCACTCAGTTTATTTTGCCAAAACATTTCAGGTGAAGCAGTCTCGTTAGAGCTGCTTGTTTGATTTTGTGTAATAGGGACTAATCAGTCATTCAATGGGGTTACGGAACGCAGTGAGCGAGGCCATCTGGAACTCCCTCCCACTGCACAAACACAGCCTCGATGCAGTAGCCAACTGGAAGTAGCAGCTCAAGGCTCAATTATTAAGGCTGCCATCTGTCCAGGCCTTCACCTGTCCAGGCTCTCACCTGTTCAGGCCCTCACCTGTCCAGGCTCTCACCTGTTCAGACCCTCACCTGTCCAGGCTCTCACCTGTTCAGGCCCTCACCTGTTCAGGCTTTCAGCTGTTCCGAATCTCGCCTGTCTACGCCCTTACCCGTTCAGGCTCACACCTGGTTCAGGTTCTGACGCGTTCAGACTCTCGCCTGTCCAGGCCCTCACTCGTACAGGCTCACACCTGGTTCAGGCCCTCACCCTTCCAGGCTCTCACCTGTCCAGGCCCTTACCCGTTCAGGCTCACACCTGGTTCAGGCTCTCACGCGTTCAGACTCTCGCCTGTCCAGGCTCTCACTCGCTCAGACTCTAACCTATTCAGCTGGCTTACGAGGGACTTTGAGCTCTGGCTCCATACTCAATTGAACATTGCGTCCAATTCCGGAAATATTTGCATGTAAAACATTGCAATTATGATTATTATTGTTCTTAGTAGGGGAGGATGCAGTTGAAGGCCCTGTTTACCGGTGAAGGCCTCGTTGTTTGGCGCGAGGAGCGTGTAGGCCACGTTGGGCCTCAGGGAAGCCTGGAGGCCCTCTTCAGAAAACATGTTGGAGAACTTGGATAGATCCTCGGTCTGTGTGAGCTCTATTGCGGTCTTGGCTGAAAGAGTAATCACACAAACTTGATTGTAAACACATTTTACTCGTACGTCGTACTCCGTGTGCATTATCGTCATCCTCGGGAGACGGAAAAAAACACGTTGAAAAATAAAGTCCTGCATGCTTTGCAAAAACAGTCTGTGCAGGCGTTTATCCCCCCCGGTATTATTTCAGTCTGTGCTACGTATTATCAAGCGCGGTTTTAGAAAGATTTGGAAAAGTGCAGAAAACTTCTGGAATTGATTTGTAAGTTGAAAGATAAACAATTTAGCAAGAGGCGGAAAAAAACGTTAAGAAATTAGATTTGAAACTGTTTAGTCTTAAGTCACTATTTATACACTAATTATAGGGTGCGTATATAGGAGACTGATTTGGCAGCGTTTTACTCCGAGGCAATTTTGTGTGGGAATTGACAGTTCACTCTCTTAACCGGCCCGGGGTAATTTCTCCAAGAAAGTTCACCAATTTTTGGAAATTGAAAGTTAAATATCCGTCGCTCTCCTGTCCAAATGAATTACAAATCATATCTCCTGTGTGCGACCTGGGGCTACAAACTCCAAACCATGTACTGTATAACTTTGCGCTGTCCAAAATAGATATTTGAAGGTGGCATTTATCCGCAGTCCACCAACTGTCAAGACAAAATAATGGCTTTATGACTGACAATTGAATTACTGTGCGTTTGCTCTACACAACGTCATTCAAATCAAGAAGCTTACAAGCCAAAACTTTTCCAAAAGTGTCCCTATGGAAAGCACAGGTTGCACATTTCTCACAAGCAAACGGATAAAAACCGAGGCACGCGAGGGACATGCCGAACACAAACATCGGAGTGCTCCACAGCACAATGGCGAAAACCTACGCGGTAGAAATACACCCATCGAGAAGCAATCAATCACTCTGGTCTGTCACTCACGGAGGCTTTCGCTTTGACAGTTTTTCATTCTATAACCAATGGGACATCTATACATGGGTGACCGTGTGTATGTGTATATATATATACATACCGTATGTGGTGGTTACTTATGATCACAGCCTTTGCTTTCAGAAATGGGCGCAGCTGAAAGTGCAGTTCAAGTGGAGCTCATGGGGATGTAGCTGGTTTTACCCAGGCTTTGTCCCCTCGTATTAAAAATATATTATACCTCAGATTTGCGATCCGACTGTTTATACATGGCCTTTCGACCACAACCTTTGCTTTTAGTAGCTGCAGTGCTTAATTTTGGCTGGAACAGTCCAGAACACTTTCATAAATAATAATTTTGGCGCACAATATTCATCTCACCTGATTTTGTCCTCATTCGTTTTACAAACCTCTTCGTAGGCTTATAGGGATATTGGGTGCAGAAATAATTGTTATGGATAGGCGTAACTTGTACTCTGGTGGTAGTGCCTTACGCTAATAATCTCTGAATCTCCAAGGCAACCTATCAGCTTTCCGGAATATACGGAGGGAGAAACGAACCCCTGAGTAATGGGTGCCGTTTTGAAGTAAAGTTGAATCAGAATCTTTATTTAGACTCGAATAATCTAATGGGGTGGGTCAGAGCGTTTCATTTCTTCCTGCGTCAGCAGTCCACCTGCTGTATTTTTTCACCTGAAGACGATTGCTTGTGTTGCAATCGAAACGTCGTGATTTATTTTTTATTTGTTTATTTTTCTATCTACGTGACTTTACCGAAAGACCCAAAGAGTAATACAAAAACACGAAAGGAATGCAACGTATGCGAAAGGTAAACAAATCACTTAAAAAAAGAAACAAATAAAACGAAACTTTGTTTCTATCTTCCCAGGTAAAACCACTGAGGTATTAACTTTTTTTCAGAAGCGACGTGGCCACAAATGGATATCTCACCAAAGTGGAAATTTAGAGCAACCAAAGACTCTAAAACGCACGTTGATTCTAAGTGTGGAGGGACAAAACCCGGAGGACCCGGAGAAAATCCACGCGACCACGGGGAAAGAGAGAGAGAGAGACACTTCAACTACATATATAGCGGCAAAACAAATCTTAATGATCTCAGTCGAAGCGAAGTTCGCGTGATGCGGCGTCCGTCTCACCCGAGTCGGGGATGAAGACCTCGCTGACTTTGTGCAGCACACCGTTGGTGGCCACGATGTCCCTCTGCTCGATCACCGCCTCCGCGTTGATGGTCAAGCGGTCCCCGTCGCAGCCGATGACCAGCGAGGAGCCCTCGACTGTGTCCACACTGGAGCCGCTCAGGATGGCCTCGGAGCAGTGCACCGCGCGGATGAGGTGGTGCGTGACGAGCGCTGTCAGGAGGGAAAGGTCAGAGGGTGGTGATGGCGGGGTGAGTAGTGAACGTGAGGCCACGTTAGTTGTGGGTTTGTTTCGCTCTTGTGTTTCGTAAATATTTATTCGGGCCTCCCAATCGACAGGAAGGCGATGTATCGATTAACTATCACTTGGTTCTAATTGAAAGCCATTGATTGAGTTTTTAAAAAAAATAGACATTCATTAATGCTCACATTTTCTTAGGTGGAACACAAGGTATGAATTAAAATGTTTGCGACATCAAATTATTTACGTCTTCCCATCTCAACCCCAATTCCCTTTCGAAGCCCCCTCCCAATCAACCTCTGCTCAGTGAGTTCATTCACTCTCCTCTGTTGTATCCCCCACAGCCTGGGGACTCTCTTCCCTCAGCCACCCATGCTATCGATTCCTTACCCCCTCTTAAAATTCCAGATCAAGATCTTCTTTTGATTGAAAGCTTTCGTGACTGCAGGGATTCATAATCTTGAAATAATAAAATAATAAAAATATAAAACAAAAAATAGATAACATTTTTTTTTTTATCATTTCCCTTATATCGAAAGAACCAAGAATAAAATTCTTCTTATTTTGCTCAGTCCCCGATTGGCCGTCTCCTTCTACAAAATCACTTAGTGTGCACATTTTCTCAAAATCCTTTTGACATGGGGTCACATTTAGATAGGATATTAATAAAAATGCGATCGTATTACATTTACAAGCACGCACGAGGTGTTTTATTTGTGTGGACTGATTTTACCGTTTCTGCATTTACCCTGGAAATCGCTGTAAAAATCGTAATATTCATTCCAGGAGAGTTCTGCTTAAGATGTTTGGCCAGTAACTTTATTTTTTAATATTATTACAAGTGGGAGGAAATCAGAGTTTGTCTATCGCGTCTAGGAAAACTTCCCACAAAGTGGTACTCATGTTTTTATCAGTCCCAGAGTCATGGGATTTGAATTTGATTATCGCCATTCTGGCTGTAGTCGCTGTTTTTGAAAGTGCATTTTAAAAAAGATTAAGCATCTGAGCTCTATTATAACTCTTATCTCATCCTCGGCACACTGGCTTGAAAATGGTTATTGGTACGGCCTGAGGTGACAAATTCCAACAATTATATTCTTTATCAATCCTATCACGAGATCATCCATTTGGATGATGGCAAATTCAGTCGTAGCCGATAATGAAAACGCGTCCGAAATTGGGCACTGGTATTTGAAGCTTTCGTGACTGCAGGAATTACTCTTAGGTTCTTTCGGTAAAGTGACGTAGAAATAAAAGAAAAGATTTAGTTAAAAAGTTAATTATTTAATTTTAAATTATTTAATTTATTTTCTTTCTACGTGACTTTACTGAAACAATCAAAGAGTGGGCACTGGTATCATGTTTAATAAGAGAATATAATTAAAAAAAGTGGTGTAAATCATCACCCATGGCGAGATGCGGCCCATGGTGGTTACATGCACCATTTTGCACCCCACGTGGTACCGATAAACCTTCTTTGGTCATCGTCTATTCATTGGGAATAATCAAGAGTCCTTCATTATCTTGAAAACTATCTCAATAACACAGAGAAAGCAGTCTGCCGCGTAAGATACGCTGCATGGCTATTTATATATAAAACTGGAGTTAATGTTAATGTGAGCTGCAATAAATTACGTAATACAATAATAATGCAGATTGTGTTCCGATTTTTAATTTATTTGGCGGCATGAAATGCGGTATTCAGATCCCTGTGTAGCTAAAACATGTGAACCGATCAAATATTTCAACCTCTGGTAGAAGGGAAAATGTTTTAAGCAGTCATGCAGAAAACCACAAACTTCCAGCTATTATAACAAAATTTGGCACGACTTAACAACTGTGGCATTTGCTTGCAAACAATGTGGGATATCAGGAAAGTAACCGCGGTGAATTGCGTCTGTTCTTGTTTGCATGGCGGTTAGTTATCTGTGTCTCGTGGGTTCTCCGTTGTCTGCTAATGGCCTGCGAATAAGCCCAGACCACGTGTTAAGCTACCCAAAATGCATCGCGAAGTTTCCCCTCGGGAGGGTTTAGGCAGCTCCTTACTGCAGGCAAGCGGCACAGATGTTGATGGAAGAATGAACCTGCTTTTAAATTCTACCAAAGTTTACTCTACACAAAACACACAAACAGCGCAGTGCAAAGTAAAAAAAACTGGCCTTGAAATATTTTACAAGATGCTTAAGTTTTGGTAGCAATAATACTTTTCAAATGCCATAACAATACCAGCTGGGCCAAAACGTTCAATTTTTTAAATGTCATCTGCACATGAGCAGTTATTTGACATTGTGATCTGTAGCCAAGTATGGATATCCTGTAAATAAAACCATATTAAACTACGGCAGTCACCACACATTTTTTTTGTATAAATATTAACTCGAAACGGTCATTATGCTCATTATATGTGGTTAAGTGTAGTTTAAAACAAAACCTTTAACATGGTTTTCCTGGTTCATGAAGACACTTAAAACTTTTCATTTTCAGAGCGTAATTGTGCAGATTTCTCAATTGCATGACCTATCTAGTCAGCCTTCTACATCTTGCACATTTTAAAGTGCAGTTAACCTCCCTTACTTAGCTATGTTTGAATTTGTATAAGTTTATACTGGTAAGAACCTCTGGTTACACCAACCCACAGGGGATTGATTATTGTGTCCGTCCGTCCGTTGTGAAGGGAGGGGCTGGGTGGGGAGGGAGGGGCTGGGTGGGGAGGGGAGGGTGGGGAGGGGCTGGGTGGGCAGGGTGGGGCTGGGTAGGGAGGGGAGGGTGGGGAGGGGCTGGGTGGGGGGTGGGAGGGGTGGGGCTGGGTGGGGTGGGGCTGGTCAGCCCGACGATTGCCTGTGTTGCGATCGAAACGTCGGAGTTTTTTGTTAGTTTTTTTGTTCTACGTGACTTTACCAAAAGACCAAAAAATAGAATTAATATGGACATTACAAATTTCAGAAGGGTCTTTCAAACACTCAATTTTAACTGTTTAAATGACCTCTGTGATTCGAAACCATCATCCCAGGATATACGACTTTGAGTTGCAACAGTTGTTATGCGTGATCTTTGTCCGTATGTGATTTAATTTCGAGGTTTTCTTCTTCTTTTTCAGCGCGTGGCTGGATGAACAACAACTCACGAGTTTACGTCCAATGATGGCAACCGTCGTGGCTTCTTGGAACGCACTGCGTGGGAGGGCGCAGTACGAACAATGATACGTGCGCATGTTTGTTGAACTTCTTTCGCGCCGTACGTAGCCAACCGTGCTACATGATGATAACAGAGGGAAGGGTGGTTTGTGGTCGGGTACAGAGACTAGAGTTGTACGCGCGTATGTTGGAACTTTCTTCACAGCCTACGTCAGCGGTCCCCAACCTTTTTGGCACCAGGGACCGGTTTCGTGGAAGACAATTTTTTCACGGACCGGGGGGGAGGGGGGGGGGTTCATCATTGGGTCTTTCCCCCTTTTCAAAGAAGTTCTCCAGCAACGTTTGTTTTTTACTCATGTTGGCTAGGGGTTAGCAGCTTGTGGGCTCACCAACACTGTGGCTGAGGCGCGGACGGAAGTGGTAAATAAAATAATTGGCGGGCCACGCACGTACTCACCGCTCACCTCCTGCTCCTGTGCGGCCCGGTTCCTAACAGGCCACGGACCGGTACCAGTCCGCGACCTGGGAGGTTGGGGACCCCCCTGGCGTACGTAACGAACTGCTAAAATATGCCGACGTGAAGGGGGAAGCTGGACAAGGTGCAACTTGTTGCACCTTACATTTCGATTTAAAGCTTTCGTGACGGCAGGGATTCATCTTCTTGGTTCTTTCGGTAAAGTCACGGAGAAGGGAAATAATAAAATAATAAAAATAAAACAATAAAATAATTCTCACGACGTTTCGGCTTCAAGCAACCATTTCGGCTACAACGCAAGCAGCCGTCCTCAGGCGAGGACGGCTGCTTGCGCTGTAGCCGAAACGTCGTGAGAATTATTTTATTATTTATTAATTTTTATTATTTTATTATTTCCCTGTTGCACCTTGTCCACCTTCTTGGACACTGCAGCTTGGCGGCACATTTTTTGGGGCGGGGTTGGGGGAAGTGTTGTATGAGTTTCGGTGACTGTAGTAGAATTACAATCTTCTATTACGGCCTTACCTTTGAGGGAGGTAGGATCCTTCAGGATGCGCTCCATAACGTCCACAGGCACCTTCTCAAATGCGGCGTTGGTTGGAGCTAGTAGAGTGATGGGGCCTTCCTTGGTCACCATGTCCATCAGCCCAGCCTTCTGGATCGCCAACTGCACGCGTTACAAACAAGAAATGGCCTCTTTAATCAAGCCATTTAAATGTTGATATTATTTAATTTCTATTCTTGTATTTTTGTTTTAAACGGTTGTAATAATCCACTGCGTAGTAATGTGTTTTGATGTTGTAATAATCTGTATTCTATTTAATTTCCATGAACCATTTGATTTCAGTTTTTTTAGCTGTTTGCAGTCTCAAACCTGTTTGCAGAATCATATATTTATTCTTTACCCAACTTCTGGTCTCATTTGGCGATTAAAAATGACGTAATAAATTACAACCGTACGTAAATCCACTGCTGGATGAAGGCCTCCCCACGCCGTGTCGATCATGTGGATTGTTTAACCATACTTCACCGCACTGGCCAGCGTGGGTTGGTGGAAGCGTGGTGGTCCAAAGATCGGTTCAGACGACACTGGCCCACCGATGCTGACCAGGATGAGTTATCAAACTCAGGTTACCAGATTTACAGCACAGCGCGCTATTTTGCCACTGATTCACTCCCATTAAAAACAAAACAACAGGCTCTCTTAAATCGATAACTGGTTTCAAGTTTCAATTATATTATCGTAATTTTAAACAGTAAAAAAAACCAGTAAAACAATGCTATTTTGTTTTTTGTTTGGCTCTGCATTTAGTTTGGTCTCCTCGCAATGGGCTCTTTACCTGGCGATAAATCCTGGCAATCTACGTCAACCTCAAGGCAGAATCTCGCGTGGAAATCAAAGAGAGAAGCATCCAAAAAGTATACTTTATTTAATTCTGTGTTCCATTACGTTTCCATTCCATTCAATAGTTAAATGCATTCCTTTCGCTTCACGGCAAGGAAAACACATGGGAAAGTTTTCCCCAACACAACAGTGACATTCTGACAACAACCAATTCATGTTCCAGGAGTGTATGTTAGTCATCTTTCATCCACGGGAAATAGTTACTGAATGTTGGAGTCACATTGAGTCCCGAGCAGCAGGCCACACTGCACGCAATTGCTCCATGAGCTGCTGTTGTTGATAATCAGCTCCTTTGACTGACTTGGACCATGTCCCGGTGAAGTCTCAAACGTTGCCATCCACATGGGGATTACAGGCACGTATTTTGGTTCGTGTACCGAAAGGAAAACGTATCCAAATCTTCTGACTATTGTTACGAATTTCAGTTTGACTTTCGCTATGCTGACATCACGTTTTTCATCAATACCCCCCCCACCCCCCCGACTCGAATTGGATTGGCACCCGAAGAGTCCCAGTGCTCTCTGGTGTTTGCTGGGTTGGCATGGCTCTGACGAAACACACGTGCCTAAAGTGACCTCTGCTCACACGCTTGCCCCAATGCAAAGCACGAGAGATGGTATCTGTAAACCACTTGGCCCGCAACCTTTCCATTACCGCTGGCGTTTCGACAAAAAAAATCGATTCTTTTTTTTTATATATTGCAGTGGCTGTCGGGGTGACGAACCAAATACATTCTAGATACATATACGAATACAACAAAAATTAACCCATCGATTCTTATACAAAGAACTGATATCAAGCTACGCATCGATGCATCATCCCACCCCTACAAAGAACCCAACAATCTTGTCTAATGTAATTCAGAATTAAAGCTGCAATGCAGCGGACGTGTAAGTTGGGTTTCTTATATTCAAAATGACGATGAACTTTACGCACGAAGGCCTCACCGAACCTGAACACTTTTTCAGTCGCGACCAACATTGGGACGTTTACGCCAATTCCCATGATTTTTTTTTTGCTGCACGTGGGCAGGCAAAAGAACACTCAGGGGCAAAACAAAAAAGCATGCGTAAGAGGGACTAAGCTCCACAAATGTAGATTCAAGCATCCATTGCTGTACTACCATCTCTTGTGCACCTCTCAGCCCAAGCCTACGACAGCTGACATTCCCAGGCAAGTTCATATTCGCCAGGAACCAGGCCCGGTCTGCTTTAGCTTCCGAGATCCGACAAGGTCGGGCACGCTCGGGGCGACTTGTGTCCATTCTTAAAGTTGGGCACACGTGCACGTTGGTGAGAGGGCGTTGGTGAGGATGGCAATGGTGAGGAAGGTGTTGGTGAGAGGGCGTTGGTGAGAATGGCATTGGTGAGGAAGGTGTTGGTGAGAGGGCGTTGGTGAGAGTGCGCGTGTCACGAGCGCGTGACCTTCAGCGTTGACAGCTCGCTGTCCTCTTCCAGGATCTTGCGGATGTTGTTGGAGACCCTTGGGATGATTCCGTCGACCATGTGCAGGACCCCGTTGGTGGCCAGGATATTCGGCTTGATCACGCGGACGCAGTTCACCGTCAGGATCTGCGCTCTCGGGCAAAAAAGCAGTTTGCTTGCCTGGGTGCGTGTGTTGTGGTTCTCAGCAGCCACTCGCCATTTGACAAATTGCGCTCGGATATGGCCACGTGCTGCGTGACTTTGCATAAGAACGGGTCACGGAACAACTGGCTCACGTAAGTTAAAAAAAGCAAATGGAGTTACCGTGTAATTACACGGTATGGCGTGTAATTACAGACACAGTCCGCAGTTGGGGAGAGAAAAAAAAATTGTGTAGTTATTACAGATGATTGCCCTGAGTTTTGTCGTGCTGCAAGGCGAATGTGAACTGCAACGTAACGCCATTATCTTGAAATGAAACATCGCGTTGCAGGTTAACCGGGTAGCGCAAGTCGTGAGCGAACTGACGGTCGCGGACGTCGCGTCCGTCATGGGGTGCGTGTGACGGCGGCCTTCCGCGTGCACATTTTTGCGTCGACTCAATGCAGGTCGACATTGCTTGTATTTATGTTGAACTTCTTTCACACCGTGCGTAGCCAACCATGGTAATCGGAGGTGTGGGGGAAGGACAACAAACTAAACACAAAACGCAGTTCTAAAAAAAATAGTTTTCAATCTAGATTTAAAAGTGCACAGCTCCAGTGGCTTCCAAATATTGGACGGAAGAGCGTTCCAGACGGCCGCAGAAGCGCATCTGAAAGCGCATTCCAGACGGCTGCAGAAGTGCGTCTGATTCCACGCAAGTCGACATTGTTGAGGCAACACGCAGCTCAACAAGACATCACAAAGTTGTCAAAAGCGCATTGCCTCGGTGCGTATGGCGAAATAACCCATCGGCGTTTCCTGAAGAAGTTGCATTGTAGAGGTCACCGTCAAAATCCATTTTAGCAAATGTAACCGACATTTGACATTATTTCGATTAAAGCTTTCGTGACTGCAGGGATTCATATTCTTGGTTCTTTCGGTAAAGTCACGTAGAAGGGAAATAATAAAATAATAAAAATAAAACATAATAAAATTCTCACGACGTTTCGGCCACAACGCAAGCAGCCGTCCTCAGGTGAAGAACAGAGCTGTCGGAAAGACAGCATTCCGTGACTTTACCGAAAGAACCAAGAATATTTGACATTATTGACCTTTTTTATTTTGATGGGGATTGAAGATGGGGATTGAAGAGGACCACAATGCACTTCTTCAGGAAATGTTGATTTTTTTTTGCACAATGCACAAAAGGCTCTGTGCTTTTTACGCATGTTTGTGCCTCGTTTGAAACTTCTGGTTTCCCAGCCTGCACCATTATCCTGTTATGACGGGGTTTTCTCGCCTTTTACAGATTTGACAAGAAATAAATCAACAAACTCAACTCTGTTGCGTTTCACATGCAGAGAAGCGAGGCTGTGTCCAGCTTTCTTAGCATGATTGTCTACGTACGGTGCGAAAGAAATTCAACACATATATATACACATACGTAAAGTTGGCTGCCGCCCCCTCCAATGGCCGGGGCCATCCCGTGCCGACAATAACATTGTCGTAACATCGACACAACTCCCCGAAGGCGCGTTTCGCACATGCGGGGGTTATGGCCGGTAAATCTCGCGTTGGTGTTTGTCCATAACGTCGCCATGGTATCCGTAGCCGACAGCTGTATACGGAGTGCTTAGGCGCCGTGAATCCTATCAGATTTGGCACGGGTTGCCAATTTCTTTTTTTTTGCACCAACGTTCGTTCGGGACTTTGAAGCTAAGGCCGAACGGCTAATCGATTTTAAATCGAAATCGCAATTTTAAACAATGCGATTAGCAAATCGCAAAGGCTGCGATGTTTTTGCGATTTGAAAAGTCCGATTAGTTTCTTATTGGAAATGTTTAAATTTCTTATTTTTATAACTTTATTTATTTAACTTAACAATTGTTCTATGTTTGATTGTTCTATTTAAATTAAAGTATTTTAATAAATACATGTTGGAAGCAATTCATATCTTTTAAGTTCTTATCCTTGCATTAGAACATTAGGAGCAGTTCATGTTTTGATGGTATCACGTGGTAATGCTCCATCACACGTTTTAAATCTATTACACACTGAATATCGAACTGAAGCTTGACTTGAATTTTTTTACCGCAAATCAAATCGCAATCGCAATATCTGTCAGACAAATTGCAATTAGATATTTTTCCCAAATCTTTCAGCCCAAGTTGACGCCTCTTCGCGCGAGCCCTGAGGTTGACGGTTGGGCGGTGCCCACGGTAAATCCCCTCTCCCCCCAACTCGCAACTAATGTAGAATCATATTCTTGGTTCTTTTGGAGAAGTAACGTAGAAGGGAAATAATAAAATAATAATAATAAGATAAAATTCTCACGACGTTTAGGCCACAACGCAAGCAGCCGTCCTCAGGTGAAGAACAGGGCTGTCGGAAAAAAAACAACGTCCTAATGAACACTGCTAAGCTTGGCAGCGTATTTTTAAGCTGGGTCAAAAAATACGCTGCCAAGCTTAGCAGTGTTCATTCAGACGCTGTCTTTCCGACAGCCCTGTTCTTCACCTGAGGACGGCTGCTTGCGTTGTGGCCGAAACGTCATGAGAATTGTATCTTATTATGTTTTTTTTCCTTCTACGTGACTTTACCGAAAGAACCAAGAATATGAATCCATGCAGTCACGAAAGTTTAAGTCGAAATTTATTCCGACTCCTCTTCTCTGCCTCCCAACTGATGTCGACTCATATTCTTGGTTCTTTTGGTGAAGTCACGTAGAAGGGAAATAATAAAATAATAAAAATATAGCAAGAAAATGTTCTTGCTGTGGATTTCACGCCTGATGACGATTGCTTGTGTTGCAGTCGAAACGTCGTGAGAATTTAATTGTTTAATATTTTTATTATTTTATTATTTCCCTTCTACGTGACTTTACCGAAAAAACCAAGAATATGAATCCCTGCAGTCACGAAAGCTTTAAATCGAAATTCGATAACCCAGTCAAGAGCTTGGCAAGATGTGGAGTGAATCTCTGAGGACAGCAAGAACATTTTTGAAAATAGTGGCTGTGGTTTTCACACCTGATGATGATTGCTCGTGTTGCAGTCGAAACGTCGTGAGAATTTAATTGTTTAATATTTTTATTATTTTATTATTTCCCTTCCACGTGACTTTACCGAAAGAACCAATAATATGAATCTCTGCAGTCACGAAAGCTTTAAATCAAAATTTTTATGTCGATTCGTTTACGTCGAAGGAGCTTCAACCCCACGTCGACGCGAAACCCACGTGTGTGTACAGCCCCATTGTGGCCTTGCCTACCTGCTACCTGCAACAACCACCACCACCACCACCCACTCCCCTCATCCAAACACGTTGACTCAAGGTTGCACCCCCCTCAGACGTGGAGCGGGAGAGTGTCACAATGACAATGACCAGGCGTGCAGGAAGGCACCAGTGTACATGTGCTGAACATCATTTGCAGGCCGCCGAATGATAGGCATCTTTCACAAACAAACGCCAGCACTATATTGCTACATGTATAAGAAAGGCGCATCTTTTTGTGGCATTTGTTTGATGCCAGTTACCGTATTCCCTGGATTATAAAGTTTCCCCGAAAAGTAAGACGCATTCCAAACTTATGCCTGATATTAAAAACTGCCCAGTGCTTTAGAGTTACACGATTCTTATCGCATACACACCTACCGGAGTATAAGACGCACCCTGTTAACTTTTGTTGCTTAAAATTACAGCGAGATGAAAAAAAAGTGCGGCTCACGATGCAGAGAATATACGGCGCACAGAAACGCTTGCAACGCTCTGCATGCCTTGGGATTAAGCTTTTGAATCGAGGACTTTTCAGAAGATTGGCCACAGCAAGTGTTTGGCGAAGAACAATCCGACACTTTACGTTAATCGTGGCTGATTTTACAACCTGGCCATGAAACTGGAACATCGCGGTGGGGGGATGTTGCCCCACTTGTGGACAATCCTCGTGGATTTAAAAGCGCACAATGTCAACGCGACCGAACAGGCGGATTTCTTGTTTGAGTTTCCCTTGAGGGATAATCAGCGGGATCTTGTTGGATTTCCGACCGGTGCAAGTGCGGAACCCGGTATGGCGGGGAAGAGAAACGCTTACGAGCAGCGCACTGTTCGCCACCATCGCAGCATTGTGCAAGATTATAAAATAAAACGCAGTCCTTTTTCTCGCGATGAATGTATGAGGAAACACATTTTTTTTCTCTAACGTAACAAACGTAACGCGATGAAGCGAACAGAACTGCTTCACGCGAGTAGGAGCAAGCGGTCGTACGTCTGCATCGGCGTTGCATCACACAAGGCGGGATGCTGCTGGATGCCTCGGTCTTTGTTCAGCCTGCGTTACCGTATTCTCACGTGCGTTATCGCGGACTGTGCTTTACCCCACATTAATGCTCATTTTAACGCGATTTTTCCACCACAATGCGGTGTTCTCGCGGGAACGCAACTAACTACCGCGTTGTAGTAGAACACAGACTCTACTCGAGAGAGACACGGCGGGCCCACTCACGCCGTTGGGTGACTGCTGCACGTAGATGGAGCGGCCGGACTGCATGGAGGCGAGCGCAGAGCCGGACTTGAGGTGTCGGGAGAGCAGCCGCTTGTTGACGGCGTGCGACAGCAGCAGCGACTTGAGCACCGCCGGGTCCTCCAGCTCCGCTGCCTGCGCCTGCCCCGTGACCCCCCGCGCACACGGCAACAACGTAGCAGCGACAGCAGCGGCAGCCCAGCAGCCAGCGGCGTAACGCACGTGGGGGCAAGGGGGTGCCTTGCTCCCCCCTCCACCCCCCCCCGTGGCCAAAGCAACGAGTTGGGTCCCCCTTGACAAGCACGACAGCGGTAAATGTTCGAGACCGTGAGCGTCACGATTGTGATTAGGCAAAGGGGAGGCACGATATCGAATAGCCTAGGTGCGACCGTGTAAGATAGATCAAATATTGGGGCCCCACTTGACTGATTGCCCGCAACCCCTGAGATGATCATTTAGTTTCGTCACTGATCCCAGGTGATGGGTGGACTGACTTTCCGATGTGTTTATGGTTTGTGCCGCGTGCTGTTTGGCTCGATGTCTGACATTACTCCGCTTAGGAGGTTTCTTCTGGCACTGAACTGAGGCTCCCAGTAGATGCAGCGATATGTTGGAGAGCGCGCCGTGCCAGAACCTGAGAAATGTTTGCTGCGCGACCGCAAAAACCGCGCCTGTCTTAATGGGTGGGCTCTTTGGCCTTGTCAGAGCCAATTGAGATCAAATGCAATGACATTTAGAGCTGTAAAGAGTCCAAATGTGACCGTATCTCAAGACTATATAAAATATAGGAATGGTCCATCCAGAGTGTTTAATATTTTTTGTACAGCAGGGTAGGATGGGTAGAATTCTATAGACCAAGGGGGTCATTGCGATGGCATTCATGAAGACACTCCACAGAGTCGCAATCTGAAGAAGAAAAGAGGAGAGCCTCGAGCCTGGCCTTTTCCATGTCGACCATGCCAAAGAGAAGTATAGCCATCGCTATTGCGTGAGAGAGACCTGGCATATGTTTGTATTATCAGGTGCAAATATAAAAGGTGGACAATTTCTTTGTTTTTGTCAATTTCAGTGATGACATTTAACATTGCGAAAATAGTTAAAACTCGAAGTTGGTGTCTCGTTCAAAAGACGTGTGGGGGAGTTATCATGTCCTGGTTGTTCGAAGTCATTGAGTGTCGAGGAAACTCTACGTTCCTATGGCGGGGCAAGTTTATCTATTGGACAACCAATTATGACTAAATTCGGAATTGCTCCGAAGACTAAACAACATGCTACGCGCGACTCAAGCATAAACAATCAGAACTATAAATGTTATTTCATATTATTGGCAAGGAGCACGTTTTTCAGGGTTTTATAGATGTGTAACGTAAATGTTTTTCGCGAAACTTTTTGAAATATATATATGCGAGCTGGTTTTTTGAAAGAAGCACACGCAATTCCGGCGAATTTATTCCACGAATTCGGCTGTTTTCACTGGGCCCACATCTAAACATGTATTTTTCCAGATTAGTAACAGTTTCCATCCAAGCAAATAAAGTACAAAAAAAACAAGTAACGCGAGTAAAAACTTTTTGCTTTTTAAGTATTTCCTAAAGTATTTATATCGGTAATAATGCTTAATAACACAATTTCCATTTCAATGTTTGTTTTTATATAAGGCGCAGCCCTGCAAATACTTGCTCACGCCACTGCTGACTCAAAGGCCTCCACTAGAGGGAGTGCTAGAGAGGCCTCATGGAGGGTACTTTGGCCTACTCTTCCACGCTGGAAAGACGTCTTGATACTTTGCGTCTTGACGCTTCACTCCACCACGCGTGACCTGCCGATCGACTAAGCCGTGGTGTCGTCGTTTATATTGCTGGGTGGACAGGGGGGTGGCGGGAGGGATTTAATAAACTTGTCCATTCTTTTTCTGTGTTACATTGCAAAGGATTAAGGTGTACATTTGAATTTTATTCAAGAGCACGACACACTTAAAACAAATTATTTATCACTTAAATAATATCATGCTGCAGTAACAATACATTGCCCTGTGCAATGGAAATAACTTAAAATATTGTAGCGTGTGTCATTTATAATTGATTTACCCACACTACCACACGTTTGTCCATTACAGAAAGGACGGATAACCTCAACCGAGAAGTGCCACACGTTGTCTCAGGAACCCTTGCATAACTTTAGGGCCTTAAAACTTAAAAAAAAGTTTCGAAGAATTATTGAGATTGAGCGGGGCACATTTTGAGACCACATCGTGCTAATCATTGGAGATGTTTAAACGAGGACTTGAACTACGCCTGCGATTTACAGCGTGACTGTTTTTTGTTGTTGCAACCACTGTAGTTAATATAACTATGAGTGGTATTGATCAAAGAGAAAATATATATATATTTTACTCATTCTTTTTTTGTGTAATTTGGGAATAATTTACGAGTTATTGTCAATTCTGCTAATAACAATACTGCTTCCTCGGGGAAATAAACACTTGTTCTCTCAATCTCTTATGGCTCCGAGACCACTTGTGGCCCAATTTTGGGCAAAAGAGTAGCACCGCGCTTTCAGGGACACTGGCTGCGATCGGAGGCTGGCGGTCTGTGAGTTGTGACTGTGGCATTTTTAGCCAAAAACGTATCCTTCAATGTAAGGGCCTTCTGCCTATCAGTATAAACTTTCACATTTGATATTGCGGCTCAATCAACAGGCGTAACGTGTCCACGGTTCTGACCCTGCTGTTGCGAGGAGAGCCGGGACGAGTAGTCAATTAGGTCAACTGACCGACTAAAATCGAGTTTAAAACCAATTTCTTTAGAACTTATTTTTGTGTTCAGTTTGTTGTCCTCCTCCCCCGCACCTCGGGTCAGCACAGTTGGATAAGTACGGCGCGAAAGAAGTTCAACATACATAGTTAATCTTCTTGGTTCTTTCGGTAAAGTCACGTTAGAAGGGAAATAATATTATTAAATAAAGTCACGTAGAAGGGAAATAATATTATTTAATAATATTATAATAATATTATTTCCCTTCTACGTGACTTTACCGAAAGAACCAAGAAGATTGACCAAGAAGATGAATCCCTGTAGTGATGAAAGCTTTAAATAGAAATACATACTTAAATAAAACAAAAAATAATCGGAGCTTTTTTGCAGTCGATTACTCCGGGCCTCTATAAAACTGGTGGCCGGCCCCGTATCCCGCCTCCAGAAAGTGGGAAACCCCCTAAGAACTTCGCTCAGCGTGATGCAAATGACGCCTCCAATGAAGCCAACAAGCCCCTACATATCACATCGAGTCCAGCGTCGCACACGGGAACTTCCCCCCCCCTCCCAACTACAGTAATCCCTCGCCACTTCGCGGTTCAAGTTTCGCGGCCTCAGTGCATCGCGGATTTTTCGAACTGATTTAAAGGTCTCATTATACCTGTGCAGTAACACCATCATCATCATCATTCATCATCACATTCATCGAACTGCACAGGTCTGTCATCGTCGTCATTGTCATCGTCATTGTCATCGTCGTCGTCGTCATTACTGGAGTCAAGTCTCAAGATTCTACTGTCATTGGTGAGTGTAGAACACCATAATACGTATCGTATGAGAGAGAGAAAGAGAGAGAGAGAGAGTGAATGTATAATATTAAGGTTTTATAATTAAATTGATTTAAGTAAAATATATATATAAAGTATAAATATACACATTTTAAACATTCTGGTACCCACACACACATATACGGAAATACCTAGGGGGCCAATCCTACTTCGCGGATTTTCACCTATCGCGAGGGGTTCCGGTCCCCATTAACCGCGATAAACGAGGGATCACTGTATTTCCGTGTTGTCTGTTTAGTCGGTCGAGTCGTAGGCCTGATCAACCGGTCGAGTGGTGGATTACTTAAATAATCGGACATGCGAGCTGTGGCCGTGAGTCGCTGCGATCGTGAACGGTGCGGTGGGTCGTACGCACTGCGGGGATTCTCTCCCACGCCTCATTGGTGGGCAGAAAGAAGGTGTAAGCGCCGGGCCCATCCAGGTCGCTTCCCAGGTCTGCCTTGTCCACCCGCGCTTTGGTGACCTTGATCCCGAGGCCGTCGACTGTCTTGTAAATGCTGTTCAGTGGGACAACTGCAATGGGGATGGAGAGAGAAATAAATGACGCCCAGACAGTTACGTTGGTGGCTCACTGGTTGTTCCACTGTAATATTTACCCGTGGAGACACCGGTTTGATTTCCGACCACGGCTAATATCAGTGGTGAATAATATATGAACCGATTCTGGATCTCCCTTGCACCAATCCGTGCTGACTTGCATGCTGAAGTATGGTCAAACAACCCCCACGACCAACAAGATGTGGGGTGGTTTTCATCCAGCGGTGGATTGACAAAGCTCCGTATATTATAATCTTTAATCGCTATTATTCGGTTTGACGTACTCAAAGTCAATCTTGCACTGCTCAAATGACCGTGGCCTGGTGCATATCTCCATTCCGTGGCCCAAAGACGGTGGTGAAAATATTAGATTCCAGTGGCAGGTGACAATTTCCACGGTATGAGAAGTGAGAACGGAGTGACCCCTACTTACTTGCTGGGCAGCCTGTTTGTCCGGACAAAGATACGTAACCAGGACAGCATTCGTACGAGACAGTCCTGCAAAAAAAAAAGATATGCACAGGTGCAAACCACATGAAAGATATATGTGAATAAAAAACAACTTTGTAACTGTTTTATTTTGACAGGTAAGGCCCACTGAACTATGTAGCTCTTTTTCAGAAGCGACCTGGCCACAAATGATAGCTCAACAAAGTGGCTTATCGCGTGAAATTTTATAGCAGCCAAATACTCTAAATGCACGTTTCTAAATGTGTACGGAAAAACCGGAGGACCCGGAGAAAATCCACGCGACCACGGGGAGAACAACGAAAAGAAGGTTTACAAATTAATGAAAAATATGCGAATTCAGAGTCAACTTATGCTTCCAAACGATTCACTGGTGACAGACTGCAGCATCATGAGGCGACACGGTAAAGGCGCGGCTCTGCAAATACTTGCTCATGCTACTGCAAAAATGCCACCACTATTGGGAGCTCTAGAGGGCCCTCTTTGAGGGCATGTTGACCTACTCTTCCACGTTGACCAGATGTCTCAAAAGACGAGAGAGTAATCCACACTTTTTCCCACCAGATGCCAGCTGACAGTCGATTGTGATGCATCCATTCACATTTCTGGGTGGACAGAGTCGTGGAGATTTAAGAGACTTGACCCATTATTTTAAATAGAATCTTGGTCAGAATATGTATTCATCCTGGAGACATCTAATGCGTTTTGAAGCTTTTATTCACATACCTCAACTTGCTGTGCTATCCGGTGTGCTAACCATTACACCACAGCAGCATCAGCATAGTTAGGTAAACTTCATGACGTATTTCAGAATGCCTCCATATAATGAGGAATGTCTGCATAAACATTGAAAGATTTTTAGAATATTCACGTTTTTGTACTTTTCAACCATATGTCGACTTCACGCCAATTTTCGACACCGACACATTTGTTTTACTGCCAACATGTTAGTGTGGGTTTGTCAACATGCGGTGTTCTCTTGCTAGCAATTGCCCCTCCATCCCTGGAATTGTCTACCATGATTTTATGTTGACATTAATCCTGTGCTGTGAATTAGACCAAAAAAAACATCTATTGTGCCACGAACCATTGTAAACGTCTACATGAATTGAGACTTCATAGCCCTTAAGTATTCGTGACAATCGTGGTCATGCCTTCTGATCTTACTCGTTGGCTTACACATTCGGCCACGGGGATTTTTTAAATGATCAAGTTTCAGGGAAAAAAATCCCATGTGTCCAGGTCATACTGGGTGAGGTTTGGTGGATTTTCACAGAGCAATCAGATAAAATAAAATGTTCCCAAGACCAGTTCCAAACATAATAAACACAGCAGGGCAGGTCTTGCAAATGTTTGTGTAGCAGTTGATTTTAAGCAAGGTAAGGAAAACTGGACTCTAGTGGCGAATTAAGAGGGGAAAGATAGAAAGAAAAAAAAAGTGCATGTAACTGTACTCCTCTGCATGGGTTTTTCCCCCCCATCGCTATCGGGTCGTTATTGTGCGAGAGCTAAAGAAGATTACACGTCCCGTAAGAGGTTGCGTGTTCCATGAATGGAGCGCCCCTATATTTGAGTCCCCCACATTCCAAGCTAACCGCTCTAAGGAGCGGCTGCCATTGTGACCCAAAGTCTGATGTAGGGACAATGCTCAAATGTGTTTATATTTTTTTTCTATCACAATTTTTTTTTATCGTTTACAATTCATATTCTTAGTTCTTTCGGTAAAGTCACGTAGGTAAAAAAATGAAATTAAAATTAATTAAATAAAATAAAAATCACGACGTTTCGGAGGCAACACAAGTCTCCGTCATCAGGTGGGACCGTCACAGCCAGATTTGCTGTATAAAGTGAGGCAGGAATTCAAGATGTAAGCCCTTAAATACAAGTTGAGGGGAGATTTTTATTTTATTTTTATTAATTTTAATTTCATTTTTTACCTACGTGACTTTACCGAAAGAACTAAGAATATGAATCCTTGCAGTCACGAAAGCTTCAAATCTAGAATTAATACGTTTACAATTCATCTACGGGACATTGGGATTTTTTTTTACACACAGATGTAGTTACATGCATTTTTTAATGTTCATAAATAGTCAAAGCATGTGCTTAATAATTAACAGTAAAAGGTGAAGATAAAGATGCAGCCCTGCAATAGCTTGCTCACGCACCCTGCTGGCAGAAGGAGCCTGCTCCAGAGGAAGTTATAGCGATCCCCTCTAAAGGGTATTTGGCCTACTTTTCCATGCTGGCTACACGTCTTGTAACAGGTGTGAAGTACCCCACATTTTGCCCGGCCACGAAATACCCACTGATCGATTGCTTTGGCTCACGGCAAAATTTACATTAAAAAAACGTAATTTGACCCTCCGATTATATCATATTGTTTCAACTTCACCTTCACAAAAAAGTGCGCTCACAAAATAATAAGCCAGTGAAAATCGTGAATTAGTTTTATGTCTTCTGGAAGCTTGTTTTAGCGACAAGCCAAATATTTCCCACCTCAAGCGCCTCCATTCAGAGTTGAGTCTATAGGCTCAATGAGCTCGCAAGAATTCTACACAAAGGTGTTGTTTCTTTCATCAATGGTAAATGCATTCCTGTGGCGTTTCCCTGACTGTGTCTAAACATTGCGGGGAATGGAAACGCACACTCGGCATATTTACCCCCCTTGTCCCTTGCTCATTGCCTATCTTAACTGTAATTGAGCAATCAATGTATAATTCCTCATTTTGTTGTTGTTGTTGCTAAAATCCTTCGAGATACGCGCCTTGCCTTTTTTTCGCATTCACGTAAGCCTTTATCACATCCGTCCTTGACATCAATGCGATCTTCAAAGCTCTCATTAAGTACACGATTAAACGGCGTTCACAATTAACACAATACATGGGCAATGGCATTAGGAAGCAAAGCGCGGTGAGATGACGCACACAGTTTGTAAAATCAATGCAACTGAAGTGACATGCAAAAAACATTTTACTTTAAACATGTAACTTTATCCGTTGCCACTGAAGTTAATGTCACAAATTGCCCGCGGACGGCAGCAATGAAGGGCCTCGCAGAACGGATGGATGCGGTGTGAGCGGGCAGTTTCAGGTTCTTACGCTGGGCGATTGCAAATCTTCTTTCTGTACCACAGTTGGCAAGACGAGAAATACTTCTTGCCGTTCTCGATTTGCTGCACAGCGCACATGTTGGGTCTGCGTAATGTACGCGCACACACGGCAAAACCAGAAATGAACGTTTACATTTCATGTGAGTTCATGCACAACCACTTAGCAAATATATATATTTTTGCGATACAAATGGTGATCAATGTGTATAGGTGACCCACTAAAATATTTTGGAAAAATTTATTTACGGAGATTTAATTTTCATTTTTTTACTCAAACCTCTCTCAAAGCACCTCTTAAATATTTTAACATTGTCACAAAATAGCGTGTATCAATATAGCCATCGCTTTCCCAATATTTCTGAGATTGTAATAGGGTCATGAAATATAAGTATCTATACATGCACCGCCCTGTAAATTGAATGCATTCTATTTTAGATATGTCTGTGCAATCAACCGGGCTCATTACGTACATTGCAGTTTCTTATATTAATTGGCAGAAGTTTGAAATAAACTTTGACAAGTTGCATGAATTTAAAAGCCCATTACTAACGTCCTCATAAGTATCAGCGAAAAGCCTTGCAGTGATTATTCAACAAGTGTACACAATGCAACATGATCTCATTTCATAAAAAAAGTTTCGATATTAAAACAATGTTTTCACTCAGAAATCACGAAACAACATTTCTCGCGAAATAATCAAATTTGGTGAAAGTTGTACACCTTACCCTTCCTTTATGGCACGGATCCGGCTGTGAGTGAGTAGTCGGTCTATGGCGGACGATGAGGCATTGTGGGCTAAGCACAACACCAGAAAAGCCGCAAAACCACCGCTCCACTTGCACTCCATTCGGACGAGTTCTGAGGGAAGACCGGGGGATTTGCTCCTCGTAGAAAGTGTCCGAGTCGCAGCAAAGGGCCTTATATCAAGCTGCTTAGCAATGGCCACCCGCCAGATAAGGGCTCGTGTTTACATTGCGATTAGCAGTCAACAGCTGCGGGAAATAAAGGGCTGAAGTCACTAAAGACCTCCCTACATCCCTCCCTTTCTTTGCCGCCCACTTTTTTTTGTAATGTTTGGACCACTGCCAAGGCAATTCGTGGGAATGGCATTTTTTTAAAATGTAAGTCGTTACCTCACTGCTAATATTTGGGGTGGTATTGATTATTCAACAAAAAATATGATCTGAAGCCTCGTTACTGTCATTGTGTAGTTTTTCTCGCAACTCATATGTGTCCAGGTCAGATTGAATGCCGTCGAGTTTTGTCATCATTACGGTACAAGAATCATGACGGTGTTCGATCTTTGGCCACGGATATCATCTATTGATATCTAAACCGGTTCTGGACCCTCACCCCCCCCCCTCCATTTCGCAAAACCACACCGAGCATCGTGGTGAAGTATGGTTAAACACATCACCATGACCGACACGGCATGAGGGGAGGGGGGGCCTTTGCCCAGGGGTTGTTTGACAAAGGGGCTCAAAATTATCGTCGTCATTTGTGGCGATAATAAAAAAAACTGCTCAACTGTAGTTGTGAAACAATATGAGTGGCGTTCACGGTGAAGCAACGCCCGGCAGGATGGGAGCACCACTGACCACGGAACAAAACGATCAAGCAGTCGTCGTAAAATAGCAAACGTGTCCTGCCCTAGGAAAATAATGTTGTTCAGAAATCAGAGGGTCAATCTGCAGCAGCTGCGCCGTAATGCACAACATCTCTCCGTAAAATAAAGCACAGAACGAAACGGTAATGCCAAAAGAAGTGGCTTGCGATTATTATTGAATTAAATGTTGCAGCACGTTGTCAGTCTACTTGTGGATGAAGGTTTCCGTCCCCGTGTTGTGTAAGCCACGGGAGTTGTTTTTCTCTACTTCACCACACAGGCTCGTGGAGATGAGTGGGAGGGGAGCAGGCCTCCGACCAATTCAGATATCACTTGTCACTGATGCAAGACGAAGTTGGAAATCGAATTCAGGTGGCTAGGTTCACAGTCGCATTGAACAGCGGTAAAATAATCGAGTAGGTCTTTGAATTTGTATTTTTGTAGTTCTGGTTTTTTTTCGCACCCTTTACAGGCAGGATATGTAACCCAGCATTGGCTAGGGCGTGTAACTGTCTACACGATTGTTCTAAAAAACCCTCTTTGATGAACAAAGCTGGTATTCTGATGGGGGTAACTGTGGAATGGGGTGTGGTTGATACATATCCTATTCCAGCCAAGTCAAAAATGACAAATGTGTGATTTTACTTGAATGCACGGCCATTGGCAAACGGTCCGCTTTCATACACTCGCACTTTGTGATCCTAAGCTGCGGTTCAAAATCGCCGCCCGTAGCTTATGTGTGAGACGCAGCGCTCTGTGCAACCCGCGGCTTAGCGTGTGAGCACTTAAAATAAATGGCTGCTTTGTCTGACAGTTACCTGCTGTAGCTGACAGAGATTGCCTTGATCCAGTCAACTGAAGCAGGCAAAGTGATGAAACACTGGAATAAGGATGCCGTGTTAAAGCAAAGGTCAAGTGCGACGGGTTCGCTGAGCAAGGGAAAATAATTGTTGGAGTGACGAAACTGGAAAACGCAACAGGAGTATGTAAAGTAAAGCTAAAGGGGCAGCCCCTGCAATTGATTGCTCACTGCAAGGAGCATCATCCTGACAGCGGCTTTTGGCTCGCCATCGAACTAAGACGGCCGACTGCATCAGATGCGCTTCTCCTGGCCGTCTGGAACGTTCTTCCTTCCGATATTGGGAAGCCACTGGAGCTATGCACTTTCAAATCATCTAAATTAAAACTCATTTCTTTCGAACAGTTTTTTGTGTTTAGTTTTCTGTCCTTCCCCCGCAACTTCGATTAGCCCAGTTGGCTACGTACGCTGCGAAAGAAGTTCTGTATACATACATACAGACAATAACATTCTTAATGGCAGAAATCCCCATGCAAATAGCCAGCAGTTTAACACCACAAGGAATTGAATTAGAACTTCAAATGTCGAGCAAGAATTGGACTTGGTACCGATGCTTTCGCCGCTGCGGCATCGACATTGTAAAGTCCCCTTGTGTCCTCCTCTCTCCTTCATGGTGAAGTGCTTCTCAAAACACCTCGCTCGATATCAACCGCAGCCGCACGTGCCACCGTTACTTGCAAATGTCTTTTGACAACTGTGACATTACATCTGCGATTCATCCACTCATTGTATAAACTTGTTTTAACAACAACTGTTATCTGTTTTCCATAAAATTATCTTTTCTTCGGGTTCGAGTTCACATTCGTTTTATTTTACTTCACATTCGGTTGTTTAATTGATCTACCTACCTACGTAACCTTCTCTGCAAATTCATCATCTGTGAAATATTACTTCATAGCTCTTCAGGTTAAATACCGCGTCTTTGTTTGTATGTCTGTGGAAAAGCCTCGACTCCACGGAGCTCTGCAGAGCCCCGAAATAATGTGTAGGGGCAGCCCCTGCAATTGCTTGCAATTGGGGGCGCCGCAGTTGCGAGATGTTAACTACCTTGATTGGTATGCACGAGGTCGTGGGTTCGATCCCGACCCTGACGCCTATTGGATATTTGGAATTTGCATGCCTCTCTCCCCGTGGTCGCGTGGACTTTTCCCCGGGTCCCCCGGATTTCCACTCCACATTAAGTATCAACACGCGTTCAGAGTATTTGGCTGCTATAAATTTCCACACGATAAGCCACTTCGTTGAGCTACCATTTGTGGCCAGGTCGCTTCTGAAAAAGAGCTACATAGCTCAGTGGGCCTTACCTGGTAAAAAAAAAGTTAATTAAAATAGTGAAATAGAATTTTGGCTTACTTTTCCACAATGAGCAGACATCATTTGAATATGTGGATGTGCCCAGACTTTACCCCACCACACGCAACCTGTCGATCGACCATTTATCCCGTTGAGTGGACAAACGTGGGGCGATTTGAATAAACTTGGCCATTGCTCCAGCTGGCGTGCCAGGAGATTGAACCGGTGACGGCTGAATTGAAAGTTTAATGTGCCGAGCATTTCACCATGGCTGCATAAAAAAAAAGTCTACGTGCCAAATTTATTTTTTGAAAGGCGGACGAGCATTACAATTATGAAATAAAGAGTTCAGCGGAACCACGGTTGGAGTTCTTTCGAAAAATAAACTGACTCTGTGAAAAGCAACGTACGCACATGGACAAAGAGGCACGTTTTCAATCATTGCATATTGCTCGCTACGACTTGTGGATTGTAAACAGGAGTGCGGCCCCTCTGGGCTTAATCCAAACAAACAAATGTGGATGATGATTATTATCCCTGCACCTGGCCCTGCTTGCTCCCGAGCCAGTTTAAAGTGTCTCGTTAGCACGGTTGGCTACGTACGGTGCGAAAAACGTTCAACATACACACATTGTGAGGCCGGAGTTTACGGGTTTGGTTCTGGCTCAGCTCGGCAAATATCCGGTGGAAATCCACCCCACGCTGTATGGGGCCCGGTGTTGGCGCAGCTTGTGATGTCCCGGTGGAAAATGTGGAACAGAGTCCAGGGGCAGCCAGACTCGGAGCTTCAACGCAACAACCTTCCCCCACCCAAGTGGAGTGTTCATCCTCCGAGCGTGACCACTCACAAATGTGAATGTTGGCCCAAGGGTATTACTCATGCAGGGTGATCCGTTACCGAATTCATTAAATGCGAGTTTGTAAAGTAACATATTTTTTTGGGTGTGTGTGACTTGTATATATAATGTCTGTAGGCACTGTCATTTTCTCATGCTGCCTTTGTATACACGACTGCAAATGACCGTCTTCCCTTATGAATTGTCTTCATGGGTCTCAAGTCCCTTTCTGACTCGTAGCACTCAACCTCCTTCCCTGCCAAAATAGAAACACAAAACTTACATTGCCCCTCTCGTTTGGACTCTGGGGGTGAGCATGTGTTTACTCCGAGTGTAGACCATCTGGAGATGCGCTTCAGATGCTTTTAAATCCAAATTGTGTTGTGTTCATTACGCAGGGGAATTATATGTATTTTTGTACTTTTTTAATATGATTTTTTTTATAATCTACAAATGTATTGTTTCCAATTTTGTACTTAATCTACGTTTTCATTCTACGACACACGTTGAAGTTATCCTGGTTTGTTAATTAATTCCCATTGATGTGATTTTAAAATACATAATCTGTTGGGCTAATTACTAATTAGTACCATCATAATGCAATGATTGCATTTCCTAATCACTATAACTGCGCTTGTCATACTGATTCAGAATCCATAGACGTTTTCAGAGTTTTTTTTTACGAGTGGGTAATTTGTAACGTAGCCTGCCTGCAGACCAAAGCGTGTTCCGGGTGTTGGTCTCTGAGTGCGCCACCAATTTTGGGGGCATGTGAAAAGGCCCCTTCAGCTTATCGCAAGCTATTGGCTCAGCGTCAATAACACGAACCACATGCCTCTTAGTGCCACATCACACTGCCTGCCCACGAATACCAGTGTTACCCACAGCGTATGAAGATGAATAACATCATTCCCGTCGACTTACTTGACGATTGGAACAGCTTTTTATATTTTCAAAACAAAGACCAAAAAATGTAGATTTTTTTTCTCTCCAATTGTAGCAATATAAATGCGTTAAAAATGTAAATTATATACCCAGGAAAGCCTCACTAAGTCTCAGTACACGTTTCTCTGGAAAATCCTGCAACTGACATGTTTGGTGCTAATTCCATTCATGAACGTATGACTTCCTAGCAGAGAACCTGGAGAGAAAAAAACCCACCGCACATATTAGTTGACCACATTCAACACTGCCATCTTCTCGCCAGTGGCAAGCCCCCAGTGGCCACCCATCCAAAAACTAACCGGTCTCAATCCCACGTAGCTTCCACGAGATATGCTGCATGACCGAACACTGCTCCTTGACCAAATCGTTGGGGAATGCGCCTGATCTCGTCAAAGCTCATAAGCTAAGCCGGATTGAGCCTGGACAGCGCTTTTTTGTGTGGCCACCACACACAAACAAGTTGCCAAAGCGCCATGGGGCTGACATGGCAGGCACGACGGGGAGGCACAGCACACTCTATTTCACTATCCCTCCATGTTGCCCACCTTCAATAATAATTCGCACTGACCAGCGTGGCGAAGCACGTCAAATAACGCCCCGTCCCCAATCCGCATGGTACCGAGAGGGCCTCGTGCAGCAGCCGATTGACAAACACGCCGGCGCCGCAGGCCTTCATTTTGGCCGGAGCTGTCCGAGGCTGAACATTCACTGGAAATCATCTTCTTGGTTCTTTCGGTAAAGTCACGTAGAAGGGAAGTAATAAAATAATAAAAAATTAAACATATTAAAATAATTCTCACGACGTTTCGGCCACAACGCAAGCAGCCGTCCTCAGGTGAAGACCAGGTCTGTCGGGGAGACAGCGTCCTCAGGTGAAGACCAGGTCTGTCGGGGAGACAGCGTCTCCTAGCAGCGTCTCCCCGAAAGACCTGGTCTTCACCTGAGGACGGCTGCTTGTGTTGTGGCCGAAACGTCGTGAGAATTATTCTATTATGTTTTATTTTTTATTATTTTATTACTTCCCTTCTACGTGACTTTACCGAAAGAACCAAGAAGATGAATCCCTGCAGTCACGAAAGCTTTAAATCGAAATCACTGGAAATATTTCCACACAGCCGAGCAACGCATCCAGAATACCTTTCGCTGTGGCTGCGGCTTGCTGATCGCACAGCCACATCCCGGCATGCTCGGGCCCTGCACAATTTTCCAGTGAGAAATTAAGCTGTGGGCCTCGGCGTGTAGCGTGGGTGTGGTGAACACTGGAAACCTGACAGCCGGGCGCTCACTCGCAGCTGAGCTGATCTAGGCGGGGGGGGGGGGGGGTCATGATAAAATGTTGGCTTCAGCTTCGACATTTTGACTCGGATCAGTGGTAAGGAGAACGCGGTGCACCATGTAATTTCAGCGAAATTATAACACCATTAAGGCTGCACTAAACATCCTCCCGATTCCGTCTCCACGGTGCACTCCCAGGGGTCCCTTGCGGATAAAGCCAAAGTGTCCGCACTAACAGCTGTTTGTGCCTTTGCGGGGCAATTATCCCACTTATCTGCCCTCCCCTGGGGAAAGTCGGTTTATCTTCCAAGTCTGAGATGTCTCGCTTTGCATTTCTTTGCCGGTGACCAAACTTTCCCCGAGTGTTCGCCTATCTTGTCAGACCAGGCACATGATACAGGGTTGGGCCTGATTTGTTCTGGGATGGAAGACTGTCTGGGAATACCAGGTGTTACAGGCTTGATATGTGTTGTAGGCACCAACAGATCCTTGAATCATACCTGTGCAGACTGAGTATTATGCCCTGGTATGCGTGAGGTTTTAGTTTTTATGGGTATTGCAATTTCTTCCCACATTGCAAACATTTAATAATGAATTTGACCAAGCATCTCAATGCAGGATCCTCCTGAAAACAATGTCTTGAGACTCAATGAGGCTCTGCTGTTTTAAATAGATGGCATTACTATTACTACTACATTATATCAGAATTATCGAAAGAAGTGATATTTAATTGCTTTGATTGATAACCTCTCAAAGCTGCCTCAATATCTCATAGAGCCCCATGGTGGTGAGCAGTGTATCATTAATACTGGTACATCTTAGACCTTTGTAGATGCAAAATGATGGTTGTGATCCACTGTGGGTCCATAGATCCCCATTCTAAACCCCCAATCTGGTTGGATGACAGTGGTCACAGATTTTAATTTGAAGGTTGCGAAATTAAATTAATTGGGGGAGGAGGTGGGGGGCAGACGGACTTAGCCCATCATCCTGCCAGAGTCAATAAAATGATACCAACTTTGATAAATCTACAGGAGTTTACCAGTGGACACACTTGCCCCTGCCAGGGCAATGTGGAATTTCTACAACTGGCTCAGTGCTGTAAACTGGAGATCAACAATACCCCTTGCTCGCTTTTGCAAAGCATCACTTAAAAATATGAAAGGTTTTAATTGTTTCGGTGATAATTGAAAGACTGCGTGCAAGCATGCACACCATGTAAATAACAACACGCTACAGTATATTCAATCATTGATGTCCCCAAAATCTACTTTTGCCAACGTTTCAGGAATCGACAGCGGAATGGGTTAACATCTTCCGTATGCAACCGAGCAGCGTCTCACGATGATAATTGCCCCCTTTGGATAATCTAAATTCTCTCTCCCCTTCTTCCCGTCTTGCAGATTGCAAGCAAAATTCTCGAGTCTCAAATTGGTTTACAGATGCTGGGTTTACAGATGTAATTGCTGCAGTCTCGGGCAAGCGAGCGGAACAATAAATGTCTGAGCAGGCTCTTTGTGAAGTTTCGCATTCCTTTGTCGCTGTTTTTTCCCTTTGAGAAATTACGGTTGGAATATGTTAAAAGTATTTCACACGGCCAGTTAAAAATTCTCCGAGGTCCATCTTATAAAAGGGATCCTTTTGTCCCAGTGTACTCGCACCGAGCTTTAACTGAAAGTTACGTCAGTAAATATTGCACAATAGTACGTGCGGTATTTTGCACGGGTTTACAATTTATGTTTTTACTAATACTCGATGCCTTGTTATGGGTTTCTATCGAGTCGATCGGCAGGTCGCGGCTGGTGGGGTAAAGTGTGGAATACTCCGAACGTTACCAAGACGTCTGGTCAGCATGGCAGAGTCATGAAAATACACTGGGGGGGGGGGGGGGGTATCTCCAGCAGTGCACGTGCAGGAAATTGCAAGGCTGCACTTTTAGCTTTACCTATGGTTGTATCAATTCGTAGATTATTGTCGATTCTTGAACACAACGATGCATGCATGGACTCGTGGGTGTAAGAAGCTATGCTTTTTTTACCGATATATGTCGAAGGTAAATGGGTTTACGTGACTCGTACGGCCAATAAGTGGCCTGCTCCATTCACCACCGTGAACAGACACAAGTCCACGCAACCCTGAATTGCTCCAAGTAATCATGCCCTTATCTCTGTAAGCAGTCTATGCACGCGCTATCTCTGTAGGCAGTCTATCCAGTGTTAACGTGCTTTCCACAAATACACTTTGCTACACTATGAGACCTTTTGGCGTCATCTGGTCCAACACCAATGGAGACTAGGCTCTAAGAAAAGCTGTCTCGGGTGTGGACCAATCAACTTCAAGGACAGTGCATATCATTATCATCATCAGAGTTGTTTCTTTTTGTTTGCATTTTGACTGTTTGTGTTGTGGTTATTGCAAACGTGATGCCTTATATGAAGGTGTCAGTTTTTGTACCAGTTGAAAGGGTAAAAACCTATTACTACACTTTGCTAGTCTGAAAGATTACTACCTTGCCTCTCTTCCTTGGGAATTTCACCGAAGCGAACAGAGATGATGCATAATAGAGTTTTTTTCTTTGGGTTAGATCGCATAAATACAAATGTGTCGTTCAACCCACCACCACCCGACACGGTCAATTACTAAGGTTTGTTACGTAAACAGAACATGGATGATATTGGTCGCGAAAGCCTACCTGTTAATCAGAGACGATGCGTTATTTAGCAGCGGCACATTTGCTTTTCGGCATTGATGTCGAATTAATACACGAGGAAACATTCAACGCTGAGCTACGGAGAATGCAAAGCGCCGATGTCTCAGATGATACAGTGGGCGCAGCTGCTGCATCGAATGTCTGGGCAGGATCACAGAAGGCACCAGCTTGAATGGATCCATTCGGAGTGTCTCACAATTACAGCGAGAAAGTAGCTGCTGAAGGGCATCGGGGCTGACTGCTCATTGCAGCTGATTAAAGACCGAGCAAGGACAAAGACTTAAAACAGATGACCAGTTGACAGTTGCGTAATTAAAACACATGGAGCGGCAATTATTTTTCTGTTCAAACAGCTAAGGGTCAGCCTGCCAAGTCAACTTTGTTACTCGAACTCATGTACACCGAAACGCGTTTTAAAATGTGCCGGAGGGAAGAAAAAAAAAACTTAGCCCACTTTATCAGAGTAATTGTTTGTTCATTTTCTACAACATCTATGCGAAGAGGTGGGGAGGAGGGGGGGTATACATTTGGCAAGTCTGCTACAAACACGATGAGAGCCTCGATACATTCACGAACTGGATTTTTGTTTATGGGGCGACACGCGGCCTCGCCGTAAAATCACCCGCAATCAATGCGCGGGCATTTGTTGTTGTTATTCTTAGGTTTTTTCGGTAAAGTCACGTAGGTAAAAAAAATAAATTAATAAAAGTAAAATAAAATATAAAATAAAAATCACAACGTTTCGTAGGCAACACAAGCCTCCGTCTTCAGGTGGAACCGTCACAGCACGATAGCTGTATCAAGTGAGAGCTATCGTGCTGTGACGGTTCCACCTGAAGACGGAAGCTTGTGTTGCCTCCGAAACGTCGTGATTTTTATTTTATTTTTATGTTACTTTTATTAATTTTAATGTTTTACCTACGTGACTTTACCGAAAAAAACCTAAGAATATGAATCCTTGCAGTCACGAAAGCTTCAAATCTAGAATTTGTTGTTGTTGTTTTTGTTGTTCCGAGATGCGCTGCTTAAAGCGATGGGCAGGTTTTTAAAAATTCTACTCTCTCCGTGACCAAGGGTTGCGGTGCAAAGCGTGACGACGCGAAAACCAAATCAGCGTTCGCGACCGCCCGGTAACGAGCGCCAAGGCGCTTGACGATGACGGTGGTGGCGTGCGTAGTGATTTTATTTTTGTTGTTGTTGTTGTTCGTTAGTCTTCTGCCATCGACCGCTTTAACATCGTAACCCACCGGGGTTACATTACGCACGCGATTCCGTGTCAACCGCTCGCATGTGCTCTGCGGGATTTCACACACACAAAAACACAACAGTGACCGAACTCCAAATAAGTATAACCCGTAAAAACAAAGTTTTTCACTATAAATCCTTTATATGCGTGGCGGCTAGAGTCCTCTCGTCCTCTGGCTTGAGATGGCTGCCACCTATGGGTCAGATGATTGCATTGCACCATTAAGCAATTGGTAATTAAATATAATATTTTTGTCCTAAAAAGTGTAAAATTTTGGGAAAAAAATTTCACGAACATTAATTGTCACGCACAACGAGTCTGTGTGGAAAATGTCAGCTCGATTGGATCACGGGAAGTGGGTTAAAAAACGACCGAAAGATTTGCACGGTCCTAAGCAAGCAAGCGAACTTAATATAAAAGATTTAAAAATAATAATCCGTGCTGGAGTTTCACAAAAACGCGAGAGTGGACATCGGGCGCGTTTGTGCGTTGTTTCTCGAGGACGCGCGTGATGTACGATTCATCTACGCAATTTGTGTCCTTGTTAAGCTTGTTGGTGCACCGCCTTTGTTACATTTGCTCTCAATGTGCCTTTTTAAAGTGAAGTAATGGAGAATTTTGAAATGAGCTCAAATGACATTTTTGAGAGTTTTTGGTAGCAAGAAACATTTTGTCTTGTAGTCTGTTTTTTGCGCAAATGATTTACGACGGGGTTGTTCTGATAAATGTGCCCAAATGAGCACGCAAAACTAAAATCCTCACTCCTAAATGACATTTCAAATGCAGTGGGTAATATCTAGACAGATGAGAGTGCATCAATGCGTCGATTCGAATAGATCCCAAAGCTCACGAAACACACACACACACACTAATTCCTTGTTCTATTGAGTCGCGACAATTTATCAAATCGCTCAGAAGTTTATTTTTTTTCCTCCCGCCCCAAGTAAATTGATCTGCTTCTTCCCGAGCATCAAACTGTGCTTTCCCTCTTTCGCGACGACGGAGGGAAACCATATTGCGGCGTCTTTGTTGCGCCGGTTCTAAACCGCACCATGAAGTTGTCTCTTTGGATATTGATATTTGTGACCGTATTCTCTGGTTCATGACTTACGCTGTCTCCCCCCTGTATTTTGAAGCAAAAGTTGGCGGGTGCGTCTTAGACACCGGTGCATGTGTGTGTCTGTGTGTCTGTGTCTGTGTGTGTTGTCTGTGGCCGGATCGAGGGGGCTAAACGGGCGCGGCACGGGCTAGAGAAGAGATGGAGTGATGTGGTACAGGAGGACGTGGAGCTGAGTGGACTTGCCGATGACTGGTACCAGCGGTGTCAAGATCGGCCTCTGTGGAGGAGGCTCGTGAAGGACGCTACTGGGCAGTTGGAGGCAGTCGCCCTCCAACAACAACGGAGGGCGGAGGAGCGACGCTCACAACAACGAGCGGAGCGCCGGGTGGCTAAAGCACAGCAAGTTGGCACAGTAGGGGGCACAGGTGGTGCATCAGCCAGTCATCTCGGTCATCTCGGTCAGTCGACCCGTGGCACCTGGGTCTGCCCCGTGACCTCCTGCCAGCGGGCGTTCGACACTTCACGTTGCCTCAAGGTGCACATGGCCTGGCACAAGCGTCGTGGTGACGTCACCGCCACTTAGTGGCGAATGGCGGTTGTTGTTGTTGTCTGTGGTGTCTGTGTGTGTGTCTGTGTGTGTGTCTGTGTGTGTGTTGTCTCTGTGTGTGTCTGTGTGTGTGTCTGTGTGTGGGGAGTGGTGGTGCAGCGGTTAGCGCACCGCGTTACGAACCCGGCCATCCGAGTTCGATTCCCGCTCACGGCCAACACCGGTGACGATTATCTGAACCGGACCTGGGCCTCTCCTAGGTCTACTCAGACTCAAATGGGTACCTGGTGCGGTGTGTAAACATCGCCACTGGGGAGACAAAGGAGGCCGGGCGTGGCACTCCCCCGTGTGCCGTGCCGTGCCGGCCTTCATAGGCGCTCGCTAACAGCACTTGCCCCAACACTCTGTTACAGGCTATATGGGGGATCTTTGTGCATGTGCGACCAGATCTATATAATTACATTGACACCGGGCACCAGTTTCTGGTGCGTCTTACTTTCCAGGGGCATCTTATTATCCAGAGAACACGGCACGCGAATGAAAATCGTTCCGTTGTGAAAACATTCTCGGCCTTGCCTGAGAGCGGTTGGGCTGGAAAAAAAAGCAAAAGTTGGTCAATAAATATGCACGGTTTTTTTAAAGTAAAGTTTCTCAAACGTGTCCCTCTGCCCTTAGTGATGGGGCCAGTCTGGGGTAATTGCCGTGTGTGGAGTGGTTGGGCCATTGGATACCCAGCTCAGCTGTAGCAAAGCCCAAAGCCTGGAGCAATGCCAAGCATTTCCAGATGTTCCGATGAGACCCACAGGGTCGCTGTGAAAGGCACCGTATCTTGTTTGAAAACCAAAACTAAACAGAAACCACAACTGCAAGGAGAGAGGAGGATGTACAGTGACGGAAAAAAGTATTTGATCCCCTGCTAATTTTGTACGTTTGCCCACTGACAAAGAAATGATCAGTCTATAATTTTAATGGTAGGTTTATTTGAACAGTGAGAGACAAAATAACAACAACAAAATCCAGAAAAACGCATGTCAAAAATGTTATAAATTGATTTGCATTTTAATGAGGGAAATAAGTATTTGACCCCTCTGCAAAACATGACTTAGTATTTGGTGGCAAAACCCTTGTTGGCAATCACAGAGGTCAGACGTTTCTTGTAGTTGGCCACCAGGTTTGCACACATCTCAGAAGGGATTTTGTCCCACTCTTCTTTGCAGATCTTCTCCAAGTCATTAAGGTTTCGAGGCTGACGTTTGACAACTCGAACCTTCAGCTCCCTCCACAGATTTTCTATGGGATTAAGGTCTGGAGACTGGCTAGGCCACTCCAGGACCTTAATGTGCTTCTTCTTGAGCCACTCCTTTGTTTTGAAATTTATATCAGCAGCCAAATCCTCGAGACGCACGTTTCTCAACAACAACCAAAAACCCCGCAACAAAACACCGCGTCGAAGAGGTAAACAAATACCATGCGAAATGGTAACGTGAAGAAAGTTCGTGCTTTTATTCTTTATTTTTTTAAACAAACAGATACATAGTCGGTAAATGCATTGCCTAGCTACGGAGACAGAAAAATCACGGGGGGTGGGGGGGGGGTGCTGCTTGCTACGCACTGACCTGCGGCTACCACTCTTTTTCTAACGATCGCACAACAAATGTTTATCCCCGGATGTCCCGAAGTTCGTATTCCGCGCAATAGTCACAGCGGTTGGGGCACTTACGGCGCTCGTAATCGACAAATAATGTTCGCGAGTTCAATTCTCGGGTCGGGGGTCGACAAGACACTTTGGTTAATATTCACCACCGATTGTGGTCGTGTGAACTCGCTGTTTGGTCCAGGGATGAGACTCTCACCCACCGTAGGAATGTGAATCTGCAAACAGGAGATGAGCGCCATATGAAAACCACCTAAAAAAAACCGAAATATCCTTTCGGTGGTGTAAATATTTTTTCTCCAAATTGAGTATTTTGCTCGTATTTTTTGAGATTAGCATGCATGCACTTTGGCGACTGGTAAAAAAAAAATCAAGCCCCGTTCTCCTAATTCATACAACGTGGACGACTCCGCTAAAAACACGCCCACTCGTTTTGTCGACAGTGACTTGAGTCGCTGTCGCATTTAGACGCTACAATCCGAATTATATAGCATCGTGAAATTTCATCTTACCATATTCTTAGGTTTTTTCGGTAAAGTCACGTAGGTAAAACATTAAAATTAATAAAAGTAAAATAAAAAATAAAACATTTTATTTTATTTTACTTTTATTAATTTTGAAAGTAAAATAAAAAATAAAATATTTTATTTTACTTTTATTAATTTTACAAGTAAAATAAAAAATAAAATATTTTAAATATTTTATTTTTTAAAATAAAAAATAAAATATTTTATTTTTTATTTTACTTTTATTAATTTTAATGTTTTACCTACGTGACTTTACCGAAAAAACCTAAGAATATGAATCATTGCAGTCACGAAAGCTTCAAATCTAGAATTCATCTTACCATTTTATCGCTCGCCGTGCTAAACCCCCGTGCATCTCGCAACCTTTTTTAATGGGGGGGGGGGGGGGGGGGTGGCCAATGGGTTGCAAGCGCTGTCGCGATCGACGGCACGGCAACGCGTTTCTTAGCCGAGCTTTGTGCGCGCTTTGTCGCGGGCATTGCCGGCGTGGAATTGGAGGCAGATGTGAGCGACGTTTGCGTGGGGGAGGGGGGGGTTTGTTTTGAATCGTCAAGTGGCACACGTGTCAATACGCAGGCAGCGAGGGGCAAGCACATTTCTAAGACTAACAAGGTGGGGGAGGAGGAGGAACACTCGTCCGACAGCACGGCACGTCGGCCCACGTCTGCATTGGCTCGTGTTCAGGATCTGTTTCCCACTCTGTAATGGAAACTTTCACTACAAAAGGAGTATTCTGATGTTCAGCCCATCAGATATATATCTCCTTTGTTTAAACGTCTCCATATGTGCAACATCCTTTGTTACCCTTCCCTAGCACCTCCGATGAGCATGGTTGGCTACGTACGGTGCGAAAGAAGTTCAATGTACGTACAAATTCAATGTTTCAGTTTGGTGTTGAATGCTTTCTCCATTCCATGACACAAAAAAACAAAAACACTTGATTTCAATACACGCCGTTAGAATCTTACACATGTAATTCTAAAATGGAAACAATTACAACGGTTTTGAGTGAAGCATTCACATTCTAAGATGTTAAGACATCATGCGTAATACACGATAACAGCGGCTTGTTCAAGGAAGCTTTTGAAATTTGAATATCGCTCTGCAAGTACAGATATCCTTTTGTAGTATCTCACACACCGATGAATGTGTGTACGGATGTTTTCCAAGCACAGTGTTTCACTTTGTAAAATGTGTGTTCGAGACTCATCGCGTAGTTCGCCGAGAATATTGTGAGCCTTTAAAAAGTGAATTAGAACGAGCAGATTCCAGTGCAGATGTTGACAAACACGTGGCACGGTTAACCCCCGCCATGACGTCGCATTATTAAATAGTGTATTCTTTGCGAAGTCTTTGTGAAAAGTTGCATACACAATGTGTCGAGGGGTTTTTTTTACGAGACAAAAACACACACCAAGGCATGTAATGTTACACCGTGGGGGGGGGGGGGGAAGGCCGCATTGTTTGTTGGGAAGTATACGTAATGTGGCATTACTTATAGTTCAAATTAAAGTCCAATCAAATCCATTTCGAACATTAACAACAACAAAAACTCCCAACAGTTAATGACGGCCAAACGTAAAACGACGGTGAGCAGAAAAAAACGATCAACTTGGGCTGTGGACTTTCAGTGTGAATTTAATGCCAAAGTATTTTTTGTTCTATACACACAGACACGACCATTGCGATTAACATTGTCCAGCTGCTTTTAAGCCAAACATATAAAAAAGCCTCTTGCCCAAACAAGCTGATGTACTCCCACATGCGAACATAGAACACGAATACTTATAAAAGAATAATGTTACGTTGTGATCTGTGCCTTGCAGAGGGTACCACGTGCCAGGCTCGGCTGAAGTAATCCCGTTGCTGCAGGTTGTTGCAATGACACGACAAATTGTGGGCACGTTGGCATAATACAGTCGAAGCTGCATATAAGCACACCTTACATAAGCACGGCTCTGATATAAGCAACACATCCTTACATTACACTGGTGGGGGTAAGTTAGCACTGTTGGCAACGTACGGTGCGAAAGAAGTTCAACGTACATACGTAAATAAAGGGCAACTTCTGACACAAGAAAACTAATTTGGATATGAGCAACATAGCCTTGCTCTCAAGGTGTGTGCTCATAGCCAGCTTCTACTGTATTTGAAAATGTTGGCACTGGTTTGATGAACTATTGTTTTTACACACTTGAAGATGTGTTTAATTGCCGTCTAGGAACTGCTCTTCACATATTTCCCATCAGACGGTCACCTGGGAAGGCAGCATCGTCACGTGCGAGCCACGGGTTTATTTGCTCGGCTGTGAGAGCCTGCGGATCTGCCCCTCGATATCGTCCCCCTCGAGCGTGAAGGTCTGCGTGCTGGTGGTGCCGTCGGCGTGTGTGACGGTCTTCTTCACCGTGGTTTTCTTCTGGCCGGACGGCTTCACCACCTTGTTGATCTTGGAAACCCTCGTTCCACCTTACAGCACACATTGCCCAAGCGAAACGACAAAAAAAAAGATTAATTACTCGATGCGGCAATCGTGTTGTGACGGTTCCACCTGAAGACGGAAGCTTGTGTTGCCTCCGAAACGTCGTGATTTTTATTTTATTTTTTATTTTACTTTTATTAATTTTAATTTTTTTACCTACGTGACTTTACCGAAAAAAAACCTAACAATAATAATACGCAGTTTAATTGCTTGATTCAAGCATGCTGGTGGGCATTGTGTTTCATTGTTATAGGGCAGAGATAACAGAGGATTTTAATTTAGAATTTTTATTGAAGCAATGTGTGGGGCAGATACATCGCGTTGTGACGCACGCACACACACCGTCAACACAGGCCAACCCGGTAATGAAAAGCAGGAGATAGAAAGATGGGGAATGGGCTTGCTGCCCCAAACTGACTTTTTTTTCAAAGGTTAATGGAAGGTCTCAGCCCGCATTCACCAATGACAGCATGAAAAAAAAACCCCAATGACATAAAATGTTTCTTCTACATTTCACTTGGCCAACTTCCAGCTGGATAATTAAAATTTCGGTTCGGCCGTTGTGTGACCAACATGACGCTCGTGTGCAGAGCGGGTGGTGGGTAAGTGACGGCTCGGCCCAACTGTCACTTTTCAGGGATCTCGGATGTGGCTCTGTGATATCAACTTTCATGGATGTTGCCTTGGACGAAGGGTTGCCCCACTCTTTAAAAAAAGAGATCCGAATGGGTTCCTCGTTTCATGACATGACGCTGAGAGCACAACAATGGGGATTTTTTTTTTTAACATTGGAAGTTTTTCGATTTAAAGCTTTCGTGACTGCAGGGATTCATCTTCTTGGTTCTTTCGGTAAAGTCACGTCGAAGGGAAATAATAAAATAATAAAAATAAAACATCATTGTATTTTATTATGTTTTATTTTTATTATTTTATTATTTCCCTTCTACGTGACTTTATCGAAAGAACCAAGAAGATTGGAAGTTTTATTTGAGTAAATTGGAAAACTTTCTGGAGTATATAAAGGTCATGCAGCTCTTTTGGCTTGTGCCTTTACGAGCTCAGCTGTCCAATAATTTACTTGCAAAAAATGTCGTATCATAAAAATGTGATTATCTTAACTTAAAACGTATTGCCTGAAGCACATTCAAAATATTATTTAATATGTATTGCTATTGAATGGGCCCTCGCAATCCTGACTTTGCAATGTTTACAACAATCTCGGATTTCTGTTTTTGATAGGTCCTTCAGGAATTCCTATTGCATATGATGTACCGGTTTCAAATGTGACTTGCAGTCACCTATAAGAGTGCATTAAGTTCAGAATTGTGGTATTCATCGAGCATCGTACGTAGCCAACCGTGCTAATCGTACGTAGCCGACCGAATAAGTTATAATTCACGGCCTTTTGTGAAATCTACCGCTGGATAAAGGACTCACCATGCCGCGTCGGTCATGGGAGTAGTTTGGCCATACTCTTAGGTTTTTTCGGTAAAGTCACGTAGGTAAAAAATAAAATAATAAATTAACAAAAGTAATAATAGAAATAAAAAATATATAATAAATCACTGATTTATTATTATTTATTATTTATAATAATAGAAATAAAATATTATTAATAATATAAATTAAATCAGTGATTTATTATTTTATTTTATTTCTATTATTGCTTTTATGAATTTTAATTTTATTTTTTACCTACGTGACTTTACCGGAAAAAACCTAAGAGTATGAATCCTTGCAGTCACGAAAGCTTCAAATCTAGAATTAGTTTGGCCATACTTCACCAGGTGAGTCACAGCGAGTTGGCGTAGTGGTGGGGGGGCAGGAGCAGTACGGATATCACTAAGCCACTGCCTCTCTCTCTCTCTTCCGTATGGCAGCTGATATAGATGCAGAGCAACGACTACAATTTCACACTCAGGTGGTCAAGCCAGCAGATAATCGCGTCAGGAGCAGCAGCGGAGAAGTGTATCGCTGTGATGTCTCCTTTCGTCATTTGTGTATCGGCTATTGCGTCGTTATATGTTCTACGGCCTGTTCTGGATGACCACAGTCGCGTTTTTAAATGTTTCCATTTGTGCATCGGTTATCTGCATCTGCCACGGTTTGGAGTGGACCACGAGCTTCGTGGAAGATCAAACCCACCGATGATGGAATAGAACTCTGGCCGACGAGTTCACAGTGCGGCGTACAAACACTTTCCTGACGTGCCCACTGGCCAACCATCTCATACGCTGTGTGGGAAGCCACGTGTGTGTTGATGGCATGGCTGTGCGCGTGTGTGTGTGGGCTCCACGTAACTTCCTGCCAGGTTGAGGCATAATTCCCGGATAGAGGTGAGGTCAGCGCTATGTTTGAAATACATTTAGGAAACATCTACAATCCGGTTTTTTTTTAGAACACAATGTATTATTGTTTAAAGCACTAGAATAGTGCGTAACAAAATCGAACCTATGCGAGCTTCTCACTGCACGGATTTTGTACGAGTTAAAAATCCGTGCAGTGTACTTCTCTATGAACTAGAACACACATTGTGGTATATAACGTGCATGCTATTAAATGCCATATCTTCCCTGTGCTTACCAACACCTCTTTAGAACCGTTTTAAACGTGGGTTTAATGCGTTGCACGATTTCACTTGGCACGTTGGATTTTGAAGCCACCGACCGACCGACCCGCCGACCCAACAGCTGACCCCACTGTTCGACCAACCCTCTGACCCACTGACCAACTCACCTACCCATCGACCTACTGACTGACAGACCGACCGGCCGACCGAACTCGCTGTTTGACCAAACATCCCGATCCTCTGAACCCACTGACTGATCGACCCATTGACCGACCCACTGAACGACCGACCACCCACTGACCCACCAACCATCCAACCGACGGTCCCACTGACCAACTGACTAACCCACCATTCAACCCACCGTCCGTCCCATTGACTGATCGACCGACCGTCCTGCCCATGGAGCCACGCGCGCTGTGCGGAACCGCTCACCGGACTGGAGCTGTGAGAATGTGCCCTCCGAGATCCCTTCGTCTCCGTCCACCACGATCGTGCGGGTCACTGTCGTTCCTGCCGTACGGGCGCAATCACAGCCACGCAAGCGGGTGGTTTAACGCGAGCACCGCCGCCTATTCCATGCGGCCAGAACCGGCCCTAGACCTTTGGGGGCCCTAAGCAAAATTTGGTTGGAGGCCCCTTTGATGTATGATTTTTTTCACCCACTAGCTAGCAGTGACTCTAGGGGGCCCTCTGCTGGCCACGGGGCCCTTTGCAATTGCAAGGGTCGCTTAGTGGCTGGGCCGGCTCTGCATGCGGCTAAACGCCAGCTGACCGCCACATGGCACAGGGGCCACGAGACATTCAGGAGGTATGGGAACATATTGGCGCGGTGATGATTGTAGGAAGGTATTTGTAGCCCGGTTGATTGTCAATTTTTTGGGGGATCATAACTGCATGTTTCACGTTTACCTCCTAGCAATGTCCACATTTATCTATTTTTTGTGCCCAAGAAGGAATGGACATGCATGGGGAAAAAATAAAAAAATGACTTATTCTGGACAAAACTGTCAATGCTGCTGACTTCAAAATTGTCACTGAACATTTACAAAGATTATGCTTTACAGATTACATTTTAATAGACCTGCAAAAATGGATCGTGAAACTTGGACTATGCTGAGCACAAACATGTATTTCTAGATGGTAACTGATGCTTGCTTAATCAGAGGCAAAGAAAACGTGTTTGTCCTACACCCATCAATTTGCTCACTGTTTAACTTAGGAGAAGGCTCGCAGAGTGTATCCAATAAGAAAATGGGCATTAGGTGCAGTGCATTGTTTGTATGAGCCATGACAAATGTCTGGACTATTTAATTGTATTCTATTTTGGATTAATAAAGCGCCTTTCACCAAGGCTCTTGACAATGCTTACTAGCTACGGCGCAGAACGGCAAGATAAGGATGGGGATCGCGTAGTGACGAGGGTGAAGGGAGCGAGGTGGAGGCTGCCACGGTGGAGGCGTTAGAGGCGTCAGGTGGTGCTGGCAGGGGTGGCAGGAAGAGGAAGGGAAAAGGCGGAGTAGAGAAAAGAGACAGGGCGTGAGGGCAGTGCGACAAGAGGAAGGCGAGGGGTGAGAGTCGGATGTGCAGAGGGAGTTCCAGTGTAAGGGGGCTAGCAGAGTGAAGGAGCGAAAGTGAGGCTAACACGTGCTTCATGTCATTGTAGTGCGTATTTAATGTGGCGCTGAACTCTGATGTTGTGGGAGAAAACATTTATTAAAAAGTCTATTTAATTACCGTAAGTAAAACTTGTTGTCTATATTTATTCAAAGTTGCGCATTTTGTTGTAGAGGGGCAAGGGCGTAGGCAGGGAGACCACAAATCTGGCTGGCGCCTGATGAAGCTGGTTGTAATTACTGGCGAAACGTCGTGCTCGGATTGTAAATATTGTGGCTTTGCTCTCCAACACACCGGTTAGTGCTGTCCTAGTAACGAATTGGCCACGTTCTGTTTACGTGACAAACCTTCCTAGTTGGCTGTGTCGGGTGGTGGCGGGTTTAACGACACATTTATACATTTACGCAATCTAACCCCCCAAAAAAATTATATTAGGGAGACTGAGTTGCAACAATCTAGACGAGTGAAGGCTCAGGGGGAGTGCACAAGAAGTTTGTCAGCGGTGATGAGGGGCGAATTTTCCTGATTCTGAACCGATGTAAGCGGCATGCGCCGGTGGCGTTGGCGATGTGGGAAGTGAAGGAAAATGAGGAATCGAAGGTGACGCCGAGAATTTGGACGGACGCGATCCAAGTTAGACTGAGTGGGGGGGGGGGGCAGGTGGTTTCAGGGAAAGGAAAGTTTGTGTCATCCATGCTTGGATGGCCGCCATGAGGCAGGATGCGATGTGTGGTGGGAAAGGTCCGGGGGTGTGAGCCTTGAAGGAAAAGATTTGAGTGTCGTCGGCGAATAGTTGATACGAGAGATTGAAAGAAGAAAGGATGGGCTTGAGGGGGCACGTGTAGAAGGTTGAATAGGAGATGACTTAGTGCAGAACCACGGGGGGGGGGGGGGGCGAACCGGGGCGTGGGGGGATGAAGAACCACGGCTTGAAAGAGGCAGCAGATGAACGGGAGGCGAGGTAAGAGCCGAGTCAATCACGTGGGGTGCCAGAGAAACCGCGATTAGACGGAGTGGATGGGATGATCGAGGGTGTCGAAAGCCGCAGACAGGTACGAGAGAAATTAGGGCAGACGAAAGGCTTGCTTTGAAGCTTTCGTGACTGCAGGAATCTATACTCTCTGGTTCTTTCGGTAAAGTCACGTAGGTATAAAAAAAGATAAAAAAACACACATTTCGGTCGCAACACAAGCGTCCGTCATTTACTTAGTACGCATGCATGTAAGTTGAAATTCTTTCGCACCGTACGTAGCCAACCGTGCTAATCGGAGGTGCGGGGAGAAGGATAATAAAGGAAACACAAAAGGCACTTCTAAATAAATGAGTTTTCCATTCAGATTTTAAAGTGCATAGCTCCAGTGGTGGCGGTGACCGTCTTTGTTCGATGGGCAGTCAAAAGCCGGTGCCGCAAGGATGACCGGGAAAAAAATTAGACAAAACCCATTCAGATCCTGCCAGGAATAAACACGAACCCTGCCGCCAAGCTTCACCACGAAACAATGGCACTGCTCCTTTGGAACCTCATTTGCCAGTTAAAAATCTGATAATTGTTATTTTACCCTTCTATCTGGCAACAAAACTAACACCTTTTTGTGTCAGTTTTGACAAGTTACACTGCCATGAGGCAGTGTCAGTTTTGTTGCCAGATAGAAGGGTAAAAAAACAATTATCATATTTTTTACTGGCAAATGAGGTTCCAATGGTGTAAATACTTACCCCGAGCTCTCATACTCTGATGGTGCATTGTCTTTCAGTTGTGCGCCTTTTGGCGTCATCTGGTCCAACACCATGTGAGACTAGGCTCTAAGGAAAGCTGTCTCGGGTGTGGACCAATCAACTTCAAGGAAAGTGCATACATTATTAGAGTTATGTTTTTTGTTTGCACTACGACCGCAGGTATTGTGGTCTATGCAAACATGACTCCTTGTAAAAAAAGGTGTCAGTTTTGTTGCCAGATAGAAGGTTAAAAACCAATTATCAATGGCACTGCTGCTATGCATGCAGCTGCCGGCAGTGGCGGGTTCTACGTCAGCCGATCGTATCGCAATATCGGCTGTTGTTCGGCGTGATGTCCGACGTTACGCCCCGCGTGCTGGGAGCTTCTTCAGGAACGGAATTCTCCGACGAAGCCCTCTGCACATGCGGCGGCACGCCGGGGCAAAGCGGCGAGCGGCACGCGGCACGACCAGCAAACAAATCGGGGCGCTGTGCGGCACGACCCGCAAACGCACACGCGGCAGTCTCGCGATGCCACGTGTGTTTTGTTTTGTCTGCGGTTCAACCACGCCACAGGTCGACGTGCAAAGTTGCGTTCGTATTGTTGCTCGACACGTCAGGATCAGAATCTTTAGTCGTCCTGGAGGAGACCGATGAGCTACGAAGCTGTTTAACGCCGCGGACGATGCCACTTTCAAATTTGGCGGCTGTCACTGTGAGATTTGGCACATTGCAAAGACCATGTTTGTGTTTGCGTTCTCTCTAATTGCACACAGCGGCGCGCTCCGTGATGGAATACACGCTCGCGGCGCCTTTTTTGACAACTCCCAAGAAGCCACCCACTAAGAGGCCATGGCGTCATCGCTCAGAACTTTTGTTCGGAGTGAGGCCAGCATATGTTTTTTTTTTACGTGGGGAGGAGTGGTTATTTTGTATGCGACGAGCAATTGGCGAACACTACATGGTAGCCCTTTGCAGAGAACCACAACGAGGCGAGGGTTTACGCTTTCTCGTTATGGCAGCTGTCGAGTGCAGGGCAGAGACAAAACGAATTTGTGATACTGCTTTGGCGGTGGTCCGCAAGCACAAGTAAAATGAAGCTCAACACATTTGTCAATAACGCTGTCCTAAAACAACACGGATGCAGTATTCCCTCGTTATTCTTGACGGATACGATCCGGAGATGCTCGTGAATTGCAAGTAACGCCGAGCAGGTAAATTAACATCGGTGAATCACCGTCAATCGCATTGACTTTACTTTTTGTGTCGTGTAAGCAGTTCCAGACGAGCCTAGTAGCAAAAGCAGCTACATATACTACGAGCCCCGCACTTTCAAGGGCCCCACGCTAAATGCTTTCAAGCTATCAATCCCGTCTTTGGTTCTTTCGGTAAAGTCACGTATAAAGATAAAATAATAAATAAAATAATAGCATACGACGTTTCGATTGCAACACAAGCAATCATCATCAGGTATTTTGTTGCTATTTTATTTATACCTGATGATGATTGCTTGTGTTGCAATCGAAACGTTGTGTGCTATTATTATATTTATTATTTTATCTTTATACGTGATTTTACCGAAAGAACCAAAGAGTAATTCCTGCAGTCACGAAAGCTCCAAATTAAGATACTATCAATCCTGGTTCAGTGATTCTGCACTTGCTCTATTACTATAGTACTATACCGCCTTCAACTTTTACGAACGACTGGTGTTCAAGGTTATCGATTTGTCCTATTATGTGGCTGTATAGCAAATTAAAAAATATAATTACTTAACTATGCAAGTAAAAAATTTGTGTTTTTAATATTAAAGTTTTTAATTAATTTAGGGCCCCTTTATAACATATGCTACAGGCCCCGCACTTAGCTTAATCCGACACTGCGTGTAAGCGTAGATATTTTTCTTCCCCCGAGCGTTACGTTGACGTGCGGCGTAAGAAACGTGAACAGTTTGCGTCGCTAGCCACCAATTGGCCTCGCAAAATTCCACGCTCGTTGCCTTTCACGAAGCGGCCTGCCGAACCAGCGCAGCGAGCACGTCTTAATGAACGCCCTCACGCAGGAGTTCGCGCGCACACACAAGAGAAGTGAACAAAAAGAAACCTCATCGGCAAAGTAAACCTACGTCACGCGCGTAAGGACACAAGGTTTACTAACCGCATAATGCACACATTCCAAGATAAATTCGTTATCCATTTGTTTGTTATCCTCGTGTTTTTAAGAGTTAGCTTTCTTTCTCTGACCAGGGGAAGAGGAAAAAAACCCGTGCACTGTTGTTAAGTCATAACGTGTTGAATCTGACTTGTTATAGGGGAAAAAAGCACAGAAGTGAATGAATGGTTCAAAACGATGGCCATATATTTGGTAAGCCTCCAGCCATGAGCAGTGGTGCAGGCGGTGCAAACGGCACCAGGGCCTATGGGCTCGAGGGGGCCTAAGCGCTGGGCCATGTAGAGCAGGGGTCCCCAACCCAACCGGGCCACGGACCGATACCGGTCCGTGGCCTGTTAGGAACCGGGCCGTACAGCAGGAGGTGAGAGCGGTGAGTCCGTGCGTGACCCACTTATTTTATTTATCACTTCCGTCCGCGCCTCTTTACCGCACTGCGCATTAGTCTCAGTCATAGTTGTGGTAAGCCCACAAGCTGCTAACCCCCTAGCCGAAATGAGTAACAAACAAACGTTGCTGGAGAGCTTCTTTGAAAAGGGGGAAAGACCCAATGATGAACCACCTCTCCTCCCCCCCCGGTCCGTGAAAAAATTGTCTTCCACGAAATCGGTCCCTGGTGCCAAAAAGGTTGTGGACCGCTGATGTAGAGGACGATGGGGTCCCGTTTCATTCCTTGCACCGCGTCCCCTGTCAACGACGCTCCCTCTAACTGGCCATGACCCTGTGCTCACTCTCTGCAATACTGTATTGACGTATTTTGTTGTTGTTTTGTTATCGTTGTCGCCGCTGTGTTCACGCGCCACCTCAATGCCATCAGCCATTATATCGCCGCTGCTGGATTAACGCGTCCTCAATCCACCACCAATCTCTCAGAGACTTGGAATGTAACACTTTGCCTGGCGCTTGCAAGCAATGCAATTCAGTCACTCCATTTCCACAGTCGATGTCCTCTCTCAGGCATGCTTCCTACGATGGCTGCCCCTCTAGAACTAAACTAAACTTTTTATTTCACCAGGTAGGGCCCACTTGGGCTATGTAGCTCTTTTTAGAAGCGACCTGGTCACAAATGACAGTTCAACGAAGCGGCTTATCATCACGTGGGCATTGATTGCAGCAGCCAAATACTCTAAACGCACGTTGATTCTAAATGTGGAGGGGAAAACCGGGGGACCCGGAGAAAAACCACGTAACCACGGCGAGAGAGAAATGCAACTCAAAATATATGGCAGCCGGCGTCAGGCGCCGGGATCGAACCCACGACCTCCTGCGTACCGGGCGAGGGGGTTAGCATCTCCTAGCCACCGCGGCACCACAAATAGCTGGGAAACTGGCTCATCGGGACCCTGTTTGTAACAATTGAACTTGAAACATTAAGTAAATAAAAAATATCATAATGTCATGAAAATGTTTATCACATCGTGTATACGCTTTCATCATATGTAAGGCTATCGTTTTGAAACACTATTTTACGGAGATGGCTTTGAATCGGTCCGGCATTCCGTTTGCATCATTGTATTGCATGGCACTTTGTGCAACCGTGCCACGCACAGAGTATGCAGTTATTATACTATTTAAGTCTTATTGTCATTAATATAAACTGGTGGCATTTTGCTTCGTGATATTTCGTAGGTACCTGTTTTTGACAGCGTGCTTCCTCCATCGATAATCTGAAACGAAACATCGGCGATGAGTATATTCCGTTTTTTGTTGATTTCATACCCCAACACACGAGCGTAATACTTCAAAGGGGTCTGAATTCGTTTTTCAAACCTCGACGTCGACCCCTTTGGCGTAAAGTAGTCAATAAATAAATAAATTACGCCATGTTTTCACCACAATATAGCGGTTACAGCGCATAATATACGGCGGTCCATAAGTGGTACATAACTTAGGTCCAGATGTTAAAACAAACTTTGTTCGGAAAGAAAGCAAATGGCACGGCCGTAGGAATGCACTTGTGATTAATAATGGCTAACACCTGGGCCACAGGAAGAGAAAATAACACAGAAAACCGAACTCTGGTATTCACCCAACTGAATTTGCGGCACAAGCATCACATGCAAGCATTGTGTGTACAGCGTGCTCGTGCATTTGTGCAGTACCTTCTGTGCGTGTGTTTTTTGTCCAGCAAAAACAACTTATTGACACTATTGTGTTCAGTTCAAATGTACATACATGAAAACAAAGCTATGTTTAACCTCGGCATGGTCTTAAATCGTAAACTGGTTATAAGGTTAGTGGGTTAGGGTCTCGGATTATCTCAGCTTAAATCAGTGACCGGTGCTGGAAGACGGTAGGCTAATGTCTCAGCCTCATTATTATTATCATCAGTAATGATGTATCTCATTGCGCCATCTCCTCCCGGGCGTGTTCCTTTCCTTCGGCTGCCGCTCCGTTGTTAATCTTAGACCACCGGCCGTTATCCCGTCTATCAACATATCCTGTCGAAGCACAATTACTTGTCCCAACTGTGGACAACAAGTCCTCTGTCCCACATGCTCCTCTTCCCGTCTCTCAGCCATAGAGACATTCTACACGTGTCCTTACCCCCACGCTTGCTCTCCGTGATTCACTTTTTGCCCCCCGTTTTTTTAATTCGAAATTTCGATGCCGCTGGCGAAGTCTCCTGTGACATCGTTCGTTCGCACCTCCGATTGGCTACGTAGGGCGCGAAAGAAGTTCGACAGACGCATTCGTCACGAGTATGCGTTGCTTTAAAAACTCGGGGAGGAGGGGGGGGGCTTCTGTGTTGTTTTTTTTACGACCGTGCATTCATTCAACAACTCATGGGGAACGAAGGTTCACTTGACATGTGTTTGCCTTAGCCGGGACCGTGAGTGGGTTGGCGAGTGTCAGTGTGAAGGCGGGGAGGTGTCCTTCGTCGTAGTCCTCGTCGTCACCTTGGTCCTGCCACCAACGTGGGTTGACCCCGAGGCAATCGAACTCTTGGAGAGTCCAAACTTGTTGCTGGTCGCAGCTAAGCAACAGAAACACACGTTTTTTTCAGTTTTTCTTTTCAAGCGTTGAGGCTTCGCTTGTTTTTTTTTCTCGTTCATGTGAAATTGCTTAACATCATATTTACTTTGCCTCTTAAAGTCTAATCATAGTCTGCCAAAACGCATCGTTGGCCAAGTGTTCGTATGGTGCCCTTGCCATCTGCTAATAATTTAGCATGCCTTGTCTATGCAATAAATAATAGTAATAATTTACTGTCCTGCCAGTCCAACGCGGGATGAAGGACTCCCTACAGCGTGCCGGTTATTGGGGTAGTTTGACCATATTTGACCACGCCGTTTAGCGCGGGTTGATGAAGCGAGGGGTGGGGGGGGGGGGCTGCAGTGGTTCGGTTTCTACTGCACTAATTACTGTCTCACCAATTCACTCGTTGTGTACGAAGAAAATAATTAGACTTCATAGAGTGGCTTCCGAAAAACAATTGGCGTCAGTTGAGGCGATTGATGTCAATGGGTTACATTGAAACTACATTAGAGTGTATATAGCAGTATTCATTAGAAACTTGATATATTATTGGTCATTAATTGCTGGCACATACTGTATCTGCTACGGTGACATAAGCAGTAACACGAATATGATTCATTATTTACTTATTGAAAAAAAAATACATAGAGCTGAATCATTAACTTGCAGGGGAGATCACGGAAACACCACCAACTTACCACCTTCATTATTTGTTTCGGGATTAAATCATTGAGCTATGACACTGGGACACCCAGGGAGGGCTTCTTTTGTGAACGATCTCACGGAGTCCTTCATGCACATTGGACAGCTGATCACATGCTTTCATAATTTCCTGGGTGGCTGTGGTGGGAATTGACCCATCAACCTCGTGAAAACCAACTCATTGCGTAAAGTGCTTACTCGTCAATTGTCTGACCACTCAAAATCTAACACATCGAGCCCAACGGATTACTTATGCCCAAATACCAATTATTTCAACTTGTAACACGTACAGCATTAGGGATAGAGAACAACTCAGAGGCGCAAGGAGCCACAGACAAGCTGAAAGGCAGCCACACGATGAGCTGGCACTTGTAATCGCCCAAGCTCTGCGGTCCACTATATAGGGAGGTGTTCTCAGCCGATTACTGAGCGTTTACACTCAGACAGCACCTGACTTCGGTGGTGATTGGTAGCTAAGCAGCGCTGAGTCTTAATAGTGCTTGCATAAGTGACCACCATGAATTACTGTTGTCAAGCTGTGGGGCTACGTTGTGGGCAGGCAGCAGATGGCAGTATGCAGAACATCGCTGTACTGTCTATGCTCTGCACATTCACCAACCGCGACTGTCCAGCACGGCGAAGTATTGGATTGCCTTGCTATCTCCATTAACCTGCAAGGCATGCGGAGGCCCTCATCTAGCAGTGCACTGACACTAAGATGTGTACAAGTACAATAGAATGCTTACAGGTTGGTGTCAGGACGCCATTGATGATGTGGATGGCACCGCTGGTCGCCATGAGATCACTTTCAACCACCTTCTTTCCGTTGACCAGAAACGAGCCATCTTTCTGTAAATGTAAGACGTAAAATAAATTAAACGATTCGCAATCAAATAAAACAAAATGGCTTCCACCCGTAGTTCATGGCGTGCATAGTGATGTGCGCTCAGTTGGTGGGCTTTTCATTAGCTTGTTTAAACTTTCCCCAAAATGTATTCCGACTGTGCTATCGGCACCATATAATGGGTTGTATCCCATTGGGAACGCTTACAAAGGGGAGTAATCGCGTATCTTAAAGAGCGGCCCACATAAGTAGATTTCACATAATTTCTCATGAGATCCATTTAAGTGACCTTTAAAAAAATCCATACACTAGGGATGCAGCCTATCACTTTGGCAGTCAAACTGATATAATTATATATAAAGATGGAATTTACCAAATTAAGTGATAAGCCAATTTTAATTTGATGGGCTATTATTGCAGTCATCTTTGGCAGGAGCTGAGATCATCACTTCGCTACATTTGAGAGTGTGACTTCAACGTGGACGGATGACACCCAGATTGACCCAGGGCCTCAGTAGTTGCCAGCTTATCGTTCTGACTCACAAGCCACCTCAATGTCATCATCAGCTATTATCTAGCCACTGGTGGATGAAGGCTGCCCCAAGCCACCACCATCTCTCACAGACGTGGAATGTAACAATCGGCCTAGCTCTTGTAAACAATACAATTCCGTCACTCCATTTCCACAGTCGATGTCCTCTCTCAGGCATATTTTCTCCCATGGCTGCCCCTCTAAAACTAAACTAAACTTTTTATTTCACCAGGTAAAGCGACCTGGTTATAACAAATGATAACTCAACGAAGTGGCTTGTCGCGGGGAAATTTAGAGCAGCGAACTACTCTGAATGCGTGTTTCTAAATGGGCAGGGAAAAACCGGAGGACCCGACGAAAAATCCATTCGACCACGGGGAGAACATACAAACTTCAAATATACAACAGCCACCAGGGTCGGGATCGAACCCACAACCTCCTGCATACCAGGCGAGGTAGTTAACATATCACCACTGGCCATCACCCCTTTCCGTGGCATGTCCTACCCAAGCCCTCTTGCCGTTCTTCACAGTCAATACGATATATTTCAGTTTAACACGAAGGCACGCCAACACACCGGTTAGTGCTGTACTAGTGACGAATTGGCTACGTTCTGTTTACGTGACAACCCCCTTACTAGTTGGCTGTGTCGGGTGGTGGCTGGTATAGCGACACATTTGTATATTTACGCGATCGCTTTGGCAGACTATGATTAGACTTTAAGAGGCAAAGTAAATATGATTTTAAGCAATTTCACATGAACCCCCCCCCCCCCAAAACACTTATGGACGATACATTTCACTCATGGACGTTCCCTAATTCACGCGCTCATCTTGCTGCCCTTCAGCGTAAGCCCCAAGCAGGCGGCGCCCTCCGACTCTTTGCCTGTCGCTGCGTGCGCCTCTAAAAACATACTCCGTGTGGTCACGTGCACTCACGCTGCTTTCGATCTCGAGCAGGCCTCCATGCAGGGTCCTCAGCACGTTTTTGGCCCCGCCGACGATGCCTCCGCTCACGAGCACCTCGCTAGCCAGGTGGAAGTTAAGAAGGGCTTCCAGCTCCTTGGGATTGCCTGTGGGGACGCGCACGCAGACGCCCGGGGTTTCAGAGTTTTCTTACCCTCCTCGGCCGATGCCGAGGCTCGTTTAATAATTATGTGCAGCTGTCCAGATTCGAACTCAGGATGTCAGCGATGCTGGCTCAGGGCTCTCAGCTTTGAGCCACCCTGAATCAACATCGTATGAACGGAGCAAACATCTATTTAAAAAAATAAATCATGTCGCTGACCCGTGACAATTCATCAAATTGTGCGGTCCGGGATATGCAGTGGTGAATCATCGCACGCTCCCCCCCTCCTACGATGAGCCCTGGGCAGCCTTTCGAAAAAAGCAAATCAAAACTCCACGGAGCTATTCAGCGTGGTTGAAGTTTGCTGGTAAGTGTTCATAATCATAAAAATAAACTGTTCAATTACCTGCTTTAGCCGCATATGCAGTGGCAAATTTGGGAAACTCAGACTGGGTCACTTGTGTCTGCTGACCCTAAGTTCTGACTTCAGCACAATTAATTCCCTGGGGACTCTGGATTGCATAACGCATGGCTCAGACCGGTGGAATGTGTACAGGATTACATTAAACACTTTAGGGGTCACCCTTAAGTATAACGCACTACGGGAAATGTACTATTTTACCTTAGGCAATGTCTTTAAAGGTGCCAGTATAAAAAACTTAGATATTTCGCTTAAGCGCAACACTCAACTAAAATGTTTCTCTTACATTAAGGGAATTTGACTTTAGGGTGTCACAATGAACGCCTTAAGAGTTTAACTAAAGGCCTTGATACATTCGTGAAATTGTATGGCGTGTCATTGGAAATTGTCGCTGCCAATTAATTTTTTCTCCAGGAACATGAACATGAATGGCGTAGAATTTGGCAACTATTGCCGAAGAAGGTTGCCCTAAAATTACCTTCGTGCACGATGACCTTCACGCAACGTAAGTATTTTCTCCTTTCAATAAAAACCCAGATCTGAGACTTCGCCCAGATCTGTGAGAATCAAACCCGCTGGGGCTGCCACTCATCCAGGAGATGGGAGTGCAGAAAGTGTGGGTTGTGTGAAGCAATCTGTGCGGAGCTTTTGAGCGTCATTGCCTTCACGTGCGTTGCTGTGTTTCCTCCCGGTGCTCCGATTTCCTACCCACGCACAAACCACTTTTAAAGGAAACTCAAGATTTCGTGAATTGGGAAATAATAGTTTTTTTTTTTATTTCGTTGTGTTATTAAGTGAAAATGAAAATTGAGGGATTGTATTCACTGTTTTTTTTTTACTCTGTTGCACAAAGCGGCGATTTCTTCAGGGGTCCCCTGGGGCAGAGCGAGGACTGTTGGCTGCGGGAGATCGGTGTGGCAAGCGCCTACCACGTGCGGTGACGTCAGTGGCATGGCTAGTCAGTGTGCAGGCGGTGCAGCCGCGAGAGGGGAAAGGTGGATGGGGGGGGGGGGGGGTGGTGGGGGTGGGGGGAACGAAGTGACGGATGGAGGATTCCGTTATGAGCAGAAGGGGCCCGATGCCAATGGCGCAAACTCGACACAGCCGAGGTAAGTGCCAGTCTGCATTGGCAATCAAAGCACTTTGGTGGGGGGGTCGTAAAACTCTGGCAGTTTCGCGAGCCCACGCCAGACAAAAGCGGAGGGTGTTTGTGAAATCGTGGGCACTATTTGCTCACGAAAATAAAAATAAAACTTTAGTGGGAACAAATGTTTCTCTGCGTCTCTCCTCCATATTTATGATTTCAGGGCAATATGCGACTCGCCCTGTCAGCATTACTTTCACTTTGACGAGGTGGGGGGGTCAATGAACGCGCTGCGAATCTCCACAGCAATTAAACCCCTCCCCCTCACCCCCAAAAATTGCTGTGGTCACAAAAAGTGATACACTTTAACCTTACTGAACGCAATGGAAATATAAATACCGTTACGCACAGTGGATTATTTTTGTACTATTTTAATGCCTTGTTTGTGTTGCGTGTGTATTTGTCCTGTAGCTTTCATTCCGTTAGTTCTAAAGGTAACGTCTAATTATTTAAATTGTCTGAACTTTGTGAGTTCACTGTTGAATGATGGCCTCCCCACACGGTCACGTGGTTTGTTTGACCATACTTCACCCTGCTGGTTAATGTGCATACACTCAATAAGCAATGCATGCATTGCTGGAGTGCAAGACTTGATTTTCATTGCTAAAGTGAAGTTTGGTGACAATACAATACGTAACAACACAATATAAATGTTTTCAATGTGTGGTATCTAAATGTGACCTCACATCAAGACGCATGATTAACAAAGGCTGGATGGTTCTTTAACAAAAAAAATGGGTTATATAAATATTCTTAGGCTTTTTCGGTAAAGTCACGTAGGTAAAAAATTAAAATTAATAAAAGTAAAATAAAAAAAGGTTCAGTCCTTTGTTATGTAGACTAGCCGTAGTCTCAAGCCGCACCAACCTTACCATAATAATAAAAAGGGGGCCTGTACTGGCTCATCCCCCCCCCCCCTCAACCAGTATATATACGGGATAGTATCTCTTGGAATTTCTCATTTACTTGATACAGCAAGCGTGCTGTGACGGTTCCACCTGAAGACGGAGGCTTGTGTTGCCTCCGAAACGTCGTGATTTTTCTTTTTTTCTATTTTTATTTATTTGACTTTTATTAATTTTAATTTTATTTTTTTAGCTACGTGACTTTACCGAAAAAAAAACTCTAAGAATATGAATCCTTGCAGTCACGAAAGCTTCAAATCTAGGGTTATATAAACTCTGCATTGATTCGTGTTTAGGGAAGTCTGCCACAGTAGTGTAATGGTTAGTGGCACTCTGGACTTGCAATCCAGGGGCTGCCGGTTCAATCTCCTGGCGTGACAGCTGAAAGAATGCTGCAAATGTCCTAAATCCTGCCTCTGTCCACCCTGCAGTCTAAATTGGTACATCACAGTCTTTCGGCGGGATATGTGGATGGGTTAAAGTGTTGTTACTCTCACCTCTTACAAGATGTGTTGGCCAGCGTGAAAGAGTCTACTAAAATACCCTCTAGACTAGGGGGGGGGGGAGGCTAGAACTGCCTCTAGTAGATACTCTTCTGCCAGCAATGGCACGAGTTGAGAAATTGCAGGTCTCCACCTTTGCCTTTTATTGCAACAAGCTGAAGTCTTTGCGGCGTCTTTCGATCATTACTGATACACGAGAATAACAGCGTGGTGGCAAAGAGTAAGGTTCTTGAAGCCATGAAAGCTGAGCAAGGAAGAGAGAGAGAAGAGGTTGTAAATCGTAACGACGTGCTTCGTGATGAAAGAAAGACACACCCGAGGCAAACGCACCCTTTAGCCTGTTCAGCTCGGCCTTGGGCAGAGCAGCAAAGGCCTCGTTTGTTGGAGCGAAGAGAGTCAGGCGACCGCCACTTCGAAGTTTCTCCGTGAGCCCCGCGGTCTTTATCAGCTCGACCAGAGTGCTGCGGGGGATGAAAGCCACAAAATAAAAGCAAAAGACGGCGCACGTGAAAGACATTTGTGTGCCTCTCGCAGTCTGGGAATACTTAGCGGGGGGTTAATGTGCGGCAGCTGCATATTTGTACAGCTCGGGGAGGTTGGAGATCAACCGGCTCTCCCAGTGGGGTTTTAATTAGAATATCAGTCAGGATTAATGATGGCTCTGGACTACGGGCTGCAGGTTCACGTTTGTTCGTGGGGCTCAGCGTCGAGGGCTCGTGCCGCTGTAAGAAGAAGTGGAGGTTGGGCCCCTTTTTGTTTTTTATTGCAAACGTATGGTTGGTCGTAATTATTGTTGCCCAGGGTTCGTGTAATTTCAATTTACTTATTACAATAAGCAGAGGCTAAAAATATGTGCCACCATTGTGAATAACAAACACCGCCTTGTAATTGAATTATACAACAGGTCAATGTGTTAGGAAATAGCCCCTTTGCATAACAGAATATCATCGGTTTAGCTTGAGTAATAATAATTTTCATTACATTTCGCAACTAAATACCTACGTGCATCAAGCTGCTGTACAAAGAAAGAATATATTAACAGAGACAGCACATTCAGATAAAATGCATATGGCATTCCCACCACCACCATCACGCTGCTACTGCTACTACCGTTGTTTTTCTCAAGAGTGGAGCTCGAAGGTTTGGGAGATGCTGTACTAGTTGAATTAAGGATTGTGGTAATTGAGTATGGCTTCATGGTGTGGCATTGCTCTTTGATTCGTGTTAGACACCGGGTGAAATGTCACGCCTTGGCCAATGTCCCCTTTAAACTGGGACTGGGGGTAAACCAGTAGCGTAATCGCTTCACTGTTTTAATCAAGATGTGCATGTGGTCCAGCGAGTTTGGCATTCTTCGCGGTCATTAAATCATAGATCGCACGCGCACACACACATACACGGGGCTTCATTTCTGCCGGGTATGTCCAAATCGGCGACCCGGAAAATAGTTGAGCACCCAGAACGCCACATCCATCATACTATTAAACTATACTATTATTAAACTATTTTTTATTTTACCAGGTAAGGTCCACTGAGATATGTAGCTCTTTTTCAGAAGCGACCTGGCCACAAACGATAGCTCAACGAAGTGGCTTATCACGTGGAATTGTCAGCAGCCAAATACTCTATAAACGCGTGCTGATTCTAAATGCGGAGGGAAAATCCGGAGGACCTGGAGAAAAATCCATACGACCACGGGGAGGACATGCAAACTCTAAATCTACAGCAGGCGTCAGGGTCGGGATCGAACCGACCGCCTCCTGCACACCAGGCGAGGTAGTTAACATCTCGCCACCGCTCGCGGCTTGTGGCTTCTACTCGGCACGTGGCGAGCACACCAGTCCTGACCGACGGCCCGGGATAATATTGAGGGAAAGACGAAGTCGTGCCTGATGGCACGCTCACCTGAAGCGACGATCTGCCTGAAGAATCTCGAGAAACGAGCGTACGGGGACCTGGATGAGTTTGTTGATCACGTGCAAGATTCCCAGCCGGCCCTCCTTGCCCATGGTGGAGACGCAAGAGTTTTCGATGCAGATTGCCTGCGAGAAATTTCCCGTTAGAGTGACGGTGTTAAATGACCATCAATCAACATTTTGCTGATACAGATATTTTGCTGTGACAGTTTCACCTGAAGACGGAAGCTTGTGTTGCCTCCGAAACGTCGTGATTTTATTTTTTTTATTTTTTATTTTTATTAATTTTAATTTCATTTTTTACCCACGTGACTTTACCGAAAGAACTAAGAGTATGAATCCTTGCAGTCACGAAAGCTTCAAATCTAGAAACATTTTGCTGCTTAATATCATTCCTCACACGAGTGTCAAACATTTGCCGCATGTGCCGACGGAATTAAGAGGTACGACTGAGCAGTGCGCTGCGCTGCCTTTTGCGTTTAACTCCTTGTCCTTCCCCCGTGCCTCCAATTACGTACGGTGCGAAAGAAGCTCAACATACGTAGATAGACATAGGGGCCGTCCATAAATGACGTCACGCGATTTTGGACGATTTTTGACCCCCCCCCCCCCCAACGTCGCACGGCGTCACAAAAAGTCAGACCCCTCCCTTAAATATGACGTCACAAAGCTCTGCCCCCCCATCCCCCCCAAAAATAAAACATACTTCAAATAGCTTTAAACTATTGTCATTGTAATGCGTATTTAATGTGGCGCTGCACTCTGATGTTGTAGGAGAACATATTTATTAAAACGTCTATTAAATTAAGTAGAACGTGCTGTCTATATTTATCTAAAGTTGCGCATTTTTATGTGACGTCACACTTTTCAAATACCCCTCCGCCCCTCGTCACATATCGTCACAAATATCTGACCCCCCCCCCCAGGTGCGTGACGTCATTTATGGACGGCCCCATACATACGTAGGCAGTAGCATGCGTGAGCTTGGGATCACAACAAGTGTCCAAGACCACCAATAACTTTGCATCCACAGGGCCTCGGGTGCAACTCAACATTCTGGATTGATTGTTTTTAAGGTCACGGCCTGCTGGGTTTATTTCATTGCCAGTCAACCGAGGCACTGCGAGTTTAAAGACAATCGCTCAACACTTTCTGGTTGCTCAACGGAGTTGAAGCATAGAGTCATAGTGGAGGCAGTGAGTCGTAGTCGAGGCTTAGAGTCGAGGCTTAGAGTCGTAGTCGAGGCATAGACGCACAGAAGACGTGGAGTGGATACCGAACGACCTGTGAATATGAACAGCTTCGAATGAGATTGTCAGCCGTTGACTTTGACACTTAAAGCAACGAATTGGGAGGAGGGCGATCCAAGAAAACTGAAACTTTCACTTTTCCATTTGCATAGTGAGTGGCACCCTAATTGTGGGGGGGTATAGTAAACTAACAAACAGACCAACTCGTGTATTGCGACACCGTAGTATGCTTAAGATATACAAAGTATTTGACAACGTTTCACATGTAGGCTTTCAAGAACGATATCATCCATAATCCAGGTTTTTTTGGGGATAGATCGTGTAAAAATATGAATGAGTCGTTAAAACCGGTCACGTAAACAGAACGTGCCAATTCGTTACTAGTACAGCACACCGCATTCATTAATCCCCCCCACCACCCACATCGTTCAAGAAGTGCTCACAAGTGATGCCATCACATCTGCCCCTCTATTTAAGTAACGAAACAAGATGATGTCTCCACAAATCTGGCTGTCACCTGATGAAGCTAGTTGTAACTACTGACGAAAAACATCGTACTCAGATTGTAAATGTTGTGGATTTACTCTCCAACACTGTACTAGTAACGAATTGGCACGTTCTGTTTACGTGACAAATCTTACTAGTTGGTTGTGTCGGGTGGTGGCGGGTTTAAAGACACATTTACATATTTACACGGTCTAACCCAAAAAAACCTCTACTCTATTTAACAAAGGTTTGAAAGAGGTGGATTTTCATCCTCATCGTAAATTCCGATGGATTTTTTTCCCGAGGGACTTTTCTGAAACACAGGAAAGACCCATTCGTGTTAATGTTCAGCATTGTTGCTGCATTCTGTCTTGTATTCCACAGGCTCTCAGTGGGCCATAAATACAGAATACACCTTACCGGGGTATTCATTAAAAATAAACACTGCAAAAGGAACATTTAATTTTGTCAAATGCCATGATACAATGTTTTTTTTTTTTTAAAATGGCAATGCTGTACCATGTACCAAGTGGCGATGTATATTCCAATATGGCTCAAGAGTAATGTTTCTGGATGGGACATTTGATAGTTTGAACTGCAAAACTTTGTAAGGAATTTAAGAAATGATGGTGGGGAAAATTGCATTCAGCACAGTTACAATTGGGATTGATGCACAGCAGAATATTAATAATTTGTATTTCTAAAGGGAAAAAAACACATCCATATGAATCTATTTATTCATTATACATGTTCGTGTCACCTTTTCATTACTTATAATACTGTTAGTTTATGGAAAATTGTTCGTCCAATAATTATATTTTAGTAAATATATGAGCAATGTCGTAGAAATCTGAGCATTGGACACACACAGTTCATCTTTGTCAAATGCAAGCTACTGGACATCGGTGAAAAAAGCTTCATAGCTCATCGGATTCCTCCTTCAGTCTAAATAAATATTCTGATTCTGAAGTTTGTTTTGGAGAGCGAGTGGCCTGACCTGGCGAACAGGCAAAGGTTATTTAATGGAGTGATTGACGAGTTATGATTGGTTTCTAGGGACATCTTTTGATGGAGAACTGCATTACAGTGCTTTAATAATAATAATACTACTACTGCTATTGCCTCATTGAAAGATACCTGTTGTTATGATCGCCATACCCACGATTGATGCGCTGAAAGATGTTTGAATGCTTGTACAGAATTCCACTTTCAACTCAAGAACAAAAAGCGGAACAAGGATTAGCCCCCGTGCAGACGGTCACTTCCCTGCGTGGACAGCTACATTGTTGGGGCTACGGAGAATAAAGCGTCTACCGAAGCTAGTCTCATCTTCACGATGTTTACGTATTCTTGGTTCTTTCGGTAAAGTCACGTAAAAGGAAAATAATAATATAAATATAAAACAATAAAAATTCTCACGACGTTTCGATTGCAACACAAGCAATCATCATCGCAATTGTAAACAATTGCAATGTGACGCTGTTGGAACAAACAAACAAAAATGTCGTGTATATTATTGATGGACAAGCGCTTAAAGGTCAATTTTGTCCGGAATCGAATGTTCACGCGCCTCTTGTGGGTCAACATGCTGTTCAGGGATTCAATTCTCATGGAATATTATCGAGGCTCCCCCCACTCATGAGCCACTCCCCACTCACACAGCCCTGACAGTAGGGGGTGGGGGAGGGGGCAGGCAAATATTTTCTGTAACTCAGCCCCGGACAACTCCAGCAGAAATGAAACTGTGGGGGGGGGGGGGGGGGGGTGCAGTGTGATCCCCGAACCTTTCTGTAGATGAAGATGCGGATCTTCTTTCCGCCCAGGGTCTCGAGCTCCTGGCCGTTGTAGAGCTGGTACAGCGAGACCTGCCCCTTGATCACGTGGTTCTTGAGCAACTCCGCGATGTCGTCGGACAGCTCGAAGATCGTGGTGTCTTGACGCGGTCAACAAAAATAAACAACAAATAAAAACAACTCGTCAGTTCAGCCGCTCGGCAGGAAAGGCGACCGTTGGAAAGGCGACGCTCGATCTCAACGTGGAATAAAGCGCCAAACCGCAATGGCAGTGACATCAAATCTTGTCAACGAGATGCAACGTGTATGCGTGTGTGTCATTACATCCGCAAAAATGAATTGTGTACATTTTTTTTAAATCATCAGTTGTAATGTTTACGAATTGCGATAGAGCAACACTAGATTTGATCTCAACAACAACAACAACGACGACGACGACCATGCCGAGAGTTTATGATCACTACTTTTATCCATGCTTCTCTGCATTGTCTGATGAGTAAGAGGGCTTAGATTAACCCGGCATGTGAATTACATTCTTGGCCATGGCCGAACATCGGTGGCGAGTGACATGGGAAGCAGTTTTTGGCCACCGCACCTTCACCAGCCCACGCTTATCATTTACATTTCCACATGGTAAGTCACTTCGTTGAGCTATCATTTGTGGCCAGGTTGCTTCTGAAAAATAAGTTCATACCTCCGTGGGCTTTGCCTGGTAGGATGGGGATAGTTTAGTTTCATGTTTGTATATTTTTGGGTGATTTGCCTGCCTCTCCTGTACTTTGCACTACTATTGTACTGTTTGTTCATGTTGTAACGTGCTTACCCCGTGCTCCTACTGGTCATCTGTGAAAAACAGCTTTATAACTCATCGGATTCTTCCAGTAGAAATAAATATGCTGATTCTGGTCAAACAACCCCAATGACTCACACAGTATGGGAGGTCCTTCATCCAGCGTTGCATTTACAAAAGGGCTCCACATTATATTATGTATTTTTATTTATTTGGATTTACAACAGTACATGTTTTATTATGGCCCCTCCAGATGGTGTTTATTCTCTCTGCATCACTGATAATCAGCATCATGCAGCGGACAACAGCAAATTAAAAACGAGCAGCCAAAACGCAGCCCATGGAAACATTGAATAAATATACACGAGGGCCAATGTGGCTCCTCCATCTATGTATAATGTGAAAAACACAGCGTTACAGGGTCATTGCATTGTCTAAGGTCAATCAGTTTAGTCTCAAGTCTTTTTGTTTCACATTTTCACCAAGATTCTGTAGACCACGGCATTGCAGATGGCTCTGCTTGAAATTGAGAGCAACTGTTCTTGTCTCTATAGTTATTCGTATTTCTATTATTACAACCAGTTATGTATTGCTTGATCTATTTTGTCCATATGCAAATGTATAGTAATCGGTTATTATAATCGCTTACCAACCAAAACCGGTTGTCAGATCAAGTTCTTAATCGTGTGCCGCTCAGTATAAGTCAATGGCATAGCTATCGAGTGTGTAAGCGGTGCAACTGCACCAAGTCTCATAGGGTATAGGGGCCTGGGTTCTGGGCTACAGAAGGGATGAAATCTATATGGGACCCCCATTTGATTCCTTGCACCAGGGCAATGCCAATCACGCGATGTCTCTGATCACGGAATGTCCCTTTTTAAATCGACATCGAAAACTCACGTCTTTAAAACTGCTTATTGTGTTTAGTTTGTTGTCCTTCCCCCGCACCTCTGAATATCACGGTTGGCTACGTACGGTTCAAAAGAAATTCAACATATATAAATACCATATAAATAATGATGATAGACAAAGGCACAGCCTTGCAATAACTTGCTCATGCCATTGCTGTCCAAAGTGCCTCCATTACATGATATTTAGAGAGTCCCTTTGGAGAATTGTTTGGCCTACTTGACAATGCTGGCCAGACGTCTTGGAAGAGGTTGGAATACTCTCACTTTACCCTGCCGAATGACTAACCATGGTAAAACTGTGGTGTTACTGTGGTGTACTCATACTGCTGGGTGGACAGAGGTGGAGGGGTGGGGTGGGGGGAAGAATGAATAAACTTGTTGCACATACCGTGCCAGGAGATGGAATCGAACCGGTGACATCTGTGTTGCAAGTACACATGTTCTAACCATTACACCACAGCAACCACCCTTAACAGCGGTGATGTTGGTGATGAAAACAAAGTGTTGCAAAATAAAAAATAACACATTTGTCGCAAATACACACATCAATGGCAACGTTTCAGGCAATGGCTCTTCCACAAAGCGCATAAAATAACAATGAGTATGTACGAGCCAATTTCCCGAAAGGTCATCGATTATGCATGTTTCATCTTAAGGCAGTGCCGTCAACGAATGTGTTGAGATTTTCCTTTTGTTTTGCCCGTGGTGCTTGCCAATGCCTGCACGGGCAGGAGGATGAGGAGGAAGGGGAGGGGGGGGCCCAACGCGGACACGCGTACCGGTGAAGGCCTCGTTCTTCGGAGCGAGGAGGGTGTACGCCTCTCCCGGCTTCAGGGAGCCCTTGAGGCCAGCCTCGGCGAACATGTCGATGAAGCTAGTGACGCCGGCCGAATCGGCCAGCTCAAACACGGACTTGGCTGTGGGGGATGGCGGTAGAGGGGCGGGGGGCGGGTGGCAAGGTGTGTCAAACCCACGCACATGTGCAGTGAGCAATATATATGTGAACAAAACTAAACAAAAAAATTTGCAATTAATCTCGCGGTCGTAAAAAAAATATACATATTTTGTTGCCTCTGAGCGCGAGGGGGCTAAGTGCGAAAGTAATCGGACTACCGTAAGCAAAACATGCCGCGTGCATTTATTTTCTTACGGGGCACTTTTAGTGCGGCGTTGCAACGCGATCTTAAGTAAGATGGATTTTGTCGCGAAACAGCGCTGCAGTCGGTGATTTCACTTTGGCCGCCTTTGTTAAGCGTTTGAATGAACTTATTTTACCTAACTGTTAACAATTGTATTAACATGCACATTGTCAGAGGCTTGATGGATTATTATTGATGGGGTTTTTTTTTTCAGTGGGCTAACTTACTGAAACAGTAAGTGAGCTTGGTCCAAACACATGCATGTGCTGTATGTATGCTGAACTTCTTTCGCACCGTACGTAGCCAACCGCGCTAATCGGAGGTGCGGGGGAAGGACAACAAACTACAGGCAAAGAGCAGCTTCTAAAGAAAAGCGTTTTCAATCGAGATTCAAAAGTGCATAGCTCCAGTGGCTTCCTAATTTCAGAAAAAAAATTGCTTCGAATCACGAAGAGGGGATGATGATGGCCGATGGATAAGACCGGCGATGGAACGGTAGCCAAAGGACGGAAGGTCCGTATAAGCCACGGACTATAAAAGCCGGACCTCTGAACGGTCCAGGCAGTCGTCATCCACCCGAAGATCAAGAGCCTCGTGAAGAGAAGAGCCCACGGGCAGAGCCATACCCCTGGCAAGGTTCGGCTCCAGCTTACATACCAGTGAAGACCAACAAGCTTCACTCAAGAAGGCCTAGAATAGCCAGTGAGAGGAGTATGGGGTGTAAGGGGCCGTTGCCCCCTTTGTGTTAGCGATTATTTGTCAATAAAAATACGTGTTGCCTCAGAGCGACTCTCCACTAGTTATTGACACACTGCATATGAATTACGATTTAAAGCTTTCGTGACTGCAGGGATTCATCTTCTTGGTTCTTTCGGTAAAGTCACGTAGAAGGGAAATAATAAAAATATAATTCTCACGACGTTTCGGCCACAACGCAAGCAGCCGTCTCTGTCTTCTCGACAGCCCTGTTCTCCACCTGAGGACGGCTGCTTGCGTTGTGGCCGAAACGTCGTGAGAATTATTTTATTCTGTTTTATTTTTATTATTTTATTATTTCCCTTCTACGTGACTTTACTGAAAGAACCAAGAAGACACTGCATATGTATATTGCACTTCTTTCTCACCGTACATAGCCAGCCACCGCCGGGCGGAGAGGGAAAGGGGGGGTGAGAACAACAAAACTTAACGGTCCCCCACCCCCCAAAAAAAAAACTTCTGAAGCAACGAGTCACCCGATTTGCCGAGCGCTCGAAACGGGGGAGAGGTGGAGGGGGGGAGGGATTTAATTTCCACGAACCTGAGTTGGGCACTAGAACATCGTCGATGAGGTGCACCACGCCGTTGCGTGCTAGCACATCCTTCTTGGTGACGATGGCCTTGCCGTTGAGCGTCAGCTTGTCGCCGTCGCAGCCGACCGTCAGAGGCGTCCCCTCCAAACTCTCGAGATTTGCGTTGCTCAGCACGGCCTCGGAGCACTGGAGGCTGTCCACCATGTGATTGTTGAGCAGGGCTGCGCGCGTGGATGCGGGGTGTTGGGAGGGGTGGGGGGTGAGACGCGTGAACGCATTGTTCGAGAGGCGAGCAGAGCGCTGCACGCATTGTTGCGTCCGGCTCGCTGTCGTTCGATGTGCACGTTTGGCTGTGCACGGTGCGAGAGAAGCTCACGTTACTCGATGTTTTAGGAGACGCTGTGTGTTTGAAGAACAGCGCAGGCACGGCAGGCACGGCTGTTCACGAACGGGGAATGAACGAGTCGGCCCTTTTTTTGAATGTGGCAAAGTGCGATCTGCTCATCGTACAGCCGCCAATCGCTGCCCATTGCGTGTGTGTACGTTGAACTTTTTTTCGCACCGTACGTAGCCAACCGTGCTAATGGGAGGGCCAAACTTAACACAAAAATAATCTGTTCTAAAGAAATTAGTTTTCGATCTAAAAGTGCATCACTCAAGTGGCTTCCCGACAATGTACACTTACACACAGAAGGTTATCTTTCTGTTGTATTTAACTCATCATTTCACATTGATTGGATTAATCGTCGCAACTTACAGTTATAACGTCAAGCGCTCCTCAGATGCCATCCAGAAGTGAGACTGAATAATTGACGATAATAATTTTGCACGTTTGGTATTCGCGTCCTCTTCATCGCGTTCGGCGATCACGAACGCGTCATTGTCACGGACGGGTTTCGTCTGCAGGTAGGATCGAGGGCAATGTTGCTGTGTGGTTGTTAGCGGCTGAAGTGATCTGCTGGTCATTTTTCAAATCTGGCAAATTTGGACAGTGACTACTCTCTCTGATTTTCGAACAATGTCACGGGAACTTTTGACGCCCACCGCGACGCAGGCGGCGCGTGTTTATAGTTGGCATCCTGAACAGGTGATTGCTAACAACGCTTGTCCTGAAGATATCTGAGACTAGATGGCAGTTCTTGGCATTTTAACAATGTCATCCATCACCTTTGGAGTGGAGCAATGGCACCCTGGCCCTGAGTTCGATTCCCAGCCATGGCTAATATCTGAACCTGTCCTGGTCACTATAGTTGGAGTTTGACTTCTCTATTGGGGGGGGGGGGGGGGGGGGGTGCGGGGGGGGGGGGGCTTGACCCCCCCGTGCCCCCCCCGCACCCTCTTCACCAGCCTGCACTGACCAGCGTGGTGAAGTATGGTCAAAAAAACCATCACGGCCAAAACGGCGTGGAGAGGTTTTCACCCAGGCATGCATTGACAAGGGCCTGCAAACTAAACCCGTAATTTTATTATTATTTTTTAACAAGATTCCTCTACCTTTCAGTGCAATGGGATCGGACAGGATCCTCTGCAGGACTTCAGTGGGGAGCTTCTCGAAGGCCTCGTTGGTCGGAGCGAAGAAAGTGACGGCGCCGTCCTTCTCCAGGTCGTCCAGCAGGCCAGCCTCTGCCACTGCAGCCTGGAGAATGTTCAGCGGGAGAGGGTGTGTGTGTGTGGGGGAGTGTGTGTGTGTGTGTGTGCGGGGGAGTGTGTGTGTGTGTGTGGGAGTGTGTGTGTGGGTGTGTGTGTGTGTGCGGGGGAGTGTGTGTAGATGTGTGTGTGTGGGGGTGTGTGGGAGTGTGTGTGTGTGTGTGGGGGGGTGTGTGTGTATGTGTGTGCGTGGGAGTGTGTGTGTGCGGGAGAGTGTGTGTGTGTGGGTGAGTGTGTGTGTGTGCGGGTGTGTGTGTGTGTGCATGGGAGTGTGTGTGTGTGTGTGTGCGTGGGAGTGTGTGTGTGTGTGTGCGGGGGAGTGTGGGTGTGTGTGTGCGGGTGTGTGTGTGTGCGGGTGTGTGTGTGTGTGCGTGGGAGTGTGTGTGTGTGCGTGGGAGTGTGTGTGTGTGTGCGGGGGAGTGTGTGTGCGGGTGTGTGTGTGTGCGGGTGTGTGTGTGTGCGTGGGAGTGTGTGTGTGCGGGGGAGTGTGTGTGTGGGGGTGTGTGTGTGTGGGAGTGTGTGTGTGTGGGAGTGTGTGTGCGGGGGAGTGTGTGTGCGGGTGTGTGTGCGGGTGTGTGTGTGTGCGTGGGAGTGTGTGTGTGTGCGGGGGAGTGTGTGTGTGGGGGTGTGTGTGTGTGGGAGTGTGTGTGTGGGGGAGCGGTAGTGTAGCGGTTAGCGCGCTGCGCTATGAACCTGGCGACCCGGGTTCGATTCCCGCTCACGGCTAACACCAGTGACGATTATCTGAACCGGTCCTGGGCCCCCCCTAGGTCGACTCAGCCTTAAATGAGTACCTGGTGCGGTGTGTAAACATCGCCACTAGGGAGACAAAGGCGGTCGGGCGTGGTGCTGGCCACCCACCCCCTCGTGTACCGTTCCGGCCTTCATAGGTGCTCGCTAACAGCACTTGCCCCTACAGTCTGTTCAGGCTATACGGGGGATCTTTATCTTTGTGTGGGGGAGTGTGTGTGTGTGCGGGGGGGAGTGTGTGTGTGTGCGGGGGAGTGTGTGTGTGGGTGTGTGTGTGTGCGGGGGAGTGTGTGTGTTATAAAAATAATTACGAAACGTGCGGTTAACATCTACATGCACTGTTGCAGTCCCATAGTGGCAATGGCGATGTGCACCCCTCCTTACTTCAGTGTACAAGCGATCATGGTGAAACACATTTTTGTAAATATTTTACTCTCTTGACTATTCTTCTCTGTGCTTCACCATCCCACACTGGCCAGGCATAGTAAGGTATGGTCAAGCAACCCCTCGTGACCAAAAGGCGTGGGGAGGCCTTGTTACAGCAGTGCATTGATACGCAGCTTCTAATACTGGTAGGTACCACCTGGTTCCACCAGCCCACAGGGGATTATTGTGTCCGTCCGTCCGTCGTGCAGGGAGGGGCTGGGTGGGGGGGGAGGGGCTGGGTGGGGAGGGGAGGGTGGGGAGGGGTGGGGAGAGGAGGGTAGGGAGGGGTTGGGAGGGGAGGGTGGGGAGGGGCTGGGTGGGGAGGGTGGGGCTGGGTGGGGGGTGGGAGGGGTGGGGCTGGGTGGGGAGGGGCTGGTCACCCCGTGGTGCCCTTATAAAACTCAACGTTTAATCTACTCACGCCGGCTTGTGCCCGCCCTCACAGTCGGCCATATTTTCGGAATACACCACGCCGCCGTTGATCCTGACCATTGACCGAGCAACCCAACGTTCCTACCAGTTCCTTCCGCAGGAATGTGTTATATTATTCTATTATTATTAAGTTGCATTACGTATTTGAGATTACCGCAGAGTAGGTGGTAAGTGCTCGTGCGTGCGTGCGCGCCTCTTAGTGGGTGCTTGTGCGCGTGCTTTTCGCGTGTCACTTGAGCAATGTTGGCACAACAACAGACGGGGCTTTAGAAGTAAAATAACTTCCAAGCCGATGGTGACCTTCAGATAACCCGATTAGTTATCGGAAAGCAAGATGTTCTTAAGGCATGCCGTTTTTTGACGTTTAAATATATATTTTTTCTCATGCAACAGCTCTCATTAGTACGCGTTCAGATAAACTGTTTACTCATGATTAAAACATGGTTCAGGAGTTACAATTTTTTTCAATGTACAGTCATTAATAAATCCGTTGCTGAATCAACGCATCAGCAGGTCATGTTAGTCGCGGGCATGGTTCAGTGTGGGTTGATAAAGGGAGGCCCAGGACTGCTTCAGATGTCATTCAGATTTCAGTTCAGGTCATCGGGTTCATAGCGCAGCGCCCTCGACAGCTTGCCACTGCTCCGCCCTGATGAGACTATTTACTTATCAGATAAAAAAAGCGGCGAAGAGTAGACAAAGACTGTTGATACAATTATTTCTTTACGGTTGAAGTTGACCCAAGATTCGTTCGAAAGACATTCCTTAACAATAACCACTGATTTTAGCCACGGCTGGGAATTGAACTCAGGTAGTTGGTTTCAGAGCACAGTGTGTGCTTACCAATGGGCTACTGCTCGACCCCTGGTATGGGTAGATTGTAATAGATTTGCATCACCATGGCTTACAATACACGTGAGTGGGGAAGTTCTAAGTATCGTAACATTCTAGATTTGAAGCTTTCGTGACTGCAAGGATTCATATTCTTAGGTTTTTTCGGTAAAGTCACGTAGGTAAAACATTAAAATTAATAAAAGTAAAATAAAATAAAAATAAAATAAAAATCACGACGTTTCGGAGGCAACACAAGCTTCCGTCTTAAGGTGGAACCGTCACAGCACGACCGTCACAGCACAACAGCTGTGGGTGCCACACGCAAGGGGATTGGCAGCAGAACGCAGCATATTTATTCGTCGTGAAACTTTGCCTCTTGTAAACTCGCTGCCACATGAAGCACCGGCTTGAGGCCACGTACGTTTCATCACTGGCGTAAAAACGATAAACAATTTCTTTGTTACTCCAGGAAAGCCCAACTGCGTCTGAAGGGTAGTTTTCAGGTGAGTTCTACTTTAGGGTGCCGGAATAATTTCTGTCTGTGTTTTTGAATGTTCCTTTGCTCGCCCTGAATGAGATGAAATGCTCAGACTCTCCAATTGAATATAACCTCAGCTGTTACACTGCGCCTGGCTGTATCGAGAAGTATAGCTGCCACACCTTTTCCATAAACATGCAACCCATAATGCAACGCATTTAATATACAGTTTCCACATCTTCAAACATTGCCTTATTTTTGTCTTCTGCGGACTGTGTCCATTGCTGCACCATTCATGGGCACGCTCAGCTATTGCAAGATTTTCAAATAAGTCTTTCCCTCAATTTTGCTGCAAGAGGAATCTATTTTGAACCCAGACAGAATAGTGGATCACGCTGTGGTATAGAACTGCACGCAGAAGGAACTAATGACATTATTTTTATCCACACTATGGGCACTCCTTCCCGCATGCCCTATTTGCGAAGGAATGTTCGTAACACAGCAGTCAAGCTGATGCGTATAAGTTCTCAAAGCTAGAATGTTGCCAATTTGTATAAAAACCCATATTTAATGCAATGTGGATTTATATTTTGAAGCGATTAATGCAACTGACTCCATCCATTCACTACCCTTGGCCGAGTTCGAACCAGGGTCTCAGCGGTGCCGGCACTTGTGCACGTGATCTCCCGAGTCACCCGTGACATGTATTCGAGTTTCGATTTAAAGCTTTTGTGACTGCAAGGATGCATCTTCTTGGTTCTTTCGGTAAAGTCACGTAGAAGGGAAGTAATAAAATAATAAAAAATAAAACATAATAAAATAATTCTCACGACGTTTCGGCCACAACGCAAGCAGCCGTCCTCAGGTGAAAACCAGGTCTGTCGAGGCGACAGCATCTGACAGACCTGGTTTTCACCTGAGGACGGCTGCTTGCGTGGCCGAAACGTCGTGAGAATTATTATTATATTTTTTTATTTTTTTATTTTATTACTTCCCTTCTACGTGGTGACTTTACCGAAAGAACCAAGAAGATGTATTCGAGTGTTTTCCTCTAGAACTCCAAACGCTTCGACCCCGTGACCACCAGCCTGAATCCCGGTGTCCCTTACCCGCAGCGTGGCCAGGTTATCATCCGACTCGAGGATCTGTCGCATGTTCGTGGAGGGCGGCGCGATGACCCTGTCGATCACGTGCACCACGCCGTTTGTGGCCAGGTTGTTGGGCTTGAGTAGGCGGGCGCAGTTCACGGTGATGATCTGCAAGCAAGGGACAAGTCAAGTGAAATTTTTTTATTCTGTTTTGGTTCGCATATCGTTGCTACCTCTCTGGCACGGACGCGCCACTGGAAAGGCGTCGTCGTCGCAGCATTATAACACTCAAACGCAACATCGACATTGGAAAGCTTCTTAACGATGATAACGAAAATATATATAGACGAACTACCTACAGTTGATTAAAATGTAAAATGTAAAAGCAAGATGCGGTTGTGAAACTCCGCGGGCGATCTCGTGGGATTAAAAGCAACGGGGTCCGGTGGTGTCTTGAATCAGCGTGCGTTAAATAACAACAACAACAACTCCCAATTGTTAAATATAATATTGGTCGTGAAAGCCTACGTACTGTGAACAATTCACTTTTAAACACACGTTTGTCTTTGGATGTTTATGATTAATTCGCGGCCGAAACTTGAGAAGCCGTGATGAGGGCACACACACACAAAAAAACCCGTTTGCATGTTTTTGTAAATCGTCCTTTATTCCCAATCTGGCCTTGTACCTCCAGCGATTGTGAAAACCACTCGGGGCAATGTGGCCCGTGTCCAGAAGGGTAACATCCGTGATCACGACGCAGCCTTAGAACCGTTCAGTTACAAATCGCATTTGCGAATGTGACCGCATCTCTCACGGACGCGTTTCATAGCTGTCAACCCCTTATCAGTGTCCCACCTTATTACAGACCATGTCAGACCTCATTGGTCACCCCATGGCCCGTATAAATCTCAATGTTCATCATAAAAAAGTCCCATCACAAGGGATAAACACAAACAAATAGACAAACACGACCTATGTATTTGTTGCCCTTATTGAAACGGCTGTGCGCCGTATGGACCTGGAAACTCAATATTTTCCTGTGCAAGAATACGGGCGGGTAAACCGTGTGGGTTGACGCGGTGTGCTGTGGTGTTTTGCCACTCACCCCGTTGGGGTAGTGGTGGACCATGACGCCCAGCTTCTCGTACATGGAGGTCAGCGTGCTGCTGTGCTTGAGGTCACTGGCCAGGAGCCTGCGGTTCACCATGTGGTAGTAGAGGGCATTCCGCAACTCCCGGTTTACGTTGCTGACCAGCGCGTCCAAGACTTCCTGGAGGCATCGTGCGCGTGCGTGCGTTTGTTGGGGACAGGTAAAAGATATCGTCATTATAGAGAGACAAAGGCGGCCGGGCGTGGTGCTGGTCACTCTTACCCTCGTCGCGTGCCTTGCCGACCTTCACAGGTGCTACTCGTTAACAGCATTTGCCCCAACAGTCTCTTAAGGGCTACTCGGGGGATGTTTGTCTTTCGGGATAGGTGAGTGTGAGAGAGTCAGAGCAGGTGAGAGACTGACAGCCCAGAAGCATTGGAGAGGAAGGAGGGGAGCGGCTGAAGGGGGCTGATACCCCCCCTCGCCTCCTCCTGAAAGATGAGCCCCCTTTGTGAAATTCCTTATAGTCAAATCGCAAAAAATATTCACGCAAAATTTACGACAATTTAGTTGTGGGCGTCGCGATGAGAGTTCGAGCAGAATACGTGGTCGTCAAACGCAGATGAAACCGTCACTAATTCCTGTTCAGCGTTTGTTTAAATTTGTCTGTGTCATGCCACCCACCCACCCACCACCCCCGTGACTTGATGCACTCCTCCACATTCAACGAGGTCTCACGCTCCGGGAGGTTCGTTGGGGAGCGAGACACCGTTACGCACGCACGCGCACGCACGCACACGCACGCACGCACGCACACGCACGCACGCACACGCACGCGCACGCACGCGCACCCACACGCAGAGAGAGAGAGACCACGGCCACATGCAGTACACACGCAGATGGCCTGGCAGCTCACAATACCCCGCACCAAGGAGCAATGTTCCCACTCGGATAATTGAAAACGAATGTTTCCCATTAATCACGCACGGTGACATGCAAATCCCAGGATACTGAGAACTGATTGGAAATGAATTAACAGGGGAAATGCCATGGCAGGTGGGCCGAGTTGACCCCTGGCTGGGATTTGATCTTGGAATCTCATTATTGCGAGTTGCGATGCACTCCAAAGGGGGTTACACACCGACTACCAAATAACCTCGACTGTGCCCCCATCGTGTCAACTCTTGGAAGCTGAGCAGAGTTTGCGTCTCGTTAATTCGGGGGTGTTGTGGGCTTAGTGTTCAAGCTGACTCGGGTAACTTCTGGACAGCAATCTAATCTATCCGTGTGAGGCTTTGAGCGTTGTGCCTTCGTACGCATTTACATTGCTGGGTGTACAGAGACTTGGGCATTTAAGAAACGTGCCCATTGCTTCAACTGCCACGGTGGGAGATCGATGGAGCGACCTGTGGGTTGCAAATCCCGTGTGCTAATTACGCTCCACCCCCGTAATTACTGTTATTACTCATTGTTATTATCGCCACATCGTATGTGACACATTTGTGTTTTTTCTGCAATATTTTGCTGTCTTTTCTTGGATTTTCTGTTTGCACTTAGTCACATATTCACTTTAAGATGTTTTTTGTTCATGTTTTTGTATTTTGTTTGTTGCGGTTGCACCCGATTCAAGAGCCGAATGGCTCACAGGGCTATACCTAATACATGAACTTGAACTTGTTACAGCTGATAGCTCCCACTTATAACCTGGCTACAATGCCACGGCCATGAGTGCCATACCCTGTGGATTGGGCTCCAGAAAGAAGCAGGATCGGGCAGGATGGGGTGGGGCAAGCAACGTACGGTGCCGGCATGCCCATAGCCGCTGTCTTGGTTGAATAATTTGGTGTTATTTTCAAGAGCGCCTTTGCCATGTGGGATAAAACCGGGAAGTGCTGTATGGTGGGGAGCGGTGGGGGAGCGGGTAGCTTGCTGCGCTACTCAACCTGGCGACCCGAGTTCGATTCCCACTCACGGCCACCAACACTGGTGACGATCATCTGAATCGGTCCTGAGCCTCCCCTAGGTCGACTCAGCCGCAAGCGAGTACCTGGTGCGGTGTGTAAACATCGTGCTAGGCCACCCACCCCCCTCGTGTACCGTTCCGCCCTTCATAGGGTGCTCGCTAACAGCACTTGACCCAACAGCCTGTTAAGGCTATACCGGGGGGGATCTTTGTCTTTTGCGTGTCGGTGGCGGTGGCGGCGGTGCTGGTGGCGCTTGTCGTGGGGCTCGCTCACCGTGGGAAGCTCCGTCCACCCCTCGTTCTGCGGGGCGAAGTAGGTGACGGTTGCGTGCCCGTCCAGCTCGCCGCGTAGCTCGGCGCGCTGGGAGTATTCCTGCGTCGCGGTGGCGTCCACAGTCTCCAGCGTGCTGAACACGTTGGACAGCGGCGCGACTGGCAACGCGCGAGGCACACGCGCACAAAGATGAGTGCAGGTCAAGATCAAGCAAAATTGTACGCGTGTCAGAATTGGCTTCCGTACGATCCCACCATGGGACCGTACGTTGCCATTATGGCACGATGCGATACCATCGTGCTGTGCCATGATGCTCGCATGGTACCATACGATGCCAGCATGGCTCCGTGCGGTGCCATGACGGCAACGTACGGTGCCGGCATGCCCAACGCCGCTGTCTTGGTTGAATAATTTGGTGTTATTTTAAAGAGCGCCTTTGCCATGTGGGATGAAACCGTAGTCCTCGCAGGAAAAAATCCATGCGGCACGTGGCAATATCACTCAAAAGGTCCTTGCAGAGGGAATGAATGGACCAATTGTTGTACTGCCATCTCCTGGTCACCTATGGGGCGCTGTGGGATTAAGAGTCTGAAACATACGAGATCCAACAATCGTTAGCACAAACGTGCTATATTACAGGCATCCAATTCCCAAACTATGCTAATCCACTGCTCCATGGTTTCAAGTAAATAGAATAGTTGTGTGCATGGTTGTTTTTTTATATTTGCACAAAAGTCCAATGTTGCCAAAGCAGACCCCGTCAATTCATTGAAGCCTCGTATAGCGTTTTTATGTCTTAAGTGTTTATAAGTTCTTCCAAAGGCCCTTTTAAACACGCTGTTCTCCCAGCTGTATACAAGAGGCACACGTAGCTTGTGAAACGGCAGCCGCACAGTTAGAACCCAATGTTCGTGAAGGGCGGTGCAGCTCGTTCAACTCACTTGCAGGGCATCCTTTCTCTCCCTCAATCGAAATGAATCCAGGGCAGCATTCATAGTTCACAGTTCTATGAACAAAACATTGACAATCCAGCTTTGATAAAAAAAAATATGCCTCGACAAAACAAATACAACGTGCACCAATGCCAAGGGGACGTTACATTATTTGTTGGTAAAATTAAAGATAAGAATAAAGTTCCGTGCAAAGTATGTTGCTAGTTGGCTTAGCTGACGAGTGTGAAGGCGGTGCAACTGCGGTCCACGGGGCGGAGGGGCACAGAAGCTGGGCTATGAAGAGAGGGGGAAATTGGATCGAGCCCCCGCCCCCCCATATCCCCATTTCATCCCTTGCATCAGGGGCCCCATGCCAGCCAAGCTATCCCTACTCGATCATAGGCTGTGCAGTGAGAGATACTCTAGCTCCTTGTAGTGGCAAGACTGCTAAATGCACTTATTGAGTAAAAAAAATAGCAGGGTTTGTTCCTTTAGCTTATGAAGAAGGAAAACACTCACCCCTGCTGACTGTAGCGAGGATGAATGCGCAGCGAAATGAATATGCTCGTTACAGCACGTTTGTTGATGGTGGAAGCAATTACTTGAGCTGGGTTTTAAGATGTTTTTTTATGGTACAGCATTTCGTTTTGCCATATATTTGTGTTCAAACCGAAAACTCGTCATTTGTATTAACACATTTATTTGTTGCCTATATCGGCAGCATGCCTGCTGAACAAAAATACAATATCACTCTAAGCTCGCAATTCTCAAGACAAAGCCCCTGTGACATTTTGATGAATTGTAGCTGGCCAGACATGACTTTTTTTGGTTGAAAGAAATATCAATACATTACAAATGATCACAGAAGGATACTTTAACATCATAAACCACCTTAATTTATGAATTAATAGTGTCCATGCTCGCTGGTAGACAGGAGAAGACACGCGACCATAACCACAGTTATAGCGAGGGGTATATCGGATGTGGTGTGCGGCGTGCAGAAAATTAAGCACCGCACACAAAAAACACATCTCATTATACGTTAAAATTGTAACATTGTGCACTTAACGTGTCCTCAATGCTCGGCGCAATTATTAAAAAGCATAACATGCCGTATGTTCACGATCATCGGTGGAATTTCATTTCAAGCTGTGTAATCTCGAAGGGGGAAAACCATTTCACTCGATAAAGCATCACGCGATAAAAGATCATAAAATATTACGCGATAAAATATCATAAAATATCACTCGGTAAAAATCATAAAATATCACCCGCCGCTCATGCCGATGGAACCCCCCCACCCCCCACCACCAGAACGACGCGGGGGGCGGGGGGGCCCAGAGATGGGACACGAGGGTCGGTCTCATCTTGTTTGCTCGGTTCGTACGAAAATATGTCGAACTATAACGATTAGAATAATAATAAGATTCCTACCCCCCCCCCCCCCCCCGAGCTTTACATAGCCTTACATTTATGCAGTCGGCATGGTAACGGTGGATTGCAATCCGCCCTGTGCCCCGGGTGCAGAGAAAATCGTCAAGGCGGTTCTCCCCTACGCGGCGCGTGCCTTTGATGTCTAGACGCGGGCCACATGTTACCATTTAATTTGCTCTCCGCTCTGCTGCTGCTGCTGCCGCATGTCCGTCCCCAGAGCCCTTCCCAGTCCCACTCGCCCCCCCCCCCCCCCCCCCCCCAGGCGGCGCGCGTCAAGGCTTCTTCTCAGCTCTGGGTTTGGGGAGGCTAGAAACCTGGTAGACCTGCGAACCGTGATGGTCAGACGCGATACTGCCCATCACGGAGGATAACCCGTCCGTCAAACCGTCCCTGGGGGCAGTATTCGGGTCCTGGCCATCACGGTTCAGAGGCGCTGGGTTCTCAACCGGCTGGTTTCGTCTCGGTGCGAGTCGCGATGCGCGTTGTGTGTGATGGCCAAATCGTACGGGGCAACCCAGGTGTACAATCAGGGCCGGATTAAGGCACGGGGACTTTAGGGGTTGCAACCCAGGGGCCTCCCGACAGCTTGACGGGGCCTCCAGAGATGAAGTGGAAAGTTATTTAATTTGTGAATGCCGAATTTTATTTGTTGTTCGCCTTGTAAAACGATTTTTTCTTCTATAACTTTGTTTTCCTGTTTGAAAATATTACTGGGGGGCCTCACAGTACCTGGAGCCTAGGGGTGTCTACAAAATCTGAATCCGGCCCTGTGTACAATGCAATATATTCTGCGTGTGTGTGTATAGCGCTCTTCATGTGGAGCATCCCAGGGCGCTGTATAACAAAATATTGCGAATAAATTAACATGTGACACTTTAGAATTGTATTGTAACGCGTGGAATTCAATGTCTTTGTTACGGCGCTGGCCAAAAAAATGTAGGCAATGTTGTACACATTGACATCATTAATAATAATAGTGATCATTCACAGTCTTTTGTCATCCACTGATAGATGAATTCCTCCCTCATGCCTCATAAGTTGAGCCACGCTGCTCAGTGCAGGCTGGTGATGTGGGGAGCACATGCCCGATTCACCTATCATTTGCCATTGATGTTAACCATGGCCAAGATTCAAACCTTGGTTGCTGGGTTGTCAGTGCAGCGTGCTAACCATTGCACCTCCACCCACATTACAACCCCTCCACCCCCTTCCCATAACACATTGATGATATATGTGTGTGTATAAAACATTCAGCAACTCCAATCCTTCAGGGAAAGCCAGGTCAAGTCACGAGCTGACAATGCCAAGGAATGATTGATTTTAATAATTACACGTTTCAGAAATACGTGTCTTAGTTCGAAATGGCGAGTGCAGATAGCTTCCAGTCGCCACCACCACCAGCCACTGTTGCAGAGATCCACGCGACACGTGTCATTATCGTCCTTAATTTCATCTGGAGCTGAGCTCTGGAAAACATTTCTCTCTCACCCCCCCCCCCCACTCCAGCGGGGTGGATGTGATAGGGTGCAGAGAGTTGGGGGGGGGGGGTTGGGGAGTCACAGAAAATACTTTTGGAGAAATTCAGTCGTGCTCCTGTTGTTGAAGATGTTAACTTTTGTGGTCAGTGCTATAGTTATTTCTATGTTGCTGCTGCTGGCTTTTTCTTCAGTAGCGTGTAAATCCTGATAACTTTTGAAAGGTTAAGCAGTGGCATGAATTAACGGCCAGGGTTTTTGACTGGGAAATCAGGCAAGCAGGCATTCGCTCCATAAGCCAGACTTGGAGTTTGGCCATAGCAGGCTTAGCCAAATATAAATAACTGGCGGTTGACATTTAAGTTTGGCCAATTTTAGGATGACCCAAGTCCAGAACTAGCTCACTGAATAAATGCCCAGTTACCCAGTGGCTCAGTGCAATCCTGTTAGCATGTGAGTTGCATATAAAAAAAATTCAATTCAACAACAATGCGACGCATTTGTTTAGAACTCTCATATATATATAACATCATACGGGTTGGGTGGCCTTTTTTGGCAACAGCCATTCTTCGGAGCGGAGAGACACGGGCAAAGAAATTGATCGATTTAGAATTGTATAATCTCATTTTACTCGGTCGTGGGGCCATGAGAAAGTCTGGTCAATTAAAATAAAGTTGACTTGATGAATGCTTCATCGATATCGAAGCACATTTTCCGTGAATATACTTTGAGTAGCAAAAAAACGTATACACTCAACAATACATATTAAGATTACAATAGCTGTTGATGCCACCAACAAATGTGTGCACATATAGCACTGATTAAATATAAGGCAGTGTTAATGAAGAATAAGCTGATTTGTTTTATTCAAGTTTTCGTACGACTGCCAATGCAGCCCATTTCTTTGCTTCATTCATTTCATTTTTGTTAATAAACCAGTCATTAAGCAAACACAGTATACAACTACGTGGGATGTGCACACACATGCGTAAGCTGTCCGTGTCATGTGAATTTCTCCCTCCCCAAACCGACCGCCTTCCCAGCCCTCCTTACGTCGGCTTGCCGCAGATCTTCTTCTGATACCAGGACTTGCACGAAGAGAAGTAGCGCTTGCTCGTGCCGTCAATCTGCTGCACGGCACACGTGTTGGCCCTGTGGGGACGCACGCAGATGGGCCGGATGGCCTCCAACCTCAAGGACGGGAACTTTCCAAGCTGTCAAAATTATATTTATGCACCCCGTCGTTAATCCACCGCTGAATGAAGGCCTTTCTTTCCCACGCCGTGGTCAGTCAAGGGGGTTGCCTGACCATACTTCACCGCGCTGGGCACGCGTGGCTTTAGGTAGGCGGAGGAGTGCCCAGAGCGCGGGTTTAGAGAGGTGACTCGCCCCTTGACGTTAGTCGCGGCCGGGGATTGAAACGTGGGTGGCCATTCATTTTAGAGTGCAGTCTGCTAACGGCTGTGTCACTACTCCCCCAGAATATAGACATTATTAACAGCCAATAGTGATGTATGTACATCATTGTACCTAGCGACACATAACGATTTCCGCTCACGGCCAACACCAGTCACGATTATCTGAACCGGTCCTGGGCCTCCCTTAGGTCGACTCAGCCTCAAATGAGTACCTGGTGCAATGTGTAAACATCGCTACTGGGGAGACAAATGCGTCCGGGTGTGTTGTTGGCCTCCCACACCCTCGTGTGCCGTGCCGGCCTTCATAGGTGCTCGTTAACAGCACTTGCCCCAAAAAGTCTGCAAAGGCTATGCTCACTGAGTATCAAGACTTCTTTAGGAGTAATTTTTTTTTGTATTTTAGTTGAGTCATTTTGTTGTACGTGGAAATAATCTGGAATCCCTGGAGACAAACCCACACACGAGAGGAGAATACAATCGATCGCCTGCTTGCTGTACTGCCTTGTGAAGGCACCTCATTGCCATGAAGGTGGGTTTCTAATGCCCACACCACAGAACCCATCAGTTATGCAGGGGGAACTAACACTGCGGATCATATTGTCAGTGATGTTAATGGGAATCCGTTTTGGGGATATGCAGGATGGGGACGAAAATAAAACGGCGATAGTTGCGGATAATAAGAGTTGCGATGTGCATATGAGAGGAGTTTAATTGTAATGGCTCCAGCTTGGCGTGACCCACCAACCTTACGTTCCAGTGCATGTCTCACAGCTGTACATCACCTTGTCAGCCAAATAAAAAAAGAGTTGCTTCAGGGTTTGTCAGGAATGCAAAACGCTTTTCCACAAATGTCATTGGAAGGTTTTTTTTTTTACTTTAAAAGTCAGAACCTTGGAAGTTTATTTTCCATAGGGAATGTGACCATAATAACCCTAACCGAGGAAACCTTGAATAGTTTTCATATTTGAGCTCTAAATTCTCAGAGCCAAAACTGAAATCCCACAATGGAAACTTGGTGTGTGTGTGTACACGTGTGCTGATGGAATTGTGGGGAACGCTACTGCGGTGGTTAGCACACGGCACTACGGACCCGTCAACGCGAGTTTGATTCCCGCCCATGGCCAATAACAGTGGTGAATCTTCGCGACCGGTCCTGGGCCTCCCCTAGGCCGACTCAACCTTAAATGAGCACCCGGCCGCGGTGCGTAACCATCCGTACAGGGGAACACAAAGGCACGTGGACACCGCCTGTGCCGTGCGGACTTTCACGTATGCTAGCGAGCAGCACTTGCTCCGACAGTCGGTGGAGGCTTTACGGGGGATCTTTGGCTTGTGGGTGCGATTGCATAAGGCGATTAAACGTGAACGGGAGAACTTGAAGCTGGAGACATTTTCAAAGCCCCCTTGGTTGTGGGCCCATAACAATTCCAGATGCTCTCGTAAATCACTCCCCATAAAAATAACCTTAAATTAACATTTTGAAAGCATCGTTTTCGCTAAGATAGCACGAGCCGTCCGATTAATTAATGAACTCAAAACTGTGACCCTTCAGTTGATTAATGTAACAGACCTCGTAATATGTTGACCGTTTGTTGCCAGTCAAACATTAATTGCGTAATGTAGTTTTTATGGGGTTTCCTTTCAATGATTATCTGTATGAATATATGTACATATTTAGTATTTGTATACGAAGATGTACACTCTCTATATAACATATGCAGTAATATATACGTATCCTGTGTATATATATGCCAGGAGTAGTTTAAAACGTTTTAAGCTGAAAAAATTAAGAGTTTCACTCATCTACAGCATGGCTAATTTTGAAGCCTTTTATTATAGTATTTGCAAGTTATATATAATGCAGTTTAGATAATAAAAAAACACGTATGTTTATTTTTTTTTCTTTCTAGATTTGAAGCTTTCGTGACTGCAAAGATTCATACTCTTAGGTTTTTCCGGTAAAGTCACGTAGGTAAAAAATAAAATTCAAATTAATAAAAGTAAAATAAAAATCACGACGTTTCGGAGATTGCTGTATCAAGTAATACAGCAATCGTGCTGTGACGGTTCCACCTGAAGACGGAAGCTTGTGTTGCCTCCGAAACGTCGTGATTTTTATTTTACTTTTATAAATTTTAATTTAATTTTTTTACCCACGTGACTTTACCGAAAAAAAACTAAGAGTACGTATGTTTCTATTTATTTTTTAAAGTATTTTTTTCATTGAATGCCTCTCATCAAACAAGTCCAAAGGAGGTGCGGGCTGCTAGTTGGAAAACAAAAACGAGCATGTTAGATGTTGTATCTGCACTCAAAAACAAATGGATTGGCTTGATTCATGAATAACTGATGATGAAATATACACACCGGGACAAGAGACATAAAAAAGCACCAATACAAAGGGCCAACTTAAAGCAATGCAGATGATATGGGAGCAAGTGGTGGCTGAGTGACCCTGGGATCAGAGCACTGATCTGGCACCGATGAGACCTTGGGTTTGAATCCGGGTCTCGCTTGCGCTTGTTTCAACTGGGTTCTCAAGGCTAGCGAGGTGATGGTCTCAGTCACGTCACCAATGACTGCACAACAACAAAAAATCCCCCATCACTTTATAATTTGTGTTTTTTTCCCACTTGGTTTGAGTTAAGAAAAATGTTGCTTTGACTGCCAGGCGATGGACATTTCTCTGTAGCAGGTTAAGTGGTAAAATGCGCCCTTTAGTGTTTGTATAACAGGGTCTAGAGGGGATCTGAGAAACTGTTTCGTGACATCTGCTTCAATGAGCCTTTACTTTAACATACGGGCGTGATGGAATGCTCCGTGAGGATTTCGACGTGGCCAGTTTGTCACCCAGCATGATCCTGATAGCACAGTTGGAATAACACTTGAGGAAATGGCAACAAAACAAATAAGTAAAATCAAGGCAGTGAGGAAATTAAATAATGGCATCAGCGCTGGCAAGCTCTTCAGGCAGCAGGGCAATGAGATCCATCAAAGTGCACGGTTAATTTATTATGGTGACCCAGATGAAATACACTCCAATAATGTGACCAAGTATTATGACATTTTCCATTTTAACCCAATCGACCACTTCCCCATAGCCCGCTAACCAACTGGGCTCCAAGTAAGCTGAGAAATTCCAAAGCATTTTTCCAGAACCACACCGAAGGAAACAGGGAAAAGAGAATGAACTAAATGAATAGTGCCAGGTCATGTTGGGGAAACGGGCTGGCACGAGATCAAGCTATCCAGAGCAAATTACATCGTGAAAATCAGTCATGATTTCACAACAAATAGAGAAACACTGCGAATTTTCCATTTTTCTAAAACAAATGATTTATGCTTAACTGGCATTTGCCTGACACTAGCACGTGAGGTGGTCACTACTGGCATTGTATACAGTGAGTTATGTATTGTTTTAGTCTGTGTTCCTAATTATCCGCGTGTAATTGGATGGAATCCATCACATTTTTTAAAACTTTATTTCAACTTAAAATATCCGAAATGCATTCAACAAAACGTGAAGATGATATACTTATTTATACTGTTCATGAATCGAAACACATTTATCGAATGACTTTTACATTTGCATTTGTTCAGTGGATTTTTTAAAATACATTTTAATTTAAAAGAAAAAAAATACGATAATAGACTAAATTGAATCCAATTTGCCATGGAAGCTGACTGCATAATACTTGTGCACGGTCATTCTCTTCACCTTCGGAGGTATATATATATAAAAAAACAGGACATACTTAAATACCAGAATAGCGGCTAACCACACGCAAGTGCATTGTCTTGGGTGGTGTATTAAAATATTTCTATTTTTATTATGCAACTGAGAAAAAAACCTGGACCTTTAACGTCCTGCGAAGATTTACAGATTTTCCAAGAAAACATCTACCTCTAATAGAGGACGATCCTGGAGTAAAATTAGGACGGGTGGCAAGACCCATGGCGGTCAAATTTATTCGTGCCAAAAAGGTGGCAAAACACCACGATCCCGGGTCATGCCCAAAGCCTCACTCGCTCGTCGCACTTACCCCTCGCTCCTGCCTCGGATGCGGCTGTGTAGCAAGCAGTCGGTTGAAGTAGGGGCTCGCTTCCCCGTCGGGCAGCAGCAGCAGGAGATGCAGCAGTAAGGTGCCAAGCTGGGCCACAGACACACTCCGAAGTGCGCTTGCATACCCCATTGTTAATGTTACTGAACTAGTGGAAGAATAAAAACAACAACAACAACAATGCGTTTTGTCCTCAGTCTAAGTGGTGGTAGCTGGAGCCTCCTGGGTCCCGTTCACCCAAATTAACAGCACGGCTCACTGGCTCTTCCACTTTTATGTGTGCGTTAACGCTGGTGGGATTGGTTAGGGGGGTTGGTGGGGTGTGAGTAGGTTGGGGGGTGGGGGGGGGGCGTTGTTTGCAGCGTTGGAAGAGGAGAGGAAGGGGTTTTGAAGTTTCTCCAGGGATGTATGGTGAGGCGGGGGAGGGGGAGGGTGTTAGTAGGGAGTGGGTGAGATTGTGAGTTGGGGGGTAGGGTAGGAAAGAGAGCATGGGTGGGATGGTGTGTGTGTGTGTGTGTCAATTTTAGGAAAATATTTGGGATCCTATTAGAGACCCCATTCGCTCCACCCAAAGGCATCGCAACTTTTGTTTCTTTCCGGACTCCAGGAAATGTTTTGAACTTTCTCCCCAACCATCCACCCCTCCTTTTAATGAGCGCAATTTCAGCGCTGCATAGCTGCAATTACACAGGCTGTAAAATCTGACACCATGCGTGCAGCCGTTTTCCATTGCAGATGTGTGGCGATAAGAGATACGCTTTCATTTTTGGAGGTCAGGGGTGGAATAAATAAAGAAACGCATTTTTATGTTATTACTTCGTGCAGCACGCGTGCAATTTGGGGAAAAAATGCCACCCATTGATGGTTCGTTCTTGGTAATAACTAAATGAAACCACCTGCTATTTCACGTTATGAAATTTGCAAGCAATTATTGCATTTCAACTGGTGAACAATTATTTAATGAGTTTAACATGGTAAGTTGACTAATCATCTTCATTAATGAGCAAACTCTGAAAAACTTGCACCCAAATATATTCATGAACAGTGATATAGATACATACGTCTCTCCATCAGGCAGATATGGCAATGGAATTAGCTCATGCGGAGGCGCTAGATGGACCATTGCATCGCAGAACCTCGGCAGATGGTGGCAGCCTGGAGATACCTTCATCCAGCAGTGGATAGGTCATGGCTAATGATGACATCGTTTCATATTGAAACGGAAATCCGTGGGAATTCTATCAAGACGCACTCGATAAGTGAGCAAAGATGGGCACTTTTTTTCGTACACACATTTTCAAACTGCCACACCGAAAGCAGCTGAAAGGCAATTCCTTGCGAGCACGGTGATGACAATGAGACGGGACTCAAAGAGGCATGCTGCACATCGGGCACATAGCGAGAGAAGGAGACATCGCTCGGCAGGTCAGATACACGAAAGCAGTGGCGGCTCCTGCAAAATCTCTCAGGAGGGGCAAATGTCTGGATGATTGATAAGGATAAGGTCCACCCATGCAATGGATAAATTAACAGCTTAAGCATGTAAAGGCAACTTCACTTCTTTAATATTAATGAAAAATAAAGTGACTCTTACAATACATCTTGTTTGTTTCTATACTCACTATTAATACAATCCACTCAAGTTTATTTTATTAAAGATTCCACTAGGTGGCGACAAATTATATTGTTGGATGAAACGTGCTTACGTATGATGACGTAAGCACGTTAGGGCGAGCCCTCCCGGAAGCCATAGAGAATGCATTGCAGCGCCCCCCGGTCGAAAAAAAACATCTTTGAATGTAAGTCTATGGGGCCACTCGGGGCGATTCTCAGCCGGAGTGAAATCGCCCAAAAAGAGGCGGTACTCCACAGAACGTGACATGACGCTGATTGGACTATATCCAGAGGCACAGTGACGGCTATCGTGACTTTGTGGTTCAATGACATTGGTGGTGCGTCGCCCAATCGCCCTAATGAAGAAACCGCCCCTGCACGAAAGGCTCAAGCGGCAGGGTTAACGGTGAAGCAGGCAGAGGGAAGCGATCGTCAAGTCCATCTCTTGAGTTGGGGACGGAGGGAAGAAAATGGTGTCTTGGAGGCCAGGCCAAAAAGAGAGGGCAGAAGAGAACGGTGAAGAAGAGCGAGTACATATGTTGAACTTCTTTCGCACCGTACGTAGCCAGCCGTGTTAATCGGAGGTGCAGTGTTGAGTCTATTGGGTGGTGTTAGTCTATGTGCAGTATGTATGTTGAACTTCTTTCGTATTGTACGTAGCCAAGCTTGCTAATCGAGCCGTCCTCTGGCTGCCCGCACCCTCTTGAGACCCATCTCCTTGTTCAATCCATCAGTGGAGAGATCAAAGCCGACGATGACGATGCCTCAAGAATTGCCCCTTCTTTTCTGTCGATGAGGTTCTGCCTCTCGCTGTTGCGTCGTCATTTGCTCTTGTATAAAAACAATCTCTGTCCTGAAGCAGTCTGCCTGTTTTTCCCTGCTTAAAATAAATACATCTCAATAACTCTATAGATGTTTTGATTTAAAGCTTTCGTGACTGCAGGGATTCATATTCTTGGTTCTTTCGGTAAAGTCACGTAGAAGGGAAATAATAAAATAATATAAATATAAAACAATTAAAATTCTCACGACGATTCGACTGCAACACGAGCAATCGTCATCAGGTGTGTATTATTTCCCTTCAACGTGACTTTACCGAAAGAACCAAGAATATAACTCTACAGATGCCCACATTTGCAGTTATCTCTCCAGCATCTTGAGATACATTCACGCATCAACTATTAATAAACGTAACCTCAACTATCTGTATATATGTTTTATATTTCACCAGGTAAGGCCCACTGAGATATATAGCTATTTTTCAGAAGCGACCTGGCTCCCAGAAGTTATTGGCTTATCATGTGGACATTTGTAGCAGCCAAATACTATAAACACCCCGCCAATGCGCACATGTTTTATCCACCAGGGAAAGTGGGCAATGAACTTGGGTCACGTGCAGGAGCTGGACGGACCATTGCATTGCAGAACCACGAAAGATGGTGGTAGATGTGTTTTTTTTAAGCGTATAGGCGTTTTAGAAAATACACCGCCTAAATTCTCAATAAGTATAACCCGTAAAAACAAAGTTTTTCATCTATAAAGTCCTTTATATGCGTGGCGGCTAGAGTCCTCTCGTCCTCTGGCTTGAGATGGCTGCCACCTATGGGTCAGATGATTGCATTGCACCATTAAGCAATTGGTAATTAAATATAATATTTTTGTCCTAAAAAGTGTAAAATTTTGGGAAAAAATTTCACGAACATTAATTGTCTCGCACAACGAGTCTGTGTGCAAAATGTCAGCTCGATTGGATCACGGGAAGTGGGTTAAAAAACGACCGAAAGATTTGCACGGTCGTAAGCAAGCAAGCAAGCAAGCAAGCGAACTTAATATAAAGAATTTAAAAAAGCACTGAGGTGGTGCTCATCTGTTCACACCAAGATGGGAGACAGGAAGGCTTCGAGAGGCAATGTCTACCAACCTGCTTGACTGCAGGGGCGACACATAGTTTTGTTGAATGAGATAACTCGCGAAACAATGCGTGAGACACACGTTTCTCGAGATACAAGCAGGGTTTTTGTTGTTGTTTTTGTTGTAAGTATGTAACAGATAAAACAAAAATCAATGCCCTTATCTTTTGAAGTCCAAAGGCTTTGACATTATTCTTGCATCATGTACTTGTAAAACCCATAATTTGATAATGGCATGTGCACCGATGCCTACTTGATTGAGGGAGAAATCGGCACTTAAAAGAAGTATTTATTGATTGCCTATTGGCCAGTCAAAAGTCAAAGTGATTTCCGATGCTTAAATGAGCGGTGAGGCAGTGGTCACCTGTTAACCTCCTTGAGCCAGCCGTGGAAGATCAACATTCCAATGGCAGGTTGGAATTCCATCCAAATGACAACCACTGTTGGCTTCGTCACAGAGTGATTCCGTATTTTATCAACCCCAGGGGATGATGGGCTGGGTCAACCCTCAACTCGCAACCTCCTGATTGCAAGTATCTCGCTCTACCGCTGAGTCACGTGACCAGTGGAGAATTGGCCCTGACTATTAACAAAAACGAAACAATTATTTTCATGTTTTACCAGGCAAGCCCCACTGAGCTCTAAAAGATGTTTTCAAAAGCAAGCTGGCCACAAATGATAGCTCAACAAAGTGATTTATCACTTGCCAATTTCCCGCAGACAATTACTCGAAACGTATATTTCTAAATATTTCTAAATGGAAAACGGGAGGACCCGGAGAAAAAACACAATTTGACCACGGGGAGAGAGACACGCAAACTCAAATAAACAGGCGTCGGGGTCAGGATGGAACCCGCAGGCGAGGTCGTTAACATCTCGCCATCGAGGCGCTCCTAAAAAGATTGCACAAGCAACTTACGACACAATTTACAGTCATCCAGAAGTGACCGCATATATTTTACGCTTAGGCATTACGCTATCACTAACGCATGCTGACCATGTGAATAAAGTTAACGTTTCTGGGCGCCGGATGGGTGCGGGGGTGGCGGGGTTGTGGGGTGAGGTGGTGGGCGCTGGTTTGAGTTGTAGAGGGGGGCGCATGAAGAGAGGAGTATATATATATATTTTTTGGGAAGGTCACAGGTCAACTACTGACCGCCGGATGAGTAACGGCAAACGCACTTAACAGACCTGGCTAAACGCGAACCAGACTTTGAGACGAGAGTAACGTCCCTCCCCCCGGGGGGGGAGATGCGTGCGATCAATGGTATAGGATTTCCGACGCGGTCACTGCCTGCAAATATTGAAAAATGCATCCAAACAAATCACATATTGTGTGAACTACAAAAGAACTGCATGCGGGGTTGTACATCGATGCGGTTTAAGTGCTCGGATTTCCCTTAATACGTCCGCTGCCCTTTGCTTTTGGAATCTTCGCAAATATGAGCCCGGTTAGTTTTTGTGTCGGTGACCGTGCCATGGCCTGCCTGCTCTTGCGGGCATTGCGCTGCAGAGCAGAGGGCCGTACCGAGTGTCACTCCCACGTACGCACGGTGGATATTTCTCCGGGTACGCCTGTTGTCTTCTGCACAAAGCCAAACTGTTCACCATGGGATGGCTAAACGGTCTCAGAGCAGGGTCCTCAAAAAGAGTCCTGAGATTCAGCGAGGCTTTTCCTGGGTAAATAAATGGCGCTGTTAAATATTCATTCTACGTGAAATGGGGTTGTCCGCCCACAGCGTACTGGATGAACTAAACGGGATTCACTAAACATAGATTGTTATGTCTACTGTCGATGTCACAACGAAACACTGATATGTTGTCTGTAGCACGGTTACACGTGGCATTCAAAGCAATAAAATGTAAAAAAACATTGCCTGTGTATTTTATTTCAGCGCAATCATGTATAATCCCTTGTCAGGGAATCTGCAATGATAACTATCAATGCTTCCTGCACTTATTTTCTATACTGTGTGAACTGAGCTGCACATGGGGGATAGGGGATAGTGTTTTTAGATAATCCGCGCTGATATGAGGTCTCACGGTAGACACTCCTGCCCCCCCCCCCAAAGGGAATTGAGTGCATAAAGCGACTGAATGCGATCCCAAGGCAAAAGTTGGAGTTGGCAGCATTTTTTCCGCAGCGGAAAGAAACCCGCGGCAGTCGGCACGCAACCTAAGAAAGTTGTTTTAAACAAGACTCCGCATGCAACGGCGCGTCGTGTAGCTGTCACGTAAAGACGCTCGTTTGGTGTAAAGAGTTTTCCTCCTTCATCGTGTTTATGCTCAACGTTATGAAACGTGTGGCTGAGTGGATGAGGCTGGGGGCGTGAGTGAGGGGCGTTGGGGGTGGGGGGGGGTCGGTCAGCGGTATCGTAAATGAGCCAACGGCTCTTAAATTCCGTCCTCAAATGCTGGCGACCACGTGCGTTTAATCCCATTTCTCAAGTGCGGACAGTTTTCTGGTCTAGGCCCAGTCACGGAAAATTTCGTAAAAAAAAAAATTGGTTCATCCTGGGTCTCGACTGATTCATAAACGTGTCCGATGATTGACGTGGCCGCGAACTGTTCTTCATCGAGTGAGACTGGCTCACAGGAGCCCTTTGAAGTGCCCTCCCGCGGCTTCTACGTGACATCACCTTCTCAAGGCTATTTTCCGACATGACGTGATGATTTGCTGACTGCGGGGTTCTCAGGGTTCTTTGCCCATTGGCCTTGCGACTTGGATTATATATAATCACGCCTGATTTTAGTGAGGAAAGCCTCGCTGAGTCTCATATTCCTTTTCAATGAGGGTCCTGCCAAGTTTTTGAAGCGGGATTGGGGGGGGTGGGCAATGTTTCTGCGGTGTGTGATTCCAATTGAGTAATTAGCAGGCAATTTTTAAGCAATCGGATGTTTGGGCAATACCGCTGAGATGATCGCATGGTTTCTAGCTCTGGGAGGAAACCAGAAAACCCAGAGAAACCCCCACGTAGAGCAGGAGAACATAAAAATTCCAGGCAGCAAGGTGCCAGCATCAGGAATCAACCCCAGGCCCTTCTCGCTGTGAGACGCACGTGCTGACACTACGCCACGCCTGCCACGTTAGAGGTAAAGGTACGGCCCTGAAATTACAGGGCGCCACGGTGGCGAGATGTTAACTACCTCGCCTGGTATACAGGAGATCGTGGGTTCAATCCTGACCCTGACACTTGTTGTATATTTGGAGTTTGCACGTGGATTTTATCTCCAGGTTTCCCTTCCACATTTAGAATCAACGCGCGTTTAGAGTTTTTGGCTGTTATAAATGTCCACGCGATGAGCCACTTTGTTGAACTATCATTTGTGGCCAGGTCGCTTCTGAAAAAGAGCTACATAGCTCAGTGGGCGTTTCCTGGTAAAATAAAAATAGTTCAGTTTAGTTAACTTCAATCTTAGATAACTTGAACGCACCACTGCTCGCGGCAGGGCCCTCACTCGAGGGAGCACGAGAGAGCCCCTACAGAGGATATTTATCCAGATGTATTGAAAGAGGTATGGGATATAATCGGCGATAACATATAAAAAAGTACCTAAACAAATACAAGTGGACTTGGGATAACAAATGCACCATGCTCATTATATGGAAACCAGTGATGGCCTGGTGGTCAAAAAAGGAAGGTCATTTGGTGGTAACCTCCAAAGGGGAGATGAAGTTGCGGAATCAAGTTCACCGTGTGTTAAACGTGATTGGTCGCAGCTGCACAACACCAAAGGCAAAGCTGTCAAATAAATCCGGAGGAACACCTTCATCTAGCAGCGAAGAGTGAATGATGATGATCAGGTCAAAGGTCAATTTTCCACCCGACAAAAGCACATATGCCCACGGTACCGATTAACCCAGTGCAAAAGCACCCTCTTTCCCAGCTCCTTAATCTCCCTGCCATACCTTGTGCCAACGCGCCTCTCACCCAAGATTACGGTGATGTTGAATCACCAGTGATGTAACTGAAGAGTGAAACTCTCGCTCGTGTGTGCATCTGTGCGTCCGAGTGCGCGCGCTCTGTCCAAGCAGTGCGGAGAATTTGGCCCAAGTGCAGGAGTGTCACGCAGCGCTCTGGCTGCATCTGCTTCACAGTAGCCGGCCGCAGGAGTGGCTGAGGTTTGACTCGCAGCCAAAAGGGATGAGGGTGCCTTGATATCCTGAGCCACATGTGGCTCAGGGGAGGATAACAACAGCTGTTATGTTATTGTTGCGGGAGTGCGTCGCCAGCGATGGTAAATCTAATTCAACTTCTTACGAGGCATAAACACACCATCGCGTCTAATTGCCAACCAGTTTTAACGGCTCTCCGGTTGTTTGTATATGCTCAGCTTGTTCGTGACCACAAACGAAACGACATCAACCGTTTGAATTATCATTCGAGGTCAAAGGTCGAGCAATCTCCTCCTCAATTGCTTGCGCGCCACTCGTCTTTTGTTCACAGCCCGGAGTCGTTGGCGGAAATTCCACATTCTCTTGCGACCAGATCGCCCGGAATGCACCCGGTTTTGCCAGATCTCGAAAGCCAAGCAGCGTTGAGCCTGGCTTTGCGGCTGGATGGGTGACCACCATGCATACGACTGGAGTTGTCGGCTGCTGCTGGGCTACGTAGTCAGTTAAGGACAGGGCAGCAATATTTATTGTTGGTGTACTCCTATGCTCCAAAGTCTGTGCATCCCACCTACACTCGTACGCACTGACCAGTGTAGTGAAGTGTGGTCGATTAACCTCCCCATCGCATGCACGGTATTGAGAAGTCCGCATGCAGTTGTGGCAAAGGGCTGCACGTAATTCGTGGTGTGGCACAATGTAATCATCAACACCGTTAATTATTCATGACATGCCTGTGGGCACAATGGGTGGATTAAATTATGCTTGTGTCACTGATTTTTAGTGTGGGCTCAATTACAAATTCTCAAGTTAATTTTTCCTTCGGGCTGAATAACAGCACTGGGGAACCTGCAAATGAATTACACCCGTCTGCATATTTATGCGTTGTGTGTATATATATAATGTTATATTCTATACGTATATAAAAAAATAAACCCTAAATATTCCACACACACACACACATAGGAGTTTCCGCTATCCATCTCCTTGACAATAGCTGGTAAAAGTTAGCCTCACTTGACGCGTGGAATGCGTGCACCGGCGGTCACTCAGCCCCCCTCCGACCGCCCCCCTCGACTGCTCGGCGATGGCTCGTCAGGACCCAAGTGAGAGAACGCAGTGGCGGGACTTCATCTGACACCCAAGGAATTTCCCTCCCGTGCATCGCTTGGTGGGTGGTGGTGGAGGGGGCGGGATCTCAAAAACCGCGTTGACCGAGAGCGACACCACGTGGATTCTTTACAAGGAGTCTTGTTGTTGCTGAAGCCAAAATTTGCCTGAGATTATGAACAAATTAAGGGGGGAATGGTATAATTTGGCGCAATTGCTTTGCTCATGCAACTTGCTGGCAGATGAGCGCTCCCGCTTGACGGAGGGCTCAAGAAAGCCCCGACGCTTCCACCCTGGCCAGACGGCTTGGGAGATGTGGGAATTACCCACGTTTTACTCCCCCCCCCCTGCCCCCTCCGCCGTACACGTGTGGTGTCTCTAGGTGGACGGGGGAGGGTTCACGACGCACCAGGCCATTGATCTCCCACACCGGGGCGATTGAACCCGGTGACCTCTGGGCTGCGAATTCCAGCGTGCTAACCATTACGCCATGGCAACATCCCTGAGATAATAACACTGGTAATCGTCACACGATAAATACTGCAAAAGCAAAACAAAAGTGTGGTTCAACAAGTTTGAGCGAGGAAAAGACCTTTGAAGGGACACACCAAAAAAGTCGAAAACGCGGCAGAATGCGTGCACCTGGGGCAGTCATTCGAGAAGGATTCAGAATCCAAACGATGAAAAACAAAGGGGAATAACAGGAAGATGACGTTCCCTTTGGATACGCGATCATAAGAAGGGCCGCCCCTACCACCCGGTGGTGACCCATCCAGGTAACAGCCAGGCTCCATACTGCTCTAGCTGTCCGAGATCTGAACAGATCAGGTGCATTCGGAGTCAATTTTGGTTGTGGGATTAATGCCCATAACACGACTCGCTTTTGTAGGGGGGGACGGGAAGGTGAGATGCGGGGTCGGTTGGAATACGCGAGCAGTCGTGCAACCGCACGAACGGGAGCTGGTGCAATCGTCGATAAAGGTGCAACCCTGCAATTGCTTGCTCACACGACTGTTGGTGGAAGGCCATCCGCTCGTCGGCAGCCCAGAGAGCCCCTCCAGGCGGGAACTTGGCCTACTCTTCAACCCTGGCCAGACTTATCTTGGAAGCGGGCGACTGGTAGAAGTGTAAAATTATTCAGAGGTCATTTAACATCAAAAGACTGCGGTTGACATTTTGGTATGCTTTCAGCTCATTGTGATTAGTTCATCGAGCCGTATGACCTTATAATTAGACGTGCATAATAACTCTGAATGTGAGAGAAATATGGCATCCACTAATAGCAGTGTACGCATGGTGGCCTTCCCGTTAAAACAGCGTGCAATTCATTTTGACACCCTAATGATCCTCGTGTACGAATTCATTAATTATTCTGCAGTCAAAATTGCCTTCGTGGGTTACGGTCATAATTGCACGTCAAGCAGTGGTCCTTTCCAGTTCTAACTTTCATCGGATTTGATCATTTCCTGTAAGTTTCGCGTGGGATTTTAATTGCGTTAGCTGCTACATATAGCTCCCCCACCTATCGAGCGACCTAAGGAGGAACGCACAGATTGGGGGATATGATGGGAAGAAAAGACATCTTGTCGATTGCTGTGACGAGTGTGTGCTTGGAGCAGGCCATGTCACTAACTAGGAGTAAGACCCACGTTTGAGACTTACAACGGAGCGGCAGTAAAGGGACGATTTTCTGGTTTATCCAGGATGCTTTTGTTGCGCGTCGTCGCTTTAAGATGTTCTGTGTTCATATTTTGTTTGTTGCGGTTGCACCCGACTCAAGAGCCGCATGGCTCACAGGGCTCTACCTAATACATGAAACTTGAAACTTGAAAACTTGAACCACACTCGAGAGTAGATCCACGGCAGCGATGGAGCAATGAAATCAGACGATGCACAGGTGCTCTTCGTGATGGTTGTGTGGCCGTACTCTATGTACGTTGAACTTCTTTCGCACCGTACGTAGCCAACCATGCAAATCGGAGGTGCGGGGGAAGGACAATAAACTGAACACAAACAGCAGTCCTAAAGAAATTAGTTTTCAACATAGATTTAAAAGTGCACAGCTAGAGTCGCTTCCTAATATCGGAAGGAAGAGCGTTCCAGACGGCCGCAAAAATTACCATCTTTGTTCGATGGCTGCCAAAAGCCGCTGCGAGGAAGACCTGGACAGAGTGCAATAGCTTTAGGAGACATTCATCCAGCAGCAGATGGATCATGGCCGATCACAATGATGGTGATATATACATGCATATATATATATATTTTAGCTGAACTAGAGGAATGTTGAAATTACAGTCACTCTTTGCAAAAAACGTACGCCCACAGTCGTCCTCTCTCCACGCGGCCTCCATGGACCATGAAGGCAAGCGGCGGTGTAGGAGTGTGAATGTCATGATATGTGAGGCCGACCCAGCAAACATTGCATTGTTGGTGAAGGGGCCGGAGGAGCGAGGACCCGCCACTGATGCTAGCGGGGTGCATTCGTCACCGAGCCACCGCTCCACCCACTGATAATTAATTTATGAAATAACGCATTTTCAAGGTAGTTGTATTGACCTATATAACACACATCCACACGGACACAGATAACGAGCACTACCCAGCGTAGCATGGCAATAAATTCAAACGTACTATGTTCTTCATAATTGCTTTTATTTCATATTAAACTATTTTGTGTAACAAACGTATGGAACACGCCCTTTAATAGTCGACATGCTACTTGTGAGCCAAGCAGCTTCCCACCGCCGTCCCCATTACCTCCTCCCTCCTCCTCCTCCTCCACCCCCGGTGCGGCACAGAGCCTTCGATACAAACGCAACAATCTGCGGCCGCTCGTCCGCTCACAGCCTCGTGGTCGCAAACGAGTCCCGGTGGACGGGCCGCTTGGGAGCCCCATCCTCCTCGCACGTGTCGTAGGACTCGTCCGGCAGCGTCGGCGAGCTCCGCGTCCGAGGCGAACGGGGGCGACGGCGCGCACGCGCCTTTCGTCCGTTCGCGCCCGTCGCCCCGCGCCGTGCCGGTGCCGCCCGCCGGAACCCGCCCTCCCCTCGACGACCACGGCCGCGACGTCACGGTCGCCACGCTCAAGAAAGCCGCCGGGGCGCGAGGGAGCGCCCGCTCGTCCTGAGCGTCCGCGAGCGCCCGGGATGCCCCGCCCGGCCCGTCGTCGCGCCCGCCCCGTCCGGGCAGCCTGTCCACCTCCTCGGACACGGTGCGGATGGCGCCGTTGAGCTGCGACGGCGCCGCCGCCGCCGCGGCCTCGGCGGAGGGCGAGGCGTGCGGCTCTCGCGCCGTCGCCGCCGTCGTCGCCGCGACGCGTCCGCAGCCGCGGCTCTTCACCTTCGACCTCCAGGCGAAGACGCGCTTGCGAGACAGCGACCTGCGATCGTCCAGGCGTGCGCACGCGGCGCTGGTGGAGTCCGTGTCGTAGATCAGGACTCCGTTGGGGCTGAGGCACAGGGGCGCCCGGACGGGCGGTGGCGGCGGTGGCGTCCACCACGGCGAGCGACGACGCGGCGCCACGGGCCTCCTCCTCCTCCTCCGCCGAGCGATCGCCGCGGGAGTCCGCCGCGTTGAGGACGTCGCCGCGGTCGGCGATGCGCTTCCGGGACCCCTTCTTGAGCAGTCCCAGCACCTCGTAGCGGAAGCTCGAGATGTCTTGCTTGAGCTCCTGAGCAAACGGGGACACACGTTGGCTACGTACCGGTGCGAAAGAAGTTCAGCGCGCATGCGCACATGCACATACACACGCACATACGCACGTGTGCACGTGCGTATGTGCGTGCGTACTTGGATGGCCCTTTTATCAATCCACCGCTGGATGGTGGTATCCCCACACCGCGTGAGCCACGGGAGTTAATTGACCCATACTTCGCGCGGCTATGAAAGGCGGGAAGTAAAGATAGGGGGATAGAAGTACCGTACGATAATGGATGTTGGTGGACTGCCCTGCGCTGCCCGCAGCACTTTTAACGTAAACCGTGACTTGGATAATGACGTAGCTTAAAGCGCAAGCCTCTCACAGCGGTCGCGGTGCATTGTACAAACATGCAATCGTTAAATGCTACCTTAAAGTTTTCTTCCGTCAGACCCTCCTCCGTCCTCGCTTCTCGTATCATCGCAGCGACGTAGCGCTTCACCAGGTTCTTGATGACCTCCTGAACGACCGTGCACAGTGCTTGGGTTTGTTCGAGTTCATTTCATTCGTTACACGGACGCACCCCTTTAGCCGGTTGCCCGGCTATTTTACAAAGGGGTGGGGGGGATGCGTGGTGCTGCGTGAGCACAGCAGCAACGAAGACAAAAGACAACAGCAGAGCTTGTCCGTGATCGAACCGAAAACAAATGAAAATTAAATATGTAAGTTCAAATGCCCCCTTGATGAACGAGGTTCATTAATTCCTTAACCGCTCAGCGGGTGTAAGGCTTACTTCACCAGCTCTCAATCCGGAGCCTCGACATTTGACTCACGAATTAGGATTTCGAGTTTCCACATTAATCGACAGAGAAAATGATGAAAAATAAGAATAAGTTTTACCATTCCGGTAATAAAACAGGTGTTAAGATATTCTTGGTTCTTTCGGTAAAGTCACGTAGAAGGGAAATAATAAAATAATAAAAATGAAACATAATAAAATTCTCACGACGTTTCGGCCACAACGCAAAAATCCCCTGTGGGCTGGTGGAACCAGGTGGTTCCTACCAGTATTAGTTTTCAATCTAGATGATTTAAAAGTGCATAGCTCCAATGGCTTCCTAATATTGGAAGGAAGAAAGTTCCAGACGGCTGTGGAAGCGCATTTGAAAGCGTGCGATGCAGTGGCCGTCTTTATTCGATGGGAGCTTTTAAATAAACATAATTGATCAGTTATTCAGCTCATCGCGAAGCTCCCAGGATGTTCGGATGAAGGTCGCAACACGTGGAGCGAATCTTCAGGCATCAATCCGAATGACACGCGTGTTCAACCCAAACACACCACGGAGTTGTATACAGCACAACCGCAAAAAAAAACCTACACAGTGCGATTATATTGTCACGATGGCAAAGACGATACACATCTGGCTGCCTAGGTGTCATTTAAAAAAAAAATACGGACGAAGATGACGTGTTCACTTCAAAGTCATACATCCTGGAAGACAGGTGTTTGGGACAGTTGCTATTTAAAGTGCCAAACAATAGCGCGCAGTAAACCCATCTGAAACATCACGCCGGCCACAACAATTACGCACTTGTGGTGACCCCCGCTTACACACCTGGTACTGGTGGTTGCGTCTCAAGTTGTCGGCCGCACGTCTCTGCAAACACAGCGATGACACAAGCACATTTGACTCGATCCTCATCAGCGGAGGGCAGCAGCTCCGTCCCTCTAGAGGCCACACACACACGACCTCCCTGCCACATCAAAACGATCACCGGACGAACGCGTTTGACTAGCGCCGACACAACAGGTGGCTGGGGGCACCGAGGGGTCACAGCGCTGCCGACTCCCACTCTCCCCGTTCGAGTCCAAGCTCAAATCTTTCCTCGTCTCCTCTGCCGATGATTGACTGCCTCTTCTTCACTTTGAAGTGTCTCGTACGGCACCGTCGCGTGGCATCATCTCCCTAGCTGACCTGCAGTCGCCTACCATCTACCGGTACAGCAGCATTTGTAAATGTAGGTCACATTTAGTTGCTCAGTAGTAACAAAAGCTTTCCATACGATCAGTTGTATGTATGTTGCACTTCTTTCGCACAAGACATAACCAACAGCGCAAATCGGAGGTGCGGGGAAGGACGACACAAACTAAACACACAGAGCAAGGTGAGCTGTGTGTCACGTGCTGGTTTCTCGGACGTCATTCCCAGGAGTGGCCACGCTGGTTCAGACATCACTCGCCACTGGTGTTAGCCATCGACCTCGGGTGGGTGGGTTCATGGCGCAGGGTGATAACCGGTGAGCCACCGATTAACCTCGCTTCAGAAGGAGTTGCTGGCCCACTGGGAGGGATGGGGTGGCCGAAAGTAAAAAATATTTTTGGGAGCCCCAAGTTCCATTTACAAAATGCCAGTGAGATGACAGAACAGATATGAACAGGAGATCGAGACGTAGCGAGATGAGAGTAGAGCGATGCAGACGAGATAGAGATGAGAGAGATTAATTCGATCTTGTAATGTGAATGATCACGTTATGATTATCATGCGAAATTAAGCCGACCTTTGCCACACTCATAGATTTCCATGAATCTGCGGTCGGGGGGGGTGGCGGGGAGGGGAGAATTGCTATCTGCTTGTGGCGGTGTATGTGTGTGGGAGGGATGGGTGGGTGGGTGGCTTAAAGCTCGAGCTTGGTGTTGCCCGTGCCAAGCGCCACCGACTGGTTACCAGCGTCATTTGGGCCCGCACTCCCAGCGTCCCGAGGCTCTCGTGTCTCTTCCGTCGCGCGCTCAGGAGGCTGCACGGGCAGAGGCGGCGGCCGAGCCACTGGCACAGGTACCACACGGACTTGGGGCTCGGGATGATGTTGAACGGGGTCGGGAGGGTGCCGCCCTCCTCGAAGTAGCTCATCCACAGCTTGGTGCGCGCAAACTTCCACTCGATGTCGGCGTGGTCCTGCGCGGGCGGGGGAGACGGAGGGAGGGAGGGAGGGAGCGGCACGTGTGCGGGACTCGGCGTTAATGCCGAAGCTGGCGCCGAGTGCGGGAAGAACGATACGCGGGGTAAGGCCCGGGGGCGGCAACTGCGTCGCTTTTGGGCCCTTTTGTGACTCGTTTCCCCAATGGGTTGACCCTGCCCATCGGGTTGACCCTGCCCACCGGGTTGACCCTGCCCACCGGGTTGACCCTGCCCACCGGGTTGACCCTGCCCACCGGGTTGACCCTGCCCATCGGGTTGACCCTGCCCATCGGGTTGACCCTGCCCACCGGGTTGACCATGCCCACCGGGTTGACCCTGCCCACCGGGTTGACCCTGCCCACCGGGTTGACCCTGCCCACCGGGTTGACCCTGCCCACCGGGTTGACCCTGCCCACCGGGTTGACCCTGCCCACCGGGTTGACCCTGCCCATCGGGTTGACCCTGCCCACCGGGTTGGCCCTGCCCATCGGGTTGACCCTGCCCACCGGGTTGGCCCTGCCCACCGGGTTGACCCTGCCCACCGGGTTGGCCCTGCCCATCGGGTTGACCCTGCCCACCGGGTTGGCCCTGCCCATCGGGTTGACCCTGCCCATCGGGTTGACCCTGCCCATCGGGTTGACCCTGCCCATCGGGTTGACCCTGCCCATCGGGTTGACCCTGCCAACAGGATTCTGTGAGCGAAAGAACCTCGTGGGTGGAGCTGGCGAAGGATGCCTCGTGGCTGTAACGGGTCGGATCGACCGTGGGGTGCGCCACGGTGGGGAGATGTTAACGACCTCGCCTGGTATACAGGATGTCCTGGGTTCGAGCCCGACCCTGACTCTTGTATCTTTGGAGTAATGCATGTTCTGCCACGTGGTCTCGTGGGTTTTTCTCCGGGTGCTCCGTTTTATTCCCCTCCACATTTAGAATCAACACCCGTTTAGAGTGTTTGTCTGCGGTACATTTCCACGTGATTGAGCCACTATGTTGAGCTAACATTTGTGGTGGCCAGGTGGTTTCTGAAAAAAAGAGCGGTATAGCTTAGTGGGGACTTATATCTGGTAAAATAAATAAATGTTTTAAATAGTCGTTACTAGTTGTGTCGAAGACTCGGTGATGGCATTGGTGACGGAGCGAACCGAACGGCATACGAGTACAACAGCAACATAATGCGACGGTAAATCCGAGATGAAAGAGAGTTTGATCGTCGAATCAAATCGCGACACTCCGTGGTGCTCGCAGCGCTTCTTCATTGAGTTTTGCAAATCGGTGGATGATGATCGCAACGGTGTCCAAATGTTAAATTGCGCGTGGCCCACGGGGTGAGTCAAAGAGCACTTGTGAATCCTGAAATGTGTTTGCTGTCTGGCTGAAATGGAGCTTATTGTGTGCCTAGCTCTTCATAATGAAAGGTTTATTGTGTGGGGTCTATGACCCCTAATTATCATGAAGTGTAATTGACGGCGATTTAAAAATGGTTTCGCATTCTGTTTAGGATTTCGTTATAATTCCATATTTGTTAAATCCAATTAGGGAGAACACCATCTGGCTGAAATGTTGATGGCTTTAAGCTGGTAAAAAAGAACCGAGCCCCATTTTTCTGTCATAAAGCACAGGCAAGACACATTAACGTGAGCGCTGATGTGACACTAACGGTCATGCATGAGCATCGTGCATCATAGATCAGCGAATCTAACCCAACAACAACAACACGCATTTCTGATTGCCTATCAAGATTTATCGATGAGTTTGTCATTATACTTCCATTTCTCCCCACTCCATAATTAATTGTGTTCATTTTAGACACCGAAGCGGAGAATCCCACCATCAGGCCCGCATGATCGCGTGGCAGCACACAGTGCTGCCACGTGATTCACTTTTTAATTGGCAACAGTTGGAGGTGTAAATGGCTGGAAATAAAATCGGACCCTAGAGGCCTTAAGAGCTGTGCATTGTGATCATTCGGTCTAAGCGCTTGGCAGTGTGCACATTTAGAAATATCATGATTTTTTGACATCACGTGCGTTTGACACAGAAAAAAAATGTGCCTTTTAAAACCCTCCAAGTCAAGGCGAGTAGTTTGCCCGCATTTTCATATGAGTGTCTAAGCCAATGTGTGAGTAACATATGACAGTGGTAACTGACAGCCGATTAAGACGTAGAAAACATTACCGTTGTACTTGAGTGCGTTACTTGGCTGGCGTTCATTATCCATTTGGCCTTGCTACGAGGCCGTAATGCTACTGCGTGCTGTCGTTATGTTTTACTCTTGCAAGCAGCTGTTTAGTGACTCCGTTGCACTCGCGTGGGCTTTGTTCGGACAACGAGGCGGTGTCCAGAGACCTCGCACGGACAATTAGTGTTGTTACAGGAGGGGTTAGAAACCTTGGGGGGCCAAACAGGACTTTAAAAACAACCTTTTTTTGCAATGCCACGCTTTAACACACTGCTGTCACTTCCTTACAGTGACGGATGTGACGGCCAGGTCAAAAAATATCTGCCCCCCCTCCAGCACCTGATAAGTGTGGCTAAGATGCTCGCGACGATGGCGAAATATTGTCTGCGGGCCGTTTTGAAGTGCTATGTCACGTGATGCCTGTGGGTTCTCCACCCCTGTGCCATCAGAGGGAGGCGCAAACTCCAAATAACAATCAACAGCAGACAACCTTTGCTGTGCACAAGCACTCCAATTCGCCGTGCAAAGATTGCGTTTCTTCTCATGATATTTCTTTTGTAGTGCCATCTAATGGGTGGGTCATGACCGTGCTTCACCGTACCGGTTAGCGCCGGCTTGGTGAAGAAAGATATCACCCACCACTGATGATGCTCTACAGCCGTGGGCGGGAATCAAACTCAAGTGGCCACGTTCTTAGCGTGGTGCAGGCAGTGTGTCCATTGACTGCACCAGCTGCGCACCACCCGACTGCAATATATGGAGACATTTTTAACAGAACGCGTTCGGCTTCTGGCGTGGAGTTTTTAGTTTGGACACGGCCAAGTACGGAATGTATCTGCTCGCCGTATGACGAAAGCCACGACGTTGATTTGCTCACGGTAATTATTTTTTAAGTTTCGAGCAATTCAATGAGGTTCGGATGTGCTGAGAGTCACTGGAGGGCTATGAGAGAGATGCATTCGGCATAACTCCATTGTTGCGTGTGTAATTGTCCCTAACGGCAATGCATTTATCAATTTCGTTTGATTCGGATGTAAGATTATTAGCAGGGGGCTCGGTTCAAATGAAGTCTAAAATTAGGTCAGTCTAACTTTACAGTGTAGAGCGGTTCATTGTTTTTGTTTAACATTTTGCTCGATGCGCATGCATTGTCCTGGGTGGGATACACAACGCCGTGGGCGTGAGGCAGTGGCGCAGTGATCAGCACGCCGCACCATGAACCTGGGGACCTGCTTTCAGTTCCTGGCCACGGCTAACGTCGGTGGCGGCGAGGGATATCTGAAACTCAGCTTTATGTCCCCGTCCTTCACCAACCCACGATGGCCAATTTGATGACGTTGTAGCCCAGCGCTCCTAACGCACTGGGCACGGTGTTGAACGGGGGCCCTCATTCTGCTGCGGCATTAAAAAGGCGTTGCGCATGGACCGTGCGAAGAAGTCGCGACTGAGTGCGTGTGTGTGCGCGCGCACGTACGTGTGCGCACGTGCGCGCGGGCACGTGAGACGGGCAAGTGAGTGTGTGTGTGTGCGTGTGCGCACGTGCGCGCGGGCACGCGAGACGGGCAAGTGAGTGTGTGTGTGTGCGTGTGTCGCGCCGCATCGTGAGAGTGCGCACGCTGATAATGCTGGACTCGCCGCTCCTCACCGCGATGAGCTGGTACGAGTTGTTCATCATGGCGATGAGCATGTTTAGCAGCACCACGAGCGAGATTACGTTGTACGTGCCGAACATGGTGGCGCCCACAAACTCGGTGAACTCGTGCCGTGGACGCACGTTGGTCACGTACAGGTTGATGAGCCCAAAGATGGACCAAAAGAGCGACTGCAGCGTTTCAAACAGCCTGTACGAGGGTAGGAAATAAACAAACACACAAAGAAAGATTCCCCCATTGTAGCCTTATAGACTGCTGCTGGGGCAGTCTATAAGGCTGCACGCCTTATAAGGCCCCGTGCGGCACACAGGGTTGTGGTCTTTAACTATTTGTTACTTGACCAGGTAAGGCCCACTGAGCTGTACAGATCTTTTTTTCGGAAGCGAGCTGGCCACAAATGATAGCTCAACGAAGTGGCTTATCACGTGGAAATGTACAGCAGCCAAATCCTCTACACGTGGTACAATCGGTATACCACGAACTTATCACCTTTGTCTGCCCATACCTGGTGTTTGCAGAATGTACCACGTACTTACTTAAGGCTGAGTCAATCTAGAGTAGGTCCAGAATAGGTTCAGATACCGCTTGCCACAGGTATTATTGATGGCCGGGAATCGAGCCGAGGCTGGTGAGATTATAGCACAATGCACTAACCACTTTGCCACCGCTCCCTTCACTGCATACAAGTGTAAATGCACACGTATGTGCCACGCGGACATACATGGATATGTGCGCGCGCACTCACACAGATGACTACGGTAATTCGCCGAACCAAAGTGATGCTTTACATTTTTTTTTCCGCAGCTTACCATGTGCTCCAGAGTCTCTTAAAATAGCTCAGCTAATTGGAGGCAGTTCTAAAATAAGGAAGAAAAAAAACATGCAAACGCCATGAATCATGCAACGTTTTCCAACATGCAGTTTGTCGTCGGCGGTGTTTAACGTGCGATTAGCAATGTTTCAATGCCGCACCACACAACGAGATGGCGTCACGTAGAAAGACACCATGGGGAAGCAAGGCACGGCGCATCCCGTGTGTGGCTTCATTGCCGCGGTCGAATTGGCTTATTTGACTTTCGCGCCGGTTTATATTTTTGTTCATTCCAAGGGTTTGGGAAACCCTTTCATAAATGTGGCCGTTTTTAGTTTTGTTTAGGTGTACAGAGCAAGTCACTTATAGCAGCAACAACAACAAACTACAATTATATTTCAATCGGATAATCCTTGACGAGAGTTATCATGACCCCCATGTTACAGACATAAAAAGGACAGAGCTGACAATGAAATGTGAAAAACATGAAAAAAAACACAGCAGGGCTCCAGCCGACGCACTGACTCACAGATAAACCATTCACCTCGTGACCGCACACAAGGCATTCAATCAAAGCACACAGACCGCACATTTGAAAGAAAAAACAACAAAACATCCGCGAAAGTGTCGAAAAGCAATAGAACCGTCCGAGCCGTCGCTCTCTCTCTCTCTTCCCGGTCCCGTTGTGGATACGCACGTGGAGAAGGCGTTATTCTGCTTCTCACATCGGATGCCCTTGCAGTTGTTCTCATCGTCCGCGCTGGTCTCGTAGTAGAAGTACAGCTGATTGAGCCCGTTGGCGAAGGCGAGCAGCACGAGGCAGTAGATGAAGAGGAACTTGAGGATGTCGAGCAGCATGCGGCCCAGCGAGATCTGCAGGGGCCCCAGGTGCGAGTTGGCCGTGAAGAGCGAGATGAGACGCAGCGAGCTGAAGATGTTGGCGATGGCGAAGAGGGCCTCGGCCACGAGCGTAGGGTGCCACATTTCCCAGTCGTCCCTCGGACGCGAGCCGTTGTACTGCGCAGTGGGAGGGGGGCACGCGGTCACACACGGTGGTCATCAGAACTGCCCGCGGTGTGGTTCTAAAGACAACTGCCTGATGGCAGGGGCCGATTCGCTCCGTAGGGTGAATGTCGAGAGATGGAATGAGGCACCGCCGCCTGGTCATTTCATGAGTTGGCATGGTTGGAAACGGGAATTGTTTGTATTGTTTTTGTTATTCATATTCAACGTTTTTGGGTTTAGATCGCGTTGTTTATAAATGTGTCGTAACCCTACACCACCCGACACGGCCAATCAGCAAAAAAGTGTCACGTTGACAAAAGACAAATAGTTCACTGCTTTAGCCCACCGGTGTGTTGAAGCGTGAAACCACAACATTTACAGTTTTTGAGTACGATGTTTCTCTGGTAATTGGCCGTGTCGGGTGGTAGAGGGTTACGACACATTATAAATAACGCGATCTAACCCAAAAACGTTGATTATGAATAATATTGGTCGCGAAATCCTACGTGTTAAATTTTTTTGTTGTTGTTGCATCTAATTTCTGAAGCACTGCTGAAAATTATTTGGAGACCCAGGAAAAAATAGTGGTATATCCCCCCCCCTTTGAAAATAACCCCCCGAAAATGAATAGGTACCTTCTGAGGTACCCCTCAGATCTGAGGCATAGGGCAAACAGCGCTACCTGCCTTCATTGAAATACAATTGGAGGAAAAGATAAGAAAAAGTGCAAAATTGAAAAGTATTAACCCGTTCCTGTTCTAAGACGTCTGCAAGTTGCAGGGTGGGGTCCCTCCCGTTCACCTCTGAGTCTCAGAAAGCACAAGAGGCTCAGCGTTAATTGTATTTAGAGAGGCGTAGCGTCGTTGTTTTTAAAGACACTGTACTCACCGCAGAGAACTGTAGCGACACGACCGCCCTCTACGATAGCTGGCGCCACTTTATTTTATACGCCCTCCTGCATGGCCTTGTGGGAGCCTCGATACCTATAAAGTTATTTTATTTCAGTTTTTCTTCCGGTTTTCTTTTTGATGATGGGATAGAGTTAATATAAACATGAAACAAAAATATCCCATGCTTTGATGCTGCTGCTGCTGCTGATAGTGCTGTGGGTACCTTGACGTACGCCACGACCTTGAGCGAGATTGTGGCAAGATACAGCGAGTTCATGACGAAGTCCATGAGGTTCCACCAGTCGTTGACGTACTGCATCAGTCCACGGTCCCACATCTGTTTGATCTCTGCCCAGATGAATCCTTCGAAAACAGCACACGCCATCACTCGATGTCGTCGTTACGCGTTTACCCAGAATCCTGCGCATTCGGTCAAGCGCCTAAGGGGCCGTCCATAAATGACGTCACGCGATTTTGGACGATTTTTGACCTCCCCCCCCCCCTTCGTCACACGGTGTCACAAAAAGTCAGACCCCCCTTAAAATATGACGTCACAAAGCTCTGCCCCCCCCCAAAAAAAAAATTAAACATGCTTCAAATCGCTTGAAACTATTGTCATTGTAGTGCGTATTCAATGTGGCGCTGCACTCTGATGTTGTAGGAGAAAATATTTATTAAAAAGTCTATTTCATTAAGTAGAACGTGTTTTCTATATTTATTTAAAGTTGCGCATTTTGATGTGACGTCACATTTCTCACCCCCCCCCCTCGTCACACATCGTCACAAATGTCTGACCCCCCCCCCTAGGTGCGTGACGTCATTTATGGACGGCCCCTAACCGCCTTCAGCCTGCTCACTCTAAACCGCGGCATTACATTTGATCAACAATCACTCGATTTAAAAGCCATTGCGTAATTACAAAATAATTTTGATTGGCCTATCTTCTCTTGCCATGGTGTACTGTTAAATTGTTTTCGACCGCTATTAAATTATATTATTTTTTAAAAACATATTTGAGGCATTCCTTTGAATCCCAAAATCACATTAAAACCAAAGAAAATGGTGATGATTTTTTATAATTTAGACATCAGAGGGTGAATACTAAAGCCGCCGTAAACACGTTTTTTAAAAATGATAGGAAGCCAAATTTAGTTCAGAAGCAATACATGAACACGTCACATTGACAAAGAAATCACAACAACATTAACCCTTTTAAAGTCCCTCGTATGGCTATACACGTCGCGTTTATGTTAACGAGTATGGTACATGATTCCACTGATGAGGGTTGAAGAAGACTTTTACATTTCTGTGGTGGGCCACACATGCTCACACAACTTCGACACTTAAAAAAAATCCCTCACAGTACGCAGCGTTGAAAATATCCCCCCCTCGAGATCTCGATTATTGTCGCTTGAGATGCTTGCAATGACAGATAATACTAATTGCATACGGCTTGCAGCCTCCTGTGGCCACTGGCCGTATGAAATGAAGTCGCGGGCCATAGGTTAATCACCCTTGAACTAAGCCCCGAGCCTCGTGTGAACCTGAGCTGGCGTATTCTCTGCATGTCCCTTCATGTCCCACGTGGAATGTGGCCAAGCTGACCCATGCTCTCACAGACTCACACGTTAAAGACAGAGATGCCCCGTGATAGCCCTTTAGCAGACTGTTGGGGCAAGTGCTGTTAGCGAGCGCCTATGAAGGCCGGCACGGCAGACGCGGGGGTGGGTGGCCAATGCCACGCCCGGCCGTATTTGTCTCCCCAGTGCTGATGTGTGCACACTGTACCAGGTAATCATTTGAGGCCGAGTCGACCTAGCAGAGGCTCACGACCAATTAAAAAATTCGGCACCGTTATTGGTCGTGAGCGGGGATAAAACCCATGTCGCCGGGTTTGTAGCGAGGGCACTAAATCACTACACCACCGCTCCCCACACACACAAAGATCCCCCGTATAGCCTTAACAGACTGTAGGGGCAAGTGCTGTTAGCGAGCACCTATAAAGGCCGGCACGGCACACGAGGGGGTGGGTGGCCAACACCACGCCCGGCCGCCTTTGTCTCCCCAGTGGCGATGTTCACACCGCACCAGGTACTCATTTGAGGCTGAGTCGACCTAGGGGAGACCCAGGACCGGTTCAGATAATCGTCATTGGTGTTGGCCGTGAGCGGGAATCGAACCCGGTTCGCCAGGGTTCGCAGCGCAGCGCGCTAACCACTACACCACCGCTCCCCACACACACGCGCACTGACACACAGACACACACGCGCACTGACACACAGACACACACGCGCACTGACACACAGACACACACGCGACACACACCATCACAGGCGCACTGACACACACACACAAGCGACACACAGACACACACGCGACACACACCATCACAGGCGCACTGACACACACACACAAGCGACACACAGACACACACGCGACACACACCATCACAGGCGCACTGACACACACACACAAGCGACACACAGACACACACGCGACACACACCATCACAGGCGCACTGACACACACGCGACACACACACACACACGCGCACTGACACACACACACACGTGACACACACACGCGCATTGACACACAGACACACACACGCGACACACACACACACGCGCACTGACACACAGACACACACGCGACACACACCATAACACGCGCACTGACACACAGACACACACGCGACACACACCATCACAGGCGCACTGACACAACACACGACACCATCACAGGCCCTGACACACACACAACACGGACACACACGCGACACAACACCATCACAGCGCACTGACACACACGCGACACACACACACACGCGCACTGACACACACACACACGTGACACACACCACACACGCGCATTGACACACAGACACACACACGCGACACACACACACACGCGCACTGACACACAGACACACACGCGACACACACCATAACACGCGCACTGACACACAGACACACACGCGACACACACACACACACGCGCACTGACACACAGACACACACGCGACACACACACACACACGCGCACTGACACACAGACACACACGCGCGACACACACACACACACGCGCACTGACACACAGACACACACGCGCGACACACACACACACGCGCACTGACACACAGACACACACGCGCGACACACACCGTCACAGGCGAACGCAAGCCCTCACCTACTATCCACGGCAGCACAATCCATTCCACTTTGGTCGGCGGCGGACCCTGCATGCTCAGGTCCGTCTGCACGATGTGCTGAGAGGCCAGCAGCAGGAGCAGCAGGAAGGTGAGGTACGATGCCGTGTGGCAGATGAACTTGATGAACGGCTTCTTGATGAAGACGCCGAACCTGCTTTTGGGCACGATCAGGTAGCAGAGGGAGAGCACGGGGAAGAGTAGGCCGATGGCGAGGCAGGTGAAGAGCTTGATGGCCCAGTGCCGCCGCCTCCAGCCGGGGAAGCCGTCGTACCACAGCGTGGCCAGCAGCTGCTGGCAGTTGGGCTGAGCGACGAACTGCGAGGAGAAAAACAACAACAACAACAAAAACAACAACAATAACAACAACAATAACAACAAGGCACGATCGCCACCAGTGCCAAGCGAGATACAGGGACGCCTCTACTTACGAACATCCGATTTACGAACAGACCTCTGGAAGTTTAACACGTGGCCTTTCGAGGCCAATATCTTCCAGCGTGGCCACTACATCTACGCCTCTGTATAAGGAACGAAACAGGTGGACTTCTCCACAAATATGGCTGTCGCCTGATGAAGCTGGTTGTAATTACTGGCGAAACGTCGTGCTCAGATTGTAAATGTTGTGGCTTGGCTCTCCAACACACCGGTGTGCTGTACTAGTGACGAATTGGCCACGTTCTGTTGACGTGACAACCCTTACTAGCTGGCTGTGTCGGGTGGTGGCGGGTTTTAATGACACTTTTATATATTTACGCGATCTAACCCAAAAAAAACCTCTATTATGGAAGACCTCTAGATGGGTCCTTTGAGTTCGGCGCAGCGACGCTAATGACGCTGGAACACAAATAAGCTTCCTGTCTTGTAGGTTATCGCACAGTTGCGTCCGGTGCCATCTGACGTGAGATCAAAGATTAATTGATGCAGACGAGACTTTGAAGTTTAAGGTCATTATTGCACTCCATCACTGTGGCGTTACTCTCAATTAAATTATGTACATGGAGTGTAATGTGCTGGCACATTTGGCTAAGGACGAAGATTCAAACCCACGTCGGACAGAATATGTGTACAAGATGAGGCGATTAATGTTTTGGGCTGATGCCACATTTTACTCTTCATAGCCAAATACAAACAAAACGATAAAACCCGCCAACAGACGAACTGTATCGAATCATGACCCCAAATTGTGACAATTCGAATCACATTCTTGGTTCTTTCGGTAAAGTCACGTAGAAGGGAAATTATAAAAATAAAACAAAATAAAATTCTCACGACATTTCGGCCACAACACAAGCAGCCGTCCTCAGGTGAAGAACAGAGCTGTCGGAAAGACAGCTTCCCAATGAACACCGCCAAGCTTGGCAGCGTATTTTTAAGCTGGGCGGGAGGAGCAAAGTGCCTTGACAAAGGAGTGCCTTTACCGAAAGAACCAAGAATATGAATCCCTGCAGTCACGAAAGCTTTAAATCGAAATTCGAATCACCTTCCCCAAATTGTGACAATTCATCATGTTTGCCCGTGCCTCTCCCTACGTCAGCCACGCGCACCTCCTTCTGGTGGTACTTGATGGCGAGCTGCAGGCGGTCGAGGTTGTACGGATTGTTGGGGTCAACGACCGCCTTGGGGTCGTCGTTGTGGTTGAGGATGATCTCGAGCTCCTTTGAGCTGCGCGTCTGGTCGAGCAGGTCCTTGGCGAAGCGCTTGCACTGCTGCGACAGCTCCTCGTACTCGGACTTGAACTCGTTCTCCACCTTGCTCAGCTCCTTGAGCTCCCAGCTGAGCTGGAAGGCGGTGAGGATGGGGTCTTCGCTGGAGAGCGCCACCAGCGACGGGCTGGCGAGCGCGCGGTAAATGTTGAGGCGGGAGCGCGAGTGCCGCAGGCTGTCCACCTCGGAGCTCGACACGCACTCGACGCACGAGCAGCGCACGGGGTGCGGCCGCGGGATGGAGACACCGCGCCGCACCAGCAGCTTGATGATCTCGTAGTTGTTGGCGTGCGCCGCCAGCACGATTGGCGTGATGTCGGGCGTGAACTCCGAGAACTGGCGGTCGAGCAGAACGGGCGGCACCTGCGGTGGCACGCGTGTTCGCGCGTTCGTTGCGTGCATGCGTGTGCAGGATTTTAAACACGAAAAGTCGGAGGCAGTGAGAAAGCCAGGCCCTGTGGCGTTAATTTTGATTAAAGGGGATGTATGCTAAATTCGGGGAGAGCGGGGAGCAGTAAATGTTAAACGAACTTTGAACGAATCTTAAATGCTAAACGGTGAATAATAATTGACGTGTGACATCAAAATAACTTTATTTAATGCTTTGCAGCCCCAGGAATGGCTTCGCGAGCACCGGCCCCTGTAGTATGACTTCGTGCTAAGTGGGGGCATGTTAAATCTCACAGGGGTGGCTGGGTGGGGGGGCACGGCACAACGCGGTCAACGCGAAACAAAGTCTCAACAAATGTTATACGCAAGCAGAATGAGTTAACGATACGATCTGCCGTTGCCTGAAATGCATCTCACCCTGAATGTATATGAGGATATATATTGCGCCGTTGTTTTTAAAGACATTGTACTCACCGCAGAGAACTGCAGCGACACGACCACACTCTCCGATAGCTGGTACTTTATCTGTACCTCACGCCCTTCCGCATGGCCTTGTTGGTGCCAAGGAACCGATTCAGTTATTTTAAATAACCTTTTTGATGACGTACATGTATGTCATTGGAACGGGATCGGGAGAAGATTGTCAAAGGAGGGCTCAGCCTTCAGCAGCGGGGGCTCAGCATAGGTGGAGTTTTTTCTTTTATAGTTGGGGAGGCAGGAGTTCGCTTTGTCCCTCACATTTTGAATCACAGGTGCATATCATTAATACAAATGTAATATGAATTGTAAACTAAATTTCGAATTTAAAGCTTTCGTGACTGCAGGGATTCATCTTCTTGGTTCTTTCGGTAAAGTATTTTATTATGTTTTTTTATTATTTTATTATTTCCCTTCTACGTGACTTTACCGAAAGAACCAAGAAAATTGTAAACTACTGAATATAAATCCATGAAGGTGTCCAGTTTTGGAGGGGCATTGCCCCCCCCCCCCCCCCGCAAACTCCGCCCATGGGGCTCTGCCATCTCCAGAAAGCCACTTTCAGCTTAATTGCACAAACGCAGGGTGATGATGATGATGATGAGAATGTCAACACTCGCAGTCTCCAGGGCGGGTAGTTGGTTCACTCGGGTTCATTGTGGCCTCGTCGGAACACGAATTGAGAACGTGCGAGCTCCTGGCACCTGGATGTGGGCACTCGACTCGTAGGCTTACCTACGTGACTTTACCGAAAGAACTAAGAGTATGAATCCTTGCAGTCACGAAAGCTTCAAATCTAGAATTAGGCTTAATCAGCTTCTCAGGCGGAGTGGATCGCAATTCACACGCTCACCACGAACCGCATGGAGAAATCCCCGCTGTTTTTTCAGTTTCAAGGTCACAAGGGCAGCGCTTCGTAGATGTATTGTGTCAATGGTGTGCGGTAAGCCCTTTGCAGTGGATGAACGGAGAATTGTATACAAAGTGCAGCGTCAGAGAGGGTCATAGCAGTGACTGCAATAAATAGCGATGTGAAGGTTTCATCTATCAGTACATTTATCTGGCGAGACTGTTTTAAAGATTGCAAGATGTTTGACCACCTCTTGATATGGCTTGTCAGCAGCACAATGATTATATAAAATTAACTTCAGTTTCTTGTCTCAGCACTTGCTTGGGGAGTTTTTTTTGTCATACAGAGACCAGTAAGAGCTCATTTTATCCAGAGAGGATCATGAAGCTATGACATTGATGATGAGCTACAGATAACCTTTGGCCGTGCTAATCGCAATGAGGTGAGGTGCTACCTGCCAAAGTACAGCGGAGGACAAATCCAAATGAGGCTTCCAATCACGAAAAAAAAACCTCAATACATTATTTATAATACTGTGTCCCTGAAAGGGAAAAAATATATCTCAGTCGGTGACGTTTTTGGCTATGGACCTTCTTCATAGCACACAATGGGGCTTCATGTCACTCATGCAAACGCCGCTTCATTAATTATGACAGTTTTAAAAAATCGACAAAGCCACCATAGGACAGGCGGATAGTGGCTTGCGTGGCAATATAAGACTGAAAAATAAATAACATAGTAAAATAAACTCCCTGTGCCAGTTCTAGATTTGAAGCTTTCGTGACTGCAAGGATTCATACTCTTAGGTTTTTTCGGTAAAGTCACGTAGGTAAAAATAAATAATGAAAAATAAAAATAAAATAATAGAAATAACATTTTTATTTCTATTATTATTTCTATTATTTTATTTTTATAATTTATTTTTACCTACGTGACTTTACCGAAAAAACCTAAGAGTATGAATCCCTGTGCCAGACCACTCGCTCTTCCCCAAGCTACTGAACGAGGAGTTGCAATGGCATCGGCTGCATTTATACACATCCCCAAGGTGCCTAAACGTATTTATTGAATTGCCATCTTTGCAATAAATCGGTGTAGTGTTCGATAAAACCACACATCATTCGGAACAGTGGCCCACCAAGTGTTGGCTAGGGAGAGAAGAGACGTAACAGCACTGTCTTGTAACGTAACAACAACAACATCAATAACAAACACACGGTTTTACTGCACTTCTACAACTGATTTGCAAAAAAATGGCCCACATGTTCAGTTTCCTTGAGCTGGTGGTCTAGATAAGGCTGAGTGAGCCATTGCACGATACACCCCGCTGGTCCTAACGCGGCTGTCTGGCTTAACCACCTAAATGTGAAATTGGAGTTGTTGCTCTGCGCCTCCATCAGCCACACGAAAGCAGAAGTAGTAGAATAATTTTTACTTAAATCTTTCGTGACTGCAAGAATTCAAATCCTTTGGTCTTTTCGGTAAAGTCACGTATATAGAAAAAAAACCCCATGACATTTCGATCACAACACAAGCGGTCGTCATTAGGACCGCTTGTGTTGCGATCGAAACGTCGTGGGTTTTGTTATTCTTTTCTACCGACGTGACTTTACCGAAAGAACCAAAGAATAAGTAGAAGAGTGTGGGGCAATATTATACTGACCGAGTCGACATCTGATTGCGATATTGAACTTGTAATCGTCGAATCGTGAGTCGAGCGATCTACCAACAGGTGCCACCCGACCAGGTTAAACAAGGACACGGGAGGGGGGGCGGTCTTTGCCGAGGTGGTCAGATGGCGCCGATGAGATCCTGACGGCAATGGCACAATTGAAATAAAATTGGGATAAAATAACATATTGAACAAACAGTGTCAACATGCTCAAGATCATTGAATAGCGATCGTTTATACCGAAGATTGCGGAGCCCACGGCTGAAATCAATAGTGACATTCCAAGGCAGAGTAAATACGATATAATTTTCACGTGACCTCCCTTGCTAGTATCAAAATATAAGAATAAGTTTTACCCTTTTAGCGTCCTCTGGTCTAACACTGTTTGAGACTAGGCTCTAAAGAAAGCTGTCTCTGGTGTGGACCAATCAGTTTCAAAGACAATGCATATACTATACAATTTGGTTATTTCGGTAAAGTCACGTAGGTAGAAAATAATTATAGATCACGACGTTTTGATCGCCACACAAGCTATGCGACTTTACCGAAAGAACCAAAGAGTGTGGATTCCTGCAGCCACGAAAGCCTCAAATCAAGAATGCATATACTGTCATAGAGCTTATTTTTGGTTTGCATGTTCACCACAAGTGTTTAATGCATACATGACTCCTTGCAAAAGGTTTCTGTTTGGTGCTTTAACATCTTAACACAACTGTGTTATTGCCAGAAAGGGCCAAACGTATTCTCATACAATCTAATGTGTTTTGTTATGTGAAATCATAACCATCGTCTTATGGCTATGGCAAAGCCATTAATTGGAAAATAGAGAATAGACTACGTGTTTATTAATGGACTGCTATAGAATACTAGAGAGCCCACTAGGAGCGATTTGATCTTGCAGAGACTATCGGTTTTATTGAGTGCTGAGACAGCTCCCTGTCGATTTGGAGTACACCGGTGTTGAACAAATGGGGACGTTTCAGCCTCTTTATATACTGCATCTAAAATCTCATTTCAATTTGTAATGATCAGCCTCCGCTAGAAAGAGCTCTTCAGAATCCCTCTGGAGGTGAACAGAGAAGATTTTTTTCCACGCTCGCCACACGTCTTAGAAGAGGTACCCGCACTTTACCCCACTACACGGGAACTGCAAATCTACTAACTCTTGGGTGCCAATTTATACTGGTGGGTGGATAGAAGCGAGGGGGGGGGGGGTGATTTAAGCAACTTGCCCATTGTTTCAACTGCTCAGACCGAGAGGTCAAATCGAACTGGCGACCTTTGGATTGCAAGGTACGGTGTGCTAACCATTACGTAATGGCAGCTCCACAACTGAGTTTAAAAAAAATATCCCAAAGCACCATTCCAAATTGTCGCTCAGATTGCCGATGGTGATGTTTGTTTTGATTCGTTAACAGTCTCCATCACGTTGAAAAGCGAAAGACGGATCGTGACATGGATCGTGTAAACGTTTTTTTTGTTGTGGGGGATTTTTATGATGCTTTAGTTCCCGTGAGACGCGCAGCCTCCAATCGATAGCCCTTCTGACATTTGACAACATCTGTAGATTTTTCATGAGCATGGCAGCATTGCCTTGAGTTATGTACACACGAGGGATGAGTTTCAGATTAAAATATATCGGAATTGGGATATTGGGATTTTCAAGGACACTTTCGGATGTTTTTTGGGTATTTGGATCCTTTGCATTGTGATGTATACTGCACATTTATGTGTCTGTACAATAGCAAAAGCGTCGTCACCATTTTGGCGGGAGAAATGTGAAAATAATGACCAATTATTGGCTTCAGTTCTGGTTTTGGATGAATGCAAAAGCATCACAGATTTTAGATCGTCTGAAACTTTGGATCTCGGCTTAATTTTCGGGTTTTTGGAACAATCAAATATCACAAAATTTGATCGCAGCCTTTTTACAGACTTTTATTTCCACGTGCTTTGACACGTGGCCTGCTTGTGCTTCTTTTTCAGCGCTATGGGTGCCTTTCAGATTTAACATTTTCATATTTTCATATATTTTTTTGCAAAGGCAATTTTGGACCTCTTTTCGATGTATTGTCGATGTACATTTAGAGTTAACCACACACAAAGGGGCGCTGCATTGGCTGATGTAGGTGCAGAGCAACAACTCCAATTTCACATTCAGGTGGTCAAGCCAGACAGCCGCGTCAGGTGAAAAGTCAACAGTGGCCATCCTGTAAAGAAACTCTCTCCCATCTTGACAACGATGAATTTCCATCGCTGGCCCTGGGCCTGCGATGGACACAAACACAGCCCCAATTGAGCAGTGAGACACTCTGGGTATCGTTCACATCTCCCCTGTTGGCGGTGGAGGCACTGCCACATTTTTGTGTGTGGATAAATCCGATAAAAATGGGCAATCGTGAAGTTAGGGAATGAGGAAGGCTTAATTACTCACTGAATATTTTCTGGATTGCTGGTCGATTGCAGTAGTCGGCACATGGCAAGTAGCCATATCCACAACAACCCAGACTTGCATTGACTGACGTCACACGCAATGAGCGCGTCACCCACCCGTACCCTGCCCCGAGTTGCCCCCCAAATCAGACTCAGATGTCTTGCGAGGCCAGCATAATACAGCTTGGCAAATAACCAGTGCCAAACTATCCCACACAAGTCAGTTTCCCGTGGTGGCTCGGCTTGGCGAGTGGAACAACATTTTTTTTTATTCGTAATTAAAGTTGGCTGTTGGCGGTGTGCGCGTTCAGCTTGAGACGCCGAGCTCCTTACGCCGGCTCGGCTCAGGATGTGCCAGTGGGGCAGAGGTCGCAAACGGGTTTTGATTCCTTACCCGTACCCGGCCGCACCAGGGTTGCAAACGACTACCCGTACCCGTACCCGGCCCGGCCAGATAGTCGGGTATCGGGTAGGGTACGGGTATCGGGTACCCGGTTGCGACCTCTGCAGTGGTGGACACAAGGAGTGGGGTGCGGGTTGCGGTGTACTTTTGACCTCGACTCATACCTGCTTGTCACCCCGGGGCTTCTTGTGGTTGAGCAGCAGCTCGACTGCTCCGACCACCTCCTTGCGGATGGCGTGGAGCAGCGCATCGCCCACGAACACGTTGCTGCTCAGCAGCAGCTCGATCACCTCCAGGTTCTCGTTCTCGATGGCGATGAGCAGCGCGCTGCGGCCCAGCGGGTCGGTGCAGTTGATGTTGATGTTGAAGTAGATCTGGGCCTCCTCGAGGGAGCGCTTGACGCCGGCGTAGTCGCCCTTGTCGACGGCGCTCAGGTAGAGCTTCTCGGCGGGCGACAGCTCGGCCTCGGCGCGCACGATGCGCAGCGGGATGCGGTCGCGGTAGGGGGCTTGCTCGCTGCGCTTGTAGTAGAGTTGGGCCATGTTCGCTGGCCGGCCTGCGCGCGGCCGACAAGAGGACACGTGCACTCTCACGTCGTGTCGGTTGGAAAACTCACTTTTTTTTTAGAACTTTCGTGATGAATTTCGTTTTTTTTAGTTTGTTGTCATTCACACCCCCGCACCTCTGATTTTAGCACGGTTGGCTACGTACGGTGCGAAAGAAGTTCAGCATACGTACGTGCACGCAAGGCAAACGGCGTGGCGGACAAGATGAGCTGTGCACTTTTAAATCGTCAGGATTGAAAACTGGCTTCTTTAGAGCAGATTTTTGTGTTTTTGTGTCCTCCCGCACCTCTGATTCTAGCACGGTTGGCTACGTACGGTGCTAAAGAAGCCCAGCACGAGCACACACGTACACGCAAGGTGGTTGGCGGTGCTGGCGGGAGAGGCGCGGCTGAAGCACAGCAGCACGACTGGAATTACGGTCTCAAACTTGCCACATTTAAAAATAATTCGCTAAGATAACCAATTGGAGTGAAGTCACTTAGCAACGTGGCCCACCCCACCACCACCACCGGCCCCCCTCCCCCTGCTGTCAAACTACTGAAGATTATAATTGTCTGTGACACGTCGCGTCTTTACGATAACCGTGCACTATGAGGCTGGCACAAATACCAGATGTACTTATGGTTGGCTTTCATGGGTCCTTCTGTTGCGTAGACGTACGCGTGTAAGATCTCATTTGCTCATGTTCAAATGTATAGTCAAGGCCGTAATTATAATATATATTGGGGGGGGGGGCACATCCCCCCCCCAATATTTAAATATGCTTAAAATGTCCCCCCCCAATATATTGCTATAAAATAGATTTCTGTTTATATGATTGTGGTTATGGTTGTACTTTATGAATCCCTAATCTCTGCCATTACATACAATGAAACAAGAAAAGGTAAAAAGAAAAACAGAGCAATGTAATACAATACACTATTAGACATTATTGTAATTTTTTAAAATAAAAAGTCCATCCTATGTGTTAGTGAATGTTTTAATATTTTAGGCAGGAAATGGCACGAAATTCGTTTTCAAATTTAGATTTTCTTCTGGAGCGGGACCTCCAGACCCCTGGAAGATTTGGTCCCCCCCAATGTTGACTCCATGGCTACGGCCTTGTGTATAGTTATTGGTTCACTCGCCCAGATGTCACGATGGGAGCAGTTCCTAAAATGAAAGGATGTATTCTGAACGTTGTGTATTGTAATAAAATGATGTTAAATAATAATTACAGCCCTTTGCCAATCCACTGCTGGAGGAAGGCTTCTTCCACACAGGAATTGTTCACTGGGGTTCATAATCAACGTTTTTGGGTTTAGATCGCGTTATTTATAAATGTGTCGTGACCCTCCACCACCCGGCCGGGTACGGGTAGCCGTTTGGGACCCTGGTGCGACCGGGTACGGGTACGGGTAGGCCGTGAGTCACTGGTGCGTAACCGTTTGTCACTCATTTCGCGTAGGGTACGGGTACGGGTCGGGAACGGGTACCCTTACCCGGCCGGGTACGGTACCCTTACCCGGCCGGGTACGGGTACCCGTTTGCGACCTTGGTGCGGCCGGGTACGGGTAGGCAGTGAGTCACTGGTGAGTAACCGTTTGTCACTCATTTCGGGTAGGGTACGGGTACGGGTAGGGAACGGGTACCCTTACCAGGCCGGGTACGGGTACCCATTTGCGACCCTGGTGCGGCCGGGTACGGGTACGGGTAAGGAATCAAAACCCGTTTGCAACCTCTGCCGCGGATGCGACTCAAACTCAGCTTGCTCGAGTGCAATGCTCTCACGTCTGCCCCATCGCTTCCCCATTCAGCCATCTCACTGCAAAACAACCTTTTAGGTTTCCTAAACGCAACAGTCGAGGTAAGCGTGATGAATTTCAGTGACGCAGTCACTGGGAAGGCTTGACGTCGCTAATTGAATAACACTTAGCACTTTATCTGTAATCAAAGCCCGCTAAATTATAGATGTCAATAACAATGCCAAGGTAAATAATTTAAATGATACAATTACTCTACTGCCGTGTAGGTTTAGTATCGATGTTATTTATATATATGCCCTGAAGGATTTCATGGCTCGCCGATAATTTAACCCCAGTGACGAGTCCAAATATGAGAAGCAGTAATCAATTGCATGTGTTGCTTTCGCTGCGTTTGATTATGAATAAATATATTTTTTAAAATAGCAATTTATATACGAGGCTCTGAAGGGGTAGTCGCATGTCGGTTTCATGGAATAGCCGTCACACACCGTGGCAAATGCAATTGCCCCAGGATGTAATGACACCTACTTAGCCACATGAGAAGGATTTTCATGCCCAGCAGAGGCTATGCTATGTCCGTACGAATCACTTCGAATTCACAGGGAGACATTCCAATCACGTGTTTTACCTTGGTACGGTCACGTGGTTTGGAATGACAATGGAATGACCTAGAGAGACCTAAAATATTCTTCTGGTTCTTTCGGTAAAGTCACGTATAAAGATAAAATAATAAATTAAATAATAGCATACGACGATTCGATTGCAACACAAGCAATCATCATCAGGTATAAATGAAATAGCAACAAAAATCTAACCAGAAAACTATAGACAGACATATAAGCAGACAGATATCACCAAGATACATAGAGGGAATAACACAGGTACAGAGAGGGGTGATCGTCTCTGTGGGGTGGCCTTAAATAGACAGAGGGGGGCCACCCCACAGAGACGATCCCCCTCTCTGTACCTGTGTTACTCTCTCTATGTATCTTGGTGATATCTGCCTGCTTATATGTCTGTCTATAGTTTTCTGGTTAGATTTTTTGTTGCTATTTCATTTATACCTGATGATGATTGCTTGTGTTGCAATCGAAACGTCGTATGCTATTATTTAATTTATTATTTTATCTTTATACGTGACTTTACCGAAAGAACCAAAGAATAATTCCTGCAGTCACGAAAGCTCCAAAATTAAGATAGACCTAAAATAATTCGAGGCGTGTTGATGGTCCATGGTAAGGCCCGTGTGTTATTAATTATCCGTAAAAGTAAACCCTAAATGGAGCACTAAAAATAGGAATGTCTCGTGCAGTTGCCTAATCTGCTTCCGAGACGAAAAAAAAATTGGCGGGTATTAAAATTGCTCCCCGTAAAAATATTGACATTTTACAATTCGAAACGTGACCACCACGTCACCTGGAATGGCGATCATCAACGTCTTCGTAGAGCCAGTCGAAAACATATCACGTTCCATGTGACCTGAATATCGGGGTTTCCAACCTTGTGATTTAAACAAATATGAACAAAGATCGCGCGTAAAAAAAATAATAATATGTACAGCACTGCAGATTCGTGCACACGTACAGCCCCGTTGGTCTCCATCCACTGCTGGGGGGGGGGGGGGGGGGGGCTATTCGAGCATATACAACACGAAGGCTTTAGCGACCAATATTATTTACAAAATTATGTTGGCGGCGATCTAACCCAAAAAACCTTCATTACATGACCATACTTCACCATGTTCGGGGCGGAGTTGGCGAAGGCGTGAAGCGCAGATGCGTTTGAAGGAGAGGACGCACGGAGCTACGCTTGACTTTGCTCCACTGCTGCCCTCTCTACCGCTCACCACGTAGGCAACCGCAGCCAGCCCCTTGTCACACGCTGCGTGCGCGACCGACTGCGTCGCTGTGACCTCAACGCCAGGCTGTTGCTCAAGTCGCCCTCCTTTTATACCACCTCGTTCTCCGTACACCGCAGAGGCAACGGGTGAACTAGCAGTGTGAATGTAACGCACCATCAGCTGAGTCCGGTGGCAGTAAGGCATTTACAACCGGCTACTGCCGCTGTTGTAGAGTCCGTTTGCCGTGCAATTTTGCTGTTGCTACTGCGCATGCTACTTCCATACAAGCCGCCTGTTCCGTGGCAAGCAGTTGGTACGGAATCGCAATCGTCGAGCATGACAGCTGCACCCGCTTGGTGAGAACGTTGCCCACCCTGTTACATGCCCACTCATGAGTCCTCATTCACTGCCTGCCTTCGGTGTGGTCTACGGAGATCAGATGGAGACTCGAGCAACGACTGCAAAGATGAAGTCACACACGCATTCGTGGGCCGAATACGTTTCAGAAATGCATTTTAATCAAGTCTGCGGAAAGCTCAAATCAAAGCACCATTCATGCTCAACCCAGCTTAGCTGCTGCGATCTGATAAGTTTCGGCAGTCGGGGTAATTTGGTAATTTGCACTTCAAAGTCATATTAGCTGGCAAGCCGTTTTAATTGGACAACATAATCAAGCCGTACAATCAATTGAAAGAGTAAAATAGTAGGCAGCACGAAAGCGCAGTGGTAACGCTTTGTGCTTCGCAGCAACAGGCGCCTGGGTTTGATTCCCGACCCGGGCGACTCTGTGTGGATTTCTGTGTGTGTGGGATTCCTCCTGGTTTCCCCGATTTCCTCCCACAGCTAAAAGAAACCCACACGCACAATGTGTAACTGATAATTGACAACAACAACAACAAAAACATACCAATGCTGAAACATTACTTGCAAATTAACCCAATCGGGATAATACATAGCAACATTGCCCCCTGCTGTGAAAAGTTGGCTGGAACATCCTGAAAAAAGAGTTGAGAATTAGTGAGGCTCTGCTGGGTAAACACGCGTAGCAGTAGTGATAATAATAGCAAGTGCTGAGGGATATAAATATTGCATCTGAAATATTGACTGTCCATGCTAATCGCGTATGGGTGGTAACCCTACCTGAATACCACCCAGATATTAACACATTCCCGCGGAGGGAGCTGGTAGGAACGTTGGGTTGCTCGGTCAATGGCCAGGGTCAACGGCGGCGTGGTGTATTCCGTAAATATGGCCGACTGTGAGGGCGGGCACAATCCGGCGTGAGTAGGTTAAACGTTGAGTTTTATAAGGGTACCACGGGGTGACCAGCCCCTCTCCACCCAGCCCCACCCCCCACCCAGCCCCACCCAGCCCTTCCCCACCCTCCCCTCCCCACCCAGCCCCTCCCTCCCCACCCAGCCCCTCCCTGCACGACGGACACGATAATCCCATGTGGGCTGCTGTAACCAGGAGGTTCCTACCAGTATAAATTGTACTTGAACCACTAGGCATCACAGGGTGATTACTTTATAGAGATCCCATTGAATTAGTGCCTTAAATTGATGATCCATTTACGTAAAAAAAAACATTTCCGACAGGTGATTTTATTTTGTTATATTGTTAAAGTGATGATGGCTTCCATATCTTACAGAGGTGGAATGGTCCCAACATTTAATATAAATATTAAGATTGGTGGAAGGTGTGTAGAGGCTTTGAAATAAAATGTTGTCTCAAATAATATATATTCCCTGTTTAATTAGAGTGTCTCTGTTGGGAACAGAGGGGGAGGGGGTGTACCTATATACAATACTATTCCTGCCTACGGACAACACCAGTGACGTTCATATGAACCGGTCCTGGCCTTCACCTACATCGACTCAGCCTCCAATGAGTATCTCGTGCGGTGTGTAAACATCGCCACGGGGGAGACAAAGCCGGCCGGGCGTGCTCCTGGCCACCCACTCTCCTGGTATGCCGTTCCGCCCTTCTTAGGCGCTGTTAAGGCTATACGGGGGGGGGGGGTCTTTGTCTTGTGGCTCCGATAAACGAATGCGTTGCTCACGATATGTCTTGTCGTTCTTAAATTTGGAGCTTTCGTGACTGCAGGAATTACTCTTTGGTTCTTTCGGTAAAGTCACGTAAAAAAAGATAAAATAATAAATGATGCTATTATTTAAATTATTATTTTATCTTTATACGTGACTTTACCGAAAGAACCAAAGAGTGATGTGTCTTGTCGTGTCGTGCCGTGGGAGTGGAAGCTACCACCAGGTGGCGGCACAGAAGCACAGTTCAGGGGCAAAAATCCCATCCTCGGTCTGCCACGCACAACGCCAGTCGGCCGTATTCGTCAAACGCACCGTTTCTATTTTGGCCAGAATATAAAAAAAGACCAAACAAACACCCCATCAACTAATAAGTTAAACGAAAATATGTGCACCCGAAGCATCGACAGGCACGCCAACCAGTCGCATCAACAATACTCCTCCTAGCACCTTATTAATTATATTTTAAAAAATCAATACACCATACGGCAATTAATAAAATGAAAACCTCCCTTAATTTCTAAGCGAGTTGAGCCTTCAATGTGCTGTTGATGGGTGGCCGCTAAAGCCCAAGCAGGTTCGCCGCAGGGCTGCGTGAGCCACGTCGCTTTTGAACCAGCGTCGTTATCCGAACGTAACTGCATCACCACTCTCCTACCCCCACCGCCATCGCGGGATCGGTGGTTTTAATAGTTATCCACAACCTCTGCAACTAACCGAAGAGAAACCCGAGGGTTAATTATGCACGGATAAGGCGTCCCTCGTGGAGGGCATTCGCGCGCTCGTCGTGTTGAAAAGGGCCCCTAAGCTCGCTGCTGCTCCGTCGAACAAAGACGAGCAGCAGCCTGTGTGATTGTGACCGACGCGGGCAGAGATTAGAGCGAGAGAGGAGAGAGCGAGAGACATGATGAATGAATTTCGCGTTTCGCGGTTCGGGAGCGATATCGCGATGCACCGGTCCTTTGTGCCGCGTCTGTTGCGTGCCTCTCCGGACGCATTGTTCGGAGTCATCACCGGAGCAGCCCGCTCCATCGCTCCATCGCTCGCTCGCTCCCTCTGCCTCTTTGGCGCCTCGTTTTGGAGCCTCTTAGCGATCACCACGTGCCGAGCCGGTCCAAAGTAAAGTGCGCACTTGGGGACAGGGCGCGTCGCTCAGAAGGGATGGTGGGCCGACGGTCGAGAAAAATGAATGACTGATTGGCGATCCAACGAACGAAACGTGGCCAGGTGGAGGAAGTCCGCCCACCGATAAAAGATGCAGCGGTGAAATGAGCTCGCGCGCGTGACGCTGCTTGCTGGTTATTATCATCATCATTAACATCGCAAGAATCGCGAGCAACGGAAGCAGCTTGTGGAGGCCTTCATTCAGCGTTGGATCGATCATGTCTGCTGCTGACGATGATTAAACGAACAACTAAAACGATGCACCGGCTCCACGATGAGCGAGACGCTTTCTCGACAACCCGTTGCGTTCTCCGCGCCCATTGTATCGTAAGCACCGATCTCGAATTCTCGCAGCGCACGCAGCCACGATGATCAAAGTCACCTGTTGAAGCCTTCGCGTTTCACAGGCGGCGGCATAGTACAACAACAACAAGAAGAAGAACCACAAGCCGAAGTGTGAGTGAGCTCACGGCTAAGTAAACACATTCAATATTGGCGAGCGAGCAACCACGGACGTGGGTCGAATCTCAATTCCACGTTTGACGGACACTTTATAAAATATGCAAAATAACACGTCCCCCCCCCCCTCTTTCATTCTTCATCCCTCCGGTCCATCTGGTCACACCACTCAAACAAGGGGCATCCCGTTTGTTGTACCCACACGGCAACAACAACGAAAACTCAAGCAAGACATAAACATCGCTTTCTGCGCGTTCAGATCGTCGCTGTGGCAAAAGTGGCCTGGCAACAAACGGGGGGGGGGGGGGGTCATGCAATCGAGCCGATGAAAGTATGCGGAGTGATGTTTCGTGTGTGGAACAAGGAGGTGAGGGGCCAAACCAACCCACCGTCATTTGTGCGCTGCGTAGGCAGGACGTGAAGCGAGACCCGAGGGTGCGACACGACGGCTCGTCGTCCTTTGGGGTTCTTGGACTCTTGAGGAGCTCATGACAGTGCCCGGAGCTCAGTTGCTGTTGCTGTTGTTGTTGTTGTTGCTGGTGGTGGTCGTCTGCCGTGGTCACTTATCCACGCACGCATTGCGCTTTGTCCGTGCGATGGACGGACGCTCCGTGCGTCTCGCGTTCGATCCGCTGCGCTGTCGTTGAAGCGAACAAAAACATCATCACCATTATCATCAGCAGCAGCAGCCGCAGTAAACAAAGCGGATGCGGCACCTGTACCGTAATGAGATCATGTGCATGTATATTTAATAATAATAATAATAAAACACGTACAAAGATACAGCACAGCGCACATCAAAGTCGCTCTTCAAAACAAAAGCGTCCTAATGATCAATGTTTGCAAAACACAATTGCAACTAATGTAATACCTGAATTCAGTCTTCTTGTCGTCCAATGGCTTGGCAAGACGAGAGCGCATTGATACGATCTGGTGAAAACTGCATATTTGAAATCATACTGGCACGGACAGGCACACCGGTTGTTGTTACAATGGTAATTGTCGTCATCATTATCGTTGCGCTGGAACGTCCACGGTACGCAATACGGGCGACTGTGCAAGCGGCATCCCTTGAAGCCGCGCGCGACTCCGTTCCTGCGGCTCCGCGTGCACGCGCGCGCGCCTCCTCCTCCTCCGGGTCTGTGCGAGTGCCCCGTGCCTCTTACTCATGCGAGTGAGTGGGGCTGTGTGTGTGTGCGCGTTCTGCGCGCTCCTCCCCGTACAACACTCCCCCACTCTCACAGCCGCTGCGTGCGTTCTCCGCTGCAGTAACACTGCACGTGTGTGTGTGTTGTGTTTGTCTCTGTCCGCGCGCACGCGCGCACTCTCGTACGAGGAGCTGCAGTGAGGTGGTTAGCGCGACGCTGCGTTACAAAACCGGTGGCTCGAGTTCGATTCCAGCTCACGGCCAACACCAGTGACGGTGATGTGAACCGGTCCCTCGGAACTCCCCTAGGTCGAATAAGGTTCAAACGAGTACCTGGTGCGGTTTGCAAACATCGCCACTGGGGAGATGAAGGCAGTCGGGCGTGGTGCTGGCCACCCAACCCTCATGTGCCGTGCCGGTCTTCATCATCATCATGCAGTCCGTCCCCAAGGACGACGGCCTTCATCGGGGCTCGCTTACAGCCCTTGTCCCAAAAGTCTGTAAATGCTATATGGGGATCTTTGTCTTTGTACTGTCGTTAATGGTAATGACATTATAGTATTCGTTTCGTCGGGCCCGACGCTGCTGATGGGACGTAGCACGTCGAACCCCGTCCAGAGTGTTCTTTTTAGACAAACGGTGGCTGTTAACACAAGCATTCAAGGCTCTCTAGTCGAGAGACTGAACCAATTTAGATATACAATTTAGATAGACAATACGGTCGATTAATTTCTCACGTAGACTGCTCACGAGCGCAGATTGTGATTTCTTAGGCACACTATAGCACCGCATCATGTGCAGTAGCGGCAGATAATGCGGTAATTCGCTCAATTGCACTGAAACGCATTCGTATCAACTTCCATTTTCTATCAACTGCTAGATGGAGTGACTCCTGCCATCACCGTCCTTCGCGGCGCCGCAATAACAATCCATCTCACGCATGCGTATGCACGGATCTCCTTGGTGCGCAGTGCGCAGTGAAGATGTTTTCTGCATGCACACACATGAATAAAACACGCGAATTAATGTCGCCGATATTTCGTAATTCAGACACCTGCGCATTCACGAGGCATTGCTTGCGGCGTGGGCTGTTACGTGCACGCGTGCACGCGTACATCGAGAAAGTCGCTTGAGACGAGATTCATTTCCCATCTAATATTTCCCGGGTCACTGATAGACCGCTGTAGGGACGCGACTATTAGCTACAGCCATAGCTGGAGCGTGTACTGAATGTGGTGTGCCGCTGACTGAACTATTTTTTTCCTTGTCGCCAACCCGAACGGACCCGCCTGACACGAAGCGTTGACCTCAGGTATATAGGAAGCGCACATTGCACGCGGACGCATTCGAGCGGATTGCTGCACGTGGCGTGTCGTGCGGGAAAAATAAACCCATCGGTAAACAGAAAACACCACGAGCCGACTGAACCTCCTATCATTCTCCGTGGTGGCTAATCCACCGATACTCTAAATAATTGGAGTGGTGTTCTCTTACCGCTGGCAATCCTTTTTGGCTCGAGCCCATTGTTTAAATAACGCAGCGAAAGAGAAGACGCATCTCTCTCCTCCACTGCGTACGATTCGGTCACGCAATATTGACTCTGCGTGCCTACTTATGTATGTTTAATTAAATTTGATGGCTTAAAATCCGCGCTTATAACTCTTACTCATGCCCCATAGTCACGATGTTAGGCCGGTCCACTCAGTATGCTAGTGCCAAGATTAAACGGAGTCCCAACATGCTCGTGTATTTATGGCAGACGCTATATATATATTAATAAAATGCTGTGGATTGTATTACGCTCATAGGCAATAGGCTTAAAGGTCATATAATTGTAGGGGCGCCACGGTGGCGAAATGTTAACTCCCTCGCCTGGTATGCAGCAGGTCGTGGGTTCGATCCTAACTGTGATCCAGGTCCTCCGGGTTTTCCCTCCACATTTATTATAATTGACGTGCGTTTGGAGTATTTGGCTGCTGTACATTTCCACGATAATCCACTTCGGTGAGCTTATCATTGGTGTGCCAGGTCGCTTCTGAAAAAAAATATAGCTAAGTGTGCTGTCATCATGGGACCCCCTTTGCCAGCACCAAAATATGAGAATAGGTTTTCCCCGTTTTTCTGGCAACAAAAGTGTGTGTAAGCGTGCTTTACCTAATGACAGTAGTTTTAATAATACTATGTTTTAGATGTGGAGACGAACTTGTGCCCGTAATTGTAATACCAAGATATATCCATGCATCAATATCGATTTTCTCAGATCACCATCTCTTCTCCAGCTCTTTGTCAGTCTATTGCTCAATGAAGCCATGCATGCTCCCCACGCCGTATCGGTCCTGGGGGTTTGTAAGGCCATACGATGCTAACTACTTACAGTAAGTACACCCGTCTATATTATCGGTATGCACATACGTAATCCTTGTCCCAGCAGTCTCTTCGAGGTGCTACACGGAGGGATATTTTTTATTTTGTTTTGTGTGTACGATTATGAAACCGCGTTGGGCGAGGGCGGCTTTTGCAGGCACACTCGCTCGCAGCCGAGTCGAGCACGGAGAGCTGTCCATGGTACTAAAACAACCGCCTCTTGCGGCCCCTGACGTGTTAGTCGCTCCCACCGAATTGGAGGGCTGCAGTACAGCACAACCGTGAACATATACGCAAGGGGCTGTGCTGAATTACACCCTCTCCTTTTAACGCTTTCACTTTCGCATTTCATCAACGCGATAGGAAACGGTTGTCACGCCAGGGTCACACACACAAAGACAAAGATCCCCCGTATAGCCTTAACAGACTGTTTGGGCAAGTGCTGTTAGCAAGCACCTAAGAAGGCCGGCACGGCACACGAGGGGGTGGGTAGCCAGCACCACGTCCGACCGCCTTTGTCTCCCCAGTGGCGATGTTTACACACCTCACCAGGTACTCATTTGAAGCTGAGTCAACCGAAGGGAGGCCCAGGATCGGTTCAGATAATCGTCACTGGTGTTGTCCATTAGCGGGAAACGAACTCGGGTCGCCGAGTTCGTAGCGCTGCGCGCTAACCGCTACACTACCGCTCCCCACTACGCACGCACACACGTACATACATACACACACAGAGTTGCGGTGAACGTTAGATTCGTGAGTTCCTGTTTTTTTTTGCGTGGCTTGCTGCGTGCTATTAACTCATTCCGCCACCGCTATTCGTGCCCTCCGGGCAGCCGAGCACTCGGGTTCACGTCCCTGTGCATCGCCTCCGTCAGCTGGAACTTGGGAGAGGAGGGATACAACAACAAAAGGGAATAACAAGACCCTGAGTGCAATAATAGTAGCCGTCGCATTTTGCAGTAACCATCATAATAATGGGATGTTGCGTTTGAACAAGCTAACCAAACTGTTTTTTTCCTGACCCTGAAGATGCGATGTTCCGTAACCTACGTATGTGTTTACAATAACAATAATACTAATACAGGCAAAAATGTAGGGATTGGCGGTGTAGTGGTTTGCGCTTTGCTGACCATGACTAACATCAATGGCAACAATTATCTGCATCGGTCCTAGTGCCTCCCAGAGGTCAACTCGACATTAAAAATGAGCACCTGGTACAGGCATTTAAACATCACCATTGCTGAGACAACAGCAGCCAGGTGTGGTGCTGAACACAACACGCCCTCGTGTGCCGCGCCGGCCTGAATAGATGCTCGCTAACAGCACTTTCCCCAACAGTCTGGCAAAGGCTATACTGTAAGGGTAACGTGTTTGTTTATGATGATTGACTGCTTTGAATCGGACAGCTTATTCGGACTGCCGGTGTGCCTTTATTATTAGGCGCTGTCCACGGTACTAAATAACATCGCGGGTTCCTTATCCGCTCAGTAGATGAGCATATGGTGTGTCGAGATAAAAAGGCGCACTGGGGCTGCATCACACAGAGTAACAGTCCATTATAGGAAATAAAACTAATTGAATACATTTCCAAAGTAGGACAAAAACACGTTAAGACGTAAGCGAAGCGCATTTATCCCTCAAACGATGGGTAATTTTCTTACAATAAGCCCGCTTTTGTAATTATGAACTAGAAAGCCCTTTATTTACCCAGGCAAGCCTCGGTTAGTCTCATGACTGTTTTTTGGTTTGTTTCACGAGGGTCCTGCATTAGGATGTTTAACCAATTACATTCGTAGGTATTTGTCACTGAGTGCCTGGAGAAAACCCACAATGTACGCAGGCGTGAAACTCAACGCTCTGCCCGGGTGGATTCAAGAATATCATTGAAATTCAAGAATAAAATATCTGCGTATATCGTGGCAGGTTTATATTAAGTTTGCAATATTCGGTGTAGTGCATGTCAATAATTGTATTGAAATGAAAGGGGAACGCAATGGTTCACGCATTGTACCAAGTTTGATTATCTGCCACGGCTAACAGGAGTGGCAATTGCACTGGTCTTGCTTGATTCCCCTTTCTTTAACCAACCAACATGACGCATGGTCAATCAGCCTGCATGACCTGCATGACCTACACAGCCATAAAAAGGCCTTCATCCAAAAGTGGATTGACAAAGGACTGTCAATCATTATTATTAAAACACACACAGACACACTAAACAAAAGTAGATTAAAACAGAAACTCTCTAAACAGTCGACAAAGCCATTGCTACTGATGTCATTCTAACATAATGGAGCAAATCACTTTAATAGTGTGGGCAATTACATATGATTGTGTTTCTGAGTATTGCCAGTTAGCCAGGGTCTTTTGTCAATCCCGATGCATTTCATCCACATGCGACGATGATTATTTTCTTCAGTTGTTGTAAATATCTACACCCCTTGTTTCCTGCAACAGCGTTCCGCTGCATATTGTTACACTTAATCACAGTTTCCCCGCAAGGTGATGATGCTATTACCGGCATTTGCGGGCGTATGTTTACTCTCATATGAACTGCTTGTGGAGATAGGCAACGTAATTGCGAGGCACGCAGCTCTAAATACCATAGCGCACGTCAATTCCAAGTTCATTTATTAGATATAGCCCTGTGAGCCATTCGGCTCTTGAATCGGGTGCAACCGCAACAAACAAAAAACAAAAACATGAACAAAAAAACATCTTAAAGTAAATATGTGACTGAGTGCAAACAGAAAATCCAAGAAAAGACAGCAAAATATTGCAGAAAAAAACACCGTACACCAACGCTGTGTGCAAAAATCCCAGTGGGATGCAAGTCAAACAACAACAACAACAACAACCACAAGACAACTTAGATTAAGGCCATCAGTCTAACTCCAACAAACAAACATGGCTAAACCAATACACTTTCGAAATCACCAAAATAAAGCCATGAAACCAATGAAACAGTGATCATAGGAACTGTGACGGAATTTTCACGTCAGGTAATGTCTAATTGTGCCTTCAGGAAAATCACACGGATAGTTGCGATCGTTTTTAAAACGGCTATTTAATTTTGTTGTTGTTGGGTGTGAAGAATATGCGATCTCGGTCCGAAGGATCGAGTATGTGTATTAATGCATCATTTAATTTAAATTATACACGGATGTAATAATGCCAACACAGCATACTATTATCGGAGTATATTAGCTGCTGTGAGATGGATGAGAGACGTTGACAAAGACAATTTAACAGAAGCTGAAAAAAGCGCGCAAATGAGCGTGAAGAACTCCACGCTTGGATTTACATTGGGACCCAGGAAGCGGAACTCAAGTGCAGTGGGTTCACTGGAGACACACACTTGACTTTGGAGGCAACACGTTTATTCTGAGACCACAACGGGGGAACTCCATAAACGCACACGGGATAACGATATAGGTGGTAACTACGACGGTTAACTAGACCACAACGGGGTGACTACATAACCGGGTCAGGTCAGTAACACATTGCCTGACCCACGATGCTGAACGTGACGACCGAAGCCCGAAGTTCGAAGAGACGCAGCACGGCGGGGTTCATTCCCGAAGACAGCCCTGATCAGCTCTCGGGACCTCCCTCTTATGCCCCTGAGCGTGGCCTGGCTCCGCCCTCGGCCACGCCCCCTTATGGATCCTCCCAGAAGGTTCTTGCCCATACCCCACGTGTCCCTCTCGCCACCTTTGGCCACGTTCTTACCTTGTCCTGGTCACGTGCCCTCTCGGGTTCAACCAGACTGTCACGTCCTCAACTGCCCTCTCTCTGACAGTCACCAGAACCATGCCCCCTAGGCCCCCCTTCCATGCCATAACATACTCTGGTGTCAGAGAGAGGCTCTAACACTCGCAGTTCCACTCATCTGTCAGTAGCTAGCGCTAACACCGTAGTGACCCAATAAACGTCACTACACAAGGATCAGAGAACAAACGCCAATTACAGGCATCAACATTGACTGTTCAGAATATTTAGTTGGCTGGGGCATGACACGTTGCTATGAAGGATTATTGCCGGTGGTCGAGGCCGACGACATTGACAATCATAGGAGGGAACGTAGCCCAAGAAGTCGTCCACCATGGAGATGGAGCCATGAAATAATCTCGTCTGTAAGAGCTAGATGGGATTGTTGCATAACAAGTCCCGCGAGAGGTGTCGATGGCTTGGAGAGTCCTTCATCCAGTGGTGGATAACTCATGATGATAATAATGACAGCAGTGGACAGATAATTAATGCTGATGATGAATAGGCCATGCCCCTGATGCCACCACTACACTAGCATTGCTTCTTATTCTTAGGTTTTTTCGGTAAAGTCACGTAGGTAAAAAAAAAATTAATGAAAGTAAAATAAAAATAAAATAAAAATCACGACGTTTCGGAGGCAACACAAGCTTCCGTCTTCAGTTGGAACTGTCACAGCACGATAGCTGTATCAAGTGAATATGAATCCTTGCAGTCACGAAAGCTTCAAATCTAGAATTAGTATCGCTTCTTTCCGCGAACCCCCATGGGTCTTGCAACGGTGACATCTGACCTCCTCCAGCCTCATCATCAACGCCACCTGGATTTAAGCCTCCCCCTTGATCCCCGGACCCTGAGTGCTACTCCAGTGCCAGTCTGGATCACCTACCCTTCTCCGACCGGGACGTGTCTTACCCATCACAGCCAACTCTTCGTGACTACATCTACAACAACACGTCGTCACATTCTATTGCATCCATGAAATTCATATCATTTTCAAATTGCACGTACCTCCTTTCCTAGTTGCTTTATTGAAATACAAGCCTTTGGCCCTTACAGCAAACAAAGGCATTACTCCTGCCTCAAACATCCATTTGTTGACTTTTCCAATCTTCCAAAGTGGTTTATGTACTCCATCAAAAGCTATGCTACTAACGCTATACGAATGTTGACCTCCATTTCATAATGCCCTGTGTTATCCACTTCACAACAAAAGCATACAAAGTCATCTATTACGTCCACATTCTCCCTTACAACTGGTACCGGCCATCAAGGGCCATGGAACCCATCTATAACCACTGTCATCAACTTCATCTTCAGGAAACTAATGTTGAAATAATAATAGTTTTAAAGAGTTATGATTGTGGCTCACTACAAGTTGCCTTCATACAAGCTATCATATTCTGGCTCTTCAGATTCAGCAGCGAGGTCCAACACATTTAAAAAGCCAAAATGAAGGCATATTATTGAAATTCCCAATAGCATTGAGATAAATTTCATAAGCCAGCAGATGTGGCTTAATAGGATTGTGCTGTGTGGCACCACAGATTGCACGCATGGGCAAGTTAATACACACACAACACTTGCTGGTCTTGTGTTTAATGAAGCACTGTAAATGCAGACATGCAGTTGCATCACAATGGCTCATCCTCTCCTGCACTGGACTCGAGCCTGTGTTAAAGCAGAAGCTGCCAGCACAATTGCAAGTGAGGCCTTCAATTGGCAAGTGACATTATTTTATTTTATTATATTATTTTATTATGTTTTCTTTTTATTATTTTATTATTTTCCCTCCTACGTGACTTTACCGAAAGAACCAAGAAGATGAATCCCTGCAGTCACGAAAGCTTTAAATCGAAAAAAAGTGACATTTGTTAAAATTGCTATTTTAGCATGCCCTCTGTAACTGTGGGGTGTTCTGAATGCAAACCTAAACACATTGGTCCATAACATTTGTGGCCTGGTAATGAAACAGATAACAAGAGGCAACGTTTTGGGCAGTGGCCCATTTTTCCATAGCACGTAAAACATCCGCAAAATAAAATGTATTCCGTTCACACCTCGTGGGCGAACTTTGAAAAGTCTTCCACGGCGTGTGTGCAAACACACTGGTGGAATTTGTCGGAGACAAATATTCGGCAATGCCCACCACACATAGTACGGTGATTTCCCTACGTAACTGGCTCCCTCGGCAAACAAGACCTTATTCCGATTTACATATAACTTTTCCAATTATCTTTGCACAGATTATGATTATGATTTGTCGTGAAAAGCCCTGTATTCTCTTTTCGATATATCCGCGGTGCTTACATGTTCATTGGAGGTGGTGTAAATGGCTGGGCCAAGGCGGAATGTACAAATCTGCCAATTTCATTAAGAGTACCACGGGACGGTTAAGCTGCACAAGCAAGCAGATGGCATGCTTTTTGGACTGTCGCCCACAATACATTATCTATGTGGCGGGGAGGCGGGGTCGGGTGGGGGGCACAATTGGGGACGTTACACTGCCAACTCTGAACTCATCAGAATGCCACAGCAAAATGCAGTTCACCCGCTTTGCCAAATGGCAGAGAGTGACAATGGCAGATGGGTTGTGAATTTGCACAAATGCTTCTGCTTAGTGTTTACAAAAATATATATTTGACTCATTTTTTGGGGATAACGTGTGCACTGTGCTTTTGTGTCCACTTTACGGCATGCATGCAAAATTATATATTTTAAGTTTTAATTAGAATTAGATTGCCTTCAGTGATTAGTCATCAGTCCACTATGAAACTGACAAATTTTCGTACAGTCATTTAAACTACGGGCTGTTAAATTGATTAAATGTTAAATAATCTTATCTGCATACAATATTCTGTACTCTTGCGAGAACACATTTCCCATTATTGAAATCACGTTAAAATATATAAAGTAGTCCCAAAAAATTCGCATTCAATGTTACCTCTCTACATTTATTCACGTCCAAGTTTAGTTAAGGCTTGATCTTAATCCATTGGTCATGTGTGTTGCAATGCATATTTGTTCCAATATATTTTTTTATCTGATAAGAAAGCATTGCCTCATGACGTCACTGACACTACGTTTGAAACGAGATGATGACATATTTGAACGCTCGCAAGCTTTAAAAAAAAATAAAACAGTACATACAATGATAATCATAATGATCTACAGTCCTTTGTCAAGCCACTATTGGAGGCAGGCCTCTCCAAGTAGTTTCGATCCCTCATTACCTCGCTGTTCAACAATCCGTCTGGCGCATGCCCACACGTGAATCACGTGGCTCCATCTCCGCCGTGGTTGCCCTCTGGGGCGTGTTCGCTACTCGGGCTGCCACTTCTGCGTGCAATTGCGACTCCCAGCACACGGCTAACATCGGTGGCAGTCGCAGCTAACAACGGAACTGGTCCAACTCTCACCGACCAGCAGAACGGTCCGAGATAATGCCACGTCGGTCACTAGGAGACCTGACAAAGGGACTTTGATTTTTTATTTATTAAAACATTTCATGGTAATGTTTGCTGAATATTCGGAGGACATTTTGGGCGAAGGATAATAGTTTACTTTTGATGTTTCCACATGGTATAGTCGATGTAAGCATTTCAACAGAGTAAGCCTAAGTGTGACAGATCTGACTCAACTCAAGGAAGCCTTCAAAATAATCAGTCAGTCGTTGCATGCCATTATTTCTTCAACGAAGGTAGTTTCCGTGGTCACGACAATGTAGTGTTTAGCAAAATAGAGGCAATCATTTAGATCTTATCATTTCGGTTTGGTTCCTCAAGCCATTTTGGATGGAGGCAAAGTGTTTTATATATTGGGCACTGAGCAGAGGAAATTGCTTTTCGAATCTGTAACCTGGCTGGGAATGTGATGCTGGTCACTAAGCATTGCACAATCACTCCCCCCCCCACACCCCACAATTTATATTTTATGGCAATATAATTCGGAGGAAAATAAATGCTGAAACGAAATACACTGGAAAGGACACAACTTGAAAACAGAAGATGATGAATATCAAGGTAACTTATTGAAATAAATATATGGATGAAGATGATTAAATAAAGAGATGGACAGAAACGTGGACATGAACCAATACAATTAAACAAAACATTGGTCATGGACAAAAAGAATGAAAAAAAACACAACTAAAAATAACCATTAATAACACTGCATTAAAAAAATGCTTAATAGGTGACGTTTAACGCAAAGACCATTTTTCATGGCACAAGATAGCTATAAAGGACCATTTCCAGAAACGTTGACGATTATATATGAGGCAGTGTTATTGACGAATGTGTAGAGTTGTATCGTTGTCTGTTAATTCTGCTTATGCACCACTCCAATGCAGCAGCAACACCAAATGATCAGTTTCACAGAATAATGGCTATGCCCACGCCTCGGAATGGCACTGGGACACAGAAAGATGAACACGTGGTTTAGAGAATGAACGCAAGGCAGAGGCGTCGCATTGACTGCTAAGTCAGGTGGGCTCGGGCAGATGACACCACGCAGCGCGGTGATGGCTGGTGGTTCGAGACTAGTCATGGAGTGGCAGCCCAAAAGAAAATTGCACAACAGGGAGGGCGACTGCCATGGAGACGGAGTGATAGGCTTAGGGTAATTTGTGACAGTCGGTTGGATTGTGGCATTGTGGGGGCCATGTAGGATGGCGACAGACTCGGAAAAACATTTATCCAGAAGTCGGTTGATAAACGACTGATGGTTGACGATTTATTGGAATGAGAGGTGATGGATTTAACACCAAAGGAATGTGTTAATGTTGTGCAATTTTTCTGGACGCGGCAATGCGGATTTGATGAGCGGCGAGGTCCTCATCGCAACTCTTCGACCCGAAGAGCCTTTGGAACGATTGCTGCTGGCTGCACAATGGCGTGAAAACAAGAGGGGGCCTCGCATGGAGGTGAATCGTCGAGAAACATTTTGACTTAGCACATGGCCTAAACCCTTCTCTTGTGTCAAGAAAAGCTCGCACAGGTGCACTCCTCGTAAAAAAATGGAAACTGTTCAAATCAAGACGGTGCTCTTACATACGGTCGTGGAGATTAATTTCCTTTGAGGAGACGAAAATAAATCACGGAGTACGTAATGTGATATGTGCAGCTTTTGCTATGTCACATTTTAATTAATTACCTGTACATCGAGTCTTTAAAAGTGTCCCCTCCCCCCCCCCAATTCTTCACTGGGTTTAAAAACAAATTCTGAACGGGGATTATAAACGACATACGCTGTGGGATAAAACATTAACACTGCCTGCCTAAGAAAGACACTTATTTGCTAAATCGCTTATTGCTATTATTACCCTTTACTGCCTTGCAAGTGAGTCTCGCGAGCGCACACACACACGCGCGCACACACACGCGCGCGCACACACACACGCGCGCACACCTCCGATTCGTGATGTTTGCTACGTACGGTGCAAAAGAAGTCCAAAATACGTACGCACGCACATACATACATGCATGCACACGCACACCTCCACGGATTCACCGCCCTCCCCACCAGACCCCCCCTCCCTCCTTCACACCTCACCGCACTGCCCCCCCCGCCCTCACTCACGTGTACGCCACTACAGCGACTGCGAACACTCCCCCCCCCAGTCGAGCCGCCTCGCTCAGTGGGAAGTTTCTCCCCCTTCTCTCGTGCCCCCCCTCCCCGAGTCTGGAACTGGCTCCAATCAGCCATCCGTGCGTACGCTGAAAGTCCCCCTGCCGCCCCTACCCACCCATCCTATTCGAGTCTAGGCTTAATACCTCTTCTATTTATATGTAGCGCCTTTATCCAAGGCGCTTCACAAGGGTTATGAGTGCTACAATGAGGGTAGTGGAGAATAGGGATGGGTTATGGGGAGGGAGGTTTAGTGGGCACGGGAATTACGATGGGTACCTGGGGATGGAGGGAAGGGTGGGCCTGCTTTTTTGTCTCCTACCGATCACTGTCACATCGCTTTGAATAAGTAAAGATATTTGTCCCATCCTTTCTCGTGCCGCGCACGCCACCACGGTGTCTTTTCTTCTTCTGTCTTGAGATCCAGTTGGCCAACGCGCGCTTTTATAAATCCATATTGTTGCGTTTGTTGTTCTTGAACTAATTGGGACCTGCCAGTCGTACTTCCACGTCACGATATTAAATGCACGCACAATGACACCTGGTCGTATTTGTACGCGTGTATATCGAGTGAGTGTGTGTGTGTGGAAGTGAAGCGGTTAGCGCTATGCTGCGCTACGAACCTGGCGACCTGGGTTCGATTCTCGCTCACGGCCAACACCAGCGACGAGTATCTGAACCGGTCCTGGGCCTCCCATACGTCGACGCAGTCTCCCTAACAGCAGTTGTCCCAACAGTCTGTTAAAGGCCATAAGGGATATGTGTATATATAGAGAGAGAAAGCCCTGAAGCATTTATAAAAGCAGGGTTATGTTTTGTTCTCTCTCCTTTTGTATTCGCAGTGGGATTCATTGCGTTTTAGCACAAATGACAGACATCTCTTCCCTTGGGTCAGCCGAAGCGGTGAAAGGTTTTTCAGCGGTCACGTCAGCAGGGTGGAACTTCGCCTGTCGACGCTTCACCCCCCGTCCCCCGTCCCCCCTACTCCTGCTGCTGCTGCTGTTGTGCAAGTCCAAGCCAAGCAGATGCTGCACCCGCACGGTGCGAAAGAAGTTCAGCAAATCGCACATACTGCACGCACATAATACAATTTCACTCCGACCGCAGAAAGCAAATGTGAGATCCCTCCACAAAGACCTCCTATCGTAATTTGGTTTTCCAAACTGGTGGTCCGGTCCCCCTTGTGTGCAATGTGAATATTCAATGCGCATGCAGGCATTACGGGAAATTTGCCCCTCAGTTGAAGCATGCTTGTTTCCAGTGGTTAAATTGGAGAGAGATTAAAATAACCGGGATGACACCTATTTCTTCCTGCAGGCCACCTTCACTGCCGTTCCTCCCTCTGTGGAAACATTCGTGGCATAGGAAGGGGAACCGTTTGTAAAAGTGAAGGGATACATCACCGATGTACCGATAAGCGCCAGCATGGCATACTGCCGTATACTTGTGCTTTTCGACCACTGTACCAAATGCGGAGATATTAGCACTGGCCTTAGACGAGGCCATATGGGAGAGCAGGGTGTTATGGCACCCTCGTGCAGCACTTAAGAGACAAACAATGGACATCAGCACCCCCAAAGCAACAGTCCCTGTGGACAGGCATGTAGACACCAACGGCCTAAATTGTAGTGGTAAAACGTGCCCATGAATAACACATTATTTTTTTTTACCTTTAAATCAATGTCTTTAGTTTGTGACGAAATAATGATATATTTCGAATGATTAACACGAATTATTTTGCACCTCCACGTGCGTGAAACGGCGGCTACGTACGGCGCGAAAGAAGTTCGACATACATCCATGCGCGGCATACGCCAAATCGGTGAATTTAAACCGCGTCTTCTGCGCGACAAATGAAAGCCGCCTGCCCCACGTGACCCACAGCGGCCCCCACGCACAACGCGCCGATTTGTGTCCCCGACTTAACAACCTGCAGCATCACGTGATTTGTCACTCTATTACCCGCAGCTCCCATTATCCACGGCCCCCAATCAATTCACAAAACATTCCTATCATCCGCGCATTATTCTTCTTCCGTTAATCGGTGTGCGTGTGCGTGTCACGGAACCTGGAAGTGGTGGCAAATTCGACCGATTGCAAAGACAGTGCGTCAACTAAGGGACAAGCGGTGACAACAGGCTAGAGAGAGACAAGGGAAGGGTTGCAAGATGATCGGTGTATTCGGCACTTTGCTTCGTTCATCATTTCGTAATTTTTTTTTTACTTTGCTTTATGTAAACCCCCACCTCTCGCTCACTCTCTCGGTCACTCTCTCGATCTCTCTTTTTTTTACGATCAGTGGAAACAATAAGATGCTCGGTGTATTCAGCACTTTGGTTCGTTCATCATTTCGTAAATGTTTTTTTACGGGCTTTATGTAACCCCCCCCCCTCTAGCTCTCTCGCTCACTCTCTCGCTCGCTCGCTCTCTCTCTCTCGCTCGTTCTGTCGCTCATTCTCTCGCTCTCTCTCTCGTTCACTCTCTAGATCACTCTCTCGTTCACTCTCTCGGTCACTCTCGCTCTCACTCTCTCGTTCTGCACGCAGCCCTTCTCGCAGTCCGACGGCCTCCGATGTTGTCTCGTCGACGTCGCTGCTACATTCGTGACGCCGGGATCCTAAGCCGCGTTAAAAGTCAAATAAAATAACCCTCTACAGTTCGAGTCCGAAGTCGTTACACTCTTAGAAAAGGTAAAATTTGCCACCAATTCAATGCGGATCATTATCCGCATTGGATTTGTGGGTAAGAGTCACTCGAAGGTGGTCCACCACAAATGCTCAACACATTTTGTTGTTATCCCGCACCTCCGATTGGCACGGTTGGTCATGTATACGGTGCGAAAGAAGTTCAACGTACATACATACTGCTTGCTATCTGATCTTTTCCAAGGGATGAGAAGCGTGACGCAGAGGTTGCAGCAATCGCATCCCATTATCGGTATCTCAGAATGGAAAACTGCGCAGATGCCAGCAGTGATTGTCACCGATCGGCTGATATGTTTCAAGTCACGTTAATCCAGGAAAAGATTTCGCCTGGAAAGTCCCTTTGTGAATGGAACATCTCGTTTGCAAGGGTCCCATCGCCTAAAGTACCCCTCTCATATCGACGCAAGAGATGTTTCACTATCATTGCTCCAGGAATGCAAACCAAACCACGTGGTGCCGGGCGCTGCGGTATGCAGCCACTGGGTATGCTCAATACTGTGAAGTGAAGCGTATTGATTTGAAGCTTTCGTGACTGCAGGAATCCATACTCTTTGGTTCGTTCGGTATTGTCACGTAGGTAGAAAAATAATAGATCACGACGTTTCGATCGCAACACAAGCAATCGTCATCAGGTGGGACAACCACAGCAAGAACAAAATGCTGAGGGGTTGTCCCACCTGATGACGATTGCTTGTGTTGCGATCGAAACGTCGTGATCTATTATTAAATCCTTTATATTAAGTTCGCTTGCGTGCTTGCTTGCTTACGACCGTGCAAACCTTTCGGTCGTTTTTTAACCCACTTCCCGTGATCCAATCGAGCTGACATTTTCCACACAGACTCGTTGTGCGTGACAATTAATGTTCGTGAAAAAGTTTCCCAAAATTTTACACTTTTTAGGACAAAAATATATTTAATTACCAATTGCTTAATGGTGCAATGCAATCATCTGACCCATAGGTGGCAGCCATCTCAAGCCAGAGGACGATAGGACTCAAGCCGCCACGCATATAAAGGATTTATAGTGAAAAACTTTGTTTTTACTGGTTATGCTTATTTTTCTACCTACGTGGCTTTACCGAATGAACCAAAGAGTATGTGAAGCATATTGTTAGCGTTGAGATGGACACACACGGACAGCAGAGTCGTAACGTTAAGTTATATCGAATAAGTGTGCCTGGAAAATGTGGATTATTTTATTTATTGTCTCCAGTTTCTCCGCATCGCAACGTTGAAGATTCAATCCTACGGTACGTAATGTCGGGTCGTGTTTTAGCAGACGCACAAAAACATTCCTTCTGAAAGGAATCTCGTAGTTCCACGGAAAAGCTGCCAGTTGATTTAGAGAGAGTTTTTTTTATAATGTATAAAATATTAATGTTTGCAGTTTAACAGCTCAGTATGTGGACCGTGCATACGTTAAGAAATACATGAAATATCCTGCAATGACTCAATTCGAAATCATGTCTTAGAATATGAATCCGATTATCTGAACCGATCCTGGGCTTCCCGTAGGTTGACTCAGCCTAAAATGAGTACATGGTGCAGTGTATAAGCATCGTCACTGGGTAGACAAAGGCGGTCGGGCGTGGTGCTGTTCACCCACTCCCTTGTGTGCCGTGCTGGCTTTCAAATTGATTGGATAACACATCTAAAATTACATCTTTAATCTGCGGCTTTGAATCCATACGAAATAAAAAGAAGCCTTCAAAGGTGATTGCTTCCACCACACCTCTCCCCACTATGTATATCGCTGAAGATCACAAGATCATGATTGAGTTAATTCTTTCGTATTTTTCATTCATTTGATCGTTCTTGTTTTCATTTGCCTTTACATAACACACATCACAACATCGCCGGCAAAGCAACCACTTCAATCCAACCAAGTGTATGCTTACAGCATACACTCGCTGAATCATTTGAAAGTATTGATGCAGAAATGATTTAGTCTGCCCTTAGCATGTTCTGCAAACAAACAACAATCTCCCTGCTTTGTGCTCACACTTCTGTTGGGCCATACGAAAAGAAATCTTTGCAAGTTTCACTCCTTGGACCGTAATAAGACAGATTATTGTTGAAGCTGATTCGACAACACTTTAATAAAAACTTTCATCATCATCATCATAGTCAATCATAATGTATGTACTGTAGCTGAAGGCCTCCCAGATCTACCGCCATGTCTCACGGTTCCACAATGCAACGAGCCATGCAGCTCGAACCTCCACGCGAACCAATCTCATCGCTTCATCTCTGAGACGGGCGACTCCTGAGGCCTGATCACTCATCGCCGTGTAATAATAAAGCCATTCATAATCAACGTTTTTGGGTTTAGATCGCGTTATCTATAAATGTGTCGTAACCCTCCACCACCCGACACGGCCAATCAGTAAAAAAGTGTCACGTTGACAAAAGACAAATAGTTCACTGCTTTAGCCCACCGGTGTGTTGAAGCGTGAAACCACAACATTTACAATTTGAGTACGACGTTTCGCTGGCAATTGCATCCAGCATCATCGGGCAATTCGCCAGAATGGCCGTGTCGGGTGGTGGAGGGTTACGACACATTTATAAATAACGCGATCTAAACCCAAAAACGGTGATTATGAATAATATTGGTCGCGAAAGCCTCACACGTGTTAAATAAAGCCATTGTGAAACAATTTTAATTCACAGTCCTGGGCCTGGTGAAGACCTCCCCGCGCAATTTCGGTCATGGGCATTTTGTTTGACCGTACACTTCACCACACGGGTCAGTGCGAGTTTAAATCAGACATCGCTCCCCAGTGATACTGGTAGGAACCTCCTGGTTACACCAGCCCACAGGGGATTATTGTGTCCGTCCGCCCGTCGTGCGGGGAGGGGCTGGGTGGAGAGGGAGGGGCTGGGTGGGGAGGGGAAGGTGGGGAGGGCCTGGGTGGGGAGGGTGGGGAGGGGCTGGGTGGGGAGGGTGGGGAGGGGCTGCATGGGGAGGGTGGGGAGGGGCTGGGTGGGGGGTGGGAGGGGTGTGGCTGGGTGGAGAGGGGCTGGTCACCCCGTGGTGTCCTCATAAAACTCAACGTTTAACCTACTCACGCCGGCTTGTGCCCGCCCTCACAGTCGGGCATATTTGCGGAATGCACCACGCCGCCGTTGACCCTGGCCATTGACCGAGCAACCCAACGTTCCTACCAGCTCCCTCCGCAGGAATGTGTTAATATCAGAACACGTCTCGAAATCAAAACTAAAGGCACTGCGTTTTTATAGCATGCTATGCTGACCACTGCGCCACTGCTCTACCCCATTTCGGTATGTGGCAGGCATTATAATTTTATTTGTATCATCATCATCATCATGATCACCACCACCTGCTGTAATCTTGTAATGGGACTCATTCCTGCTTGAATTAATGGCCTTCTAACATCAGCAATAATGTTTGGATGACCAGAGACATTTCCCACTGCAGTGTGAGCGACCTAATGGAATCGGTCGTCAAGATGATTTCTTAAAAAAAAAAAACACTCCTTGGCTCATGTCCATATCGATTGCCCTTCCCCACTGGCGTTTTTTTCAGACAAGGCACTCGTGGTCAAACGGACCCTCAGGGCGTGGGCGTCCACAGTGGCAGATTTGCTGGACTCTCTCTCTCTGTCTTAATAAAATAGAAATAAGATATATATTCCGTCATCCATTATTACAATTGTGCAAAGGTTTTTTTGTCGGAAAATTTGAAGAAATGTTGTTTAAGGAGGAGTATGTTGGGCTAGGTCCAGGGCAAGGAAGCTGTTTTCAACGCCGTGCAGAAAAGTCTGAGCTCGTTCGGCATTTGCAAAGCTGTGCGCCATTTATTTTTACAAGAGATGAGGCCTATCCGATGAAATGGATTTGTCGTTTTATTTCGTATAAAACGAATTGCATTCTATGTTCGGCGCAAATGCTCATGAATAATACAACTTCGGGTTATTAGCAAGATACGCGAAGTAGAAACGTGAGAGAAAGTTATTTTTTTCACGGTATTTTCCCGTTCGTTTTACTGTTATCGCACATACTGCGATTGTTAAAGCACGTTAAAGGGCTGGCATCGTTATCGAATGCTCGCAGGGAAAGCCGTGTAATTGTAATAGTTGCTCACATCTGTTAACGGGGAATATCAGAGGTTGTAAATAGGCAGATCCAACTTGAGAAAATGGTGCAAATAATAATATCACAGCAGAAAAGCAAAGCACTTCCACGGAGAGGGCACGGTATGAATAATAATAAAGTATCAACCCACTGAAAATTGTCATAATAATAAATAATAATAAGATATTAAATAAAGTCATAAAATAATAAGAACAATAACAATATAAAAATAATAATGAAAATCATGAATCTTATTAAAAATAATGATAAAAGACCCACTCTAAAATAATAATAAAGTATCAACCCACTGAAAATGTTAATAATAAATCACAAAATGAAATAATACGATATTAAATAAAGTAATAAAATAATAAGAACAATAACAATATTACAATTTTAAAATAAAAAATAATGACAAAATACCCACTCTCAAATAATAAGAAAGTATCAACCCACTCAAAAAATACGGATCACTGCTTAGTTATGGCTCACAGCTTGGGCCACTTCAGCTGACAGCAAGGTGGTGGGAAGACGGTGTGAGACACTGATGCAGGCGTTGGTCCGATAGGCAGGATGCTTCAGACTGCAGTGTTTGACGTTCAGGGGCAAGACATGCATGCGCACTCACACACATCGAAGGGAGATGCTACGGGACACAATTTTGGCAGCCACGGAAAAAAATAATAGAACACTTTTTTCCCGTGATAAATAGGTATCACGAAATCCACGAACATTCATCACAAGCAACGAAAGGAATTTGTAGGTAATGCATGCATTTATTCGATATAATAATACAAATACCAAACTAAATTCCCATCGCTCTCAGCCCACCAATGGATGAAGGTCTCCCCTTCACCGTGACTAAGGAATCAAACTCGGTTTCCCGACTCATAGCGCAGCGAGCGTGAACCATTTCATCACCTGCTCCACCCCTGTATCATTTATAAATATACACGGCCGCATGGCGATGTTTTGCAGACATACGCTTCTTAAATTGACACGAGCTATGCAATTGTGCCCTGCGGAGATCGGCTCCTTCGCACCTTTTCAGGGAGGGGGGGGGGTGTCTCTGGTAGGGTAAATGAAAAATGTCACTCCATTAGCCACATGTTGACGGGGGAAACAACACGTCCGGCCGAGGGCAGGCATTGCTGACGGATGTTCTGTAAACGAGCAATGCAATAATCCCTGGCTGTTTGTGTGTTGTCACATCTTGTTCCTGTGGCCTGCGATCTATTGAATTCCACTCTCGTGGATTTATTTTCAAATTGGCCATTTATATAAATAAATATAAACTATGGTGATTTAAGGGAGGCCATCGTTTTGGATAACTGAGGTCATTCAATGCCCCCCGGAGGCAAGGCCCTGGGGAGTCATGGTACTGTGCTTTAGAAGGAGAGGGAAAAAAGCACTGTACACATATTATTTTTTATTTATTTTGAGAGAATTTTGCCTTTTTGGCTTGTTTGCCGCGTTGATCGTTTCATGAAAAATGCATCAAGACACCAGCTGTGACTCAATGGTTTGGGAGAGATGTGACGTATTTGTTAGAATTGTGAACGTCATGTGCAAAGTTTGCGACGCATTTGCTCGGCCCTCAACTCAAAACACGTGACCCACTCACAAAGCTGGAGACACTCTGACCCATACCCTAATCCTAACCCCAGGCTATAACCCCAGAGAAGCATTACACTTAACCAAATCCTTCCTGTTTCCCCTCTCGTTGTGAAGTCAATCTGCTGTTGATCAATACGTTATTCACACCACTTGTTGTTGCTATACATATATTGTATTAATTTAAGGTAAAAAGTAAAAGTTAAAGGTGCAGCCCTGAAATAACTTGCTCGTGCCACTGCTAGCAGAATGCCGTCAACGAGAGGAAGCTCTAGAGAGTCTCGATGTGTTGGCCTATTCTTTCAGGCTGGACGGATGTCTTGGAAGATGTGGGATTATCCAGACTTTACCCACACACACACACGGAGCCTGCTGATCAACTAACTGTGGCTAGTCCCATCGACTAACTGGTTAGTCTGGCAACACTGCTGGATGGGCATAGGCGTGGGGAATTAAGAAACTTGCACCATTGTTTCATCTGCCGGGCCTGGACATCGAATCAGTGACATCTGGACTGTAAGTGTAGTGTGCTTACCATTGTATCCATGTCAGCATTCCTATGTTTTGGTAATATCCATAAATGTCAAGCATTGAATAATTGTGCAGAAGCAACGCTACCCACATACGAGCACGTGTGTGTGTGTTACGCAAAGATGGATTCTGTGAAGTGTGTGTATATGTCAAAGAATTATGACCTGTGCCATTTGCTATAACCCCCAGCTCCCAGGATGTAATCAATGATCACGAGGGACAGAACAATCCGCCCCTCAGCAATCGGATTAATTATCACTCTTCCAGGTCACAATTTGATCCAAGAATCAATTCTCTTTTGAACAGAACAGTGAATGGTAGCATTAATAGTGGCTTTGAGGGATGACGTGTACTGACTACGTACGACACGTCACGCAATATGCACCCAACAACTGTGTGGAACAGAGACCGCTCTTTTAGGGATGTCCGGAGGTTGCTCTGCAACACCTGCGTTCGTGAGCAGTTTTGGAGCGCGAAGGAGTTGTGGTATTGTGCGAGAGATCCGAATGTATCCTTCATCTCGACCTGATAACAATCGTACAATCGGCATAAAACTGTAGGGGAGAGGAGGACATCAAAGACCCCCCGTAGTTTGTATCTAGTGCGGGCCCAACTGGAAGCGCGCCAGTACCTGAGGACATTTTTCAGAAACACTTTCGAGGTTGCCTCTGGATATTTTCAGTTGCGGTTCTTTTATTTTCTGATTATTTCCACTTCTGTATGTAGTCAGGTAGAGTTTATACCCGTGCCAAGCTTCCATCATCTTGTGCATCTGACGGTCACATCTTTCCGTCATCGATTACGAGTCTTAGATTTCCGTAACCTCACACCTGTACGGAGTTCGCATATTACGTTACTTACATATTATCTGGCCTGGTAGTAAAACCAATGCAATTACATATTGATGAGCTTTAACGACAAGTAAGTGGCTTCGCTACGTGATCACTCCAGTGCAGTGGATCCAAGCGGTGAGGCTTTTTTTTTCCATTGCAGTCTGTTGAAGGCTCAAGTCCCAGCTGTCTGCGTGCAGTGTCTTCTGCAGGTGGGAAAAATTCCAATTACAGGCAGCCTCATACGATAGCATCTGAGCAGCGGGACGTCAGTGTGGCTTGAATGGGTGGCACATTTCACGCAGTTTCACGCGACCAGATTTCTCTCTGCACGCCTCGGTAATTCTAGTGATCTGCGAACAACCGCCGTCGTGTGTCGAACCTCGTAATGGTTTAATAATAAGCAATTAAGCACGCGCAGTACAAATATTAAGATCATTACGATTGCACAGACGGAGAATTCCGAGCCCTTCCTATTTGCACACTCAGCGTATCTAATCGTTTTTACATCAGCCGCACCTAGTTTATACAACAAAGGCTCATTCCTAACAGCGTGCCCACCTTGGCTCCTCCCACCCTCAACCAGTATATATACAAGGACTGTTTTCTTGGAATTTCTCTTACTTGATACAGCTATCGTGCTGTGACGGTTCCACCTGAAGACGGAGGCTTGTGTTGCCTCCGAAACGTCGTGATTTTTATTTTATTTTACTTTTATTAATTTAAATTTTAAATTTTTATCTACGTGACTTTACCGAAAAAACCTAAGAATATGTATCTAATCGTGGCGAGGAGATTGCCGAACGTAATGTTCTGCTTCACCGTCACTATCACGACAATCAACGCGGTTGGGGCTTTAGGGGTTGCAGCCCGGAGCCTCGGAATTTGAGGTGCACCACTCCCCGCCAACAACATGAACAACTGTCTAATGGATGAAACGCAATCACGTAGTTGTACGTAATTTCGTAATTTTTCTTAGTTTTTTTCGGTAAAGTCACGTAGGTAAAAAATTAAAATTTATAAAAAGTATTTTAATTTTACTTTTATTTATTTAAATTTTTTTACCTACGTGACTTTACCGATAAAACCTAAGAATATGAATCCTTGCAGTCACGAAAGCTTCAAATCTAGAATTTGGTCATTGATCCCATAGCATCGCTAAGTGCATTACCACAGGGAATGGGCAGAAATCTAACTAGTTGTTTTAGTTTTAACCCTCGCTTTAGCTCTAATATTCATATTCAACGTTTGAAAAGACACGTATCGGAAATAACCAAGGCGAATAACAGCGGAGCGTTTGGCATCGGTCGTGAGTGGTGGGGAAAGAGGGAGGGCAGGGAAGTGACCACGCAAAGAGAGACTCCTCAATATCATTATAGACCCAGGCCTCCATCCAACTCGACGCAGCCCTCATTCGCATTCCCGTCGTCAACTCGTTACCGACGCAGAGGCACGGGAGGGCATCGCTGAGCTTTAGCAAGTTCCTCCAAATGTTCCTGTTTTATAATAAGGATAATGATCCGCTTGCCATCGCTGCCCCAAAATAATTGTAAATTTTGCACGCACACACACGCGCACCGTTCTGCCCGCATCGCCCTCGGAAATGCTTTTCTCTCCCATTACTTCAATGAGCGTGACCCTTGTGGACCCCCATTCTCCGGCACGCTGGAGACGCAGCCGAGGCAGTCGGGGAAGGGGTGGGGTGGTGGTGGTGGTGGCGTGGGGTATCACTCGTGGCTTCCAGTGACTTCACGACTATGCGGCGGGCACTTTGTCCTCTTCCAGCGCAGTGCTCGCTGTGTGAGGCGCAGCGCCGTGGCATCGGACTTCACGGGTAGGCTGTCGACGCCGCGACGTTCAGGACGCACCTCTCGTTGCCGTATTTGTTTGCCCCCCCCCCGCACCCCCCTTAGCGGGATCCTCAGCTGTGCACTCCGTTAAAACTCCCACGTGGCTGTTTAATACTTATCGCTGCCTCTGTGCGAATACCGTGATTATTGTGTTTATATATGAAAACAATGTGTCATTGATTGAGCAGATGTTCAACACAAAAGGCTTGCCACTTTAAAGCGTGTTACATTATTCATGATTGTACCGACTAAAAGGCTGTGAATGAGCATTCGTGGTGGCACGGTGGTTAAGTGGCTGGCGCGCTCAAACTGGAGCCCTGAGTTCGATTCCCAGCCATAGTAGACATGAGTGATTGTCTCAAACGGTCCTGGAAAACTCCCTTTACCAACCCGCACTGACCAGTGTGGTGAAGTATGGTCAAACAACCCATACGAATGATACAGCATCGGGGTGGCATTCACCCAGCAGCGGATTGAAACACAAAGGCAGAATGTGGATTTATTTAAGCTAGAGAAGCGCAAAACAATAAAACAACCCATGACATCGATCATATCTGTTTTATATTGGGTGCAATTGTGAACAATAGCCACATCGCACATTAGCACATCGAATCGGCATGATTATTGGTTCACTGCAGCTCAAAGACTCAGTCCCTACAAGGCGTGCAGTGAAGTTAAGAGATGTCCCGTGTGTGTGCTCGCCATTGTGAAGACCAGAATGTGTGACAAAGTGTCCATCAGGGAGGCAGTCACATATGTGGACAGCAGAGAGAAGGGCGCTTCTGTCTAGGGAGCAATGTTCTGGCAACTGGGGGGGTGGCGGCTGCTTGCATTGTGGCCGAAACGTCGTGATAATTATTTTATTATGTTTTATATTTATTATTTTATTATTTCCATTCTACGTGACTTTACCGAAATAACCAAGAAGATGAATCCCTGCAGTCACGAAAGCTTTAAATCGAAAAGAGGAATATAAGTTAACTCTGGGAACTAACAACAAGGGCGAATGCATGGGTATTGAGGCAGGGTTTAAACACTGCCGGTGTCTCTGAATAATGGTTAATTGTCGATGGGCGACCACCACGATGCATAACGCCGTTGCTGTGAGCTTCTGTGGGGCTCCGTTATCAGCACAGGACAGTCCAGAAAACTCCATTGTTGTACTGTATTATGGTGCAATGTCTACGTTCCCCGCCTTTAGCAACACATGCTCACCGGTGTGGAAAATAATGCGCTGATCAAATAACCCCCGCGACCCTATGGAATTGGGATGTGATCCCATCTAGCGGTGGTTGAACAAGAGCGCTGTGCATCTGCATAATGAGCTAAAGTAGTGAGTGGTTCTTAACCTTGACTGCAATCGTAAACAAAATGTATCACGTTAATAAATACATAGGTTTGATGGGGAAAAAAAACTAATTGTACTTTGGTGTCCGTGCTTAATTTGTGTTTTCGATTATTTACCTTAAAAAAAAAACTGGCCACGTCTCGCACCCCGAGAAAGGGCATCTCACACCCCCAGGGGGTGCGTGCACCCCAGGTTAAGAAGAACCACTGAGCTAAAGAATCAATTGTAATCGTTGACGAATCGATGCCTGGCTGTGAATGTGGAGGCAGTGGGGGCACGACGGGTATTTAATAGGGACGCGTGGGTGTGTTGCCTTTTCCATGGAGCAGCAGCAGCAGCGGAGATAACAGGACTGGAGCTTCTAGATTTGAAGCTTTCGTGACTGCAAGGATTCATATTCTTAGGTTTTTTCGGTAAAGTCACGTAGGTAAAACATTAAAATTAATAAAAGTAAAATCAAATAAAATAAAAATCACGACGTTTGTGTTGCCTCCGAAACGTTGTGATTTTTATTTTATTTTACTTTTATTAATTTTAATGTTTTACCTATGTGACTTTACCGAAAAAACCTAAGAATAGGACTGGAGCTGACGCTTTCCCCACACTGTGATTGCCATCCCATTGGCTGAGACATGAAGAGGGTGGCCCGGAGGCGAGCAGGTCACGCGGGTCCTCCCCTGCCTTCTCTGCAGGCTCCGTTTTTCGGGGTTTGAGAATCAGGATCTTTATTCGTGCCGCGGGAGGAATCCAAAGAGCAATGAAGCTCTTTTTTTCACACGTGTCCGGTCGGGAGGTGGTCGGAAAGTTTAACTGTCACGGCATCACTATGAGACCTCCTTTACCAGTGGCAAAATATAGTGATAGGTTTTACCCTTTAAACTGGTACAAAAACTGACACCTTTATACAAGGCATCATGTTTGCAATAACCACAATACAACATGATGCCTTGTATAAAGGTGTCAGTTTTTGTACCAGTTGAAAGGGTAAAAACCTATCACTGTCACGGCATCGTAATAGGAATGCAAAATAAGTCACAGTGCCAACCGCATTTTCTCTATGAAGTCCTCCCCTATGCCTTATCGTTTATGGGGGGCTATTTGGTCATACTTCGCCAAGCTGGTCACCGTCGGGCTGGTGAAGCAGTCGGGGTGGGGTGCGGGAGGGTGCAGGATTGGTTCACATTTCACTCTGCACTGATGCAAATTCACTCAGTTCGCCAGTTGAGTTTGTACTGAAATAAACTCAGTTCAGTTTGTACTTTTTCGCCTTTTGGCGGTCTCAGGACTGACACTGGTGAGACTGGGCCATGAAGAAGACTGCCTCTGGTGTAGAACAACCCGTTCCAAAGACAGTGCGTATATTTATCAAAGCGTGTGTGTTTGCGTGTTCACCGTAAGTACGTGTGGTTAATGCAAACCTGATTCCCACTTGTAAAAAGTTTATATTTGGTGTTTGAACATCTCAACACCTCCTGTTTTATTGCCAAATAAAATTATAATTTTTCATACCCAGCAGTTCGCCAGTTTCGTAGCGCGCCGTGCTAGCCATTGAGTCACCACTGCACTCCACGCTGGATTTCGTACATTTCAAATGATCGCGTTCTTTATTCGGTAAACGAGTACCGTATCGCTTTGTGGGGAATTCAATAGCGGCTGTGCTATGGACAGCACTCGCCTCTGTGATAGGAACGTGGAATTTCCACCACTGGTTTAGGGCTGTAAGCTGCAGATGGGCACTGCATCAAATGCTCATTTGACCGGCAAATCACTCTGACTTTTGACTTTGCAGGAGCAGTCCATGATCAAGTCCATGATCACCTGGGAGCCATGCGTGCCCCATCGTATCTTAGAAGCTAAACAGCGTTGGGACTGGATAGTACTTGGATGGGCGGTGACCACCATCACACCAGTTATAGGCTGCAGGACTACGTGGTGGGCAGTCAAATCCACTGTTGCACTGTACTTCTATGCTTCCACGTATTTGCTTCACACCTTTATGTGGCACATTAGGAATGGATCACTCTTTTACGTATGTCCTTGTGCAGCAAGGGAGTAAAGTGTGGTTCTGTGAAGGTCCTGATGTGCTGTGCAGTGCATCAATGCATGTGTGTACAGCAGCATGTAATGTCTGAGTCGGGCCTGTAGGTGGCTGGCAGGGTTAATGAATAACCGCACGTGTAAACCAGCCACGTGGTTAATGGCGTCTCGGAAGGATTGCTGCGTGTAACACATGCGCTGTTGCATTTTACAGAGTGACTGTGCTGTTCTTCCCAAGATTCATATGAACCACAATAAATAAATGTGCTTGCCCTCGATTTGGAGCACCTGCCCACGTCCTTCATCTCGAGTGTGCAACATTTACCAAGTCTCAGTGACTGGCGTGGTGAAGTATGGTCAAATAACGCCCACTACCCGCACGTCATGGGGAGGCCCTCATGCGCAGTATGTGAACAAAGGGCTGTACAGACATGTACATATTGATACGAATTACGCGACGTGTTTTTTGTTTACAGAAAGGAGCAACCATATGTACACATAAAAACATTCCGTGCGAAATGGTGCACTTTTCATCAAGGCTGCGGGAGATAGATTTGCAAAGATGTGACCTTTTCTGGGCCCCTCCGTGTAAAACGTCGCCTTTAATTGGGAGAGACGGCTGAAGAGGCTTCAAGTGGAGATCAGACGGCTATAACGGGATAGTTCAGAATCGGAATCTTTTTTTATTTAGATTGGAGGAATCCGATGAGACTATGAATCTCTTTTTTACAGATGTCCAGTTGGGTAAATTCTCCCTTGCAGCGTTTGTTTAAGGTAACATGAATGACGTTGACAGTTTAATGATGATGATGAGGATGCTAATCACGTAGTTCCATCAGATGTATTATTTTAGTATCACGATGGCAGCAATCCGGCTAGCCATAGAACAACGCATCGCACGCTTTCAGAATTCGCTTCTGCGGCCGTCTGGAACGCTCTCTCTTTCAATATTAGGAAGCCACTGGAGCTAAGCACTTTTAAATAATTTAGATTGACTAACTTTAGAACCGCATGTTGTGTATAGTTTGTTGTTCTTCTAACGCACCTCCGATTACCACGGTTGGCTGCGTACCGTGTGAAAGAAGTTCAACATACAAACACAAAGACCCCCCATATAGCCTGTAATAGACTGTTGGGGCAAGTGCTGTTAGCCAGCACCTATGAAGGCTGGCACGACACACGAGGGTGTGGGTGGCCAACACCACGCCCAACCACCTTTGTCTCCCCAGTGACGATGTTTACACACCACACCAGGTACTCATTTGAGACTGATTCGGCCTAGGGGAGGCCCAGAACCGGTTCAAATAATCTTCACTGGTGTTGGCCGTGAGCGGAAATCAAACTCGGGTCGCCAGGTCCTTAGCACAGCGCGCTAACTGTTACACTACTGCTCAACATACATATACGCAACATACATACAACATACAACATACATACACGCAACATACACCCAACATACATACAACATGCAACATACAGGTGGCTCAGCGGTAGCGCAAGCGCTCGCATCGGAAGGCTCCGAGTTCAAATCCTGGTTGCGGGATGACTCAGCTCATCATCCCTCCCTCTGGGGTCGATACAATGCGAGGCATTTTTGTGGGGAAGCCAACAGTGGTTGTGCCATGGACAGACTTGCATTCGCCATAGGAATGTCGAATTTCCACCACCGATCCAGGGCTGTAAACGGGAGATGAGTACCACCTCAGTTCTCACTTGAGCAGAAAATAACCCTTAACCGTATTACGACAAAATGAAAACCGCAGTGAAATATTAATTGTTTGTGGTGTTATGTTGTGGCTATTTTAAAAAAATCAAAATGTATTGGAGAAAGTTATATTAAGGTGTGCTTTATTTTACGGGATTACAGCTTTTTTTTCTTAAAGGAGGCACCACATCTAATGCTGTTGTAATTGATTTGCATTGGCTGGAAAAAGAACACACTCATATATCTATCATTGACCTTTATATATATGAAATGACCAAAGAATGGCTGAAAATATTAAAAATAGCTTTGAGCGTACACATTGATATTAGTCATCGGCAGTGCTGATCAATATTAATTGAACAGTTTTAACGCAGACACACACCTGCATGCATGGCGCACAAGTGGCCCATATAACACAACTGCTGTAGAAACATCTGCTTGCATATAATTCAAAAATGTGAACGTCTCATCTTGATTTGAAGCTTTCGTGACTGCAGGAATCCATACTTTTTGGTTCTTTCGAAACCAAAGAGTATGGATTCCTGCTACTACTTCAGCGGTTTTTTCTGCTGCTACATCAGCAGTTTTTTCTTGTTGTGATTGTCCCACATGATGACGATTGCTTGTGTTGCGATCGAAACGTCGTGATCTATTATTTTTCTACCTACGTGACTTTACCGAAAGAACCAAAGAGAATGTGAACGTCTATTTGTTGCATGAAGGCCTCTTCGCACCTTTCAGTAATGGGGGTTGTTTGACCATATTTCACCAGGCTGACGAATATGGGCAGGAGGTGGGGGGTGGGGGGGTCCAGGTCACGTGACGTTCGCCGCCGATGCTAGCGGTGACCGAGAAGTTAACTCGGGTCGCCGGGTTTTTGTAGCTCCATTTACTGACCGCAGCCGTATTGCAAACGTGCATAAATTCACGGCACACACACACGCGCGCACGCATAAACGCACGCACACAACGTAAGAATGCGTACGCTGGAAGGCGCCTTGTCATAGATAAATTAGTATAAAAACAATAAGGCATCGCTTCAGGCAGTGTAAGAGCATAACATAATTAGCGGCAACCCACAGTGAGTCTTGCCATGCGCATACAAAGTGAATAATCCAGTTATTAGCAGACTTTGCAATTCATTAACTGTTTCTGACATTTCATAATTAATGGATTGCAGTAAAATTATAAACATGAACATTTAATTTAAACTCGAAGAACACGGTGGCCTGTTTCGTATAGGTCTCCAGCACATAATGGTCTGATGAAATATAATAAGGATGAAATAAGGAGGCACCCAGAGTAGGTTGGGGTGCATGTCGAAAGTTGAACTTGGTAATGAAAAGTAATGTAGCGATGTGCCTGAAGAAGAGAGTATCTTGTTTAATGAGTGCATACTACCTGCTCCAATGTATGGTTCAGGAACATTTTGGTCATTTTTCGATTTAAGCTTTCGTGACTGCAGGGATTCATATTCTTGGTTCTTTTGGTAAAGTCACGTAGAAGGGAAATAATAAAATAAAAAATATATTTTTATTAGAAAATATATATTTATTATTTTAGTATAAAATATTTTTTTATTAGAAAATATGTTATTATTATTTTATTATAAAATATTTTTATTTAATTATTTCCCTTCTACGTGACTTTACCGACATAAATTTTTTATTAGAAAATATATATTTATTATTTTATTATAAAATATATTTTTATTATAAATATTTTATTATTATTTTATTCTAAAATATTTTATTCTTTTATTATTTCCAGTCTACGTGACTTTACGTACCAAGAATATGAAATCTTGGCCATTGACAAAAATACAATGGAACAAAAACTGAAGTGAAATATAAATTGTAATATCGGTTGCCTTTATTTGACCAGATGAGAGCCAATGAAGACAATCAGTTGGCTTTGAAATGAGATATGTGGGGTGCTTTTCAAGGGTATGCACATGACATCAATGATAATAATCTCGTATGCATACGGGTAATTGTGCACGAGTGAGCGAGTAACTTGTGTTAATTCTTATCGTGTTCTTGAAGGCCTAGAGAGTTGGCATGACAGCTCTCTAGGCTTGTACTGCTGTGTAAGCAACATTTACATTTTGTGACCCTCCAAAAATTACAACGCAGAGGTTTCTTGCCAGGGCCAGCCTAAATATCCCAATTGTGAAACAAGTCGTTTGCCTCCCGTGAAGTGTGACGCTAAAGCCGATCAAAAGTGAGCAAAAACCTGCCACCGGTTGCCGGTAAGGCAAATAATTCTGTTGAATTCCGGTTGTAATAATTTTTTTTTAATCTCCAATGTCAATTCCGCACAAGTAGGCGCACGCTGTGCAGACGCCTTTGAGAATAAAGTCCCCGTGTCGAAACAGAGGCACATGGGGGCCGTGGAGTGAGTGTTGTTTGCCATTGTAGTGCGTATTAAATGTGGCGCTGCACTCTGGTGTTGTAGGAGAAAACATTTATTAAAAAGTATATTTTATTAAGTAGAACGTGTTGTCTAGATATATTTAAAGTTGCGCATTTTTATGTGACATCTCATTTCTCAACCCCCCCCTCCCTCTCGTTACAAATGTCTAACCCCTCTATCCTAGGTGCGTGACGTCATTTATGGACGGCCCCATATGAACATGGCAATAGAGAGCAATGGGTGCAGTCCACGGATAGCTTTGATCCACTCACTGGCCTAAGTCCGTGGATTGGAATCGATATGTGAGGAACTTAGATTGTTATCCCCTCATGGGCATGAGATTTCACCGTTCACTTTGGTTTCCTCCAACATTCCAAACACCTGTTAATGGGACTGGCCTAACGTACCGATTCAGGATACTCCTGAAAAAATTAACCCGTAAAAACAAAGTTTTTCACTATAAATCCTTTATATGCGTGGCATCGGTTTTATTTTATTATTCATTTCTGTTTTTTCTTGAGTAAGAGTTTCATTTTTATCACATTGGTATTTAAAATTAAATATGAATTTTTTTTTCCTAAAAAGTGGAAAATTTAGGAAAAATTTTTTTCACGAAAATAAATTGTCAATCACAACGAGTCTGTGTGCAAAATGTCAGCTCGATTGGATCACGGGAAGTGGGTTTAAAAACGACCGAAAGATTTGCACGGTCGTAAGCGTGCAAGCAAGTGAACTTATATAAAGGATTTAAAAAAAAGAATCCTAATAGAGGGTGCCTCAAATTTATTTGAACGAATCTGAGAATTTGCATCAATATCACAATAAATACACTCCCCCTCGCCCTGCCCCCCTCCTCATCACCCTCCTCCCCCTCTTCCCCCTCGCCTCCTCTCCAAATGATTTATCTGGACGGGTGCTCCACTGCCGTTGGGTTGTCACTACAGGGTGTCTCAATTTTTTTAACACTTCTGAGAATTTGCAAATGTGCCTCCTCCGGGCTCTGGAGACCACCTGGAGAAGATTCCAGGCACGCGTTGACAACGATGGCGAACAAGTGGGGACTCTCTGACTTTTTGAAGCTGTTAACATACATTTGTTATCATGTTACAGTGTATTATCCGTTATTTTTCCACTAAAAATGATAGTCCTACTTGAGTGTTGACATTTTTTTGAAGCACTCTTTATTTAGTCAGACTTTCTTGAGTAAATAATTGGCATTATTATCATCGTTGTTGCTCCCTTCATCTATTCAACACAGTACACCCCATACATGCAAACATCAGAATCACAAGAATAGGAATATTTATTTAGAATATAAATGGGAGATTTTTGCCAGCACTATGCACACGTGGCTGTCTTTGTTTCCCCAATGCTGATGTTGACCTCAGCGTATCAGGCGCTCATTTCATGTTGCATTGACCTAGGCGAGTCGCAGGGCAAGATGGGATAGAAATTGCCACTGGTGGTGTATTTGGCAAGGAATTGAATGTGAGCAGCTGCGTGTTTGTCATCGTTATTTAGATTTGTTTTGGTTGGCTGCTATACATTTCCACATGGCAAGCCACTTCGTTGAGCTAGCATTTGTGGCCAGGTTGCTTCTAAAAAAGAAGCTGATAACTCAGTGAGACTTACTTGGTAAACTATAAATAGTTATTATTTTTATTTGCTTGTGAATTGTTTACCAATTCTATACTTTGCACTCCTATCGTGCTTGTTGTATTGTTTGTTGTTGACCCGCCCCAACTGGATGTCTGACCCCGTGCCCCTTACTGGACATCTGTGATAAATAAAGAGCTTTATTGCCCGTCGGATTCCTCCAGGATAAATCATTCTGATTATCATCCACGAACAATCTGCTGCTGGATGAAGGCCTCCTCAAGTTGTCGCCATCTTTCACGGTGTAGTGATCCACCCTGGCACCTGCACGCGAGCTGATTTCACCGCTGGGTCACCTCGGACAGGTTCTATTAGTTGGCCGCCACTATTTCACTATTATTGATTATCGGCCGCCCCTCCCATCTGGTGACATGTCCTGCGCGAGCCCACTTACTTTTCTTCACGGTTTGCAATTGAATTATGTCTTTAACCCGCAGTGCAATAAACACGAAGCCATCACTCCTCCTTCCCACACGTGTAAAAATAATAATAAAACCCACAAGGTTATCCGCGAGATTGACATCTTGAGAGACAAACGCTGAAACACATAGCCTTTTTGGCGAATTACCCCACTGTTGGTGATGACATTTTAGCAACTTGCGAATTGTATCCCACGTTTTTTTCCAACGTGGCCCATTTTCTGCTCTTGCACGTCTCACAAGAGTCCACCTAGTCAGTGTCACACCTCTGCAGTGGCTTTGTCATTTCGTTTGTGAAGGAGTGTTTGCGCAATAGGATAACACGGAATGATGAGGACACAAGGCCTGACAACGACTGCGGAAGACAGCGGACAGCTGAGCCATCGGTTGCACCCCCACTGCCATTGTGGCTAAGGGAGAGATGATGATGATGATGAAAAGGATTTTTGGCATTTAACACCTTCACCCGAATTGCACTTTTTGAAATGTCATTTCAATGACTGCCGTTGAGCTTATTGACCAAACTTCATTGCTTTTATTTTCATGGAAAAAAATGTGTTTTTATTCAGGAGAAAAATCATTGCTAAAATGGTTTGATCCTCATCTCTGGGTGATGTTTGACGAATCATCATGAATCAGGGTCACGCTTCGATTCGTTCATCAATTCATTGTCGAGCATCATGGCGAATGGTACCGCCTCGGCTACCTGCAGGGGTGATGCGAACCCATCACAGACAACACAAAACATAGATTTTAACGCACAAAACGCGTTTCACGAATCGTGAGCTTAAGAATAAACCTCAGCCAATAAATCATTTAACCAGCGATGTAAAGTATAACTGATTAGTGAGCGGTGTTTCAAAAGCTCTGGCTTAATGTTTTGGAAGAATTCTCCCTCGAACGTGTGTTCAATGAGGCACAGTCAACGGACAAGCAAACAACATTGTCATATCATCGCCATGCGCACTCATGTTTATTCACTTGAGAATCATCATCAAATATTGCCACTCTCTTTCTGGTCCTATCAAAAATGGTGCACGCACTGTCAAGCATAATAACTAAGTATCGCATCATCATCATCATCATTTGACATGATAGATCAGTATCCATTCTTCTCCAAGTCCACTGCCACCTGGACCTCCGATCTAGCACGGTTGGCTTCGTACGGTTGCCAAAGGTGTTCAACACACATACATCCCTAATGAGTTCATCTCATTGCCCCATCTTCGTGGTGGTCATCCTCTCGGGCTTGTACCTTCCTTCGAAGGCAACTCCATTCTCTTTGGTTCTTTCGGTAAAGTCACGTAGGTATAAAATAAAATAAATAAAATCACAACGTTTCGGGCGCAACACAAGCGTACGTCATCAGTTGGAACAATTGTTTCTTGCTGTGGTTGTTCCATCTGATGACAGACGCTTGTTTTGCGCCCGAAACGTCGTGATTTAATTTAATTTATACCTACGTGACTTGGATCTCTGCAGTCACGAAAACTTTAAATCAAAATTAAACGGCCACTCCATTGCCAGTTATGACCATAGACCCTCGTCCCATCGAGCCACGTGTCCTGCCCCAAGCAAACTCCCTTTTTCTTAACCGGTCAACGTGTCATAATTGTTTTTTTACCCTTCTATCTGGTACCAAAACTGACACCTTTTTTACAAGGAGCCATGTTTGCATAGACCACAATACCTGCAGCCATAATGCAAAAAAAACAACCCATGTGAGACTAGGCTCTAAGGAAAGCTGTCTCGGGTGTGGACTAATCAACTTCAAGGACAGTGCATATATTATCAGAGTTATGTTTTTTGTTTGCATTATGACTGCAGGTATTGTGGTCTATGCAAACATGACTCCTTGTAAAAAAGGTGTCAGTTTTGTTGCCAGATAGAAGGGTAAAAAATAATAATCATATTTTTTACTGGCAAATGAGGTTCCAATGGTGTAAACGGTCAACGTGTCGTCTAATAATTCGTTTTTTTTTAATTCCGTGAACCACGCGTCATTCTTTCGTTCTTTATTTCTTTCTGGCAGTGGATACTGAACCTGAAACGTGAACGCCGACGCAAGCGAATCGAGCGTGCGATGAACATCTACCAGACGTCGGGAGGTGTACGCGTGGAATTACCGAGCAACATAGCCGCGATCAAATCGCGCCTTTTAAAACGATCCCACGTGTCGCGCGAGAAAATTTTATTTTAAATGTGTAAGGCCTGGAAAGATAGGTTATTTTTAAAACACCATGCCACGTGTCAATATACACCGCTGACACGTTGTTATTGAGGTCATCGATGCTCACGAGCTCCACGTGTGCACAGAGCCCTTGGGGGAATATCGGCACCGACTCGGGGCAGAAAGAAAAAATCAAACAAAGGAAGAAACCACAACGTTTGTATCCAGGAGGACCGAGCCGTAAGCTCCCTGCCAAGCAAGGGTCAAGCACTCACGTCAACTGCAATGCTGCCGGAATGAGTCTGCAGCTCTGCGGCTGTGATAGGAACCAACAAAACTCCTCGCGCAATTCTCCGGTAAAAGCCGTGGTCATTCTTGCGAACTGGCTCGAGCTATGATGTGGCACTGGCTCCATGCATCGTACTGCTCTAGGCTGATTTTTAAAGGGTTCACTTTAATACTCATAGTTTTTTTCGGTAAAGTCACGTAGGTAAAAAATGAAATTAAAATTAATAAAAGTAATAATAGAAATAAAATAATAAAAATCACGACGTTTCGGAGGCAACACAAGTCTCCGTCATCAGGTGAGGCTCACTTGATACAGCAAATCTGGCTGTGACGGTCCCACCTGATGACGGAGACTTGTGTTGCCTCTGAAACGTCGTGATTTTTATTATTTTATTTCTATTATTACTTTTATTAATTTTAATGTCATTTTTTACCTAGGTGACTTTACCGAAAAAACTAAGAGTATGAATCATTGCAGTCACGAAAGCTTTAAATCTAAAGGTTCACTTTAACTCAAAAGGAAAGGGTTCAGCCCTGCAATTGCCTGCGTATACCACCGCTTGCGGGAGGGTCTCCACGACAAGGGGCTTTAGAGAGCTTCTCTAGGTGGAGGTATCCACAATCTCTATTCACCACACGTGACCGGTTGATTGACTAATTGTGGTTGTGTCCATGTGATGCTGCTGTTTCCACTGCGCGCTGGTTGAGATTGTCCCGGCGACCTCTGGGTTGCAAGTCCAGCGCGCTTACTATTTTACGCCGGCCTCTGTTTGTCTAAGCGCCATGAATTTACAAAGGTTTTTTTTTTAAAGATCATAATGCAGCAGTAGGTGGTAGCGTTCTTTTCTTCTTTTATTTCATACTTATCTATTTTTTTAAAGCGATGACGCACTATCAAAGGGCCTGAGGGATACACAAGCACCCGCCACTACTCTCCTTCCTACTGCCTCTCTGCTTTATTCACAAAGCCCCCAACAGTGCTCCAATTATTGAGCATAAAATCTAGGGCTAAAAATAGGAGCGGAATGAATGATGCCCCATAAAATAAACAGTGCCGCCCTGCTTGCTTCTCTGTTTAATAACGCCGAGACATAACCGGTGCCCTTTTGTGTGCGTGCGTGCTTACATTTTGTGCGCGTTTTTTTTTATCCTTCCTCCAAAAGCCAAAAAACAAACCATCCGAAAGGGTGAACCCAAATGTAAGCGGTTCATCACTGGTATGAATGCTGCAGCATTGCCAAGGTAAATATTTGAAGAGCGTGCGACAAAGTTGTTTATAGCTGTGCTTTCATTTCTCACATTTCTGCTTTTTGTTGCGGTAAATATTGGTGTCAATTGTGACCTTAACCTGTTCTGAGTAGGTGGGGCGAACCCTTTCAGGTTTTCTCTATGACAAATTTATATATATTTATTTTACTGTCCCAGTAAAAGCTAAATAGTTCAACTGAATTCCAAGCAGTGAAATTAGTGATTCAAACGGACCTGATTTTGTTCTATGCGGCTCTTTAATAATGAATTTAAAGGGTAGGCGTTATTATGAGAACATTAAATCACATCTCATTCATAAATTATGCCTCCAAAATTACAAGTAATGCAAACAACGGGACAGAGCTACACTTTGTCATTTACATCAATATAATTAATCTCCGCCGTAAATCAAAGCACAACAAAAACACATCATTCAATGACCTTGGTGAGAATATTTCATGGACTGCAAAGGTTTGTATGACTCTTGCTTCGACAAGGTAGCCTGCAAGTAGGCGGTAGTGCATCAAGCACATTGCTGGCGTATTTCTGCAGACTTTTCTTTTCCTTGCGACACTATCGCACAACAACAAAACTAGTGTTTGTATTCCAGATTTGAAGCTTTCGTGACTGCAAGGATTCATACTCTTAGTTCTTTCGGTAAAGTCACCATGTAGGTAAAAAATGAAATTAAAATTAATAAAAAATAAAAACAATAAAATCACGACGTTTCGGAGGCAACACAAGCTTCCGTCTTCAGGTGAAACTTGATACAGCTTTTTGCTGTGACAGTTTCACCTGAAGACGGAAGCTTGTGTTGCCTCCGAAACGTCGTGATTTTATTGTTTTTATTTTTTAATAAATTTAATTTCATTTTTTACCTCGTGTTTGCATTTGGACTGCTTGTGTTGTGGTTATTGCAAACATAATGCCTTGTATAAAGGTGTCAGTTTTTGTACCAGTTGAAAGGGTAAAAACCTATTACTATATTTTGGCACTGGTAAAGGTCCAACACCAATGGAGACTAGGCTCTAAGAAAATCTGTCTCGGGTGTGGACCAATCAACTTCAAGGACAGTGCATATCATTATCATTATCAGAGTTGTTTCTTTTTGTTTGCATTTTGACTGCTTGTGTTGTAGTTATTGCAAATATGATGTCTTGTATAAAGGTGTCAGTTTTTGTGCCAGTTGAAAGGGTAAAAACCTATCACTAAAACTAATCGGGTCGGTATTCGTTGAACATCCCAAGCAGGTGGCCTCTTCAAACAGAGTCTACAGACTCAGCGGAGGCTTTGCTGCCTAAAGTGACTGCTCTATTATAACTGTGTGTTTGGACTTAAGCAGTGCTCTGTTGGCACGCTTCAAATATGTAAAGCTCCCGTAAGCCTTGAACCAACCCACTATATTGTGGGATTGTAACAGTGAACAATTGATCCATTGGTAAAAAAAAGCTATTCTTATGCTCACGATCCACGCATTGAATTGTGCATGTACAAAACCAATCACATGCTCCGTATGCAGATCATGCACAAATGATGCTAAATTTAAACACCGAAAAAATGGCAATGTTAATGAGATGCTAAGAAGGAGAGAGCGAAAAACATTCTGGAATCACGTCACAACCCGGAATGAATTGTGACAATTCATCGAATCTCTGTGGGGGGGGAGGGCGGGGTGGTCTGGGGTGAATGACCACACGCTTAGCACACGGCAAGACGCGACCATTGGCCATGTACGCCATGCGATCCGCATTATGGTAAGGTAAGCCGCACTCAAAAACTTGTGCCCCGTGTCAATAAAGTTGGGCAAAGACTCACCACATCGCGCATTTTCAGATGCACTCCTGCAGCTGCCGTCTGGAATGCTCTTCCTGGCGATATTGGGAACACAATGGAGAAATGCAACTTTCAAATCATCTGGATTGAAAATTCATTTCTTAAGAACCGATTTTGTCTTTTAGTTTGTTGTCCTTCCCCGCACCTCCGATTAGCATGGTTGGCTACGTACGGTGCGAAAGAAGCTGGGTGACCGGAACCACGCTCGGCCGCCTTTGTCTCCCCAGTGCTGATGTTATATACAGCACACGTAGCACCAGGTACTCATTCATGGGTGAGTGGACAGAGGGGACGCCCCACGGCCGGTTGAAACATTCTCCACTCTTTTCGTGAGCCGGAATCGAACTCTCGGGTCGCTACCCCACGACACTAACGCGCGGTCATACACACGCACCGGGGAGCGGGGGGGGGGGGGAAAGAATGGGTCTTACAAGCGGGATCGTACCGTGCGTGTACATGGCCACGTCGTGGTGCGATTGCTTACACTGGCTGAGAGCGTCGGCTTGACACGTGGCTCAAAGTGTCCGGACTCTCCTGCCCAGTGAGGGGTGGTAGGGAGCGGAGTGCTTGTCTTGCACCGTGCCTGCTGACGGTGGTCATAAGCCCAGGGTTCGGCAAACCAACATAAGAAGAAGATACAATTTTTTTGTAGAATTCGGTAAAAAAATAAACCTAAAATATTTCAAGGGTCGCAATGCATGTGTGGTGGTTACGAGACGGTGGTGGGTCCTCAATAAATAATGTCACCAAGCAGTTCTTAGAGAGCCAGCTTGACGACCCCCGCCCAGAGTAAACTGGACCTCCATGGTGAACTGGACGTCCATGGTGAACTAGACCTCCATGGTGAATTGGACATCCATGGTGAACTGGACGTCCATGGTGAACTAGACCTTCATGGTGAATTAAACATCCATGGTGAACTAGACCTTCATGGTGAACTAGACATCCATGGTGAACTGGACATCCATGGTGAACTGGACGTCCATGGTAAACTGGACATCCATGGTGAACTAGACCTCCATGGTAAACTGGACATCCATGGTGAACTGGACCTCCATGGTGAACTGGACATCCATGGTGAACTAAACCTCCATGGTGAACTAGACCTCCATGGTGAACTGGACATCCATGGTGAACTGGACATCCATGGTGAACTGGACGTCCATGGTGAACTGGACATCCATGGTGAACTAGACCTTCATGGTGAACTGGACGTCCATGGTGAACTGGACGTCCATGGTGAACTCGACTTCTATGGCCAGGGGTTGGCAACCAAAAAAACAACAAGAGACATTTTATGGTCGAATATCAAGAGTTGCACTGCAGTCTTTAAAGAGCCTCACGCGGCTCTGGAGACACAGGCTGACGACCCTCTGTTCTCGCCCATTTGGAGGGTGGAGGGCTGTTATCATGAATACAATTTGGGCTGGCCCCGCTGTCAATTTATGAACTCCGAGTGAGATGACCAAAGAGATAGAGGCAGGAGATAAGAGATGCAGTGAGATAACAGACACTTAGACACGAATACGCCGTAGACATGCAATGAGATGAGACAATCGAGATGCAGACAAGTTAGGGAGAAGAGGGGATTAACTGCCTTTACGTGTTATTTAGCTTGCTATGTTCATTAGGGTTTGACTTTGACGCAGCCTATTTATGTTTTGATCAATCCGGGGCCCGTTGAGCTGCTTGGGCAGCCAAATGCTTTTTTATTAAATCCGTTATATTAAGTTCGCGCGCTTGCGTGCTTGCGTGCTTGCTTGCTTGCGTGCTTGCTTGCTTGCTTACGACCGTGCAAATCTTTCGGTCGTTTTTTAGCCCACTTCCCGTGATCCAATCGAGCTGACATTTTGCACACAGACTCGTTGTGCGAGACAATGAATGTTCGTGAATTTTTTTTTTAATTTTACACTGTTTAGGGAAAACAAATTAAATATTTAATTACCAATTGCTTAATACTGGCAGACAATCGTCTGACCCATAGGTGGCAGCCATCTCAAGCCAGAGGTCGAGAGGACTCTAGCCGCCACGCATATAAAGGATTTAGAGTGAAAAACTTTGTTTTTACGGGTTAATTTTTTTGCTCGTGCTGTTGTATGCCTTAGCGCCACCACTGCACACGCGTAGCTATAGGCCCCGCGAAAGTATTGCAACAAACACGAAGGAAATTACACGTGTGGTGGGCACGTTGCCCGCCGCCCCCAAACCCACATCCAGTTTTGAGCACAGCAAGCATTCGTGGAGAACCTTCATTTGTTATTATTGGCCAGCAGCCAGCTGCCCTGTTTATGGGGACAGTCTATAATGGCCAGCGTTTGATTTATCCTTAAATATCCCGCCTCCTCAATCCTGACAGTGGTGCGGCGGGGGGGGGGGGTAAAGGTTGGTGGATATTATACCCATTGTTTTTTTCGTTAAAGTCACGTATGCAGAAATAAAATAAAATTTCAATGAATAAAATAAAATTAAAATTAAATCACGACGTTTCGAACGCAACACAAGCGCTCATCATCATTGGTGGGTATTTTCTGGGGCGCAAACCCCGTAACAGCCCCAGCTGAAATGGAATCCCTGCTAATGGCACACTTTGAGGATGCACGCGGACCGTGGCGTGCTCGTGAACAGACAGACAACACTCGGCACTTTAACCACAGGTGTGAAAAGCGTCACGCGAAGGCAAGACGGCATCAGTCGGTGGTCATTATGATCACAATTATGCGCGTCCTCCCCATTGAATGGAACGATACCGGGAACACAGCGTTCCCTTGTATTAGCATTCTGAGAATGTGGCCCTGACTCATTACCAATAGGACAAATGGCTTCATAAATGACCCCGAGGGAGCCCACGTTGCATATAAACCATATTATACGAGGGTTTCATTCCATATCGGGTGATCGAGGCGACCTCAAAGTGATTGTGAACAGTTCCATGATACGAAGCAATAGCTTTCAGATTTGTTATCGCACCTTCCCCCCAGGCACTCGGTTCATTATCCCGTAAATGCGACTCGTGGAGCCGCTGCGAAGAAACACAAAGTGCTTGCCGCCCTCTCCTCTCACGGCATCTCCCTCTCGTTTCTGTCTGCGATTGGCAGATGAAGTGGCTAAAGTGGGGGAAAAAATGTCATCTTCTTCTTATTATTATCATTATTCGGAAACATCGAGCTGTGACGGTCCCACCTGATGACGGAGACTTGTGTTGCCTTCGAAACGTCGTGATTTTTTTAATGAAAATTTTTACCTACGTGACTTTACCGAAAGAACCAAGAGTATGAATCCTTGCAGTCACGAAAGCTTCAAATCTAGAAACATTAGTGAAGCACAGACTGCGATGAGCGAATGATAAAAGTCGTCAATAGTCTCTGGTCTCGTCGTCGTCGTCGTTGTTGTACTTGTACGTCATCGCTCTTCGTTTTTACCGGAAAGAGAATATTTTACCCACGGTGCAATGTTGAGCACATCAGACTTGCAGTCAAGAGGTTGCTGGGTTCAACTCTTCCTTCCAGCACGCAGTGAACATGACAGCGCAGGTCTGATTTGAAAAACCCCATCTCTTTAAAGCGGCCTTCCCTCTTTAGTTGGGTTGGTTGGCCCGGTTCTGTTTTTGTTTCCTGCTTTTCATGCATTGCGCATTGGAATGCTCGGATGGAATGCGCGGTATACATAGGAATTATTATTTTTTTACCAGAAGTTTCTTAAATCATCCCGCCGCTGCTCACCCACCAGTATCCTGTTTATGGGTAAAACCGCAGACGGTCGATGGGTCGCGTACGGTGGTGGTAAAGCGTTCGTACTAACATCTCAAACAAGACGGTCTGGCCATATTCTTGGGTTTTTTCGGTAAAGTCACGTAGGTAAAAAATTAAAATTAAAATAAAATAAAAATCACGACGTTTCGGAGGCAACACAAGCCTCGGTCTTCAGGTGGAACCGTCACAGCACGCTCGCTGTATCTTTATCATTTACTCCGAAACGTCGTGATTTTTATTTAATTTAAATTTTTTACCTACGTGACTTTACCGAAAAAAACCCAAGAATATGAATCCTTGCAGTCACGAAAGCTTCAAATCTACAGTCTGGTCAGTTTGGGACTTGACTTAAAGTTTTCGCGCCTGCAGGAACTCATAAACAAAAACTACTGTTTGTTGTGTTTTGTTTTTTCTTATTTTCTTTGAACTCATCTAGGTGACTTTACCGAAAGACCAAAGAATAGAAATTTGGTCAATTTGGTCAAAACAACCTTAACGGGGGGGGGGGGGGGGGGGGCACACCCACCAGAGCTTTCTCTGGGGGAGACCATTCAGCCAGCAGTGGCATGAGCAAGTAATTGCGTGGGTGCTCCTTTAACTTCTTACCGTTGTATCCGACGATGTACGAGTCCCAGACGCTGACGTGCCCGGAAGCCGCGTAAAGGCATGCTTCCTGTTTTGATAGACTCTGCTCTTTGCAAAACATCGGTGTTGCAATTCAGATCAGTGACCGCCGCGACGTGCAATAAATAAATGAGCGACCACAATTTGGTGTTAAAGTCAGTGGGACCTTGTTATTGTTGGTATGAATAACGGCCAAGCAAACTGCACAGCTTTTTGGTTTTGGATTAATTAAATGTAACCACATCTCGCCCGGACCCTTGCTGAATTTGAAATTTTTAAAATGATCACGCACCTGCAATTAAAATAAATCAGAGGAAATTCCCGAGGGGCGTGAAAGGTGAATTCGAAGGCTAAACTGCACAAATGTTTGCTCTCATAGTGTGAAGAGGAATCTCCATATGAATATTGTGAAAGCTTGAGAAATGCTTTGAGGAGCTGTTTTTCTTTATTTCTTTTAAATAAGAATGTCAGGTGTCCTTGGGGGTGTCTGCTCGAATTTAACCGTCCAATAATTGGAATCAAAATCAATGTGTGCGGTCGATTTTTTTCTTTCTTATATATATATTAATATTATATATATTATATCAATATATATATTACATTTAAATCTCGATTTAAAGCTTTCGTGACTGCAGGGATTCATCTTCTTGGTTCTTTCGGTAAAGTCACCATCGCAATCATTGAAGACTTGGTTCATCAAGGACTGAATGCTGGGGTACCCCCCCTGGTGAGACACTGCTTAACCAATACATACTTCACCTGGAATGGAACCTTCTACAAGCAAATTGAGGGCACCCCAATGGGCTCTCCCCTATCTCCTGTTGTAGCCAACATCTTCATGGAGAAATTTGAGACGGACGCCATCCAGACTGCCACTCTACGCCCGACCTTATGGAAGAGGTACGTAGACGACACTTTTGTCATCTGGCCACATGGCCGGCCTGCTCTAGACCAATTTCTCGACCACATCAATTCCATACACCCAGCCATCAGATTCACCATGGAAGTCGAAAATGATGGCAAGCTACCCTTTTTGGATGTCCTAATCAAAAGGAGACCTGATGGTTCAATGAGCCACTCTGTCTACAGGAAAGCCACCCACACGGATGCTTATCTAAAACCGGATTCCCACCACCATCCATCCCAGAAGAATTCCCTCATCAAGACTCTATATCATAGAGCCCAATGCATCTCCGACCATGAACACATTTCCAGTGAACTCAAACACGTACGCCAAGCTCTTAAGGCTAATGGTTACTCCGACTACACAATCCGCAAAGCCATCACTCCAACCATCAAGAAGGATCCTGTTGAGGAGCCTTTCAAGACAATCACCTTACCCTACATTGCTGGGGTCACAAAAAAGATCTCCAAAATCCTGATTAAACACAAGATCCAGGTCCGATTCAACACAGTACATAAAATCCGTGATCTGGTCCCGTCTGTAAAAGATGTGGTTCCAGACATACAGTACCCTGGCGTCTACAAACTAAGTTGCCTCTGTGGTAGCAGTTACATTGGAGAAACCAAACGACATGTCTCGGACCGCATCCGTGAACATAAGGCAGACCTGAAACACGGTAGGACAAACACCTCAGCCGTGGCAGATCACTGTTACAATTCAGTGGGCTCACATGACATTGACTTCTCCAAGACAGAGGTTCTCTGCAAGCCATCTGGCTATCATGAGAGATTCGTTCATGAGGCGATCCACATATACAAACACAGAGACAATTTCAACCGAGAAGATGGATTCTGGCTTAGCAATCATTGGAAGGACGTAATAAACCATTTCAGATCTTAACTGATTGTGTTCACGTTTACGGTGACTTTCAGACCACGTTCCACTCACTGGCATGGTGCAGTGTGCAGAGTAATGTATGGTGTCGTAATTGTACAGTAAACATATAGCAGTATGATACACATTAGGGTGGGTAGAATAATACATAGTGTTATATTAAAATGGATAAGGCAGCAACTGCAGCAGCAGCAGCAAGTGCAGCAGCAGCAGCAAGTGCAGCAGCAGCAGCAAGTGCAGCAGCAGCAGCAAGTGCAGCAGCAGCAGCAAGTGCAGCAGCAGCAACTGCAGCAGCAGCAGCAACTGCAGCAGCAGCAGAAACTGCAGCAGCAGCAGCAACTGCTGCAGCAGCAGTAACTGCAGCTCCCTTTGATGCTGTTAATCCTGCATAATGCACATGCATATGCAGTACTAATCACATTCCTGCATTTCCCATAAATATGCTAAATTCCTTTTGATATGCAAATTCCTTTGTCAATGCGCCCAGCTTATATATATGCTCCAAGCTCGTGTGCTGTTTCATTCAGACTCTGTCGCCTCGACGGACTTGGTTTTCACCTGAGGGCGGCTGCTTGCGTTGTGGCCGAAACGTCGTGAGAATTGTTTTATTATGTTTTATTTTTATTATTTTATTACTTCCCTTCTACATTTAAATCGTTTAATTCGAACATTGTCTTTAATATTTATCGAGGGATAGAAATCTATAAAGTACAACAGTAACAGACGTATTCATTCCTTGTTTAACTCACCACATCTCTGCAGTGCACATAGTAATCATCAGCAGAAATCAGCCATCATCTATCTACTGTTGGATGAAGGCCTACCCAAGCTGTCGCCAGTACCGTTGTAACGGGTTCCGGAGACATTTGTAGAGGTAACTTCTTTATTACAATCCAACACTCCAACTCTCTAACTCTCCAACTCTCCAACACTCCTGATACTCTGTTACAGCCTAGGTACACAGCCTAGGTACACAGCCTAGATACTCTACTCTGGCTACGCTCTGGAACTCGCCCTCACAAGATCGTAGAGTCGGGAGTTCCAGAGTCCCACCACTCGCTCTCACAACATCCCAGGGTCTTCAGATGGCTGGTCGTGGGTCTTGGGTCTTGAGTTACAACTCGCCTAGATCGTCCAGGGAGCTCCCCTTTTATGCCCAGTCCAACGAGGGGTGGGGCCATGTGCGCCACCAGACATCCCACAGAGCACACACAGCCCCCCCCCCCGTTGGCGGCGCCAAGAGGCTTAAAAGCGCCTGGGAACCCAACGCCTGGCGCCCAGAGGATTAAGCGTCTGGCCCTCCCAGGGTCCCAAAGCCCCCAGCAGCCCCTCCCTTCTTATGTCACTACACCGTAACCCACCTGGCTCCTGCACGTGATCTGAGCTCATGTTGCCCCGTGCCTGCAGATGGCACTTTCTCAATAATAGACATGTCGAAATGCCAATAAGCCGAGCTACATTTGGGTATCGTCTCGGACGATCTCAGTTTAAATGCCCGTCTGCTGAGAATTGAAGGCGTTTCATTTCGTCTCACATATAAAAGGCCCTGGGTATGAATACAGGTCCAGTAAGACATTCATATTTCATGGGAAACATTAAAATGTGTGCATTTTTTGGTCCCAACTTAGTTTGGCCTGAAGCATAAAATAGCTGAGTATGTTTTATCTGAAAAAAGAAACCCACTTTTTTTCACTACAACTTTATTGCTTTGGCAACTGGAGAGCTTAACGGACGGCATATTTGCAACCGGGCTCTTTCCATACGGTCCGTGGTGTTTCTTTCATGGTCAAAAAGAGACAATCCGATTAGCTGAGAGGTCTGGGTTCTCGGCATAACGTATAATTTCATTTTGTATGCAGTGGAGTGGTGGTAGCTAAGCCTGATCGAGTCTGTAATGCTGATGTTATGAGTGGCCACCACACACAGATTTAGGCTGCTGCGGAACTACACGTTGGACAGAAGAGGGCAGTGCCAAAAAAAATCAATGTACTTCTATGCTCCCATATTAATAATAGAGAAGACAGACAAAGATCCCCCGGATAGACTGCACAGACTTTAGGGCCAAGTGCTGTTAGCGAGGACCTATGAAGGCCGGAACGGCACACGAAGGGGCGGTTAGCCAGGACCACGCCCGGCTGCCTTTGTCTCCCTAGTGGCGATGCTTACACACCGCGCCAGGTACTCATTTGAGACTGAGTCGACCTAGGGGATGCCAAGGACCGGTTCAGATAATCGTCACCGGTGTCGGTCGTGAGCGGAAATCGAACTCGGGTCGCCGGGTTTGTAGCGCAGCGCGCTAACCGCTACACCACCCGTAGTAATACTAACGATGATACATCTTTATTGCATAAAGCACCTTCCTTGATGTCTCATAGCTGCGCGCTTTCACCAACCCGCGCCTACCGGCGACGGTGTGTCAACGGGTGGGAGGGGGGGGACGACCTCCATCCAGCAGCAGTGTGCGCGCGTTAAAGACGACGGCAGATATTCTCTGCGAAACGAATCTCGCAACGCGGCTGGCACGAGGGGAAGGCATTCGTGAAACCCACGGGGCGCGTGCAAGAACTGCACAATAAGGGCAACGCGCGTGGCCCTTTATTGTCGGGGTGCAACGGGGGGTCTCTTCATCAGTGCAGTGGGGAATTAAACAGCAATAAAGTCGATGCGGCTAGAGGACCCCCCCCCCCTTCCCACCATCCTATGCGCTGCGAAGTGCCTCCGACTGTGCCATTCTGCGGCGTGTTTCACCCTCCACAATGTATTGACGTTATTTGCGGTGTACGAACCAAGTCACCGGCTCCACCTGCAGTGTCAACGCAGTGCAGATCGTTTGTAAAAATGCTGCCTCGTGTGCGTTTTCTTGGCAAAGAACGGGGAGGAATGGGCTCATTAATGCGCGCGTGGAAGCTAAACCCCGTGGATGAATGCCCCGGGTTTTTATAATGAAGCGTGCGCCCACGAAACGCGTTATCTGGCCGCGCGACGATAAGCGCATAGCACGAGCGAAACTCGGAGGGGGACCGTAGTGTCCACCGACATAGCCTGCCCGCCTTGAACGATCTGCCCCGCCGCCTTTCTTCGTAAGGATTATATATGAATGTAAAGATCTCCCGCCCCCCTTGTGATTTTATGAATGGTTATGATTCAGGGCCGCGGTTTCATTCATCGACCTGCACTGATCAGGGCGGTGAAGCATGGTCTAATCAAATAATCTCCACGTGCGATTTGATGGATTGAGAGAGATTGCTGCTTGCCCTGGCTTGAAGAAATAAATATAGTTTTTAATGTGAAAATCTCCTCTCATTGCACACTAAACATTCAAAGAAATGTTTTGATTCAAAGAGTGTGTGATTCTTTTTTATACATTGTTGTGAATGTGGCTGGCTCTGGTGCCTGTAGAGGCCTTTCAAGTCCATACCATAAAAGGCAAGAACAATAATACAACGAATATTACACAGCTTATTCGATGCACGCATCATGATCTCAAGAAATGGATGTTCATCGAAGGATTGTTACAATCCGAGCCAAGGAATGCAACGCCGCCTCGGCGAGCACATCCAATGTGGAGACCGAGCGATGAAATCAGTTAATGCGCAGATGCTGGCTGGATTATTGCATGGCAGATTTATGAGAGGTGGATGGCGGCTGGGTAAGGCACTGATCCAGCAAGTGCGGGGACCATGTCTAATGGTGATGCTTACAGATAGAACAGGCATCTTAGACTGAAACATAAAAAGACTGAAAGATGACTGTTGTTTCTGTTAAAACGAATTATCTGGGGGTGATGCTGCGTTGGCGGCAGTGCACAAGTACAAATCACAAAAAAAAAAACACAATTGTCAATTTCACTCTCTTAAAGGGAAATATATATATACAAAATGTAATAGGTAACGTTTTAGGCAATGGCCCTTCTTCATAGCACATAATGCGATGTATGTGCTATAAAGAAGGGCCATTATTTTCAAATGCGTTCAGTTTGTTTTTATTGTTTCTGTGTGTGTGTCCTTGTGTGCGTGTGTGTCCTTGTGTGCGTGTGTGTCTGTGTGCTCAGTGGGGAGTGGTGAGTGTCTGTGTGCTCAGTGGGGAGTGGTGAGTAGCATTTGGCGCGATGCGCTACGAACCTGGCGACCCGAGTTCGATTCCCGCTCACGGCCAACACCCAGTGACGATTATCTGAACCGTTCCTGGGCCTCCCCTAGATCGACTCAGCCTCAAATGAGTACCTGGTGCGGTGTGTAAACATCGCCACGAGGGAGACCTTGTTTAATATGCTGGCCACCAAACCCCCTCGGGTGCTCGCTAACAGCACTTGCCCCAACAGTCTGCCGATGTCTATACGGGGACACTGTGTCTCTGTGCTCAGCTAAGGATAAATGTCTGCCTCTGTTGGGAGAGACGCCATACATCTTTGTTGCACCTTCTTGGTTCTTTCGGTAAAGTCACGTAGAAGGGAAATAATAAATAATAAAATAAAACATAATAAGACAATGTAATAAATAATTATTTTATGATGTATAAAGTCACGTAGGAGGGAAATAATAAAATAATAAAAAGAAAGCACAATACAATAATTGTTTTATTACATAAAACATAATAAAATAAATATTTTATCATATTATAATATAATATTTTTTATTATTTTATTATTTCCCTTCTACGTGACTTTACCGAAAGAGCCAAGAAGATGAATCCCTGCAGTCACGAAAGCTTTAAATCGAAATCTTTGTTGCATATTGGCTGGCAGGGCGTCGGCCGCCATTGGAGCGGGCACGCGAGGCACGCACCATCGCCGCCATTTTTCATCGTCCGCCGCGTGACTGCGAGACGCGACTTTGCATTGCACTGAGATGCCTCGCGCGGTCAACACTCGTTTGCCGATGTGTCCATGCAATTGAGGACGGAATTCCGTAATTATAATAACAATGCGGTTTTTTTTATCATCCAGGGGCTGGTATACTCATGGGATAGTGGTTGTCGTATTGGTTATACTGGCTCAAGCTTCAAGTTTATTCTGTTATACCGTGCGAGAGAAGTCATTGAGATCTGGGTAGCCTCGTTTTGCACGATACAACTCGGGTCACCAAATGGGGAGAAAACAAGGCAAAAAAAAGCGATGTTTATAAACAATGAGGCGAATATAAATCAGAGTAAAAACAACCATGCTGCAGGAGATACTTTTAAATCCCGCATATACACGAATCGACATTACATAGATACAATTAAATTTCGATTTAAAGCTTTCGTGACTGCAGCGATTCATATTCTTGGTTCTTTCGGTAAAGTCACGTAAGAATCAAGAATATAGATACAATTGTTTTTCCATAAGTTGACTTGGACAATAGCTTTGGACAGATAGATGCATTATTTTTTATTTCAGCAGCAAGGGCCCAATAGTAGGGCAGCTCTATTTCACGGGCCCTTCATTTTCTCAGGTGAGCTTCCAATGAGCCTCACGGCTTGTTGACAGGAGGGTCCTGCATTGTGTCCTTTTGGACAATTTCATTTCACGATGAGGGTTTGTCGCACCGAGGAGGAAACAAAAGAACCCGGAGAAAAACCCCTCACAAATCAGGGGTGGGTGGGTGGGGGGTGACTATTTAGCGCTCGCATTTACAAGCCACACCTGGCACCTCCACGCCCACAACACCTGCCAAGCGAACAGTGGTCACCCATTAAAATACTTACGAAGCCCAAAGCTGCATGCCTTCTGAGCACGTTCAGGGTGATTTGGCCATCAGATATTTGGAGTGAGTATTGGAGCTTTTATGGATGGACGAATTGCCGCCGTTTCCTGTTTTTGAACAAATTAACGGTGCATATATAAAGGCATAAAACCCTCTCACAAGGATTAAAGCATTGGAAGAATACCCAGCAATCCTGCATTAACGATGAAGTAATGTTGCAAGACATAATCCTCCTAAACTCCTCGTCCAGAGTGAGTTTACAATCATCAGGTATGTGCCTGAAGTTTGTCAGTTGAATGGAAAAGATCGGCAGACATGGAAACACGGATTGTGGAGAGGCTTTGGGTGCTGGTGTTTTGAAGGTTCTGGCTTAGCATGTTTATGCAGATGCTCAGGCGTGTTTAGCATCATAACATTTGTACAATGGTATAAATATTACACAAGTCTAGACATTCTAAAATACAATGTGACTTGCATTTGCTTTGTAGATAACACATTTTGAAAGGCGTGAGATGGAGTGACATGAAAAATGATAAATATATATCTCTCAGCCCAGCATTCTCGAGTGCCTGATGTGCTGGTATAAAATAATAAGCGACACAGTTGAAGGACGTACTTTGATATATATATATTTATTTGGGTCAATAATACATAAAAGCATGGAACATAAAGGCTGGAGTATAAAAGTGAAACAGTTTTCTAAAAGCAGATCTATACAACTGAAAGGTGATCATAATAGGATGAGCTCACACACTGTTGAGTCAACATTGTATTCAACTTGAATGTTATATTTCCAGCAGACTATCTCAAACATAAGTAGTGCTATTTGAATTGTATTGTATAATAAGGGCGTTTTGCATTGAGATATTGTTGTTCAACTTAATTTTCAAATTAACGTGATTTTATTTCTCTCGCATGCAATCGCCAAACGCTCTGGCAGAAACCAAGAAGATTGTTATACTGGTAGGAACCTCCTGGTTCCACCAGCCCACAGGGGATTATTGTGTCCGTCCGTCCGTAGTGCATCCAAAAATGGGAGGGGTGGGGCTGGGTGGAGAGGGGAAGGTGGGGAGAGGCTGGGTGGGGAGGGAGGGGCTGGGTGGGGAGGGAGGGGCTGGGTGGGGAGGGGGAGGGTGGGGAGGGCTGGGGTGGGGAGGGGGGTGTGGGGAGGGGGGGGAGGGGGGGGGAGGGGGGCTGGTGGGGAGGGTGGGGGGGGGTGGGGGGGGGGGGGTGGGGAGGGTGGGGAGGGGCTGGTCACCCCGTGGTGCCCTTTTAAAACTCAACGTTTAACCTACTCACGCCGGCTTGTGCCCGCCCTCACAGTCGGGCATATTTGCGGAATACACCACGCCGCCGTTGACCCTGCAGGCCATTGACTGAGCAACCCAACGTTCTTACCAGCTCCCTCCGCAGCAGGAATGTGTTTTTTTTCACGCGATTTTGACCCAAACACGTTGTGAGAATGCCCTGTGTGGTGAGCCGACAATAACCAAACATCATAGGCATAATTCAACTGGCGTAAAAAATAAAAACGGTTTGGGAGCGACTTATTTTCAATACGTCGTCTCTAGCATTCAAAGTGCCCCCATACAAATATGGAGACCACAGTTGGATTTATGAAGCAATTAAATGCGTGGGTATTGCCAAAAAAAAAAACACCCAGGCAATTGAAAAGATGAATTACGGACGTGGGTAGTGCTGCAACATTCTTCCGTTCCAGACAGGTGTCCCTGCTAATCCCGTTTATCCCAGTTACCGCCTCCCGTAATTTACAGCCAATTTTAAATTGCCAGAGTGGTGCAGTGACTACTCACGCAGCGCACTCAGAACGCGGTGACCTGAGTCCGCAAGTGATATATAAACCTCTCTCTCTCCCCCCCACCCCATCACCAATCTGCACTGACCACTTGCCGAGGAACCGCTGCAGGAACTCCAGCAACTTGAGAAGCTCGCAGCGCGTGGAGAAAAAAAAAAAAACGTCGATCGCCGTGCCCAACAACAACAACACGCAAGCGGCACAACCCAAAGACACATCAGACTTTTGACTTTTTATAAGTTTATTCACCAGCGGCAAATTGCCCTGGAATTTTGCAATATTCAAGCCTTTATGGCGACACCAAAAAACCACAGCTCACCATCCCACCGCCGCCCCGCGACGCGCAACGCCGGCACCGCAATCCCCACGCACCGGCCGCGCAACAGCGTCCGACGCGCTGTGTCATTTCGAGCTTTGCCACCTATTTTCTTGGCAGGCCCCCCCCCCCCCGCTTATTCCACACTTCCTCCCCTGATGGTTCGAGGTCACAGTCATCGGTAACATCACCACCGCTAGACAACGAGGCCCGTGCACCGCGCGAGCCACACCGCCACGTGCACATTCCTCCGCGTCATGTGTGCCACACCGCTGCGCACGCAACTACCACCCCGCGAGATACCCGCGACACGTGTGTCACACCACCACGTGCACCACACCATCACGCGGACCCTACTGCGACGCGCACGTCACGCCGCAGGTACGCGTGCCACACCGCCCTGCGCCACACCGCCGCGCGCGCGCCACATCATCAGACCGCCACATCAGAGGGCGACGTTCAGCACGGGGGAGTGAAATGACAGAGGGCTATGAATTACACGGAAGCGGGGCCCGCTCCTTAACCTCATTCCATTAAAGCTCCACCACTTCTCTGTTGCCTATTCCCTTCCTCTGCCCTCCCCTCTTCCCCCTCCACTTCTTTCCTCCCCTCGCTGATCCGAACCCCTCCCGCACCCCGGATCGTGGTCACCCATTGCGCATCCCCTGCCATCTAAATCACTTCCTTGTGTTTTTTTTACCACGTTTTAAATGTATGTTAAGCGCCTTCATCAAAGGTGCTCTATAAATATCATAGAAAATAAGACATTATCCATCGAGTACCGCCAGCAGGCCCAGTAGACTATGGTGTCACGTATGTTAACCACTCGCAAAACCCAATCTCATATTTCATCTCACATTGTATGTACGCTGAACTTCTTTCACACCGTACGTGGCCAACCACGCTACCTATCTCCTCCACGGTAAATATATTTAGTTTTGCCACCTTTGATTATGCATTTGGGTAACCTTTTCTTCATGTACATGGGTGGATAGCATGACAATCCAGCAAGTGTCGGGGTAAGATAAAACAATAAATATATCAAAGCATTTTCACAAACTGTTGTAATTTGTCTCACACAATCATGTTTGTTTTCAACGATGATGTTAGTTTTCACCTCGTAACTTAATAGCCACAAGATTGAAACAGTATTCATACATTTATCCACATCGTAAATACAATTATTTCAATATTTCACATAATTAAAGAGGTTACAAGTTATGTATAAATGCAGCATGTCATAAATGAAGTACTTTACTGACGTTTTAAAAGGAACTTAGAACCCCAGTGTCCGTATTTAGTGCCGGGGGAATTTGTCGCCCCAAATAGGCGTATACAGCAGAAACGTTGCCAAATATAGTCACATTTATTGTGAAACTACATATACTGCTAGATGTAGTCGTTAAAATTTCGCCAACGCTCAAATCACCGTAAACGTGCTCGATTTTGTCACATATTTGAAAGCTACGCGGGGATAAAGCCCGTTTAATTCTTGGGTGAGAAACTCCAGGTAAAGTCACGTGTCGTATGGCTTGGCTTCGAGATGGCCAGGAGATGACAGCACCGCTCTCGGTCCTTGGATCTGCCAGCGTAGAACTTTGAGTGTCACCCTCGTGTGTGTGTGTGTGTGGGCATTCTCGTGAATTATCACTGTGATTTACTCGAGCAATCACATCAAGCTGGCATCGTGAGCTCGCGTTGTTGCCTTTTTACATCCTTACGTAATGCATTCGATTAGTGTCTCTGTGTCGTTGCGTATCCAAACTTGACTGTTATACGATTTAAAATTGGAAGAACTAGTCAGGAGGGATTAACGCTCGTGCCGTTCATTCTTCGTTTTTAGGATCCTTCCCACCACTGATTATAATTATTGGACCGTTCATCGAGTGACGTTATCCAGCAGATGTCACATCAAATGTAAAGGTGTACTCTGCCGTACGTTTCGGTTGTTGAATAAACACCACTGTCGCCAACAACGCAGCCGCGAGCACCCACCCCTCTAGCCTGTGCCGTATTATCCCAGTAGCAAAAGTAGCTGCATATGTAGTAGCTACTACATATGTAGTACATATGTAGTAGCTACTACATATGTAGTAGCTACTAAATATGCTACGGGCCCCGCACTTTCAAGGGGCCCGCGCTAAATCCTTTCAAGCTATAAATTCCGGTTCCGTGATTCTGCACTTGCTCTATTACTATAGTACTATACTGCCTTCAACTTTTATGAACGACTGGGCGTTTAAGGTTATCGATTTGTCGCATTATCTGGCTGTATGGCAAATGAAAAAATACAATTACTTTACTATGCAAGTTAAAAATGTGTGTTTTAATATTTACGTTGTTTTTTATTTTTATTTAGGGCCCCTTTATAGCATATGCTACAGGCCCCACACTAGCTTAATCCGGCACTGGCTCTAGCCACGATATGTTAAACACATGTTCACTTTTCAGTCATTGGGGCTTCACCCCTACTGCAGCTTTATTCCTGAAATGACCCCATACGTTGTATGGATTTTTCAGCGTCAATAGGACTCATCCAATTTGCGACGTGGGTCTGGTAGAGGTGACCACATTCCTTGAAGCGTGAGTGCTTTTCGGGCTCGCGAAAGGCTCACATTGCACGTGATTACGCTGCCAAGGACCATCGCAAGGGAATGACGAGAAGTGGATTCCCTGCGATTAAATTGCCCCGCTGATTGCTTCTTTGGCGAGCGATTCTGCAAAGCGAGGATGAACGCACTCCACAAAGTGGCTTAATGGGTGCTCGCAAGTGGAATCACATTTTTTGCCTTTTTCAGTCTTTCAAAAAGTAATTATATGCATTATAGAGCGGGTTTTTTTGGGGTTAGATCGAGTAAGGTTTGTCACGTAAACTAAACATGCCAGTAGTAACTAATTGGCACGCTTTGTTTACGTGATAAACCTTACTAATTGTCTGTGTCGGGTGGTGGCGGGTTTAACGACACATTCATATTTACGCGATCTAACCCAAAAAAAACTCTATTATGGATAATATTGGTCGCGAAAGCCTACGTGCTAAACAGTCATTCTACGTACTGTGTGTGATGGTGCATTGTTTTCTTTATTATTGAATATTTTACGTGCAGAAGTTGCTATGGCAGGGGAAGTGTGCAGCATGCTGAAGTTTTGATTCTCGGCCCTGTCTAACGTCAGTGGCAAGTGATGTCCCAAGTGATCCCACTTCAACAACCCACACTGACAAGCGTGGTGAAATATTTGCATTCAAATGTTTACAACAATTTTTTTAAATTTAATTTTACCAGGTAAGGCCCAGTGAGCGATATCGCTATTTTTCAGAAGTGACCTGTCCATAATTGATAGCTCAACAAAGTGGCTTATCATGGGGAAATTTATATCAGCAGCCAAATAGTCTTAAACGCATGTTGATTTTAAATGTGGAGGGAAAACCCGAAGGACCTGGAGAAAAATCCATGGGGAGGGAGACACACACAAACTCCAAATATACAGGCATCAGGGTCGGATTCGAACTCACGATCTCCTGATTACCAGGCGAGGTAGTTAACATCTCGCCACCACGGCGCGCCTATATGGTCAAACTACTCCCATGACCATTATGGCATGGGAAAGACCGTCACCCAGCAATGGACTGACAAAGGGCTGCACGTAAATTGCTATGGCCTAATTGGCCTATATATATACTACTACTATGAATTGCTCATGTTATTTTACTGAATTAAATATACTCAGCCCTAGGTGGAGATCATTGCATTTTGAAACAAACAAAAAAATAACATGTGAATTGTTAATGTTTCTCAATTATGCAATTACCATGACGAACACAAGGCAGCACTCAGTTAATTAAGAGTCAGGCTCTTAAGAAAACAAATGATGCTGCATTAAACAATAACTTCCTTCCCGGTTAACAATTAGTTTAATATAAATTTTGATTTAAAGCTTTCGTGACTGCAGGGATTCATCTTCTTGGTTCTTTCGGTAAAGTCACGTAGAAGGGAAATAATAAAATAATAAAAATAAAACATGATAAAATAATTCTCACGACAGTTTCGGCCACAACGCGCAAGCAGCCGTCCTCAGGTGAAGAACAGGTCCCACGACGTTTCGGCCACAGCGCAAGCAGCCGTCATCAGGTGAACAGGACCTGTTCTTCACCTGAGGACGGCTGCTTGCGTTGTGGCCGAAACGTCGTGAGAATTATTTTATTATGTTTTATTTTTATTAGTTTAATATAAACGAAGGCCCCGCTTTTGACTCAGTCTGCTAGAAGTCATGATCAGACAAGGGTGATACGGATGGCGCCCCAATAATGGAATTAATTGTGCAGAAGAGGCTGTGCTGGCCGCATGGCAAGCGCACTCGAAACAGGATTTACAGCGAACATCTGGATGTCTTCTGACCTGTGACTACATTTAGCTTTGTAAGTGAATCTGGTTAGCTGGCCATTAACCTCCGTTCACTGCAAAAGGTTAATCTGATTCCCAGGCATGCATCACACCGTCCCAATGAGCTCATGCCCTACAACTGGCAGAAAGCACGCAGCTCCCTGACTGCTGTTTGTGTCCGCTAATGTGATTTAAATTGATACGTTGGCGTGAGCCTGCGGTGGTGCAGCGGTTAACGCGCTGCGCTATGAAACCCGGCGACCTGAGTTTTGATTCCCGCTCACGGCCAACACCAGTGACGATTGTTTGAACCGGTCCTGGACCTCTCCTAGGTCGGCTCAGCTTCAAATGACTACCTAGTGTGTAGACATCGCCACTAGGGAGACAAATGTGGTTGGGTGTGTTGCTGGTCACCCACCCCTTCGTGTACCGTTCCAGCCTTCATAGGCGCTGCTAGCAGCACTTGCCCCAACAGTCTATTAAAGGCTACACGGGAGGTCTTTGTCTTTGTTTTCTACACTGCCTTGTGAGCTCCGGGCGAAATATGGTTTAGAAGTGTAAATTATTATAATGAGGATAAATGCAAACCTCTGTCTGCGGTGTTAAGAGCTGGGTTGCTTAAGGAACACGTATATTTGTATCACAATGTGTTTCTGGGTTGTTACCGTTTGTCAGTTGGCATGGTGGCCGACAATTTGCCCCGTTTGCCGGGAGCTTCATCAATTCATATCCTGGCTTGAGAAGCTCCAGGTGAACGGAGCCAAAACACATCAGAGGGCACTTTAATGATTAAACATTACTTCAGAGAGTATTATTTTAATATTGTATCATCGGCATTTGAAACGATGGATTTTACCAAATTTAAAGCAAACGCTTCGCGAGATTACATTTTTTATGGTTAATTATAATTTTAAATGTTGGTATTTCAAGTGAAAGAAATGTGAAAGAGCAATTTTCATCCGCATGAAATCTCAGCAGATTTGCAGCATATGCTATCTTAATTACCCAAAACACTTCCCTTAAGGTTCTTACCATTTAATTCAAACGTATCCAGATTGCCAATTCAATCAATTGAACGTAGAACAACAGGGAAGGACCTTCTACAGCCTTGGAGTAATCAATGCAAAAACCACCTCTACATAGAGAGCGCTCCTCAGAGAACAAGGTATAGCGGGAAGAAAATACAATCTAGCCAAGTGCAAATTACGAGGTAGGTAACAGCATCGTAGCTTTAAGAAAGAGTCTGTGGGGTTTGCGTCACATGTTCTGCGGTGTCGCATGCCTCACTCCACGTGCTCGGAGCTTATTCGGTAAGTGAATTCGGTCACGGGGGGGGGGGGGGGGGGGGGGTGTTATATGACCATGCTTCGCCACATTGGGCAGAGGCGTGTTTGATGAAGGCAAGGGAATTCGGTAACCTGAGGAAGCCCCCGGCACGCGGAGTGAAACGTCGGACGCGATCCGCGAAAAACACTTTGGAAATGTGTGCAGAATAACGGCAACAACCTGAGCAGGGGGAGCTTTGCAGATTAATAACTGATCGCAGTCAGGATCAGAAACTTTATTTGTACTGAATGAGAGCTATGAAGCTGTTCTTAACACATGTCCAGTAGGGGCAGGTCAGAAAAGTTACAACAACAAATAGTACAAAAAATACACGATAGGAGTGAAAAGTACAGGAAAGTTAAGCAAATCACAAAATATTTCAATCTAAATGTAAATATATATATAAAAAATATATTGCCTGCCATAATTCAGATGAAGCCCACTAAGATATTAGCTTTTTTTAAAGAAGCGACCTGGCCACAAATGATAGCTCAATGAAGTGGCTGATCATGTGGGCATTAATAGCAGCTAAATAATATAACTAATCTAAATGCATGCTTTATATCCAGGGCCACTGCTATGCCAAATTCATAGGAAAAGCAAGCACACCGCACACCACACACAATCATCTGAAACGAGGCCCGATACCAACAAACCAGCCGTGTAGGCAAAGGCATAACGTGTGATCCGCTTTCCCTGACAACATTTTTTTTTAAAACAAACTTTCTAAGAAAATTGCAAATATGTGAAATGGGTTTTGGCACTGACAAATGTAAAACGATTTCATAGCCAATCTTAGGCAAGCCCGATCGATGTGCACGCGAGAGTGAGGCAATGCATGGACATGCATGTTGGGTAAAACAAAACACCCAAAGATAAAGATAGACTCAACGCGGGTGGGGGAAACGATTCAGGTTATTTTTGTTGGGGAAAATATACGTTAAAAAAGAGAAAAGCTTAACGTTACGTAAGTTATCTTGACAGAGAGCGCCGTAAAGAAAAAAAAGTGTCGATCGTTAACACATCTCTCCACGTGATGTAAAAGATCTTTCCACGTTAATTTTGGAGCTTTCGTGACTGCAGGAATTATTCTTTGGTTCTTTCGGTTAAGTCACGTCTAAAGATAAAATAATAAATTAAAATAAAATGATAGCATATTACGACGTTTCGATTGCAACACAAGCAATCATCATCAGGCATAAAAGAAATAACAACAAAAATCTAACTAGAAAACTATAGACAGACATACAAGCAGACAGACATCACAAGGACACACAGAGAGAGGACACATATCGGCATAAAGAGAGAAACGTCGTAATATGCTATCATTTTATTTTAATTTATTATTTTATCTTTAGACGTGACTTAACCGAAAGAACCAAAGAATGATCTTTCCACGGTTTGTCATCCCCTATCTTGCGCTTAACCAATTAGATTTCGAATTCCGGCGGGCGATATAATGTCACTGAATGCAACTTGTCGTGATCCTATCACGCTATTGACTTCCCCACAACGTCTGTGAGGAATTGATCCCAGCGGATTTGCCAGGAGGGTGTGTGAGGATCACACGGTGATCGCCGGTCTGCGGGTGCTTGCCGAGATACAATTGAGACATTTCCTGGACTTAGATAAGGATTAGAAATCAGTGCCATGTGTGTGACCGGGCAAAAGCCAAGCAATTGTGTGTAGAATAAAGTACGTCGATGAACATTTTTAGCAAAATCTGTGGCTGGAGGGGACTACTACAGAACTAAGGAGGTTATAATTGGTGTGCAAAGCGCTTTCCTCGAGAAATATATTTCAAGTCAAATGTCCCAATTGTAATAGAGCAATGTGTGTTGCTTGTGTTGTTGTAGTCGTGAATGAGTGGTCTCGCCTGGATATTAAAACGCATCGTCGTAACTGAAGATGTTTCTATTCCTGCGAGCTACATCCTCATTGATGTGGAGGAGCATCAAACTTAGTTCTAACTGATGACGGTTGCTCGTGTTGCAATCGAAACGTCGTATTCTATTATTGAATTTATTTTATTCCCACGTGACTTTACCGAAAGAACCAAAGAGAGATTTCTGCAGTCACGAAAGCTTCAAATCAATAAAAAATCAACTCCTCTACTGTCATCTCTTGCTCACCCCATTGCCCAAGCCTACAGCATCTGGTATTCCAAGGCAGTTTCGCATCAAAGGACGAATCAGGCTCAAGTCTGTATAGCTCCTGTGATCTGACAAGATCAAGCACAGACTGACTGAGCTATGGCGTACCTCAGATAGCCAATGTGCAGGGTGGTCAAGATGTCTTGTGACCCCCCATTTAAGTATCTAACAATGTTAGGGGTCAATTAATTGGGGGTCACAAGACGTCTGGACCACCCTGTATATTGCCCATAATCCCAGTGATTAGCCATCGGCAGACCGTGCACTCTTCTATGGTATCCACGGCGCAGTCCTGCCGACGACAGCCTATAACGCATGTGATGCACGGTGGCTGCCCATTAAAGTTATTGTCCACTCAACACTCCGATGGCCAAATCTCAAGGAACTCGAACCGAATCTCATCGGATCCCAGAGGCTAAGCAGAGTTGAGCCTGGACAGTGCTTGGATGGGCGACCACCGCACCACGAAACAGGTGCTGTCGGCGGATTCGGGCTGACGTTGTGGGTAGCAGGCGGGCAAGGCAACAACATCCATTGTTGTACCGTACGTATATGCTCCCAGGCACGATTCACCAGCCAACCAACAAGCGTGCTAAAGATCTGATCAACTAAGACCCCCCCAACCCCCCATAGCATGCACAGCATGGCAAGGTCTTCATTCCGCAGTGAAACGATGAAAGGGCCGTGCGTGAATAATTTAAAAAAGCGGCTAGGCAAGTCAACAATTGTTTGTCAAATCCGAAGAGGCGAATACACTTGCCAACGCGTGCCTACCATCTGAACGGCGAGTCACGTTATGTAACGCAAGCAGCTGGCATGATGCACGCACATTTGTGGTCCGTTCGCTGCCCACGTGGGCGTCGGAAAGTTTGAAATCGCAGGTGTGCCCGGGTGGTTTTGTTGTTTTTGTTGTTGCAAATTTTGCCAAGCGTTTTTTTTTTCTGCGATCGCGTGGATGTTGTGCACGCCAGCTTTCACGAAAGAGTCCACGTGCAACCACCGAGCCCCCCCCGTGCTAACGACGGGCACATGGCTGATTACAATTTTTCGTTCCGCACGCGAATGTCACTTTCGCCACGGCTGCCTTCCTCTTCGCGCGTCCTGTTTAGGGTCTTCTTGGAACTGTATACCTCGACTGGCGGGGTTATTTCCAGTTTTTTGGTTTTACGACCGAACGCATATGCGATGTACAGTTTGGCACTCGTTATTGTATTTATATATATGCGGTACGTACTGCAGTGTTGTGTTTGGCAGCACGCCGTTAATGTGTAATGCATTGTGTTGGATTTTCATCTTCTTGGTTCTTTCGGTAAAGTCACGTAGAAGGGAAATAATAAAACAATAAAAATATTATTAAAATAAAACGTAATAATATATTATGTTTTATTAATAAAATAATAAAAATAAAACATAATAAAATATTATGTTTTATTTGTATTATTATTTCCCTTCTACGTTAATAAAAATAAAATATAATAAAATATTATGTTTTATTTTTATAATTTTATTATTTCTCTTCTACGTGACTTTACCGAAAGAACCAAGAAGATGAATCCCTGCAGTCACGAAAGCTTTAAATCGAAATTGGATTTTAATATTGTGTAGTTATCCACTTTTAATAAAAGTTGGTTTTGAATAGTTAATTAGGTCAACTATTTCCGTAAGAATTGTAATGTTCGGCGTGTTTGTGGTTGTTTTTTAAGACACGATACCGTGACAACGAAGGCGCACACGTGACAATTGCAGAATTTGAAAATAGAATTTCACTTGGCAAGTGAATCTCTTTCGTTATTTCCCTTTGCCAATTTTGATCTTAGAACAATTTAGGAACGTGCATATCTGATTATTACCATTGTTTCGCCTTAAAGTGTATTGAAGTGATGATAAATTATTATCAGTTTTTTTAAAACATGTGATAAAAGTAGTCGAATTAAATGATGACATGCAATTTTAATTTATTTATATTGCTTGTTATTCCTGCGACAATCATCACGATTTCCATAATGGCCTGTCACTCTCTATCCACTGCTGAATTCACGTTGTCTCGACATTGGTGCCAAAAGTCCCAGTGCCACGATGACGGTTTCGTGTCAAACGCTGAGAACAGCGACGTCTTTCCAAAATCGATGCTTTTAGCAAATTGTATCGACTGCAAAACTGGTCCCAACGAAAGTTTGGTTGCTACGCTTAATGGCTTATATGTGAAAATCGGTGGCCTTCATGGATGATTATTATTATTCAATAAAAATATAAATCATTTATTTGAACTGAACTAAAATTTGTAAAGCGCGCTAAGTCTGTACGTTGTTCAAACATTTTTTTTTACACAACACAAATTATTATTTTTGCAGCGCAGCGCACAATTATTTTGCATAAACTCACGTCGCGTTTGTGCTTCCCGACCCGCTCTTCCACACCGTGCATAACTTGCGTGGCCTCAGCAGATCAATTTTCCGTTAATATCCCTGCCCGAGCCGGTTATTGGCAAAAAAATAAAATATGAAACGGCCCATCTCGAGGAGAGACGCATTAATGTGCAAAGCACGCACGCAAACCCTTATCAGGCAGTGTTCAGGAGCGTGTGTTTTGTCAGTGCAACAGAGATTAACTCGTGTGGATTTGGTCTCGCTTTCCCCCCGCTCCTCTCTGCGGCTATCTCTAGTTTACTTCGCTCTCTGTACTCGCTTCTCGGTCCGAGCCAGCTGTGCGCTTGGGGGGAGGGGCCGGGGGTGTTGATTTGGTTGTAGGATTTTTGGGAAGCGGGCGGCTGGTGCTGGAGGAGGGGGAGGAGGAGGGTTTAACGGAGGTTGCAGAGGAAAGCGAAATCAGCAATGGGGCTGTGTGGCACGCTTTGAGGGTTGATTGCTCGGGGGTGTTTGGTTGCGGGCTGCGTTTGAATAGTGGGGAGCGGTGGTGTAGTGGTTAGCGTGCTGCGCTGCGAACCTGGTAACCCGGGTTCGATTTCCACTCACAGAAAACACCGGTGACGATTATCTGAGCCTGTCCTGGGCCTCCCCTAGGTCGACTCAGCCTCAAATGAGTACCATTGTGCGGTGTGTAAACATCGCCACTCGGGAGACAAAGGCGGCCGGGCGTATTGCTGACCACCCACTCTCTCGTGTGCTGTGCCGGCCTTTATAGGTGCTCGCTAACAGCACTTGCCCCTACAGTCTGTTAAGGCTACACGGGTGATCTTTGTGTGATAATAACTGCTGCCAATGGGCTTCTGAGATTTCACTCCTCAGATGTTTTTGTTTTTGTTTATCCATTCGAAGCAGCGTCTCCCGGGCCCTGAATAGCCAATGTTGAGTCGAGTAATGGTCTGCGTCAAAGCTGTCAAAGGAGGCTAAATATTCGAACGCATTCAAATATTAATTGCGTTGCGCGCACTCAACGAGGTACCGCATTCATTTTGCAAGGGGGGGGGGGAGGATTGTACGGGGTGTCGCTGACAGCATTTTGAATTTAAAATAAGCATTGCGCTGGGAGTCCGTGGGGTGTTTGACTTACAAATTCATCAAATGTAGAGTAACGTTATATAAACACGTATTGTTTGCTGTAGCGTAACAAAAAAAGGCAAAGGTGGAGCCCTGCGATTGCTTGCCTACGCCACTACTAGTTGAAGGGCTTCTCACTTGAGGATACATTGGCCCGCTCTGTCCACGCCGGCCAGACGACTTATTCCACCACGCACGGACCTGCCGATTGACTGTGATTAGCACGTTTGGTGACGTGCGGTGCGACGTACGTGGTGATCCCATTTATACCACTGGGTGGATAGCCGTGCCAGAAACAAAAACGAACCGATCAACCTCTGGGATCGCTAGGCCATCGTGCTTTAACCGTCACGCCGTGCATGGCAGCATCCCTCATAATGCGCTGTACGCTTATTATATTGACGTCTGCCATTATGTGAAGCAATACGTGGGTATGATGCTAATGGAAGATTTCAAACCGTTTCTCCTGTTTTTCGCTTTGACCGCGTGGACGTTGTTGGCACGCGTGCCCTGCGCTGCGTGAACAGTTATTATTGACGAGCCTGACAAAAGGTGATATACTGACCTTTCAAGGGAGGTGATGGAAAGCCACCCGGAACTGAATTTATTAAGACGGTCAGGCAGAGACAGCGATGTCCTTTGCTGGCGTTAAAGAGGTTTTCAATTTTGGACACGGCACACTTGTTTTTGTGTACGTCCATTTATTTTATTATTTAACAATAAAAAAACCGATAAGATTGGCGACTGTCTTATAAACAGCAGCGGGATGTACGCTGACCAAAGGCAAGGCCACCAATCGGATAATGATCCGCCCCTACTGGACATCCATAATAAAAGAGCTTCTTAGATCATCGGATTTCTCAGAATGAATACAAATTCTCATTCAGATAATATTGTTTAACATGTTCAAGTGAGCGAATCTTATTCCATTATCACCACGAATCATGTAGGGTGTCTGCACATGTATTATAATTTTGTGAAATTCATTAAACTCATACTGCAGTTTTAAGTTCAATTCAACTGCACCACACACACGCCTGGTGCTACTAGGATGTTCGTATTATTTTCAGCTGTCACACGTCTGCCCTGGTGTTGGTCACACATATCGCATCGCAGGTGTCTGCTACAATCTCAAGTGTGATTCTTTTAAACTAGTCTGTTGTGTGTGCGCCGTCTAAGATCACTCAAGATATATGGGTAAAAAAAAAAAAATACCTATACAGTATATGGGATATGTTGACAACATTTTAGTCATACAATTCAAACTACTGTTTCATTTATAATTATTTAATAATAGGTGATAACTTTATGGACACCCTGTATTTAAACAAAGGCATGCAGCCAAACATCTAATATGGCAGAAAACTGAAGGGTCATTTAAATTCACTGGCATGTAATTTTTCGTCTTTTTTTTTACACTGTTAGATTAGGCACCCAGTGGGAAATAATCAATTAATAATTCAAGCCTGAAAATGTCACGGTAAACGGAAGGTGTATGGGGGTGTATAGATATTTGCAATAATAACCACGGGTTATATTTTTAACGCTTTCCAACTACTGAATGGTCAAAATCATTCAAGTATTGGCTCTTTCTGTCTGTCAGTTTGGAGCGGGAGAGTCATGATTACATTTGTAAAGGTTCACTAACGTGAAAAAACATTTAGTGGTAAGTTGCGTCGCCGTTGGAGATTTTCTCGAATGAAAGCTGTCAAAATGTAGCAAAGAGGACTGCTCAAAATTCACCGATAGAAAAAATGGAGCGCTAAAAATATTTATTTTTCAACCATGGTGATCATGTCACACGCCAAGTGTCATTGTGTGTGGCGCTATAAACCCGCCATCCTGAGTTCGATTCTCGCTTACGGCTAAAAGCAGTGACGATTATCTGCAACGGCAATGGGCGACTCAGCCTTGAATGAGTACCTGCTGAGAATTGCGAACACCACCACTCGGGAGACAAAGGCGGTCCGGCGTAGTGCCGGCCATCCAAACCCCTTGTGTGCCGTGACAGCCTTCATAGGTGCGTGCTCACAGCATCAACGGGCTGTTCAGGCGATAGGGGTATTCTTGTCTTTGTGAAGGGGAGCACACAGACACACAGCAATGCTGCACGCATTTTGCACACTACCTATTTACAAAAAAAAATTGGCATCTTATACATGCGGCTCATTCTGTTCATCAACCTGATGCTATTGTATCTCAAATGAGTGCTTTGCTTATCTAGTCAAGCTCTTGATTGTGCCAGTTTCTCAATGTAAATTGGCATAAGTGGAATTGATTCCCGATTGAGATTTGGCTGCTCGGTGTCGTTAACGCTTACAAACAAACGCACGCTTTAATTGCAGTTACAGACGTGTTTCAGTTCATCCATCCCATCATTATTGAAGCTATTCATTGCTTAAGAACTTACTTTATCGAATTAAATTGCGTACTTATTGGGGCACTATTAATTCTATTGTTTACCAATTTGTTGCACTATTTTCTGATTGCCTTGAAATAAATCCTGGTATTTCTTACAAGCAGCCATCGGATCTGTTTACAAAATAGATACTCCGACATCTAATCGTTACGTTCCATCAATGATTGTAAGGCTCACAATAGATGGGGAAGGTGGGGGATGGGTTGGAGGGGATTTCGCTTCGGCAACGTTAGAGTTGTTGAATGCCTTTGTCTGGTTGATCGTGTTTCTGGAGTATTTCCCTCTGGGTACGGCAGTTGTCATGTAAATAAATGATCAATGAAATAAGTAATTCAGGAAGTGTCGATGAGATGTACTTTATTTCCACTCTACAGGAAGCGCTGAGAGCTAAAGCTTTCAGAATTCTCGATGGATTCTGGCTCCGACATCGAGCCCGCTGACACTCGTCTGGTTTTTTTCCCCCAGGATTGTCCTGTTTTGAGGTAGCTGTCCTGAGAAATATCTCAGCTCAAAAAAGTCACTTTTTTTTCATCAGTTGCATAATAATCCATCACTCCGGACAATGCATCCACACACGTGGTTCTCCTCGCCTCTGGTACCGGACCGACCTGCCTGGAGAAGAAAAGTACAGGACGGTGCAGTCCTCTGTGAGAGTATGAGAAGCTCCTGTGCTATCTTGAAGAGGCAGCAGCGCAAATCTACCAAGGAAGGACGTGTGGCTGCACCTCAGAGCTCTACATCCTCCCTGACCTGTCCAGTGTGCCACAGAGAACTCCGGGCTCCGATTGGCCTCTTCAGCCATCTGCGCACTCGTCAAAACCCAACAAAATGACAAACGTGCCATGGTCAACATCAACTTTGATGGACGAACAAGAAGAAGAAGAAGGGTACCGTGAGAAATTCTTCTTCCGATGGTATGTTCCATTTTCTTTGTTTGTACCTGCAAGGGGTGGCAATCCTACCTGGAGTGCTTTGCGTGTGATCGGAGAGCCGAGCTGGAGGCATGGAAAACTCTTTCTAAAAACGGCAGAAATGTAAATCGGAAACGCGGCGATAAACTAGAACCACTCAAAGTATCACGTTTCATTCGTCCAGCTCGCGGTCACAAATAAATGCATCGTCTGATGGCCATATTATACAGATCAATAAATCAATCGCGGTTCATTTCCCGTTGGAGGCCGTTGCTATCGATTCTAACTTTTGACCTCGAAATGGCACCAAATAGTAGAAAAAAATACGTGCATTTTCTTTCATACATTATGTATAAATAATATTTTCACAATACTGTTTCCAAAAAACCCATTAGTCAATTGTAAGCTTCTAAAAATTGACATATCTACACAAAAATGAACATATCCTGTATGAATTTCGATTTAAATCTTTCGTGACTGCAGAGATTCATATTCTTGGTTCTTTCGGTAAAGTCACGTAGAAGGGAAATAATAAAATAATAAAAATGAAACAATAAAATGATCACGACGTTTCGATTGCATCACAAGCAATCATCATCAGGTGTGAAAAACACATCAAGAAAATCTTCTTGCTATGGTTTTTGAATTTTATTGTTTTATTTGTATTATATCCCTTCTACGTGGTTTACCGAAAGAACCCATAATATATATTCTGTATGCATGATTTTCAGGTACTTTATGCAACAATGTATATATGTATGTACATATTTATATATATGCACTGTTACTGTTTTTTTTTATCACGTGAACTTAAGTATACATATTGCGGTGGCATTACGCTTACCACTGGGAGTGGAGGGGCAGTGGTTGGTCCACTGCGCTATGTTTCCCAAACACACCAAAGATCAGTGGTTTTATAAAATATATATTTTGAATATTTTCTAGAGTGACATGCAAAATGTTCCTGGGGTCCCTCTACCATTGCACAATGACCTGAGCAGAAGAGTACTTCAGCAAATTGGACATCTCTTGCACTGGACAAGTTAAATTCGACGTATCATAGTAAGTTCTGTAACATGTACAGAACTCATCTTCTTGGTTCTTTCGGTAAAGTCACGTAGAAGGGAAGTAATAAAATAATAAAAATAAAATATAATAAAATAATATAAAAAATAATTATATATATTTATTTTTATTATTTTATTACTTCCCTTCTACGTAACTTTACCGAAAGAACCAAGAAGATGAATCCCTGCAGTCACGAAAGCTTTAAATCGAAATGTACAGAACTAGTGGTTAACTGGAGGCAAAATTTAGCTACGTAATTGTTGTCTGCTATCAAATTTGGTGACCTTGAGTGACTTGTTGCTCATGTTTGATCTTTGTTATCAATGCAATGGGTGATTGTCATAATTGCATCACAAGGAATTAACGAAGTGACAGCAGTCCAAGCGTGCATTGGGCCACAATTGAGCAGATTGCAAAGCTGTTTTGTCGAAGTCCATTGGACAATATGATAATTGTTTTTTTACCCTTTTATCTGGCAACAAAACTGACACCTTTTTTTTACAAGAAGTCATGTTTGCATTGACCACAATACCTGCAGTCGGAATGCAAACGAAAAACACAACTCTGATAATGTATGCACTGTCCTTGAAATGTATTGGTCCACACCCGAGACAGCTTTCTTTAGAGCCTAGTCTCACATGGTGTTGGACCAGATGACGCCAAAAGGCGCACACCTCAAGGACAATGCACCATCAGAGTATGAGAGCTCGGAGTAAGCATTTACACCATTGGAACCCCATTTGCCAGTAAAAATATGATACTAGTTTTTTACCCTTTTATCTGGCAACAAAACTGACACCTTTTTTTACAAGGAGTCATGTTTGCATTGACCACAATACCTGCAGTCGGAATGCAAACAAAAAACATAACTCTGATAATGTATGCACTGTCCTTGTAAAATAGGTGTCAGTTTTGTTGCCAGATAAAAGGGTAAAAAAACAATTATCATATTTTGCTACTGGCAAATGAGGTACCAATGGTCCATTGGACGAGTTGGCGATGCTCGCGTTGTGAAGAAACGTCGATGGGCTTGTCAAGGCCACATCAGTAGCAGGCAAGAAGATGGCCATTGGTGAAGACTGCTCACGGAGCGACAGCTAAAGAACAATAACCATGGGGACGGAGTGGATAGATCAGCCCTTTCGCAGGAGCTAGATGGATTGCGGCATCGCGGGACCCAAGGAACGGGCCTTGATCAAGCAGTGGAAAGAGCACGGGTGTTTGGTAGCTTGTTGTTTCTGTACGTCTTGGTACGCGTCCTTCTTTGTCTGAAGCAATTGTGCCCGGGGTCACGTATAACGAGCTGGTGTTTAGTTTAATTAGGCAGAGGGCCTTAGGCCAGCCTGCATTTGCATTAAATCTCACGTTCCCCTGTGAGGCGTTTACCACAATAAAAAACACATTAACAGTTGATCAAGCCGACAAATAAAGAAAAACAGGGCAAGAAACGTGCACACTCTTAAACAGTACGGTGGGGGGGGGGGGTTACACAATGAGCGTATTGCTTTCTTGTTCGCGTGGTGTGCCACTTGGTTATAGACACCACGAAGCATTACTCCGTTAGGAGTCTGGTGTTAAAGGTGGACGGCCCTCCGCTAGGGGGAGCTCTAGAGAGCCCCCCCCCCCCCCCTCTCGATGTGATTTTGGCCTACTCTTCCACGGCGGGCAGATGTCTTGGAAGAGGCGGGCGTGTGTGCACACTTTACCCCGCCACACACGGCCCGCTGATCGACTAACTGTGGTGGACTCACTTGAATCTTCTGGGTGGACGCGGGGGACGGAAGGAATTTAAGGAAGCTTCCCGTTAAATTTTGATTTAAAGCTTGCGTGACTGCAGGGATTCATCTTCTTGGTTCTTTCGGTAAAGTCACGTAGAAGGGAAATAATAAAATAATAAAAATAAAACATAATAAAATTCTCACGACGTTTCGGCCACAACGCAAGCAGCCGTCCTCAGGTGAAGAACAGGTCTGTCGGGAAGACAGCGTCTGAATGACGCTGTCTTTCCGACAGACCTGTCTTACCTGGTAAAACATTTTTTTAAAGTGCTGCTTGCGTTGTGGCCGAAACGTCGTGAGAATTTTATAATGTTGTTTTATTATTATTTTATTATTTCCCTTCTACGTGACTTTACCGAAAGAACCAAGAAGAAGATGCTCCCTGTTGTTATCAACCGCCGTATGGGAAGATCGAAGCAGCGACCTCTGGTTTGCAAGTGCAGTGTGCTAACCATCACAGCATGGCGGGGCCAAGTATATCCATAAGACAGCCATGAATGCCCTTGCAACGATTATTGATTACCTCATGCAAATTCGGTCCGTCATGGTGACGAGATGTTAACTACCTCGCCTGGTATTCAGGAGGTCGTGAGTTGTATCCTGACCCTGACGCCTGCTGCTGTATATCTGGAGTTTGCGTGTTTTCCTCGCGGTCACGTGGAATTTTTCGCTGGGTTTTGTCCCTCCACATTTAGAAACACGCGTTTTAAAGTATATTTGGCCGCTGCAAATTTCCACGTGATAAGCCACTTTGCTGAAGCTATCATTTGTGGTCAGGTTGCTCCTGAAAAAGAGCTATACAACTCAGTGGGCCTTACCTGGTAAAACAATTTTGTTTAAGTGCACAGACACCAGCTGTGAAATAACTAGATAACATTAAGGGCCCACCTTGATAATTTAGGAAAATAATATATTACAGAGATATGAATCGGTGGACAGAGTTTTACTTGTGTACCGGAATACCTGCATTATTTGTGGACGTTTTGTAATATAGGCTGTCTTTTGGGACATACATGTGATTGTGTAGCTTGTGTATCATTATAATTAGAGAACAGGCAAATATAAGCGGTTGCTGGCTGCTAGATGTGTCTCGTCCATCTTTGGAAGGTGATTGGGAGCAGACTTGCAACGAGGACACAAGAGGATTGTTGAACGTTGTACTCGTTTGGCTTGTGTCCTGCATATTGTTCGGAAACACGGGCATTGACGAAAGATATGGAACGTGGACTGAACATTTTACAGAGAAGCATAGAGAAAGAGATTAATGCTTGCAATTACTCTCAGAGGCAGAAAGAGGAAACGGTGGTTTAGAGAACATACGTGAAGAAATGTTCGTGGGCGTGTGCAGAGCACATCGCTGAAAAGGGATGATGGCGACTGGTGAATGGAGTGGCAGCCAAGGATTGAACAGGGGCCCAAGAAAACATCCAACAAGTAGATGGAGCGAACAAAATGAGTGTGCAGGGTCTGGGTGGTGTTCAGTATTGTGAAATGTAGCGGCAGCGTGGGGAGGCATTGATCCAGCAGTGGATTGAACATGGCAGATGATGATTGATAGGAGGCTTCTAGTGGAGCCGCACAATGAATGGTTCTACATTTTCCGATGTATGCATTTAAATGTTATAATCAAGAGCAGTTCTATAATCACACAGTGTCGGAGAGAAATAGACAAAAACACAGAGAGAAATAGAAACAACCCTAAGAGTCCCAATGCCAAAGAATATATGTTCATTCTCAATATTGGTTTACCCAGGAACCAATAGTCATGTACTTAATCAACTGATATTGGGAAATATTGGTTCCCATTTCCAATATTTGTGCCCCTTATTTCTTATATTTTGCACAAGAGTCTACTTTCTTTGTGTACGGATCTACCTCCGTGCAGTTTGAACCAAAGCCTTGTGGGTAGCATAATCCCTGCACATACTCTGATGCGGTTTGGGAAATTGGGGCCCCCGGTGCATCTTTCACAAATTCACGAAAGACAGATCCGCAGTGCCTGGGGAAAGTATTTACATCCCACGCCCGCATGACGGAGTAGCCGAGTGGCTGGCGTTTGCCTACGAGATAGTTTGCGAGGAGATGCATCGACCATTCTATTCCCACATTTTGTGAATAACAAAACACACCCTCGTCTGCGGATGTGTGGACATGTGCCCGTGCGATACCTTAAATTCCAAGCGTGACATTTTTCTCCGAGTTAAACCGCCTTTTCCAAAAAATGAATTATGCGCGCGTAACCATGGCAAGAGATAATCAATCTAAATGGGCTCTTAACTGGTTAAGCAAAGGCGGTTGATTATTGGGCTCTGTGTACTCGTCATGGGTATTTCTGGTGTGTGGGGGGCAGGAGGGAATCAAGACCCTCATTGTAAAAAAAAAGAACCTCAGCCTTCAATCTGCCTTAACGCCTCTCTGGGGATATTAGGGGTAACATTTACCGTCGGGTGTGGTGTTGATTTAGCCGGCAGGACTCTAGGCTTGCCTTCTATTTCAAGCCGCATAATGTGTACGTGCACTAGCAGAAGGCAAATGTGCGATTTGTTCACAGCAGGGTTATGTGTTTGGAGGATTCGTGTGAGCGCTAAGGCATAGTCAGCGCTTCTTTTTTTAACCGTGCTTGTCAGCAGTCGAGGGCCCAAAGCGGACGTTATTTTTTGGGGGCCAACCCAACTTTGGAATTTTCGAACTCCTTGTTGAGGTGACAGGAGAGATGCGAAGCAAGATAAATGCAAATGAGCTCTGGATGAGACGTAGATGTAATAAAATCCACATGAAAAAATAATAATAAAAAGTTGTCTGTATGCGAACCATCGGCTGCACGGGCTTTTGGGAGTGTATCATTTCGGCAGCAATGAGACAGCGCTCGCAAACTCTGGACGGGCTTTTGAATTTAATCATTTCCCAGAAGGCTGTGGGACCGAGGGGTCGTGTAAGAATAGTTTATTTTCTTACGTGGACATATATATATACATGACGGAGACATAATGTCTGCTTTGTTTATATTTGTAAAGCGGTCAGTTACTGCTTCATTGGTGGCACATATATTGAGTGGGTCAAAGCCACCTTCACGCTTCTGCCTGGGGTTCCCATGCCGGGTTTTGCACAGAGCAAGCGTCAGGTGCGGCTAATTGAATTAACTCAACACGTGCTTTGATTATAAATTTTCAAGAGCCATTCTAACAGGGCACATGACATAATGTATTCATACAAATGACATGCACGCAATGCACATGTTCGTTAAAATAGAATGATAATCATTTACGGCGATTTGTAAATCCACTGCTGGCTGAAGGCCTCTCAAAGCTTTTGGTTATGCAGCTTGTTTGACCATGCTTCACAGCGTTGGTGAGTGATGTTAGCCATGGCCAGGAATCGAACAGGGAGTTCATAGGTGCAGTGTGGTAATGGAACCTCTCATGATTGAATCAATGAATCATTATGTGTTTCTTGCAGAAAAAAAGCAGGCCAGTTTGATCAATTATAAAGCTAGCGATGCATTTCTAAACATTTAAAATGTATATTTTAAAGTCACCGTATAGTACTGAACCAATTCCCCGTTCTTTGCTCAGACACTTGCTCTCACATGTACAAATTACACTTATTTTCATGGGGGGGTGGGGGGGGGCTATATAATTACACTGCGCTTGCATTGATGAGTGCGTGCTAATTTGATGGAAAATGTTGCTGTCTGTACTGAAATGCAATTTGTGCATTAAGAGCAATTGATGCTTTGGGAACAGAACGTTTCTATGAATTCCCTTCTACACCCCGTGCGTGTTTTCACGGTAGTCACGGTGGAAGTGGCTCTTATTAAATCCTTTATATTAAGTTCACTTGCTTGCTTGCTTGCGCGCTTACGACCATGCAACTCTTTCGGTCGTTTTTTACCCATTTCCCGTGATCCAATCGAGCTGACATTTTGCACACAGACTCGTTGTGCGTGACAATTTATTTTCGTGAAAATTATTTTTCAAAATTTTACACTTTTTAGGAAAAAATAAATTATATTTAATTACCAATTGCTTAATGGTGGCAGGCAATCATCTGACCCATATGTGGCAGCCATCTCAAGCCAGAGGACGAGAGGACTCTAGCCGCCACGCATATAAAGGATTTATAGTGAAAAACTTTGTTTTTACGGGTTAATTTTTTCTTATTAACGCCAGTTGGTCGTCACATTTCTCTGCATTCAATTTTCATGTACAGTCGACTCTCGATTATCCGCGTGCGGTTTATCCGATTTGCTGATCAAGCGCGCACCTGAGATTTTGACATTAATTAATAACTCAGGGATTTTCTGCGAAGCATAACTTGATAATCTAAAAACAAGTTATGCATTCATTTACATCATGATACCTCCTTTGCCAGTTCCAAAATATAAGAATTGGTTTTTCCCCTTTTTTTCTGGCAACAAAACTGAAACCGTTTTACATGGAATCATGTCTGCATTAACCACAATACTTGTGGTCAGAATGCAAAAAAAAACACACTGAAAAATATGCATTGTCCTTGAAACTGATTGGTCCACACCAGAAGCAGATTTCTTTTGCTCAAAATAATAATTAAGCTCAAAAGAAGTCTGCCTCTGGTGTGGACGAATCAGTTTCAAGGACAATGCATATATTATCAGTGTTTTTTTTATTTACATTCTGACCACAAGTATTGTGGTTAATGCAGACATGATTCCTCGTAAAAAGGTTTCAGTTTTGTTGCCAGAAAAAAAGGGGAAAACCCTATTAACAAGTGATGCATTGTTATTCTTGGAAATGTTTATTACAAGACACGTGCTTAAACCGAACAAATGTGTGATCCGGTAGATCCGAAATCCACGTGATCGCCCACAGTAGTGGGCGAAGTTTGATTTATTTTTATTGGCTCTGCTGTTGGAATAGAGATCCGCGGACAATTTATATTTTTGGATTGTCCGAGATTTTAAATTCTCCGCGGCTGTCCTCCCCGTCATTAGCGTGGATAGACGAGAGCCTCCTCTACTTAATTTCTCCTTTACGCAATGGACAAGAAAACGTAAAACAACAACAACAACATATGGAAACGATGACTCGCCCACGGACTCCGTCACCATATTTAATAATGAAACTCATGGCAGTCAAAATGGGGAACATTCACAAAACGAGTATCTAGGACAATGACATTACCTGTTTTCAAAAATATGCAGAGGAGGTGGTAGTTCCTATACCCCCATCTGTCACAGAATTACCACGCGTTCGCCGCTTGTCGCATAGGTGTCTGGTTCAAAACTCGCCTACCCTGGTTAATACTGCGGGTGTATGAACAATAACTGCGCGCTGTCTGCGTCACAGTGGACATGAAAAAGATCACGTGACGTTCATCACGGGTGCACGTAGTTAATAATTTTTTTTGTAAATCTTAATGATAAACTACTGAAAATAAATTAATAAATGTGTCCAGTTTGTGGGGGGTTAGCGTTGCCCCCCACGCCCCCCAGCAAACTCCACCCATGGAGAAAATTACTAATTTATTCTGTTTCAATCGACTGTGGTTTCATCTACCTGGAGCTGCAGGAGGTGACGGTTTGTTGCCACGGTTTGGGGGACACCACAGGTGATATGAATCAAGACTCTTTCATGCAGCAGCAGCAGCATGGAAATGGAATTTTACCAAAAATTAGGCTTAATAGCAAAAAAAAATGGGGGCATTTAGCCAAACCCAACGTCTCTTTACATAACTTCCTTCTTTGGAAGAAATACATCACATTGCTAATGAAGTGAAGGCTCTCGACCCTTGCATTGCAGGGTAATAAGACTGAACTGTGCAGCATTATGCAAATTAATGTTAATCAGCTTTGTTTCCAAGAGGGAATTTAAATAATAGAATATAGAACATGCTATAAATATAAACTTGGGTTGTTAAAATAAGTACATATAATCCATTACCACTAATCACGGGTTATTGATTTTGTTACTGATTGCCCACACGCATATAAATATTTGGCAATATAGGCACCTTTTTTTACCTTTTAACTGACAAACGAGGGCAAATGGACCACACGGTGACTTGGGGCTGTCACTAGTGCCTTAAGATGGTTTCGGCTGACCAATCAGAGCCATATGCACCGTGCTGATTGAAAGGTCGCACGTGCTAAGATTATAAATATCTGACTTACGATTCTGATAATTCCGAAAATGATTCCCGGTTTAACACAGTTACCAGTTAACGACCCTAATACCGATGGGAGTATGTGAAAATTAAAGCATATACAGTTCTTTCTAGAAGTATGAATCATACATAAAATAAAATAATGATAAAATTTCGTTTTGGTGCATAAGCAGTACTGTACATCGCACAAGACAACGACATCGATTTCCAGTGTAGCCTTTAACAAACTTTTGGCGACAAGATGATGTTAGCGAGCACCTATGAAGGTCGCCACAGCACAAGAGAGGAGTGGGTGACCAACACCACGCCTGGCCACCTTTGCCTCCCCATTGCTGATGTTTACACACATCGCACCAGATACGCATTTAAGGCTGAGTCGACTTAGGGGAGGGGGAGGAGGAGGCCCGGGACCGGTTCAGATATTCGCCACCACCACCGTTATTGGCCGTTAGTGGAAATCCAACTTGGGTGGCCGGGTTTGTAGTGCAGTGTGCGAATCACTGCGCCACCGCTCCCTAGCATGCACACGCCAGATGCCTGAGATCTCTGTTCAGATTGTGTGTTATACATTTACGCAGCGCCTGCTGACGTTCTAGATAAGCGAATGCATGCATCTTACGCAGAGGCACTTTGTCCAGTGTAGTGGCACAGTTGTTAGGTTGTCGAGACAACACGTACGTATGTAAGTACACACACATAATACGTGTTTATTTTTTTATTTTAACTTTTTTTTATTCTTACATAATACGTATGCATGTGTGTGCGTAAAGTATTGCACAAACGCATCGTTCGCTGGTTGCACATTTGCTGAATGGGTACCGCCTCTTCAATTCCGCCCCGAGTCGCGTTGACATTTCACGCCACAGCCAGTGCAACTTCCCAGTGCAACTTCCCAGCAACTGCCCTTCGCTTCCTCCCAACAGCGAGACGATCACCTCTCTTCCTCGCGTGTCCAATGACGTCTGCGTCCCGTACATGAATGAAACATCAAGAGTCATCCCACTCAGCGGAAATTGAAGCAGTCATCCAAGCGTAAACCAATAATTTGTTTTCATTATTTTTTAAGCAAAGATAAAACGAAATTAAACTATTTATATGTTTTAAATCAGGTAACGCCCACTGAGCAATATAACTAATTTATTGCAAGCGACCTGGCCACAAATGAATAGCTCAACGAAGTGGGGCTTATCATTTGTTAATTTATAGCGGCCAAATAATTAATCAAACGCATTGCTTCCTCTCTCAATCCGAGCGCCTGGATGTTCGTTGAGTGTCTGTGTGTAACAGTGGATAACGGGTGGGGAGGGAGCACAGTGGCTAGTGTGAACCCAGGTGACCGGAGTTCGGGAGCGAACGTCAGTGGAGGTTATTTGAAACTTTCGTGGACTCGACCCTCAAACACATTCCTGCCCAGGGAGCTGGTAGGAACGTTGGGTTGCTCGGTTAATTGCCAGGGTCAACGGCGGCGTGGTGTATTCCGCAAATATGCCCGACTGCGAGGGCGGGCACAAGCCGGCGTGAGTAGGTTAAACGTTGAGTTTTATAAGGGCACCACGGGGTGACCAGCCCCTCACCACCCAGCCCCACCCTCCCCACCCAGCCTCACCCTCCCCACCCAGCCTCACCCTCCCCACCCAGCCCCTCCCCACCCTCCCCACCCAGCCCCTCCCCTCCCTCCCCACCCAGCCCCTCCCCACCCTCCCCACCCAGCCCCTCCCCTCCCTCCCCACCCAGCCCCTCCCTGCACGACGGACAGGCACAATAATCCCCTGTGGGCTGGTGTAACCAGGAGGTTCCTACCAGTATTAATATACCTTGTGCGGGTAATTGCTTCCAGTGTTCGATTCCCTCCAATGCTTTTGTCGCTGACGATCGCTGTTGCCACCAGCTATTGTTGCTTGATGAATCGTGGTTTTGAAAGTTTCATTTGTCCGTCGCAACTTAACGTTCTCGCCGTTGGTGTGTGACTCACCTTTTTTTTGCGTCGTATTTCGTGCGATATGAATAATAAACGACGGTGCCGAACGACCGCAGTGACGACGACGACGATGAAAGAAGGAAGTCAACCACGCAGTTTGAGTCAGTGGGCGCAGTGCCACGGCTAACAGTGTGGTGAAGTACGTCAACCAGACCCCCCATCACCTACACAGCACGAGGGAGGCCTTCATCCAGCAGTGGAGTGGCAAAGGGTCATACATTTCACAGCTGCCACTGTCATCGTCGTGAGTCGTCATGACACAATGTGGGGTGGACTGGCTCTCCGGTGTGTTTTTGGGCTGCAGCGCGTGTTGCTCGGCATGATGTCCGACGTTTCGTTCCACGTGCCGGGAGCTTCTCAGGATCACACCGGACAGCACGCGCGGTACAACCCGAAATCACAACACCAGCCCGAGGGCCCACTCCACTGGCAGTGCTTGTGCAAGAACATTATTTTGCCTTTGGGCTCGATTCCCGACCATGGCTCACACCGTCCCGCACCAACGATTGGCACGGTTGGCTACGTACGGCGCGAAAGAAGTTCAGCGCACACACGTACATCATTGACGAGTGGCATCTGACAACAACAACAACCCCATGATTCTTATTGGTTCTTTCGGTAAAGTCACGTAGAAGGGAAATAATAAAATAATAAAAATAAAACATAATAAAATAATTCTCACGACGTTTCGACCACAACGCAAGCAGCCGTCCTCAGGTGAAGAACAGGTCTGTCGAGAAGACAGCGTCTGAATGGCGCTGTCTTCTCGACAGACCTGTTATTTTATTGTTTTATTTTTATTATTTTATTACTTCCCTTCTACGTGACTTTACCGAAAGAACAAAGTCGATGAATCCCTGCAGTCACGAAAGCTTTAAATCGAAATTTAACCCCATGACTGACAATGCGAGACCCTTATCCAGCAGTGGATTGGCAAAGGGGCGTAAATTTCATGAACGCCGCCGACGTCGAAACGGACGAGAGAGCAAAGGGGGGCAACACCGTGCGTGCAGCGATATCCGTCAATTTGTGGTGCATGTGAGCATGTTCACAGTGACGCCTGGACGTCCAACGTTTACCATGTGCAGTTGCTTAACAGAATAGCGTTTGTTAGGCCATGGCGTATTGCGAATCATAACGATCGTGTCGCAACAATTTCCATTTGCCACGCTCTCTTGAAGAACCACACCCAGACTGAAACATTCAGTGTGTGTCATCAGGAAGTTGTGGGATGTTAAATAATGAACAACGTACAATCGCAACACTGTATATGGCGTGTGACCAAACTGGCACCTGTTAGAGCTACTTTTACAATGGGCCCTGTTTAGTACACCTGCCTTTGTAATAGTATATTGTACAACAGTTATTATACTGGTAGGAACCTCCTGGTTACACCAACCCACAGGGGATTATTGTGTCCGTCCGTCCGTCGTGCATCCAAAAATGGGAGGGGTGGGGCTGGGTGGAGAGTAGAGGGGAGGGTGGGGAGGGGCTGGGTGGGGAGGGTGGGGCTGGGTGGGGGGTGGGAGGGGTGGGGCTGGGTGGGGAGGGGCTGGTCACCCCGTGGTGCCCTTATTAAACTCAACGTTTAACCTACTCACGCCGGCTTGTGCCCGCCCTCACAGTCGGCCATATTTGCGGAATACACCACGCCGCCGTTGAACCTGGCCATTGACCGAGCAACCCAACGTTCCTACCAGCTCCCTCCGCAGGAACGTGTTTATATTGGAGTCACGATCCAAGCCACAACATTTCCTTCTTAAATTATGATTAAGGCAGCACTCATCTTGTGTTTACAGCCTTGAGCCAGTGGTGTAAATTCAACATTCCCATGGCGAGGGCAAGTCGTTCCATAGGACAACCACTGCTGAATTCCCCGCACACAGTAGCACTTGTTTAATTGTGACCCCAGAGAGATAATGGACCTCCAACCAGGATTTGAAGTCACAACCTTGTGATTGCGAGCCTCTTTCTCTACCTCTGAGCTTATTTCGAAGTTGCCCTTTGCCTTGCGCCCCCACAAGAATGACGCGATGATGCGTTGCTTATATCCCAACAGTGCTTATTTAAGGTGTGTTCATATCGGGCTTCTACTGCATCGCATAAATGGAACATTAAAACCGAACAATGTACAAAGAGTCGTGGAAAGAAGCATGCTTGAAAATACATTAAAATATATAGAAAGGGGGGGGGGGGGGACTAGCCGCCATGGATCTGCAAAACGTACAAAGGTTATTGGCACGATTCTGACTTAAGAAAAGTGGGGCTTGGGATGGACACATCGCTCGATGGGACGGTGGCCAGCGCTCGAGAATAAATCGGCTCGCCAGGCAGTGCGGTGAATTGTAACGTAAGGCTGGTCACGTTAAACGAAACGTGCCAATTCACTACTCGTACAGCACACCGATGTGTTGGAGAGTAAATCCACAACGTTGTACTCGGATTGTAAATGTTGTGGGTTTACTCTCCAACACACCGGTCTGCTGAACTCGTAACCAATTGGCATGTTTTGTTTACGTAACAGACTTTAATAATTGGCTGTGTCGGGTGGTGGCGGGGTTTAACGACACATTTATGAATAATATTGGTCACGAAAACCTAACGTGTTGCGCTGGATTGCATCGTTGGGGGACTGTGAAAGATCATGGTGGCTTGGGGTGACCATTCTCCTGCAGTGGATTGATCGTTGCTGATGATAATGGGTTTTATTCATTGATTTAATATCTATTACTGAAAGAAAAAACACCATTCAACAGACCCCGCAAAAAATACCGGATCACCACGCAGTAAACAAAAATATTAAATGTAACAACAAACACCCTCTCGCAGCACAAATTCTAAATCCCAAGGTGGCTCTTAATAATATATGAAAGTAATTATTGAACAAATGTCCCGTTTTAATTTAGACCACTGCGTTATGCACAATATTTGCAGTGAAAATATCACACTCGGTTAATAAATGTTGGAGAATGTATAATATTTATCACACCAAATCCGCAATTCCATCTGCCGTGACAGCACAAAGTACCACTCGTGTAAATGTGAATCTTGTATGTTATTACAATTGCAGGATTATAAAATCCTAGGTATGGTTTCCTAAGATATTTTGTTCGAACACGGAACTTATGTCTAAAGTACCCAGTGAACATGGCTTGTTGGTCCAACGTTATTTCAACGTTGGCATATTTACTGGTTACTTATGATTACCAGGTAAAAATTCTAGATTTGAAGCTTTCGTGACTGCAAGGATTCATATTCTTAGGTTTTTTCGGTAAATAAATACTGCTGTCGTGGTTGTGACGGTTCCACCTGAAGACGGAGGCTTGTGTTGCTTCCGAAACGTCGTGATTTTTTTATTTTTATTTTGTTTTATTTTACTTTTATTAATTGACATTTTTTACCTACGTGACTTTACCGAAAAATCCTAAGAATACCAGGTAAAAGGCAGACACACTTCAGAATTAAAGTACACGAAATTGTATAAACATGCACTGAATATGGCATTTATCTCAAATGTTAGATTCGGTGTCTGTGTGTGTCACTTGGCATCCTGGACACCCTTGCAAACGAGATGTTCCATCTCAAAGGGTATTCCGGCTAAAATATGATTATCATTACCAAAGGCGCTTCTATCCCTTGTTTTGCAATATGTTTCTCTAATCTTAATGTTCACTTTAGATAAGTATTTAATTTTTAATTAAGCAATATATTGTAAATTATTTCAATTTGTTGACTTTTTTAATTGCTGTATTCATTGTATTTTTAATTTTCACGAGACCTGTTGCAAACGTTGTGTTTTTAATTTAATATGTTTTGTTTGTTTTGTTGATCAAACCCGATTCAAGAGCTTCTTAGCTCACAGGGCAAATTCTAAATTAACGGTTCAACTGCATATATATGCAGTATACAAAAAGTATAACTGGAATGATTGAAGCACATCAAACAATATTTTGGGGTGTGTGCTTTGCGATTCTTTTTCTTAAGTATTCCACATGCTCCCCGCATCTGCTGCGCAGATTGTGTGTGAGTGTGTGAGCCAGAGTTTTGCGGAAGTAAGGGCTGTACGGTGTAGGCGACAGGAAACTCTGCTCACTTAGATAAAGTCAACCCCATCTTTATAAACGTACAACACGGTAGCTAGTTTTCTTTCAGAGATCCGCGCACCATTTTTTTCCCCCACCCCAGACATTACATTTATTTTCATTTACTTTCTACGAAAATGTATCGTCTGCTCATCCTTGGACTGCTTGGTGAGTTAACCCTGGTTTGCAGGTTCCCTGTCTCATCATCGGATTGTTACTTGCACCTTTGGATGATTAATTGTGCCAACGATAAATTAGGCTTACGCTTTTAAGGCGTTGCCCGTCTGTTGGAACGCAGAAATGTTTGCTTTTAAGGGCTTCTGTAAACTTTTCAGATTTGGCTTGCAATCGTTTTTGGCTAAGAATGTATGTTAATGTCGCGTGTATGTGAGCTTTGATAACGACAATTTTGATTAAGTGTCAACGAAGAAATACTTTTTGGATGCTGTGGAAACTAAAATAAAAATCAGTGTCAACTAATGTTAAACTGACGGATCATTAGTATTCAACGTTTATTCATAATTAGGCTGATTACATTACTCTTGTGATATGTATAGATTTAAAACTTTTTATTTCATGGTATTTTTTATGTGTGGCAGAAAGTTGTACAACATTCGCTTTAGCTAGATACAGCATGCAAAATACTGCATTGTAACATTATGAGAGTGACAGTGAAGGCGAACATCTGTTTTTTTACCTCAAAATGCAAAACAAGTAAAGTGACAATTAGTGAAGATATGATTACAAATATTATCGAGAATACTTGTAGTTCATGGAATACAGCTATTGGTTGCCAGATTATTTTTAAAAATATGTTTTACTATGGTAGTAAGCAGGATTAGTTTGATTAAAAAATATATATATTTTTTTCGTTCTTTCGGTAAAGTAACGTCGAAGGGAAATAAAAAAATAAAATTAAAATATAAAACAATAAAATTCTCAGCAAGCAAATTTTCTTGCTGTGGATGTCACACCTGATGATGATTGCTTGTGTTGCAGTCGAAACGTCGTGATAATTTTATTGTTTTATATTTTTATTATTTTATGATTTCCCTTCTGCGTGACTTTACCGAAAGAACCAAGAATATGAATCCCTGCAGTCACAAAAGCATTGAATTGATCGGTCTCAGCCCCGGTATAGACGACACAAAAAAAACCCCGTCAAGATTAATTTGGTTTTGCAATCAATTGAATTGAAATCTAGTTGTGAGACTTAAAAAATAGAAAACTTTTCACTGTTGTGCCATGAACATGATTGAGCAGCAGGTCAGGTATAAAAGTTCTGCCCCCTCTAATGTGTGAAGAAAATGTCACCTGAAGAGGGATCTCAGATGTATTTCTGCAAAATTTGATTCCGTAGATCATTGTCGAATACAGGGGCTGCTCTTTGAGAATTATAAATGGATTTTTTTTTTACCATCATGGCACAAAATTGCGGGGGCACGGGAAACAAACAAATATATAAATAATGCATTTATAATAATCAGTACCTAATCGCGAGACTAACGGCCACGCACAGCATGTTTCCTTATCGCCTGTTTGTGGCCACATTATTTCTTCTATATACCACCCATGTTTTCTATTTGCACGTTTTAACTGCGTCCTAAGTTTGACGATCAAAATATGTTTTTCAAAGGGTATTTTTTTCTCCCATTTAATCCAATGAATATTATTTGCAATTAAAACCATGGCCACGTGTTACGATAATTGACGAGAGTAATTGGTCATACTCTTTGTTATAGAGTGGCAGGATTGTCATTGACTTTTTAAAGTGTGAAATGTGTATACACTGCAGTGCATAAAATTAACCCGTTAAAACAAAGTTTTTCACTATAAATCCTTTATATGCGTGGCGGATAGAGTCCTCTAGTCCTCTGGCTTGAGATGGCTGCCACTTATGGGTCAGATGATTGCCTGCCACCAGTAAGCAATTGGTAATTAAATATAATTTCTTTTTTCCTAAAAAGTGTAAAATTTTGAAAAAAAATTTCACGAAAATAAATTGTCACGCACAACGAGTCTGTGTGCAAAATGTCAGCTCGATTGGATCACGGGAAGTGGGTTAAAAAACGACCGAAAGATTTGCACGGTCGTAAGCGCGCAAGCAAGCAAGTGAACTTAATATAAAGAATTTAATAAATAGGATGTTGTATAACAATAGTCAGAGTAAATTTTGATTCAAAGTCACTTTTTTTATAAATTTATTGTTGTGGATTTCACACATGATGATGATTGCTTGTGTTGCAGTCGAAACGTCGTGAGAATTTAATTGTCTTATATTTTTATTATTTTATTGTTTTCCTTCTACAGTGACTTTACCGACAGAACCAAGAATATAATAGTCAGAGTAGTTTTCTTATAAATGTTTCCTGCCAGCATGAATCATTTCCCTACGGTTTCATAGCTATAAGGGACAGCAAGCTCCACTTACAATAACAATCAACTTCGCAATGTATTTGACATGTCTCGTTCTGACTTTGTTTTGTAATTTATTGCAATTTTGTTTTTTATAAAAAGGTTGACTTAAAATCAGGCCCGTGAAACGTATTGCTGGCTGTACTGTCATCACAGGCGCAGTGTGCGTTGCACAAACCAATGTCCCATCTTCAAATGATACGTCTTCTGCGAACACCACGCCTTCTGCGAACGCCACATCAAGCACAATCGCCATGACATCAAGCACAGGTAAATGATTGCAGGTTGTATAGCGTTCGAAAACGTCAACGACGCGTTCATTGCTCGGCTTTTCGTGGTGATCACCTTTGGATGCTTTGCTGCGTCGAGTGTAAATTAGGAAGAAACAGACAAAATGTGCATTGATTGAGATACTAAAATTACACACAGATGCACGTGTTGCCACCGACTAAGTCATCCTAAATGTATCCGATCTTGCCAGATATTCCAAGCTAAGCACTTGAATTGTACATGCATGGGTGACCACGAGGCTCTAACAGGGGATGTAGGCATGGGACTGCGAGATTGTCATGGGATAGCATTGCTGAACAACACTCACTCCATTTTCTCCAAGTACTCCGGCCTCCTCTCACAAAGAAGCCACTCATTAATGGAATCCCATTGTGTAGACAACCCAAATTGCAGGACCATCCTTAAAAATAATTATTGAGATGTGGTGGGGATTTCCTGGGAAAATAATTACCATTGTTATTGTATAACCATGCCGTCACCCCTGTCAATAATGATGGGGGAGGAGCAGCGTCAGAGTAGTTAGCGCACAGCACTTTGAATGATGTCACCTGAGCCTGATTCTTAACCATGATTAACGTTAACATCAGATGGCGAGGTGTTAACTACCCCACATGGTAGGCAGGACGCATGGGTTCGATCCCGACCCTGACGATGTCTGAATATTTGGAGTCAGCATATTCTCCCTGTGGTCGCGTGGATTTTTCTCTGGGTCCTCCGGATTTTCCCTCTACATTTAGAAACATGCGTTGAGAGTATTTGGCTGCTATAAATGTCCAGGTGATATGCCACGTCGTTGAGCTATCATTTGTGGCCAAGTCGCTTCTGAAAAAGAAGTTATATAGCTCAGTGAGCCTTACCTGGTAAGATAAAAAATAGTTTAGTATTTTTAAGTTTTAACTGATGCACCCCTGGCTACCACTTCAACCAACCCACACACACTGACCACTGTGGTGAACTATGGTCAAACAATGCACACGACTGAATTGACGTGGGGATGTCTCTAACCAGCAATAGGTGAGTAAAGCACTGCAAATTATGAATAGTAAAGTTACAGTAATTATATTAAATATAATGGGACTGGTGGACAGATTAGTTGATGGAACCACGGGGTGCCAATTAACAGTTTATGAATTAAAACTCCATCCTGTATATATAATTTTCACAATGGGAAATAATTACAATTATTATAATATTTTTATAGGGTGTCTCCGAGTTTTTTTTACACGCGATTCAGATTCCAAAGAACACAGGATGAGATGTTACTATCCTTTGTGCAAGCACTTCCAAGAGTTCATGAACAGTGAGCCTGGTGAAATTTGGGGAGCGCATCGTCAGTAGTGACCCTTTGGTTCCTAGGGTGTTTCGGCCTTTCATAATATACACCCTCCCCAAAGGCGGCCAGCGACAGGGTGATCAATCCTACGCTTGCGTCCCATTCCCAATAAGTCATAGGAGTTGCCTTGTTGTTGGTAGCCAACATCCCATGGGACTATGCATGGCAGGGGCGTCCTCCTCCCTGAGTCAAGCATTGTTGACTGCATACCTCCTGGCCCTCTCACTTTGGGGCCCAGCTGGGGTCTTTCCTCTTCATCCAGAGCCACTGACTGCTGCCTTCTGCCGCCTCCGATACAGCTTTGATTGCCGAACGCTGGCTGTGGCCCTTAATTCCCAGGTCTCTAAGCAGTCTGGTTGTAGATGTTGCCACAAAACCTCTGCAGCCCACCTCCACTGGTCGGACTTCTGTGTTCCAGCCATGATGCCTTGCTTCCGCAGCTAGATCGGCATAGCGCAGATGTTTTCGCTCATAAGCCTCATCTACTGAGTCCTCCCAGGGTACTGTGAGCTCAATGATGAAGACCTTCTTGAGCGAACGGGACCAGAGCACCATGTCAGGTCTTAGGGTGGTGGTTGCGATCTCCGGAGGAAACACAAGTTGCCGGCCAATGTCAGCTAGCATTTTCCAGTCGCGGGCCAAGCGCAGCTGGTCTCGCTCTATTGGTGTAGAGCCGCTCTTCGGTGGTTTAGCCCCTTCGCGGACAAAGGTCGTCCGTAAGGGGTGTGATGCTGCTGGGGGTGGTAGGGAGTTGGTGGCAGCTCGCTTGTCCTCCAGGGCGGACGCAAGGTTTTTTAAGGACTTGGTTGTGACGCCAAGTGTAGCGTCCTTGGGTGAGGCTTGTTTTACACCCAGTTTAGCGTGTAGGTTTTGGCTGGCTGTCACCTGATGAGGCTGGTTGTGATAACTGGCGAAACGTCGTACTCGAATTGTAAATGTTGTGAGTTTACTCTCCAACACATCATTGTGCTGAACTAGTAATGGATTGGCCTGTTTTGTTTACGCGACAAACCTTACTAATTTGCTGTGTCGGGCGGTGCCGGGTTTAACGACAAACACATTTACGCGATCTAACCCAAACAGACTCCGTTATGGATAATTCAAAACAAAGTATAGACTTTGTAAAAATATCTTTAAAACATGTAAAAGAACACAACCCAATAGCGCGCATGGCTATTCAGCAATGAAGTTTCGAAACTCAAAAATGGCAGCCAGACACGTGCAAGCTGTTGGCTACAAGACGACGTCATATTTCAAGTTCCCTATTCGTGATGGGGAACACAGGTGCTTCGGAACCTCGAGTTTCACCCCAAGCGCAGCTGCTCGGTGCTGATTAGACTCTTCCGCTGACTGTGTGAGAACACTTATGCCAAGTCGACATGGCTCCTGGAGCAAGAAATACAATATAGGTCTGCCCGTCCAATTCAATGCCCTCTGCCCACCTTTGAAATCCCTACTACATTGAAATCTCTTTTGGAACTGGAATGTCGCTTTTTGAAAAATAATGTTAATACATAATCTAGGATTGATAATGTTAATACCTCAGTGGGCTTTGTCTGCTTGGATGGGGATGGTTTCGTTGTATTTGTTTGTGTTTGTGTGATTTGTTTACCTTGCGTGTACTTTGCACTCCTGTCGTGTTTTTGTTACTGTGTGTTGTCGTAACGTTCTTACCCGCCTCGACTGGACATCTGTGAAAAAGCGCTTCATAGCTCATCAGATTCCTCCTGCAGTATAAATAAATATTCTGATTCCGAAATCCCAATACGTTCATCATCCCTTTCAGAGTCTCATTTGGTTAAACTACAACATGGTAATAATAATAATTTACTTCATATAGCGGCCTTTTATCGAGGATCTCAATGTTCAAGACAGAGCAGGAAACACTCAGAATAAAAAAAAACTCATAAAATTAAAATATATAATTAATGCAACAAAATGCTGACTTCATTCACTCATTGTCGAAGAAACATAAGTAAGGAAATACGTTTCAAAATGTGTTTTAAAGATGTCCACAGAAGAAAGTTCCGGAGTCTGAGGGTTACTCAGGAAAAAAAGCTTTGTCGCCCATCGACCGAAGCCTTAACCTGGGCTCACAGCGAATATCTGATTCCCTCGATCTTAGTAACCTTGAGGGGACATATGGATGCAGCATTGTGTCTCTGATGTCGGCTGGGGCAAGGTGGTTCAGAGCTATGTAAGTTGAAACTGAATCGTAGGTGAAACTGGAAGCCAGTGCAGCGAGGCCAACACGAGGCAGAACGTGATCTGAAGAAGGAACTCTGGTTAACACCCTAGCAGCCACAATCTGAACACACTGCAGGCTGTTCAGGAGAATCCTAGCCACACGAGGAACAAAGCCATTGCAGCAGTCAATGCGAGATGAAATGAAGGCATGAACCATCTTCTCTTCATCTGAAGCAGAGAGAAGGCATTGGATACGGGAGATGGTCCTAAAATGGAAAAAACGAGTTTTTGTGATATTTTCAATGAGCCTCTAAGGGCAGTGTGGGATCGCAGATAACCCTTAGATTTCTGACTTTCTGTGCCAAAGGGATTACCTGGCCCTCGATCATAATGCTGAAGCATGCAGCTTTTTGTAGTTAGTGGGGGTGATCAGATGAGCATTGCCTCTGCTTTGACACTTTTAAACTGGAGGAAGTTTTTGTTGCATCCAACTGTTGAAGGAAGCCAGTGGCCGACATGTGTCGTGCACATTATAATATCATTTTAGGCCAATATGTCGGAAAATATGACCCAGAGGGACTGTATGAATACAACAGAGAAGAGCGTCAAGAACGGCACCCCTGAGGATCCCCAGATGAAATAGCGCTGGGAGCAGATTTAAAATCTCACGTGGATATGAACCGTTCCCAATTAGTCATATAAGATCTGAACCAATGGAGCACAGTTTCTGAGACCCCGATGATGCTTCCCAAGTAGCAAATCAAGATGTCATGGTCGATGGTGTAAACAAAGGCTGAACTCAGAACCAGCAAACTGAGATTACTGGGTGAGCTAGTCAGCAGTGATCCGAAGGCCATTCACCATTTTAGCCAGAGCTGTTTCAGTGATGTGTAATTAGAGGATATATGGTGGTTCAACTGCAAAGCAACCAGGCATTTGAGCACCTTGGATATGTAGAGTAGATTGGAGATTGGGCGATAGTTATTTGGAACCTCAAGAGTCGAGGCCACAGTCTTTTTCAGGTGGGAGGTGACAGCTGCCAGTTTGAAGGTCAAAGGGACAATGCCAGACATGGGAGATTGATTGCAAAATTGGTGACATTTGGGCAGAGTAAAATGGAATATTCTTGAATGGATTTGGTACGGGGAATGAACTGAGAGATAAAATCTCACGACCGTTGAAGAGGCAACCACAAAAACACGTTATGAGAATGGTGTATGGGGGGGGAAAGGTGGGGGAAACATCTAGCACGGAGGCCGGGGGGGGGGGGGTGAGATGAGATGGGCCGGAGTTCGGATGTTGTACATTTTGTCTGTGAAGAATGCTATAAATGTCTCACATTCAACTTTGGATTGGGAAGAGGATGGCTGAGATGGTGGCCTTAACGTCCGATCGTTCGTAGCAAAAAAGTGCTCTTGTTTTTTTCGTACATTGTTCGCAATGGGATTTGAGAAGAAATCAGATCTCGCCTGATGTGACGGATCTCTGTAAATTGACTTATGTTTTAAACTCTGTAAATGGACTAAACGCTTTTGTGAGTGCAGGAATTCATATTCTTTGGGTCTTTCGGTAAAGTCGCATAGATATGTTCAAAGAAAATAGCAAAAAACGACGACGTTTCGATCGCAACACAAGCGTTCATCGAGGTTTGCTGCTCTGTGATCACGCATTAACATGTCAATCTCTCACATTAACATGCTAATCTCTCACATTAACACGCTAATCTCTCACATTAACATAGCCACCTCAGGGCGCTGGCCGTGGAGGCCGCTCAACGATTTACATTAACATGCTAATTTTTACTTGGGAGCCCTTTGATTGGTGGAAAACTCACCACCGTCGTGGTCGCTGCCCACCACTTACACTAACATTGGCTGCTGACATTTGGGCTACGCCCATTTCAAACCTTAATAAACAGTTTCCCTATAGAAGCTAACCCCCTCTTCCTGATGACAAACGCTTGTGTTGCGATCGAAACGTCGTAGCTTTTTGTTATTTTCTTTGAACCTATCTACGTGACTTTACCGTAAGACCCAGAGAATATCTGTAAATGTACTTTAAGACTGGGTTTCCACGACGTCCGCCCGAATTTCCGCACACAGTTCATTTTGATGAAGGTTGCTTGACCATGCACCTCAAGAGGCCAGAGTGCCGAGGAGACAAAGAAAGACACGTTTGTCAGTGTGTCACAGCGTTGGCTGTCATGCATAAGCACATATTACAACAACAAAAAACAACATAATTTCGTCCAATGGCCCTTCTAATATGTATTGTTTCCCTTTTAGAGCAGTGTTATGGAGCGTGCTTCAGCCGCACCGAACCTCACAAAAATAATATTCAGGGTCTACCTTGGCTCCTCCCACCCTCAACCAGTATATATACAAGGACTGTTTTCTTGGAATTTCTCTCACTTGATACAGCTATCGTGCTGTGACGGTTCCACCTGAAGACGGAAGCTTGTGTTGCCTCCGAAACGTCGTGATTTTTATTTTATTTTACTTTTATTAATTTTAATTTTTTTACCTACGTGACTTTACCGAAAAAAAATCTAAGAATATGAATCCTTGCAGTCACGAAAGCTTCAAATCTAGAATCAGTGTGTTGAGCTTAATGTGCATTCGTGTTGGATGCATCACCACAAGTGTTGCACTTACGTAGAGCAAGAGGCAGGAGTGAGCGGCACGCGATTGAAAGGTGGTTGAGTCAGCCCATCATCCCTCCTCTGTTGGTAAAATCAGTGCCACTTTGTGGGGAGGTCTACAGTTGTTGTTCATGGGAGAGACTTTGGCTCCACCGTTGTAACATCCAATTTCCGCTACTCTTGCTCAGGGTTGCAAGCAGAAGGTGAGCACCACATCAGTGCTAATTCGAGCATGAAATCAGCTTGACTTTTATCCTTTGATGTTCCATTCACTTTGCAATGTATTCCAAAGTTTTACTGAAATAGCCTTCAAAATGATGCAAAGTTACTTTGCTGAGTGAGACACTTCGATTATAATCATAAAGATGAAATTGATTTTTTTAAATGTTTTTCATTTAACAGGCTCAACTTCAAACGCAACCCAAGAAAGAGAAGCTTCATCGTGTAAGTACTCTCTATTGGACATAGAACAATCAATATGTATATTGATATATTGACACAATAAAATCGTTATCATAAAACGACAGATATATACATGGTTTTCTTCAAAAATATGTTAACACTTATAAAGGTCTATCGTCTTTAATGGAAAAAGAACGGATAATACATTATAACATGAAAATAAATGTATGTTAATAGCTTCAAAAAGGTTTCAGTTTGGTGTTTTAACATCTCAACACCTGTTTTGTTGCAAGAAAAAGGGGAAAACCTATTCTCATACATACATAGTAGGAACGACACCTAAACTGTTTGCCAAGTATTTTTTTTACGTGTTATTGCTGAGTAAATACACTTTGAAACTCATGAAATATGAAAGCGAATTAAACCTATATGGCGCTTGATACATATATATGTACACACACACCCAAAGGTTAGGGGTAAATAAAATAAAAGTTAAATATATGAACTTCCATGTCTGATTGCACAGTCGGTAACGTGACAGAAGATTACAATACATCAGTGGGTAAGGTCCAAAGATGAAATTTGTACACTCATTGCACATACACATATATAAATATTTTGCCTATTGTATATTATCTGCGTGGAACTTTGAGTGCTATCTCCTGGTGCGTGTGGGGTTTTCTAAGGGCGCTCCCATTTCCTCCCACATGCCAAATGCTTCTTTAATGGAAATAGCCAAACATCCTCAGACAGGAACATTCTGAAAAGAGTCATCAAACTCAAGTCATCCTTTCTCATGTAAATATACAATTGGCAAATTGTTTAATTGAAATAAAGGGTTAAAGCATTTATGAATTAGCTAAATGTATTGAGCTGCCTTCCATAATAGTTAAAGCAATTTGTAATTAATGGAAGAGCTCTAAAAGTTAGAGCAACCAATTTTAATTCATTCACGTATAGACAACAGGTAAGGCATAACAACGAAACAAGGTGTTCTGGGCCTGGTGGCTCTGCGGGTAAATGAAACCCATTTGTGACCAGAACGTTGCAAGTTCAAATCATTGTTTGGGGGTTTGACTCAGCTCATCATCCCTTTGGAGTCAATACACTGGGTGTATACTTTCATTCATTCATTCAATACAATTTTTTAGTAAAAACTCGCCCCCAGTAAAGAGGGCGTCGCAGAAATTGACGGTATAAATTAAACGAAGGTAGTCCTCCTACCTATAACATCAAGAGACATGTACAAACATCAAAATTAGAGGACATACTCAAGGAAAAGCTAAAAAGACAAAATGAGGCTTGCAGAGTTCCTGAACTGTTTAGTGCTCACAGCCAATATGAGGGCCGGCGTAAGAGAGTTCCAAATATTCGGCGCGACACGTGGAGAAGGCCCCTGCTACCGCCCAGCGTAGAATGAAATATTTTAGCTTGAGCTAGCAAGGCCTGGCCTGAGGAACGCAAGGTAGATCTACCAGACGTCTGGGGGGCCAGACGGGACTGCAGGTACTGAGGACCAAGGCCTTATTGAGCTTTTTAAGTCATTGCAAAGTGGTTGTTGGAAGTCATCAGTTGTTTGTTATTTGGATAAACTCACCCATGACATAGTAGTCTGGTATTTCCACCACGGTCTTAGGGCTGTAAAAAGATGCATAAGCACCGCCTCACCATTTACGATTTAATATGCACCAAAATTTGCACTAGAATAGACTGAATGATTATATATATAAAAAAAGTCACATTGCTTTTAGATACACCATGATAATAATCATGTTTATCAAAATAATAATATTATTTGTATTTTTTTGTCTACTTCAGCCACTCCTCAAGTGACAACTACAGGCTCCCCACCGAGTAGGTACCGTTCTGCTTAATTAAAGACTCAAGGAGAGAAGTGGTCACGTGGCTTATGGGTCACCTGGCCAAGACGGTCACCGCATCACGTGCTTTTAGTTGCGGTTCTGCGGCCGTCTGGAACGCTCTTCCTTCCGATATTAGGAAGCCACTGGAGCTATGCTCTTTTAAATCTAGATTAAAAACACATTTTTGAGAACTGCTTTTTGTGTTTAGTTTGCTGTACTTCCCCCGCAACTGCGATTAGCACGGTTGACTATGTATGGTGCGAAAGAAGTTCGCCATAACACGTACATACAATGAGTTTCAGGATTAAAATTCAGGTTGAGACCACCAATGACTAAACTGAGTTCTCAAGTGTAGTGAGTTGATGTTCTTGGCCCAGTCACCAATGACTGCGCAAAAGCTATAATTCATTTTACCCTCATACTTAATTTAGTAAAAATATCCAATGCTGAGAATAATAGAAATGATCAAAATACAATGTTATGGCAAAACGCACCATTATAGCCAACTGGAAATTGCATACACTGCAGGAATGGGCCAATAAATGGAGAAAAAATTTGCCGCTCTATAGCATCGAAGTGCAAAACCAAGGGGCAGAGAGGAATCCTACCACCAAACATGAAACCCCTTCACTACCTCTCTTCAGAGGTCGCAACCGGGTACCCGATACCCGTACCCTACCCGATACCCGGCTACCCGTACCCGGTTTGCGACCCTGGTGCGGCCGGGTACGGGTACGGGTAGGCCGTGAGTCACTGGTGAGTCACCGTTTGTCACTCATTTCCCAACGTCTTGTCTCTTCTCACAATTCAAGTTCCTAGAATCAACCCACCCGTGCCTGCAACATGGCTTCATCCCAGAGGTCACAATCAGGTACCCGATACCCGTACCCTACCCGTACCTGGCCGGGTACGGGTAGGGTACGGGTACGGCAGGGTACGGGTACGGGTACCCGTTTGCGACCCTGGTGCAGCCGGGTACGGGTACGGGTAAGGAATCAAAACCCGTTTGCGACCTCTGCCTCTCCTCCATTGGGGTCATTGATTCTTAAAGAGCATTCATTAGGGCATTTAAGCACCCCCCCCCCTTCCCCCTTCCTTATTCCCCCATCTCCTGCCTCTTGCTCTACGTACACCAGGGGGTTGTAGAGTTTATTGCAACAGTTCATTGAAACGTGTGGTTTTGACAGGTTTCCATTTCACTGTAATCTGTAATGTGTTTGTGCTGGTGTCAACCTGGTTTCATATTCTCTGTGCTGTGTACCTGAATGATTTTGTTGATAAAAAAATACTTTTGGAAGAAAATAGATAATGGAATTGGTTTTACAATAATCTTTTTTTAGGTTTGAGTTAATAACAGTGGTTGTCCTATAGATACAGGTGCCCTTGCCACAAGAACGTGGAATTTCCACCACGGGCACAGGGCTGTAAACATTAGAGGCGCACTGTCTCCAATGTTCGTTTGAGCAATAAAATCACTTTGACTTTTGACTTTGATGCTCCATTTACTATGCAACATGTACCACTTTGCACTGAAATAACTAAAAAAGTTGTAAAAGTATTTTTATTTCTAGAAACATGATGTTTAAAATAATTAATGTTTATGCGATTGTTTCCCCCCTCTCCCCCACATCAGCCACAGCTAAAGCGACACCCACAAAGAAACCACTGAGTATGTACCTTTCTGTATATAGGGTGCTTCAAAAACATGTTAACACTTCTGAGAATTTGCAACAATACCCAAATAAATGTGCCTCCGGGCTCTGGAGACCACCTGGAGAAGATTCCAGGCACGTGTTGACAACGATGGCGAACAAGTGGAGACTCTTTGACTTTTTGAACCTATGAACATACGTTTCTTATCATGTTACAGTGTAGTATCCATTCTTTTTACCATTAAAAACGATAGTCTCATATAGGTGTTAACATTTTTTTGAAGCACCCTGTATTTATAAGCGACATCACTGGTAGCTCAGAGGTGAAAATGAAAACAACGGAGGTGGTATCAATGAGTTCGTGGGTTCAAATGCAGCTGCAGGCCACCTGTGATAATGCTGGGTTCTCAAGTGCCACTGGCTTGATGTTCCCAGCTCAGTCACGAATGACCGTGCAAAAAAAAATGCGATTGTATAAAATTTACCCTTTTACTTGATTTGGTAAAAAAAAAATTACAACGCTGTGAATAATAACAATAAATTCTTGGTTCTTTTGGTAAAGTCACGTAGAAGGGAAATAATAAAATAATAAAAATCTAAAACAATAAAATTCTCACGACGTTAAATGTTCTTGCTGTGGATTTCACACCTGATGATGATTGCTTGTGTTGCAGTCGAAACGTCGTGAGAATGTTATTGTTTTATATTTTATTTTTATTTTCTTATTTCCCTTCTACGTGACTTTACCGAAAGAACCAAGAATATGAATCCCTACAGTTACGAAATCTTTAAATCAAAACGTTTTTTTTCTTACAATTGTACGTTTTATGGTTTGGGTGAACAGTGATTGTGTTCTATGGATAGAATTGCCTAGACCATAGCAATGTGGAATGTTCACCAAGGGCTCAGGCATGTAAACACGATAAGCACACTGCCCCAATGCTTATTTAAGCATGAAATCACTTTGACTTTGATGCTCCGTTTATGATGCAATGTGGACCATATTTGCACTAAAATAGACTCCAGGATGAAAAAAAAAATCACTTTGTTTTGTGAAACACCATAATAATCATGTTTAAATATGATCCGGTCACGAGTTTGATACGTGATGAGCTGCACTGGCTTCCTATTAAATACAGGATCACGTATCAATTCTGACTACTCGTCTTTAAGAGTCTACATCAATCTGCTCCATCCTATCTCGCCGATCAGTGCGTACCAGTTTCAACAGTGGCGGCTCCTGCAAAATCTCTCAGGGGGGGCACATGTCTGGATGATTGATAAGGATAAGGTCCACCCATGCAATGGATAAATTAACAGCTTAAGCATGTAAAGGCAACTTCACTTCTTTAATATTAATGAAAAATAAAGTGACTCTTACAATACATCTTGTTTGTTTCTATACTCACTATTATTACAATCCACTCAGTTTCTTTTATTAAAGATTCCACTAGGTGGCGACAAATAATATTGTTGACTGAAACGTGCTTACGTATGATGACGTAAGCACGTTAGTGCGAGCCCTCCCGGAAGCCATAGAGAATGCATTGCAGGGCCTGCCGTTCGAAAAAAAACATCTTTGAATGTAAGTCTATGGGAACACTCTGGGCGATTCTCAGCCAGAGTGAAATCGCCCAAAAAGAGGCGGTACTCCACAGAACGTGACATGACGCTGATTGGACTATATCCAGAGGCTGACAGTGACGGCTAGCGTAACTCTGTGGTTCAATGACATTGGTGGTGCGTCGCCCAATCGCCCTAATGAAGAAACCGCCCCTGAGTTTCAACACACCCAAATGTACTCCGACTAAGACCCGCAGCTCGCGGCGACCTGCTGCTGTACCCGCTGTGTGTAAACCTCGCGTGCGATACGGCCAGCGCAGTTTCGGGGTATCCGGCCGAAAGTCCTGGAGCACGCTACCAGCTCACGTTCGGGATCCATCCCTGGGGCTGAGCCAGTTCCGCAGCAGACTCAAAACAGTGTTGTTGATAATTGGTTTTTTACCCCTTTATCTGGCAACAAAACTGACACCTTTTTTACGAGGAGTCATGTTTGCATAGACCACAATACCTGCAGTCATAATGCAAAAAAAAACATAACTCTGATAATGTATGCACTGTCCTTGAAGTTGATTGGTCTACACCCGAGACAGCTTTCTATAGAGCCTAGTCTCACATGGGTTGGACCAGACCAATGCGCATTCGTAATGGACTGGAGTGTGCAATATGAAATTTTCTTACTTCAAGTAATTCATACTTACGTCTTTCTTGTTTCCACATCAGCCACAGCGAAGGCGACAACTCGAAAGACACCGCAAAGTAGGTGACTTTCTCTTCATTTGAAGCTCCAAGCATAGAAGTAGCCAGGAGGCTCAGAGGTCAAACTACTGAGGTGGTGCTGTTGAGTTTCTGGGTTCAAAATCGGGTCCACGCCACCTGTGACGAAACTGGATTCTCAAGTGGGACGAATTGATGTTCTTAAGCCAGTCACGAATGGTTTCATGAAAACCTATTATATTAAATTATCTTCAAGAGTCTCCATCAATCTGCTCCTACGTGACTTTACCGAAAGACCCAAAGAGTATGGATCCTTGCAGTCACCAAAACTTCAAATCTAGAATGAAATGATCCTTTTTACTTAATTTGTAAAAAAATGTCAAAGTCTTAGGATAATAATAACATTGATTTGACGATATGACGTGTTTTTTATTGAGTCAACAGTGGTTGTCCCATGGATAGACTTCCCCTTGTCATAGGACTATGGAATGTCCACCACTGGTTCATGACTGTAAACAGTACGTCAGCACTGCCTCAATGTTCATTTGAGCAAATAAATAATTTTGACCTTGATGCACCATTAATGATGCAACGTGCACGATATGTGCACTATAATAGGCCCAAGAATATTTTTTGGAAAATAATGACTTTGCTTTGTGAAATACCGTAATAATAATAATGTGTAATGTAATGACATTTTTCTGTCCATTTTTTGTCCACTTCAGGCGCAGCTCCACCTCTAAAACCAGAGGGTAGGTACCTTTCTGTATATTTAAAAGCTGCATCACAGAAGTGGCCATGCTGCTCAGAGGTCAAAGTACTGAGGTGGCATTCACGACCTTCCTTGGTTCAAATACAGGCCCAGGCCACCTGTGATGAAACTGGGTTCTCACGTGTGGCGAGTTGATGTCCTTGGCCCAGTCACGAATGACTGCATGAAAACCGAACTTATTAAATTAGCCTTTTTACTTAATTTGGTGAACCTGTTCAACTCTGATAATAATAAGACGTTATACAATAGCTTTGGCAAGTACTAAGTATTTTCGTTGTCCTTTGGATCAACTTCCGTTGCTCTAGGAATGTGGAGTTTCTGCCACTGACTCAAGGCTGTAGACGAGAGGTGGACATCTCCTCAATGATGAAATTTAGCGGGAAATAAACTTTGTTAAATCCTTTATATTAAGTTCACTTGCTTGCTTGCTTGCGCGCTTACGACCGTGCAAATCTTTCGGTCATTTTTTAACCCACTTCCCGTGATCCAATCGCGCTGACATTTTGCACACAGACTCGTTGTGCGCGACAATTTATTTTCGTGAAATTTTTTTCTCCAAAATGTTCCACTTTTTAGGAAATTTTTTTTTTCATATTTAATTTAAAATACCAATGTGATAAAAATGAAACTCTTACTCAAGAAAAACAGAAATGAATAATAAAATAAAACCGATGCCACGCATTTAAAGGATTTATAGTGAAAAACTTTGTTTTTACGGGTTAATTTTTTTTTACTTCTAAGCTCCTTTCACGGTGCAAAGCATACAGAATTTGCATTGAAACCGGCTACAGAATTATTAATTCATTTCCTACAATTCAACACTATCGCAGTTGTAATGTTTAAAGTTTGTGTTTTCTATAACAGTCCCAACTTCATCTCTTAACATTGTGTATAATTTGAAGAAGGAAAACGTATGTGAATATATTCATGGTTCGTGAGAAAATATCAATCATAAGAGAACACGTAACAGCAGCAATATATACAAACCATGAAGCAATGCATCAGTAATTAATGACAGACATCACATTTTCAAGGCTGTGGAATACAGTGGCATACATTAATCCGTTCACAAGCCTCCCTTGTTCCGTATTTTTTTGGTCCTGTATTGTTGTATAGATACGTAACTAAAATACAATCTAAATATTTATTCCTTATTTCCACAAAAAAGATAAACACTGTTCAGTAGTTCAGGTAATCTGATGTGATACCAATGTTATCCAGCAGTGTTTAAGCGATACTGCTTGTTTTTCCGGAAAGTGTTGGTGAGTGACCTCTCTACTAAATGAACCATCAGTGCAAAAGTCAATAAAATTAAATCATATCATAGCTTACCAGTCACTTTTTTGGAACAATTTGGGTAATAAATTGCCTTCGATTCCATATCTCCTAAAATATATCGACATCTTTCAGTCAATCAACCCGTAAACCTTCCGGATTTTTTTTTGTATTTGTTCGTAAGAAAGGACAGAATGGATGTCACGTGACCAAGCACAGATTAACTTGTTTGCATGAAACTTTTCTTTTTCAGGTAAATTATTGTACGTAATTCTCGTCGTCATTATTATAATTATAATTTCCATCATCATCGCCGTGCTCTGCATGTGGATGAAGATACGTGTAAGTACATATCGTTAACATTCAATTTTTGTCTCTGTTATATGTATAAACATGTCTAATTGGATTCAAAGTTTTTGTGACTGCAGGAATTACTCTTTGGTTCTTTCGGTAAAGTCACGTAGGAAATAAAATCAAGTAGTGATAGAATGCGACGTTTTGGTTGCAACACAACAACCATCAACAGGTAGGAATGAATGATAAAAACACAGACACACACGCAGAGAGAGACACACACAAAGACAAACATGTGTGTCTGCCTATGCTGTTCCAGTGTCTGTCGTTTATCATTCATTCTTACCTGATGATGGTTGCTTGTGTTGCAACTGAAACATCGTATTCTCTTTATATTTTATTTTCTACGTTTATTTTACCGACAGACCCAAAGAGTCATGTATAATTGGAATGCATGATCATAATTATGAGCCCTTCATCATTGCACTGCTGGATGAAGGCCTCCCACTCTATATTGGTTATAGAGGTTTGTTTGACCATACTTCCCCACGCTGGTCACTGAGACTACTGGTGAAAGGTAGCTGAGCGCGGTGCAGATATCACTGATGTTAGCCAGGACCAGGAATCAAACTCAGTTCACTGAGGTCACAGTGTCGAATGCTAACCGCTGCACCACCATTCCACCGACTAATTGGAAACAGCACCATATTTAAATATATATTTTATTACGTAATGTTTTTTTAATATTTAACAAACTCCACTCTGCATTGTTTAATTTTCTACATTTTAAAATATACTACGAATTAGGTTCTAAGTGAAACAATTGCAATTCAGTGTCTCATAGGATACTATATATAGACAGATGAAGAGACAGCTGAGCAGACTGGTGGCACGGTGGTTTGGGCACTGCTGTGTGAGTCTACCTACCTGAGCTGGATTCCCGGCCACGGCTAACATCAGTGGCAAGATATATCTGAACAGATACTCATATCCCTCTTCACCATCCTGCACTGACCAGACTGTTAAAGTATGGTAAAACAACCCCCCATGGATGATTCAGCAGGTGATTGACGAGGAACTGTACTTTTATATATATAATAAGTCCATAATACAGTGTTTTTTTTAGTTAGATCGCATAAATAAAAATGTGTTGTTAAACCCGCCACCACCCGACACAGCCAACGTGTAAGGTTTGTCACGTAAACAGAACATCCCAATTCGTTACGAGTACAGCACACCGGTGTGTTGGAGAGCAATCCACAACATTTACAATCTGAGTACGACGTTTCGCCAGTAATTACAACTAGCATCATCAGGCGGCAGCCAAATCTGTATTTTGGATGATATTGGTCCCAAAAGCCTACGTGTTAACCTAAAAAAACAAGTATTTGCCTTTTGAGTGGTGCACAAGCACAAATAAAACAAGTCAACACATTCATCATCAACACTGTGGCCTTAAAATACAAAATATATAATTGGACAATGTCCCATCTGAACTAATTTGCTATGAATAAGAGACATGCCCAAAACGTTGCCTGTGTTATTGACCAATGTGTTGAGATTTTTGTAATTGTATTGCTCTATCTTTATTATAGACAGTGCCGAATAACACATATTTGCACGGTTGGATTTTCTGTTTTCTGCTGTAGAAGAAGCAGAGTTTCACACTGCAGATGGTTAATGGTCAGGATTCCCAAGAACTGGTGCCACTGGATTTAGCAGCCACCGCATCCGGTAAGCTACTTAGCATTAATGCGCCATGCATGTGTTAGTACAAGCGTCTAATTTTTATTTTCCTACATCGGAATGAAGCTAAAACCCATTGGTTCATCGTCGGCCATGATAATTTCACTGCTGAATTAAATCTTCCCCCAAACTGTCACCATACCCCACGAACCTGACGTAATAATCCATATTGTAGCTGCACGCTTCATTATTTCATGGCTCCATCTCCACCGAGGATGTTGCGCGCATTCCTTCCTTGTCTGTCACTCGGTTATCCTTCGCCAGGGGCGATCATCCTTTCTCGTGACGTGGATTGTCTGAAGTCCACTTACAAAAGTTTGACCAATATCGTTAATCTGCGTGTGTTGTTATTATTACAAGACATTTTCGGTGGGATTCAAGCTGTCTCCTCTGAGATAAATATTTTGCGTATTTCTTTTCCCCGCTAGCTGCCAAACACCCCAAAGAGGATGGAGAGCCCGAGTCTGACAAAGAAGATTCGAACGATTCTGACGACAAGGCGGACAACGCCACGAACCCAGACGAGGTTACGGCCAAAGCTGCACAGCCGACTGAGAAGACCCCAAGCACCGGTGAGGCCCACGTTAAGTGCGCGCACAGCAGCGAAACTAAAAAACGGCGGTGGTGTGGACGGCTTTCGTCAGTTGCGTCTGCAGTTGACGACCTGCCTGTTGGTTGGCCACGGTTTTCTAAATCGTCTGAGTTGCTGGTCTAAAGCGATGAGACAGCAACACGTGCAGCACCTCTCGAGCTGATGGTCTGCGTAAGAGTGAGAGCTTGTGTGCGGTGAATTCACATCTTTGCGTGTTGTTGTTTAGATCGCATTGTTTCATAGCCTGCACTCCGATTTTTTTAGCGGTTGTTTCAATCATTATGTGCAAATTTGAGTTGCTCTATAATTGTCGTTAGACTCGGACCTTTCTGGCTAAAGCAGCATAATAATTATAATTTCACTTGATCGCTCGGCCACAATCTCAAGTTAAGATATAAATCTGTATGTTATTTTAATGTATATCTTAAACAGCAGCAGAAGGCTGCGATTCTCTACGTGAGAATTTGTTTTCATCCTCTGGCTAGTGGAGATAGGCAACTGCTGCTCGTATAGTAAAGTGCCCTTGCATGTGCGGGCGTGTGTTTACGTGCCCTGCACATGAAGGCATCTCTATAAAGCGATGGGTGCTATATTTGGCAAATTGATACCGTTCACTTCAGAAAACCATACATCTGTAGCTGTATCTGGTTTTTATTATTATTATTATTTTTTATCCAGCAATATATTTTTCGAGTGGCATTAACTCAATAATAAACTCAACAAAATTTCAGTTGAACCACGGAAGTTTGAAGATGATGTCGATAAGCGGAATGTTTGCAGTGATATTTTAGAAGTGATAAAAAAATCCATACAGTGAGTCGTTATAAGACCACATTTGGGAATTACCCACAAAAACATAGTTTGACTAACTTCGCCTTATATGGTAAGGGACTCGGCTCATTTAAGGAAGGAATAGCATCGACTCATTTTAGGAAGTATAGAGTCATTGTGTTGCATAATGAGGGCTGAAGCATTTGAATGTTACGTGGTTAAAATTGTCCGTAGGTGGAATGGTATTTTCACTGGAATCAACTTGGTTCTAATGTGTGCAGTACTGTTCAGAACAGTACGTTAACATTTACTTTTAAAACTCAGAATGGACACTCTGGGTTCCACATGTATGCCCCATGAGTCTGAGCAGACTGAGAGAAACGTTATTTACTTCAACCTCTGCCGAGTACATGCATGTAACAGCTGTCAATGCGTGCTTTTTATAATGTTAAACACATTTTTTTTCACGTGGTTAAATCTAGTTTGAAATTATTCCTTAAATGGCGTTTAAGGAAATATGTTAATTTTCAATACTTCATTGATATTAGTTATTCGGGTTATTAGAAGCGTACGATTTCCCTCTTACCAAACAGAGTCACTGCTGACTGCAGTGAATGCCAGAGGTGTGGACTCGAGTCATGTGACTTGGACTCGAGTCAGACTCGAGTCATGAATTTGATGACTTCAGACTCGACTTGGACTTGCATAACAATGACTTTGTCCCACCTCTGAGGTGTGGACTCGAGTCATGTGACTTGGACTCGAGTCAGACTCGAGTCATGAATTTGATGACTTCAGACTCGACTTGGACTTGCATAACAATGACTTTGTCCCACCTCTGAGGTGTGGACTCGAGTCATGTGACTTGGACTCGAGTCAGACTCGAGTCATGAATTTGATGACTTCAGACTCGACTTGGACTTGCATAACAATGACTTTGTCCCACCTCTGAGGTGTGGACTCGAGTCATGTGACTTGGACTCGAGTCAGACTCGAGTCATGAATTTGATGACTTCAGACTCGACTTGGACTTGCATAACAATGACTTTGTCCCACCTCTGAGGTGTGGACTCGAGTCATGTGACTTGGACTCGAGTCAGACTCGAGTCATGAATTTGATGACTTCAGACTCGACTTGGACTTGCATAACAATGACTTTGTCCCACCTCTGGTGAATGGCAACAACCTCGAGTGGCTGTAGAGGTGACATCAACACATCGCATACAGAACATCATCATAATCATCCATTGGTCGATCCACTGCTGGATGAGGGCCTCTGAAAGTCACCACCACCGCCGTTTGCGATCTCCATGGTGGAATTTCTCCATTCCCGCCCTTGGCTGCCACGCCACCATTATTCTCCACCACCAACCATCATTTGCACAAGTCCACCTATCCATCTCCACCAATGTTGAACCATTGTCAGGAATCGAACTCAGGTCGTTGGGCTCACCTCTCCACTTATTCAAAGGTACGCTAATTGTTGGCGCATCAAATGCATGATTATGCAACTTAAGGCAATCTTTAAAGATAAAAAAACTTTATTGTTAAAAGGAGTGGTGGCACGGTGATTAGCACACCGCGCTATGAACGCAGCCACCCAGGTTCAATTCTCAGCTACGGCCAACATAGCGGAAAGTGACATCTGAACTGGTCCCGTGATCTCATGAACCAAACCGTGTGGTGATGTGTGATCTAAACAAACTCCCACCACCAGCACAGCATGGGGGGAGGCCTTCATCCAGCAGTGGAGCGACAAAGGACTGCACATTTCACGGCTGCCACCATCATCATCATCATAACGCAATGCAAAGCAGGAATCAAAAACAGAACCGGGCCAACCGACCCGACTGAAGAGGGAAGGCTGCTTGAAAGAGATGGGCTTTACAAAGCAGACTTTAATCTAATTCTAGATTTGAAGCTTTCGTGACTGCAAGGATTCATATTCTTAGGTTTTTTCGGTAAAGTCACGTAGGTAAAAAAATTAAAATTAATGAAAGTAAAATAAAAATAAAATAAAAAATTACTCGATGCAGCTATCGTGCTGTGACGGTTCCACCTGAAGACGGAGGCTTGTGTTGCCTCCGAAACGTCGTGATTTTTATTTTATTTTTTATTTTACTTTTATTAATTTAAATTTAATTTTTTACCTACGTGACTTTACCGAAAAAACCTCAGAATATGAACACTTTAATCTATCTCCCGACTCTGATTGCCTGATTTCAAGTGGCAAGGCGTGCCGCACATAGCTTGGGTGTGGCACGCTAACAAAAGCGAGCGTGTTGGAGATCACAAGATATTAAGGGCCCTGATGGAATATATACAATGTGAAGGGAGCGTGATCGCCGGTGTGTTTTTACGGGTTGCTACCACGTGTCATTCGGCGTGGTGTCCGACGTTTCGTTCCGCGCGAGAGATGCGCGACACGGCGGCGAGGGAGTTTGTAACGCAGAACTGACGGTGCTTTTGCGATAAAGTTTTTAGTTCCTTTTCCACCCCCCCCAACCCTTGAGTCTTCCAGACGCTTTGGGCAATGATACCCCGACACCTTCATTAAGGAAGTAGATAAAGCATAATGAGAAACACATCAAACAAATGGTGTTCTACTAACCGGTACACCGGCTTACTGGGTTATGCGAGGTTGTGAGCAGACACACATTGTCAGCGCTAGGTTAATGGCCCTTGATATTGGTGAGAGAGCAGATGTTAAAAACTCCCATCTTGGGCAGATACATTAGTCACGTGCTGCGATGTCTGGCGTTAGACACTAGAGGGCAGCACAAACATTGTGCCTCTTGCCTCATCTTCACTGCCCTGACCCATTGCAACTCCTTTACATTCCATTACATCGTAGAATAACGCTTTAAATGTGTATAATCGCGTGCTCTCGGTCGTGTATGATTACGGAACTAAAATTTTGCGGAGAGGTCACTTTTTTACAAAGCAAATAATTATTGAGGGGGGTGGGGGGGGAGCATTGGCAAAGTCGTCATCGCCCTGTCCTGTGAACCTGGTGACCAGAGTTCGATTCCTGGCCCCGGCTAGCGTCAGTGACGAGTGACACCTGAATCGGTCCGAGGCACCTTTCACAGAAACTACACTGACGACTGCGGTGAAGTATGGTCCAGCATTGCCCCTGAGCCAAAAACACGTGGGAATCCGTCATCCAGCGGTGAAATGACAAATAACTGTTATTCATTCATCTGATGTGAGGGTTGGTGAATCACACAAACACTCGCCCTCAGGGCGAGGAGGCGCCTTTCGAACGAACACATTCTAAGGTCCCACTCGTTACACACAAAGTGCTTGCCACAAATGAACAACACAACGTTGTTGATCTCGTCATGGAGCATTAACCACCATCACGAAACTCCGGTGGTCATCCTCGCAGCAGCGGCTCGTGGCTGGCCATCGAACAGAGACGGTGCTCTCACCACATCAAGCGGCGCTTTCACGTGCGCTGCGGCCGTTTGGAACGCTCTTTCTTTCGATGTTAGGAAGCCACTGGAGCTATGCACTTTTTGTGTTTCGTTTGTTGTCCTCTGATTAGCACAGTTGGCTACGTACGATGCAAAATAAGTTCAACATACGTACATGCGGCCAAAGTACATCATGCACTGACCAACGTGGAGGAATATGAGGAGGCCTTCATCCAGCAGTAGATTGCAACGGGCTGTATGTTATCACTGTCAAAGATAGTTCACACCTGCCTGAACCAACCACGACTGAGCAGCTGTGATATTTCAGCGGGGCAAACAGTTGAGATGTTTAGGACTTCTGCGTGTGGAGTGTGCCATTAGCTTTTTGTGGACGTACCGGTTACATCTCGTGTTCTTGCCTGAAACATATCTCAAGTTTAGCACACACATATACCCGTGACTCGAGCATATTGCGTGGACTGGATTTCCTCAGTCGTAATTTTGTCAGGAAAGGAAACCAATTTTGTAGAAAAGATTCCACGCAGAGTAATAGCTTGGCTCTCCGTGTGGTTTATACCCCGCTCAAGAAATTGCGTAAACCACGCTCTTGGCATCGTGTCTGCGGCCATTCTTCCGTGCATGATCTCTATACTTTGCGTACCAGAATTAGCATGCGGATCTTACCGTCAAAGGCCAGTTCATTACCAGTGCTAAGCTCTAACACAATGGCCTCCTCACGACTGATCCATTCGTTAAAAATAATATATATAAATGCAAATTCAGATTATGCATGCCTGTAGAGCAAGTGGTCAATTGACTGATAGTTTTCTTTGTGAAATTCAAATTTAGTTTAGTTCGCTCCTTTTTCAAAAGGGGGTTCAGCCGAGAGCCCCGGAGTAAAATTCACTTGAGTGTAGATTTGCTTTTTTTTTTAAGAAGGGCCGTAGCTGCACGTGGGTGCTCGTTGCGTGCCGGGCTGTTTGGTGGCAGGAATTTACGCGTCCGCGCACTGCCAGCATTGAGACGAGTCTGATTCCTTTATCATTTGTGCCAGTGCTGCAAGAGGAGTGGTTGGTGTGCGTCAGCAGTCAGTAGCGTACGTACGCAAGTTGATCAATAATGACATCGAATAAAAAAAAAATTTTATCCGATTTCTTCAGAAATTAACTTCATATAAAGCAAAGACGTTGGAGCCTGGTGGTTCAGGGGCAGAGCGAGCAGCTCGCGATGGGAATCACAGTTGGGGGATCACTCAGCCCATCATCCCACCAGGGTTGATGAAACGAGTACCACTTTGTGGGAAAGTCATCAGTGGTTATCCTATGGAGAGACGTGTCCCTGTTATAGGAATGTGGAATTTCCACCACTGGCTCAGAGCTGTGAACAGGAGATGAAAACTGCTTTAGTGGTAATTTGAGACGGAAATCACTTTGATTTCACTATATAACAGCAGAAGCGCAATGCATGGATGGCATTATAAGCAGACTTCGGCTCTGTGTGTGCACATATAGACACAATATATTGTTGTCCATCAGCAATTTTGCTTTCCAGACCAATACTATCCAGCAACCTTCGTTTAAGTAAAATAAAAACTTTGGACCAGATTTGACCTGATGGGTCTCATCAGCAGAATCAGGCTTGTTAAACAAATGACGCTGGATTACACGATGTTAATGGGTAAGAGCACTCCGTTTAAGCGATGGGTTCCCATTCACTACAAAAAAAAACTATTGTGGTGCATTATGGGTAATTGTTATATTATTAAAAGCTGTATACAATAAATCAGCCACGTGTACTCTTGCAGATGAATTATGCTACGCTCACCACGAAGTCGCAAGTATGCAAAGAATCTTAACGGCTTCATATGTTTAAATTGGATGTCCATCAGGATTTGGGAGAGAAAAACAGAAACGAATCGACGTGTAAATAAATACATTGCTGCTCGTGTACACCGATATTACGAGAAGCCGAACATGGCTGGTGTGTAAAAAAAACATTTCTCATGAGAAAGAAGGCCCCCAAGAGCCTCGTGTTTTGGCTTGTCTGTTGATATTATCGAATCCGGCCACCCACTAAAGCACTCACCTGCTGGGACCCTTATAGGACCGTGCGCGTGGCGTACAACCACAAATACCACGAGTGCTTTTTGATCAGGATTTAGATCTGCACAGGAACGGAAATTCTCTAGTTCTCGTCAATCAGCAATGCGGGGTTAAACATTACATCGGTTAGGAAATTAGTTTTTTTGTTAACAGGAATGGATCGTTGCCATTGAGGATTCTCGTTTTTTGTGCGAAGCCTCCGTGATAAAATACCGTTAAAGTAAAATGTGTGTTTTTCAATTGGCTCTTCAAGTCAATTGATATTTTATCTGCACGAACAAGAATGTGCGATAGACTTTTTTTATGAATGCACGGAATACCTCCCAGAGGCATAGAGCTGTGGTACAGCGATTGGCACACTACGCTATGAACCCGCCGACTTGAGTTCAAATCCCGGCCACGTTTGGCTTCAAATTGGATACCTCACCTGTTCCTCGGCCTTCGCTCTGTTGACTCAGCCTTGAACTGGCATTGACTCGTATCGAGAAGTATGGGCAGACAAACCCCATGGCCAACATCATGGGAAGTCTTTCATAAAGCAGTGGATTTACAACCCGATCTAAATTAGTATTACTTTACTGCTCATACTAAATGAATAGTTTTTTTTTCAAGATTTGTTGCTATATTTGTTGCGTATTCAACTTAAAATGTGATATATTTTTCTTTGAAGGAAAATTTCACGAACATTGTTGGCAATAATGTTGCCCAATTGTCGCTGGATAAAGGCATATAATAATATTTTCTAGTGGGCGTGATAATGTTCTGAGTTTAAGCTTGCAGCAAAATATATGTTGGTGCCTAAACATCGAATCCTGGGACCTACATAAAAGATGGGGTGACGTGTTGGCACAATGGTTAATGTACTGCGCTTTGAACCCTGTGACCCTGAGTTTCACTCCCTGCCATGGCTAACGTCGTTGGCCTGTCGCAGCTGAACCCGTCCTGGGACACTCCTTTCACCAACCCCCTCTGAGCAATTGATGAAGTATGGTCAAACAACGCCCCACAACCGAAAACAATATGCAGAGGCGTTCGTCCAGCAGTGGATTGACAAAGGGCTGTGAATTAGACATTTCTTACATCTCCCTCCTCCGTCTGTTCATGGGTAGGCATTGAGTTACAGTTGCTACGACTCTCCCCCCGCGTGCCTCCGATTAGCAAGGTTGGCTACGTACGGTGCGAAAGAAGTTCAACGAACATGCACACGTCATATAGTACACCATGCACTGACCGACGTGGTGAAATATGAGGAGGCCTTTATCCAGCAGTAGATTGCAACGGGCTGTATGTTATAGTTCACACCTGCTTGAACCAACCATGATTTAGCAACTGTGATATTTCAGAATCGGAATCTGTGTTTATCCTGAAAAAAATCCGACGCGCTATGAAATTTGTACATTTAAGACATCCTAACCCTCCCCTCCTCCAACCTTTATGAGCCATGCAGAAAATAATAATCTGCATGCAAAATTCCGCCATGCTTCTGCTTCTTCTTCTCGTGGAATAGAGAAGGACCCACTGATGTGTTCCCGTCGGGAAGACATTGAAGCCCAAATCCTGGACAGATCGCACAAGCAGATCTCGCCTGTTCTCACGGCCACGCGAGGCGTTAATCCGGCGCATCTCCGGCCGCTTTGATTAACATCTGCCGACACATGTCTGCAAAGTGAGGCGTTAAGAATCAGCGCGAGTATTCCGCGAGGTCTGCCGGCTCCATCAAACCCGCTCGCTTGTGGCGGTGACCGCCACAACCCATGGGTGTGATTTTTAGTAATTCGTTCAACTGCGTTTACGCGGCCACGCATTAGCGGACAGCTCGAAGGGACAATGCTGCCGAAAAAACCGGAGCACGCAGAAATTTCGACCGGGTCAGTAAATCTGATAGACACATATACTGCCGCGTAGGGTTTTTTTTTAGCACTTGTGCTGCGTGTTTCCGTCTTGCACCGTGCGTTGTTTGGCACAACGGAGGAGGTTTCCCTCCGCGTGCCGGCACGAAGAAACTTCCCGCATGGCGGAGCGAAACGTTGAGAAAATCGTGCCCGAACACAGATCGTGAGGGCCACAGATGCACGTGCGCAACATTCATATCGCCACGGTGCGTCAGAAACTCTGGAGGGAATCACAGGAGCCCAGATCCAAGCCTCATACCTGCCCCACTGTGATGATGATGACCCCTGAGGCAAGATGAGCGACCCACTGACTTCCACTTTGTCATCACCCGATTGCCCAGCAAACAGAGCATGTTTGTTGCCTCATGCGACCCACGGCGCACAGAAAACGTGTGATTGGTGCACGCACACACGTAGACAGACTGGCCGGCTGACATATACATGCATGCGCACACACACACATCACACGCACTCTCTCGCACACATATACAAAACAAAGACAAAGATCCCCCCGCCCTGTGTAGCCTGCAACAGACTGTTGGGGCATGTGCTGTTAGCGAGCATCCAATGAAGGCCGGCACGGCGCACGAGGGGGTGGCCAGCGCCACACCCGTCCGCCTTTGTCTCCCCAGTGGCGATGTTTACTACAACACCGCTACACCAGGCAATCATTTGACGCTGAGTCGACCTCGTTGAGGCCCAAGACCGGTTCAGATAATCGCTATCACTGGCGGTGGCTGCGAGTGGGAATTCAGATCGGGTCCCCGGTTTCATACCGCGCTAACCGCTAGAAAGACAAAGATTCCGATTAAAGCCTTTAACAGACTGTTGGGGCAAGTGCTGTTGAGGTTGGTACGGCACACGAGGGGGGCGGGCGGGGGGGGGGGGTAGCCAGCACCATGTCCAGTCACGTTTATCTCCACAGTGCTGATATTTGTACACTGCACCGGTGTACAAATGTCATGTTAGCCGTGAACGGGAATTGAACTCAGGTCAGCAGGTTTATAGTATGCTAACCACTTCAACACTGCTCCCCAAATGAACAATAACAACAACCGCCATTCGCCACTAAGTGGCGGTGACGTCACAACGGCGTTTGTGCCAGGCTATGTGCACGTTAAGGCCACGTGAAGTGTTGAACGCTCGCTGGCAGGTCATGGGACATACCTAGGTGCCATGGGTCGACTGACCGAGATGACTGGCCGATGCACCACCTGTGCCCCCAAACATAAAGATCCCCCATACAGCCTTAATAGATTGTAGGGGCAAGTGCTGTTAGCGAGCACCTATGAAGGCCGGAACGGTACACGAGGGGGTGGGTGGCCAGCACCACGCCCGACCGCCTTTGTCTCCCCAGTGGCGATGTTTACACACCGCACCAGGTACTCATTTAAGGCTGAGTCGACCTAGGGGAGGCCCAGGACCGGTTTATATAATCGTCACTGGTGTTAGCCGTGAGCGGGAATCGAACCTGGGTCGCCAAGTTCGTAGCGCAGCGCGCTAACCGTTACACCACCGCTCCCCACTAACATACACACATACACACAAATGCGGATACATGACAAATTAAGCTAAACATGTAACCACGATAAATCTCGTTGCTCCCCCACAAAGCATAACACAGATGAATTTGGGAACTAAAACTGTATCGGTGCATTAAAACATTGTAATTGTTTCATCATCAGGAATCCTTGATCTTGTGTAGAACAATCAGCATGGACGTAGAGTGTTGTACTAATGCCAACGAATTGCTTATAAATTTTGTTAAATACAACACGAAACTCGCACTTAAACATTCTACTAAAATATATATATTTTTAACATTTTCCAGAAATTTTGGAATCGATTTATAGCCTGGCATTTCAATTCCCGCCTCGGCTGGTGACATTATATTTATTATAAATGTCAGTCTTTTAGTTTTTTTTTATGGCTTGGACTCGGTCAGGTGGCTTGCATAATAAATCTCCCATTGCATTCTCCCATTGACCGGCAGCGCAGATTTACTTGGAAGTGGGTTGGACAGAACAGATGGGACGAGGCCACATTAGCTCCACATTATTTATATCGGGGTTGGAGCACAGAGGGCTCTGATCTCATTTTGGAGCCTCTTCAGGGCTGAAATGCAATGTGATACGGGAATTTATGAGATCACATCCCCACCCTCTGTCTCGCTGTCCCACTTCTTCAGTCTCCACGATTTTTTAGTTTCCCTTTTCGACTTACAATGCTGGAGATAGGGGAAAAAACCCAAGCAAGCAAGCTGCGACCGCCGTATTTCACCTGCTTGCCAGCGTATGTGGAGTGCGTTTGTCTATGGGAGCGGTGGCACGATTGTTAGTGTGGGGGCATGCAAACGATACGTCGCTTTTTCGGTTTTAAATCGATGGTTAAATCTCGAGTGTTACGTTGATTGTCTCAGCATGGTTACCGATGACTGCGCGCAACAAAAATCGTTTGCAATGAAATTGGTTTCTGCGATTCATTTGGCAAAAATACCAACTCTGAGAATTTAAAATATCAGTTTGACTGTCATGGGACGAACATTGCTCCCAGTACCAGGGAGGGTGCGAAAGTGCTTCATCATTACTCCGAGGTCACTTTAGAATAATTTCCGAAGTAGGTCTGTAATATCTACTTCTGTGGTCAGTGTGTTTATGGAGGTGCCCTGGACCAGTTCAGATATCCCTCACGACTGTTGGCCGTGGCTGGGAGTCAAACTCGGGTCCCCGGGTTCATAGCACATTGAACTATTGCACCACCCACTCCAATCCACTGTATATTCTAAAGGGGCTATAAAAATATATATATACACGTGTGTGTGGGTTTATATACACAAGTATATTCCTCAATTCATTTGTTATGTAACCAGAACTTCTATAATCCTGAGTTTCAGCCTCAGGGCAGACAAGAAAAACATGAATTCCCATGCGCAGCAATCTGGGCCAGGTCAGTGAATCCACAAAGTAAGTGCGTATGATGCAACATTTCACATGAGCACTTGTATCAAAAACACACCATGTATACAAAAAAAATAAGTATAATCAGTCATGATCAATTTTTTTGCTGGATGAAAGCCTCGCCAAATCATCTCCATCTTTCTCAGTTCTGCGATGCAAAAATCGACCTAGCATATGCACACGAACTGCATAAGTTCCATCTCCCGGTTGACGTTTACTTGGACGCGTTCTGTCCCTTGGCTACCATTGCATGACAATGCTTGATCATCAGCTAAGAGTGTGTTGCGTTCGAGCAATGATCAGCAGACAAAGGAGAGAAAATTGCCAGTTTCGTCTAGTGCATATTTGGGAACACGATGCCAAGGCAAATGAATGGCACATTGATTTGGCGCACGCATAAGTCTTAGAATAAGTTCATCGGGGACTTGATCTGTCTTAACAATCGTTGCAAAGTGCTCCGTCTGAAGCCTCCACTCAAAAAAATGTCTCTGAAGTGTTTTTCCTGCTACTCGTTGATTTGATTTCAGTGCTCAAAATAATAACAACAACAAAATAACACAATTCATTTCTACCCCCTTACATCGTAAGCCCACACAAGTGTCTCTGCCACTCCCAAATGACGGTCCAAACACAGCGCGTTTATTCCTCCGCTGCTATTGCCAAGAGATGGAACCTGCACAGTTTGTTTCAATTGCTAGGACACAACACTCTCATTTGGCCACTGATTAACGCGGGCTTCGTCAAACTGGTGGACAGCCTTCAGCGAAACTGGCACAGTGGGGGCCTCATCGATCCCGTGCCAGGTTAACATTGTTTGCTTATGGTGTGAAACTCTACCGTGACCTGTTTGGAGTTGTTTAAGGCTCTGAGGGCAGTGGCTCTCCCCACTTAAAGGATTAGAAAAGTGATGGTTTCTTCCGGGCAAATGTGGGAAGTGAAATAGTTGGTTTCTTTTCTGTTGTTGCCCATTTTTGTTTTATTTAAAACAAAGAAGGGAAAAGGCGTAGCTCTGCAAGTGCTTGTTCATGCCACTGGTGGTGGAAAGGCCTCTGGACAGCTCTTCTAGGGGGTATTTGGCCTACTCTTCCAAAACCATGATAGGGTTGAAAGTGTTTCATATCCCTTGCACATCCGCCAAATGAAAAGAAAACAGTTGTGTAAAGAAATAATATTTCTAAAAACTGGTTTAGGTAATATTTTATACCAGACGAATTTGTGCGAGACAAATTCGCATCCTTCGCAGTGTACGTGGTACGCGCAAGCTCGTAAAAAACGACGATAATTGTGGGTGATCCTTGGCAGCTGTGCAAAAAAAGGACATACTGATGTATGCGTGTTTATAAAGTCCGAGGTCAAAGGTAAGCGACAAGCTAGTCTCACCTGCTCCAGGCCTGCTCGCGCACGCACGCACAGCCAGTTGTGTATGGACGACACGGACCCCACAGAAACGTATGGAATTTTCCGTGTCAGGAATGCAAAGTGTGAGGTCTCTGTTGGGGTTACTGGAAGGGGTGGTGGTGGGGTGGGGAGAGGGGGTGCACACGCTTGGCTCCGTCGTGTTCGAGGGCTGTCCGGCCAGAGTTGAGGCGTTCATTCTTCTCGCTGTCGCCTCGCTCACTGAGTGATGTGGCAGAATGTAAAGAGGGTAGACGTTTCGAAGGAATTTTAAAACAGTGTCATGTACATTGAGGCGCTTCCCAGGCGGTGTCTCTACGGCGCTGGTGAATGTACTCGCGAGACTTTTAACCTAAATATATGTTGTTGTTTTTTTAATCGAAAAAAGCCCCAAAACAAATATATTCCAGAATGCACTGATAGTTACGGGACGTTTTTAAAATTTTCCCCACATTTCCCCAACCCCCCCCTCCACCCCAGAATATTGTATCATCCCTTATTTGGGAATGGTTCATGGAAGGAAATATCACAGACCTCCTCCTGAAATCAGTTCAAGTGACCTTTAATCCACACTCGAGGTCGTAATTTTCCCACAAGCCCTGCTACAGAGAGGAATGCTCATCGCATGACACTCAACCCGATATTTTAACTCCATACAGCTTGACTTCCGCCAAATTAGGTGTAAAACTGAGTTTAATGTAATATTTTTGTTTGGTGTGTGCAGACACTCGTGCACTGGGCTTAGACCACTCCACTTGAAATTCGGGTTTAATCATCGGGCGTCTGCCCAGAATCAAACTCAACGTCTCAGCAGTGCCAGCGAAGTTCTCTCGCTCTCTGAGTCACCCAGCCACCTCTCTGCAATGGTGACAAATGAAACAAAAAGTCACCAAGACGTGACTCATAGCTCCACGTTGAGTCAATATTTTAGGAGCCGTTGAACAGCAAGGTGATGTATTGAAATTGCCTCTTGGAGAACACCTGTTAGATCGTCAGAGAGCAAGCTCTATCTGTCCATTCGCCACAGAAGTCCACATATGGGTACTGTAGCCCATGTAAAATTGATAAACGTTCAGGCGTTTACGGTTTTGCCGAGATTAAAGAACCACATTTTGGCAAAGGTACCGCTGTTTGACACACACCGCAACACTGCATTTATCAACGTTTAGTAAACATTTTTTCAACGTCATGTAAATAGATTTTTGGTTTAAAAACACATCATCAAGTTGAGGGATGCTTTCATGTTTTTTTTTCTCTAACGTTTTTGGCTTTGTGGACCTCCGGCAAATTGCACAAAGACGTTGCTTTACAATATACAATGCTGCAGAATCATCACTCGCAAAGGCAGGCAAAACACGAGTTATTTATGCACGCTGCGGACATTTATTTCAAACGAAATACTACATTTATTTCTCAACTTGGTCACTAGGAGGCAGCAGGTTCTAGGAGTCGGAGTCCTGTGCAGTATTAATACAAGCCAGCCCTTGGCATTTTCTTTCATGTATAGTTCAAGCAATGTACAAGAGAACAAATATCCAAACAAAAAACTTAAGCCTTTTCCATTGACATGTGTTATATCTGTCCTTGCCATTCAAAGTTTACTGATTATCTGTGAACTTTGAAAGAACATATTTCTCCCGCATGTGCTCCCAGAATGGTAGCTTCGCAAATCCTCCTCCGGAGGTCTTTTTTTTATTGTGCTGCTCTGTTTAGTTACCTGGCTTTGCATCTCCAAAATAACTACAGGTGTATTATAATGAGTAAGAACTCACAGTATTTTGTCAATCCACCGTTTGGTCATTCTAATAATAACCATGGCCACAAATTGAATTCAAGTCATCACCTGCGTTTGACGCTTTACTACTACATCCCCGCATTTCTAACCACGTGTAGTTTTAATCCAAATCACCCTGAATGCGTGTGATTTCATCGCAATCAGAAAACTCACTAGGGTTTGAGTATAGTGAGTAAACCTGTAAATAGCGATGAAGACCTAACGTAACAGCAAATAATGCAGGTCGGAAAACCACACGTTTCAAACGTAACACAAAAACGTGAGATAAAAAAAAGCGTTTGTGCATTATGTAAAAAAATAAAACATCGTATGTTCCTGAATATGTGTAGGTAATATTTGAAATCTCAGCAACGTCCCATTTGCTCACATTAATCTCCAAGGTGTCCTAAGACAAGAGGGCCACAATGCCTTTCTTTAGGAACCGCTGAAGTTTTTTGTGAGCAAAATGCCCAAAAGGCTTGGTGATTTGTGTCCGATGTTTTACACGGCTGGTACTTGAACAGGAGACTCGCAGGGCAATCGACTTCGATGGGATATTGCCACGTTGTAGATATGGGCTGTGAGTAGGTTTTCCCAAGGGAACTCCTGATTCTTCCCACACACCAACACGCTAATGAGCAGAATAGGCCAAACATCCCAGAGATCGCAGATGGAGCGAGGCTTTGCTGGGCAAATAACCGGTGATATAAGCACTATATGTTTTTATTATTATTGCAAACACTTACTTTTTATATTTGTTACTGTCAACATTGTAACGCCATGAATCAACACCCTTTTGTAAGCAGACATGACAGCTCGGAGGGGAGAAGGGAGATTTGTTGAATTTAGTTTTACGATGTACCCATTTCACTAACACCAAGGAGATAAGAGCGCATCCAGCGGCTTGCGAGGGCTTCGGCTGGCTTCACCTGAAAGGGAAGTCTGCTGCGGATGAACGATGATTCTCGTGTGTCCACTGGCACAACGTGTTGGCTGGGATAATGAAAACAAAAGATGATTCCTTTAGCATTCATTTTGACTGCCATGTTTGGAATTTTTATGCAAAAGTGGAGGGCCATTTGTTTTACTGATTCCTGCGTCGAGCTGACCAATCCAGTTCGCTTGTCAGGTTTCATTTGATCGGACATAATTTTTCCATATCCACGAGGATATTCAACAAAAAGGACAACAGGCGATACACTAAACTTCACTATTGGAGATGATGAAAGCAACCGGTTGAAAGGCCAATTTGACGTGAGACATCTAGCTATGTAACTCATCCATCCTCTGCCGGGCGATTCGATGGATTTCACGATTCGGAGTCATGGTTTTATTGGAGTCGATGTAATTCTCTTTCTGATTTTTATTTTTTTGTGTATAGCCTTGTTCACTGATTTAGCCTAAAGTGTAACGGTATGATATAATTTGCATATCAATAAATAGAAAATAAGTGATTTGTGCACGTGCGATGCATTTATAGTTAGTGCAAGCATCGATGCGAATCAACGAACTGACGTGTCGTGGCCTGGTTCTTCAGTATGATGCATTCCACCACCTGTGTGGGGGCTTCTTGGGGAACTGAATTCCTGAACAGAATTTCAGTAACGAGCTCCCAGCATGTAGAGAAAGACAGAGAAGATCTGCTGAACGGCACTTGGTGCAACCCCCGAAAACACATCGGGGAGCTGATCCTCTTGAATCTTGACGAAACATCGGACAGCGAAACCTCTTTTAACATTTTTGGAAGGTGTCATCCGGTTTATTTCTGTACTTTCACGAAGTCAATCGCTTCTGAAACACCAGGTTCTTGTGCTCATTAAGACCTCGGGATAAGAAAGCAGCGTCGCCTTTTAAAAATGAACGTGCTCTGCAATCAAATTAATGTTTAAGAGTTGGCCAATTACACCTCTTTTCCTTTAGATTTTTTTTCCCGGAACGCGAGCGTGTGATACAGACATCAGTGGACACACTAGTCGATGGTTGATTGCATTGAACTCAGTCAAGTTGGGTTGGGGTGGAGGGGGGGAGCTCAAGCGGGTTGAGTCCCCATGCTGTAGTCTCTGCCCCCCTTGCCAATGAATTTAGTTCCAAGTTAGTTGAGCACTGACTGCGTGGTGTCCCGTCCGAGCGGGGAAATCACTTTGACTTTTCCCAATGCAATGGTGGCTCGCGAGTGAGCGCTTGCAAGACGGATATATGATGTACGCATGTATGTTTAACTTCTTTCGCACCTTACTTAGCCAACCGTGCACATTGTAGGTGCGGGGAGGGGGTGAAGGACAACAAACTAAACACAAAAATAAAGAAATCAGTTTTCAATCTAGAATGATTTTTTTATGGCATGAGCCAGGTAAAAGGCACGAACCGTAACAAGGGAGATGGGTGGGGGGGTACATAAATTCCGCGGACGTCCGAAGTTGTAACTCAGTGGTCTTGGCTTGTGGGAAGGCGAGCAGATTGGGGCTCACTGCCCCCCACTCACGTAGGGAGGACTATGAGCCACGGTAGGTTTTTTTTAATCTTTTATACAGGGAGTCATGTACTTTAGAACGAGTTAGCGGGACTTTACGGGATTACTCTCCAACACACCGGTGTGCTGAAGTAGTAACTAAGTGACACGTTTTGTTGACGTGGCAAACCTTAGAAATTGGCCGTGTCGGGTGGTGGCGGGATAACGACACATTTATATCGACGCGATTTAACCCAACAAAAACCTTTATTGTGGCTACTCAGGAGGCAGAAACGCGAGCTGGTGGCGTGGATTGAAGTTACACAATTGCCGGGCGCGATTGAGTGAGATGAACACCCGGCGACGTTTCGCAATGCACCGTACATGCACCTCCACTCCAAATATAGCGCTTTTTTAACATTGATATCCCTGGTGTATTTGTTTCGCGGGTTAATTCTTCACCGGATTGTTTTCAGTGTGGTGATAAAAAATTTTATTAGGAGCCTACGGTAGGTTCATTTTTTGGTCTTGTTGTTGCCAACCGCGCACATGATTATTAAATGCCGCCTGGGAATCGATAATTGCTCACGGTTTTTAGGGCTACCCGGATATTTTTCGTTTTCAACATCGGACAAATTAACGGTGACCCAAAACAAGGTCTCGTGATCTTGAATGCAGCAAAACGATTCAGTGCCACGTAAGTTGAGGTGTACAATGTTTGTTGTCGATCGGCAAAACGCATCGCACATCCGATTAGCGCGGTTGGCCATGTACGGTGCGAGAGAAGTTCAACATACATACATACATTCCCCCCTGCCTTATTCTGTGCCCTGTTTGTTTGAGTGTAGTCATGGCAGTTATTCTGTCTGCTGCGGGAGCACCTCACGCGATGACAAAATACCTATAAATCCGTTCGCCACGGAAGTCATCGCGCGTGATCCGTTAAAAGACAAAGCGGCGCTCGGTTCACACCTTCTGCATTTCATTGCGGCTGCGTGCCCTGCATTGTAATTTGACGGGTCATTTGCATCGGGTACATAACCCACGCAGTGCGCAGCAGTTTGCGCAGAGTTTAGGCCCCATGCCCAAATACCGTAATCAACTTCGATTGTTTTGACAAAACGTTGTCAAAACAGCATTTTTCGGCGCCGTGATTTGTTGTCCCGTGCTCCGCACATAAGGGAACGGTTCTCCGTCCCTCGCTTTCCGTGCGAAACGTTCATCAGCGTGCAACGCTAAATGGGAGAAATGACAAATGTCAGTACGGTGCGACCCCGCTTTTAGCCGGTTTGGCTCCTAAAGACATCAGAGTTTGCACCCTTTGGCGATCCTTAAGTAGCCTTGAGCAGCTGTCCTAGCGGCGGCTCAAAATTGAGTGGAGCAGAAGTTGTTCCAACGACGTAAGAATGACCCATATTTACAGAGAGCCCGGAGCGAGGGCCACCAGGTGTGATACATGGGGGTGGAATTTTTTCTAACAATTGTCTTTTTTATTTATAATTAAATAGGGTGGTAAATCAGCAACACATTTTATGTATGTGTGCATTTTTGTTTAGCTTGTGTACATGTACTGTTTTTTTTATAAACAGCATATTAATAATAATGATCATCATATAGAAGTATATGTCAATCCACTACTGGACAAGGGACTTTGCCAGGTCATTTCAGGCTTGGGTCAGATGTTTAACCATGTTTCATTCCGATGTTCAGTGCGGGATGCTGAAAAGAAGGGATGGTTACGGGTTCAAATATCACCACCACTGATGTTAGCCATGGCCGGCAATCAAACTCGAGTCGTCGGGTCCATAGTGCAGTGCGCTAATTCCTCTGTCACCACTTCCCATCACACCATGCAATATAATGTACACGTTCAAGTGTTGGTATATAGAGTACAGCATGTTCGTGTGTGTGTGTATATGTGTTGTGGGGAGTGGTAGTGCAGCGGTTAGTGAGCTGCGCTACGAACCCGGTGACCCAAGTTGGATTCCCGCTCACGGCCAAATTATCTAAGCCTGTCCTGGGCCTCCTCTAGATCGACTCGGCCTCAAATGAGTACCTGCTGAGGTGTGTAAACATCGCCACTAGGGAGACAAAGGCGGCCGGGTGTGGTACTGGTCACCCACCCCCTCGTGTGCTGTGCTGGGCTTCATAGGTGCTCGCAAAAAACAGCACTTGCCCCAAAAGTCTGTTGAGACTATACGAGGGATCTTTGCAGTTGTCTTGTGTATATAAATGGGTGGCCGGGGGCCCAATCAGTGGTGTTCCCTCAGGTTTCCAAAAATCCCAAGATCGCCTCTAAATACAATGGTGCAAAGCCTTGTTGACTCACAGCCAGGGCATTTAAAAGTCTGTTTTTTAAAAGTACATTTGGAAAATAAACCGCCCATTATAGAAGTCTCAAATGTGCCATTTAGTAAGTAATTCAACCAGGAATACAATGCTCGCAATGTGCTTCCATTTCCTAATTGTGCGCTTGACTTTACAGCAGATACATTTTTAAAGTATTATTTTACTTTTCAACATCAGCCACTTAATAAACTGCAACCGTGCTTACGTAAAAAAAACCCTTTTGCCAATTATAATTTGTTTTGCACATTCTTCAAGCCTATTCGCAGATGAAAATATTTACGTGACCCCCCCCCCCCACCACCAACATAAGCAAAATCAATTTGTTTAATGGGGTGGCAGAGGAGACACATTCAAATGATTTTCAATCCATTCTAGATTCGAAGCTTTCGTGACTGCAAGGATTCAAACTCTCAGGCTCTTTCGGTAAAGTCACGTAGGTAAAAATAAGAATAATAAAATAATAATGAATGAAAAGAACTTAATTAAATCACGACGCTTCAGAAGCAACACAAGCCTTCGTCATCCGGTGTAACTGCTCCAGTAAAAAATTGTTACACCTGATGACGGAGGCTTGTGTTGCTTCCGAAACGTCGTGATTAAATTTAGTTATTTTAATTTATTATTATTTTTATATTATTATTATTTTTACCTACGTGACTTTACCGAAAGAACCTAAGAGTATGATTTTCAATCCAATCACCCGGTTAATTCACCGGCTCGTTTGATGGAAAGGGCATCGTGGGCCACGTTCACTTGCGAGCATCGCTCCCAGGGCAGCCGGTGCCTCCTCACTGCTATCACGGCTGAGTCCCGTGTGTCATCGCGTGGCTCGGTGCTGGCGAGGGCATGCGTCAGTGCGTGCGTGCGTGAGTGAGTGCGTGACTGAGTGAGTGCGTGCGCGAGTGCCCGAGTGAGTGAGCGCGTGCGTGCCGGAGCGCGCGCCAGAACGCCAACACAATGCGCAGAGTTTGCGCGGCATCCTGGCGGACGCTGACAGCCACCGCTAGCGTCTCGATCTGAAAGCGGGAGGCTGGTCATTTTGCTTTCTCACCCCGCACGGCTTCGGAGTGAGGGCCTCGTGGATTGCCTGTTAACGTGGAGCACCGCGAGGCGCACTACATTGTACTCCTCCCCCCCCTCCTCCTTCCCCGCGCACTCCGATTAGCAGCGTTGGCTACGTACGCTGCGAAAGACGTTCAACATACATAGGAGCAAGATATTCACACAATGGAATGGAAGAAAAAAAAAACATGCTGTCGAATTTGCACAGCTTTCATTCAAATATTCTTCAGGTACATTGGTGTGCTGCTTAAGATGATCCTGTTCAGTTTTATAAAAGCAGAGTATCTTTATATAAACATTTTTTTTAAAGCAACCATCACAATTTTCCCTGGGTACGCCTGCTGTGATACGTTTTCAAGTTGTGTCCCTGACACGAGGCAATTTGCATTTGTTTAACAAACTTCTGTCACGTGACTCCTGTTCCAAACTTCGCAGTCTTCCCTATATTAAGTTATTTCATAATTTCTCGTGATTAATTTCCATTAGTTGTTCAAATTATATTATCAGCATTGCAGAGATGGTTAATTATTTCTCCACTACTGTTTATACATTTATTTCTCCAATACATTTTGAAATGTCTAATATTGCTGTGAATAATTTTGGTGGAAGTATGTCTTCTAGTCTGATTCTACTCTGATATAAATAGTTGCTTCCTACGATCTCAGGATAGCTTTCAAAGACGTATTTTTAATGGCTTTGTAAGAGCTTTAGATGACTAAATCAGTTTTCACAATCTGAGCATCATGCTACTTTATATTCATGAGTCTTTTCCAGAACCTGATTAATAGCGCGTATGCTGTCAATGGTACGGAAAACGTTTTCCACATCCAGCTATGACATGTGGATCAGAAAGGGAGACATTCACATCGGCGTTATTATAAAAGCTGCAAAGTGCACCACGAAGCACGAAGAGGTGCCTGTGTGCGTGTATCGCTGAGAGACAGAAAGAGGGAACGCACGAGGATCGGAGAACAAAACGCACGTTCGAGACATCGTATTCGCCGTCAAGAAATGTCAGTGGGCTGGATGCAGGACACACCGCCAGAGAGGATGATGCCCATGGCTCGAGACTGATGACAGAGTGACGGCTGGGGGAAGGAACACTGCTAGGGAGGGGGCGTTCAGCCACTGCGGACGCAGCGATGAGGGTCGCGCTCGTGTGCTCGAGACAGAGAGATTGACGCATTGTCCAGCAGTGGATAGATAATGGCTCATGATGATGTCTTCAAAATGATTGGCCAGCTTGGTAGGCGTCCCTTTGTTGAATTGAGGTGGCCGTTTAGCCCAGTGAGTCGAGCACTTGTAGCTCGGGCAGCTTGTGCTGGGTTGCCAATTTAAATCTTGTGCCACCTGGGTAATTTACGGGGGGAGGGAAGTTAATTTACGCGTATGTTTAAATGTTCTTAATGGACGCCTTTAAACATTTACTCAATGCCCCTCGATGAGCTCTCAGCTTGTTAACGAGAGAACGTTCAGATGAAATTAATTGCGCTTTGTATCGAATGAATAAGCCTCGCGCGCTGCAGGGCAACACGCCGCTTCATCGCAGAGATGAGATCTCGGGGGGGAAGCTTAATATCTTACATTTCACTCGAGGCAATTTGCCACCTGAAGGTAAAGTAAGTAGAGAGAAAGAACCCCCCTTCAATGATAAATGTCGCTGCTTGCATCCGTATTCTTCTTCTTCTTCCTAGCGTTGTTCCCGCTGTGGCGCAGGGTCCGCTTTTCGGCATTGTCTTCTCCATTTGGCTCGGTCCAGGGCATCTTCAGGGGATGCGTTGACCGTCTTCATGTCTTCCTTTATTCGGTCCATCCATCGCTTCTTCGGACGTCCGCGTGGACGGCGGCCCTCTGGCTCAATACGCACGGCAGTCTTGGCCACTGATGACTCTTCACTTCGCATCACATGGCCGTACCACCGAAGCCTTGCCTCAAGCATCTTGTCCGCAATGGGGGCCACACCAAGTCGCTTCCGAACGTCTTCGTTCCTGACACGATCCCATCGAGTGAGCCCGAGGCTCCATCTGAGCATCCTCATCTCCATGGTGTGGAGAGCTTGTTCGTGTACAGTTGTGGCTGGCCAGCACTCGGATCCATAGAGTGCCACCGGTCGGACGATGGTCTTGTATATTTTTCCCTTCAGCCTATCCGGCATTTTCCGATCACAGAGGACTCCGGTGACTTGCCTCCATTTCATCCACGCCGCATTGACTCGTGACCTCACATCAGTCGTGATGCTACCATCTGAGCTGATGGTGGAGCCCAGGTACTTAAAGTCCGTCACTTTCTTCAGATCTTCTCCGTCAATACTGATGGTGCCGTCGGTTTGGGGGCCACACTCCATATACTCCGTCTTTTTGATGTTGAACCTCATCCCGTTTTCGTCCAAACGTTCCTTCCACAGGCGCGTTTGTCTTTCCACTTCTCCTCTCTCTTCATCTGAGAGGAGGACGTCATCCGCGTAGAGAATTGACCATGGAAGGGGCGTGTGCAGGTCGGCAGTGATCGTGTCCATGCACAGGATAAACAGGAGTGGTGACAGGGCCGATCCTTGGTGCACTCCAACGCTGATGGCAAATGGCGGTGATATGCCCACTGCACACTTGACTGCACTGGTGACGTTCTTGTATAGGAGTTGCACCCAATGCACGTAGGTTTCAGGGACTCCATGGGATCGAAGCGAGTGCCAGATGAGGTCGTGGGGGACCCTGTCAAATGCCTTTTCAAGGTCGAGGAACGACACGTGCACAGCTTTGTTCTTCTCTCTGTGCCTCTCCAGCAGGAGCTGCTTGCATCCGTATTGTGCTGTGATAATTTCAGACGTCTGCAATTAATTTGTTCGTATCCAAGTGTAATCAATATGTTTACATTGGATTTCATTACGTTTAGAATTACATTTTGTCAGGTTTCATAACTTCACCAATTTACAAAGCGAAATGTCCATTTTAAATATCACCGCAGACTAGTTTATGCAATTTTTCGATTTAAAGCTTTCGTGACTGCAGGGATTCATCTTGGTTCTTTCGGTAAAGTCATGTAGAAGAGAAATAATAAAATAATTCAAATAAAACATAATAAAATAAAATTCTCACGACGTTCCGGCCACAACGCAAGCAGCCGTCCTCAGGTGAAGAACAGGGCTGTCGGAAAGACAGCGGTTTTTTAACTTTAAGATTTAAAAATTGTACCTAAATATAGAGGGCCTTAAAAAAAGGCGTCAGTGTTAATCGGATGGTATTTCTCATAAGTAATAATCGACAAACAGCTTGAAATTATAGGCCGGCAAAAGATAAGATGTGTTTATTCGCGTAAACACATTTTCAATGAGGGAGTCTCCAGCACTTGCAGTCAACTTTCCACCGTGAACCCCACGTGGCTCCGTGCTACGTGCCACCTTGTGCGCTGCCGTTCATTGAAGCGAACGCGAGACGCAGTTGATGTTCGCGGGAGCTGATGGCTCACAAAATGAAAGTGTTTTACGTAATGGAAAACTCCCAAACTCCTTGCGTTTTGCGAGCTATCATTTCAAGTTGTCTGTTTATTGTTGCGAAGATATACGTTTGATGAAGCATCGCACGTCTTTTCTGAAACACCCTGTCTACGGCTCATACACATGCAATGTATACTTTTGACATATTACATTTCTGTTGCACATTTAACATAAGAGTATTATGCACTTGCAAACTCCGCCAATTTAAGCACAGGCAATTTTTTTTTTTACTTTTGTGCTGCAGACCGATTTTCAAAGAAAATCACGCTGGCTTTGTAGAATAAAAAGTTTTGATTACATTTTTTGCTTGAAAAACAGCATGCAGTGAAAGGGTTTAAAAAAAATCAGGAAAGCAACATTCTGCCACTTAAATCCGGAGGGTTGGCAAATGTGGAATCATGTTCCACGTGTCGATATTTAAACTGGGCAATTTTTTGTCTCTCCTCTCTTTCACGATGATCCAATACAAATGTCATAATGCACCCGGCATGTGGCAGCCTCTCCTTAACAAGATCCTTACAATTTCACCAGTTCTCATTTTCAAAAGTCATTTCGACGGCGCGGGTACATTAATACCTGCTGGCCTATATCACCCGCTCCTTATGAGCAAGTACAGTAGATATATATTTTTTTTGTTCAGAAAACAATGGAGCACCGAGAAGCAATTGCAATATCATACCGCACGACAGAGGAAGAATTCATACTCCGACTGGCAGCTTTCACGGCCACAGTACTTTTTTTTTTATAAACGAGCAGCCTCCTTTGCGTTCGTCACAGAAGAACACATCACGGATCCTCTGAGTTAAGCCGCTAATTTTATCCCCGCGGGTTTAAATTAGGGATTTAAGAGGGTTCGCTTGGAAGCGGCGTGGCCTTGCGTGGTCCCCCGCGTCCCCAAAGTGTCGATTGCATCCCCACGCTCGCCTGAGAGGGGGGGGGGGGCGGTCTAAAACGCCTGGCACCTGCTGCGTCTCGCGCATCGTGCTGCCACCACCCCCACGCCCCCCCCCCCCCCCCCCGATGACAGAGCTGCCTCGCGTGGCGTCCTCACGTCACGGGAACCGGGATCATGCCGGTGGCGCCGGCTGGGGCGAACGGATAAATCCGGCACGGGTTTTTTTTTTTAAGGACGGTTCACGTGCAGCGCAGGATCGTCGTCGTCGTCATCAGCCTCTACGTTGATATGCGCTTTATTTCACGATCCAATTTTCGGAAATCATCCTCTGTGACTGGGAATAACTTTGACTCCTTGCCTGACTCCACTATAGTGGGTATTTTTTTTTTGCGCCATACTATCTCAGTAGTTAACATCTCGTCACGGTGGTGAGATGTTAACTACCTCGTCTGGTACAAGAGAGGTCGTGGGTTAGAACCCGACCCTGATGCCTGTATATTTGGAGATTGTATGTTCTCCCCGTGGTCGCGTGGATTTTTCTCCAGGACCTCCGGTTTTTCCCTCCACATTTAGAAACATGAGTATTTGTCTGCTATGAATTTCCACATGATAAGCCACTTCGTTGCGCTATCATTTGCATCCAGGTCTCTTCTGACAATGAGGTGGGCCTTGCGTGGTAAAATAAAAAAAAAACATTGTTTAGTTTAGTTTTATCTTTGCTTAAATATATATATATGTATAATAATAATTAACAAACATAATTGGTTTAGGTCACGGATTGTCAGGGCTTGGATGACTGCTTCAATTTCTGATGAGTGGAATGACTTTTCACGTTCGACAAGAGGCTGACACGGGTGGTGCTGGGTAAAAATGGATAAATCCAGCTCGGGTTTTTGGGACATTTCACGGAAAGTTCACATCGTCGTCATGAATCATGATTGTACCGTGCCACCTCCCATCTGGGATCAGGGCACACATGAGAGAATTACTCAGTAAGGGGGTAATAATTACTCAGCAACAGTGTACAAAACAAAGCAGAATAAGCAAAAGGGTTAAGCTAACCCGTGCTTGAGACTACTTTTAAATAGGTCTGAAACTATTTGCGTCGCAAATGGCAAACGTTCATCTGCACTAAATGCGAATGCCTTGATTGGGGCTTTCTCGTGGCAGCTCATGTTGTTTTCATGAAGCACCGTCTGCAAATTGTAGCACAAAAACATTCAAATTGCGCCAAGTTAGGTTGTACATTCTGTCTAAACCCTGCCAAACTTACTGTTTTCTTGGTTAAATCTTCCATGCCAATGCGGTGCTGAATTAGATTAAAAACTTTTTTCCATTTATCGGCATCATGTGTCAGATGCCAACAACGTCTGCTTCCATTTTTGGAGATAATAGATTGTATTTTTAGCTCCCCGGCGTCACGTATTGTGTCCCACCCCCGCCACCTTCCCGCTTGTATGTCAAGAAGTCTATCATAAGACGAGCGCGTGGGCCCAATTTAATTTGCTTTTACATTTTTAGGGCCGCCACGCCGACGGAATAGCAGCCCAATAGCCCCACCGAGGCTCCGCTTTTACCCCAGCACCTGTTCCCCCTTGGCTCCAACTGTACGCGGTAGCGTTGCGGCTCACACTGCCAATTCCTTTGCGGCGATCGCAGCCTCTCGTTTCGCCGACAGCGACGTGAAGGCGTTGTACGCTCTCCAGGCTGCACCGGTACGCGGAGTGCACGCGTTCGGGAGGGGGAAAATCCCGGCCAAAGTACGCTTCCTGCCGATGTCGTCAATCCACTGCTGGGCAAAAGCCTCCCCAAGTTGATAATAGTTTTTTTTACCCTTTTATCTGGCAACAAAACTGACACCTTTTTTTTTACAAAGAGTCATGTTTGCATAGACCACAATACCTGCAGTCATAATGCAAACAAAAACACAACTCTGATAATGTACGCACTGTCCTTGAAGTTGATTGTTCCACACCCGAGACAGCTTTGCATAGAGCCTAGTCTCACATGGTGTTGGACCAGATGACGCCAAAAGTTGCATCCACTTCTCACGACCTTTCGATGTCACGGAGACAAAGATTCCCGTATAGCCTCTAACGGTTTGTTGGAGCAAGTGCTGTTAGCGACCGCCTATGAAGGCCGGCAAGGCACACGAGGAGGTGGGTGATCAGCACCACGCCTGTCTGCCCTTGTCTCCGCAGTGGCGATGTTTACATACCGCACCAGATGCTCATTTGAGGCTGAGTCCACCTAGACGAGGTCAGGGACCGGTTCAGATAATCGTCGCCGGTGTTGGCCGTGAGTGGGAAACGAAATTGGGTCACCAGGGTTCGTAGCGCATCGCGCTCACCGCTACACCACCGCTCCCCTCGATGTAACAATCCACCTTGCCACCTGCACACGAACTGATTTCATTGCTCCATCTCCTCGGTTGCACGCCTTCTCAGGCACGTTCCTTTCCTTGACCTTTGTGCCGTACAGGTTTGCTTCGTAGACGTTTATATCGACGCGACAAATTCCAAAAGTAAACCTGAAATTGCCAGAAGTATGCGACCTTGCGTCGGATGCAATCGTTTGGCATAAACACGCGTCCAGCAACATTATGCCGCGAATGGGTTTCGTCGTAGTAATGCTGGGAAACGTTTGTGGAAAGCGATTGTAGGTTATCGTTGTTTCAATATCACTCTTCTGTTCCCTAATGTCACTCTTCTTTTCCTGAGAGTGCTGCTCTTAAGATTGCGTGGCCAAGGCGCTTGTGCATACTCCCTCCCCAGCAGAGAGATCAAAGTGCGCTATTCATTCTTTAGCATTTCGAGGGAGTGCAGACAATTGATCAGACCCGAACCTCTGCCAATGCCTGTGTGTCGGATTAATGTTCCTGCCACAGGGCAAAGCCAAAAACTAATTCTAATAAAAATGGACTTCTCAGCCTGCTGAAGGCAATTGCATTTAATCGTCCCTCGCACATATAACGTTGGTTTTCCTTCTTTAATGGCCCTGTTTCCAAATGTATTTCTATTAAACTAAAATACCATGGGGGAAAGTTTTTGCCTTCGATATATTCCTGCATGAGCTCGCTTGTTACATGTATTTTGGTGCATATTGGATATTATATGCTGATATATATGACAATAAATGCGAAAACATTTTAAAGACTGTATTGGCGGTGCATGGCTCACATGTATTTATGTATATACTAATATTTTTTATGAATACTATACAAACTTTTCCAGTCATGGACAATTAGCGTCACAAATATTCCTAATCAGCCCGTGAAAGTCTTTATTTGTTTCCGTATTCTGTTGTAAAATTTACATTCCCCAATAAAATCGTGGTGCTTGGTACATGCCTAATTTAAAGTTTGGTAATATAAAGAAGTTTGGTTTCATAACAACATTTGGAGGTATTATATAAGTATAATGAAGGTAAAGGCGAAGCCCTGCAAGTGCTTGCTCACGCCACTGCTATTGGAAGGGCCTCCACTGGAGCAAGCTCCAGAGATCGTCTCTAGAGGGGTATTTGGCCTACTCTTTCACGCGGGCCAGACATTTTGAAAGAAGTGGCAGTTATCCACATTTGACCCCACTTTACGCGACCTGCCGATCGAGTGCGCACACTAACGGCGTGAAAAAATGGCGACGCTCTTTGCGCCACCTACGGCGTTCCACATTTCACTTCTTCCTTTCATTTTTGTTTCCTTTTCCGCAGAGGAGGACGCAGGGAGCAAGCCGCTGGCCGAGAGCGGCGGCGACTTTGCGGTGCACAAGGCGGTGGAGAAGTCCAACAGCACGGACCCGCCGCCAGACTCCAGGTCCTCGGACTCGTCCCTCTCTCTGCTCTCGCCCGAGGAGATCAAGTCCATCGGCGACTCGCTGAGCGTGGAGCCCAAGGTGTCTGGCGACAAGCGGCAGGACGGCGACGGGCACGAGGTTCAGAAAGCTGGCGCCGAAGAGGAAGCCGCCAGCAAGACCAACACCAACAACAACAACAACGCGCTGTTGGTGCCTGCCTTCGCTCGAGACGAGACGCTGTCCACCACCAACACTGGCAGCAGCGGCGGCGGCGACGGCCGCGGCCCGGATTCGTCGGGGCGGGCCAACGGAGGCGCCGTCGCGATTCCGATCGACAACGAGCACGCGGCGAGCTCCGATCCGAATCCCCCGTGGCCTCGCGCATTTGTCTAGGAGGCGCCGGCCGTCAGGAGCCTGCAGGTGAGTGTCACGATGACGTCGCCGCGCACCGTGACACCTGCCAGCTTACTGGGGGAGGAGCGCACCGGGCGCGAGACGCCGTTGACGGTGTTTAGTGCAGGCAGAAGGTATGCACCTCCCGTGTGCTTTTTTGTTAATTCTGTCGGACTTACGTAAGTTTTAAATGAAATGCCTTCACAACAAAACAATCCTCCCGCACGCTGGCCTGCTTACGGCATGAGAAGGGCATTCTACCTCGTTGTCATGGTGAGTAAACATAGGATTTTGCAAGGGATACAATTTCTAGTAAGAAAGCAAAGCGCAAGAGATGAACTTTCTTTTTATCAGCTCTGCTGACCGCTGACTGACAAATGTGCTCAGGGGTCCAGCTGTCATCGTTGAAAGGAAGCAACACCGATGCCTAATCTGGGACAGGTATTAATGCCCCACATTATGCAATGTATCCTGCCTCGCGTGTGTTTGTCTCGGTCACACGGGCCACAATAATCACTTTCAGGGTCAGGGGTATCAACGTGTAATTTGGGCTGGACGAGTCGTTACCACTGGAGGGTCTGGCAGTGACACCCGGCCCTTTGATGTTCAAAGGCTGTTCATGTATCGCAAGCAAGGCGGTAAGCCTTCTATTGCACTGCAATCATCAGTATGTATTTTCATTTTAATTGTAAATTTTATTCAGACCGCATTGAGCATCCCTGACCAGACAGAAGCTTAGGCATTTGAAGCCTGAGAAATTACAATTCTTTTCACGTTTTCACTCCGACCTTTGCGAGTTAACGTGTAATAATAATCGCGTTGAGAAAATGCTTATATTAGAAGCATTGACATTCTTATTTATCTTCTGCTGTTTCAATAAATGAATGCCATCTTAGTGTGATTTTTGGGAACCTTGTGAATTGACACCAACTCCTGGGAATTGGGAATTTAAATATACGCAATATTATGCTTATCTGAAATTATCTTGGATTTAACATTATACTGCCAGCTGGTTCTATTATAGATATTACCCTTTTTCTATTAAAGCCAAGCTAACCAAAGAGGAATTTAAATAGACACAAGGAGCACTCCTGAAAAAAATATTTGCTCCTTAAATGCAATTAGGATGGAGTTATGGGGTGGGCCATGCAAAATTACAATTTTAATAATTCATGACTTTTTTTATTATGGGATATTGGCTAGTTTTCTGACCTTGTGTGGAATATGATATACATAATTTAAATATCCCATCTATATATCTGTGCAGTGTTTATTCAGTTATGTTTGCCTGCAGGTAAAGGCAGATTAAACGTAATGCGCACACAAAGCGAGCGTTGACATTAATTTGTAGGTGATCAGAATGACATGTCGGGGGGAGGTATAATGACAAGTCCATTTGCGTTGCAGCAATGGCAAGGTGATGACGAGAGCCAACAAGCATCCTCATCACTACTGCCATGTGTGACAGCGTACGACAGTGATCTGCCACCAAGTTTGGAATACTAAGATTGGTTTACCATCATCGTTATCATTTCGTGTGCATTGTACCAACGAGGTTCGACAATTTGTGGGCACAGACCCTTGATTAAATAGGGTGCCACGTTGGTGAGATGTTGACTACCTCACCTGGTATACAGGAGATCGTGGGTTCGATCCCAATCGTGACGCCTGTTGTATATTTGGAGTTTGCATGTCTCTCTCCCCGTGGTCACGTGGACTTTTCCCCGGGTCTTCCGGTTTTTCTCCCCCACATTTCGAATCGACATCACGTGTTTAGAGTATGTTGCTGCTATACATTTCCACGTGATAAGCCACTTCGTTGAGCTATCATTTGTGACCAGGCCCCTTCTGAAGAAGAGCTACACAGCTCATTGGGCCGTTCCTGATAAATAAAACAAATTCGTCAGCTGTGCATGGCTCCTTTAACAGATACAAGTGTAGAGGATGAGGCATCATGTTGCTCATCACCACAGTCCGTGCTCTTAGCCTAGTCGTCATGGGCCCCAGGCATCACCAGATTTGCACGTTGGGTCTCCTGACCCTGATGGAAGAGAGAGAGAGAGTCTCCGTCAATCGTGGCCTCATTTTAAGCAGCTGCTGAAGTTGCAAGCAGCTTGTGCGTTCCATAAACGCCTTCGCGCCAGACACTTACGTTGAAGCTTCACGTTGGGAGGAGTAAGTTGCGCGTGGTGTTTTGAGACTGCGATTCGCAAGCCTCCAAACGTGGTTCCATTCTCTCCAAAAGGGTAGTGGACCGCTGGGATTTTACGGTTCTGCAAATAGGAGTTGGTGCTGCCTTAAAAAAGTGAGTTTAACACGTAGGCTTTCGCGACCAATATCATCCATTCTAGGTTTTTTGGGTGAGAACGCGTAAATATAAATGCGTCCTTAAATCCGCCACCAGCTGACACAGCTGTATAGTAAGCTTTGTCGAGTAATCAGAACAGACAAATCTGGCTGTCGCCTGATGAAGCTGGTTGTAATTACTGCCAAAACATCGTACTCAGATTGTAAATGTTGTGGATTTGCTCTCCAACACACCGGTGTGCTGTACTAGTAACGAATTGGCACGTTCTGTTTACGTGACAAACCTTACTCATTGGCTGTGTTGGGTGGTGGCGAGTATAACGACACATTTATATCTTTACGTGATCTACCTAAAAAAAATCTACATTAAAAAAGTAACCCTGCACCAAAACGTTGACTTGGTAAGAATTATTCTGGGAATAGATCAATTCCTACATGTACATATGGGCAGTTTTATTTGGTGCAAGTTGGTGAAAGTTCCCTATTGAGGCAAGGTTACTGGAGAGAGCACTCAAAGACTGAATTATCTCTATAAATATAGGTCACGTCAATACTATTTACACAACTGTGCGTCAACAGGTGACTCGATCTCTGCACAAACTTTCTTTTATTCTGCATTGAAACTCGCAGCATTACATGTGTTGACTGTGGCGCAGGTGTTACTGCAAATTATATATCCACGTTGGTGCACACACACACACACCAGTAAAAAAAAAAAATATGCCTTCGGCTTAAAGGACATTTTGCACAATTCCCGCAGATGCAACCTTTGGAGAAAATTGCACGGCGCGCCGCAGTGATTTGGAATAATTGCAGCTTTTCCACGAACGTTTAAACGCACGCCAAAGGAAGGGTACAAATAAATAAATAAATAAATATATTTATAAATAAATAAAACCTCTGCCACTTGACAGGACAAGATGTCACAATCACAAGCCCCGCAGTGGGTAGATGAGCCGGTGGCACTCTCAGCTCACGTAGACAACAACATGGAATTCTCTCCGCCACCCGCTGTGCAACGGCACCATCAGCCTCCCCCCAGAGCCAAGCACAGCCTCCCGTTGCCTTTTGACTATGCACTCATAATGCCATCCAGCTGAAGGTAAAACAAATGTAAATGTGCAAGCCCTGCAATTTCTTCTAGATTTGAAGCTTTCGTGACTGCAAGGATTCATATTCTTAGGTTTTTTCGGTAAAGTCACATAGGTAAAAAATTTAAATCTAAATTAATAAAAGTAAAATAAAATAAAAATGAAATAAAATCACGACGTTTCGGAGGCAACACAAGCTTCCGTCTTCAGGTGGAACCGTCACAGCACGATAGCTGTATCAAATAAATGAGAAATTCCAAGAGATACTACCCCGTATATATACTGGTCAAGCCGCACCAACCTTACCATAATAATAAAAAGGGGGCCTGGCCTGGCACATCCCCCCCTCAACCGGTATATATACGGGGTAGTATCTGTATTCTTAGGTTTTTTCGGTAAAGTCACGTAGGTAAAAAAATACAATTAAAATTAATAAAAGTAAAATAAAAATAAAAAATCACGACGTTTCGGAGGCAACACAAGCTTCCGTCTTCAGGTGGAACCGTCACAGCCCGACAGCTGTATCAAGTAAATGAGAGATTACAAGAGATACCACTCCGTATATATAATGGTTGAGGGGGGGGGGGGGGAAGGGCCAGGAACGACCCACTTTTTATTATTATGGTAAGGTGCGGCTTGAGACTACTAGTATCTCTTGGAATTTCTCATTTACTTGTTACAGCACTCGTGCTGTGACGGTTCCACCTAAAGACGGAAGCTTGTGTTGCCTCCGAAACGTCGTGATTTTTATTTTATTTTTATGAATTTTAATTTTATTTTTTTACCTACGTGACTTTACCGAAAAAAACTGCAATTTCTGCTTGCTCGCGTAACCCCTGGCTGGAGGGCCTCAGCTCTGGAGGGGCCCAACTCTTCTACGCTGGCTAGAAGGTGACTTGGAAGCCGTGGGAAGTGCCCACACTTTGCCCCACCACATTGCGACCTGCCCACCGAATCAAACCGCGGTTGCAATCCATTCACCGTCTCGTCAGATCGATCATGACTGCCCGAGCAAAGGTTATTAGATCCGTGCGGTCCGCGTGGCACAGAAGTGAATGCGGAGTTCGCACGTGAAGGATGACGATGCAGTGCCGCGTGAAAGGGGCCTTCGGTGCTGCTCTCTCCTCGGCAGCTGCGGTCACGTGTCGGCGTTCAGCTAGTTCGACATCGTCGGTTGAGCATGCAGGATCTCCGCAGGGACCCGTCTTGCGCTGTCTCCTCCCAGTCACCGCTGTCGACATTGCACTCAGCCAGCTCTCGCTCTCTGCCAGTGATCACTTTATATTTATACTGCTGGGTGGGCACGGGCGTGTGGGACGGGTGTTTCAAAAAACACTTGCCCCGTTAGTTCAACTGGCGTGCCGGGAGATTTAGCCAGATCGGCGACCTCTGGATTGCACGTTCAGTGCGGCACACTACCATGGCCCTACCATGAAGCAAACAAGGCCGCTCCAAAGGCCCCATTCTCTATCGCTGAAACGCATGTATAGCGCAATGGTCTGTTGGCTGGCAGGGTGCTATTAGAATTGGACAGTAAATTCCGCATGTCTGAAACAAGTCTTCAATGGGTGCCTGTTTGGTGTCATTTTTTGGCAGGCCAAAAGTCTTTACAGCTGCTGCTGCTGCAAAAGTAGAGTAGAGGGGATAACATTCTTTGCCAAAAAAAATAAAAAAGGAAGATTTTTTGGGGGGGGTAAATGTTTAGTTAAAAATAAAAGGCGACTGGCTATGAAATATGGGGGGGGGGGGTGGGACATTGTATAGCCAGCTGACATATGATGGAAAATGTTTTAAATCATAAATCTGCTCCTCATATGGTCGCAAGAGTTCCTAAGCATTGAATATTTACGTCTTTTCTGACGGAGAACGTTGTTCCAAAGACTCAGATGTGGACACTGCGGGCGATTGGCACTAACGCTCCACTGCTCTAACCGTGGCTCATCTGCAGGATGCATATGAGACCACAGCTCATGCACATTGTAAGGCATTGTGGTTGATTATAAGATCGGCTGCCAAAAGGTCTTGACCATAGAAAACCTATCTGATTTTCAACTGTTAGTTTTGCTTACTGTTGTGGTTTATTGGTCACATCATTATACCCCAAGAAATAGGTGACTTCTTTTACATCTTCGTCATCATCATCATCAGCAGCAGCAGCAGCCATGGTCAATCCACTGCTGGATGAAGGCCTCCACAAACCGTCGCCTCCTCCTTTCACGATCCTGCTATGTAATAATTCGCCTTAGCACCTGCACACGAATTGATCTCAGCGCTCCATCTCCACCGTGGAGATCCTCTCGAGCGCATTCAATTCCTCCGGTCCATTTACCTGCCCACACAGGTCAGTGCATGTCGGACGTTCCGCGGGGACAGGAGGTTGAACAGTTCGTGCGCTGGCGATTCGACGAATTGTCACAATTCACGAACCGATGCTCGTCATGCACAGAAGTGTGTAGTAGTACCTGCTGCACTGGGGTGGTGCAACGACTTGGGCAGTTGCTCCCTTCTCACAGAGTGCAAAAAATAGTGGCATCCCTCCTTGCTTCTCAGATCCAGAAATTCAGATCTAATTTAATACGGTTAGCAACACCTTGAGTAGCGTAGCCAAAAGGTTGCTTCTGCGGTGCGCAGTAGTGCTAAGGGCGGAAAAAAAAATAAGTCTGCCATCTGTCTTTTATTTTATATTCTTGCATTTAACGTATATATCTTGCAAGTGCATATTTCCATGCAGGCAAGTATGCTTTTAGAAATAACATCCTTCAAGATTTTTTTTTTAACCTACCATATAAATTCTGTTTTGGATGGGTTGTATTTGCGGCCGGCATGTGTGAGTTCCATGCAGACACGTTCGAAGTTTTTACATCGTTTCAGCCAAAAGTCTGCAAGCATTTGGAGGAGTGCCTGGGATCTGTAACGATCAATAAACCTATTTCAGATCCTCTTCCATGAGACAGGTGGCGCAAATAAGATTTTATTGGGTGAAACACGGGCAGGAATACAATTCGATTCATTATATTACACTGCACATTGGGGTGCAGCCAATGTATAATGGTAAAATAAAAATAAAATAAAAGTAAAATAAAAATAAATAAAAAATCACAGGAAGTACAATACCTGCTTTCATTAATTTAAATGTTTTACCTACGTGACTTTACCGAAAAAAAACCTAAGAATATGAATCCTTGCAGTCACGAAAGCTTCAAATCTAGAATCAATGTATAATGGTTATTCATACCGGTCACTGTTACCATCCAATCTCCAGGCGTGGCAGTTTGAAACATCGGATACGTTTTTTAAATCTCGCTCGCACACCGTGCTGGCCTTAATAGGCGCTCACTGACGGCATTTTCCCTCAAACGTCGTTTGCCCTTTGGTGGTCTGCGTGTCGACACTCCACGTGGAATCGTTGTCTTCCTACGCGGGGCCGTGTCGCAGTGATTCACGACTTCAATTCCCAGCCACGCGTGGTGAAGGTGGCACGTGTGTGGTTCTGGTCACAACCACCTTCCTCCTGCGCCGTGTCATCCTTCATGGGAGCTCGTTAACAGCAATCGCTTCAACAACTTGCATGGCCATACAAGGGGTTCTTTGCATGCTTGTGTGTACGTGTGTGCTTTGACATATTTTTGCTATAATTTTGATGAATTAGTGCTTGCTTTCATTAGAGATCTCAGTGCCCAAGTGTGAGCATTTACCAGCAAACTGTTTGAGTGAGTGCGGGTAGTTTTTAGCTGTTTTAAGCCTTCTTGACTTTTAAGATGTTTTGGGAAAAATGTGAGTTGCTAGAAATAGGTCAAGAATAGGAGTTAAAAGCCACCTAGCTCTCTCTCTGACGTTAGCCAGAAACAGAAGAATGAAAAGCATTGATGAACAAAATGTGACGGTGAAATGATGGATAGTGGCTTAAGATGTATTTTCTCCGTGCAGGTTAAAACGAATTCTCACAGCTACGTCCCAAACTTGAATAGAATTTATGGGCAAATTATCAGATGCATCATCACACAGCAATGCATTGTTGTTACTCAAATATATGTGCCGGTTATTTGTTTGGATTGCAGAATCGTTAATCCAGCACAAATATTTGTAAAAAAAACAATCAAATGCTTCAGCACAAACTTGTACGACCCATTTGTTGAGGGGCTTGCTGGGTGTGGGCCTCCCAAAGCTTTGCAAACATCTAGATTTAAAACTTATTTCTTTAGCACCGTTTTTGTGTTTAGTTTGTTGTCCTTCCCCCCCCCCCCACCACACACCTACGATTACCGCGGTTAGATACGTACGGTGTGAAAGAAGTTCAACATACATACGTGCACGCAGCGACGCTTATTTGACCTTACTTCACCACGCTGGTCAGTGCAAGTTGGCGAAGGCGAGAGTACACTACCCTCTGCCGCCAACAACACCTTCCATACCTGTTGTATGCATGGTGGTCGCCCGTCCTTGCACAATCCAGGCTCAAGCCTGCTCATCTTCTGTGCTACAACGGCGCGAGGCGCATTGTGGATGATTCAGTCCGAGGTCATAGTCAAACCTGGCGAATTGCCCGATGATGCTGGATGCAATTACCAGCGAAACGTCGTACTCAAAAATTGTAAATGTTGTGGTTTCACGCTTCAACACACCGGTGGGCTAAAGCAGTGAACTATTTGTCTTTTGTCAACGTGACACTTTTTTTGCTGATTGGCCGTGTCGGGTGGTGGAGGATTACGACACATTTATAAATAACGCGATCTAACCCAAAAACGTTGATTATGAATAATATTGGTCGCGAAAGCCTACGTGTTAAAAAGTCTAACCTGACACTGCAAGTTAATTTCTATTATCGGATGGATAACTCCAGGTATCTGTTACATGAAACGCCTGGAAACGATTTACGTTTCTCGCTCATGACTCGGCACCGACGATAAGGTAACAAGGAAAACAATTCTGCAGGTGTGCGGACGCGGACGCAGACGCGCATTAGATCTCCCGGGGGAAGAAAAAAAAATATGATCATTGTCACCACTTGCCCGATAACAGATACTAAATAACACGGCATTAAAGGGAGTGATGGAAGATCTGCCAGCCGATAAGCCACTGGGTGTCAAGACTCTGTTTGCAGGGGAACGTGAAAAATCATTGATCGTGGGAATCTGTCATCAGACTAATCCCCCCCCCCCCCCGGTCCTTAAGATGCAGCATCATACATCTTTCTGGCTCGCACATTTAAATGTAGCATAGCCCGATGCAGGCTCGTTACGTGATGCGGTTGTATCAAACTTTACGGCTGGATGAATGCCAAAGTCATCGTTTGCGGAGTAACGCGCTGGCTAATGTTACAACTGGAAGTGTGTTCCACTGATGAAAACGTTCCTGGGGACATTTTTTCTCTCTCATTTCCAAGTAACGCTTTAACATGTGCCACAGATGGGCCAACGATTTTCGAGTGAAAATCTGCTGAATAAAGTTTGATAAATAAAATCCAAGCGAGCGCTGCATTTCGATGCATTACATGTCGCTTCAATACAGTTTCAAGAAAGGTCTCAATCTTAGATGTCACCAAGTACAGCTGCAACAACTTTAATCGGCGATCTGCAATTATTAAATGTAGGAAAAAAAATCCGTAATGTCTCGATGAAGTAGATTTCCAGGCAACGATGTTAACATTGACTTGAAAAAAATAGTTTTTGTTTGTTTCATGTGTCCAAAGATGTTGTCTCGGTACGGTCAAGGGAGCCTTCAGATGAGACGCAGCTCTTTGAAATTTCAAAATGTATTCCATATTTGGTCGGCGTCCTTTACGGAGAGAACACATTTTTCCATCGCTTTTTAAATTATCATGTTTTTTTTTTACTTGTTTGTTTTTCTCGAGCGCTAAATTAACCGTCACCATACTCGACATGAAATCTATTCCATGGGGTACCTTGGGAACCACTTTCTCCGGCTAGTTTGGCCTTGTGACAACCACGTGGCCAGGGGGGGCAGCAGTTACTGCAACACGTGCCCTCGTCACGTGCCGGCCGTCACGTTGAATCGTATTTTACAGAAGACCCTCCTAACCAGCTGTAAAGCATATTTCTCCATTTCGATGATTGTTTTACTTACAATTTATTATTACTTATTTATTTCGACGTTGTGTGATTGATGCGGGCAATTTCCTGCATTTTAATTTACACATTCACCGTGAATTGCGGTCATTAAGAAAACGCAGCAAGATTCGGGGCCTTCTGGATGGTTGATGTCCTAATACTATTTTTGTCGACTGGAATAAATTAGAATCCTGTTGATTCAGCAAAGTGAAGGTGTTTGACTGAATATTCACGGCACTGGGCATGTTTCCAGTAACAACACGGCCAGTAAAAGCTATGAGCTTCGGTAACACGGTAACATTCTCGACACCGTATTTTCTTTTTACTTTGCAAGCTGTTAAGCTCATGCTGGTGGTACACGCTTTGAAAAATAATCAAACGTAAGTTATGTTGTGGACTGCAATTTTACAAAAATAGGTTTAGTATGGGGTCAACGCACAGTGTGCATGTTTATATTCATGATGAAGCGGTATTGGGGAGTGATAGTTTCGTAGCGCACTGTGCTACGACCCGGGTTTGATTCCCGCTCAACATCAGTGGCGAATCTATATGCAACATTTGTGGATTCGCCCCTAGGTCAACTCAGCCTTAAGTGGGTATCTGATGTAGTGTGTACACATCAGCACTGGAGAGACAAAGGCGTCATGTTTTTTTCCCGGCCACACCACCGTCTAATGCGTGCCCCATGGCAGCTTTCTTCGGTGCTGTAGCCACCACGACTTGCTCCAACAGCCCGTGTGGCTTACACAGGGGATCTTTGTTTTATTGTGTAAATACATTCAAATATTTATCTTCAAGAGGCTCAGGTTTAGCAACATTGTCAATGCAGCGGCTATTGCACTGCAGTGTTAGCCCCAAGCGGCCTTATTTCAAATCCCAGGCCACGCACACATCCGCTGCTCTCTAATTGCCACCGGCAGTGAATGGGGGACCCCCCCCCCCCCCCCAGCGACCTGACCCATGTTCTCTTAGTGACTGCTGATAGGGTTGAAGTGTCTGGGACCCATGCAGAAAGCACAGGGCAATGAGTGCTAAGAGTCAGGTGGCATGAGCCAGCAGCCAGTACTGCTCTACAGGCCGCACCATGAGCCATTAGGCATGGCTATTGCGTTCATATGCGACAACTTTGAGACATTATATATTTAATGGCAGTTCTTTTCCACTTCAACCTAATTTGAAGGGTTTAATGGAAACTTGTTCCGAGTAATGGGCTCACGGTTTTTCACTTTGTTTGAGAGATCCATTTATCGTGTTTAAATAGATTCAGGCAATATATCTCACCAGCCTAGTTTGCACATTAGCACAGTAATGATCATGTCACTGAACTGAGACGGTTAAGCCAGTGGCAGGATCTTGGAGGTTACACAATGTTTTCTTTGTTGCAATTTAAAGTTACGTGGTGGAATGAAGATGAGGTTTGTCAAAGTTCTGGGAGTCAGTCTCAAACGAAATGTTCAATTACACTGGGTAAGCAATTTCGCACCCTGTGCTTCCTGCACTTGTGAACGAAACCAGCAAAGGATCTTCTTGCACCTTCGACGACAGAGGCACGAGGAATATTCCCATCACAACTCGCCTCTCACGACAGCCGAGTGGCAGCGTCACAGTGGCAGCAACTGGCTTCGCCTCCGCCTGGCTGTGTGGGGCTTGTTGTGTGTCACCCCCTCGTATGCACGGTCATCTCGGTCAGTCGACCCGTGGCACCTGGCTCTGCCCCGTGACCTCCTGCCAGCGGGCGTTCGACACTTCACGTGGCCTCAAGACGCACTTGGCCTGGCACAAGCGTCGTGGTGACGTCACCGCCACTTAGTAGCGAATAGCGGTTGTTGTTGTTGTTGTTGCACGGTGGGTTTTCTCCGGGAACTCCGGTTTCCTCCCCACATGCCACCACCCATGAATGGAATCGGTTAAACATACCAATACGGCACCTTCCTGAAATGTAGTCTTCAGGCTCGGTGAGGCTTTGCCGAGATGAATAAGTAAACAACTTTACGGCAACGGTAAGCCGGGTACCTCTGCTTTACTGATTTATTGAGTAAACGAAATAATTTTGAAGGCATGAGCACTGCTTATGTGGACAAGGGAGGCCCCTTGCTCGCTCCACTTGGCACACTCGGCCAAAGCAGCCACAACCCCCATTGAATGGCCGTGTTCTGGAGCACCTGTTAAACGCTAACGTCCTTGACCTTCTCAGCAGCATTTTGTGCTGTTGAGGAAATAATTAGTTCCAATCACTTGTCACGCGAGAGAGGTTTGTTTGGCGAGTGTTTTGAAATGAACCCAGGGGCTGGCCTTGCACTCGCTTGGGCCAAACACGAGGCCACGGTGACTTTCCCCCAAACACAGGCATGGACATCATTAACCCGCCCCCCCCCCCAAATCTTTCATTCGTTTGCTAAAGTAGAATGCCAATTTTTTTCCTTCATTGTCAAAATTCGTTCTCGTTTTCATTGTACGTTCGGCTTGTTTGTTAATTGACATTCACGTTAACTTGGGCCACAACTGCAGCACAGTGTCCGAGTACTGGCAACGGTGTTTTTGGGGCCTTTTATAAAGACGCTTAGGTGGAGTGGAAGGAAAGAGTCCAACATCTCTCCCCGAGCTGATGGCTTTCTCTCACGCTTGGTTCATGAAGCCGGGTCCGACCCCGAGCGATCTGAATCAGAATATTTGGACTGCAGGAGGAGGAATCCGATGAGCTATGAAGCTCTTTTTGACAGATGTCCAACATGGGCCGGGTCTGCAAGTCGTAACTTGGTTGGGTGCGTCCACTGCAAGCAAACTTCTAGCGGCTGTGAATTTAGAAGCATCGGACTGCTCGGTGATTTGTGATTTGGCATATTTCATCGCGCACACATATGCGAACCCCAATTGGTTGTTACAATTTTGAATACTCTGCTTACTGCCCGTGTTGCACAACTACTCAGAGATGAGGACAAAGCGGTCGCGGGGCAATCCAGTACTGTGATATTCCCAGAGTGATTTGGTTGTGCAACTGATGGTTCAGTTGTGGTGGAGCCGGTTTTAAGACTGGCAGCTCACAGTGAGGCTTACTAGACCTTAGTTTTTGCCTTGCAGCACCAGATATGCTCAGCCAATCTTTACGTTCCTGCTAAATGCAAATCCATGATTTATGATTTCTTTCATGGATTATTTTTTCCCCCGCCCATGAACGTAAACGACACTCGAAGGCACAATGATATTTATAGTATCTGTTTCATTCATGAAAGTAGGACCGGTATCTAATTTTTTTTATCTCTATTTTTTTTGTTCTGTGGAGAAATTGAGGGAAATCCTTGGTATATTAACCATACTGCCAAGGGGCGGGGTACAAGCGTAACGGGTTACCGTTTCAATTGACATAAAATATTTTTTTTATGAACTGTGCAGGCAACGGAAAATGTTCACAGCCATTTCAAAAATGTCTGAACGTTATTTAATTTCAGAGTTTGCAGAGCACTGATGCATCACGAATTGCAGTCAAACCAATCATCTAATTTATTTTAAACCCAGAGAGCAGTATAACACTGTAAATAAAACGGGGTTGTTGCCATGGTGTGACTTTGATTCAATCTCCCGGCACGGCAGTTGAAACAATGGAGCAAGCTCCTTAAATGACTCCACTGCCATTAGCCAATGGGCACTGCCACCTCTTCCAAGACATCTTGCCAGCGTGAAACAACGAGGCCAAAAATAGCCTCGAGAGGGGCTTTTACATGGAGCAATCTCAAGTGAAGGCAATTGCAGGACTGCACCTTTAACTTAAAAAAATACAAATAACTCATGAGATCTATTTCAACTTCATGCCAGCTTTCATCGAGGGCAGGGGTTTGTTTGGCATGTTTTGTTTTTATAAATCCCCCCTCCTCTCATCCTAATTACTTAAGTTCGTACATGGAAATGCTTCCACTGTGTGTCCGTTGTGACCGCGGATACCTTCCACGGGAAGCCGGTCCTCCCCAAGGGCACATTCAACAGGACGCTTCCCATCTGCCCTCGAGCTGCAGCTCCCTGGAGGCATGTCGCGAGACCTGCCACTGCCCGCAGCGCCAGGGTTGTTGCCATGGTGGAGTTTGCCAGAGCCAGGGGGTTGCAAAAGGGCTGACAAGGCACAGGCTGCTCGCGACGGGATCGTTGCAAAGCCTTAAGCCACTCAAGGTGATGCTTTTTCCATGAAGGGAGAGTTGGGAAACAATTATTGCACAAAGGAAAACCAAATCTCAAGAGACCCGCCAATAACTCGGACGCCCCGTGGCGAACGAAATCAAAATCTACAATAGACGACGTCTCGGGCAATGACCCTACTTCAATAGCCCCAGAGAGGGGCGTTCATAGTAGAGGAATGCGTTCGCTGTGCTGCGATGAGGATCCATGGCCCGACACGTGTGTTGAGTTTATGTTATTTGTACCTATGCACGACAGTCAACGTAGTATCACAATTTAAATTGTATTACAGTATTGCAAAAGAAGTGGGCTTAAATTATATTTTTTACTGGTAGGAACCTCCTGGTTACACCAGCCCACAGGAGATAATTGTGTCCGTCCGTCCGTCGTGCATCCAAAAACGGGAGGGGTGGGGCTGGGTGGAGAGGGGAGGGTGGGGAGGGGCTGGGTGGGGAGGGAGGGGCTGGGTGGGGAGGGGAGGGTGGGGAGGGGCTGGGTGGGGAGGGTGGGGAGGGGCTGGGTGGGGAGCGTGGGGCTGGGTGGGGAGGGGCTGGTCACCCCGTGGTGCCCTTATAAAACTCAACGTTTAACCTACTCACGCCGGCTTGTGCCCGCCCTCACAGTCGGGCATATTTGCGGAATACACCACGCCGCCGTTGACCCTGGCCATTGACCGAGCAACCCAACGTTCCTACCAGCTCCCTCCGCAGGAATGTGTTAAAAAAGTTTTTGCATTTGTTCATTGTACATGCACGCAAATTGTAAACGTGTGCTTTAGCCATGCTGTCGTGGCCACGCTGCGACTGCTTGCCTGCAGTAAAATAGAATAAAGGGGGTGCTCAATTATTTATTTATTTGCGTGTGTTATTCCAATGTAAAGGCAAGCTGCTAATGATGAACGGATTCCACTCATTTAATTCCTCTTCACGGCGCCTCCTCTTTCAAATCCTCCTGCTCACGCAACAAAACGACATATTAATAATTAACTAGCGGTAACCTTTACCCCGTGCTGATTCATGCGTGGGGAACGATGTTAATCTCGCCTCTCTGGCACCATTCTAATGACGCATTTAAAAGCACTTTGACATTTTCAGACTCTCTACAGTAAAAATGCCTTTGCTGTGTTGCACGTGCGTGGCCCAACATTGACAAAGACAAAGATCCCCCGTATAGCCTTTAACAGACTGTTGGGGCAAGTGCTGTCAGCGAGCAGCAGCCTATGAAGGCCGGCACGGCACACGAGGGGGTGGGTGGCCAACACGACGCCCGGCCGCCTTTGTCTCCCCAGTGTCGATGTTTAACACACGGCACCAGGTTGACCTGGGGGGGGGGGGGGGGAAGAGGCCCAAGACCGACTCAGATAATAATCGTCACGAGAGTTCGCCGTGAGCCAGAGTCGAACTTGGCTCGCCGGGTTCGTAGCGCAGTGCGCTAACCGCTAAGCCACCGCTCCCCCATAGCGGTGGGCACGCACGCACACACGAGCACAGCTTTCCCCGTGACACACGCGCTCATGATTCACGTGCTTATGCTTATTTAATAGAAGAGAAAAAAAATGTCACTGGGGCAATGTTGAGAGTCTGAAAGCGTCACCTGGCCCTTTTTGCTGTTTTGTTTACGGTTGCGACACGGAAGGGGGGTGGCCTTCCTAGCGGCTTGACACACACCTCGGCCGGTTGCGATGCAGTTTGTCCCAGTTGCTTGGGAGCCGCTTCATTTAGCAACAGAAGCGGAGTGGGGGGGTGGAGGTGCCCCTACGAACGCTTTTGGAGGAGAGCATTGTTTCCATTGACGCCCTTCGCCGCAAAGCGTCACCCCCAACCCCGCGTCACCTACCGCCACAACACCACCGCTTGTTCGCCAAAAAAAACCCACCACCAAGGTGTGGCGTGCGAATGATTTTTGTTGTTGTTGTTGAAAATTACACGTATTCCGCTCCACCGCTTGATTGCGTCTCTGGGCTGAATGCGCAGCTGACGCTTTGTGTAGAGCTGGCGGGGGTGGGAGTTTTAAATCCATTCTAGATTTGAAGCTTTCGTGACTGCAAGGATTCATACTCTTGGTTCTTTCGGTAAAGTTACGTAGGTAAAAAAATGAAATTAAAATTAATACAAATAAAATAATAAAATCACGACGTTTCGGAGACTTGTGTTGCCTCCGAAACGTCGTGATTTTGTTATTTTATTTTTATTAATTTTAATTTCATTTTTTTACCTACGTGACTTTATCGAAATAACTAAGAGTTTTAAATCCATACCGATCGCACGGTGAGGGTGACACATGGGGCGAGGAAACGCCCGCGGGAGATCGTTCGAAGCCTTTTACCTGCGAGACCACGCACACCAACCCCAGTACAGGAGCTCCCACGATGGCACATCCATCGACTGTGGCCTTCTGTTGTTAGAGATGGGAGCACCTTGTCCTCATTAGGAACGTTAAGCTGTCTCTCCCTTATTCCCACCGCCTTCACAGAGCACAAATGGTTGGGACGGGGGGGGGTACCTGTTAGTGCTGCTGTTTGCAACTTGTGTGGCATGTGTTCAATTAGCGTGCGTAATTTGTTACAATGTGCCCCTAGGCATTGCGCCTCAATCTTAGGATCACGTGTTGAGGCGTTTGTAATATCGAGGGGATGCTTTGTGCAACAATGATGCGTTTTCGCCCCCTCCCAAATATAAAACAACAATGCCTAATGTTCAAGTCACAACATGTGCTCGCAAGTGCAGCGAACCTGTTGCCTCGGGAGTTTCGTTCTCGCATTGTTTCAGCGAGTTAATTAACGATTAATAGCCACCTTGCGAAATAATACGACTCATAATCCTCTCTAATCTCTCTGATCGGAAATGAGTAGAACTCTCGCGAAAGAACATTATCCAATACCGCATTATTCCACTTCTAAGGCAGTATTTGTTGATGGAGAATTCTGCCAATGTGTTTGTTTTCTTCCCAAACGTTTTGCTCATATTTGATGTTGAGCTGTGAATGCCCTCACAAAACCCTGCGCCTCGTCAGTTGAATCTATTTCTCGCGCAGAGCCTTGCGAGGCCTCGGTTTTAAGTAGCCCTCTTGTACTCAAAGTAGAACGCTGGGAGGGATGTCGACGTTGGAAGGCATTTGCATTACTTTGGTGGCACTGGCAAAAATATGCCCGCTGAATCATTGGCTCTCTGTTATCGCCTAAGTGCATCAAAACCTACCGAGACTTTGTAGGGCCTCCCGATGTATCAGCGCCAGCTGCTACCATCTTATAATAGACATGTGAGTTAGCGTACTAAATCCGATACAGGCTACCTAACAGAGTAAAACTGCTCACAGTGTGAAACAAGAACGAAAGGCAATTGTGTAGCATGTGCGTTTTATATTCTGTATATTTAACAGTTCTCTTTAAAACTCGTAAATATATTAAGAAACAGTTTTGTTATTTAAAAATAATCTGCAGTATTTTCGTTTTCCGACGTGCAAATGGAAATACGGTTAGGAGGCGAAAGTGGGGGTTACAATTTCAATGCTATTTTAATTCCTTAGCAGTGCTGCCAAATGGCACTGTTTACACAGGTGAACACGGCCAGTGACTTAAAGCTGAAGAGTTAAACTTTGCAATTACGGGCCAACGAGCATGCAATGAGATTCCTCTTTGTCCTGAACTGTCACGGCACGAGAATGGGACAATAATTCACTCGGGGTGTTTGTCTTTCATTCGAAGCTGTCACGAGCCACTGTTCTTGGAGCTGCAGGTTACACGCGATATTTTCCTCGCTCCAGTTTGATGGAGGATTTTTTTTTAAGTGGTGGAGGCGGTGGTGTTTGAAGGTTAGAGGAGAAAATAATACTTTTTAAGAGTTTAAAATATCAACTTTTCCATTTCCCCCAATTTAAGTGTTCTAATGCCGGCTATTTGCTAAGGGAAATTCTCGCTGCGGTCGTGATCGGTAAGTTTGTTCAAGTAGAACACTGGCTGTGGAGTTTGCACGTAAATAATTAATGCACATAGAATTTCAACGAAATAAAACCTGTGGCATGATACTAAGAGGTTTAGCGGAACACTTTGAATGATTTTTTTTTATTACTTTAAAATACATCTCAATGCATTTCACTTGTAACAGTTAACACATTTCTATTTAAAGCTTTCGTGACTGCAGGGATTCATCTTCTTGGTTCTTTCGGTAAAGTCACGTAGAAGGGAAATAATAAAATAATAAAAATAAAACATAATAAATAATTCTCACGATGTTTCGGCCACAACGTAAGCAGCCGTCCTCATGTGAAGAATGAAGCTTGGTGGTGTTGCATTCTTCACCTGAGGACGGCTGCTTGCGTTGTGGCTGAGAATGATCTTATTATGTTTATTTTATTTTTATTTTATTACTTCCCTTCTACATGACTTTACCGAAAAAACCAAGAAGAGTTAACAAATTGTCCTTCATCCCTTCGTAAGAGTCATATTAAATATCGGCCGTTTGACAACCCACTGCCACGTTGGTGTCATTTGAGAAAAGGCACTCAGCTGAGCGGTATGGCAGGAGCCGTGCCTGGGTCAGAAGACCTCTCACAACGGATGTTTATAGCCGCAGACAGGGATTTAACTTAGGTGCCGTGGGTTCATAGTGCACTGTCCTGACCACTGCGCTACCGCTCCCCTTACCCCTCGCCCACACATTCTTGCTCCCTTTATATTCAGGGCTAAAGGTGTGTGGATATTGTTTGCACCCTATGACACGGCATGGGTAATGATGATGCTAATCTTAATTTTAAAAAGCGACCTTAATAACAAAATGTCAAGACGTCGTCCAAATAGAACTACACTCCCAACTATGAATAGATTCTAAACTAAATATAAATAGCAACAATAATCACCTTCACAACACAGCTACAATGAACAACTATGATAAAAGCTAATGATAATAATTACACTCGCAATATGGGTAGAATCCAATCAATGTACAAAAAAAAACAATGAATGACACTAGGTTTTCAAACTAGATGTAAATGCTCTAACACGGTCACAATTATATTCTTGGTTTATTCGGTAAAGTCACGTAGAAGAGAAATAATAAAATAAAAAAAATAATAAAAATATAAAACAATAAAAATTCTCACAACGTTTCGACTGCAACACAAGCAATCATCATCAGGTGTGAAATCCACAGCAAGAAAATCCACAGCAAGAAAATTGCTGTGGATTTCACACCTGATGATGATTGCTTGTGTTGCAGTCGAAACGTCGTGAGACATTTCATTGTTTAATATTTTTATTATTGTTTTATTTCCCTTCTATGTGAATTTACCGAAAGAACCAAGAATATGAATCCCTTCAGTCACGAAAGCTTTAAATCAAAACGGTCACAATTTTTGACTTGGATAGGAAAAGCAGCATTCCACAGTGTCTGTGCATAGCAGTAGCATGCACGATCACCCAGCCTCTTTGATATTGCCGTGGAGAGTAGCGCGGAGTCCATGGAGCGTAAATTGTCAGCGTGAGAACGGTAGAGTCAGCGAGCGGCTTCCAATCGTTAGGTTGCGAGTTAAAAGCCTGGCTGGGGATTTGAGCTAATCCCATTCTCTGGGGTCGATAAAACGAGTACCACTTTGTAGGGAAGTCAACAGTGGTTCTTACCACGAAAAATCACTAACAACCCACGCTTACTCAAACTCCTCTTTCACCCTCCCTTCTCCATCACCAACACCATCATCCTCTTTCCCAAATTCCTTACCCATTCATCACCCTCATCATTAACCGCTCGTGCTCGTCCTCACTTTCATCATCGTTTATTTCGCACATCATCATCGACATATTCGTGCACTGCCGCCCTTTTTCTCATCCCATCACGTTTCTGCTGTAAAAATCACGATTTGTTTTGCGCCTTCCTTAAGGCGCTATATAAATTACAATAGGATAAGATAGACTCATCCCAACCATAGGAATGTGGATGTTACCAGATAGATGAGCACCACCTCAATGCTCATTTTAACAAGATGTATCTCTTTCAGTTGACTTCATGCATTGGCGTGAAAAAAATAAAGAACCTACAATGCAAGCATGTTGTTGAAGGCCAGTTATGCAAGCATAAAGTCGGCAGACTATCACATTGGCTAGATGTCATTTTGAATAAAGGCACAATATATGTATTTTTAAAAATATATTATTTCAGTCAAAGTTTAATAATTCCAAGTGATTTTTTGGTGCACAGACAGCAAAATATAAGTAATTACTTGACCCTGTACTGTATTTTAGATTGACCAGTACCAGTAAATCATACGTGGCCTAACCTCGCCCTGTATTTTAGAGAATGATATTTAACCATGGACATTAATTCACGTGAAAGCAGGGGCGGTTTCTTCATTAGGGCGATTGGGCGACGCACCACCAATGTCATTCAACCACAGAGTCACGCTAGCCGTCACTGCAGCCTCTGGATATAGTCCAATCAGCGTCATGTCACGTTCTGTGGAGTACCGCCTCTTTTGGGGCGATTTCACTCCGGCTGAGAATCGCCCCGAGTGGTCCCATAGACTTACATTGAAAGATGTTTTTTTTCGAACGGGGGCGCTCCAATGCATTATCTATGGCTTCCGGAAGGGCTCGCCCTAACGTGCTTACGTCATCATACGTGCTTACGTCATCATACGTAAGCACGTTTCATCCAACAATATAATTTATTGCTACCTAGTGGAATCTTTAATAAAATAAACTTGAGTGGTTTGTTTTAATAGTGAGTATATAAACAAACAAGATGTATTGTAAGAGTCACTTTATTTTTCATTAATATTAAAGAAGTGAAGTTGCCTTTACATGCTTAAGCTGTTAATTTATTCATTGCATGGGTGGACCTTATCCTTATCAATCATCCAGACATTTGCCCCCCCTGAGAGATTTTGCAGGAGCCGCCACTGCGTGAAAGTAAGAATTTTGACTGCACAGGTGGTCTGGGCCCCTCTCCCCATCCCCCTCTCAACTCTCAGGCTCAGCGTGCTGTGCATTGTCACGTGAGGACATGTGGCTGCTGAACGTAGAGGCATGTGCACCAGAAATCAAGAGCCTTACTTTAAACAAATAAAGTTATTGCACATCCACAAAGTATACAGAAAATAGCTTGTTTGGTTAAACGGCGCAAAAATTCCATACATTTGCCCTAAAAGGAAAAATTACGTACTCTATGTATAATTTGGGACATTTCAAGCTAGAGCCCTTCTTCGTGACATCACTATGATGTTTGTTATTTGTGCCTATGCACCATTGTTAATGGAGTGTCGCAATAAATGGTTAAACGAAAGGAAGTTGACGTTATTATATATATTTTTTTCAAAATACACCCGCTGCTTTGAAACGCAATGAAATGATTCACATCCATCAGTAACATGGTTTGTGTGGATGGATATGTGCCGTACATTTTGTTTTTATCAGTTTGTGAAATAGCAAGTATGGTTGGGGGAATATTTTCTTAAAGGACAATTATCTCGTAAAAAAAGAAGCAGACACTGAGATTAGGCTAAACCTCTCTCCCTTGGTATTCGGTGTGTCTGAGTTGTGTTAAACCCGTTACTCCCATTGCAGCAGTGACAGTTTAAAGTCTGCGTAGTTTCACTTTTACTTTCTAATGGCATTGGCCCTTTGTGTGTTTAATTCAGCTTCAGCCAAAAGTCAAACACGCCATTAAATGCAGTTTAATCTTTCAGGCTGGTACAGATAGTAAATGTTTATTGTGGTTCAATATCGTTACATTTAATGGGATTGCTTAATCAATTTTAACGTGGTCTCATTTTCAGCCAAAAAGATGTTACAATCATAAGATAATATTGACACATCTCACTAAATGCAGTCACAATCTACGGCCCTTTGTCAATGCACTTCTGGATGACAGTCTTAATCTAAGTTGTCTTGTGGTTGTTGTTGTTGTTGGTTGTTTGACTTGCATCCCACTGGGATTTTTGCACACAGCGTTGGTGTACGGTGATTTTTTTCTGCAAGGTTTTGCTGTCTTTTCTTGGATTTTCTGTTTGCACTTAGTCACATATTCACTTTGAAATGTTTTTGTTCATGTTTTTGTTTGTTGCGGTTGCACCCGATTCAAGAGCCGAATGGCTCACAGGTCTATACCTAATAAATGAACTTGAACTTTCAGCGGTCTGCATTGAAATAACGATACCGTGCTGGTCAAGTGTCACTTGGCGAAGGGGGCACTCAGCACTGGTGCAGATATTACCACTGATGTCAGCTGTGCCTGGGAATTGAACTCAAGTTACCGGGCTCATAGCGGAGTGTGCTAACCACTGTGCCGCTGCTCTCCGCAACTAACAATAGATGTGTACGTATATATATATATATACAATTGCCCGTTATTTCTCTACTTCAATTCATACAATTTTACTGAAACCGAATAAATATTTTTTTTAGTGCGGATCACTGCCTATATTTGAATGATGTATCGGATTTCCAATGGCGAGTCTTTCATTTTTAAAAGTAGTGTTGGTAACGCGTTGATCACAAACGTGTTAGTTGGAAACATGCATGCCTTGGAAACCATTCCCATGAATTGATATATCTCTGTGGCATTTTGTAAACTTCAAGGGACTTCTATTCGCATGTCTTTGGATTAGTGGTTGGCAATGCAAACCAAACTGGCCTGTCAGCCTTACTTGGCCCTTCCCCTCTCCAACCATTATATATACGGAGTGGTAGCTCTTGTGATCTCTCATTTACTTGATACAGCTGTCGTGGCTGTGACGGTTCCACCTGAAGACGGAAGCTTGTGTTGCCTCCGAAACGTCGTGATTTTTATTTTTGTTTTATTTTACTTTTATTAATTTTAATGTTTTACCTACGTGACTTTACCGAAAAAAACCTAAGAATATGGCCTGTGCCAGTCCTGCTGCTCAGATAGCAATGTTATTTATGCAAAAGTAGGGTCCTAATATTAAAACGAGCATTGGAGTGGCACTCACGAATGAGCATTGGGGGACACTCATCTCGAAATTCCACGTTGTCATGGCAGGGATCATGTTTGTTCCTCTTTAAATTAGCCTCTACCCCTCAGTTCTGGTCATTCACCCTGGTTCTCTATATTTTCTACTTTTCACACATGGCGCATTGAGATCTACGGATGAAATGCGCGTTAGAAATGTAAATTAGTTGTATTATCATGATCAATCACCATTGTCATCGACGGCCGTGATCTATCAAACGGGATGATGTGCCATCGTATCTTTCATGGTGTCCGAAAGCAACAATCCATCTAGCTCTTGCACATGAGCCGATCTCATCTCTCCATATCGGCGGTGTAAAACCATTCCTCGGCGTGGTGCCTCTTACGGCTGTCACTCCATCGCGAGTGTTGAACACCGGCCAACATTTTTTCCAGCGAGGTGTACGGATATACGTTAGTTGAACTTCTTTTGCACCGTACGTAGCCAACCGTGACGATCGGAGGTACGATGCCCATGTTATGTGCTTAATATGGGCTTTTTTTAATGTATGTATGTAAGAACGGGATAGAATTCGCATAGAGTGAGGCAATTTCGCTGTCCTAGCCTACTTTCCTTAAAAGAAACATCATGTTGACTGGTCATCATTAATTAGATTAAAACTCAATAAAAGTCGATTATCCCTTGTCAGTAGTGAAAAAATGATGGTTACAGCATTATTCGTTATTACATATTTGTATTCCATGAGGAACGTTTTCAATTACATTCTATACTTTTACCCTAAAGCTATTGGCAATATAGGCACATTTAAATCCACACTTTTATTTGAAAGTCGTATGCTCGTCATACAACATTTAGATGTCACGGCATTACAGGCAGATTGTGTTGAACACATCTGGCGAACTGCTGAGGCCAGTTTCTTCAACGCGCAGAACACAATTGCCTCCTGCCCTGCTGCATCCACCTTTGTGGCTGTTGGCAGAGGTGATGGCATAAAAACCCTGAAAGCAGGGGCCTTGACAGCGCAATTATTCCCGTTCTTTTGTACATGCGGAGACCAGGATTGAGACCTGGACTCCCGGCTTCCTCGGCGTGCTAGCCTCTGGCACGTGAATTGCATGCACAGCTCTCTCTCTCTTTCTCTCCATTCTCGGGGTTGAGACCTTGTCAGTGAGACACAAAACATTGAGGCGGCCTCAGCACGTGGCAAAAATGGCACGAACGCAAAACCGAAACTTCTCACGGAATAGAGTGGCAAGTTGCATGGCACGTGCGTGTAGTGTAAGGCACACGGAATTAGGAGCGGGAGTGAGGCTATTTAGAGAAGACAGTATTTAAAAAAAAATATCATACCTAAACTAATGTCAGGGTGAAGATCCGTTATTGCGTACTAACCGATAAAACGCAGTCAGCGTGACCGCATTGATAAACGCGTGGCTGTAACAATCGGATGCGTGAAACAATATCTCACTGTCCAAAAGTTTTAATCACTCTTCACGTAGTATGGTCTGGTGCTTTTCGCAATTTGCGGAGGAGTGATGTGCGTTGCGAGCCTTGAATAGCTGCTCGTGTCGCTAAATTTAATCTTTCAATAAATACCCTGCACAAGCGCTCAGGCGTGCAGGGCAATATCAGGTGTGCAACTGGGTTCTACGTGGGTTTTTTTTGTTGCGTAATCTAAATTCAACACTCGATGAAACCTGTTGCCTGAGCCGACGTGCAGATTGAAGAATCTGGCCTCAGACAAGTGACTCATCCTCCTGTGTTATCTTCTGAGCCACACGTCCGAGCCGTCCTCGCGTGTTTGTGGATTTTCATTTGGCCCGAGCAGGAATTACTGGATGTTTTGCTTAAAGGACCTTCCGAAAACCCGACGTTGCATTTCATAAAGAATAAACCCCAGTGGCGAGAGGTCGCCGAGGTCACCGAGGTCAACATCATAACTGGGAGAGGTGCAGTACAGGCGGTCATTTCAACATTGCGATCAATGTAAACCAGCAGCGATCTGCGAAATTCCTGTAAGGGGAATTACATCATTGGGCAGACATGGCGATGATGTAGGAAAATAACAAAAATGCTTTTCAGCTAGCGGTGGTCCGTCACACGTAATGCTACCCATTGATGTAAAGATTACAGCGAGGCGAGACAAAAAAATCCTCTGCTGGGGGTTATTGAGGTGTCGTGCGTGGAAAGGGTGACGATATTGGAAAAATATCACGCGGGGGGACGGTGGGAGGGGGAGAGGTGGAAGGGGGGGGCGACTCCTCCAGTCTGCAGTGCAGCAGGAGGAAATAAAAATAATAAAGCGTGAACCCCAATGGTCCTGTCAGAAATGTACAACATTTGAAAAATGTGCCGACATGTGTCAAAACACAGCCGGCGGTAACACGGCGCAGAGCGGTAATGCTCGCAGCGCACCGCACATTTCTGTCTGTGACAGTGCCGGCCCTTTGTCCGATGCACTTCATAGTTCCTCGAGTGAATGATTCTAGCACTAGGATAAGTTATTAAATCAAGGCAAAGGTGCAGCCACGGCGGCATTTGCTTGCTCACGCAACTGCTCGCGCAAGAAAAGGAGCTCCAGGGAGCATTTTGACCCCACTCTTACCCGCTGGCCAAGCGACTTCGAAATAGGTGGGAGTACCCACACTTTACCCCACCACACACCACCTGGCAATCGACAAACTACGGTGTAGCCATTTATACCGCTCGGTGGGCAAGTGCTGATCTTGAAACCTCTCTGGGTTGTAAGTCCAGTGTAGTCTTACACCATGGCAGCTTCCCAGACGTCACAGAAACGACCTCTCTCTTTGTGCCGATATGTGTCCTCTCTCTGTGTGTCCTTGTGATGTCTGTCTGCTTGTATGTCTGTCTATAGTTTTCTAGTTAGATTTTTGTTGCTATTTCTTTTATGCCTGATGATGATTGCTTGTTTTGCAATCGAAACGTCGTAATATGTTATTATTTAATTTATTATTTTATCTTTAGACGTGACTTAACCGAAAGAACCAAAGAATAATTCCTGCAGTCACGAAAGCTCCAAAATTAAGACGTGATTTGTTGAAGTCTACCCGGGGGAGCATTAGCACGGTAATTTGGGCACTACGTTATGAACCTGGGCACGTGGGTTTGACTCCTGACCGTGGCTAACGTCAGTACCAGGTGATATCTACACCAGTCCTGGAGACTTCACCAAACTGCACTCAAGAGCACGTTTGAAGTGTGGTCAAACAACGCTCATGACTGACGTAGCATGAGGAGGCCTTCATTCAGCGGCAGATTGAGGCAAAGTTGTAAATACATGTTTTGATGATCACAATATGACATTATTTCTGTGTTTCAAGTACTATACAATGTTAAACATTTGATGAACCGTGCGTACTGTAATTGTGGATTTTTTGTGTGTGTTTTGATGATTGTTTGTTTGTTGTTTTTTTTCCAGGACAAAAAAACATTTTCGAGTAAGAAAATGGAATGAAGAAAGGAGTACAGTCTTTACTTTCTTAAAACTATTTTCAAAGATCTCTTTGCAACAAAATGTGTACATACATCATACTTTTTTCCTGGGAAACTACGCAATTCATTTTAGGATCTGATTGATTTTTTATCGATTAATACTCTTCATTCATAATAACGGTGTTTGGGTTAGATCACGTAAGCATAAATGTGTCGTATCCCTCCACCATCCGACATAGCCAGTAAGGTTTGTCACATAAACAACGCGCCAATTATTACTACTTTAGCCCACCGGTGTGTTGGTGAGTAAATTCACAACATTTACAATTTGAGTATTTACGCGATCTAACTCAAAAACCTTTATTATGAATATTATTGGTCGTGAAAGCCTACGTGTTAATACTCTTCATACACGTACTTCCACCAGAGGGTTTTTTTTAATTGAAGGTTCTTTGAAAATGTTCATAGAGATGTACACACACAAACAAATACTTAAATTATAATCTCATATAGTCTCCAATATGCCATTTTATATAGTTGGTGTCAATTTCTCTTTTATATGCTTTAGTCGCGTCAGTGATCTGCTACTAAATGAATCAGTGTGCAAACGATGAATGCATCAATTAATCTCCGTGAGCGAGGGAATATATATTGTCCAATGAGTTTATTGAAACTTCATATGAGTTTTCAAAAACTCAGACCAGGTGGCTTATGGGTAGAGCGAGTGGCTTGCAAGCGAGTTCAAATCCTGGTTTTGGGGAGCTGATTCGGCCCATCATAAAGCCGGTGCCATGTTGTGGGGAAATCGTCAGTGGTCGTCCTATGAATGGACTCGGCCCCTGCCATGGGAATGCAGAGTTTCCACTGCTGGCTCAGAGCTCTAAGACAGGACATGAGAACTCATTAAATAAAGAAATGACTTTGACTTCGTTGTTATTGATAATAGTTGTGTTCCTTAAACAGACAATGTTTGGTCATTGACAGCAGCCAGTGTTTGTAGTTAACGTTTTAGTTCATGTTTTAAAGATGTTTCTTTCCCTTTATGCAACTTTGTCGTGAATATTAAACATCCCAAAAAAGCAAATTTGGAGACTGGTGCATTTTATCATTTAACTGCCTAACGTTGGCAACTGAAAGCAGAATCAGAATGTGTATTTATACTGCAGGAACGCGATGAACTATGACGCTCTTTTTCACAGATGCCCAGTAGTCATCCGTGAAAAAAGCAATCGAGGTTTCCATGAAAATGTTTATCGCAGCGAAATTTTTCACTGTGACATTCACGTGTGTGCTCTTTGCAATTATTATGAATTCCACGGTCGTACTTTGGCTAACTTGTTTATAATACAATGTCTGCATGAAATAAAGCATTTGAAAAACTTTGGTTATTTTTGGTTTGATGTGAATGCGATTCTCTTCTGACAACTTAATATATTTTTTATAATGTATAATAGCAATAATAATAATAAAAATACATAAACTTCCATACGATGCAATAAGGCAGGTTCTAACACTGTGTAGGTTTTCGCGGTTGTGCTGTATTTGCTTTCCAATGTTCATGATGGAACTAAAGAAGCACCCGCAACGTGGAGTGAAACGTTGGACATCGTTTCGATTTAAAGCTTTCGTGACTGCAGGGAATCATTTTATAATGTTTTATTTTTATTATTTTATTATTTCCCTTCTACGTGACTTTACCGAAAGAACCACGAAGTTGGACATCGTACCAAACAAGCAAGACGTGCACATCCCCACAACACACTGGACGGCGAGAAGGCAGCAGCTAACACAACATCTTGCCTCTTCGCTAAAATTATAACTTTAATTTTTTTTACATAAAATTCCCATATGCGAGATTTAGCAACAGCAATCACTCTGATGACTTCGGGAGTCTCTGAGCCTTATGACCTCTGCGTTGATTCCAAGGAATTCCACGCTTAAATTACGCAAACTGAGTGTCAACGTCAGAGCGCAGAGTTCTGAGTAGATTCCTCAGTGCCAGTGTCTACCTAAAAACCGACATGCGTGATAGAGTGCCAGCCAAGGAATTTAACACATCCGATTGCCTGCCCACTGAGGAGATGGAGCAGTGAAATGTAACTAGGGTGCACGTGCTGGGTGGATTGTAACAACACCGGAGCACGGAAGGTGGTGGCGGCGACTTGTGGATATCTTCACCCCGCAGTGGATTGACCATGGCGATAAGAAAACTTGCTCTGATGAATACATGGCGGATATGATGGCGGATAGCTTTCATAGCTTTTCGGCATTGGGCACTGATAACAATGTTAACGGTTGTAGTTCAGATTAAGAATGTATAAGGTGTAGTTCAAGAACAAATGAGACATAGAGCGTAGTGAATAATATTATTGCGATGAAACACACACAATGTCTTTCATACGGTGTATTGGGATGAAGATATTTTGTGCATTCATATATTTGAAAAAAAAACATTTTTTGTAGGTGGTTGTAAGTATGTGAAGTGCACATAACTGAACAAATGTACAGTAATTCCTCGTTTAACGTGGTAGATGCATTCCTGAAAAGTGCAACATCGAGCGAAAAATGCTTTCAGCGAAAAAATTTCCCCATAAAGAACGTCACGATAAAGTTTGGCGAGCTAAGATGTACTACTACGCACACACGGTGAGATAGCGAAACAAACAACTCAGGGTATGCGACCGCATTACTTATATCATTCCATGAACTGTATCGTACCTCTCGTCCACGCAGCTCAAGAAAGTAATTCGCCGTTGACCACTACAGAAACTGAGTTATATCAGCGCGTGTTCCGCGTTATAACGGGCGAGTTTAGCATTATAACGGAGGGGGCAGGGGGCGTTCCGCGTTATAACGGGCGCATTCTGCGTTGTACGAGGAGTGTTTCTCTAATGGAAAAAAACGCGTTATAGCGAAACGCATTGTGTGAACACCACACGTTAAGCGAGGACTTGCCATATATGGATACTTTACACAGCGCACCCATCAGCCGCTGGGTTTCTGCGACACAGCGGTGGTGCTGGGCAATTGGGGGCTCTAAGCAAGAAACTCCAAGTGATGTAACAGGAGAGATGGACGAGATTGAGAAATGAAAAGATGAGAGAAAAGAGGTATAGATAAGGCAGAGATGTAGTGAAATAAGAGATGTAGACAAGAGGTTAAATATGGAGTTGGTTGAGGGAAGAGATTATAGGGATGATAGAGATAAATTAGCTTTGTTGCGTCATTTATAACTTTATTATAATTTAAATTTGAGCTGATATATTGGTTCACCCTTATTATTTTCATGAATCCAGGGCCCCTTGAGCTGTTTGGGGCTCTAAGAATTTAGTTTTGATTGCTTATGCTTCGTGCCATCACTGCTCCCGCAAAATCCAAATCGCCCCGTGATGCTGAAAGTCCAGAAGGAAAAACTGGAGGACACTTCCACAAATCAGATTTTATCCGACTCCGCGTTGAGGCCCCCGCTTTCCCTGGATTCTGTCTGCCACAGCAGAGGATCTATTCGGCGTGTCACACAGCCGCACCCACGTGGCATTTTAATCCTTGATGAGGCCCACGATCAGGCTATTCCAGAAGCTGGAAGAACGACCAAAATTCCCAGGTGACTCGCGGTGGCATGCTGAACAAAAATTACACAACCACAGAGCCAAGTCCGATCCCAATTGGCTCTGCGGTTGTTTTGGTTAATATTGTTTTGTTTTAATTTAATTGCATGGAATCGCAGAAAAAAGCCCCCTGGAGGCAAAGTGAAGATCTATTTGAGTAAGGTGAACCGAAGAAAAATAATTTTAAAAAACCCAGCTACAGCCACGTTTGTCCAGCTGTATGATGGGGGTGTGGAATACTTGGATTAAGCTCTGCTTACATTGTTTTTGATGCGACAATCTCGTTCTGCCCCGCGCATTCCCGGGATGTTTGAGTGACAGTGTACACGGTGGAGTTTATGATCCCCCCCCCCACTGACAGCCCGCGCATCCCAAAATCTGACCCTCACTGTGCACAGACACGTGCCCTTCTTTCTTTCTTAATTGGTTTAAACAACAACAACAACTTTGCGCGCGTGTTGTTGTTGTTGTACGTGTGTACATCCGCGCAGCCCTTTTGTCAGCTTCTACCCCACGAGGGCCTGCCCACGCCGTGTGGGTCATGGGGGGTGGAGGGAGGGATTATTTGACCGCACTTCTCCAAGACCGGTTTGGTCAGCGCTTGTTGTTGGCGAAGGCATGGGGCCATAGACGTTGGAGCGGAGTGCAGTACAGCAGGGGATTGGGCTGCACTGCCAGTTCTGGTGACAGTGGAGATCCACAGCAGCCTGGATGCCTGTTGGACACCAAGGCCGTAGCCGTGGAGTCAACATTGGGGGGGACCAAATCTTCCAGGGGGTCTGGGGGTCCCCCCCCCCAGAAAAAAATAATCTAAATTTGAACAGAATTTCCTGCCATTTCCTGCCTAAAATATTTAAAAATTCACTAACACATAGGATGGACTTTTTTTTTTACAATAATGTCGAATAGTGTATTGTATTACATTGCTCTGTTTTTTCTTTTTTTACCTTTTCTTGTTTCATTGTATGTAATGGCAGAGATTAGGGATTAATAAAGTACAACCATAACCACAATCATATAAACAGAAATCTATTTTATAACAATATATTGGGGGGGGGGGGGGGGGACATTTTGAGCATATTTGAATATATATATTATAATTACGGCCTTGTTGGACACCCATCCTAGCACTCTCCTGGGCCCAACACTGTTCTGCTTCCCGTATTTGGCGAGATCTGGCGCCTTCTGGGTGAATTTGTCAGTGGTGGTTAAAGTGATATATTAATGTCTTAATCGAGCAGTTGATCCATTGTGTTGGGAATTTTACCAACTAATAAAGTAGGCGAGTGAGGTTTTGCTTCGTCGTATATATATACATCATGTTAAACGTGTCTATAAATGTTGTAAACATATAGACTCAAACACAACTTAGATAACGCGTGTGTTGTACGATGCTGAGCAGTTAGTAATGCGCTGCGCTCTGAACCCTAGCCACCTGAGTTTGATTCCCGGCCATGGCTAAAATCGGTGGTGAGTAATATCTTAACTTGTATGGGGCGCGTAACTACCTTGAACAATCTGTGTCCTGAATTTGATCAAACAAACCCCGTGATCAATACCTTATCCTTCATCCAGCTCATGGATACGAAACAATGGGCTACTCTAAGAACATAACCAAGACTAACATTGGATTGCCGTTTCTGGATACTGGAATTGATGTCGCCCTATGTCGAAAAAAGATTGGTATATATTACACAAGTTACCTGGCTAATTCGTTAGTGTTAATTCAATGTAAGGAAAAAAATACAATCAAGAATACGAACAATATTTGTTGTGACTTGGTGACAGACAGATTGAGAAGCTCGCGATCAGAAGGGTGTGAGTTAAAATCCTGGTTGGGTTGGCGGGGGTTGACTCAGACCATCCATCCCTCCGGGTTCCATAAAACAATAGACCACATGGTTACGAAGTCACCAGCGGTTGTTTTTCCTATGGAGAGACTCGCCCCTGCCATAGGGTTGTGGAATTTCCACCCGTTGGTTCAGGGCCGCAAACAGGAGCCGAGCAACCTCCCGAGCGCTCTGTCGTGCAGGAAAGAACCGTTTCGAAATCACGTGTATTCATATGTAAATCGATGCACTGACTCATTAGCAACAACAACATAACAGCTCCATACAAACACACCTGCTCTTAGAAGCTGTGAAAGTCAAGGTTAGTCGCCTATTCCAATTTTGCTTTTTTTATTTTCGAGCGTGTGCTTGCGGGTCTGCATCTCTCCATGTGGGTTCTCGTCAAAGTCAGTTCCCGCTGCTTTCGGGGGTCGAACTCTGCAGTCAGGCGAGTAGGGTTAATGGAAAAGCGGACAGGACCACCTGACGTTACACTGCACGGACACCTGAATCATGAACCGCATTTCATTCTTCCGCGTCAGTGGAGAATGGAAGGATTGCGTGAGGTATCATAATTTAAATGTCCGTAGCGAGAGAAGATGAAAAAATTAAACAACGAATGCATCTGCTGTAAAGGCAATGTGGCTTACAATATTTTTGGGTCTTTTGGTAAAGTCATGTAGATAAGTAAAAAAAACTACTGTTTGTTCATTCTAGATTTGAAGCTTTCGTGACTGCAAGGATTCATATTCTTAGGTTTTTTTGGTAAAGTCACGTAGGTAAAAAATTAAAATTAAAATTTATAAAAGTAAAATAAAATAAAAATAAAAATCACGACGTTTAGGAGGCAACACAAGCTTCCGTCTTCAGGTGGAACCGTCACAGCACGCTTGCTGTATCAAGTAAATGAGAAATTCCAAGAGATACTACCCCGTATATATACTGGTTGAGGGGGGGGGGTGAGCCAGGACAGGCCCCCTTATTATTCTTATTACTGTTTGTTAACCAAAAAACTACGACGTATCATAGTTTACTTACATTAACATCAGCTGCCCCGCCTATGCTGCTGACACTTGGGCGACGCCCATTTTTAAACCTTTACAAACAGTTTGCCTTTAGAGTCTAACCCCCTTTTCCTGATGACGAACGCTTGTGTTGCGATCGAAAAGTCGTAGTTTTTTGCTATTTTCTTTGAACCTATCTACGTGACTTTACCGAAAGACCCAAAGAATATGAATGTTTGCAGTCACGAAAGCTTCAAGTCAAGTTTTGCCTTTCATTAGTTTATGCTTTACATGTGTTACCAAATAACTGTTTACTAGTGTACTAAAGCTGATTATCATAGTTTTTATTATTTACATACTATGATATTTAAAGAGACTGGAAAACAAAACAATGAATAAAGACAATAATACATAGCAGAGGCTTTTAAAATAAAGGATGGTCCATTTATAGATACCCCACTCAACTAATTTATAGGGGAAAATACATTTTAATTCAAGGCCTCTGCATATCTCCCGCCAATATGAATGCACTTAGATATGTATTTTAACTCTCTCTCTTTTGTCAGATGCGAAGCCATTGGTTGTCAGAGTTTATGCTTTATATTTCTTGACATAGCATACTCAACTCAAGCTGATAATCATATGTTTTGACGTTATACTTTTTTGTAATAACAAACCTACAGTATTTCCATCACCGTTGAGAAGAAACATAGCAATTAGAAATCAGTCGGGTATCCATTAATGGATCAGCCTGTACATTTAATTGGAATTAAAACTGAAATAAATACCCCAATGTGTACAAGCTCAAGGGGATGATCGTGTTTTGATCTGCAAGGAATAACGCCTCAGGCTTATATTTGTCGGCTTTGTTTAATTACTTATCAAAAACACACCATTGCTTTTGAAAACACATTCTTTGCAAAGCTAATATTGACAAGTTATCAAACAGTGCGCTCACAAGACGCAGCTTAAAGGGTTCGCAAAGAATGTCATGCCCTTTTATTGACATTTTGTTCATAAATAATATGTAGGACATTTGTTTGCTTTAATTTCACTTCGTAATAATAATACACGTACTGCGCTGTGCTATGAATTCTTTTTCCTGAGTTCGATTCCCAGCCGTGGCTGACATTGGCGGCGAGTGACATCCAAAAAACTACCCCCATGACTGACAATGTAAGGGGAGGCCCTCATCCAGCAGTGGATTTGACATCAAGATTATCCTTGCCCATACAGCCCATTCATGAAGTGACTTTATACAATCACCTGTGTTTATAGTTTTATACATATGTAATAAAAGGACTCGAACACTTCTCTCTGTCTTCGTGTCTTTATTCAGGTTCACGTCTTTACCCACACGGCACTCTGTTATAACTCCTGTATTTGTAGCCCCCGGCTATTCACTGCTATTATAGCTTCCTCTCCCCTCTGACTCTCTGCTTCATCTACTGTAACCTCCTCCCTGCAGACTCGCTGCTACCCCTATGCAGACTCCCGCTGCTACCCCTATGTGCAGACCCTCTGGCTGTCACTGTATGCAGACCCGCTGCCCACCCTCTCTGTGCAGCCCCGCTGCTGACTGCAGCCTCCTCGCTGCTTCGGGTCGGTCACCGCTGGCCAACGGTGCCGATCCTCGCTCCCCCCGTGTTCGTGGCGATCTCGCCACACCCCGCTTCGCCCTTCGTGGCCTTCCTCTGTTCCTGGTTCCCCGTCACTCCCCTTGCTCTTCCGGTTCCCCTCCTTCTATACTCAACCCCTCTGCCCCCCACGTGACCTAACTCCTCCCCCCCTGACGGCGCCTCAGAAGGGCCGTTTACAACCGCATTACATCACCCTCCCCCCTAAAGAAAATCCAGCCGACCTCGGCTGAATTGCAACCTGAAAAGCAATGCGGGTGTAAAGGGCCAACACGCAAAAAGACACGAAGCATTGAAGAACATTATAACAATAACACAACACAACACAATCTAACGAAACGTGAGGGATTTCGAGCGAGTACGGGTAGCCGGGCCGTCCCGGACGGTCGGCGGCCCACCCGCCGAGCGGGAACGTGGAAGGGTTTTAGGGGCGACGGGCGCAAGTTCTTCCGTCGCCATTGGAGGCCCGCCACTGTCCCGCTCGCGTCCAGAAACATCCCGTACTCGCGTCCGCGGAGGGATAGGAAGAGCTGCAGGTCCCGTGGGTTCTGCGGCTCCGGTCGGCGTCCCACAAGCGGAAGGTCCTCCTCCCTGCGCTGTCACGGCCGGATTGTCTGTGAAGGGTACGACAGGCGCTCTCGCAAGGTCAGCAGACACAGGCAAGGTCGAGTCGGCAGCAACAGACCCCGGCAAGGCAACTTCGGGAGATGACGCATCCGGCCGTGGGGCAATGTATGGCTTCAACCGGGACGTGTGCACGAACCAACGCCGTGCACCAACCTGAACACGCGCCGACTGTGGGTTGGGAACCTCAATGAGGCGGACCGGACCCTGCCAAGGTCGATGTAATTTAGGAGATGTACCTGGCCGCACCTGTGGGCAATGAAGCCAGGCCAGGTCCCCCTTTTTCCAGGGACACTCCCCCTTTGAACGTCGGGCACACCGCTCATTCCTGGCCTGAGCCTTGGCAGTAGCCATGCGGGCATTTTCCCTCGCCTCAGCGACACGCCGAACGTTGTCCTTAATATACTCAGGAAGAGGCTTAACAGGCCCCCTCGCACCGGTTCCCAACTGGTCATGAATCGGCGGCACGTTCTCACGGCCGTACATAAGGAAAAACGGCGAGTATCCAGTAGCCGCGTGCGGCGTCATGCGATACGCCGAAAGCACCCCAGGGATATGCAAATCCCAATCAGATTGGTTTTCCCCGACTGTATGGCACAGCATGGCGGACAGAGTCCGATTCAACCGTTCCACCATACCATCCGTTTGCGGGTGGTAGGGGGACGTCCGTATCTTTTTAGTTCCAAGAGCCGCACACACCTCCCCCAACAATTTAGACGAAAAGTTACGTCCCTGATCCGTAAGGAGCCTCTCCGGAGCCCCTTTGTCCATTACATACCCAAATAGAAAGGCGTCAGTGATAGACGCCGCTGACTGGTCAGGCAAGGGCCAGGCCATCGGCCAGCGAGAGAGGTACTCCACCCCCACCAGTAAATACTTATTCCCTTTAGCTGATGGCGGAAAGGGTCCCAAAATATCTAACGCCACCAGCTCATTAACCCGAGATACTTTAATCGATTGTATCGGCGGAACATATGGATGTTTAGGCGGCTTACGGCGGGCACAATCGGGACACGCGCGAACGTGACCGACGACATCCGTCGTCATGCCGTGCCAATAATAGTCTCGTTGCAGCGTCAATAGGGTTTTCTGCACCCCCAGGTGTAAAAGTGTGTCACAGTGCAAAGATCTAATCAGCTCATAGCGCAATGACGCGGGCACAACGAGACGCCAGTGTTCCTGTATCCCTTCCCTCCACATCAGTAACCCATCTCGGAGAGCAGTTTCCGAATTACCACCCGCACCGACTTCCTTACCCGCCCTCTCCGTTCGTTTCCGTAACGACACCAAAGAATCGTCCAACATTTGCTCCCGAATCCACACAGACCTTGGAAGACGCAAAATCCCGTCAGCCGGTCCCCCTTCAACCGGTCCCGGTGTAAGCGGAGGTTCGAGAACATCCACTGCCCGCGCGACAGGCTGAGGGGGGGGCTGAGCCGGTCCACACCTATGCGTCCCCGACGCACACGCACAAGGGGATTGTTGCGGCAACCTGGACAGTGCGTCCGCGTTAGCGTGACGCACACCCTTCCGATGGTGAATTTGGAAGGAGAATTCTTGCAACGTGTCCAGCCATCTCGCCAATTGTCCGGATGGCTGGTCCATCTTAAGAGCGTACTGCAAGGCCGCATGGTCCGTTCGGACAATAAACGACCGACCGTACAGATACGGTCGAAATTGGCGGAGAAAATACACAATAGCCAAAAGTTCCCTGCGAGTGACGCAGTAACGAGTTTCCGCGGGAGACAAAACCCGACTCCCGTACGCCACCACACGCTCAACACCACCTTTTGACTGGGACAACACCGCCCCAATCCCGGTGTCACTCGCATCAGTATCCAGAATGAAGGGATGTTCAAAGTCTGGATAATCCAACGTCGGCGCAGTAGCCAGTAGATCGCGCAGGCTCCGAAACGCCGCCTCCTCCGGCGGTCCCCACACAAATTTGTGCCCCTTCCCAGTAAGGAGATGCAAAGGCCTGGCGATAGTAGCGAAATTCGGAACAAACCTCCGGTAATATGAGGCGAACCCCAAAAACCGACGCACATCACCCACCGTGGCGGGGGTTGCCCAATCCCGGACACACGCAGTTTTCTCTGGATCCGTGGCCACCCCGTCCGCACTAACAATATGTCCCAAGTATCGAACGGAACGTTGCAGTAGATGACATTTCTTAGGCTTGAATTTCAAATTAGCAGAACGCATTCTGGCAAAAACGGCCTCCAACCGCAATAAATGCTCATCAAATGTGCGGCTGAAGACAATAATATCATCTAAATAAATGAGACATGTCTCCCACTGCAACCCCGTCAATACCAACTCCATCAATCTCTGAAAGGTGGCAGGGGCTGCATTCAACCCCATCGGCAGACAGTTAAATTGGAACAACCCCTGCGGCGTACGGAACGCTGTCTTTTCCCGCGAGGGCTCGTCAAGGGGAAGCTGCCAGAAGCCCGAAGAGAGATCTAGCGTTGAAAAAAACTTAGCCCCTGACAAGGCGTCGAGAGAATCGTCCATACGCGGCAGGGGATACGCATCTGCCACCGACACTTTATTCAACTTCCGAAAATCCACACAAAATCGTAATTTACCATCTTTCTTTTTAACCAACACGACAGGCGCGCCCCACGGGCTATTAGACGGAGATATAATATCCGCTTTCAACATGTCTTCCACTGCCCCTCGCACGTGCTCACGCTCAGCCGGACTCATCCGACGCGAGTTCAAGCGGATAGGGGCCGCGTCCCCCGTTTCGATGTGATGAGAGAGCAGCGAGGTGCGTCCCAAGTCCAAATCGTCCGAGCTAAACACATCGGAATAGCTCGCTAATAATTTATGAATCGCACAACGCTGCTCAGCGGAAAGGGCCGAATTTTCCGCACATAGTTCGGCGATCCAACGATCGTCCACCCCTCCGTCGTGTGAAACACCACCCACCAGCCCCCCGTCCGGAATGTCACTCTGAGCCGTAAACGCCGTAGTGGCGTGTGCCACAACGGTACCAGCCGGCACACACACGCTTTCAGAACTCGCATTTAACACCTGCAAAAACGGGCGTTGATCCGGACGGACAATGGTTTGCGCCCCCACCAGTGCCAATCCGCCCGTAACAGCGGCGGACGGCGACAGCAAAATTCCACAAGCACCCTGCCGACCCGGAACCGGCTTCCGGTATCGTAGGGGAATGAGCATCTGCGAGCCAGGTGGAATATCAACTGAAACTTCCGATAACGCCTGCACCTGGGCAACCGGAGCCGGTCGCCCCCAGGTGGACTGTAAAAACGCCAATTTGCGGCCCCCTGGTAGTTCAATGCAATTTTCATTGATTCTAATTAGAATGGGCATCTTAGCCAAAAAATCCGTGCCCAACAAGCAAGGGACCGCCAGGGACCTCGAAATTAACACAACGCCCGAGGCCGAGACCCCCCCGATAGAAATATTAGCGTCCACCTGTCCCACGATGCCCATACTACCCCCGTTCGCAGCGATGCAGGAAGCGTAAGCCGGCCTCACGGCCCCCGGTGGGATGTTCAAAAGATGGAATATGACATCCGAAATAATGGTCGCGGACGCCCCGGAATCCACCAAAATACGCACGTCCACCCCTTGGATCGACCCCGGTACAGTGGACGAACCTGTAGCGGCCGCGACAACCCGCCGAGCCAACTTACGCCACTGCGTTATCGAGCGACAAGGCGCAGATACTGGCCTCCCATATTTTAGAACATCCGCGTCGCACAACAACGGCGATGAGTGAGGTGTCAGGCCTTGCCGGGTGTCTGGTGCGCACCGACTTGCCTGTGCCGGAGGGTCTTTCTTTGGGACGTCCGCGATCGAGGCCTCCTGCTGGGGCGGCCCCGGAACCCGGGCCCAGCAGTCCCTGGCATAGTGGCCCCGACGGCCGCAGCGGAAACAGTCGACGTCAGGTCGGCGCGCAGCAGGCACCCCGTCCCGACGTGGCCGCGCCGGCGGCGGAGCCCGCAGCCCCGGCCCGCTTCGAGCCGGCCACGGAGTGGAGGCGGCCGACAGCTCCTTTGGGCCGGTCGCATCCGGCACGTACACGGCCTTTGTAGGGTCCCACCCTACGGCCCCCCCATCGACGACAGGACCGCCCGTCCACGCCGTGACTTGTTTCCAGCGGCGGAGATTGAACTGGGCGTCCAAACACTTGGCCGCGGTCCGGGACGTGAGTTTCTCGTGACCGCACGCCGGCATAGGAATGCCCAGATCCCGGGATAACTCCAACATCTTCCCCAAGATGAGAGGTTCCAGCAGGTCAGGCTCCGTCTCCGGGTAAGCGGCCATCGCGAGTTCCAGCACGGCGCCCCTGTACGCTACAGGCGACTCCTCCGGTGCGCGTTGCCGCTGCACGAAGCGGCGATGGGCGTCATCCGGTGGCTCGTACGCGTCCGCCATTTCGTCGAACACTCCACGCAATGTTTTCTTCTTCGCAGCTTTTATAGAGCGAAAAAAACGAACAGACTCATCGTCAAGGAGAGTCGGAAGCACCTCCAGCGCCTCGGCGTCCGTCCACCTTGCCGTTCGTACCGCCGCCAAAAATCGACAAGCGAACGCACTCCAATCGCCCCCGATGGAGAACTCCTTAACAGTTGTAAGGTGACAACTGCGGCTCCTTGGCCTGCTTCCGTCCGTCACCGACTCTTCCGGCGGCAAGTTCAGCAAGGCGTCGCAACGCGGTGTCGCCAAGATGGCGGACGATCCTCGTGGCGGCCCCAAAATGGCGGCTTCCCGCCTTCCGTGGTGCGCCACGCCCAAGATGGCGTCTTCACGCCGCGTGGCCGATGGCGGCGCCATCGAAGACGACCCGGGCTCCTGCCGATCACCACCATCACCTTCCAACGCCGCCCTTGGCGTGACAAGGTCACACAACTCCGTGATGACGGTTTTTAGGGTCGCCAGTTGCTCCGCCATCCGGGTCCATCTTAAATCTTCGTCCTTCAACGCAGATGGGTCGGACGCAGCGGCAACCTCCTCCACACCCGGGCCCTCACGGATCTCTCCCTCCGCCGAAGTGAAGCCGACCTCAGGAGGAAGATCGTCGTCGTCCGATGATGAAGCCGACGCCGGAGATGGGATATTCTTCTTCCTCAGTTGTTTCGCCATGCCGTTTCACTTCTGACTCCAGTGTAATAAAAGGACTCGAACACTTCTCTCTGTCTTCGTGTCTTTATTCAGGTTCACGTCTTTACCCACACGGCACTCTGTTATAACTCCTGTATTTGTAGCCCCCGGCTATTCACTGCTATTATAGCTTCCTCTCCCCTCTGACTCTCTGCTTCATCTACTGTAACCTCCTCCCTGCAGACTCGCTGCTACCCCTATGCAGACTCCCGCTGCTACCCCTATGTGCAGACCCTCTGGCTGTCACTGTATGCAGACCCGCTGCCCACCCTCTCTGTGCAGCCCCGCTGCTGACTGCAGCCTCCTCGCTGCTTCGGGTCGGTCACCGCTGGCCAACGGTGCCGATCCTCGCTCCCCCCGTGTTCGTGGCGATCTCGCCACACCCCGCTTCGCCCTTCGTGGCCTTCCTCTGTTCCTGGTTCCCCGTCACTCCCCTTGCTCTTCCGGTTCCCCTCCTTCTATACTCAACCCCTCTGCCCCCCACGTGACCTAACTCCTCCCCCCCTGACGGCGCCTCAGAAGGGCCGTTTACAACCGCATTACACATATATACACACCTGTGTTCATTCAGATGCTGTCTTTCCGACAGACCTGTTCTTCACCTGAGGACGGCTGCTTGCGTTGTGGCCGAAACGTCGTGAGAATTTTACTGTTTTATTTTTAATATTTTATTATTTCCCTTCTACGTGACTTTACCGAAAGAACCAAGAAGATATACACACCTTGCGAGACAACGTTTTAACATGCCCACAACAACAGGGCAACGTTCGAAGCAGAAACGTGTGTACGTGAAAGCCGCCTGCCAATTGTTTACGCACGGTGGCTGCACCACAGCACACACAAATGAGTGCACGGGACGGTGTTAGGCCGGCGCACATTCCCCCGGTGCCTGCATTGTGCGCGAACTTTTTGATTTGTATCGAGGGACCCAGACGAACTGCTTGCAGGATGTGCGGGCACAGGAGGCACGGTTGGCTTGACATGCGACTTGCCGGTGGAAAAAGGTGTCATAATTGGGACGCTCCGTTTGCCTCGACGACTTCCACCCTCTCTCATGGGGAGGCCCATGAACCACGCCGTACATGTCGGCGATCATGCGGGGGTCCGGCACGCGGAGCATGAGGGCGGAATGAGAAACACACGGAGGGAACTCACGAAAACGCACGGCACAAAGGAAAACACGCACACCTTAGCGGGCATGATTTTCTCTGGTATCACGTTCCAGTGCCGGGCTTTTGTTGTTGTTGTGGTGGTGGTGTATGCTGCGCTGGCCACCCCCCCCCCCCCCAAAAAAAAGGAAAATGCTGAATGAAACCTCTTTGTGTCACCCCACGCATGATGTGCTACGTCTCGCTATGCTCAGGTATACACACGTCGCTTTGTTTTTTACGAAGCCGGATTGGTCAGACCTGGCCAGAAAGTTAAAATATAAAGAAAACGTTCTTTGTACTCAATCCGAGGTGTTGTTTCCAAGATTCAACACCGCGGTTATGACCAACTGAAAGTAACTTTTAATTTCTAGTAATTACAATGATGATTTTAATGTCTGACTAAAAGTTTAGCGTTTACATGTTTTGCTCACAGTAATTGTTGTTGTTTTACTTTGGATTCCAACATTCTGAAACCCGACTAAGATTATATTCACAAAGATACAAGCAAATATTAGGTTTATTTTTTATTCCTACAGAATATAGGCAACATTCGGAATATTTGTCGAGTAATTACATGGAATTTACGAGGACCTTGCGCTCTCGGGTCTTCTTTTACCACCACTTGTATATTTCTGAACACATTTATGCGTCTTTATTGAATGCGGCTTGCCATTTCCCACACATAATCACCGTGACTTGCTGTTGCATCGATGCCTCCACAGCACGCACATTGCATTCTTGAACTAAATCTTTATTTTTAATTTAGTACCGAAACCCACCTCTCCCCCACTGGGTCAGCCAGGGTCAAGGGCCTGTCCAAGCTGGCAAGAGAAGAACATGAAATACGTGGAGCCAGCAAAACTAATCTTTATCTCCTCATCACGTCAGCCCCGAATGAAAGCTGGATCATTTATCAAAACACACGGCTCTTCCAACGTGGCCTTTGGAATTCTTTTGTTTCATCAGTGGAGGGATTTTCAGTTTAACACGTAGGCTTTCGCGTCCAATATTATTAATAATCAACGTTTTTGGGTTTAGATCGCGTTATTTATAAATGTGTCGTAACCCTCCACCACCCGACACGGCCAATCAGTAAAAAAAAAGTGTCACGTTGACAAAAGACAAATAGTTCACTGCTTTAGCCCACCGGTGTGTTGAAGCGTGATTTTCATTTGTGCGAGTCGTTGTTTAAGGGGAGAAAAAAAACAATAATATTCATGACCGTTGATCTCATCCTGAAAATGTTCTAAGTAGTAATCATTTATCAATCAATCATTCCGCACCGCAACATGTGAACTTTGTAACTGTGCAGCGTTGCCTGATTACGTGATGGCTCACAACTTCACATGAGCTCATGCAGGTATGTCATAGTGCGATAACTATGGAGGGCAGTCCACGACGTTTGAAATGCGAGTGCCAAAATTGCGCGGAAATATGATTTGCTTTGCCTCTTCGGCAAATATCTCGAGTTTCCAAGAAATTCTCACCTCAAGTCAGCCGAGCTAAAAAGAGATTAGGTTAAGAGCGCAGCTACATCTGGATTAAAAATATATTATACACTCCCGCGTCACGAGCGCTTGATTCTCCACTTCATTACGACTGCTGGAGCACTGCAAAACCAATCAACGCAAACCCTCATTTCGATCATCTATTAGGCATAGCCATGGGTAATGGACCCCTGCTAACACTGATCACTTGCTCAACAGAAATGAGGAGTTTGTGCTCTGCAGCTGTTATGCCATGTGTGTATGGGCACATGTGTGTATGGGCACACGTGTTTATGGGCACATGTGTGTATGGGGGGGAGCGGTGTAGCGGTTAGCGCGCTGCGCTACGAACCTGGCGACCCGGGTTCGATTCTCGCTCACGGGCCAACATCAGTGACGATTATCTGAACCGGCGCTGGGTCTCCCCTAGGTTGACTCAGCTTTAAATGTGTCCCTGGTGTGTTGTGTAAACATTGGTCGGTTATTGCTTCGTGCCAAGCAAGCAAACATTAAAATGTGGTAACACTGTTGTAACTCGTCCGAGAAACAATTGGCATGTGCCCATGGTGCAGAAGCGAAGTCTGCAATTGGGAGGTCTAGTTCTGACCTGTGCCGAAAAATTCTGGTTCTCGTCCAAAATACTTGACCTTAGACCTCGCGCTTTAAACATTGGGGGGAACAGTTTACGCAGGCACCGGTCTTTTCTTTTCTCCCTTTCTCTCTCGCAAGAAGGACAACGAACACCATCTGGCACCGCACACATTGGCACCCTGTGAGTGAACAGTCAAAAGGTGCTCATTTATTATTGAGAATAACAATGGCGCACAGAGACCTCAACATGGACGTGAGCAACAGAAGTGATCAATGTCGATGGCTCAGTGTAGAACAAGGCATTTCGGCCTTTGTGAGCACGACGTTTTGTTGAACTTCCTTCGCACCGTACATAGCCAACCGTGCTCATCGGAGCACTGAGCACATGGCGCTGAGTCGGCCAATTGGGCCAGCGGCTGCTTTCGAGTTTGGAAGGAGAATCGTTCCCAAATCCAAGCCCAAAATCCGAGCCTCTTTTGCGAGCATTTGTTAAGGTATGTGTTCAACAGCGTTGTCATCTGCCCACTGACTACACGTGACAGTGTCATGGTCACTCGTGCACATGCGGCCACGCGCCTCGAGGCAGCCTTCATGCAAAAGGGAGCTAGAGAAGTTGGACAGGAGCTCCCCTTCTCGCGACGGAAGTGTTTCTTGGCACGGACGTTTCGGACTGAAAATCGCTTCCAGGGGTGGAGCGATCGTGTGCCACCGTGGCTCACGTGCTGCACGTGCCGAGTTCGATGCCACGCCACTCGTTGTACCACCCTGGCACATCACCAGCTCGTACTGACCAGTTCTAGATTTGAAGCTTTCGTGACTGCAAGGATTCATACTCTTAGTTATTTCGGTAAAGTCACGTAGGTAAAAAATGAAATTAAAATAAAACAATAAAATCACGACGTTTCGGAGGCAACACAAGTCTCCGTCATCAGGTGGGACCGTCACAGCCAGATTTGCTGCATCAAGTGAGGGAGGGATTCCCCCTTGTTGCAGCAAATCTGGCTGTGACGGTCACTTGATGCAGCAAATCTGGCTGTGACGGTCCCACCTGATGACGGAGACTTGTGTTGCCTCCGAAACGTCGTGATTTTATTGTTTTATTTTAATTTCATTTTTTACCTACGTGACTTTACCGAAAGAACTAAGAGTACGTACTGACCAGCTTGGCGAAGTATAGCGACTGGGACTTGCATGGCCGACACGGTGTGAGGAGGGCTTCATTTAACAGGGGATTCACAAATAGATGTACGTTATTTTACATGTTTAATTCGTAGGTTTTCAGTGAAGTGAAAAAAGTAAAACTCAAAATGCACTGGCTAATTGTACATATAAGTATGGTAAGTAAATCCAACTTTCTTTACTTTTCAATATAAATTAACCTCAATACACTGAATATTAAACTTACAGGCATCCCTGCCTTATGATAATGCGTTAATAATAATACTCAGACACGTATTAGCCAAAGCAAGTGTTCGCGCTCGTGTGTGTTATAATTGTTGTTCTTAAACTTTTGACCTGAACAGCTATCAACCAACTATCGCTGTTCGGGATTGCCTGTGCATTGTGTGTGAGTCTCGGAGACGCTTGGGTGTACAGAGAGACGGGCGGACAGGAATGACAGCATTTTGGAGTTATGTTGCATTGACCTTTCCTTTTGACCTGAAAGCCATTCTATGTAATACGATGTACACCCTGAACATCCTCTCAAGCAGCTTTACGGTGTGCGAAACGTAAACTAGTTTGCTCTTAGGCACGCTAAACTGACGCGCATGAGTTTACAAGTTGTCGTGACACTGTCATTTGGCATTGACACATTGGACATGCCTTGGGTTACTTAAAATGATCATTTATTTCCACCTCACCGTCTTATCTTCTCGTATCACTCTACTCGCACAGGTCCCCGCAGGATGTTGGGAATGGTGTGATCTTGAAATTAATCCGGGAGCGGACTGGGAGTCGGTGGAACGAACACAACCATCGCTGTGTTGTGGTCACAACTTCTTGGTTCTTTCGGTAAAGTCACGTAGAATGGAAGGCGCTCTTCCTCCTCCATCCCAGCTTAAATAGACGCTCCAAGCCTGGGGTGTGTCATTCAGACTCTGTCTTCTCGACAGACCTGTTTTTCACCTGAGGACGGCTGCTTGCGTTGTGGCCGAAACGTGGTGAGAATTATTTTTTTATGTTTTATTTTTATTATTTTATTATATCCATTCTACGTGACTTTACCGAAAGAACCAAGAAGATGAATCCCTGCAGTCACAAAAGCTTTCAATCGAAATTTAGTGGTCACAATATACAGGTGTTGGCGATGAGTCAGCAGCATTTAGAATGGAATGTTCTCGAGTTTGGAGGTGATGCATTCTGGGAGGCCCTAGATGAGAAAGCAGCAATAGTCGAGTTAGACTGCGATGAAGGCACGGATGATGCTCACAGCGGCAGCCGGGGTAATGAAATTTGCGGATGGTGGAGTCGTTGAGCGGATGAAAGTGTGAATGAAGCATTGCAGAGTTGAGGTACGATGGAAGTGAACGAGAGCTCGAGATCTGTGGTGATGTTTCATGTTTCACACACTCTCGCCCAGTGACACGTCAGAGTTTAGGAGGTGCCCATTCAAACTGGGCTTTTTTGTTGTTGTTGCGAGTGGCTCTTTTTGGTGATGGGGAATGCTCCTTTTTTGGCAAGGACATATCTTTGAGGTTTTCCTGGCATCCTTTCACAGTGTCTTAAAGTGTTGTTGCATTTCGACGAATTTCAATAATGCATTCCGAGGAATTTAAATTGTATTGCAAACTATGTCATGTTCATGAGCATTCACTCCAGTTTCCATGAACACAGACAAATGGCCAGGATGGAGTCAACCAAACATCTAGCCTGGGTTTTTGAGATCAAGAGTCTTGAGACTCACTGAGGCCTCTTGAGAAAAAGCAATTATATTTTGGGGGAAATGTTTCCCTTTCTGTCGTGGTAGAATATACAAATGGTTACTCATGCCACTGCTGGCGGGATGGTCACATGTTCCGTCTTCAGGTGGAACCATCACAGCACGCTTGCTATATCAAGTAAAAATAAACTGTCACAGCAAGCGTGCTGTGACGGTTCCACCTGAAGACGGAAGCTTGTGTTACCTCCGAAACGTCGTGATTTTTATTTTATTTTACTTTTATTAATTTTAATTTTTTACCTACGTGACTTTACCGAAAAAACCTAAGACAATGAATCCTTGCAGCCACGAAAGCTTCAAATCTAGAAGGGATGGTCACAACCAGAGAGAGCTCTGTAGAGCCCATCTATAGGTTATTTGGGCGCCAGGATGGCAAGATGTTAAATATCTCGCCTGGTATACAGGAGGTCGTGGGTTCAAATCTGACCCTCGCGCCTGGATATTTGGAGTTTGCGTGTTCTTCCCTTAGTCGTGTGGATTTTTCTCCGGGTCCTCTGGGTTTTCCCTCCACTTTTAGGAACGTGCGTTTAGAGTATTTGGCTGCGATAAATTTCCACGCGGTAATCCACTTCGTTGGGCTATCATTTGTGGCCAGGTCGATTCTGAAAAAGAGCTACACGGCTCGGTGGGCCTTACCGGGTAAAATAAAAAATAGTTTATAGTTTAGAGTTTATTTCAGCATTAGAAGAGATGGGAGTATTTCAGATTCGCCATTTGCGACCTCACAATCGATTGAATGTGGTGTTGTGTGCTGGGTGGACAGAAGCGCAGGGATTTAAGAAACTTTGCACCATCGTTTGAACTGCCGCGCCTCGAGATTGAGTTGAACTGTTGACCTCTGAATTGCAAGTCCGGTGTGCAGGCCATTACATCACAGCAGTTATCCTGACATTTTTTTCCATGACAATTTTTTTTGAAAAATTAGCCTCACCTTTCCCTCTACCTTGTAAATGGACACAATGTTTTGATAATGACATTGTTTATGGAAGAAATGTGTGTTTTTGCTGCCAGCTTGTGAATTCGTGCCAAGGAGTTGATAACTTGGCTGTCACATCTACATACACACTCCCCCTCTCCTCCTCTGGGTTTTTGGCATTAAATAGCCAGCACAGAGTCATTACAGTTCAGCCAAAATCTCAACGGGGAAATATAAAACATCACAAGTATCGCTACTAATAGATAAAGGATGTTGTTCAGCTAAGGAGATAATGATGCGTCTTCCTTTCATGTCCACAACAGTTCATTACCGTAACAAAATGTCTGCTCTTCAGTTGGATTCCAATATTAAAATTGTATTACTTTATTATGACTATATTTTCTTTTGAAGGACAAAAAATCCCCTTGCATTATCGGTTCAAATAAGTTAGTCTCTTGTTAAAATAAACACAGTACAAGTTCTGCTAGGGGGGGTAGTGGCACAGTGGTTTGTGCACTGTGCTATGAATCCGGTGATCTGAGTTCGATTGCCAGCCATGGGTAACATCAGTGGCGAGCAACATCTGAACTGGTCTTGGGCTCCCCTCTTCACCAGAAGTATGGCCACATTACCCATATACAAACATAAAAACCGCTTGATAATAAAAGTTAGTACACTTCAACAGGAGCCATCGTATGAGTGAAACATGTGGATTGATATAGCCACCAGGTAGCTTCATTACTAAAAGGTAAAGGTGCAACCATGCAAATCCTTGCTCACGCCACTGCTAGCGGAAGGGCCTCCACTCGATGAAGCTCTCGAGAGGCCCCTCTAGAGGGAATTTTGGCCTACTCTTCCACCCTGATCAGAGATCTTGGAAGAGGTGGGAATACCCAAACTTTTCCCCACTGCATGCAACCCACCGAGCGGCTATCTGCGGCTTGTTTATTTATACTGCTGGGAGAATTAAGAAACTTTCTCCGTGTACACTGCTGCATCGAAAGCTCGAACCGGCGACTTTCGGATTGCAAGTGCCAACCATTGCATCACCACAGCAGCATCCACCTTCAACGCCGGTCGTTAATAATTCTGGACAGGTGACAGGTGGGTGACAGCCAGGCGCATCTCTTCTTTGTGCGCATTTATTTGTTGGGTTAAGTTCAGACGTGAACAAGCGTGCGCTCGTGTTTATCTTTTTTGCGCACGCGATCCTGGGCACGGGCGCACGATTTTTCGACAAGATGAATATGCCTTTGACAGTTCTGCCATCAGAGACGATTTTTCTTTTTTGCCATTTTCAAGGCGACACTTGAAAAAGTTTGCTTAAGTTATAACCGCGCGTTTTTTTTGAGAAACCTGGGGGCGTGCGATGGAAGAGTGGCGAACACAACGGAAAACGCACATCGCGAGGCACACCGCACGTTGGAGGAAGTCAAACACTCTGACATTTAATATTTGAAGCGTGACGTTCACTTGATGCGAATTCAATTCAGTTCATCTTGATTTAACCTCGTTGAGGATCCATTGACGACACACGACTCTTTTGTGAGGCTGACCTGGGTCAACAAGTGACAACTGAACTAGATTTTCAATCTTGCGGATGTAATGGCCAACTTCCCACAGGATTCTACACCCTAGTTCCCTTCCGTCATAGCTCCCGTTGTTTCACATTGAAACGTGGAGTGGCGAATGTCCACGTTAGCGAATTTCAGACTTAAAAAAAAGTTCGTGATTAAAGTTTTTGGATTAGATCGCGTAAGTTTAAATGTGCCAATCTTAATTTTGGAGCTTTTGTGACTGCAGGAATTATTCTTTGGTTTTTTCGGTAAAGTCATAACCCTCCACCGTGCCATAACCCTCCACCATCCAACACAGCCAGTAAGGTTTGTCACGTAAACAACGCGCCAATTCGTTACTACTTCAGCCCACCGGTGTGTTGGAGAGCGATTCGCATCATCACGTTGATTCGTGTGGGCTGGTGAAGTGGGGGAGGCTTTGACCAGCTCAGTCAGATATCAATCACCACTGTTAGCTGTGGCCTGCAATGGAATTCAGGCTCACCAGGTTCACAGCACAAGGTAAGGACCACTACACCACCACCACCATCACCACAACGTTTACACTTTCTATGAAAATACAATTCTACATTCATTTCACCGACACCTCTAGTTTACATTATTGGGGCACTGGGGGTCACAGTTTTGAGGTCACGCAAAAGCAAAGCAGAGCCAGACGAAAAGTGTGCCATTATGGATAGGCAGGCACAGCGAGTGTCAGGCCGTACCAACGACGTCAGTGGCAAGTTAAAAAGACACTAAACTGAACTATTTTTATTTTACCAGGTAAGGCCCACTGAGTTGTGTAGCTCTTTTTCAGGAGGGACACGGCCACAAATTAATAGCTCAACGAAGTGGCTTATTGTCGTGTGGAAATCTATAGTCGCGGCCAAATAAAATCTGGAGAGAAATACCGGAGGACCCGGAGAAAAATCCACGCGACCACGGGGAGAGAGACACATGCAAACTCCAAATACACAGGTGTTGGGGTCGGGATCGAAACCACGACCTACTGTATATCGGGCGAGGTTGTTAACATCTCGCCTGCTGCCTCTGCCTCACCATTATCACCACAAAACGTTTCACAAACTATTACAAAAATATATACATATGGAAATTATAATCCATAGGAGGTCCCCTTTGGCAACGCATCATTGCACGGAGAACGCTGTGTATGAGCTACAGGTTTCTTGATTCAGAAACTAAAATCTTCCATCTCGGAACTCAATGCTCCAGTGCTTTGTAGTTCTGGAGGGAATTCTGTCCCTGCTTTCATGCAATGCGCCTATCTTCGGGCAGCAGTGTTGTTGGGTATACGCAGTGCCTGAAATGCCAAGCGGTATAGGAATATAATACCGTGCACTGTTAGTAGACGATGTTTATATTTAGAGAGAGGACTCATAATGTGTTTTTTTTCCAGGACATTACCCGATGTACGGATTAAATGACGTACCTTCACACCTGCGTTACATTTGTAGCAAAGAAGCAGTGAACATGTACACTGACTTCCACTTGTTAAATTCTCGCTAAAGGACACATTTAATGGGTAGGATTACACAACGCAGAATCGCGATCAAAGGTGAAATAAGATGTCAGTGATTTATTGCGAAAATGAGCAATGAGGCAATGCTTATCTCCAGTTTACATCCCCAGGCAAGCGGTGGAAATTCCACGTGCAAGTATTTCCGCATGAAAACCACTGTTGACTTCCCCACAAGGTGGTATTATTTTAATCGACCATTGAGGGATGATGGGTGTAGTCAATCCCCAAACACGATGTGAACTCATAACCTTCCCATTGCGAGCCGCTTACTCTTTGTGCAGAGCTACCAAGCTGGAATGACGTTTTGTTTATTCTGTTCTACCCCTGTTGGCTATCCATGAATAAATTCAGCTGTCAACTCTAACTTTGTAAAAAAATATTATGTTAGTTCTCAAGTGCTCTCACTTTGATAATTGTTTTTTTACCCTTTTATCTGGCAACAAAATTGACACCTTTTTTTTTTACAAGGAGTCACGTTTGCATAGACCACAATACCTGCAGTCATAATGCAAACAAAAAACATAACCCTGATAATGTATGCACTGTCCTTTTGTTGCCAGATAAAAGAGTAAAAAAACAATTATAATATTTTTTTTCTGGCAAATGAGGTTCCAATGGTGCTCTCACTTTTCTAACAACAACAAAACAACAACGCGATGCATTTTTTTGTTGCGTGTGAACTATATATAACACGATTTAGCTGCGTGGAAAATTTACTTTAAATTGATTTCAGCTGAACTTAAGGAAGCTTGTTCTAGAGTTGCCTTTCCCTTAATAAAGGACGCTTAAAAGCTCAGATGGCTCGCTAATGCCATCGCACTCGCAATCACACACGGCCCAGTGTAACTCGGTTAGCACTCACGCTGGCCACCAGACCCGGCCTCGGTGTGAGTTTCAAATCCGTCACTTCTAAAAACCTCGTGGCTATTTTCCCAGGATTTCCCCAGGTTAAACTAATGTTGGCTGCACTTGACACATACGCGTTCCCTATGGCACTCGCCACTGCACTCGTAATTGGACTAACACACTCGTACCCTTGCTAGGTCAAGCTCTCTTTTGGTAGAATGTCATCTATATATATAGGGGCAAGTGATTCGCAGCGACTCCACAGTTTCTTTTCATACAGCACACATACAATGCATGTATATATACTTATTATATTATAATATTATATTATTTTATTATGTTTTACTTTTATTATTTTATTATTTCCCTTCTACGTGACTTTACCAAAAGAACCAAGAAGACGAATCCCTGCAGTCACGAAAGCTTTAAATCGAAATATATATACTTGTTTTACAGAGGAAAGTTAAACTATCTGGAGTAGCTCAGAAAATGTTAACTTTTGTTGTGTAATCAGTTTCTAAATACGATATTTGCAATGCACACGAACAACCGTACTCTGCTAGTCCAACGGCGGCTGCCCTCAAATTTCTCAGTGCTGCCCTGGCTGCCCCGGCTCTGCCTGGTGTTCGTTTGGTGCCTGGCTTCCCATTCGTTGCCCCTGGGAGTTACTTAGACGTTGAACTCTGGTGGCTTTGTCTGCATGGACTTGACCTCGTAGGTCCTGGGCTGCGTTAGTGCACTGATGCCCTCATCACACCTCTGTGCGCATGCGCAAATCCACTCGCTGGTGGACGAGGGCCTCTATACACGTGCGGATCGTATCGTGGGAGTTTGCTTGAGCACGGTGTAACGTATGGTGTGTTGAAGCTCTATCGAACCGTGCAGAGCCAGTCGTCCTCATCGGAGGTGCGTCTGGGGAAAGGTGAAGGTGGAGGGGTAGGTGGGGGGTTTAGGACGAGGCCGAACTCTTTCTGATATCAAAAGTCACTGTTGTTAGCCGTGGCCCGGAATGATAGCGGTTCACATCGCTGTTGTCCACCTACAGTGCCACCGCTCCACTTCATACGAATGAATGCTGCTAAATTTTCTTTTGGGGAAGGCAATTGAGATCTTACAAGGCAAAATGTTACGTTTTTACCTGTTGAAAGTTAATTGTAAATGGGCGGAGGGGCGCATGATGTTTCTAATATTTGAGGACTAGTCGAGCCATGGTGCAATAGCACTATGTAACACAATTTTTGTTCCTGGGTAGTAAGTGTTATTTTGTAATTGCTTTTTCCTGAAAAGTATATAAAATGGCTGTTATTCCCCACAAACTTGCTTTTGAGACCAGGACGGTGATATATTTTTAATGTACCTATTTTTTATGAGAAAACGGGCGAATTTGTGTCTTTTCATTCACGTAAAGTCAGAAAAAAACAATATATGAATTATAATTAACATGTATTTATATGAAAGTAATCCAAAATGACTACAAAATATTTAGTAGTGATCAGTGTTTCGATATTTACGATTATACTGTAAATCACTTTCACGAATCAGCCCCCAAATGTAGTCTCCCATCATGTTCTCATTATACTGTCCTTGGTAGCGGCGTTTAAAGTCCAGTATATCCTGGTGGAAGCGCTCGCCTTGCTCCTCCGAGTACGCTCCCATTTTCTCCTTGAATTTATCAAGATGAGCATCAAGGATATGGACTTTGAGGGACATCCTACAGCTCATTGTGCCGTAGTTCTTCACCAGAGTCTCAACCAGCTCCACGTAGTTTTTGACCTTGTGTTGCCCAGGAAGCCACGAACCACTGCGACAAAGCTGTTCCAAGCCGTTTTCTCCTTACTAGTGAGCTTCTTTGGGAATGCATTGCACTCCAGGATCTTATTTATCTGTGGTCCGACAAAGACCTTTGCCTCAGACAGCTTAGGGAAGAAGTCTTGAAGGTACTTGAAGGCTGCCGACTCCTTATCTACAGCTCTAACACATTGTTTAATAAGGCCCCATTTGATGGGCAGTGGTGGCATCAGCACCTTCCGGAAGTTACTCGAAGTTTACTCAGCACTGAATCTATCTGGAATGTTCTGGAAAATAGGTAAATTTCAAAATGTCATTGTCCTGGTCACAAAAACAAAGTTTGTGGGGAATAATAGCCATTTTCTGCACTTTTGAGGCAGAAGCAATTAGAAAATAACACTTACTACCCAGGAACAAATATGTTTTTGTTACACAGTGTAGTTAATGCCTTCGTTACACCAACAGAGGGCAGTGCAAGGAAGCCATGGACTTTTTTTTTAAGTTCTGCCAGTCCCTCGAGAAAGTAGGTTTTTTCCCCCTTTAAATCAACTCTGTCCAAAGCAAATTTTGAATAAATAATTGCCGTGTGGGATGTTCGCGGATGAAATATAACACGACCGTACACACAGCTTCCCCCTTACGCGTACGCGTGCTGATCCGTGCACCCTTCACTGGCCGTCGTGGACCCAGCGAAATGTTTCCGAGGTGACGAATTACACCAGCCGCTCGCTCCACAAAGTCGCCCGTTTCGGGGGTGGGGGGGGGGAAACAACACCTATGTTGCGTCAAAGTAAAGTTTTCATAAAATCACAATGAATGCATTTAAACGTATTTATACATCGCGAATGTTGTATTTGTTTCTTTACAAATTCACAATCGCGAACAATCTCGCCCCCCCCCCCCATTACATGCAAACTGGAACACCTCCACCGAGTCACAGTGGAATCGGTACATCACAATAGTATATTTTTTCCCAAAGTCATCGCTCGTACGCACGCCTTTCAACCCCCGGTGGTGGCTATAGTGGACGTGGACTGGCATGCACTGCGTGAGGTGTTGGCAGGGAGCAGAAGGTCTTTACGCGGTGTAACGGGACTCTTGAACAGTGTCGCAACAGCATGCGCATAAAGCTGGACAGCGTTAAAGCCACGTGCGGTCGTAGCTGTGTGCTCAAGTTACATTTTCCGCTGCTGCCGCTGCTGCTGCGTGTGATCTCTCGCAGGGTCCCCTCGTGTTGTTGAGGTCTCCTGTGTGCTCGCGCCGTCGCAGCAACGGCCCAGCTACCCCGCCGCAACACACCTTGATCACGAGGGAAGGAACGAACATTGATTTTTCGTTTTGTCCGAAATGCCGTGCGGATGCCGGCGGAAAACTCCATTAAAATTCAGGGCAGAAGCGTGGATTATATATTTTTTAAAGGCCTAATATATGGGAGCGGTGTGTGAAACAATATATATTTTTCTCTCGCCTCTCACGAACATCTTACTCATGCATACGTGTGGATATTTCAGAGGTTACATGTAAAAAAAGGTAACATACTTCAAAAGTGTACACCTGAATTTGTTAAGCTCATTTCTCTGTTTACTATTTACTATGGTACTTGCGCTACCATCTTTCGAGCCATGAAATTGTTAAAATAATCATCAATCTCAGAATGCCGTAGAGTAGCAGACAATTAGTAACAAACAACAAAAACACGCGTGCAGTCTAACACAGTGTGGGCCACTTTATTATAGAGCAGGTGGCCGTACTCCAATGGGTGAAAAATGTACATCCTTAGTCTATCCACTCATTTGGGCTGCTTGTCCATACTTCACCAAGCTGGTGAATGTGGGCTGGTTAAGAGGAAGAGGTGGGGGGGGGTTACCCAAGACTGGTTCAGATGTCACTTGCCACTGATGTTTGCCGTGCCCAGGACTATAACTCAGGTGGCCAAATTCAGGGCTCAGCGTGTCCATTATTGTTCCACCATCTCTTACCCATGAATATATCATCCATTATTAAAGGCTCATGATTGAATTGCAGCTTGAACTGCAGGATTACAATGTTGGCAACTGATTCATTGCACTTTCAAAGTGTTTGCCAGAGAAACGCGAAGCTTGAGTGATCTTCAACAGTACATCGTAGAAGCTTACAAATAAATCGCAGCTGAGATAACAGCAAACATCTGGGACTCTGAATCTCGATATGACGAGCGACACCTTACACCAGGCAGGAAACGCGAAGGTTTAAAGGAATAAGAGTCATACGATAGAATCTTCATCTGTGTGTGTGTGTAGTTTTGATCAACCTACTTCAAGCTGCTGTCAAGTTATGATTGTTTAATAGTAGGTGATATTTTAAGGACACTCAATTAATCTCATCAAGTCTTACCACCAACCGCCGCGTGTCCTGAATTAGTACTATGCATCTGGGAAAATGTGATGTGTGCTTTGCTATTGATGGGATTCACAGCGTATCATATGTATGCACGCGAAGTGTTAGTTTCCAACGTGAATGTTTAGATCCACAACAGTTGAGCTAGGAATGTCGAATGTGGGTCCCCTCTAAAGGGGTCTTCTTCAGCTTTGATACATCATGCCAAGCCAACCACAAAGCCTTCTCGAAACCATCGTGGAAGTTTTCCCACTACAGAGTCTCTCAAACGTAACATCACGGTCGCTTTAATACAGTTTGCATTCACGTAATATCTTAGCGTGACCGCATCTACAAAAATGCTCTGCAGAAACAGTGTGCGTATTTATTTGACAACAAAGAGGCAGATCGTTCGTCGGCAAGAAGGATGGTCTTGCTTGAGAAGCTAGCCTTGATCGGGGTCATTGAGTCGTCAGTACGGATGACTCGGGGAAGGCAGAGGAGAATGCGTGATCTGAGTGGCGTCTTCACAATGAGTTCCTCTGCGAGCAAAGTCGCGCTCTCTGCACAGGCTGTTACAGCCCGGCAACTTGCCACCAAGTTTAGCACGCCACTTAGCGTGTCTCGTTTGGCTCAACCATAGCTTAAATAAAAAAAATCCCGAATAAATGTTCACCGAGTGAACCGAAAGTGGAGCACGTGGATCAGGGAAGAAATGCGAATGAGACTTGAACATTGCCCGTTCAGGTAAGCACGGTGAGTGGGCTTGGGAAACCAGCCCTGCCCATCGGTTCTCATCCCTTGTGAAGAGATGATGGCCAAAGGACAAGGCTGGCGATGAAAGTGCAGGCAAAGGAGAGAACTTTGTCTGAGGGGACGATCGCCACAGGAATGAAACACTGTCAGGTCGCGTGCAGGAGTGAGATGGATTGTGGCATCACGGGGACCGTGAGAGATGGTGATGGCATGGGGGAAGCCTTCACTCAGCAGTGGATAGACCATAGCTCGTCACGTTGATGGAGATGCGTCCTTACGTTTCAGCACATTAATGTGCAAGTACGAGTGTAAGCTTAAACCCATCTCGACAAAGATTTCTACCGCTGTTGGCGTACACGGCGCGGCCTCAACTCACCACGGCGATGACTTGGACGTGAGACAGGTGGAGGTGGCGGTGGGGGTTGGGAGAATGGGGCGACTCCAGATTTACTTTGTAACACGAAGCCACCGCATTGTTATTGCTCTTCCGTTGCGTGAGTGCAATGTCCTGCAGGAGGCTTTGCTGAGTTATTTTTTTTTGAAACGCCATGTGCCCTGGCTTCTTAGAGGGGACCCCGCTCGCGTGCAGGCAGCGAGCACACGGCAGTGACCCGTCTGCATCGTCCTTCACCCAAGAAGTCGCTCACCCGCACATCACCCGGATTCGCTGCTCGTTCTTCCATATCGCGCCAACGACAACGTTCGTGCGGTCACGGACTCTGCTGTTTACACTTGGCCGCCGTCTTTCCTCGGTACATTAGCATGGCGAAGGCCTGAACAGAGGCGTCACACGCACAGGTCACTTGAGGTGGGGGTGGGCAGTGGTGAGTGGCTCTCCCCTGGCAATGCGCCCACGGGACCAAACGCAGTCATCGCGGCAGGACGTGGCGACGTTCCGCCTGGATCGCCCGTGCACACTTGGGTCGCCTCCTGTCCCGTGCGGCTTGCGTGGTTGCGTGCGTTTGTTGTGCTCCGAGTCGTTTGCGAAATGAGACTTGGGAGATGCCACCGCCGCTGCACGTGGGTGCAAGGCTAATGTCAAAGAGGGATTTTCGGACCTGATAAGTAAATAACTCTTTTTTTGGGTTGCTAATCTCCATAATTTGCAAGACCGTCTTTTCTGACCAGCATGGAAGAGTAGGCCAAAATCCCTCTGTAGGGGCTCTCCCCAATTCCTTCTGTTGGAAGTCCTCTGTCAGCAGTGGAAATACTTGTCAGGCCTGCATCTTTATCATTTTTATATTTACATCTAGATCTACAGTAATGTGCATTGAGTTTCGGATTTCATACTACTTTGCTTACATAAGTGCATTTCTTTGCTCATACGTTTCTTTCACAATCGGCCAAGTAGCTTGACGAATATTAATGATTTCCCATTGTAGTTGTTGGCCTCTGATTGCCACATTAATAAAGGACGCGAAGGAAAGTGTGCTTTATTACCTAGGAACGCGAAGCAAGCACATATTTTGGCATCAGTGAACTTATAACCAGCGTTGCGCAGGTCATTGCAGATTTGAGCACAGATTAAATTGACTCCTGTTCCGAATGGGATTTTTTTGCAAAGGACTCTACTTTCGATCAAGCTCAGTTTTTTGTTAGCTTTTCAATTGCTTTTCATTCTCACTCGCTGTGTATATTGTTATTGTCTCAAAGACCCATTCGTTTTGGCGCACCTTGACCCGTACTGCATGAGTTTCGCTCTATAACGATGATGATGATGGTGATGCCAGTGTCTCGTTATCGGTATTGTTACAATTCACACACGACTTCAATTGTTTTATTCAGATGGGTATCTCGTATCAAGCCGAAAGAGTACGGTGTACTGGAAAAAATTATGCCCCGCATTAAGCTTGACAATTGCATTGCATTGGCACTGATAAAGTACAGCCCAGTAATTATTAATCCACTGCTGGATGATGACTTCCCTACGGCGTGTCGGCCGTGGGTGGTTGTTTGATCACACTTCACCACGCTGGTCAATGCGGGTTTGATAACGCTGGGTGGCCAAGCGGGTGGGAGCTACAGAACCAGTGCGATAGAACTCGACACTGACGTGAGCCGTGGCCGGGAATTGAACTCAGGATTCCGGGCTCTTGCGCAACGCTCTTACAAATCCATCCCCATCCCCTTCACCACATTCAGAACCATTTATAACAGCGCAGAGGGAGCTGGCAAACAATGCCGCGTACACGGAGCCACACACACACGCCGAACTGACTTTGTTTGGGTAACACTCTCTCACGCGCAAAGCTATTATCCGAAATTAAATCGTTATCTCAGCGTATCACCAGACATGTTCGATCCACTGCTGGATAAAGGCCTCCTCCATCTCATGCGCTGTAAAACTCCGCGTGAGAACCCTTACACTACCGAACTTGTTTCAGTCATCCACGTAGCATCAACCACCATAACTGCTACTATACACGAACCGCATTTCATCGTTCCATCTCCCCGGTGGTCGCCCTTTCTCAGACGCAAAATTGAAAAAAAAACGTTGTCAATCTCCACCGATGGCCCTCCTTTCTCATTGCTCACTCTCATACCGGAGACTGAGCACCCCCCGACAACTCGAGACACTTCCATAATCACCACCACGAATAAAAACAACCACTCTACCCGACGCGAATGGGCCGACCCCATTCATTCGTGCGCGCAACTTTGGCCAATGGAAAAAAAAAAGTTTTGCTCCCCCTTACTCAGCCCAGCCCCAGCGAACACCCCCCCCCCCTTCAACTCCCTCCACCAGCCACCCTCCCATCCCCTCTCTCTCTCTCCCATCCCCTCTCCACCAGCACTCTCCTCACCCCACACCACCACCACTCATGCATATGCACAAACACCCTCGCGAGAAGTCACAGTTTAGCAAGCACACCCCCCTACCCACCCCTTGCTCTGTCTCTCACCTGACCCGTATGTTTTCCCCACCCTACTCTTTGCTCTCCAGTCTCTCCCCCTCCTCGGCAGTTCAGTTACATTAAAGCCAAAGCGTGTGCCGGTGTGTGCGTGTGTGTCTCTCTCTCTCTGTGGTGGTGGTGGCGTTGGTGTTGTGTGCCTAACCGCTCACAACGCAACTTTCATTCTCGTTACCAATTTTTTTTTGTCAACCTTCTATTGCTTTCAAACCCCAAACACTGGCACGTCGCTCAAACGGCTTGGGCGAAGAGACGCGGAGACAGACACAGAGAGAGAGAGAGAGGGCAGCCCACCCCCCTTGCCACGCTCACCCTGCCGGCACCGTTCGTGGCACACAGCGTGGGGCGAGCCGGCAACTGCTTGCTGCTGCGTCGCGGCTGAACGGCAGAGTCCCACAAGGAGTCGGCGTCGCAAAGAACCCTGACCGACTCGAGTTGGGATATGCCAGCGCAGAGGCAGCACCTGCTGCTGCTGCTGGTGCCATGTCTGCTCACCCTGTGGACTCTGAGCGGCGTTGGACTTGCGCAGCAACACCACCACCACCATCAGCACCATCAGCAGCAGCAGCAGCAGAACTTACACGACCCTGCTTCTTACTTCGGATTGCGCCTCGGCCCTAGCCATGACAGCATCATCGTGGCCAACAACGGCGTCCGCGTTCCCTTCGGACGGGCCGTCCACCTGGATCCCATCAATGACCTGGTGGTGCAGGTGCAGCCGGGAGACCGCTGCTCGATCACTGTCCTCGACAACGACCCCCTCTCTCAACGGCCCGGCGTGCTCAGCCCCAAGAAGTTCAGCTGCGATTTCGGCCCCAACGACGTCAAGTACTCCCACTTCGGCTCGCGCAGCCCGGCCAAAGACCGCGTGCGCCTGCAGCTGAGGTACGACACTCAGACGGACACCATCGTCATCCCCTTCATGATCGAGGTCGAGGTGGTGTTCACCCAGCTCGAGGTCATCACGCGCAACATGCCCCTCAGCGTGGAGAAGCTCATGGGCACGAGCGGCCCCATCGACAAGAAGATCCTCGAGTTCACGTACGACCGCGCCAACGAGGTGTGCAAGCTGACGAGCCTGGCTGGAGCCGGGGGGATGCCCCGGTACGGGAGGCTCACCAACGCGGACCACATCGCCAACGGGCAGATGCTCACCTGCCAGGACTTCATCACAGCCAACATTCGCTACCAGCACACGGCCGCGACGGCATCGCCCAACCGCGACTACATCCCCATGGTGGTGGAGCTCTCCGACAAGGACGGGAACCTCCTGAAGCAAGAGTACTTTCAGATCATGGTGCGCATCCGCGAAGGTCTGGAGAACACGCCGCCGAAGCCGAGCTTCATCGCGCTGATGATGATGGAGGTGGACCAGTTCGTCATGACCGCCATCACGCCCGAGATGTTGGCTGCCGAAGACGTGGAGACTGACCCCGATGACCTCATCTTCAACATCACCTCTCCGCTGGGCTACCAGCAAGGTTACATCGTGAGTACAGACGACAGAAACCTTCCCATAACGTCATTTTATCAGCGCGACATTAAAGATTTGAAAATTGCTTACAAGCCCCCGGCTGTTGACTCAAACGTGGAGCGCATTTTCCAGATAGAGTTTGAAGTGATCGACAGCGAGGGCGTCGCGTCGGACCCGTTTGCATTCATGATCGTGGTGAAACCCATGAACACGCTTGCCCCGGTGGTTACTCGGAACACCGGGCAGATGCTCTTCGAAGGCCAATCGAGGCCCCTCTCCAGCGCACAGAACCTAGAAATCAGCGACGAGGACAATTTGGAGAATGTGCGCGTCACCGTCATCGACGGGCTCCGGCACGGGGAGCTGACGGTGCTGGGCGCCCGCCGTAAATTCTTCACACCGGCCGACCTCGACGCCGGCGTGGTGGTTTATCAACACGATGGCAGCGACACGTACAGCGACAATATCATCTTCCGCATGACGGACGGCAAGCACGAGGTGGAGTTTCTCTTCCCCATCACCGTCGCGCCGACCGACGACGAACCGCCCGTCGTCAATGCCAACACCGGGCTGGTCATTTCCAAAAATGAAATCATGCAAATCCCTCCCTTCGTCCTCAGCGCCATTGACATTGACTCAGAGGACTCGACCATCAGGTTCACCGTAGAGGCGCCGTTCTCCTCTATTGGTCAGGTACTGCTTCGGCAATCGGAGAAGCCCGAAGAGTCGTCATCGTGGAAATTCATAGAGAGCGACAACTTATATGAGAAGGTGGTGACCGAGTGGCTGCAGGAGGACATTCTGGAAGGAAAGCTGTTTTATCGGCACGTGGGTCCTCACAGCACCTCGGTAGTGATGGACCAGTTTGTGTTCAGAGTCCAGGATGACAACGATCCTCCCAACCAGTCGGGCGAGCACACTTTTTTAATAAAAGTCCAGCCGATCGACGACATACCTCCTTCGCTTTACCCCGGAACCACATTGCAGATGACCGTGCAGGAATTTGAAATTACGCACTTCAAGCGAAAGTTTTTGCGTTACACGGACTTAGACTCGGATGACCGCGATCTGAAGTACACCATTACGAAGCCGCCTGTGGACACAGACGAGAACAACCCAATCAACATCGGCTCCATCGTTCTGACGGAAAATCCTGACGTCGTTGTGTCAGAGTTTACACAGGCGCAAGTGAACCACCACAAAATCGCTTACAAGCCACCGGACCAGGAGCTCGGCATCACGCCGCACGTTGTGCAGTTCACGTACACGGTTGAAGACACTGCCGGAAACTCTGTCGGAGGGACATTCACGATCTTCTTGCAACCCGTGGATAATAAGCCCCCCAAGATCACCAACACAGGGTTCACGGTGTTCGAGCGCGGCACGTTTGTTATTACCAATGCAGAACTTGACGCGACCGACACCGATACACAAATCCACGAGATAACGTTCACCCTCACACAGGAGCCTAAGTACGGCCAACTGCAGTACTTTGGCATTGCGATGGCAGTTGATGAATCCTTCATTCTGGATGATATCTCAAATGGACGCGTTGCGTACATTCACAATGGCGACGAGTCAACCAGCGACACCTTCAAACTGGACGTAGCTGATGGTGTGCACGTGGTCACAATCATCATCAAGGTCACCGTGAAGCCGATCGATGACGAAGCCCCCACGATCGTCATCCAAGAAGACACCCTACGCTCGTCACTGGACGTCCTGGAAAACGGAGCCACAGAAATAACGACAAACCTAATCAAGGGCACGGATCGGGACACGGATGACCTCATGTTAACCTTTATCGTTGAGGAACTTCCAAAGCTCGGTTCGATTCTGGTCAACGGCGTGCCTTCGGAAAGGTTTACCCAGCAGGACATGATCAATGGCGTGGTTGTCTATGCTCACACGAGTGGCGAAATCGGAACTCAGAAACAACACGACGCATTCAACCTCACCATTTCCGACATGTCGGACGAGTGGGTCATCGGAGGCAACAAGATTCAAGGCGTTAGGGTACGTGTCACAATTTTGCCAGTGGACAGTGTTGCCCCATCCGTGACCATTGGGCAACCCTACAGCGTTATTGAGGCGGAGAAAAACTTCATAACGCTCAAGAACATCAAGGTGGAAGACGTCGACACGCCGACTGATGACATCCTCTGCACAATCATAGTGCAGCCTACGTCCGGTTACATTGAGAACATCTCACCTGCACCTGGATCAGAGAAGTCCCGTGCTGGTACCCCCATAAGCGCGTTCACCATGAAGGATGTCCGCCTCAAGCACATCAATTATGTCCAGAGCATTCACAAAGGGGTTGAGCCACTGGAAGATCGATTTACTTTCCGCTGCTCAGATGGCATCAATTTCTCTCCCCGCCATTTTTTCCCAATAACGATTATTCCCGCAAACGATGAAAAGCCAGAACTCTTCATGCGGGAGTTCATTGTCATGGAAGGGATGAGCCTGATTGTGGACACTCCGATCCTCAACGCTGCGGATTCAGATATTCCGCAAGACGAGCTGCACTTTTACATCTCCAAGCTGCCAAAGCACGGACAGATAGTCCAGCAGAGAGCCACGGGCACTGCGCCAGTACGGAATTTCACCCTGGAGGAGATCTCGGGCACCTCCAGCATCGTGTACGAGCACGACGACTCGGAAACGAAGCACGACAACTTCACGGTGAGGCTATCAGATGGGAAGCACAGCGTGGAGAAGACCGTGCTGATCATGGTCATCCAAGTGGACGATGAGACTCCACGCATGGCCATCAACGATGGACTGGAAATAGAAATTGGCGAAACAAAAGTGATCACCAACAAGATGCTGAAAGCTACTGATTTAGATTCAGAAGACAAGACCCTTACTTACATTATCCGCTTTGGTCCGGGTCAGGGACTGCTGCAGAGGCTGAGCGTCGAAGGGGGAGTTTCTGAAAACATAACCCTGGGAATGAATTTTACCCAGGATGAAATCGACAGAGGACTGATCCAGTATGAGCACACCGGCCAGGAGGGTATCCGCGACCTCATTAAGTTCGACGTAACCGATGGCATCAATCCACTGATCGACCGGTACTTCTACGTGTCCATCGGAAGCATCGATATGATTTTCCCGGACATCATCAACAAAGGCGTGTCCCTGAAGGAAGGCGGTAAGGTGACCCTTACCACCAACCTGCTGAGCACGACCGACATCAACAGCCCCGATGAGAACCTGCGCTTCAGCATCACGCGCGCCCCCATTCGCGGCCACATGGAGTGCACAGACAACCCAGGGGTCCCGATCACCTCCTTCACCCAGCTGCAGCTGGCCGGCAATAAGATCTACTACATACACACGTCGGACGACGAGATCAAGATGGACAGCTTCGAGTTCGAGGTGACGGACGGCTACAACCCGGTCTTCCGCACGTTCCGCATCTCCATCAGCGACGTGGACAACAAGAAGCCAGTGCTCACCGTCCACGACCTGCACCTGAACGAGGGCGAGCCGAAGCTCATCACCCCCTTCGAGCTCACGGTGGAGGACCGCGACACGCCGGACCACCGGCTGCGCTTCACCGTCACACAGGTGCCCGTGCATGGCCAGCTGCTGTACAACGGCAGCCGCCCGGTGACGTCCTTCACCAAGCAGGACCTGAACGAGAACCTCATCAGCTACAAGCACGATGGCACCGAGACGAGCGAGGACAGCTTCTCGTTCACGGTCACCGACGGCACGCACACCGACTTCTACGTCTTCCCCGACACCGTCTTTGAGACGCGCAAGCCGCAGATGATGCACATCCGCATCCTGTCCGTCGACAACGGGGTGCCGCAGATCGTGGTGAACAGGGGGGCGTCCAGCTTGCGCCCGTTGCCCAGCGGCCACCTGGGCTTCATGCTGACCAACAAGGCCCTGAAGGCGGAGGACCGGGACAGCTCTCCGAGGGTGCTCAAGTACGTGGTGGAGGAGCTGCCGGAGCACGGCTTCATCATCAACCTGGGCCTGGGAAATGACAGCGTGTCCAAGTTCACACAAGGTGCGTGCTACATGCTCCTCCGCGTTAGAATCGTTCAGACAATGTCTGAATAATTATGATTTTTTTTTATTTAAAGGTCGCGGTGTCGCCCTCCAATTACCTGCAGAAGGGCTCCCAGTAGTGTGAGATCTAGAACACCCTTATCGAGGGTATTTGGCTTACTCTTCCACACTGGCCAGATGTATTGGAAGAGTTGGGAGTAACCACAATGATGATGACAAAAAAATAACACGAACTTTATACTGCGTCTAAATACATGAGCATGAACACAACGACCTAAAAAAAACCACACCATAAAACACAAATGAATGTCATGAAACGAACCCATGAGCTGGGCATATTGAGCAGCAGCCGGACAAACCGCGTGCGCCTGGCGTGGCCAAGTAGCACCAGGTGGTCCGTGAGGGTGGGTGGGCGGGTGGTGAACTGTGATGGCTACTTAGGGCTGGGGGCTTTTTAGGTGGGCAGGATGGGGAGACCCAGGAGTGCACATCGTTGTTATAATGAGAGATTCAAGGAATCTACCTCTATATTTTGTCCCAGAATAGGCAATCCATGGGGGTGGGGGGGGGGGGGATGAGGTGAGGCTTTCGTTAGGAGGTGATGAGAGAGAGGCTGTGTGTGGAGTGGCTAGTGAGAGGAGGATTGGGAGATGAGGGGAAGTGGGTAGAGGGGCCAAAGGGAGAGGCAAATTGGATAGTGAGAGGAGGTGGGGGTGGAGATAATGAGAGCAGGGGCTGTTGGGAGGCTGAGGAGAGAGTATGAGTGTTGGGAGGAGATATAGCAGAGAAAGGAAAGTGGGAAAGTCGGGGCAAATGTTCAAAAGTATTACTCATACGAACACGTGGCCGAGGAAAATTCACGTGACACAAAACAAAAGACTGGTCAATTTATTTGGCCAATTGAACGTCGTGCCAAAATACCAACCCATCGAAGCGTTCCCTATCACGGCAATTTAGCTCATTTGCCTTTGCGTTGCAGTATTCCTCTATGCGAGCTGCATATCTGGGCATGGCGACAACCCTTTTATGAAGGAAAGGTCACGCGGAGGTGACACGGCGGCGAGGGTGCACGGGGAGGAGGGTGATGGCACTTCCCTGAAACATTTTTTTTTAATATCAGAAGCCACTGGCTCGTGCACATCGAGAAACGTGAGACTTTTTTTTGGGGGGGGGTATTCATAAACGCGTGCGTTTAATGTAAGGTGGCACTCCTATTACACTGGCACTAATTCCCACCACTGGAACCATTTGCTCATCGACTGAATCCACCAATTTTCGTTTCTGCCAAGCGGCGGTGGAGGCGCCAAATGCTGGACGGAGCACAGCACAGCACAGCTGCAGGGCTCGCATGAGCTCTTGTTCAAAACAACCAAAAAATATATATATGTGTGAACGTCCTTCAAATCCAGACATTTCAGGCACGCTTAGAATGTTAAACCACCTTACCCTGTGAGAACCAAGAGTTTGAAAGCACAATAATACACCTGCTTGCACAGGGAATCACGCCCTCCGACTAGCGAAGGGGGGGGGGGCAAACTGTACAGGTGTGTGATGCGTCCGACCTGAGTTAAGATTTCGCGGCCATAGGTGTCATCGGTGGTGAGTGATATCTGAACCGGGCTTGAGGGTGTCCCCCTTCACCAACTCACACTGACCAGCGCGGTGAAGTATGGTCAAATAATCGCCATGACCGACGCAGCATGGGGATACCCTCATCGAGCAGTGGATTGACACAGGGCTGTGCGTTCTGTTTTATGTAATTATTCGTGGTGCTTTCGTTCATTGAGGTGCTGACAGGCAAACTACTGCCCAGCAAGAAATGACAGACACTGTTTTTTTTTTTGGGGGGGGGGGGGGGGGGGGTAAAAGTGGCTTATTCTGCACGGTGTACCATTCCAGACGTTTTATTTACATTTTTTGTGACGTGGCCAATTCGTGTGTTAAACAAATATTTGAGCTTTTCGTCCAAATATGGTATGACAAGTCTTTTTTTTTTTCGGGTCATCTGTGTGGAAGTTGGCTTTAGAAAATTATTAGTATAAGGTCTCGTGGCTTTCCATTTGTTTTGGAGTTCACACAGACGTGCTATTTACGTTGCTCACAAACCCAGGAGGGGGTAAAACTATTAACCCCCCCCCCCCTCCCCCCAGACTCCCGAGGCAATCAATCGCATTGTTGCGATTCAACGTCCGCGATTCAACTCAAGAATAGATTATTATACTGGTAGGAACCTCCTGGTTACACCAGCCCACAGGGGATTATTGTGTCCGTCCGTCCGTCCATCCGTCGTGCATCCAAAAATGGGAGGGGTGGCGCTGGGTGGAGAGGGGAGGATGGGGAGGGGCTGGGTGGGGAGGGGCTGGGTGGGGATGGGAGGATGGGGAGGGGCTGGGTGGGGAGGGTGGGGAGGGGCTGGGTGGGGGTGGGAGGGGTGGGGCTGGGTGGGGAGGGGCTGGTCACCCCGTGGTGCCCTTATAAAACTCAACGTTTAACCTACTCACGCCGGCTTGTGCCCGCCCTCACAGTCGGCCATATTTGCGGAATACACCACGCCGCTGTTGACCCTGGCCATTGACTGAGCAACCCAACGTTCCTACCAGCTCCCTCCGCAGGAATGTGTTTTTTCAACACTGCAGCGAATGACGACGCCTCTAGTGGCTGCAGCATTCACGCGAACCCACTACTTCAACACTTTGAATGCGCACCTGCATTTGTCAGAGGACCCTACGTCAATCCACTGCTGGATGAGGGCCTCCCGAAGCCGTGCGGGGATTGTTTGACCCTACTTCACCACATTGGTCAGTGAGGGCTGGTAAAGGTGGGCTAGCAAATACTTTGGGGCACAGTACAGTATAATAATTGAGTTTGCTGTGCTGTCCCCTGCTGATAAAATCGCCCTGTAGCAGCTGACAAACCGTGTTCTTTGCACCGTGGTCACCCATTGAAGCACCATCCAGGCTCAAAGCTTGCTTAGCTTTTAGAGATCTGGACACATTATTGGTAATTCGGTTGGAGGTAACTTCGACATTTAATTGACGACTCGTCGTATTGGTGTCCCCCCTGTCACGCCGCCCCCATCGTGCAGCAGCTCAATGGAGGTCGACGAACTCGCTGGAATTTCGGTCGCAAAAGTTTAAGAACAGTTGCTGGAATGCAAGTTGTAACGCACTTCATACTTCGCGGACGTTAATGACGGTGTCCGAGGAGCCGCATCGAGCTCAGTGTCGTGGGCAAACGTGGTGGTGGTGGTGATGGGCGAGGGCCTTTATTTAAGGACCGTGTAGCACGTCAGGCAATAAAGTAGGGATTGATGCAGTGTTTAATAAGCAACGTTGAGCGACGCTTATAGGTTAGATTGTTAGAGCTGATGGCTTTAAATGTGTCTTTAATGGCTTTTCTGTGTTTAGTTTGTCGTCACCCGCCCGCACCTCCGATTGGCTATGTACGGTGCCAATGAAGTTCCACGTACACTCATGATAAAGTTTTTTGAGTTTAGATTGCGTAAGTTTAAACATGTTGTAACCCTCCACCACCCGATACAGCAAATTAGTAAGGGATTTGTCACGTAAACAAAACGCCAATTAATAACTACTTCAGCCCACCGGTGTGTTGGAGAGTAAATCTACAATATTTGCAATTTGAGTTGTACGACGTTTCGCTAGTTATTACATCAACCAGCATCATCGGGCGATTTGCCAGAATAGTGAAGCCATCCACCTGCTTCCGGTCTTCAATCGAGCAGCAGCACGAGGTCATGTCACTGAATCCATCAGGTGCAGAGATCAGAGGCAGTATTGTAATTATATAATAGATTAGTAATGAGTTAATTAGTACGTGTTTCCTCGAAAAGGAATTGTAAGTGTAAGACACTTCACTTACATTCCATCGCTTTATCCCATGTAGTACGTATCAGTGTGTGTCAGTCATGCCAAGTCTGAAAACGAGTGTCGTTCCAATTAATACTCACGGGAATGCCTCACTGAGTCTCGCGACTGGTTTGAAGGAGAGTCCTGCATTGAGAGCTTTTGGTCAAATTCATGAATGAGTGTTTGGCTTCACCGTGGTAGCACGGTGGGTTATGCACGGTGCGAAAGAAGTCCACGATGTATAAATATACATCGGTAGGAGACCTCGGCTAACCGGACCGAATCTCCCATGCACATGAGACTCAGCGCTGCCATCTCCTGGCCGCTTCACGCCCGCACGCCCTACAACACCTGGCGAGAAAGCTGGCGGACACGCATCTCGACACCTGGCCAGGTCACACACCTCGCGAAGCTCCTGAAATCTGACGAGTTCGGGTCGATTTGGAGAAAGTTGGTCGTAGACTATATGAAAGAATACACGTTCAGTAAGAGCCAATCAAAATGCGCGTTGCTCAATGTCACCACGTTGCACAGTCACTCCACTGCTGGATGAGCGCTTGCTTAATGCCATGCACGTGGTGGGGATTATTTCACCATACTTCACCACGCCGGTCAGTGCGGGTTGTGTGAAAGCGACGAAGAGCATTTACGTGGTGGAGGGTTTGTCGGGTGGGGGGGGGGGACATAATCGTACAGTCCAACAATGGATGTTCGCTGCGCTGCCCTCTGCTGCCCACCACGTTTCCCTGCAGCCTATAACACCTTGTTACGCCTTGCGGGGGCCACTACATTCCAGCAACCACTGTACCGCCGCATGCAAGGCACCATTGCTTCGGAGATGCGAGGAGATTGGTCGCATTCCGGGTGAAGCTTCAGTCGTTGTTGGGTCAAATCGGCACCGCGGGACACGTGGACAGCAGCGCAGAGTGACTCCGCTACAGGCGAACCACAGCTGGTCCCTAAAACAAAGACATGGGGGCTGATTAAAACCCCCGCCTTTCGCTGATGCTGATGAACACGGAGGTTGCGAGTGCAGGCCGGGCCCGTTGTTGTTGTTGCTGCTGCTGTGAATCCTCCTTTTTGGTTCCATTTGCCTCTTGTTGGCTGTGTCGTGGGGGGGCGATAAAAATACCTGGAGACGGAAGCTTGTGTTGCCTCCGAAACGTCGTGATTTTTATTTTATTTTACTTTTATTAATTTTGATTTTTTTTTACCTACGTGACTTTACCGAAAAACCTAAGAATATGAATCCTTGCAGTCACGAAAGCTTGAAATCTAGAAAAAATAAACCCCACTCCCAGAGAGAGGCAATAGAATTTGCAGTGCACATGTCTGTACTTGCGGCACTTTCTGCTTGGCTATACGAAGTTGTGTGTGTTTTTTTTCCTCCCTTACATACCTGGGATGCTTGGAGAGCAGTAGAAAAAAAAAACCCTTGTTTATAATCTGTGGTGAGCGGAGGGGGTTTTTTTCTTCTGTAATCTCGATGTTAGAATGTACACCTTTTTCACCCTTTGCGTACCCCGGTCAAAGGAGTGTTATATTTTTGGTTGACTGGTCTCAGATTAATATTCGGTGTGTTTTGGAAACACGGATAAATGCCTCGCAAAATTATTTACCGCTGTTGTGTTTATATGCGCGGATGAAAAGAAAACGTGTTAAGTCGGGTTGAAATACTGGTTAGTACTCTAACCGCAATAGATGTATTAAGTCCACAATAAAAGTTTCTGGGTTAGATCGCATAAATATAAAAGTGTCGTTAAACCCGCCACCACCCGGACACAGGCAATTAGTAAAGCTTGTTAAGTAAACAAAACATGCCATTTAGTTACTAGTTCAGCACACCGGTGTGTTGGAGAGCAAACCCACCACATTTACAATGAAATCAATTGAGCAGTGTATTACCACTTTCTGAAAAAAAAACAAATATTAACGTAAACTGTTTAAATACATTTCATTACTCCTCATAATCCCACAAATGTTACAGAAGGGTATATATAGATATTTTTTTAATTTTTTAAATATTTAATGGAACTGTTCAAACACACATCGTAGGTCCATTCACACGAAACAAAAAAGTCTCGAGTCTTGCTGAACTTTCCCTAGGCAAACAAAGAGTCATTATACTATATGCCGTAGTAAAGTGTGATTATATTTACTGTACAAACACACACGCACACACTTGTGTACGCGTGCATGCGCGCCTGTCCATGTTTAGGGGGTGGGGTGACATCCAAGGTCAGGGACCTCCCTATTGATAGAAGAAAGCATTGGCATGTCCCAGGAATTTCCGAAGCCCGTATTGAAAGGAGAGAAGGACAAATTAAAAAAAAACAGCGGGCACTGCTAAGGAGCCATCCATTGAGTACGTACTCAAAATTCTGTCAAAACCCACCTGCCCCCCTCCCTGTACGCACGCAAACTTTTTACCCCCCCCCCCCCCCACCTGCGTACGTACGCCTGACGCACCCCCCCCCCCCCGAATCCTATAGAACGGCCGATATTTAATCCACGTAGAAACGATCAAGGATTAACAATATTAACGCAAACAGATAGCCCACCACTGGCTGCATTAAATAATTAAGTTGGTGTACCTTGGCCACTTATTTTGCTCAGCTGCGTGATAGCTGCAGTCAGGGGCACGGTGGCACACGAGTGACACCTCTCCCACAGTCCCACTTCTCCCGGTAGTACTTGTTGTCTGTGGCTCATTTGAAGGCCAATGTCGACAAATTATTATCGAGGCTTCACGCCACCCCCCCCCCCGTTTTCTATGCGTACGGACATTGTCAGTAGACCCCCCCATACCCGACGTACGCATTTGGGTTAACCCCCCTCCCCCCTCCATGCGTACGGACTAAATGGATGGCCCCTAAAGCGGCCTCCCTCCACTGCTATGGCTCTCACATCTTCTCCCCGCGCGCACCCGCCCCCCCCCCTCTCTCACACCCTGATCATCTAAGCGGATATCCTTTTAAGATCCCCTGCACAGAATTCCCGCTTGAGTCGTCGGATTACGGGTAAAATCTGAAATCTAAACAATTTTTCTTATTTTTACAGGTAAGGCCCATTGAGCTATGTAGCTCTTTTTCAGAAGCGACCTGGCGCACAAATGATAGCCAAACGAAGTGGCTTATCGAGTGGAAATGTATAGCAGCCGAATACTTCGAACGCATGTTTCTAAATGCGAAGGGAAAAAACCCGGATGACCCGGAGAAAAATCCACGCGACCACGGGAAGAACACGCGAACTCCAAATATACAATCTAGTTTTGAAGTTTTCGTGACAGCAGGGATCCATACTCTTTGGTTCTTTTGGCAAAGTCACGTAGGTATAAAATTTAATAAATTAAATCACGACGTTTCGATTGCAACACAAGCAATCATCATCAGGTGGGAAAACCAGAGCAAGAAAATTTTCCAAATATGCAGCCGTCAGTCAGGTTTGGGATCGAACCTACGAACTCCTGCATACCAGGCAAAGGCGATAACATCTTGCCACCGGGGGGCCCAAAATTGAGTGCGGGAGGGCCGTGATTTTGCACCTCTCGCCCGTCTCGTCATAGGAGCTCTTGCTAACTGATGTAGGTCGTAAGGGGCAGTTGTGTTTTGGTGACGCGACACGTAAGGCTGCTGGTATTTACCTGCGGGGCAATGTGGAAAGCCAGTGGAGTGAGCTCTCTACGGGGTGCGGCATTGAGTGGAAAGTCTCTAAGCCACAGATACACACACACACTCACATAAGTCAAAGAGTCGATTATATAACAGAACTTTATAACCATAAAATCTGCGAACACAATCCACGAAATGGCACTGGTAAACTTCGCCATGAGGTATAATTATAATTCCTGGCTATTTCAGTCGGCAAAGTGAGAGCATTCGCATCGATACCGAATATTTATTGGGCTATTTCAAATTAGTTATAATGTGTCGATGGGAAAACCATTTTTTATTGATGTCATCAAATGCACTATAAGCCTTGCACGCAAGCAATACAGACGTGCATTCATAAATGCGTGTAATCTTGCATGGCATAGATTTGAATAAAAAAAAACGTGCATTCCTTGGACATGTATGATTGACATAATAGATTTATTGAGATGCTAGCCAGGAGGATGGATGGCAGATAGGGCTTGAGAGTGCTCTGGGGATGGCCCTCGGTGGCTGCGTGTGGTATGCTGAGAGCCCGCCGCAAGTGGGATGTCTTGGGACCATTCGATTAGCGCAACGAGGACCCTTCACTTGTTAGTGCTTGGAAGGGCCAATCGTAAGTGATGCATGCGGCCAGACCCCGTAGCTTCACCGGCGTGACACCCGGCTAATAACACCGCGCAGGTAGTTCTTTGTTTTTGGTGTAAATATGAAGCAATTACTTAGATGGAAATCTCTGACTGACATAAGCAACGTGCTTCATTTTTCGTGCGTGTGCTCCGCATGCCGACGGATATCACTTACATCTTGACGTCTGTGTCGGGTCGCGGTGAGCCCGCTGCGCTACCAACCGAGTTTGATTGCCGCTCACGGCCAACCACCAGTGCGACGATTGTGTGAACCGGTTCTGGGCCTCCCTTAAGTCGACTCAGCCCTCAATGAGTACCTGGTGCGGTGTGTAAAACTCGCCACTGGGGAGGCAAAGGCGGCCGGGCGTGGTGTTGGCCACCCACCCCCGTGGCGGCCTTCATAAGTGCTCGCTAACAGCACTTGCCCCGACAATCTGTTAAGGTTATACGGGGCATCTTTGTCCTTGTTATGGGTGGAGAGGTGGTGTAGTGGTTGGCTCATTGCGTTCCGAAGCTGGCGACCTAAGTTCGATTCCCATTCGCTGCTCAAGTCGGTGATGGATATGCTCACCGGTCCTGGACCTCCCCTATGTCTACTCGGCCTTGAATGCGTATCTGGTGAAGTGTGTGAACAGCACCAGAGAGATAAAGGTGACCAGGTGTGTTTCGGGTCAAACAACTCCCTTGCCTGCCATGTCGGACTGAATAGGCGTTCACTAATGGCACTTGCCCCAGTATTAGTGTGTGTGTGCTACATAGGGAATATCTTTTTGTATGTCTTAGGTACATCTGATGTTGTGCTCTTTTGAGTGCGGTTAAGACCAAACAGGCCAAGAGGTCATCGTGGCCAATGGATTTCACCAGATTGATGAGGCTAAATGCGCAACTGTGTCAAATGGCGCTGTAATGCAGTATGAAGTAAATTTACAATAAAATTAACAGTTGATCAATCGGTGACAACTAATCAATCGATGATGAACTACTGAATGTTTAAATAATTGCACATAAATTGAGCATGTATTGGAGTTGCGCGACTGACTGTGCAGTATCCGTGACCTGGACGTCATTAGCTGGTAATTTTAATAACTCGTGCTACCTATTGGCTGAGACTTGCTCTAACAAACCAGGAACACTGCCAATAGTTTCAGGAAAGAATTTGCTTAAGGGACAGAAATTATAAGACATTTTGAGGCAGTAATTTGCGGGAAATTAGATAAGATTCAGACTTAAATCTTGACGAATTAAGACTGAAGCTTAAACCTAATTATTTCGGAGAGAAAAAAAAATATAATCGGAAGATTACATTTGTGCCTGTGCATGTTGCTTAGAATATTTCACACGAGCCGTCTTTGTGAACGGGGCCTTTGACCAAATAACGCGGACGTCACCTGACACCATTAGATCTCAGAAGCTAAAGCAGCTTTGAGCCTTGATATATTATTCTGCACCTAAGATTAGCACGCTCAGCTACGTACGGTGAGAAAGAAGTACAATATACATACGTACATTTTGTCTGGTGACCACCACAATCGGCTTTGTGTGTAAATCATGCGCAGTGCAGCAAAATCCATTGTTAGTTTAACACGTCGGCTATCGCATTAACATAAACATGTCGTTACCCCCCCCACCACCCGACACAGTCAATTAGGAAGGTTTGTCACGTAAACAAAACGTGGCAAACTCGCCACTAGTTCAGCACGCCGGTGTGTTGGAGAGTAAAACCCCAGAACATTTACGATTCGAGTACACTCTCGTTTTGCACATCCGTTGTCGATTCGCGCGGTGCCCTCACCGTGACCACACCTTCATCGCCTCACCTTCATCGATGTGCACTGACCAGCGCAGCAAAGTAGATGTCGATTATCCTCTTCGTGGGCCTGCAAAGTTTGTGGAAGGGGCTCGGCAGGCAGGCGGGGGGGGGGGGTGTCATCCAGCAGTTGATTGACAAAACCTGGCCGTGCACGTGAACAAGGTACGGAGAGGCGCGTACACTGCCCTGCTATTCACGCTGACGGCGGTTGTGCAGTTTCAATGCGGGTTTTTTTGTTTGTTAACAACCTGTTACGCGAAGTTTGTCACACCGAAAACACCGTGCAGATTTGTAAAGGAGATAGCCGAGAAACAGTTATTTTTGTCGCGCCTAAAAAAACAACAACCTACGTACATTACTGAAAGGATGGTACTCTGTTACAAAGATTAGGGAATGTATGTATAGTTGAGGATTATGGAGATCTGCATATTTATTTGCCTTCATTGGTACGCTGAAATTTGATGTAACTTTTACAACCAGTAAACAGTGAATTGCAACTTCATGGGAGGTCATGGCTAATACGCTGGACTTGCGATCCAGAGGTCACCGACTCAATCACGTGGGACGGCAGTTGAATCAATCATTGGGTAAGTCTCTTAGATCCTCCCGTTGCTGTCCACCGAGCAGAATGAACGGGTACACCAGTTGACGGACAGGTTGCGCGTGGCAGGATGAAGTGTGGGTACTCCAACCCCTTCCTAGAGCAGGGGTCGGCAAACTTGCAGCTTCTCGTATTCACCACAATGCATTGCGTCTCTTGAAATATCGAGTTTTATTTTTGTTACCGAATTTGCAAAAATAATGCCTCTGCTTGTTATTCGGGTTGCCCAACCCTGTCATAGATGTACGTCCAATGTGGAAGAGTAGGCCAAGCACCCTCTGGAGGGGTTCTCTAGAGCTCCTTCGAGCCCCTATTGTCGGTAGTGGTGTGAGCAAATCAGTTGCAGGGCTGCACATTTACCCTTTAGAACTTCAGAAATGTGCTTGGTTGACTGCGGCACCCACCTCCTGGGTTACAGACCAAGAGGGAGATCGAGATAAGGGGGGGGGAGCAGGAAGTTGCAAGAAAAAAAAAGCAGAAAGAACAATAAAGTTAGAGAAAGCCTCTGTGTCCACAGACATGAAAAGACGGGTCTTATTCCAGCAATGCCTCTCTTACACGCCCTCCTCCTCCCTCGAGCAATAGACCCTTATCTCATCTTCGCTATGCTCCTTTTGGGGTGCGACTGTGTTATCACTGTGCCTTTTGGGTGTTTATTTGAGGTTTTTGTAAAGAGTAGAAGTGGACCTGATGGGAGGGGGGGATCGGAGAGCCCTTAAGTCGTTTGGTCCCCCCTCTCCCTCCCATTGTTGTGATGTTTGTATTTTATTTGGCCCAGCGAGACATTATTTATCTTATATATTCACTTGTTTTTAAATGCCCCTTTTGTTGAATACGTAATCCACTTTTGAAACACAAACACATTGGCTGGCTATTGGCTGGCCAAAGTCAGCAGCAATGGCTCAAAACTCAACAGGGCATGCTCTACCATTGTAACTTAGACACCTTTAACAAATGTTACCGTTCGGTTTCATTCCTGTACACCCAATACGCAAAAGATAACGGGTTCCCTGTGTTTATTTGCCTCGACTCGCCTTGCTTCTGGCAGGTTATTCGGACGCGTGACGTTTGGAGTGCAATCTTGGCTCGGCGGTAACAATTGCATGTGATGTGCACGCATTTGCAGGTGATGTCGATGACATGAACATCTGCTATGTCCTGCGGGAAGGTGACAACGCGACGAGTGACATTTTCTACTTCTCCGTGGAAGACAATGGTAAGCGTGGGGGGCGGGGATAATAATTACCCCATAAACTTTTTTTTTTACGGTAAACGCCCCACAAGATTGCGCCTCTTTCGCAAACAATTCAACCGACAGCTGTCACAGCCCCAGATATAAACTCGCCTGTTCGTTTGAACTTCGGAAGCCTTAATGAAAGAAAAAAATGTCACTGTCACTGACGGTAAAGATGTTAGTTGTGCAGTAGTCGCTTAGCACCGTGCTGTACTCGTTATGTGCAATGCACGTGCTGATGGGTTTTGTCTTTGGTTTCCATTGGTGCCGGACTCACGCACGACAGACAAGCCCCTTGTAAAGTAGCCAACTAGCTGAAGGGGGACGTCAAATGAACTCAAACTCACGGGATACATCTGAATGTTTCTGCCAACTGGCCGTCTTTCGAAGATGTCGTTGTGCCCACGCAAAATTGTGGAAGGGAGTGTTTAATCTCAACGCGGTTTTCATTGGCCTGATATCTCTGTCCACGTTTTCGGAATTGAGAGAGCTACATTGCCATGAACGAAACGTAGAACCCGATCCCACCTTAAGAACAACAGTCCTGCAGTTTGCGTGCAATATCATTGTTTGGCGCATAACAATTCATTGTTCTTCAAAATTCAGACAGTGAATGCTGCAAGTATGAACGCATTATTTTTGATGGATACTCCAGTAATGTATGCATTAAAAAGAAATAATGCATTCCTCGTGGTCAGAATAAAAGAGAGGCATCACGAACACGACATAATCATTTAGATTGACTGTACATAGTACAGACGCTGCAAATGAGATGGCTCAAATGATAAGGACAGTACTGACCCGACACGATATGGATTATAGGCAGTGGCAAATTACACAGCACAGACTAGAATCAATGCTCGCCTAATAACCGTGAGTCTAAATTGGCCACTTGTGAGGGGTGGTGAAATTACTTGTTTAGTAAGAGTGGTTACATTTGCAGGTGAATTCGCCACTTGCTGTGCATGCAGCAGCGCCGTGGGTAGGCAGGGCAACCCAACGCAAGCCTCCAGCAGCTGTAGCAGCAACTCCGCCGTTGAATCCAGAGTAGGCAACTTTTATTTGACAAGGCATGAACAACAACTATCTGGATGATCCCACCAGAAAGAGCCAAGGGGATAGGATGTTGAGTGTGTCTGGTGGATCAGTTACAAGGTTTCTATCTGTCTTGGTTTTCCCAAGATTGTCCTCTTTTTGTGATTGTTGTCTTGGCAAAAGCTGACTTTTTTATTTGGTGTATGTAATGGGTTTACGTGATCCCCTCCAGCCACCAGAGAACGATATAATCACCACATTGTTAAGCAAGCGAATATCATCTATTTGTGAATCGAATCGCAACCCTGAGTCGTCATAATTTATTGCATTGTAAAGGGATGGATATTTCCAATCTTTACTCTCAACACTAACAATTGATATTTGACTATCTTGTGCGCCTTGGTTTGGCACCTGTCGAGATTTTACCAGGCAGTCCGGGATTTGGTATCTGTGTGCTGCTGGCAGGAATTGATTCGTACCAAGATCTGGTACCAGTATTGTTTTGATAACCTTGAGGCTGATCGAGAAATCTTAGTGTACTTTGCTGAAAAAAGTGTCAACTCCTAGTGTGCCCATGCTCTAATGCATGTAAGCATTATTGTAGTTGATGCAATAAATGTGAATTATCATTGCACTTTCATTGTCATAGAGCCAGGCTCATCAGCTCTGAAGCCGATTTAACAGGCATGACTTTAACAGGCAAGCCTTTAGTTAAATAACATTTTGACGCAAGCCCATCGGTTAAAATGACTGAGGTCACCTTGTATGCACGTATGCAGCGCCTGGGCCTCTGGCTTTAATTTATAACCTCAAAACCTTTTAAGGAAATTGAACGGTCTGGCAGAAAAATCTGTGCAAATCATTTTCATTGAAAAATGAAAAACAAAATCCATCTAAAATATGAGGCTGCTGTAGCTATGTGGTGTAAATATTGATATTGTCATATTGATTAGTCCACACCGATGGCATAAAAAAACAACTGGAATGTATTACACAATACATTGTATTCATTAGGTATTGCATTGTACACATCGATAAGCTCAACATCATGTACTTTTTTTATGGAATGATGAAAAAATACTTTCAAAAACCGCACGTGTGAATGAAGCGGCATGCGAGACTTACTTTCGAAGGTGACAGCGAGACAAATGATTTTTTTGGGCAGCCCTACGAGTTAAACTGGAAATGGGTGAGTGGTGATGATTTCGCAATGAGTGATGATGATTTCGCAATGAGGCAGCAGTCACCACTACATATCCTGGGGCGGTAACTACTAAATAAACCAGTGCTGCTCTAACACCTGGCTCATGCCTGCTAATTTTAATTTGTAGCAAGCACGCAAACATCTGTTTTCTCACGACGGGTAATAATAGTGTCTGATAGCTGCCAGGGTAAGCTGTCACTGGCGTGGCTCGTGAGATAACAAACGGACGTGTCTCCATCTCGTTTTCCCAAACTGCGTTTGATTGCTAGCAGAGAGAGAGAGAGCTCTGAACTCTGCCCGGAGCGCAATGCTACTGTTTTACAATATTCCACAGCTAATGCCGGCGAGAAGTCAAGATTAGAAGTTTAAATTAAGGATTGTAAGTGAGCTAAATATTCACCTGCTCCGCAAGTCAAAGTGGTTTCGGCTTGGCTATGTAATGAGAAATGTGCTTGCCCTTCCGTGGGTTTGTCTGCCACGTTAGGTGAGTCATTTTCATAGTACAGAGTCAAGCGAGGGCGCATTCTGACTGGAAGGAATCAGGGACCTCTGGGACTGATTAGAAGCTCCGTGTGGTCCCTTTTACGTCGGTAAAAACAAAGAGATGGCCGAAAAATATAGCGTCAACAGCTGCCAGAATAAACTCTGCACCGTTGCCAGTCGCAATTGGAAGTTGGCGGTAAGGACACATGGCAGAATCCTTTTCACCACCACCACCAGCAGCAGCAGCATCGCTTCTTTTTTCCAGGGTGGTCTAAAACATTAATTGGATCTTTCCTTTTGTGGACATTCAATACGGCGTGGCTTAGTTAACCTGGGTGGCTTTCCCCACCTCCCCTGCCCCCCCCCCAAAAAGATGAGAAAACCACCTGCCATTCCTCACACGAAAGTGGCGGCACCGTTTCCTGCGGCGGCTGCGCCACCAACACCTTTTCCACGGGGAGAAAAAAAACGAGACGTGTCTCTCAGCCAGGTGGCGTGAAAGGCAGCAGGGAAAAATATAAAACTCGACACCGCACGCATCAGCTGCAATACACTTGTAATCCAATAGGCAAGAGTGTGTCATCCTCTAAAGTATCATCCCAGTCAAGACGGAGTGGGAAGAGCGAAGGCGTTCACGGCGCCTTTGATTGATGGCTTGCCAACGTTTTATCAATTCGTTTTAGGAAGATGTATTATTTTACCCGCCACATTATCAACTACAGCACAGTAAAACACCGCGTTTTACAAATGGGCAGGTAACCGGAAGCCATCCAAATGAACCGTTGGCTTCCAACTCAGACCGAGCGGTGACCTATTTAAAGGAAATACGTCAATATTTGTGCTCCCTTTGATCCGGAACGGGGAAAGTCCTTTTTTCGCTTGGCCAACACCTTCCTACCGTGGATTGGGGCCTCTCCTGGGTTTGCCGACCCTTGTGCGTCCCGTCCAGTCCTTCGACGAGTGCCTTTTAATTGGAATTGAGGGAATAGTCGACCCTTACAGGAATGCACTTCAGACAATACCCTTGTCTAAGAGCCAAGTTTCACCGAGTTTGTACAGCTTTGTTGACACATCCTGATCGGCCTGGGCTTCGTTTGTACCGCCTATTTTTGGCATCGCAACTACCCTTCTCTCCGGCGGTCACGGAAGATGACACAGCGACGGAAAAAGCTATGACTTCGCTCATGATTTGACCTTTTACGCTTATGTTCATTGGACACCTACAGGCAGTGGACACCAATAGGCCATCTGTCCATAGGTGGATATTGATGCTGATGACGCTACCATTATTGGCGTCATTATAACAAAAGAAGAATGGCGAGGCAGAAACGGGCATTAAAATAAAAATGCTGTTTTTACTTCCTTCAACTGTACCGTGCTCCAATGTTGCTCTTCCACAAATTGACCGCTGTGATTTCTCAGAAATGTGCTGTCTTCACTCAAGCATGAAAGTTATGTCTGCCGAGAAGCAACAGCTTTCAAGAGGTGGTTTTCACAGAGCCCGTTTATTGGAGAGTCAATGAGGCTGTTTTTTTCGCAAGCAAAGAAAATGTCCCGTTTTTGATGTCGGCTGCTTTTATTGGAGTTGTGTTTTGTTTTCTCATTGACGTCAGGAAGGGAAAGGTAGAACAAATTTAACTCTGTGACTTTTCTGACCCGAGTCATGGACAATGCGGACCTTTCTGTGTTGCTACATACACACCATCAACTTGCTTTAACTACAACAGTGCTGCGGTTTAATGACGACAATGATCGTACCTGCATTCATGTGTTTAAAAATAATCATACAGAATGGTTTGTTCAAATAATTGTGGTTATTAGAATAAATTAAATATAAATGAAAGGATTATGTTCTGAAATAAATTATAATCTGAAACTTCACTGCACATGTGTGAGAGTTACATATCAAGTTGCAGTAGTTGCAATAAATAAAATAAAATGTTACTTTAACAAGGAAAACTGCTTACTTAATCGTTACTGAGAGGAATGAAATATGCAGGCATTTCGGTAAACTGGCCTTCTTCGGAAAGTTATATTCTCATAATAACTCACTATTTTCAATTTGAGTTCAAGTAGAGAATCAATTAATCTTTATTTAATATAGCTCCCTTCACAATAAAATTGTCACACGCCGCTTAATACGTACACTTAACAGTACATCAGTAACATTTGAGATACACAAAATAGCAAAACGGTATACACGGTTCAAAATATATAAAAGAGATTATACAATATATCGTTAACCTGATTTAAAACAACACCATAACAGCTTCCTTATCAGTGGGTGTGCATGGTGCCCTCCACGTGGACGCAACGTGGATCAGCAGGCGACACGCAGAACAACATGCACGTAGAATATGTAAGCAACTTTTTCAAAATCTATCTGCTGCACCAGTGTGCTCGCCGCTCAATAAAGCACGTGTTTCAAGTATTTCGTTTAAAGCCACTTCTCGGCGGATTTATCCGTACAACATCGGAGTTATTCACAAGCAGCGTTATCTGTCATGGAATCTGTTTCATGTAAGAAAACTGCAAAAGTACACAGTTAATCACAATCAGTGTTCCATCTGTGTGGAGTTACTCTTCCAAATCTAGGGAATCTGCTGTTAATACGCCTTTGCCCAGCTGCCTGAAACCAAACAGCAAAGAAGGAAACAGGTCTGGTTAGATTTTGCCAGAGCAGCGGTATTTATTTGCCTCCCAGCCATGCTGCTCGATGAAGTATTTAAAAATCAGTCAAGCAACTGTCCAGCTCTGACACTGCTTCTGGCTGACCCACAGACGAAACCGTTCAGTGCAGCGTCTGAAAAGCGACAAGTGCGGCGGTATGGTTAGAACTGTGAGTGTGTGTATACATTCATTTATAATGGGGAGCGGTGGCGCAAGTTAAACAACCTGCCCGCCCAAGTTTGACTTTGATTTCTGGCTACTGGCTCAAATCACTGGCTTTTATCTGATCCAGTTCTGGGTTTTCCCCAGAGTTTGACTCAGTCTTTTTATGAGAACACGGTACAGTCTGTACAAATTCGCACCGGGGAGAAAAAGGTGGCCCACTCTGTCCCCTCGTGCACCATACATGACTTGATATGCGATTGCTAAGAGTACTTGCCCCAACATTCTATAAAGGCTACACAGTGCATGCATCTCGATGCACTCCAAAACGTAAGAGATTGGTGCCTGAAAGATGTGGCACTACTTCGGCATATTGGCACAAGACAGAGAAGAGTGGAAACAAATGACGATGCAGTGGGCAATGACGGCCTATCTGCCCACGGACCATGATGATGATATGCATCTTGGTCTTTATATTTATGGAGTAAATGTTGATTGCATTTTCAATTGATATATGTTGTGCTTGGGGAAGTGGACAATGATATCAATATGGATGAAAAATGTTCATGGATTTTATCCAATCAGTCGAATTTGATCACGTAAGACCCTCCGTATTATGCTTTACTTTAATTCTCGCATACGATCCTGACCACGTATGATGATCATACAGTACCGTAGTGCCTTTAGAGGGCAGCGCAGCAAACATCATTTGGTTCTACCGTACTTGTATGCCACCACGTGTGTTTGGTGCCCGTCGTCACCAACACACAGAGACTAACCAGTGCGTTTCGCTAGCTCGTCGAATATCAACCCCCACGAGTCGCACTCGCACAGCGTCAGGGAGGTCCTGATCCAGCACGTGATTAAGGGAGAGGATCAACAGCATTTTAAATTTGAGTACGACGTTTCGCTGATAATTACAATCAGCTTCATAATTATCAGCGAAACGTCGTACTACTCAAATTTAAAATGCTGTTGATCCTCTCTTCAGCACACCGGTGGGCTAAAGAAGTGAATTATTTTGTCCTTTGAAAACGTGACACATTTTTTACTGTTTGGCCGTGTCGGGTGGTGGAGGGTTACGACACATTTGTAAATAACGCGATCTGACCCAAAAACCTATATTATGAATAATATTGGTCGCGAAAGCCTACGTGTTAAATTGACGTGATTAAGGGCTCTGCTGGACATGTACAGCGTGGTCCAGATGTCCTGTGACCCTCCCCACACTTTAGGGGTCAAATAATTGGCGGGAGGGGGGAGGGTCACAAGACACCTGTACTACCCTGTACAATGAGTATAAAGCACGGCATCCTCATGGCTCGCAACAAACGACGCGTTGCTGCCGAAACGTTCTAACATTGCCAATTAACAGGCAATAGACGGCCGTGGGGACGAGGGATTGGAGACGTTTCTCTTTCGACCACCTCCACGAAGGGATTTCTCACCTGTCCCAGTGTTGCTTTAATACCGCTGCAAAAGCTCTCAGAGGCCAAACATTCCAGGCATAGTTCCGGCTGTCGTAAAGAGCGTTTGAGCTCTCTCTCTCTCTCTCTCCCGGTCCCTCTACACTGAAAAAACAGCTTGCACTTGAGGCTTTGAAGTCCCTGCTTGGCAAAGCGATTGAAGAGGCTTGTGATGCCTCAAGGAAGGTCAGTGTGCATCGGTGAGATATTTCGAAATGTCTGCAGTACGGTGATTGCGTACGGACGCCGTGCAGCTTATTCGAGTCTCGGTCGGGGAGGTGGGGGGGGGGGGTTTCGTGTCCAAAAGTCAGCGAGCGTGTTCACTGCTAAAAGCACGTTGTAGTTTCTGCAGCTCTAACGGTGTCGGGTTCAATCGGACGCGTGCGTCGTTCGATGCCATGTCAGTGAAATCAACCTCGGCTGCATTCGGCGCGGCCAATGTGATGAGGTTTAAATAGTGGCTCGTGTGACACGCAATAATTCGTTTTCGAATTGCGTTAGAAAATATTGGCTTCGTGTCCGAATTACATTGGGGGGGGGGGGGGGATATGCATGGGTTATTATACTCGGTCATGAAAAGTGCATTACAATAAACGGCCCTTGCTTGCACGGTTTTAATTTCAAAACTCGATCGTGCCGTATCGCACAAATCGGATGTTTCAAGCGAACACCGCAAATATTCACCTTCGTTTGTCATCGACGTCCTAAACAATTCATTTAAGAGCTCAGACGCTCCTCGTTAATACTGTACGAAAGCAGACGCAGAGAAGCAAGCAAGGCCCTGCTTCCAGCCACGTCCAATTCTCACGGAATTCGAACCCACGTTGGATTATGATTCTTTGTTCGTGTGACGGCATCAACAACAAAAGAACCCCCCACCGCGCCCCAAACAAAAACCACGCGAATGCCACCAGCGTGTGCTTTGTTTAACGTGACAAGGTTGAACGCTTTGCTGCCCGACTACAGTTTCACGCGTTCCGCTGCAACATTGTCTGCGGTTCATCACACGTAGGGCTATTGTTGTGGGAAGGGCCCGGGTCTCCTCCCTCCGCCCCTCAAATGAAAGTAGAGAAGGCCGTAGCGAGCGGACGCACCGAGCACTTGGCCACGTACGAGTCGTGAATTCCGGCTGACAGAGATGGATGGCGAGTGGCAGGTGCAACCACGGAAAATCGCACAACAACGTGGGCCCTCAATGTGTGGTGTGGCCATGTGGACGGTGGCCACGTGGTCGGTGGGGGGGTATCTGCTGCGGCGGATTTGTCGCGAGATCCACGATAGGTTAATGATTTACATTTCACTCGTAAGGCGCCTTTCACTCATCTCTCAAGGCGCCTTTGCACCCACGGCGGCCAAAGTGTGGTGTGCCACCGTTTGGCTGCTGTAAATGTCCCCAGACGATGACAAAGTGTGGTGTGCCACCGTTTGGCTGCTGTAAATGTCCCCAGACGATGACAAAGCCACTTCGTTAAGCTATCGTTTGTGATAGCCATGTCGCTTCTGAAAACGTGCTATATAGCTCAGTGGGCTTTACCTGGTAAAAAAAAATTGTTTTTTCAGTTTAAGTTTTACCTAACATGTATACCGCCACTATTCAGAATGCCTCCTACTCCTATTCCGGCAGGAGGACAAATGCGTTTCACGACGGGAATTCTAACATTTCCACTTCAGATGTGAGCAGCTACATCCAGCTACATCCAGCACGTCCACAACAACCGCAGCCGAACATTCGCCACCAAGCGATGTCGACGTCACCGACACTTGTGCCAGGCTAGGTGCAATTTGAGGCTATTCGAAATGTCAATGGCTCACTGGCAGGGGGTCAGACCCAGGGGCTGCGAGTTTGTTGTCCTGGTGTCGTCTGGGACTGTTTCTTTTGTTGATTTTGCTGCCTTGCCCAAGCTTGCCATTATTGTTGAAAAATCGGCAGGAAGTTACGTACTTATTCAATTTGTACTTTATATATAGATTTGCTTCATTTCTTTTTCGTGACTTGCTGACCAGCCTCTACTGGACATCCGTGGAAAAATAGCTTCATAGCTCATGGGATTCTTCCAGTCTAAATAAAGATTCTGATGTTGTTCCAGTTGACTTAGATGACTGGCAGATGCACCACCTGTGTAATCTCCACTGTGCCAAATTGCTCTGTTTTAGCTGCCTCTGCGAGCTTTTGCGAGGGTTACTTCTCTTTGCCTTCCTCTGCAAGAAAAAAATCCCCAACATAGCCCTTAACAGACTGTTGAGGCAAGTGCCAACACCACACCCAGCCACTTTTATCTCCCCAGTGCTGATGTTGAACACCGCACCAGGTATTCATGTTTTGTTAAAGGCTGAATCGACATAGGGGAGGCCCATGACTGATTCAGATATTCTCCACTGATTGTGACCATGAGCGGGAATCGATCTTGGGTTACCAGGTTTGTAGTGCCGTGCGGTAATCACGACCCTATCACTAAACACATGCAAAAGACAAAGATCACCCATATAGCCTTAATAGACTTTTGGGGCAGGTGCTGATAGCGAGCACCTATAAATGCCAACACGGAATACGATGGGTTTGTGGTGATGTTTATACACCGTACCAGGTACTCAATTGAAGCTGAGTCGACCTAGAGGAGGCCCACGACCACCTTGAATAATCGTCACTGGTGTTGGCTGTGAATCGGATTCAGGTCGCCGGGTTCGTACCGCAGCAGCGTGCTATAATCGCTGCACCTCCGCTACCCACATGCGCACACACACACACACACACGCCCGGCAGCTTTGTGAAACTCACCATTCTTCATGCCTCACACACTGTAGAGACATTAGAAAAATCCACCTGGGGAATTGTTTGAAGGGGCAACATAATCCCTGGAATTTCTATTTATTCGACGAGAGTGAAAAACAAACGACTTTATTGATTGTTCAGGGAAGCTGTAAGATTTGTGCAATGAGTCTTTAAGTCCCTGTAGTGTCATTCTGGGATAATTTAATACGTGGAGCTGGCTTTAGGACGTGTTACAATGCATCCTTTTTTTGAAGGTCAGATTCAGGAAGCCCATTTTGTTGTGTTAGTCTGTGCACCATATAAATGGGGAACTGTCATTAAAAGAACAACGCGCATAAATTATGATTTTGCAGATTGCCAGATGGTGTCCACTGAAATGAACAGGTGCTGGGTTTTGAACGGGCAGTCAAAATGACGATAGGATGTCCGGTCACATTAACCCTTTGGGGAGGAATGTGGGCCACGTGTGTGCCAGTTATTATTGTAAGCTCCTGGGCTGAGTGCTTGCCGTGACTCTGCCACTGCGAATAGAAAGGCCTCTCACATCTCCCTGCCTATGCATTCGTTTGTCAGTTTTCATTTCAAGGGTCAGTTGGGACATTTTAATCGTTAAAAATACCACACATCTGTTATAATCCACTGTTGACAAAATAATTAAGTGTGTTTCTTTTTGAGTTGGGAAAATACAGCACAGTGGGTGGCGGGCGGGGGTGGGGGGGGGGGGGTGGAGTGGTGGCACAGTGGTTAGCGCACTGAGCTGTGAACCTGGCAACCTAGGTCGATTCCTGGCCACGGCTAACATCAGTGAAGAGTGCTATCTGAACTCATCTTGGGCTCCTTCACCCCCCCCCCGCCTTTTACCCACCCACACTGACCAGCGTGGTGAAGTATGGTCACGTGTCTGTTTGCAAAGGCTAGCAAGAATAATTGATCTTTATCTGCTGTCGCATCGCCCGTCACTACGCCGCCAAATTCTAAGTCCCCACCGCCGACTTGTCCATGCTTGTTTGAGATTTATCGCAAACTGCAAGAGACACGTTTATCATTTAATGAAATAAATCACAGGCAGCGTATTCACCTTTGGTGAAAAATTACTGTTTTGAATTACGTAAATACAGTAATGTATCTGCCATTAATATCAACGCCTTTGTAGCTTTGCAGTAGGGCTCATGTATTTAATAAATGCTGGGAAAAAAAAAAACATCTCCACACGTTGTACTGTATTAAATTCCAAAAACACCATAAAATGGGTAATATTCCCGAATTTTATGGGACCAGGTGAGGCTGTAAGATCTTTTTTTTTTTACTTGAGCCCGAGGTGGTGTCTGCTTGCACGGCCGTTGCTCTGATGTGGTTTGGAATCACCTCGGGGGAGGTATTTGCACAATCAAAAGCAGAAACTATGCATATATAGTTTCTAGTTTCTAGTTTTTTTGTATATAACCTTGGTGCGTGTTGACCTGTGCCAGTCTGCTTAATAAGCTCGGAGCTCTGGAAAGGTTTCACCATTCAGAGGGATTCAAAAACAGACGATAATGCTGAACACACGGGCCCTTTAATAGCGTTGTAACAAAGCGATTCAAGCACTACGTAAATGCAGTAAAATAATGCCACTGAATGCATGGCATATACAGCTTTCATACTTTTGCACTGATGTACAAATCTTACTTGAGAGAGGAAGTTTCTGCTATGTACTTAGGGGAATAGTCGTGCCACTTGTGGTGGGGTAATTTGTGGGTGCCTCCACCTTAACGATATATCTCGTATGCAGTACAGTAGACAAATTGCATGGTACGAGAAGCTAGATTCGTGGTGTGACGTGTGAACGTCATTCTACCCGTTTGGAGCTGGCTCCAAAAAAAAACAAAGTGGCTGAGAAAATTCTACGTGGGCTGCCGGATAATGGCACTTAATGCCAACTGAGAGTGGTAAATAAGCGAGGAAGCGTACAAGTTAGAGGTAATAACATATTTCAGCTATTATTAATATTTTTTTAAAAACTCTGATCACATTTGCAATTTCTCCACACAGACACCCCCCTCATCCCCCACTGGAGTGGACCGGCCCACCGAGGCATTTGCCCTACGGATTGCTGCCCTAGGGCCAGTCCAGGACCTGCATAACAGTGAACCAGATTTCCCTTTCGCAAGTGAAAACCTCCACCTGTGGTAGAGGAAGCACAGAGTAAACATCTGGACCTTTGCTTAATAGGTAAAGGTGCAGCCCTGAAATTGTTTGCTCCCAGCACTGCTGATGGAAGCACCTCCATCAGAGGGTGCTATAAAAAAAATCATCAAATGCTGGTTATTACATAAACTAAATATGTTTAACAGTGATAGCTCTGTGGCTTAGGTGTCAGAGCATCAAGCTGATACTGATGAGATCCTAGGGTCAAATCCAGGCAGCTAACGTAAGTTCCGGATTACCGCACCTCCGATTAGCGCGGTTGGCTACGTACGGTGCGAAATAAGTTCAACACACATAATTAGATTGGGTTAAGCAGTGGGGCGAGTTGAAAGCCTCAACCCAGCACCAATGATTCCACAAACAGCCACCATACACAATTTGGTTTCCAAATAAATTAAAGATCAGAAAATAAAATAACAACCGATTAAATGGCACGTCATGAATATAGTTTTGCAGGGAAAATACAAGTATTGCCCCTCGTGTGGATACTCATGATACTTTAGAGAAGTATCGACTTAAAGCTTTCGTGACTGCAGGGATTCATCTTCTTGGTTCTTTCGGTAAAGTCACGTGACTTTACCGAAATTGCCAAGAAGATTTAGAGAAGTAGTTTCGTGATAACATCTGCCGGAGCCATTCTCGAACACAGGGTGTTACACTGCTCACTCTCAAAGTTCACATTTGATTTGGTAAAAAGTTACTTTTTTCTAAAAAAAAAAAAATAGAGCTCACCTATGTAAACAAAAAAAAATGGTCTTCTTGTTTCTTTCGGTAAAGTTACGTAGAAGGGAAATAATAAAATAATTAAAATAAAACGTAATCAAAATAATTCTCACAATTATTTTAGTATGTTTTATTTGTATTATTTAATTATATAAAAATAATTCTCAGAATTTTTTTATTATGTTTATTTTTATTATTGTATTATTTCTCTTCTACGTGACTTTACCGAAAGAACCAAGAAGATGAATCCCTGCAGTCACGAAAGCTATAAATCGAAAAAAAAAATTGGCTTAACTGTCTCTCATTTCAAGATTCCCACTGCATGTGTTTATCATCGGCTCATGAGGTGGCAAGGGGCTTGCAGAAGGTCAGCGCACTGCATTGCGGCCTCAAGCGCTGAGCTCCTCTTTGTTTTCGCGGCGTAGGCATTGCGAAACTAAAGAACCACATTTACCGCGCCAGGTCACCGTTTCACATGGGCAGCTTTCACGAGGCTCGACTTCGTCTCCCATGAATGCGCCAAAAATGGGGGGGGGGGGGGGGGGGCCGCGGGCAATCAGCGCTTTGCACTCGACTCAGACGAGAGCACGAGCGGCTGCAGGTGATGACCAGCTGTTCCGGTAAGGGGTGCACGCCGCCCGACTGCCGGAGTGAAAAGCACTGCGATTCGATTTCGTGCTCGGTTGAAGGCATTCAGCCCAGTAGTGCGCACTTGTTTTAGCGGACGGGTGGCAGAGTGATGATGGTGGTGTTTGTGGGGGGGGGGGGGGGGGCGCAGGGGCATGGAAATTAACTGAGGGGGGTGCGCCGCATGCGCCGCTGTTGATCAAATGTGAAGCGATTGTGAAGCGATGAACGGAATTGATCGAGATACCGATCTGCTTTTGTCTGCTGTGCATTTTGCACTCGCTCTTGCTCTCTCTCTCTCTCGCCCCCTGTGTATATGATGAAAGGCTGAAGAAAAAAACAGCCAATGGTGTTAAATATTGTACCAACGTATTTTCCTTACCTACTTACCTATTAGAAATGTAGGGTGCTCAGCCTTCATTAGCGGGGGGGGGGGGGAGGTCACCCCCCGTCAGTTCCCCAGACGCCACGAGGCTGAAGGCATTGATCAGGGTAAACATTATTTCCTCAAGTATCTCATCCTAATTTACAAATGTCGAGCGTCGTGCATGCACGTTCCATCAAAGGCGCTGCTTTGACACGCGGGACCGTAGGAGGGGGGGGGGGGTGGTGGGGGTGTTATTTGGCCAGATGTCACGTGGTCGGCCAGTGCTGGTTTGGTGTCGGCACGGAGCATAGACGTGGGAGCTTGAGGGTAATGCACAACAACAACGGCGTTCCTGTGGCCCAGGGTATAAACCTCGCGGCTGCCGATAACGGACGTGACCACCCCCCCCCCCTGCCCCCCCCCCTGCAAATGCTTCGCGAAAGGGGGCTGCGATGATCCCAGCAAGCGGATTTTGAGGAGCAACCTCGAATCCCAGCTGCGCTCAGGATTCAAGTTCATTTATTTTAATTTTCATTTATTTATTTATCAGGTATAGCCCTGTGAGCCATTCGACTCTTGAAACGGGTGCAACCGCAATAAACAAAAAACAAAAACATGAACAAAAAACATCTTAAAGTGAATATGTGACTGATTCCAAACAGAAAATCCAAGAAAAGACAGCAAACTATTGCAGAAAAATCACCGTACACCAACGCTGTGTGCAAAAATCCCAGTGGGATGCAAGTCAAACAACCAACAACAACCACAAGACAACTTAGATTAATCTTCTTGGTTCTTTCGGTAAAGTCACGTAGAATGGAAATAATAAAATAATAAAAATAAAACATAATAAAATAATTATCACGACGTTTCGGCCACAACGCAAGCAGCCATCCTCAGGTGAAGACCAGGTCTGTCGAGAAGACAGAGTCTGAATGGTAGCTTGAGGGTAATGCACATTCAGAGTCTGTCTTCTCGACAGCTCTGTTCTTCACCTGAGGACGGCTGCTTGCATTGTGGCCAAAACGTCGTGAGAATAATTTTATTATGTTTGATTTTTATTATTTTATTATTTCCATTCTACGTGACTTTTCCGAAAGAACCAAGAAGATGAATCCCTGCGGTCACGAAACCATTAAATCGAAATTTTACTTAGATGAAGGCCATCACTCTAACTCTCCGGCCTGGCCAAACGGCAGCGCGGCGATGCACTTTGCATCGCCCTGGGCGCCACATTGCACGGATTCCGGCGTCGGGTTGCAAATGAATTGAGGTCCGTCTCTCCGAGGCGAACGCTTTCACCCCGACCCGGTTTGAAAAAGCCCTGCCTAATTTCTTGCTTCCCGTCCCGCTGATTAATGTGAGCGGCGCGTCGCCTGCACGAGCCGAGCGTAAGCCCTGTCGGAGGGCACGTTCGTTCCCGGCAGGTCAACGCAGTTGTCGCGTGCGGGCAGCTTTGGAGGCGAATACATTAAACATTTGAAATTCAGCCTTCGTTGATGACCTTTTTACACGTTGTACAGAATGTCGTACATTTGTTGCGGCATTTACCATTATATTTCTTTTGCCTACGACCGAATCACCATGTTAACATCCCTGATCTCATCGCGTCTCGGAAGCTGAGCGGGTTTGAACCTGGACAAGTGCTTGTGTGGGCGATCTGCGTGCGTGCCAGGTTGCTATAGGCTGTTTTGGGGCTACATGGTGGGCAGCAGAGGGCAGTTGAGTAAAATCCATGGTTGAGCTGTCATTCTGTGCTCCCACATTTGCGCTGCCCACTTTCACCAACCCACACTGACCATCATGGTGAAGCATGGTCAAATAGCCCCCATTACCCTCACGGCACTAACAGGCCCTCATCCAGCAGTGGATTGATACAAGGGATCGATATATACTTTGTAATGATTTAATAACACATTATACCTTCAGGGATCTGCCTGTTCGTATCTGAATGCTGAACAGGGCTATGAATATCTTAGAATATATTGTGGTCGCTACTGCCTCTGCAAATGTCAATGCATGGCAGTACAGGCACGGCTGGGGAAATGTGTTTGCACGGTTCTACGGTTTTATACAGATGCACATGAGCGTGCAGACATCTTCCGAATGCTAGAGGTTGTCAGCCTCTACTCTCGGATGGCCCTAATGTAGGTCTGACATGGCAAGCTGGATTATTATAAATCGCATTTGCAATTTGTATTCATATTCCTAGTTAAAAAGTCAAATAACCGATGCTCAAATGAGAAATGGGGCTTATCTATTTTGAGGCCATTTTATTGTTTAAGAGCCATTATTTAATATCCACTAAATAGTATGTATTTTATTGACCCCAACGGGATGATTGGCTGAGTTGACCTCGAACCAGGATTTTAACGTTTTTTTTACCGGTGAGTTAAGCAATCTGACCACAGTGCCACACAGCCCGGGATATCGTGCTTTGGTAACTGGTACTATTAAAATAGCAATAACGCATTTCTAATTATTTTCAGGAGAACAAGCACGAAGTCTGTTTCAAACATTATTTATTTGCGAGCAAAGCACTCGCGCTGATGTGACGGCAAGGAATGCTGATCACGATAAGGATAGAGAGCACGCAGCCACCTCGAATTTCCACACTTTCGTGGAAAATGTCCTACCTCTAAGCAATATCTGCAAGCTATCAATCTTTGCATCAGCATTCTGCGTGGCGCATATATATCGTTCCGTCTCTTTTCCCCCGAGCCAACTAAACGGAACCAATGGCTGTGGGTCAGTCTCCTCGGTGGCTATGGGAAGTTCGGGATGGTTGCGGTCAAATCTTTAATTTTGACGGACAAAGTGCGAGTGTCAAACCACACCGATGCCAATCGAGGGCCCCGTTGACACTGAATGTCGGCGTTATAAAGGAGAACCCCGAGCTGCCGAGGGAATGCAGTGAAATGGTAAAACCCGCAACGTCACGTTCGCAGAGAATAAAAATGCCGTTAAATTATTGCGAAAAAGTTGGTCAGAGTTTGTAATTGGTCAAGGCCATGAGGGAACGTAACTTAATGTTTCGAGCAAGAAAAATACAAAATTCGGTATGAGGCATGATTTAAAAGCATTTTACATTCTACATGTCCAAGCAACTTAAGCAACTGTTCATTAACAATTGGCTTGAGCATTAATAGTTGTTTTTAAGTGTAGAGACATGCAGCAATGCTCCATGCATTTCCTTAGACAATGTCTGTATTCAATCGTCTACTGTTCCTGGTCAGCAATGTTAAATAACTTTAATAATAAAATCCGAACGAAAAATGTCCAGCTCTTTGTGAAACCACGAGCAGACTCCCCTGCTTTGTCAATAAATAGGGGTTGGTTGTCCATACTTCACCACACCGGTCAGTGTAGGTTTTTGTTAGCCATGGCCACGGCCGTGAATCCTACAGCTTTATTACCCCAACCCTAATCTCACCTCGCCGGAGTAACGTAGAGATCCACACTGGGCGATCTTTATCCACAAAGTTCTTCATTGCGATTCACCTCGGGATTTAACTGACATTCTCCATCCATTTAAATATCCAAGAAACCTTTTCGATTGACCTCTGATTGCCCGTTGCCCATTCCGAAGTGAAGATCGTGGCTTATTTATATCCGTATGGGCACTATATATTTTTTTAAAATTTGTATTTAAGTACGATTGTTTATCCTGCTTGCAATGAATTCTGGTGTGGGCTTCGTGTAAATTTCTATTTTTTGCTCGTTAATTTGCACATTCCCTCGACCCTGCGTTGTCCTGTAACCGCCACCACTGCCGATGGTCTTGGGCTGTGGAGGGTCGTCCTGGCAATGGAGAGGTTTCACTCGATGGGGCCTTACCAGCTGAAATAAAGCCTGAGCCTGGGTTGCTAGAAAATTTCAATTACTCTACGCAAAACCTAAATATGATAGGCCGGCAACTCGGAAGCACAATAGCCTGACGTAAATAATGTTGAGTAAAATGTAGGGCACAGCCTTAAAGCATACAACGCATTTCATAAATCGAATGTATTTTCTCTTCCCATTCATCGACAACACCAACAACGACTTGGAAAGTCAACGAGCACAGCGTAAACACAAAGAGTTGGCTTTCTCTTTCTTCACACAGGTTGACGGTGCCAACGGGGATGTCTTTTAATGAGCCCATGCTTGGAGGAGATGTGCTTTGGTGCCGTCGAGCTGAGCAGTGCGGGCACGCGGTTGTTCTCCTCCGGCAGGGTAGCCACCGAGTGTTTTGAGTAGGGGCAGAAAGAGGGTCGGAGGGGCTCGTGGCAAGGGGGGATCTCTGGCGTGGTCTGCTTTGTCTAAACGCGTGGACATCGCACCCGGCAAGCCCCCCCTTCACCTCCACTGTGCAGCAAAATCCTAGGGCAACCCCCCACAAATTAGATGTATAGATGTAAAACTCATTTATTTAGAGATGCTTTTGTCTTCTTGGCTCTTTCGGTAAAGTCACGTAGAAGGGAAATAATAAAATAAAAAATAAAAAATTCAAACATAATAAAATAATTCTCACGACGTTTCGGCCACAACGCAAGCAGCCGTCCTCAGGTGAAGAACACATCTGTCGGGAAGACAGCGCTTTTTGTGTCTAGTTTGTTGTCCATCCCCCCGCGCACCTCCGATTAGCACGGTCGGCTACGTGCGGCGCGAAAGAAGTTCAACATACACACAACGTACAAATACACACGGCCCCACATCCGTCGTTACGACTGCCTGGTCCAAGGGGATTGCTTCCGCAAGATCAAACTGATGCCCGAGTGGTCCTCCTTTTGAAGTCAGGTGCGGGGAGCGGTGCCACACTGATTGTAACAACGACCGGGGCGTCGCTCTCTCTCTCTCTCTCTCTTCCTCTCTTCAGTGTGCCAGGAGAGATCCTGGCAAACCCTTTAGTAGGATCTTGTTTAGGGGGGTGATATTAAAACGTATGGCGGGGGGAGAGGGTGTGCATACCACAGCCAATGTTAAGATAATTTTTAACAAATGTTCAACGCTAAACAGGATGAGTTTGGGATAAGATCTGCTTCGTTCTAGAATGCATTCTGCTCTCGCTCCCATGCCCTATGAATGGCCGTACCAACATTTATTTACTTGATTATTGGAATATAGATGGTGGGTTCAATACAGTTCGGGGGGGGGGGTCATGGGGAGGCGGTTGGGAGAGGGGGGGGGGAACTCGCCCCCCTTACGGCCCCCGACTGACAACTCCGCTGCTCGGCAGGAGTCACAAACTATGTAGGTCTTTGGCAGTCCGTGCGCATCTGTTCCCGTGTTGTTATTGGACAAGGGCGAGGGGTGGGTGGGTGGGGTGGGGGGGCTGCCGTTGCAACGGTGAAATGGAATCTCTTGGCCACCGCCAAGTGCCCCGTGGCTGCTCGCTGGTATTAGCGGTGACAGCAGAGCGGAGGATCCGTAGCAAAAAACACAAAAACGCCGGCCCGTCTGATCGTTCTGTCGCACGCGGCCCGTCTGATCGTTCTGTCGGACGACGAAGGCGCACCGTGGACATGCACAGTGCCTAAATGGCAGCCCACAATGTGGCACATAACGCGATGCACGTGGGGAATGATCGTGCGGGCGAGCGAGCGAGCGAGGAAGAACACATCTTTGTTCATAACCAGATGAGAGCACTTTTTTTTTACGAAGGGTCTCGTTTTTATTTTTTAAAGGGAGACCTGGCTAATCAAAAAAGCAAATGCAATTAGACGAAACGGTGTGGTCCAAAAAACACTTGGAATAATATAGGAAATTAATCGTAAACGGGATGAAAATAGGCCAAAACAACATTATTAGTTATAATTAATCATACTAAGCAGAGAATAGGTCTGGCAATGCCAAAAAAATCGTAAACTTGTTCCTAGGATTAAGCAATTAACCAGATTGGAACAGATTTTTTAAAAAATTAAATCGTAATACAAATACAATGACGTAGCAGGTAATGGTCAGAGACGTATCGACCAAAAATGTTGTCCGGTTGCTCATGCTTAGAACGAACAAGCTTTTCTTCGTAATAAAATATACGTTAGCATTCCATCTGTGAAGAGCATTGTGTCCTGAAGGATGTTGTCCGCTGGCTGGATTTATCAAATAGGTGTGGTCTAAGCTAGGCTTATGAAAGGACACTACGCATGATGATACAGAATTAAAATAAAATGTTATTTTTCGTCATTTCACAAAGTACTCCTGTAAAAAAAAACATAATTATGACTGCATTTAGAGAAATTGCACAGTAAGTGCATTTTCTTTACGATATTAAAACTGCACTGAAAAGAAAGATAATTATATTCAGGGTCTGTCAATAAAAAAGCACAATAGCACAAAGTGAACATGGAAACTAAACAGGAATCTACTAACGATCTGTGTGCACTCTCCGCAAACACGTTTATAAGTGACCTTATGACCCTGCGAAGAGACGCGTTGCTCGGATACATTTTAAACATTATGCAATTGATTACATTAATTTAAAAACAGAAGATAAGACCACCTGAGCAACGGTATCTCTTTACAAATTCCACCAGGAAAAACAGTATACTACCAACAACAACATGCTTAACATGTTATCAACAAGACAAATATTAAAGCAGACAATTGCTACAAACGAAGTGGCTCATGAAACTAGCCGTTAAGAACGCTGTAGGTTTTTTGTGTTATCTGGTATAGAGAACAGCACAACACACAGAGGAGATAAGGCCACGTAATTCAGGAGCATTTGGGTGCAATCAAGGCAAAGACTTCCATGATCTGATGTGGCTGTTTTCACAAAGTTAAATAATTATCACTCCGTGCTAGCTTACTTCACTAACAAGCTTCTGGGTCGCGTTCAATTTGGTTTCATTATTTACAGATGTCCCCCCCCCCCACTGACCCTTGTCACTGTGGGGAGCGAATTCGTGTCGAGGCATGAAAGCGATACTAATGGGATTTAATGTACGTGTTTTTGTGCAAAGTCTCTTATATATTGAAATCATTTCAGTCTGGCTGTTGTATAATGTACAGTGGGTGCCGATTGTCAATTTCAATGATGAAAATGTAATATAAATTATTAAAGGTAATGTTCAATCCTTTGTTCATCCCATACCGAATGAAGGCTTTCCCATACCGGAGTCGGTTAAGGGGGGTTATTTGATCTTACTTCACCGTACTGGGCAGTGTGGGCTGGTGAAGGGGGCTCTCAAGACTGGTTCAGACATCACTCCATGCTGGTTAGCCATGGGTAGGAATCGAACTCAGATCGCTGAGTTCACAGTGCGGTACACGAACCAATGTGCTACTGCTCCAACCACCATTCCAATTGTGTAGTTACGCACGTGCTAAATTCCATATGAAATGTCAGCGGAGGATTTTGGTTTTCTTGCACTCGGCAGGAAAATATCCACTTTTTTTCTCTTTCCCTTTGCCCTTCATTCTTTTCTTGAGTTGCTGGCTGCTTTTTCTTATCCATAATCGTTGCAACCTGTTTGGCGTCGTTTCATATCTGGAAGGTGGCTTCGTTTTCTGTGCAACTCGGGACGTCACGCAGGGCCAGCCGGGCAGCTCGCCGCCCAACGGATTGCGTGCCGAAAAGGTCAAATTGCCACGGTTTGGCTTCTATCGATATACTCACGCAAATGAAGACCTCCGATCCAAGTGCACTCCGCAACGGTGGCAGAGTTCTTTTCGCGTTCATTTCTCATAGTCAAAATACAACACGCAATTCCCCTCTGCCTGGCCCGTAAAAAGCCGTGTTCGTGCGGTTCGCTGGCCCACTGACTGCAGCGGGCCTGCGATTAATCAAGCACACACGCGTGCCAAAAATGAAATTCCACCTAATGCCGGCACGCCATTGTGCATTACGAAGTCCCGCAGCTAATTATTAGGGCGCGTGCTCGGCTCGGCTCCCCAGCTCCGCGCAGCCCTCTGCAGGGAAATCCACACTCGCAGCCACGTTTGCGTAACACTGCGAGGCATTGCCGTCCTAACTTTTTTTAAGCTGCCCCTCCGAGACGCTCGAGGAAGCCGCGAGAAATTAGCGCATGACCCGTGTGTTTTTTTTTATCAATCCACTTTCGGATTATCTCCCCAACGCCACACTTGTTTAACCGTACTTCACCGTGCTGGTCACGGCGGGTCGATGCTGGGGGGGGTGGGGGGGGCGTTTAAGGAAGACTCCCTGGAGCTGTCGAGATCTCACTCGCTATGGTAGCCGCGAGTTGAACTCAGGTGGTGGTGGTGTTCGATCCATCGTGCCACCGTCTACTCACAAGCCGAGATGTATCCCAGTTATTCAGTGTTGCACACACACTGTTCAAACCTCATGGAGTTGTCAGAGGACTAAAAGTGATCCTGGTCCTGCGTGCTCAAAGCGAGAATGATGTCAATGAGTTCTAAGCGAGTCGTACGGATAGGGTGTGTCGATTGAGTAGCGAGATAGGAGGCGTATGACAGTGCATCAATTCAGTTATTAAAATCAGTTCTTCAACTCACGGTGCACGCATACATCGTATACCTGAACAACAGCTATTTAACTCCAATTACATTTAGGCTAAAGGAGAAAACGAAACCGCAAAATTCTTAAATGGAACCCCCATGTCAGTTTAACCCCACAGGCTTTCACGATCAATATTATCCATGATAGGGTTTTTTTTGGGTCAGATCGCGTACATGTAAATGTGTCATTAAACCCGCCACCACCCGGCACAGCCAATTAGTAAGGTTCGTCACGTAAAAAAGAACATGGCAATTCGTCACTAGTACAGCACATCGGTTGTGTTGGAGAGTAAACCCACAATTCGAGTACGACGTTTCGCCGGTAATTGCAACCAGCATCCTCAGGCGACAGCCAGATTTGTGGCGAAACCCTCCTCTTTCCGTCTTAAATATCATCGCAATTTATCGACCCTCTCTCTCTCTCTCTGCCGGTGCCGACGTCTTTGCCCACCCGTGTTGCTGACCCATGGAAGTGGGGGGGGGGGGGGGGGTCACAGTCTGTGGTGGTCGGGGTTTGGTCGAGCACTGGCACGGGGTTTGGTGGTTTGTGTTCATTGACCAATTTCACTGCCGTGTAACCAGAGATTGCTGTTCAGAGCAGGTGGCAGCTGTTGGGTCAAATCTAATTTTAAGGGCTACGCTGCTGTGATTCAGCAATCGGGAGGGGGGGGGGCTTGAGCGGGGGGGGGGGGGGGGTGCATTCGTTATACACTGCCCCCAACAACCTACAGTCGGCTGTGCTCAAAGCGACTTGTGAGGGTTTTATTTTTCTTCTAAGGTGGAGGGTTAGAGTTGGGGTCTCCCCCGGCCACCCCTCCCTCTCCCCAGCCCCTGCCTCCACCCCCGCCACGGTGACCAAGCCACTCCAGGCAACTCAGCTGTGAGACACATTTCGCTGGGAGTCGGCGTAGGTTGTGAATTCAATTAAAATTGTTTATTTTCATTCTCCCCGCCCGGTCGCTCGCTCGCCAGCTTCCCCTTTAAAAAGAAAAAGCTTTCCGCGTACTTTATTTTCTCCTTTAATGCTGCAAAAAGACTCGGGGCTTGGCAGAGTTGTTGCCGCGTTGGCCGATATGCACGGGCGAGCTGAAAGTCATAAGGCTGGCGGAGGGTTGGGGGTCACAGCGTCAAGGTCATTTCAAATTTGTATCTCGGCTGGGTTCACTTGTTAAGTTGAAAGGCCACGCGGCTTCCTCACGTTGCCGTGTGAGGCACTTGCCACAGCAGGTGCAACAGTGTGGCCACATGGACGGGTCTGTTTTTAACCCCTTGTTCACGCATCTACGCCCAATAACAAATTAATAATGCACAAGTGGACATGTTTAACCATTTTCAACGGACACATCCACTGCCGTCGATGGATTTAGACTCATTTGTACCAGGGACGTGCGGTCAGGGGAGGCAGGGGAGGCAGAGCCTCACCTGCCATACTCCAATCAAAATAGCTGCTACGAAAAGTAAAAAAGAAAGAATAATACAATAAAATAAATGTTAAGATTTTTCCACTGATCTGTGTTATAAATGTCATTTCTGTATGATTACAATCATTTTTATAGTCAAAATCGTCAAATTTGCGTAGCCCCGCTGCAAATACAGGAAGAGACGAGAGGTGAGGCAGCGACAAGCTCAGCCTCCCCTCTGATTGCGCAACCCCTCAGTAACTGGATGGAGCGAGGGCAATAAGCGCGTGCCTGTTACTATCTCAGTATGTCACCAATGTAATGTTTGTAAACCCCTTCATTTCATGTCCTCGCCTTCCATACTCCAGGTAACTCATTTAACGTATTTGTACACAAATATTTAGGCTCGCTGGTCTCGTCATGAAACTGCAATGAAAAAGCACCAGGGGAGGCAGCTATCACATCTGCCTCACTGAGGGGGACGTGTCTAACACGCCCCCCTCAGTGAGGACACGCCCCCCCTCAGTGAGGCCACGCCCCCCTCAGTGTGTGAATCTGGCTCTGACACTGGCCAGTGCCTCCCCAGCCATTGACCTCACCACACGTCACTGCTCTGTACCGCCACCTGCGTTTTGTTGACAAATAACTGCGCCTCGTGTAGCGAGTGGGGTCATTGTTTGGCACGGTTCGATTTTATCTCCAAACAGCTGAAACAATGGGCAGGTTTCTAAAATCTCTCTCTCATCCACCTCTATCCACCTTGCAGTATAAATGGGTACATCGCAGACTGGCAGATCGCGTGAGGTGGGGTAAAATGTGGGAACTCTTACCGCTTTCATGATTTTGCCTGGTTTCGCCACCATTCGCGCCACGATGGCAAGATTTTAACTCCCTCTCCTGGCATGCAAGAGGCCCTGGGTTCGATCTCGACCCTGACACATGCTTATTTGTAATTTACATGTTCTCCCCGTGGTCGCGTGGATTTTTCTCTGGGTCCTTTGCTTTTCCCTTACACATTTAGAATCATCCGTTTAGAGTATTTGACTGCAATACATTTCCACATGATAAGCCACTAAGTTCAGCTTTCATTTGTGGCCGGGTTGCTTCTGACAAAGGGATGATGCAGCTCAATGGGCTTTATCTGGTATGATCGGGTTTTTTGTTAATAGTTTTATCGGCGAGTAGGCTAAAATACCCAGTAGAGGGACTCTATTTAGCTCCCTCGAGTGGAGACCCTTCTGCCAGCAGTGGAGCGAGAAAGCAACTGTAGGGCTGCACCTTTACCTCGACATATATATATCCAGTGAAGGTCAAAAGTGAGCCATGTTTAATGCCGTCCGTCCGTTTTATTTCGAACGACCTGGTGACCCAATTCCAATATCGCCCTGAGTGGTGATGCCACGAGCGAGCCGATGTAACCTCGCGACGCTTTCAGACTAGGTCCTCATTAATTTGGTTATTTTTGTTTTGTTTTATTAAATCAAACTCAGGAGCGGAGACATTTTTCGTCGGTACTCCCCCGCGTTCATATTTAGGGATTGCGTCCGTAAGGGGGTTTCACGGCCACTCGACCGCCCGCCTGTGCATGTGATGTTGGCGCAGGTTTATTTGCGTTCCGGGGGTCAGGAGACCTTTGTAGTAGCAGCGGCAGCAGCGGCGGTGCTCATGATCCGCTGCGGGGTGACGTGGCCTCGCGACGAGTTGCCGTCCAGGGTTTTGGCTCGCACGCATACGACCTTAAACAGATTTTGGTTTTGCACGTGAGCCCTATTTATAGCCCGCTGCCCGTCGACGCATCCCCATTTTATATCGGAGTCATTAGTTAGCGGACACAAAGCGCTGTAATCATTATTGCAGATTGGAGAGGTCACCGTGGCCATAGCTGCGAATTCCACCACGACTCGCCAACGCTTTCTACAATTTGCCACATTCCATGATTATAATACTAACGATGCTATTCAATTATATTAACGACAATGTCCCCTATTTATTAAATGTATTCAGGAAGTACTCACTGAATCACAATATTTTTACAAGCGAGTCCGACATTGTGACATTGGGTCAATTCCATTCATGAGTTTTTGGCAGTGTTTAAAATGTGTCGTGGAATATAAATACGTAGTGGTTTGTGCAAAGGCTAATTAAATTCCCACGATAGTTTGTTTAAACACCAATGTAGTTATTTTATGCATTTTCCACTAATCGTGACCTTGTTTTACGCAGCGTTGGCATTTGGTAGCCGTAAATCTTTTCCAAATGTATTATAATTAATTAGAGGTAAAGAATTGTGAAGCTAGTTTTGTATAACGTTTGTTTAAGTTGCTCATTTAAAATGAACAGAGATTAAAAGTGACATTACGTCCAAAACTACTTCTGAAATATCGGTAAATTATTTCCACTCGAATTTTGGAGATGGCATTTCTTGGGATCGTTTCCTGGTTGTAGCTCTGCACAACAATGTAAATTCGGCTTTAATAAAAACAAATCCACTGAATTAACGACAAGAACTATCCATAAAAAGTGCATTATATTGTGTTGACTCAGCTGTCTGAGATAATTTACACTTTTTTTTTTTACAATGTTCAAAACAAGGTTCTCCGAATGGTAGGAAAGTGAAATCCGTTGATTTCATGGCAACAACTTTACCGAGTGCGTTTTTTATTTTAATCATCCTTCTCTACCGTTGTAAAACTCGTAGTTTCAATGGGGGCCCTCACTTGCTCGTCAATCAAAGGATACGAATTAAACAAATTAAAATAAGCGGCTTGATCCTCTGCTGTGTCACTTCCAGAGGTCGTAAACGGGTTTTGATTCCTTACCCGTACCCGTACCCGGCCGCACCAGGGTCGCAAATGGGTACCCGGCCGGGTACGGGTACCCGTTCCCTACCGGTACCCTACCAGAAATGAGTGACAAACGGCTACTCACCAGTGACTCACGGCCTACCCGTACCCGGCCGCACTAGGGTCGCAAACGGCTACCCGTACCCGTACCCGGCCGGGTACGGGTAGCCGGGTATCAGGTAGGGTACGGGTATCGGGTACCCGGTTGCGACCTCTGGTCACTTCATAGTGTGACTCCTGTTCGCGTCTCTCTCTCGTTGCGTGTGGCCGCTCCCACGTGCGCTCCCATTTGAATAACGCACGTGCGACGGGGGGGGGGGGGATCTGCGGATGTGCGTGCACGGGCGGCCCTTAACACGCGACGCGTGCCAACGCTGGGATTACGAGGCACCCAAATCTGGCGCTGCGGAAAGATCCGCAGGCGGCGAGCGAGCGAGCGAGCGGTGCTGTGGTCTGTCACGTTCGACAGACGATATTGGCGGGAGCAGTTGCCGCTCTTTGTTTCGCGTGGACACGGGTGGTCAAGTGGCAGGCTTAAAAAAGGAATATTCGTATGCGACCCTTTGAAGCTCGTCTCGTATTTTTAGACCAAAGCAAAATGCATTTGCAGCGGTGGCTCTGACATATTTGTTAACAGGCTGAGCTGCAAAATAATTTTAAAAGCCCACGCGTCCCATCGCTAAATAGTTGCAACTTTGCCAAGTACATTATTGTGATGTGCTATCTTTGGCTCCGCTCTCACATTGTGCGCCTTGAAAATGAAGTTCCCTGAACAGTTTACTGTGGAATTTGGAGAGGAGCAGAGTGTTAATCTAGTTCACGTGTGTCGTGTCGTGAATACTGCCAGTACTTAGGCACTATTCTTTTCCAATTCTGTCCGCTAATAATAAAAAAGTACAACATTCCTGTCCGATGGCAAATGCCGTTTGGCTCTGTGGAGGAGGAAAGAAAATTTCGCCCAAAAAAAATATAATTTCCTAATTGTTCTACGATACAGCCTGGATACAGAAGCAGCCAACATTACTACTACAGATAAATCAGAATAAACTTAGAGTCCGTTTAACATTTTACATCTTTCATTTCAATGCCAGTGGACAACACACCATCAAGAACGTATTCGGCAATGGCACTTCGTCTGCGAAGACGGACCATTGCCCAATACCTCGACTGTTCTGTAAATATTTATCCGTTCAAGGCAGTGTTATTTATGTATGTGTAGAGCTTTTGTTCAGTGCGTGTGTGCACCACTGCCAACGCCATATTACACACACACACACACACAAAAGAGCGTATAACGGACAATGTGATGAACACAATAATTGCGTGTCAACCAAGTAGACCGCTTCAATGTCATCACGCGTCGCGTGCTTCTCTATTGTCCTGTGGCTGAGATTTGGTGTTAACGGCTCGTCCCGTGCACATTTCAATTTGCTCCAAACGATGGAAGGCAGGATTGAGGGCACAGAAGCGTTGCCCAACCCCCTCCCCCCCCCTGAACATTAACGTAGCCTCTGGCCTTGGCAACGGCACGCAAGAAATGCCCCCGAAAGCACCCCCCCCCCCTCCTGGTGACCACCGGCCCTTCGACGTGGAGCACGGCGTTGCACATCACAAATGTGTCCGCACGACGAGACGGGCGTTTGGGTTATAAATAATGAAGGCGGGGATGATCGCCCGGCTGTAAATCCGGCAGCGTGAAAGATCCCCGATTAAGAGTGCAACGGGTTTTTTCGGCTTGGTCACCTGACCGGCGCTAATGTCCGATCCCGCCGGCAATAATGCCACGCCGGGTCGCGCATGCCTCGTGGATGCAGCGCGTATAATTTGTGCCTTCTTGCGTTTCATTTGTTTGGTATTCCAAAAGAACTCCAATTTGCTCTCCGAATCCGGTCCGCCTTCTCTAACTTTCCAACGCATACCTCCTCCACCCTTTACCTGTGTGTACAAACCTGGAGGAATCCTTCCCTAAACACGCACCATTCATTGCATTTATGCATTTTAATCGACAAACCGATGCGTCGTTGGATGCCCACTCTGAGCATCGTGACGAAACGCGTCTTGAAAGTGTGATTGCGCCCCCCACTCACAAGATTCACAGGCCGTGGCGTGATCGACAGACCACTCTATGCGGCCTTAATGCCACGCGTGTGCGAGTGCGGAATAAAAACGTCGCAAAGGCACGTCGTGTTTTGATGCGGCTGCTTGCAAATCTCGGGACCCGCCACGTGTGCCGACGTTCTAACTCACGCTCGTGCAAAGCAGCTGGCGTTTGGCCGACCGCACAGACACTGCACTCGGGTGAGAGGTGGGAGGTGTGTGGGTGGGTGGATGGGTAGGTGGCCCAGATGAGAGATTGATTTTTTTTTCCCTCCTGCGGGTGGGTGGATGAGATGTGGGGTGGTGGCTTTCGGGCGTTGTGGAGCTTGGGGCTTGCGATGTGAGGTGGGGGGGGGGGGAGGGGAGCGGGGGGAAGGACTCACCTCAGTTAGCGGCAGCGACGCACATCCAAAGTTTGAGCCACGGCAGACCTCGCGTGCCGTGTACCCCCGACCGCTTCCCCCCGGAGCTTTGGCACTTATCCAATGATACGAAACGTTAAAATGAGACCACCGCACAGGTTTGCGTGAGGATAGAAACTCAGCGATTATCCTACATTCCAACCGCGGTGGCTGTTCACGGGATTTTGTCGTAATGGACAGCTGGCCCCTGGGTTTGTCAAAGCCTTTAGCCAAGCTGCTGTGAAGAATATCAGAAGTCCGGCACAATAGCCACCCGGTAAAGATTACCCATACATAGTTGATTTAAGCCTTGAGTAAATCTTTCAATCCAACGTCAAAGAGAAAACAGAATGGCAGAAAGGTAGCCTGTTTTGAGACTCATATATATTTTTTTAAGTTTAAGTAGAGGTGTCAGTCGAGGTGGCCTCATTTTGAGTGCGGCACGGTTGTATTTTTCTACCACTGTTCACAAGCCAGGGAGAATCCTCCCTGTGTATTGCATGCCAAGTGTCGGTGGTGTCAGACGGGGGTAAGGTTGTTTTATTTTCATTCGTGCCAGACCACGGGTGCCAACTTTTTCACCACGCTGAACGCACTGATGAAGTGGAATACAGGTAAACAAAAAACAGTTCACTGCCGCCTGCGCTAAACGCGTCAAGATACCGCCGCACGCTCGGCCGTGCCCGTTGGTGAGCCTCAAATGAATCGTATTAACCCGCTTTGACTCCGTGTAATTCTTTAAGATATCAAGGCTGAGCGCTGCGTGTCGCGAGCCTAATGTACGACGCACATCATGCAGACTCTCACGTAGGACAGACGGCGATGACAGGCCACACAAAGATATTGCACGTGTAAAATTGGCCATGGCTCCGTATTCAGAAACGGAGACTCCACGGGGCTGCTCAGATGGCTTCTGCTGATTGTGAAAACACACTTTCAGTGCTGCGAAAGTTGTCAGAGATGGACACGGCTTCTACACTTAAACACGTGCCAACATTATTTTGGCGCAAAATCAAAGTTTTACAACGGAACACGTTGCCTAAACATCGAACGTATTACGCGTTTGAAGTATGTACGGTTGAATAATGAATAAGACGTGTCATGATCAAACCAGCACGCATAAACAGCTGCCATTTGAATCGGAATAGCTTAACGTAACAGTGTGTGTGTGTACGCAAGGCGTTGTGCACGTGGAAGCCCTGGTGGAAGATGTGGCAGTGTTTTCGGAAAATCTTATTTTTTTCTTTTGAATGTTTACAAAAATTGGCCACACATATTCGACACACTTGGGTAGAGCGAGACCTGGAAACTCTGTTGAAACTTCACGTTCTGCTGAAATAAAATCTCATGAACCCCGCACTTTCTTTTGCTCGTGCTATAGAGTCATTATTTTTGTATACTGTTAGAATCTAATTTGTCGAGTTTGAATAGGGCAGCATTAGATAGCGCTATTTATTTATCTATCAGTATATCATTTTTGAGCAGCGGGGTGTGAAACCGGTGTCACAGTTTTCATTTCCGACCGTGGCTAACACAAGTGGTGAGTGATATCCGAACCAACCCTGCTTTTCACACTTCACCGGCCTGCTCTGGACCAGCGTGGTGAAGAATGACAAACAACCTCCACGACATCCATGCATCGGAGAGACCTTCACCCAGAAGTGACTCAAAAAGACCTGTCATTATTATCATTAAACTTAACACATTATCATCATCATCAGAAATCCTTATCAATACAATTACATAAATATTTTTCGGTGAGGTCTTTTTCTCCAAAAGTGTGCAATGGAAGGAAACAGTCAGCGTCTTACACAATAACAGTATAATCTGTGGTCCGTTGTCAACACACAATCAATTTCCAATGCACCGCTGGATTTAGGACTCCAGACGCTGTGAGTTGTTGGGGCGATTTTCCACGCTGGTCAATGCCGATTGGTGAGGGCGGAGGAGCCCTGAATGGGTTCAGATGTCATTCACCACTCAAGTTAGTCCTGGAAATTGAACTCATATCACCAGGTTTCTAGCGGAGTGCGATAACCAGTGGCACTGCTTTACCCCCGTGTATGATGCTTTAAATATATAATTCAAGTTTTCATTCTAGTTTTATCAGAAATGATATCATGTATACGTACATTCTCAATGCCTCACTACACAGCGAGATTTGCTTTGCTGCTTTAGTCCAGGTGCAGCTAACTGTGATGTGTGAAGTGCTGCTGATTTTGGCTTTCTTGCAGCATAGCTTCTAGAGTGAAGTCGATCATGTCTTCGTTGTAAATCTACTAAACACGAGTTGGGCAAAGAAAACAGCCTGCAGTATATTGCTTCTTTGTGCCGAAGTTGGATTCATTTATACACGTGTGCGAGACTTTCACTCCACGTTTCATTTATTAAGAATTGTAAAAAAATATATATCTAGCTTGAGAGGATTTTTTTTTAAACACATTTAGTTGGCTTGTCCGTAAATGCATTAAACTATACTGCCAAAAGTGGCTTGCATTGTTAGAATGTCGTTTTGTTGCTTTATGCAGCCTGCTCGTGGTTTACGCAGTCCAAACTGAGCGTTAAAGTAACGCGCCTGCTGCATCTGCGGATGCCTCGTGGGCCTGCATTGTGGAAAAAGTTGGGGTTTGTTGCACTACGCGTCGTGCCAGAAGCGCTTTCCTGGCCAAATGCGATGTCCAGGACTGTTGGAGATTGATATCTCTCGCTGGCTCGTGCGTCGCGCATCGTGTGCCACTGTTTTCTGGCGAAAAAGTGAAACGCGGCGCTGTGTTCAGCGAAATGCTCAAAATGATGCTCACCTCAGAGGGAAACAAAGCGTGACATTTGATTAATGAAAAAAAAGTTACCAAAAAAAACTTTCACAAGAGGCGAAACTTTATCGACCACAACTGTGCTAAGTTGGATTTACTGTGTCGACAAGAACGCGTTCGCCTTCAACATCGTATTGTTGTTGTTGCCAATGGTGTGATCCAAATTTGTTTCTAGGGTAGACCACGAATTCGTTGTTGTTTTCCATCCCCCAGTGGGAAAAAATCTTATTTATCAATTAGGGTTACACATAGGTACCATCTAACACCCACCCACCATCCCATTCCCGTACAGAGACAGGTGATATAGGGGGGCCCTTTCAAATATTTGAGATAAGTGCTCTGAGACGCATCGGCATATCGGGCGCTATATCAACGACGAATCATCATCATTGTTTTTTTAGTAATCAATTGTGAGCCCCGGAGTTTCACGTGGATATACAAGTCTGCGAAGGAACATTTTTGCGAGCCTAGCATTTCGGTGGTAATGGAGAGCGGCATTGCAGTGCTGAGTGATTCCGATGATTCGCGTTTTGATTTCCAGCAGCGGCGCTCATCATCGGCGCGTGCTCTCTAGAACGACTCTTGCGCCCCTAAAATAGCACTGGCCGGTTGTGGCGAAGTGCGGCCTAACAGCCCACGATGACCAACAGTGCTTGTATATCTTCATCCAGCAGTGGATCGACAAAGGGCGATTACGTTTCATGTCTACTCTGCAGTTACAGCCACACTTCTGTACAAAAAAAAAATTACAAACCCCATGTTGAAATTGACCGATGAGATGTTTTTAATAACGACCGCTTCTCTAACCGTGTTCCTCTTATTATTTTGGCACGCGGCCGAATAACAGAAATCGCACGCATGTCACCCGAGCCCGCGCTTCCTACATTACGCCGAGACGACTGAGATAATAAAGAGGTCCGTGCGCTGATCCCACTCGGGCCCGCCGCTTGCACGCGAACGGCTCCACCTCGAACGTAGCCCGATGTGGGTAGCAGGGGGCGGGGGGTGGGGATCGTTGAAATGCCTAAGTGCAAACCCAGACCAAACAAGGGCGGCGTGGGGTGGGTGCGTGCGAGATGTCTCAGCGCCGCATTGTTTCCCTCCCCACCTCCTCCTCCCAAACCTCCCTCCAACACCACCCCCACATCGCCCTACACCACCGTGCTTGCGATGTGCATCGAGAAAACAAAAAAGCGTCCTTTGTGCGCTGCGCGTATATCTGCGGAGGGCGTGGACCCGATGGCCACTAATAAATCTGCGTGGGGGCAGTAAAGAAGACGGATTGGTCTTGACGGCTTCGACGCCGGGTGTTGGACGACCGTGTCGCCCCTACAAAATGTAATAGCTGCGAGAGTTGGTGGATTGGTTGTTTGCGGAGGGGTTGCGATTTTATGGCGTGCGTGTGGGTTTTTTTTGGGGGGGGGGCACGCTTTGTCGCACGCCGTCGCCGTTTGAAGAGATGTCCTGGATTGGCTCCATTTGTCTTCGGCGAGCGCGACAATATGTCCGGCTAGCTTCGCGGATCTCCACGGGTTACGTTTCACTGGTGCATCGGTGACATTCAAACGACGCAACTGGAATCAAGATCGCAGCGGAGCGCTTTATTGTTTTTTCTTAATCTGCGTTTGTTGGCTTTACCCTTCGTGTGTAAGAGGAGAACGCAAATGTAAACAAAGTTCAGTGGAAGATCGTATCAATAATGAGAGGATATTAAGCAAATGTTGCCCTTACAAAAGGCCCTCTTTCTTGCCGCGCTGACACAAACGTAGCTGTTGATTACGTCCCGGTTTGTTTTAAAATGAAACTACACCGGAAAGGAATACAAATTTAGATTTATTTATTTTTATTGCGAAGCAAGTGTGCCAATGTAAGCTGATGCTTGCCCATGCATCGTTAGTTTTCCGAGCTCTATGAGTCTGGGGTCAGGGCCAGGACGACTTTTGAATTTCAGCCATCCTCGCTTCCTCGTGATAGTTGCATTTAAGTCCCCTGGTGCTGACTTGGGAAATGCCTGTAGCTTTTCCAAACGTGGATTGATTTTAGTACCAAAATAGCAAATCCGCATTCACATATGGCAAATGAGCTTGATAAATGATTCCACAAAGAGTGCAAATATGTATTTTATTAAATCTGGATCTTACACTGGTTTCATATACCTGCATATTAAGGCCTTAAGTAAAAGGAACGTTTAACTGTGTCACGAAATATAAATGATTTTATCTGCAGTCTATTCATGCGGAGATAAAGGTGCAGCCCTGCAATTGCTTGCTCATGCCACTGCTGGCAGAAGAGCCACCGCTATATACGGAGCTCTAGAGAGGCCCTCTGGAGGGTGATTGACCAATTCTTCCTTGCTGGCCAGTCGTCTTGAAAGAGGAGGGATTACTCACACAATCACATGGGGCTAAAATTAACATCGTATTTTCATTGTCCTGCAGATACTTTCCTATGTGCAGCAAGAGTTCACTGGAAATTAATTGCAGCATAATCTCTATTATCAGCGACATAATTGGCATTCTTGGGAATCGTAGACTCCTCCAATAATTGAACATATTGACCTCTCGTTAGGTTAGGCTGACATTAGCTCAATTGGTTGCTATAACTCAATTTGGATGAATTATACAATTACCCCAATCCCTTTTTTATCTGCAGATCAAACGCAGGCCGTGCATCGCATGTACCTAATACATGCCATTAATTACGGCGTGACCTGGCTATGAATTTACCGTTTTAATGACTCGTAATTTGCGGTACGAATCGGCGGCCGTGTGTCTCTACCCTGTAAGCGGGCACGCTTCTTGATCGTCGCCAGCCTTCAGCCGTGCGAATCGTAACGTTTTGGGGCAGCTCATCGGCGAATCAACCAACGGTCGCGGCCCCACCGGCTCATTGGCTCTGGCCGGTCCTGTCCCGTCTTGTCCCGCAGGTCGCGCCACGACGCGGTCTAGACTTGCGGTCGCAGTGGCGGTTGATCGAGGGTGGGCGAGGGAGGGAACCAGGGGCAGATCCGGAGCTGGGGTTCAGGGGGGTGCCAGGGTGGGGGGTGTGGGGTGGCAGGAGGAGGAGGGGGGGCGTGGAGGAAGAGACGCTATTAACGCAGGCAACTCACGACATGCCGCTGCTGGCTGCTACGCTTTGCTCAACTTGCCCAGGGAAATTTTGGCGCAGGAAGCCACAAACCGCTGCCCTTTTGCAATGCCAAAGGCAGTGAGGGCTTCTGGACACAAAGGCCGCATTGTCTCGTCTCCAAAGCCACCCACCGGAGTGGTACAATTATAGCGCAGAGGTGTGAAGGAAAAGGGGTCCCATCAGATGAGTAACGCTTCAAGTATTTTCACGACCGGTGGCGTTGTGGTGACGGGGCGAGGCGCCGTTTGATGGCCGACGGGTTTCAGCGGCCGTCGAGATCGTCGATGACTTGGAAAAAGGCTCCTGACAAAAACGGCGTAACACGTTCTCTGTGTAGCCATTGCTGTGTTAATTGCCCACCAAAAAAAGTAAACGTTAAGAGCAGATGTAGAGTTGTGTGTAAAATAATAGCGCACGGAGCGGCGCTATTCTCCGTTATATTTATTGCCGTGAATTTTTGCACGGTTTTTTTCCACGCCTCGTTTTAAGTTATATATCTTCACATTCGGTGCACGAGAACGCTTCCAATTTGCGAAAAAGCATCGCTTTTGAAAATATAATACACGTGCAGATTTTGCCATAAAAGGTGCACATGTTTAAGCAAATTACAGAATTGTCTAATTCATTGCGGAGCAAAGTGTCAGTGTTTATGTGAACAGAAGGACATTAAATAAAGGCAAGAATACTGCCGGTCTGTTGCCAGTGACCTTTGCGTACATGTGCCCTAACCTTCTGTAGACCAAAGAGATTTACTGTGCTGAAGCACATTCTACGGGGACCCGGAATTTATTTTTGCCAAACCTCGAGTTAGTATTCTCAGCCGATGTTGCATTGCACTCATCAAGAACTTTAAAAGGATCCTAACGCCACCAGAGGCAAGGTCTGCTAGCGGCGCCGCGTCCCTCCCACTGCCCTTCGGTGATAAATTATGTTTATAAAGTGAATGGTTTTTTGTGTACCTTAGACATACTTCAATAAATGAGTACATTGAAGCGAAATTTGAAGTTCCCCTTCTCCAGCACTTGCTTATTTGTCTTTGGGTCGCGATTTAAAGAAGAAGAAAAAAAAGTTGGGCCGAATTGAGCGGCTTTTTTTGCGTTGTTGTCGTTGTTGGCGGCTGTGAGAACGCGGTAATATGACGAAAGCAGCAATCCCCGACCGGGCAAGCCGAGGTCATAAATCAGTCACGGTGCCATCACGCTGAAAACTGTCAATGCGGCACGACGATGCATTCCGCCCTGTGCTCCTCATGCACTCCACTTACAAAGCCGGGGCAGCTCTGTGTGTCCCACCCCCCACACCCCCCCACTTGAATTTTGAAGCAACAGAAATAGGATGTCACCACGAAGGGCGATCAGGTCAAGTTTCCAGATAAACCTCCTTCCCACCGGTGACTGACAACAAATGGGCTATTACGTTGCACGCATCAACCTGTTAAATTTCTCTGATGCAGCGAGGCGCTGGATGTTATGGATGGTGTCGAGAACGGCGGGTTGGGGGAGATTGGAGGGAGGGGGGAGTGGCAGGCAACCTCAGGACCAGCTACCTGTTATTATAAACCGACAGCCAGCGGCTCCTCGTCGCTGAACGGATGATAGAGTGCGCAGTGAAATGTCTGCCGCTGTTTCTCTTGTGGGTTTTGCCGCGCTGCGCGCTTTGTCACGCGGTGTCGGATGCCACCACTCCGCCCGCCGCCGCTGCCGCCGCCGCCGCTGCTGCTGCTGTGTCTCGAGGCGTGCAACAGACCCGTCGTCGTCCTCGTCGTCCTGAGTGACCGCTTCGCGAGCCACGTTGCTTTTTTGGACGCTTCAAACGCGTCTGGCAGGGAAGCGAGCTTGCACGGCGCAGCCTGCGACAAACTGCACGCAGCAGCGAACGTTTGCTCGTTACGACGGCGTAATCTGCTATGCCACTGCCGAGGATTTCGGGCTGAATGATCGCAGTGGCCTTGTTCATATCAGTCCATTTCATTTCCGTCCTCGCTTGTTCTATTTTTACCGTGAATGAACGTGAGTGTGTACGTGTTGTCTCGGTGACGCGTTTGTTTTTGCGCATGTGCACAAAAAAAAATCCTAATTATGGGCTGTCTTCATGGGGAAATGCGCATATTACAGGTTGTGTGTGAGCGCGTGACACATGCGGAGTTATTACTGCAGGGTGTCTTCATAGACTGCAATCAGTAATGACAGCAGCCAAAACAAAGTATAGACTGGCATGTTGATGTTGTGTCTATGGATGTACACCGGCCTTAGCTGCTCTTGAAACGTTGAGGAAACACGAGTCGTCCCTTTTCTCACGAGCCGATGCCAATCTCATCTGATAGTTGCATTTTTTTTTTTGGGCTTTTCATTGTCTGAACTTAAATTCTCAGAATGTAGTTTTTTTATTTATATATTTTTCGCAGCGGCGCTGCGCTCAATATTTCTCGAGCCATCAGGATACTCACAATTAACCGAGTGTGCCATTCGCTTGACTAACAATGCACAAATTCGGCTGAAAGCATTCCAATTTTTTCGTGAAATTATTGGAAAAATGGCGGCCACGCCAAAGCATTTACTGGCCAAGACATACATTTAATATCGAACGGTGACAACGGTGAGTGGGATCGTACTGCGAAAAACTGATGTGCCTCTGCATACCAGCCAGGCTGGCACCCGGCCCATCTTCATTAAGTTTTCCTTAATTAAGTTCGGCAAAATATGTGCTGCCCATTCTACCACCCTTTGTACAAACACGCGAGTTTGTACTTTGATGCTGTGCCATGTCACTAACAAGCGTCGTGCTGAAAAAGTTAGTCGATTATAAAGACATAAATAAATCGAGATTTTTGTTTATTATATGTAAAGACCACCGTTCGATTAATCAAGAACCATTTCAAAATGGAGGATGCTGGGCATCTGTCCTCCAAAATGCTGGAAATTCCTTGCAGTACATGCCCAGTGTGATGTAGTGACGAGGAATGATGATGATAATCATGATGATGCGGTCATTGATGTTATAAAATCTTGAACTTCAAAATGTTCTTGAGGCTCGCCTGGTATGCAGAAGGTCGTGGGTTCGATCCCGACCCTGACGCCTGCTGCTGTATATTTGGAGTTTGCTTGTTCTTCCGATGGTTGCGTGGATTTTTCTCCGGGTCCTCCGGTATTTTCTCTCCACATTTAGAAACATGCGTTTAGGGTATTTGGCTGCTATAGATTTCCATGTGATAAACCACTTCATTGAGCTTTCATCTGTTGCCAGGTCGCATCTGAAAAAAGAGCGAAATAGCTCAGTGGGCCTTACATGGTAAAAAAAGAAACACTGTTTCGTTTATTACTTTTTGTTTATTTCGGTAAAGCCACGTGACTTTAACGATAAAGTCACGTGTGTATAAAATACAAATTTATAGTATTTTATGCCTCCGTGACTTTACCGAAAGAACCAAACAGTATAGATTCCTGCAGTCACGAAAGCTTCAAATCAAGATTGTGTCGTTTATTTATACCCCGAGCCCATGACACGGAGCTCAGAAGGCGCAGCCAGCTTCGAGGCCGTCACTAAGTCTTGCTTTGTGTTCAGGTGGGAACAAGCTGAAGAAGCAGCCCTTCCGGCTCAACTGGGCGTGGATTTCCCTGGAGCGTGAGTACTACCTGGTGGACGAGGATGCCAAGTACTTGGAGGTGGTGCTCAAGCGACGGGGCTATCTCGGCGAGACCTCCTTCATCAGTGAGTGCCAACCAGCAGAACGGACACAACCACGAATGCCACCCGTTTTGGTTTTGCAAGGATTTTTTTTTTATCTGGGTGGCCGATTTGTGCCAGAAGTGTGCCACGTGTTTCGGCAAAAAGTTAATTGATTTTAAATTCACTTCTCGAGGTAGCTTTGTCGTGGGTATCTCTAAATCGTATTGAAAGTGCCAGTTATTGGATTTTGGATAATAATACAGCACTCCAGACAACGCATTTAAATATACTGGAACGTTATTCTCACCTTTTCCGCTATCGTGAGGTATTCCTTTTCCCGTGATATCTTCCAGTGTTTTGTACCTCAGAGGTGGCAACCTGAGCCATTACACAGAATCATCGTCCAGGTAAACAAGCAATGTCATACAAAAAATAATTTGCCCAGAAAGTGCAGTTTTGTTGAGAGTAGATGGATAGTGTGGATGTCGTTGCATTAATACGTTAATTGTGTATCAATAATACGAGGAAGAAAATTCTGCACTAAAATGTGAATGATGATGTGTTCCATGACATCTCCATAAATAGCATGCTTAGTAAACATGCTCAGATATTTATTTGGCTGGACGGTCAGGGAGTGTACTTTTCAGTACGATGCTCCTGACTGCTGCACTTTGGCTACGTTTACCCACAGGACTGGAATATAATCTTACTGAGCCTCGCTTGTCAGCATATAATTCCTCTTCAGTCAGAGCAGGTTTCTGCCTTGGGCGCTGGAAGAATTTCGGCAGTGGGCACGATCCACCAAAACTCATAAGCATTAGTAGGAATTTGGGAATTCAAAATATTGTCCTGGCTTAGGGCCAAGAATGACCTAAACTCAAGCCTGGCAAATTATGAGAGGCCATTCACAGCTTAGCAAGTTATGGGGCACAATAACACTCCCAACTGCACTGTGCGCTGTGCAACGTACGCCCAGCTGAGAGATGTGTTTGTCAAGCGGCAATCGGGGCTAAACGCTTGCGTGCGCTCCCTTGCCGACTTACACTTTGGTTGCCAGCTGTCCTCGTTTTACCAGGGTCAAATATCTTTTTGAGGTAAACTATCCTGGGAAATCTGTAAGTCTTCCGAGGGAATAAAAAAAAATCTGTCCCACTTTTGGTCAGTTGTGTAAAAGTACAATGCTCAAGACACTACATTTACACATAATTTTCCTTCTCTGCTGGGCATTGCGAGATATTCTCCTTCCCACGATGTGTCCCGTTTTCTATTTTGATTACCTCGGAGGTCGTAGCCCCGGCCATGGCAAATTATTTTGGGGACGCTTTTCATCAAGGAAGATCCATCGAGGCTGGCTGCATGCCTGGCTGCGCGCCCCTTGCCGACCTGCGTCCGCTTTGACCCCCTTGCACGGGCAGAGCGGCGCGACCGGGCTGGCTTCTTGTTTTGCACCTGCGTTAATTTAGTTCGTGGATCCAGTTCCTAAGCAGCTTTTGCCTAATCGCCGGGCTAATCCAGTGGCAGCCCGTGCCGCCCAAGGAGCAGCGAGCGGGCAGGGATGGAGTTGGGGGGGGGTGTGGAGGCGGGGATCTTGGGCCGTGGGCCTTGTAAGCGGATGAGTGCGGGCGAGACGGGCTCCGTTGAGCAATGCCCGGTGCCCTCCCTGCGCCCGGATCCGCGGTAGTCTTGCGCCGGCGTGACGGCTTAGCCGACATTTAGAGGCCTCGAATCCCACGACCTGGGATGGCAGTTGCCACTTCGTTACAATAATAATTACGGTGGCTTAAGCTGCCCGCCTTGCCTCAAACTCGAGCAGTGTCCGAGAGACGTTGTTTTGAAATGGTAGGACATTTCCGTGAAAAACATTCTGAGTAGCGTACGTATCTTGGAACTTCTTTCGGGCCGTATGCAGCCAACCGTGCTAATCTGAGGAGTAATACATTTGAAAGGTTAAAAGGTCATGGTGTAGTCCTGCCAGTGATTGGTGGAAGGACTTCGATGCGAGGGTGCTCTAGACTATAATTTGGCCTACTCTTCCGCGCTTGCTTACTTGTATGGTTTCAAAAATAGTTTCTCAATCCGTATGTATAAGGTGAGATTGAAGGATACGGCCAACATGGAACAGATATTTTATATCGTATCCCTAGAAAAATACACTGAACTGGGTAACATTTGCAGTCCTTTCATAACTTCACTGCATGTACAGTCCAATAACAAATCGTCAATAAATCCTAAACACTAACAATTCCAAAACACTCATGACTTTTAACCCTAAACTATCATAGCATGTCCAGGTCGTAACTCTTCTCAAATTCATAATATTAGACCCAAACATAGTGAATCACCTCTTCTTGCTGTTATTTCATAGCAAGAGCATATTAACTCTTCCATTCTTACATGCCGCCTTGTGGATCTTGCCTCCCCCACAAATGGTGTATCTGTCCTTTGCACGGTGCAGTGGTTCCTGCTTTGCACTATAAACTCTTGTTACCTATATTATTTAGATTATTTTGCTGCTATAGATTCCCACACGATCAGCCACTTCGTTGAGTTATCGTTTGTGGCCAGGTCGCTTCTGAAAATGAACTGCGCTGCTCAGTGGGCTTTGCCTGGTAAAATAAAAAGTTTAGTTTCAAATAAAGTATTTGTAGTTACTTGCTTACCTTGCCTGTACCTTGCATTCCTCTAGTTGTTGTATTGTTTGTTGTTGTAACTTTCTGGTCCGCCCCTACTGGCCCTGTGTTACAAAGAGCTTCATAGCTCATATGATTTCTCCAGGGTAAAAAAAGATTCTGTTTCTGACCTAGGATCGACTCCTGCTTCGTACCGTTTCCTTTTCATAATTGCAATCGACGATTTAACGAACATGCAAATGTATTATTTACAGATTTAGCTTTTCCTTTTATTTTAACGTCCCTTTTAGAATATTTTTGTTTTAAATGCTCAATAATAAAAAAGACACGAGACAGTGAATATCATGAAAGTTACTTTTGTTTTAGCTTCTTACACACTTAGCGTATGGAGCGGTGGTGCAGGTTATGAATTCAGTCACGTGAGTTCGATTCCCAGTTCACGGCTTTCATCAGTGGCGAGCGATACCCGAACCGTTCCTGAACCTTCCCCCTCCAGTCGCTCACACGAAGGGTCACGACCGACACGGCACGCGGAGGCCTTCATCCAGCAGTGGATTGACAAAGGCCTGTAAATTATGATGCCTGCGCGTACTTCACATTATCGCTGGTTATTGTTAAAACTTAAATTATGGTCATCCTATTTTTTTTTGTATCTATATCTTCTGAGCTGCAGCGACTTGAGAAAATGCAGTCTCTTTAGCCTCCCAGCTGGAATGTTGAGATTAATTCTCCCCTCCCCACCCACTCCTGATGGGTTGTGGGAGAGAACAAAAATTATGTTATCAAGAAAAACTGTGATAAATGCAACTCGATTTTCTTTGTCTTATATGTTCGTACGTTCGGATATATTCTTTAAATGGTAATGTTCATGTTTATCAGGTTGTAATACAAATGTGTAATAAATATAGTGCAGTGCAGCATTTCAAAGTATGTGGGGCAATTTTTCTTTATTAATGAGAATAAAATGCATAGCCACTCCAGCATGGCACGGTGCATGTAACTTTCATAAACCGACCTCGAAATGAGAATACATTGTGAGCCGATGGATGTGCCACATTGCCTTTGAAATAGTCTTCAGATTTATAATTAATTGTATGCATAATTTAGCACGTTACTTTACGGCATGAGTGCAAATTTTAAAACACACTATTAATTTTGAACAAGGGTGATTTTTCGAAGCAAAGGAGGGTAATTGGCTGACGCGTCAGCTTACTATACACTAATGACAAATGTGGTGAGGTTTTATTTTGTTTATGCACTGCATGTATCACAATCCCGCAATTGTGTTGATCCACAGCATCTCTGTTTGTAAAGACCACCTCAGATTGGTGTCCTGCCTATGAGACAAGATACTGGAAATAAATTCACTGAGAATGCATGCAGCTCACAATTAATTTAACCAAAGCACTTGCAACACCAATGAGCAATTTACTTTTGAATGTTTATAATTGGCAAAGGAGTGGGAGTCTTATATCAGGAAGCAATATGATTTGTCCAGGGCGACGATTCAGGCAGCAATCAGCAACATGGCAGTTTGATGTCATTTATCTTCTATTGCATGAGCCACAGTGGAAACTGCCCCCAATTCAGTCCGTGCAAAAACCCTATTATCCGCGGATCCAATTATTCCCATTATCCGTACTCGTTCACAGATAAGGGGAGAGACCTTGAAGTGGCAGCAGATCCTTCCGATGAATCGCAGCTATCATGGATAAAGAGTCACTTTTGCGGCCGTCTGGAATGCTCTTCTGTCTGATATCAGGAAGCCATTGGAGCTATGCACTTTAAAATCTCGTGTGGAAACTCATTTCTTCAGAAATGCTTTTCGTGGTTAGTTTGTTGACCTTCCGCCGCACCTCTGATTAGCGCGGTTGGCTACGCAGGGCGCGAAAGAAGTTCCACGTGCGTGCATGCGTACGAATTCGCGTCTGACTCGGCGATGCGCCGCGCACGCAGGCATCGGGACGCGTGACGGCACTGCGGAGAAGGAGAAGGACTTCAAGGGGAAGGCGCAGAAGCAGGTGCAGTTCAACCCGGGCCAGACGAGCGGAACGTGGCGCGTGCGCATCTTCGCCGACGCCGAGTTTGAGACGTCCGAGACGTTCCAGATCGTGCTCTCGGAGCCCGTGATGGCCGCCCTGGAGTATCCGGACATCGCCACCGTGGATATAGTGGACCCGAGCGACGGTGAGGATCCGTTTCGGTTGTTTCTCATTGCGTTGCCGTCGTCATAGCTGTCGCTCGCCTTCGTTTGCGCTCGTCGACAGCTAATCGCGCCTCCGATGAGCACGGTTGGCTACGTACGGTGCGAAAGAAGTTCATTGTACGCACATACGTGGCGGGATTTGTACAAAAAACTGAAGGCGGTGGAGGGGGGGGGGGTGCACGGCACGGTCATTGCTAAAGATACGTTAAATGAATGCTCAAGCAGAATGCACGGTAGACAAAAGCGAATGATACCATTTATTACTGATTCTGCTGAGGGTTTCGCTTTAAGCAGAATGCACAGTCGGCTGTTACGCCTCCTGTGCAATGCCCCCATCCCTCGGTTGAGTTTAAGAATTTAGAAGGGATGGCTCTTCCTTTAGCGGCAGTGGGGTTCCAGCACCCACAAATGCGGCGACCTAACCCAACAACCTTTATTATACTGGTAGGAACCTCCTGGTTACATCAGCCCACAGGGGATTATTGTGTCCGTCCGTCGTGCAGGGAGGGGCTGGGTGTGGAGGGAGGAGCTTGGTGGGGAGGGGAGGGTGGGGAGGGTCTGGTCACTCCGTCGTGCCCTTATAAAATGCAACGTTTAACCTACTCACGTCGGCTTGTGCCCGCCCTCACAGTCGGCCATATTTGCGGAATACACCACGCCGCCGTTAACCCTGGCCATTGACCGAGCAACCCAACGTCCCTACCAGCTCCCTCCGCAGGAATGTGTTGAATAACATTGGTCACGAAGGCCTCCATGTCACACCGCTGCCAAGGCGAGAGTTAGGCATTGTTATGCCATGCACAGGTTTATAACAGTAATGATTATGATAGATCACACCTTAGATATAATGCCCAGGTGTCAGACAGTTGAAGGCGAATTTTTTATTCATTATAGAATCTTGATGACGATTGCTTGCGTTGCGATCGAAACGTCGTGATCTGTTTTTTTTCCACCTACGTGACTTTACCGAATGAACCAAAGAGTACCATTATAGTATGTCTATCGGTTAATACATCTCCAACAAATATCGTTCAAGAATCAAAGGCCGTTTCAAGCTAGCCGTTTCCCAAAAGTGGACTTTCATAACATTACATTGAAATGTTTTTGATGCCAGCTTATTTAAATTACAGAACAGACAGAAAAGTAATTTCGCTAAAATAAATAATGTACATTATTAACAAGGGTTTACAGTTACGCGGGATATTACATTAATAATGAGGTTTTACCATTTCGCGGAATACACTGTCATAGCTGTTTCTGCACACATTTGGTGCACATGCAGATCTCACTCCATAAAGAGTGATGCAAAACACATAACAGTTGGTACACCCTGGACATTTGTGGCTTGGAGATTTAAGCCAAGCCTTCCCAACTCCTACTTTCCAAACAAAACATTTCCTAAGCCTCATTAAACGCTTGGTTTGAGAAAGTGTCCGCTTTGCTGAAGTGGCATTCTCAACGTTAACTCTCATCACATGGACACCACAGAATCTGCTATAAAAAACAAAAAATATTCCCCTTCTGACTTCAATTGGTTTTTTTAGATTTATTTTCACCCTCGCCCCCCATTTTATCCAAATTGTCTCTTCGGCGTCACGCCATGAGACTCGAGAACACTTTCTCATCTCTCGCAGAGCAGTTGCAATCCTCTGTGCTAGCGAACAAACCCATGGAAGCGGATATTACAGAGCTACCGCTGAGACCACCTTCAAGTGACCTCTGACCCACAAAGTAGAGGGCGGCAATTTCCCACCTACTCTGCATGTGAGAGTTAATGTTCGTTGCACGACACTCAAACTGATATTTAAATGTCTGTCATCGGAACTTCGCGAAATGAAGAGCAGAACCAAATCTAAAATCATGGGACCTCTTTTGCCAGTACCAAAATATACTAATAGGGTTTTTCCCCTTTTTTCTGGCAACAAAACTGACACCTTTTGCAAGGAATCATGTTTACATTAACCACAATACTTGCAGTCAAATGAAAACAAAAAACAATACTCTGGTAATTTATGCATTGTCTTTGAAACTGATTTGTCCACACCAGAGACAGCTTTCATGATGTAGCTGCTCACCCCGAGCCCTCATTACTCTGGTAGTGCGTTGTCTTGAACTGTGCGCCTTTTGGCGTCATCTGGTCGAACACCATATGAGACGAGGCTCCAAAGAAAGCTGTCTCTGGTGTGGACCAATTAGTTTCAAAGACAATGCATAAATTACCAGAGTATTGTTTTTTGTTTGCATTTGACTGCAAGTATTGTGGTTAATGTAAACATGATTCCTTGCAAAAGGTGTCAGTTTTGTTGCCAGAAAAAAGGGGGAAAACCCTATTAGTACGAATCTAAAATGTTTATTTTTGGTGCAGTCATTGGTGACCGGGCCGACACTCTCGACTCGCGACGCTTGACAATTGTTGTTCTTTTGACCGCAGAGTCCACGGTGTACATACCGCAGGCGGAGTATAAAATTGAGGAGGACATTGGAGAGCTGCTCATTCCCATCCGACGCTCCGGGGACGTTTCTCAGGAGCTCATGGTCATCTGCTACACCCACCAAGGTGACACGCCGGACACGCATGGCTCAAATATCTTACGGTGTTGCCTAAAAACCGCGGCGTCATTGCAGCCAGGGCTCTCTAGAAGTTGAGGCTTGGGTGCGGCTCCGGAATATATTTGATGACAAATCAGGCTTGCCCAGGCCGATAATATCCATGCTTGCACCCCATCTCAGGGGATCTCAGAAGCTAAGCACTTTCCCTCCAGCCGATCACCTTCCACTTTTCCAACCGTCCACCCTTGTCAATCATCCTCCGTTCCCCGCTCTTTCCACTTTGTATTTCTCCTCCAGTCTCCTTAAATTCCCCGCCTCTAACCAATCCCCTTTCAGATCCAGTTAGGCACCAATCAGAGGGGTTGTTTTTACTTTGCCATTAGAACCGTGTCACGTGGCGTCCACCACGTCAGGTGAGTGTCGTTGGCAGTGATACAATCTCCGCACTTGCTAACGGCACATTGCCGTGAAGGAGAACGTGAAAAGTAACAATCGAATGAGGTACAGACGATGACCAACAGCCCGATCTCAGGCAAACTTTTCAGGTGAAGCGTCCAGTTGATCATGAAGGCCACTGGCAGAAAGACAATGACAGAGAAGGCATAGAGGTGTCTTCGTTAGGTGCACATGGGTCGTATGTCCTTGTTATGGAAACGAGTGACTGAAAGGCAGCTTACATAGAGCCCTGCAATCTACAGTCGTGGAATACACCGCGGAAAACTTCTCGTGAATAGGCAACACATTTTATTATTCGCGTTATAAAATACACAAATTTGAAGGCAAGTATTAAACCATTGATTCATCGATTTCATATTGATTTTTTTATGTTCACAATGCATTCATGGAATCATTCTAGATTTGAAGCTTTCGTGACTGCAGGAATTCATACTCTTTGGTTCTTTCGGTAAAGTCACGAAGGTTTAAAATAAAATAAAATGGAATCATGTTTAAGACTCAATTATTTACAATTTATGCAAAACCGTGGGAAACAAAGCAAACAAGATCGTACAAATGAGACATAGCAAAGATTCTTGAACTGAATTATGACCACTAATCACGGCAATTCATCAACTTTCTGTAGGGTGAAGCATTACATGCATTAAAAATGTATATATTTGGATATGTAAACTACTGAGTGGGGTTAAAGGTCATGCTCAAGGTTACTTGAGCCAGCTACGTGAGCGATATCTTGAATCGTTTCAGGGCTCCCCCTTAATCAATCTGCGCTCACCGCCGCGGTGAAGTATGACCAAACAATCTAACAACTTACACGGCATTGGGATGCCTTCATCCAGCAGTGGATTGACACAGTTCTTTAAATAATATTATCATAATCGTCAGTGTTTTATGTGATTTCACAGCATGAGGGTGTATGCACAGAATCATCTTTTAAAGTAAAAGCTCAATACCGTTCGTGTGTATTCCCAAACGTTCCGTTGACTTTAATTAATGAATGACATTTTGGAACGAGTAGACAATTGGGTGAATGTGCGTGCGTTGTGCTGCAGCATTGATTAAACTTTCGCCGGAGAGCTCCGGTGACCTCGCATTGCCTGAGACCACATTCTTCAGCGGTTGCCGTTTAGCTTTACAGAGACGAGCATTGACAGCAACTGACCGATCTCATTTGACGATGAAGGGCTTTCTATGGCCATGATTGGACAAATACGATTTCTCTCTGGTTTCGCTGGCCATATTTGCTTCGTGTAAAAGAAAGCCCTTTTCAGAAAGGGCTCACATCTTTGACACATTTCCAGGGGCAATCCATGGTAGGCAATGCTACCCGAGCAAATGTATAGTATAAATATAATATTTCAGACAAATTGATAAAAACAAGCCCCTGAACTAATAAAAATAAAACATAATAAAATAATTCTCACGACGTTTCGGCTACAACGCAAGCAACCTGAAGACGGCTGCTTGCGTTGTAGCCGAAACGTTGTGAGAATTATTTTATTATGTTTTATTTTTATTACTTTATTACTTCCCTTCTACGTGACTTTACCGAAAAAACCAAGAAGATGAATCCCTGCAGTCACGAAAGCTTTAAATCGAAATTTAAGCCCCTGAACCTACAGTAAAGCACAAAGTCAGGAGTGTGTGTTTCATAAAAAAAATTAACTTAATACATTTTTCTAACCCTTCACGGTTTTTTTTCGTAAAAAAAAATTAACGGCCATTCATCGTGTGGCTATGATCTATCGCTTTGATGCATTAAGATGAATGAGTAAAATTAGCTGAACTTGATAGTTCAAGTAAATTTAGTGGATTTTTTGTCTTTGTACAACACTGATGTGCAATGTCCTGAGTCAGTATTTGGCCTCCGATGTATTCTTCAAAGAGGAATATTTTCACCGATGAAAGTACTTCGTCACTACGAATCGAGTCACCAGTGTTTAATTCGCGGTCGTGTCTAACATCGGTGGTGAGTGATATCTGAAACGTTCCCCATTGACCAGCGTGGTGAAGTATGGCCAAATGACCGACGCTGCCTGCAGAGGCCTTCGTTCAGCAGTTCATTGACAAAGGAGTGTAATTTAATATCGTGTATATAAGTGTCCTGCTCACGCAGCTTATATTAAATTGCCATCGGCGCTTTTTCGTTACACTTATCGGTTTCTCTTTTCACATAGACGATGACCATTATTTTTCAATCTTATTAAATTCAGCAGCATTAACGGCCACATGCGAGCAGGTGACCCTCACCTTAACTGGGCCGCCACGGTGGTGAGACGTTCACTGCCTCGCCGCTTGGTATACAGGAGGCCGTAGGTTCGATCCCAACCCTGACGCCTGCTGCATATTTGAAGTTTGCATGCCCTTTCCGGTGGTCGCGTGGATTTTTCTCCGGGTCCTCCGTTTTTTTCCCTCCACATTCATTTAAAAAACATGCCTTTCGAGTATTTTCCTGCTATAAATTTCCACGCAATAAGCCATTTGTTTGATCTATCATTTGTGGCCAGGTCGCTTATTAAGAAGCGCTATATAGCTGAGTGGGCCTTACTTGGTAAAACATTTTTTTTTATTATCACCGTCAGGAATGAGACGTGTGCGGTTGAACAGGCTGTGCTTGCGACGAGGCCACGAGGGGGGGGGGGATGACGAGCGGGTTAAACTTGATGCCGCGTCAAGTTTTCACTCTGAAGCCTTTTTGCGAAACCCACGTGAAGAAAAACACGGGGCTCGCTCACGCAACAGGGCCCGCAGTGCAGCGGCTGGTGCAGCGCAGTGCAGCAGCGTGTGCAGCGGAGTGTGCAGCGCAGTGCAGCGGAGTGTGCAGCGCAGTGCTGCAGCGTGTGCAGCGGAGTGTGCAGCGTGTGCAGCGGAGTGTGCAGCGCAGTGCAGCGGAGTGTGCAGCGCAGTGCAGCAGCGTGTGCAGCGGAGTGTGCAGCGCAGTGCAGCGGAGTGTGCAGCGCAGTGCAGCGGCGTGTGCAGCGCAGTGCAGCGGCGTGTGCAGCGCAGTGCAGCAGCGCAGTGCAGCGGCGTGTGCAGCGGCGTGTGCAGCAGCGTGTGCAGCAGCGTGTGCAGCGCAGTGCAGCGGCATGTGCAGCGCTGTGCAGCAGCGTGTGCAGCGTGTGCAGTGCAGCAGTGAGTGCAGCACAGTGCGGCGTTGGAATCTGCTCTTTGCAGTGAGAGTTTTACGCGTCTGAACTTTCCCCGCTCGCCCTAATCTGCTCCCCAGGCAGTTTGAGGCACCGGTGACACGCGTTTGTTTGGGTGTCTGTCTCTCCCTCCCTCCCTGTCCCTCTCTTTTGTCTATTTCTCTCACAATTTTCATTACCTTCCACTTTCTGTTTTTTTTCTTCCGTTTCATTCGCTGTCTCTCAGCCGTCGCTCTCACTGTCGCACTCGTGCTGATATCTCGATGTTGTATTCTTCCACTCACCCCTCTCTCCGTTTTTGTTTTTCGAAAAAAGTATGTTCGCTCGGGGAGTAGGCGAGAGGGTGGTCCCACACGCACAATGTAGACCATGTACTACGTATTCACGGTGGCGAGGTGTTAACTACCTCGCCTGGTGTGCAGGAGGTCATGAGTTCGATCTCGACCCTGACACCCGTGTGGGTTTTTTCTCTAGGGCCCTCTGGTTTTTCTCTCCACATTTAGAATCAACATCACGCGTTTAGAGCATTTGGCTGCTATACATTTCCACGCGATAAACAACTACAGGCGGTGGAGTGGTGGTGCAATGGTTAGCGCAATGCACCGTGAGTTCGAATCCTGGCTACGGCTAACATCCCAGTGGCAAGTGATATCTGAAACGATCATGGGGCTCGTTTTCACCAACTTGCAATTACTAGCATGGAGAATCTTCTTAGTTCTTTCGGTAAAGTCACGTAGAAGGGAAGGAATAAAATGATAAAAATAAAACATAATAAAATAAAATAATATTATGTTTTATTTTTATTATAATAATAAAAATAAAACATAATGAAATAAAATAATATTATGTTTTATTTTTATTATTTTATTACTTCCCTTCTACGTGACTTTAATGAAAGAACCAAGAAGATGAATCCCTGCAGTCACGAAAGCTTTAAATCGAAATTTAGCATGGAGAAGTGAGGTTAAACAACCGCCATACCCAACGTGATGTGGGGAAGCCTTCAACCGGTATTGACTCGACAGAGGGCTGCGAAACATTTTAAATTTGATTTTACACACGCGTGTGAGTGGCAGCTCTCATAAAACATGCTTTAGCAAGGCAGACATCTATGCTGCCTCGGAATGGTTTTCCCACAAATGACCTTTATGTTGCTAATCATCAGTGTTGCTTTGCTTTATGCCCTGAAGACATGCAACAAACCACATACCCGTTCTAGGGCCCACCAATTCAATGGGCACTTCTTTGACATCGAGTAATAATAGCAGCACTGGTTTTGTCAGTCAGTAAACTTGAGGAATGTAAAAAAAAAACATCGCGTGTCTGTATACATTTGGGGTGGCTGGAGTGGTGGTGCGCGCTCTGCTATGAACCCCGCGACCTGAATTTAATTCCCAGTAACGGCTCGAGTCAGCGGCGAGCGATGTTTGAAACCAATCCTGGATTCCCCCTTTCATCGACCCGCACTGACCAGCACGGAGAAGTACGGTCAAACAGCCCCCATCACTGACACGGCACGGCGAAGTCTCCTACCACTCGCGGATTGACAAGGGCCCCTAAAATGGTTAATTAATACAATACGTGCGGATTCCTGCGTGGGTATTGTGAAAAGGTAATCCACTCGTGGCATCTGCGGGCTCACAATGTACGCGCGAGGATTGGACCGTCCTCTTACTCACGTTCCCACCTGCGACAGACCTTTTGACTTTTTGTTTTATCCGTCCTTGCTGACCTGATAAGTCACCGCAACGTGAGCGGCAGCACGCCGCAGTGGCGGCCGTCCTGTAGAGATAAACTAGCTGCCGGCATGAGAATGTGGACTTGCCACCCGCTGGCATCGGGCATCTGGTGGAGGTGAGTGCGACCCTTTTTTGCTGGTCTGAGCAGGGAAACTGAATTTGAAACGTGTGCACCTATGGAAGGACAGAGGTGTGATTGATGTATTACCCACAATGCTGCACAACAAGCACGTGATGAGTTTTTCTACGAGATTGCATTTTGGAATTGATATTACCTGGCAACGGATTTAAAATGGCTATTAACATTATAACTTACAACCCTTGGTCAATCCACCGCTTGATGGAGGTCTTCCTGCACCATTCCAATCGGGCTTTTGTTCATCGGCAGTGATGATCACGACGATGGCGAAGACACTGACGCACTCTCCGCCACCACCGCTGCCGCGTGCGACGACCTCCGACACAGCTGTTGCTTTTCGCAGGCACCGCCACGGGCACCATCCCGACCAGCGTGCTCTCCTACTCGGACTACATCAGCCGCCCCGAGGAGCACATGAGCGTGCTGCGCTTCGACCGCGGCGAGACAGGAGAAGGGCTGCCGCGTCGTCATCATCGACGACTCGCTCTACGAGGACGAGGAGTCCTTCAACGTCTCGCTCAGCATGCCCATGGGCGGCCGCGTCGGGGACGCCTTCCCATCCGCCCGCATCCTCATTCAGCCCGATGCTGACGACGGTAATTTGTGATGCCGCGGTCGGTCGGCCGGCAACCCCCCTCCCACCCCCCCTCACTGAGTGGTAAAACTGAATTCTAAAAACGAAACTCACCGTTGACCGTTGTCCATCTACTACGGTGACGAGACTTAAACTACCACCGCCTGGTATACAAGGGTCGTGGGTGCGATCCCGACCCTGACGCCTGCATATTTGGAGTTTGCGTGTTCCTCTCCCCGTGGATTTTTTTCCACGTCCTTCGGTTTATCCCTCTACATTTAGAATGAACATACGTTTTTACTATTTGGCTGCTATACATTTCCACACGATGATAGGCCACTAAGTTGAGAGCTGTCATTTGTGGCCAGGTCGCCTCTGAAAATAAGCTATAGAGCTCAGTGGGCCTTAGCTGGTAAAATAAAATAAAAATCATAGTTTCATCATTTTTACTACGATTCCTCACATTTCTATGATGCCACAATTAATGTAACGCTTAACACAAACTCATCTCATCAACCCCATCTCCACAGTGGTCATCATCTCTGAGAGAAATGTATCTTCTCTCGCTGCCATTCCTTCCTTCACGAGTTATCCATCGGGCCATTGGCCCTTCAGCGACGTGCCCTAAGTAAACCCACTTGCTCTCCATGCCACGTCTCTTACTCTGTGCATTTTCTCCAAGCCATGTCCGTTTACTAGAATTACTAACTCCATTTTTATTTTATCAGGTATACATTTTCACATAAGCCACTTCATTGGGCTCTCATTTGTGGTCGCTCTATAGCTCAGTGGGCCTTACCTGGTAATAATAAACATAGTTTAGTTTTGAGTTTAGTATCCCAAACAATTTTGACTAAACTCATCATCACTTCAGGGTAGATAAAACAGATACCGCTCAGTGAGTATCAATTGGTTTGAAATCAAAAGTGGCTTTCCTATGAAGAGACTTAGCATTTCAACCACCAACTTTGTCCCAAGCAATGTTGACTCAACTCACCATCGCGTCGGGGTGGATAAAATTAGTACTGCCAGGTGAGTAGCAATTGTTTGCATTCAAAAGTGCCTTTCCTATGGAGAGACTTGGAATTTCCACCACGGACCCAGGGCTCCCAGTATTGATGGGCCCCGTTTGATAAAGGTGGCAGCTGGACTTTAAAAAAAAAACTTTTTTTCAATGATCACCCTACCGAGGGTTAATACACGATTGACGAACTTCAGTGAATAAAATCGGACGAGTGCTTTGTTCACGTGAGATAGAGGATCTGTCCCGAGTGATAAGCAGAGAACAGGAGGGAAGTGCCTTTGGCGAGTAAGTCAAACCTTTGTCGACTCAACAAACGCACAGCCCCACGGCCACACGTTTGCAAGGCCGTGTATTTTTTAATCTCTGAAATGTGTGCACTCTCTCTCAACCTCGCGTTATGTAACGAATTCAGAGAAGAACATCTTTGCTTGCCAATGCTGCAGATAATTATTATTGATATAGGCGGCGTGAAGAATGTTTGCGAGTGATAGTTACACGTGGTGAGTGCGGCTGGATCCGTAGTCTTGAGAGAGAGAAAAAAGACACGTTCGAACAAATTTGCTTACTTAAAATTTGCTTCCTTAAAATTTGCTTACTTAAAATGTTCTTACTTAAACAAAAAACGCTCATTGTCGCCCAACGTTCTGCAGATGGGCCTTTGTTCCTGCGTACAGCAAAGAAAATTTAGAAATATAATAATTAAAAAATAGCTAAATATATAAATAAATCCAACAGCGCTCGCACGCCCCACATTAGCCAAGGCCTTTTATCTCGCGCGTAAATATTTGGGCAACATTCGGGCCTGCGCAGTGTTGAAAAATGAGTGCAGTGGATTACGAAACGGTGCAGATCAATGACTCGCATGCACGCCCTCATCGTGAAGGAAAATGCACGTGTTATTATCAGAGACGTATTTAAAGCGACGTTGTTGAGGTTTCTTTTTTTTTGGTAATGTCACCGCTGTTTATTGCATTACGATCAAAATGTGAAAACGACAGTCGAAACATTCTTAAGTATAATATGGATCAACGCCTCCTCATTCCGTGTCAGTCAGGGTAAGACTTTTCACCATATTTCACCACGCTGGTCATTACGATTTGGAGAATAGGAGGAAGAGGGTGGTGGTGGGGGGGAATTCCAAACCAGTTCACATATCACTCGCCACTGATGTTAGCCGTGGCTCAAATTGATTTGAGGAGTCACCAGGTTCATGTCGTAGGGCACGAACTATTGCACCACTCTACCCAGAAACGCGCTATTACCGTCTGTCATGTTCAACCTCTGTAAGAGCAACCTGACGTTTCATATATTAGTTCAAGAAAATCTATTTATATTGTCGCCCTTATTACAACCGTTGGATTATTTCACACATGGCCCAATGTGTACTGCGGTAAATCCGGGATGCTCATGCTGGTGCGTTGAAAAATTAAACACGTAAAGTCATCGATTATCTGTTTGACCGAGCCACAGTTTGGTTATTTGAGTGATACAAAATTGATATTTCCGGACAAGTACTCGCAAAACACGACAGCTCGTATTTCTTTCACAAGCAGTGCGTTTGTTTTGTAAGGGGGTCACGCTGTGTCAGATGTACCGGTATGTCGTAAGCCTGGGTGCAACATCGGCTGTGAGTTAGCGGTGTTGTGCGGTCATACGCAGAATAATATGCACGTTGTGTTTCCCGGTTACAAGTGGTTTCTGTTGTCAGCGGGATAATGGGGCATTTTGTTGCAGTCTCTTGCAGTGGGTGAGCATTTAGCTTGCCTCATTGAAAGACAGCAGGGCATATTTTTTTCTTCATCCCATGCCAAAGGAACAAAGAAAATAAAGGAAGAAGGATCGGAAATTAAAGTTTTCGGAGGCTATTTGAGGTCACCATTGAAGATTTGTAGGAAATACTGTGCTTGCATTCAGTGCACGCATCATACAACACTGAATGCATTTTGACCGTGGCACCCAATAATAATGGTACGAAACAATATAAATACTGTCATTCTTAAAAATGAAACCAAAGGCATGGGAATGAAGTCAATGTATCGTAGCTAAATTATCTCATTATTTATTAAATGCCACACGGTGCAATGCCACTGATGCAATGCTGACCTTCAGTGAACACTATTGGGAGTTCACGGCTTGAAAATAAATAATGCCTATTGATTACCTATTCGGAGACAAAATTGTATTGTCATATAGTTTTATATATATATCATCCTATGTGTGTAATGTGCAATCTCCTTTCCTTAACCATTTCAGAGTCCGGTAAGATACAATTCACGAGAGACATGAGAAGTCTCTAGTGAAATGCTCACATAGCAATTTATTAAAAAAAAAATTGGCAGTCACAATGTATGCATTCAATTGGCTATCCAAGTATTGGATACAATTTAAGCAAATCGTTATGCTCAGGTGTCTTCAAGCTAGTCGAACGAATGAGATGGAACAAGCTGGGTGGAACGTTCAAGACATGCAGTGTAAACGAGACAGTTTAAAACGGGGTAAAAACTAATGGGTTCCTGGGTTGAACCGTGACACTGAATTGTAACATTAATCACGCTGGGGAAGAAGAGAAGAGCGATTCATTAAATCCCTAAAAACTAAGGCGCCGTTTTTTTGAGTTCAGTGATGGGTCATTTAAAAACTTTGGAATTTAAGTACTTAAATTTGATAAAAAAATATTCACGTTAAGAAAAAACGCCACTTTTTTATTTTCTTACTGTGGTTTTCACACCTGATGATGATCGCTTGTGTTGCAATCGAAACGTCGTGATAATTGTATTGTTTTTATATCTTTATTATTTTATTGTTTCCCTTCTACATGACTTTACCGAAAGAACCAAGAATATGAATCCCTGCAGTCACGAAAGCTTTAAATCAAAATTCATCCACTCGTCATTAAAAATTGGGACTTCAATGCATGCCATCAAAGTCCGATTCACGTCGTTTTAAGTGTATCATTTTGCACGGCATATTTACATTCACCTAAAATGCGGGGCTCTAACATATAGTTTTCATGTTGTGTACCACTATTAAAACAAATCGCTTACATTCAATAAAAGAGTAAAGTCGAGCAGTGATGGCAGCTGGCAGTGATTTCTGTGGTCAGATGTGAGCATTGCCTCATGTTCTTAGATCTATCAGTGACGTCACGTAGAAGGGAAAAAATACAATAATAAAAATAAAGCATAATACAATTCTCACGACGTTTCGGCCACAACACAAGCACCTGAGGACGGCTGCTTGTATTGTGGCCGAAACGTCGTGAGACTTGTATTATGTTTATTTTTATTTTTATTTTCCCTTCTACTTGACCTTACCGAAGGATCCAAGAATATTAATCCCTGTAGTCACGAAAGCTTTAAATCGAAATTCATTGCCTCATGCTTGCATTTTAAACATTGCTTTAGAGTTTAGACAGTGGCTATTAATCCAGCAGTGGATTGATCGTGGCTGATGATGACGATGATGACTATGAATCCTGGATAAAGCAGGTAAACAGAGAGTGCATTATATTCTTGGTTCTTTCGGTAAAGTCACGTAGAAGGGAAATAATAAAATAATAATAAAATATAAAACAATAAAATGCTCACGATCGTTTCGACTGCAACACAAACAATCATCATCAGGTGTGAATCCACAGCAATAATTTTTTTTTCCAAATTTTCTTTCCGTGGATTTCACACCTGATGATGATTGCTTGTGTTGCAGTCGAAACGCCTTGAGATTGTTTTTATTTAATATTTTTTTAATTTTATTATTTCCTTTCTATGTGACTTTTACCGAAAGAACCAAGAATATGAATCCCTACAGTCACGAAAGCTTTAAATCAAAATTTAGACAGTGCATTGGTTACGGTTTTGTGATGCTGGAGAAATTAAAGGACGGGGTTTTTTTGTTGTTAATTTTTTTCCCCTCGAATTATATTGCAATTGTGAGATCTGTGGCATGTTGAGAGATGAAGAAAGTGTAAATTCTGAGTTCTCTCAGCGGGCAGCGCACTACCAGATGTTAGAAAATGGTCTCAGAAGATGTCCTGACAGAACATGTTCTGATGTCACTTCCACCGGCCTCTCGACTCACACGGAGGGACTTCATTCAAACAACATTCATGACCTGTGGAGCATGGGGAGACCATCTCTTGGCAGTGGATGGACAAGATGAATCTCTAATCTACACAATGATGCAACCAGGTCCTCACTTCCAATGTGTTGCCAGTGCCACCATGAGAAACCCATCGTATTATGCATTCTCTTTTAATGAAGGCCAGCCCAGATTTGAGAGCTCGAGTCCCAGTCGTAGTCACAACAAGCCGCTGTCTAGGCGTGATGAAAGTACCGATTCTTGCAGTTGTGTTACAAGAGGCTGATTAAAGAGACTCCAAGACTAGCTCGCTCGACGATGTCATCTCGCAGGGCCATGCTGCAATGTGAAATGGCACTATGTTGATAACGCAGCAATGCAGAAATTGTTAAATCTTTGCCTCTTGACCTGGTTTATGGCAACATTAGCATATAAATGGTGATAGCATCTAAAGAGTACGTGTCACACGAATCATTCTTAATGTTTGAATATATTTACATGGTGTTATACTCTGGTGCAACGGTTAGCACACCAGGGCTTGCAGAACACAAGTCGCCGATTTCATCACATTGTCCGGCACGACAGTGGAAACGACGGCCCAGTTCCTTAAGTCTCCCCACCACTTTCCACTCGGCGGTGTAAATTTGTTACACCACTGGTAGATGATCGGTGGGTCGCGTGTGTGTGTAGGTCAAGTACCATCCTGAGGGGCTCTCTAAAGCTCCCCTTGAGTGGGGCACCGCAGTGGCGAGATGTTAACCACCTCACCTGGTGTGCATGAGGTCGTGGGTTCGATCCCCATCCTGACGCCTGTAAATTTGGAGCTTGCATGTTCTCCCCGTGGTCGCGTGGATTTTTCTCCGGGTCATCCGGTTTTTCCCTCCACATTTAGAGGCATGCGTTTAGAGTACTTGGCTGCTATTTTTCCACGTGATAAGCCACTTCGTTGAGCTATCATTTGTGGGCTGAAATAGAGATATTTTGCTCAGTGGGCCTTACCTGGCAAAACAAACAGAGTGGAGGTCCTTCCACGAGTAGTGGCTTAAGAAAATAATTGCAGGCGAGAGGGCTGGCAGTACCTTTAACTTTCTAAGTTCATATATGAACTTACATTTGCACAAGTATTGTATTCGTAGATGACGAGGTGTAATGTGTGTGCATAATGCAGGGGGGTGGTAGCGCAGCGGATATCGCGCCGTGCAATAAACCCGCGACCCGCATTCGTGTTGTTCGCTCACGGCCAACACCAGTGACAATTATCTGAACAAGGTCAGATAATTGTCTCAATTGAATACTTGGTATGGTTTGTAACCATCGCCACTCAGGGAGACAAAGGCTGCCGGGCGTGGTGATGACGACCCGCCCGCTCGTGTGCTGTGCCGGCCTTCATAGGTGCTGCTCGCTAACAGCACTTGCCCCAACAGTCTGGCAAGGCTCTACAGGGGATCGTTTTCTTAGTACGTTATACACAAACATAACAAATCCATCTTCTTGGTTCTTTCGGTAAAGTCACGTAGAATGGAAAAAATAAAATAATGAAATAAAACATAATACAATAATTCTCACGACGTTTCGGCCACAACGCAAGCAGCCGTCCTCAGGTGAAGAACAGGTCTATGGTTTATTTTACTACTTATTATTTCCATTCTACGTGACTTTACCGAAAGAACCAAGAAGATGAATCCCTGCAGTCACAAAAGCTTTAAATCGAAATATAACAAATCCAATATGGTTTTACTCCGCAAAGTAAAATGTATATTTTCAGCACATTTTACAATAGTTTAAAAGCGTTTTCAAATTGTGACGTTGTTATTTGTGGCGTTTCGATCACTGGTAGATAGTTTATCCAAACGTGATGGGGCGCTGATGATGATCATGATGACATTTGGTCTGCAGAGTTGGAGAATAATTTTTTTTTATCGCTCACAAAAGAGAGCTATTCACAGCTGTTTCCTGGCTAATGCTGAAGCTATGTCGGGCTACAGATAATGAGGAATGGGCCCACTTGAGTATAAGCTCTTGGAAAAGGTATGATAAGGCTTAATGGAGGAGACATACCCAAGGCAGCTGGTTGATTTGATTTAATTCTTGAGTATAATACGAACACAGGGCTCATAAGTGACAACGTCTCTTAAGGAAATAGGATAGTGAGACGCTGAAGTTATAACCAATTTTCTTTTTAAATCAACGAATGCAGTCACTTGCAATAAATGAATGAAAGAAACTAAATTTGAACGTCAGGTAGAAAAAGATGTATGTAATCGCCTCTGGGCTTTATCTTGTAGTACCAAGTGGCTGCAGACTTTCCACTCAGCCCTGGCATGCTCGCAAGGTTACAATGACCTGGGGCAAGGGAATTAAAATAGAAACCACATTCTACCATTGGAGCCGAGCACCTCTCACAGGCTACCGGATGTAAAAAAGTCAAAGTAATTACACCATTTGAAAATAATGACTTGCGTCGTTTCTGGTGTGACTATGTTAGATAGTGTTAAAATGCAGCTTTGCTTATTTATACATTAACTGTGATTTGAGGGAGCGGTGAAGCAATGTTGAATGCGCTGCGCTGTAAACCTCACAACGTGAGATCGATTCCTGGCCACGGCTCACATCAGTGGCGAGTGATATCGGCACCATCCCTGTCCTCCCCTGACTTGCCAACCCGCGTTGACCCAGCGTGGTGAAGTATGGTCAATCTAACCCCGTGACTTGCATGGCATAGGGAGGTCTTCTACCAGCAGTGAATTAACAACTTTTTGTTTATTAGAAGGGCATTCAAATCCTCTGAGACAAATACAATGAAGTCATTATAGGCTTAATTTGAAACTCACTCTTCCTGTATTGACTCCACATTATTGCCTTAAAGGGGTGACTGTTTCAATGAACTTGAAGCAAACGAAATACAAATGTGACCTAACACGTATGATGTATAGTGCACCGAGGTTAATAGGCTGCAATCAGCAAACACAACCACCCACAGAGGTCGGGCATGATACAGTGGCGTGCATTCGACAAAGCAACGTAGACTCTTTGTAAAATAATAATAGGGGATGGTTCTCAGTCTCGCGGCATTGTGACCTTGCGTAGCCCAATGCGTCCAGCCGAGCAGTCATTTCTATTGTAAAGCGAAGCTAGATTTCAATGTATGTATACGAACAATAGGGAAAGGAAGAAAAACACCTTTTTGCATGAACCAAATTTACTGACAGACGTGGAAACCGGCAACGGTTGGCATGAAGGTTGTTGCATGTCAAACGATGCCCTTCCGTGCACGTCAAAACATTTCGGGGTAATAGAGAACAATCATTGATCTTCCCCGCACGAATGCCACCCCTGCTGTTCTCGTGAGTTGCTGGGTGGCCCACTGATAACGTGCACCGCCGGGTATCGTCGTTTCGCTGATTAAAATCGCAATTCCACTCACCCCCCCACCCACGCCCCCCGATTAACTAAATTTTGGCACGTGACGAATGAAAAAGGCGGATTGATTTTAGGCTGTTTACACGACGGGGCCCATTGTATGCCAGTGTGAACAAAAAAAAAACACGGGCAATGAGATTCTCATATCGCTCAGAAAAATATATTTTTTAAAAAGGTTCCTGTTTTTTAACCTTCGTGCACCACCGCACTGCTGAACATTCCTCTCTGCCACCGCAATAAATTGAATGTCGAGGCGGGCTGCTGCAGGAAAGCGGCCGTGTATATGTGCGTGTTCTTTCTTCGGTAAAAGAGGAGACGGGGCTTTCGGTGTTTGTCTTGGAAGCCATGACGGGGCTGGGGCGGGTGGCGCTTTGGGGGCTTCCAGTATCGCTGCCCCTGTGTGGCAAAACAAAGTGCAACGCTTGGATGGTCAAAGAAAGTGGATTCGCATTTTGATTAATTCAATGACCAAGCCCAGGAATTAAAGTCGACGGCGGCGCTGTCTGAACTCCCACTGACCAGCCCTGTGCTTTACTGGTGAACTTTGAACTCGCTTGCTCGGTGGAAATGTAACGTAAACAAATGTTGAGCTTGTGAAAGGAAAAAAAAACTGGTTTAATTCTCTCAAATAGGGGAGTACCCGCAGGTCTGGAATCACTCCAGTCGTCTGTGATGCAATGTATGCTCACGACTTACAAGTGGGAATGCAGGTTCTCATTACGTGTCGTTCAAGAAATTATAATACAGCTGATATCTGCTGCAGTTTAATCTCCTATTTTGCAACTTCACTTCGAACATTTTCATACGACGCGCACATCTTTTCATTTATTCTATATTAAAAAAAATAAAACGTAGATGTAAAACAACTTTTCTTTGAAACAATCCACGGTGAGCTTCTTCCCCTTGTAATTACACTTGGCCAAATGTCAACCGGTTCACTGTTTTGATGGCAATGGCACACAGGAATTCACGGGGGAAAATCCTCCACTTTTTGCTACGATGATCTCACTCCTCTGGGGCTCCCCACCCACTCCTCTTTGGCTCGCTGTAAGCGCAGGCCGTGTGCAGGTTTGACAACCTCCTTCGGTTTTGAAACTGAAGGAGAAATGCTCTCGTGCGGAATGCTCACCTACCAATTTTACTTCTCGGAGGTTTTTTTGCAAGCACAACTATGCAACCATGTTGTGTTTCCCTGCCCCTCCCCCGTTGCTTGTAAACTCTCCGATCTAAACACCGCTCACCAGAGTCTGCCCCTGGCAGACGAGTCGTATACAAGTTTCCTTGCGGTTGGAATTTAAAACCCAGGGTGTATTTAACTTGGGAGATATTTGCACACTTTTGAGTCATACCCAAAACATTCATAATGCGACAGCTATCTAAGATAAACAGACGACAATGCCTTCCTATTTTCTCGGCGGCGTTTTAGTGGCATTACGTGTACGCAGGCATTCAGAACCGCAAGGCAATGGCGTCAGTGTTGTGTTAATACAGCATGTCGTTTTTACAGTAGAATACCACGATAGGTAGATCTACCATTATCTCCCAACTATGCGTGAGTCCTGTCCACGAAACGAATTGCGGATGAACATGAATATATATTATCCACAATAGATTTACTGCACACAACACGAATTTACCACGGAAAATATAATAGGATGCATGTCATACTGCCTTACGAACACCTCTGGGTGATGTCTATCTTCAAATAAACAGGGAAAGTATAGTAATAGGTTTTTATCATTTCAACTGGTACAAAAACTGACACCTTTATACAAGGTATCATGTTTGCCTTTTGGCGTCATCTGGTCCAACACCAATGGAGACTAGGCTCTAAGAAAAGCTGTCTCGGGTGTGGACCAATCATTTTGACTGCTTGTGTTGTGGTTATTGCAAACATGATGCCTTGTATAAAGGTGTCAGTTTTTTGTACCAGTTGAAAGGGTAAAAATCTATTACTATATTTTGCCACTGATATAGGAGGTCTCATAGGGAAAGTATAATTATTTACTTCGCGAATCCCCAACCTGTGCAGATATTGCAGAAAATTAAGCACTTTCTGGCCGCCTTCAGCAACCTGTACTCGCCAGCGTGGTGAAGTATGGCCATTGAACCCTCACAAACAATATGGCATGGGGGAGGTCTTCTTCCAGCAATACATTGATATGCACGTGGGGTTTCATTTCCTCCGCGATTCAGCGTCGGGACGATGATGGGACGTTGTCCTCTGCCATGGCCACTGATGCTGAAACTCAGGGTGACCTACGTTGAGTCTATGACTCACCATGAGTGCGAGATGTTAACTACCTCGCCTGGTATGCAGGGAGGGCATGCTTTCGATCCCCACGCTGACACCTGTATATTTTCAGTTTGCATGTTCTCCCCGTGGTCGCGTGTATTTTTCTCTGGGTCCTCCAGTTTTTCCCTCCAAATTTAGAAACCTGTGTTTAGAGCATTTGGCTGCGATACATTTCTACACGAGAAGCCACTTCGTCCAGCTATCGTCATTTGTGGCCAGGTCACTTCTGAAAAGGAGCTATACAGCTCAGTGGGCCTTGCGTGGTAAATGAAAAATGAGTGTAGAATAGTTTTAATTAAACATGGCCAACAAGCATCATACTCTGAAGAAAGTAACAAAAAATTCCCCTTAAACCCAGTAATGGGCACATATACCGTATCATTATTAATATGATGGCCTTTAATAATTAACTGCAATAATTAATTACTAATAATAATGACTGATTATTTACAGGGGTTGGATTTGGTGAAGGGTACATCGAGGACCCATTTGGATTTTGCTCACCACTGATGTTAGCCATGACTGCGAATCAAACTCAAGACATCAGGTTCATTGCGCAGTGTGATCATTAATCAACCTCTCCACCACGGTGTATTCAGATTTATTTAAAAAAATTGGATTATTCGTAAAATGTTTTAAGTTGTATTGTGCCAATCTAATGGCCTTTTTAAATGGTTTGAACGATATTTAAATATTTTTCTGCTTCACGACAAAAAAAGTGCAAAAAAAAATGCTTTGGCCCAGTTCACCGTTGGGTTCAAGTGTCTCACATTAGCCAACCTGTGCAAATGTTAAATGTCTCAAGTGTGATTTTCTTGGACAGAGGCAGGACACGGGCATTGGCAAATGCAGAAAGTGCTGGCTGTGGTCAAGCGTGGTGGAGATAGCCAAATATAAAGATGTTTACTTTAGTAACCTAAGCCAGCAATCACATTTCACGAGCCACGCATTGTTAGCAACTTCCAGTGTAAGCACTGCAATCAAGATTCCAATCACGCATATCGTATAGTTTCGCGTAAGACTTTTTTTTAACTCCAAAAAAAAAAACCTCCGTTAATGTTTTTTTTGGGAAGGTTCACCGTTTGGTGGGTGGCAATAGTTTCATTTCAGTTTCCTTTCGTGCACCAGAAACGTTGCGAGAAGCCCAGTCTACTCCCCATCAACCACCAATAAATCTTGTTGCCCAATAGACGGTTTGGAAGAAAAAAAAATCGACTATTTCGGACGGCAGTTGCCGATGCCGCAACTCACTTTTTAACTTGGCAGGAGGTTGTTAGAAAGGAAAGTTATATCTGCGTGACCGTTTTTGGCTCTTCCGTTGCTTTGCACGAAATAAAGGCGGATGGAGGTCATAATGCCGGCTACATTGAGAAAAAATATATAATCGCGTGACAGCAAAATGTCACTTGACAAGGGGGGGGGGGGTGGGTTTTACACTTGGTGACAATGGGGCATGCAAAAAAAAACGGCACATGACCACAGCAAAGGACTCGAAAGCACCACCCCCCCTTCCTTTGACGCGAGTTTATCAGACAAGGGTCGTACGGAGAGCATAAGGAAATGACTTTGAAGTCAGCAGCCTGAATTGGTCTGAGCCCTACTTCACCAGCCTTGCTCAGAATAGGAACTCGCAGGAGAAGCAAACGCGAGGCCGTTATGGGTACAACAAATCCCAAGACCAAACACTGAAAAGTAAAATACATACGGCGCTGTACTCCATTAGACTTTGGGCACGTTTCACTTTGTAAACAATGTTTACTCCTTCTGCATACCGATATAGGAAGGTAAATATGTTTAAATCAGAATTGCTTATTTGCGTGCTTTTCTTCGTGAACGTTATGCTTTCGGCTGTGCTGTTAAATGATCGACCTTTTAGCGTTTGTTATTTCACTGTTTTTAAATGTTAGAGCATCAAGGGGGTACATCGACGGTCACACGCAAACAGAAAGGCCTCAACGAACTTGCCCCCGTCTCTCTCTGTGCATGCTGACAGAAGCCATTAGTGGGTCTCCATATGTCTTGATAGCGCGTGTTTATTTTTCTCAAGATGCGACGACTGCCGAAGAGGGTTTATCCTCTCCAGCTCTTGATTCAGACCACGAAAATGTACAGCGCCATCGGCAGCGGCGTACGGCTGGTGACATTGGTGCACACGGAAGGTCTGACCCTCGTCATCGGCCTCACCGTATTGTGGCGCGTTGGAGGATGCAGTGGATTGATCAAAGCCCTCAAACAGCAAACAAAGCTGGCTTTGAATGCTCTCGAGGTCAACTTTGCGGCATGACGTTGACTCACGTACGGGAGGACAGGAGTCCTCCTCCTCATACAGTTGCATTATAACCGATAACTATATGGTAGGCTGATGTTTCACGCAATGGCCATTTGCTATAGAAGATAGATGGACTCACTTTCAGTTGAACGTCGTACTTTATTATTTGAGGCTCTCAGACAATAAAGACGGAGAGGCCGGGGGGGCGGTGATTCTAAGGCCGTACATTCTAAAGTTTCATCTCCAACTTTAAAGTTTTTAACGAGCTGTTGTGCCTCCTGGCCCTGCTCCGACAGAGCGTCGTTACCAGAAAGAACAGGTGATTTAACGTGTATATATATTTTTTGTTATTTAAAAAATTCAGTGTCAACGATTATCATCGTTGTTGGTCTGTGCTACCAGTGGCAACACGTTCAATCGTTGGTATGATGCAAATGGGCCCCCTATTTTCGGAACGGTAAGCAATGATGAGGAGCGGAGGGCACGCGCGTATCCCACGTACAACCACCTCCCCTCCACAGCACTCTCATACCCGCATCTGTTCGTTAGCCCCTTGGCAAAAGTGGCGACTATATATTTGCCGACCGTTCTCCTCCCTTTTTAAAACCCCAGTGACAGACATGCCGATGAGAATGAACTTTGGAAAGACCCGCGCGACGCTTTCAAATGTCTACCGTAACATTTAATTACGCTTTCGTAATGAGCACGCATTCTTCACGCCCCTGCTTGGGACTACGTCTCGTGTAAAAATAGAATCGACAACATAACGTTGGCACGCTACATCTATAGGTATCAGGCTCTCTGTGTCAAGAGCTCTGCTAATGGTCTTGGCTGGGATGTTCTGCATAGTTAGGTAATGGTTGGCCGGAGTGGTCATGCGGTGACCAGCGCATCGCGCTGCGAACCCGGTGTCTGAGTGCAAATCACGGCCATGGCTCTTGTCAGTGGCGAGTGATATATCTGAACGGCCCCCCCCCACCCCTTGCTTAGGCATCCCCTTGAACCCACGCGGATCAGCGTGGTGACCTTTGGGCAAACAACCCCCATGACAAAACACGGTATCGGCTTATCTTCATTGAGAAGTGTATTGATAAAGAGCTGTGTATTGTAGTAATTATTATTTGTATTTTCTAGTTCTGCCCTTTAACAAATGACACCGCAAGGCTGGTCGAATCCACGGTGGATAATTGCAACGAGTGAAAGAGGCCCTGCATTCAAAGAAATGTAGATGCTGCCACATCACGTTCATTGGACAAAGCTACAAGTGGGTGGCTTTTGCTTCACTAAGCCTCTAGTTTTCAGAGCATAACGCTGGCACACATATATTAGTTTTCATGTCAGGGACTTTGCACGCAAATTTGAACAAAGTCACATTCCAGGAAGTCCGAGGCATGTTGCAGCATGCCAAAAGGACAGCTTACAATTGTATCGCATTTTCCCTTTTCTCTCTGGGCAGTCATCTTCATAAGGGCATTTGATATTTAACTATTACCTCTTCAAAGCTACGTTTACTTGTTCACGTAGATAGTTCACATGGGGGGAAAACAATTAGAGTGGAAAAAGAATACACCTGACAGTCATCTCTGTGACTTTCATCTTGAAACCCTTGCACGGCACTATAAGAATAAAACACCCATGTGTTATGTAACATAGCTGATGATGAAGTTGAACCACACTGTTATGTCTTCCAGGTTAACATGCAGGGCAGAAACTCAAATCACGTGATTAAAATAAAAATCCCAGGTACCTCATTCTCCTGCTGAATTTTAACCCAGGGGCAAAAATTCGATGATAAGCGGTCATTGAAGCAAGGTCGCGGTCGAACTGCCATCAGCCGTCCAAATTGCGAGCCCTCTCTTTGTCTACGACAACGGAGACCGAAACAAGCATTCGTTTTAAAACCATTTTTGCAAAATGCTGACGATTTCATTCGGATGGGGAGATGAGCAAGCGGGTGCCATGCGGATCGCAAACAGACCGCCGCGGCAAGAGGTGGAGAAAGCTAACGAGCCCCCACGGCCCATGCGGGTTAGGGGACTGATGATGATAAATTTGCCCGAAGTTCATTTTTTCTGACCCCTTTTACTCACCCTGGTAACCCGCACATCACCTGTAAATATTTACATTCGCTTATCGCAGAAAAAAAAGTTCCCAATATCATCACCTTGGCGACTTTGCGAGATTCGATTAGCAAATGTTGGCATTCGCTTGTGCTGCGATTGACGCTCACGAGAGCTCATAAACCGGCGGAGGAGATGGCGTTCCGGGTCTCCGTGTTGGTATTTTATAGAAATGTCAATACGAAGGAATGCGCATATTTGCTCAAGGAAATACAAAAAAATTGCATCGCATTGTCCACGTGCATTAAAAATGACGTCAAAGTAAGTTGACAGGTGCGTTTGCCGTTTTGGAATTGTCGCTTCCCAAACTATATTATCGTTAGGGGTGATGTGGTTTAATCGGTTAAGCATGTTTATTGCTCGTGACACAGAACAATATCGATTTTTTTTGTAAGAATTGATTCTATTTTATTTATATATCTGGTCTATATCATGGGATGGCAACAGTTTTGGGAGGCCTTCTTCCAGCAGTGGATGGACCGTGGCTGATAATGATGATGATGTTGTTGATGCCTTGTATGTATTGGACTGTAATTGGTTCACGTATCCCCTACTGCCACTAGAGGCTGCTTCATTCCCCATAATGGAGGGAAAAGAAGAATTGATTCTTGAATTGTGACCTCGAATTTTTATCCTTCCTCGAATATCACGATGGGGATGGAGAGTTACAGGACTAATAATTATTATAATAATTATGGAACACCAAACATCACTTGCAAAGCGTCAATGTTCTTAAGCACGCCATGTCACAATCGTCGTGCTTGGCTGCCTTTGTGTGTCTCCTTGTGTAACTATGGCAATGCAATATAAATACGTACTATAAATAAAATGCGAAATGATGACATGCGGTAATAGACAGCAAAATGTGTATAATGAACCGTGGAGTGTTGATCTCGCACAATAGGAGAGACATAAATGCACAGATACGTAAGTGTAAATGTATAATCCATAGCAATTTGGAGATGCACGGATAAAGAAGCGGAGGATAGCGACCACAAACTGAGAATCATAACAGCCCTTATTTATTTTGACGACCAAACAGCAACTGGCTCGTGTCTTGGCATTACATTCGCATTCTTCTTCCTCGAGACTACGCAGCAGACAGAAAGATGGCACGGGATCTCACCGTATATATGTTCGGGCATACAGTGGGCTGGCTGGCTGGCTGGCCTGCCTGCCCTCCCGTGAGCCAGACTCACGTCCGTTTTGCGTTATTTGGGGCAAATAGAGGCGGGTTGCTATGGCAGTGAGGGCTGTGCACACGGGTATCACGGTCAACGCCGGTGAAAGCCGAGAGCAATCCCAGCAGTTACTTCTTTGTGCAAATATTGGAACTGTTTAAATCCGTCACAGCCGCGGACCACTTTCGCGTCGGCGGACTTCTATTTCGCTCCCGTGACAGCACCGCAGGAGCACGCGCAAGATTCCAGCCCCCGGTCAGGAAAGGAATATCCCGTTAGCGTGCATGACCATATGTGAAAATTTTGATTAAATTTCTACGGTGATGATGATGATGATAATAATCCAGTATTTAGAGAAGGCTCACCGTTTACATTTTTACGACGATGCGAGCAGTTTCGCAAATGCACGTGGCAGGCTTTTAGCTGTCGGATGCGTCTTCAGGGTGTACCGTTGCAGTTGTTCTTTGGCATGACGTCCGACGTTTCGCTCGGCATGCTGGGAGCTTCTTCAGTGTGCTGAATTCAATTCCGAAATTAATTTCATCGCGAAGCAGCAGACATTTCCGAACGACGCCAAAAAGACATCGGAGACCTATACAGCACGACCGCACAAAAAAAACCCCATGAAATAGTTGCAGGCTTAAATTATTTTCCGTTGTGCTTTGGATAAAAAAAAAATTGAATATATATTTTTTGGAAACGTGAACATTTTCGTGATGCCTTTGCACTAAAATATCCATCTGTCTAACTCGCATTAAAAAAAAATGGGAAAGAAAAAAAAATCAGGAATGGATTCACAAGGGGTGCATGGATGATAAAAGCCAAAGCAGAATTCCTTCGTTAATTACACACACGTGCCTCGCCTGACAGTCCCAGTGTGAGGCGTGCAGGTGTGAATGCAGATAATGTGGGACTTTAAATCTCACTGACGGTATTTAGATTGAGAATCCCCACGTAGGGCAATGGTAAAGGTGCCGCCCTGCAAGTTCTTGCTTACCCCACTGGTAGTGGAACAGCCTTCAATACAGGGTCTTTAAAGAGCCCCTGTGGAGGGTATTTGGTCAACTTTTTCAAATTGATCAGATGTCACTTTGGAACTGCTTTTTGTGTTTAGTTTGTTGTCCTTCCCCCGCACCTCCGATGATTACGGTTGGCTACGTGCGGTGCGAAAGAAGTTCAACATGCGTGTCATGGAAGAGATAGGTGTGTTCCCATATCTACCCCAGAACACGTGACCTGCCGATCGACTGGTGAACCCATTTATACTGCTGCGTGGACAGAGACCAGGGGAGGTTGAAATGTAAGAAACATCGCTTTGTTTCAGCTGCTGCGCTGGGGGATCGAATCGAAACTGGTGACCTCTGAATTACAAGTGCTCCTCCTTGCTAACCATCACACCATGGTTGCATCCTATCAGTCCCGTCTACGTAATTAAATGTATACACCGCTCTACTAAATGAGCTAATATACAGCTTGGTGTGATTTTATCCCTTATTTGTAATATTTTTGTTTGCACTCTATTCATCCCATAGTGTTCTGCATGGTCGAAGTATTAGAATTGTACTCCTATATTTATTCACTTTTTTGCTATGGATTTACAGCAAATGGAATGAGTTATTATTGTAATTAAGTGATAATTTATGGACCATTGTCAATCCACTGCTGGAAGAGGGCCTCTCCAGGCATGTGGGATGCTGGACCATACGTCACCACACTGGTCAGTGCAGGCTGATTAAGGATCAGTAGCGGCTGAGACATCACTCACCAGGGATGTTAGCCATGGCCACGCAGCGTTTGCCTGCACATGATTTCAAGACATTACCTACATTTGCAGAAATACTGCAACAACAAAAAAACGTGCAGATACGGAGCATTGCGCTTGAGCAGAGGATTTCACCGATATGACAACGCCCGCATGATTTAATACTGAAATTACCCATGGGAAGAAAAGTGAAAGACCCGGGATTCTGGAATAATAATTATTAGCGCTGCACAATGTTACTCGTGTAAAAGTCGAGATGGAAGCCAACGGAAAACATTTATCCTGACAACGCTTTACAAACAGAGCTCTGGTTCGTGTTGAAATGTATTATTTATTGCTGTTGTCTGTTGCATGGTGGTTTAGCGCATGCACACATTATAAAATGTGGGTGCTCAGATAAATAGGTTAGTGTATCACTTATGGACTATAAAACAACTACAAAGAACAACGCTGTATTTTGTCGGAAACTGGAGTTAATGCCATGAACTATGTTTTTTCGTCTGTGACATGGCTTTGAATGAGGATTGTGTACCCATGCACCGAGACTGTTTCCAGCCATCTGAGAAGAGAATGCTGAATTTGTATAATTGAGGCTTGTGGCATTCAATAAGGCAAAGTATTTTTTTCAATATAATTTTGAGAACAATTCGCTCAGCAAACATAGCTATTAGAAATATTTTTGTCCCAGAAAATTAGGTACTTCATCCTGTTCTGTAAGTTTTTTTTTTTTACCATTGACATAGTAATCATTAATTTGTTCATTTACTCGTTTTTTTACTATTATCTCTAGATTATAAGACACTCGCGAAAGTAAGATGTATCCCAAACTTTGCAGGAGAATATCGTACTATCGAGAGCCATCTGTCAGAAGATGAATTCAATACATTACCAACCTCTCAGTGGTAATATTCAGCAATGCAATTGAGAACGAGCAATGATTGTGAACAACTATATTAAAAAACAATTATTCCAGAAGGCAATGTCTTATGTCAATTATAAAACGTACCCCTAACTTTTACTTTAAAAAATACGGGGGGAGAGTTGGGGGGGGGCACAAATTAGTGTATTTTAATGTGGAGAATCTAGTCCTTATTAATACAAATGCTCTGGGCGCTTGGCTGTTTCTTCTACATTGCATTGCCTCCTACAGTAGTGGACTAGTACTGCAATGCACGGCTGCACCAAATTCCACGACGTGTCATAACACGACTGATTTCGGCAATCGAAACACAATTTGAATACTGGAATCGCATCCAGCCCTCCGAGGTCTTTCCGCCGCTCACGAGCAATGCCTGAATTTCCGCACAGCGGTGGCCTGACTTCACAGCTGGGGGCGACATGCTTATCGTTAATCGCCACCCTCGCACTCGAGCTGAGGCTCCTTGCCTGCCTCCTTCTCCAAAGCAGGATACCATAAATGTAACGGTGAAATATTCTGTTTGAAAATAAAATTGTTGTTGTTGTTAGAATACCATCGGCTAGCTGGAGCGCGGTTAACACCTTTGCTGACAATCGCGCAGACACGAACCTTTCAGGCATCGCGTTGCTCAGCTTTTATCTTGCATCATTTTTTTAGTCGAGCCCAAGTTCTTGTGCCGTCGTTTCGCTCAAATTTTTTTGCGGGAGGTGTTGTTTTGGGTAATATTCTACAGCAGAACGGTCCCTTGACCACCATCATCATCATCATCGTCAACGTCGTTGTTCATGATCCATCCACGACTAGAGTGAAGGCCTCACCTCGCTGTCACCATCCCTCGTGGTCCAGCAAAGCCACAATTCATCCAATTCCTGCACGTGAGCGGATCTTATCGCTCCTTTGGTTTATTCGGTAAAGTCACGTAGGTAAAACATCAAAATTAATAAAAATAAAATAAAATAAAGATCACGACGTTTCGGAGGCAACACAAGTCTCCGTCATCAGGTGGGACCGTCACAGCTGCTAGCAGCTAATCTGGCTGTGACGGTCCCACCTGATGACGGAGACTTGTGTTGCCTCCGAAACGTCGTGATCTTTATTTTATTTTATTTTTATTAATTTTGATGTTTTACCTACGTGACTTTACCGAAAAAACCTAAGAATATGAATCCTTGCAGTCACGAAAGCTTCAAATCTAGAATTATCGCTCCTTCTTTGCGATGGTCATCCTCTCCATCTTAGCGGTGGCTGCCATTGGCTATTATCTCCACGAGCAGTTTGTCCTGCCCAACCCACTGACTTCCCTCAACGGTAAATATGATGTCAATAAATTCGGTTTATTCCCTGATCCACGTGTTCCTCTTCCAACTGCGCTTATCTCTCCATGCTTCTTAGCACACTTTTTGGATTTTCTTTCATTCTCTTTTACAGTGTCCCTGTTTATGAACCATATTTCTTCGTGGGTTTAATTAAACGATTTAAATATTTCTTATTCAGGCACATTTGTAATATAGCTCTTTATATTCCAATTCAGTGTGCCAAAAGTGCTCTCATTCACCTCTCTAATAATAATTTAATCATTATGATCTCGATCCTCATTTAGTAAATGCCCTAGTTATACGCTGTCTCTTCCAGTTTATTTTCTTTAGCTGTTTCGCCTTCGTGTTTCGTTACGTCAGAGGCGAGCTCAAATTCCACAATGAAGCCGTGAGAATTCTACAGAGCGGACCATAAAGCAATGCATTTTAAAGGGTTTTCAAAGCGCGGTTGAATTCCTTTTTATGCGACCCATATATTTAGTGTATGTCGTGGTCTGGAGCTTCCTTGATGTTTACGAGTAGATTCCTTCATACTTAGAGGTCACAAAACTCAACTGCACCTTAAGCCAAAGGTGTTGGCTATCCTCAGCAGCAAATTTCCACTAGCTGGCCCATTACAACCGTACACAATCACCAATTGCATTTTTTTTTTACTTCAGAGGACGCGACAACAGATCCGTTTTCAAACGTTTCTATTTGGCTCTTTAACAACCTCGATGTCAGCGGCAGCCTGAAGTGGTGCTTAACTCCAGCCACTCGCATCCACAATTTCATGCCGTTCTGAAATAAACCGGCAGCACAAAAACATAAAGCTGTCCACCGTTTACACCATTGGTACCTCATTTGCCAGTAAAAAATATGATAATTGTTTTTTTTACCCTTCTATCTGGCAACAAAACTGACACCTTTTTTTACGAGGAGTCATGTTTGCATAGACCAAAATACCTGCAGTCATAATGCAAACAATGGTGCATTGTATTTGAGTTGTGCGCCTTTGGCGTCATCTAGTCCAACCCATGTGAGACTAGGCTCTAAGGAAATCTGTCTCGGGTGTGGACCAATCAACTTCAAGGACAGTGCATACATTATCAGAGTTATGTTTTTTGTTTGCATTATGACTGCAGGTATTGTTGTCTATGCAAACATGACTTCTCGTAAAAAAGGTGTCAGTTTTGTTGCCAGATAGAAGGGTAAAAAAACAATTATCTGTCCACCGTTGTACCGATACAGCGAGACGTCGCGGTTCGTTCTAACCACGTTCCCCCATAACTCGGCGTCTCTGAACCAATTTTCTGCTGCCGTATTTCCAAAAATTGAGACAACGTTGTGCCTTGAATGAAAACAATTCTAAACACTGTAAACAATTTGGCATGAGACTTTATTCATCGCTGCTTCCGTGACCGTATCCTCCAGATTACAAGATGCATTGAAAGTAAGCCTCACCCCAAACTTGTGCCCGATGTCAATGAAGCTATACTCTACAAATCCAGTCACACTCACGTGCACAGACCTACTTTTGTTTTAAAATACCGGTAGGAAAAAGTGCGTCATGATCCGGAGAATACCGTGTCCCGTTCGGGAGAGTGAAAGCCTCGAGTGCCTGCTTATCGTAAAAAAAAAACAAAGCCCCATTTGCACATCTACGTCAGCTGATGTTTCAACAGCAGCTGACGTGTTCCTCGGTGCGCCACAACCTTAAGCGGTAACCAGCGAGCGCGTCCCATGATCTGAGTGTGGCGAGGCGGACTGGGCTTTAGCACCGCGTGTTTACGGGCAGACGCCTCCTTGTCCCCGATCTTGTTACCTTATGAGGAGCGACTCCACGGTTGCTTGTTTAGTAAAAAAAAAAATCACTGGATCGAGATTTGTTAGTGTAAGTTTTGCGTGTGTCATGAACCACGAATGGCTTATTAAGGTAAAACGCAATGCGAGAAGGGGCATGTTTTATTATTAATATTATTATGTTTTTCCTTCTTCCTTTGGGCCTGCCATGCATTTTTATCTTAATCGAGCTACAGTTTCACTCTGCAAATACATTGGTGCATTTACTTCACCCTACATTACAAATGCATGTTTCATATTTTGCAATAGGCGTTATGTTTATTATTAAGCCTGTTCATTAGTCGTCATCGTAATGAACTAATGAATGAATAGAACAGCAGCCATGGTCAATCCACTGCTGGATGGGGGTCTCCTTACGCCTTATTTAGGTCATGAATAGACGTGGGGAGCTAGGAAGTACAGTACAACAGTGGATTTTGCCGCAAGGCCTTCTGCTGCTGACCACCAGGTAGCATCATCCCCGCAGACGCCTTTGACAGCGCGGCTTGCACTGGTGGCTATATCCATCACAAGAGCCATCCAGCAGCCTCAGCCGCGCGCAAGCTTACAAGGAGATCTCACGACATCGGGCGCATTCTGGGCGGTTTTGGTCGCAGGAGGCACGCTGCAATAACGCTTCTCGACGCTAATCGAAGCATCAGCCCGCTGCAAAATGGCTCACTGCACGGGAACGCCCGGCTACGTAAGGGTTGTGAGCGTGTCCTTATGAGCCCCCTGTCTCCTTTTTATTTTTTTGGTCTACATTATGTTGGCCCAGCCTAAAAGTGGTACGCAATGCTTAGCAGCGGTGGCAGTTCGGTGACGGGGGCCGCAGCCGCCGTCCCCTCGAAGAGGTCAAGGTGGGCACGAGAGCTGCAGCAGAACGCACAATAGGCGATGCGGTGTGTGTGTGTGTATCACAAAAAAAGATAACACCTATTCTTATTCCGTTGTGCGTTTCATGCCCAAGTTTGTTTAATGATTGTTTACCATCGACCGTCATTACCCCCTTGAGTTGTTGTATACCCCCGGCCCTTAAACAAGGAGATGCTACAAGGTTGGTCTTGTGGTCCGTGTTTGGTGGAGCTGTAGTGTAGCGGTGAGCACGCCGCGCTACAAACTCTGCGACCCGAGTTCAATTGCCACTCACGGCCAACGCCGCTGGCAATTATCCGAACCAGTCCTGGAGCCTCCCTTAGGGCGACTCAGCCTCAACGACGAGTGCCTGGCTGCGATGTGTAAGCATCGCCACTCGGGAGACTAAGGCGGGCCGGGCAAGGTGCTGGCCACTACCCCACAAGCGTCGTGTACCGTGCTGACCCTTCATAGTTGCTGCCGCTCGCGAGCAGCACTTGCACCCCACCGTCTACTAAGGCTCTAACGGGATCTTCGTGTTGTGTGTCGTGTCTGTTGATCATCGCAGAGCCGTCATTTTACTTCGGCGAGGTCGAGTATCACGTGGACGAGAGCGCCGGCTTCGTGGAGGTGCGCGTGTGGCGCACGGGGACCGACCTCTCCAAGACGGCCACCGTCACCGTCCGCTCGCGGAAAACGGAGCCCGTGTCGGCCGAGGGTAACACGAGACGCACCCCGCCACGCACGACCACGATGGGAAATTGGACGGTGAAATAAAGAGGGCTCTTATGAAGGCGCGCAATCGATTTGCGAGCGGTGAAACACGCCGTCGATTTTTTATTTATTTATTCCCACTTTTCCTAAAGCAACCAAAATACGGCACTTGATTTAAAAAATATAAATTCTTCACCAGGTGAGGATAATTAAGATACGATCATAAACTGCACATTGAAAACATTGATCGCATCTGCTCTGAGTAACTTGGAATCCTTTGAAGCACTGCTCTGATACAAATACGGATCTCTTACTAAGAAAGCCAATGTTCTGAATGTCAATCCTACTTTACACGAACCAATTGCATATATATTGAAATATTCAGATGGAAAAATATACTTCCAAAGTAAAAAAAAAAATCCTCGTACTAGCGTTTGGCTTCTTAGTTGTTTGCACATTAGCATCTTGCGATTCGGTTATAGCAAATATGTGAGAGTTATTCCAACGAGAAAAATGTCGGGGGCTTCATAATGAGCGCCACACACCTGTGTTGGCCTGTAGAGGCTGCCACGGCGGCATGCGCAGGTGCAAGGCGCTCGTGAATCTGCTCAGTGTCTGGAGGAGTAGCCTCCAGTGCCCAATATGCCCGCGTTGCATCTGCCACCACACGTGTCTCAAATTTCTCCAGCTGCCTCCAGATTGTTTTGCCAGGCAAGCCGTGCCTTGGTGAGTAAGCGCACTTCGCATCCATGCGTCGCACGCGCCCACTTCACGGATTCCATCGTGACGACACCATTCATAGAGCGTCCAAAATCCGCACGCATCTCAAGATGTTGTAACAATAAGGGACACGTACATCGAGAGAGTACGAAGAGATGATTTTGTTTCTATTTTGCTGAGCAAAGGCCCAAAGGCCCGAAGCACCAAGCGGCCAGCAATACAGAAGGTATTTATAAAATATGTATTCCTGAGTCAATAATTACGATCCATATTTGTGGGTTAGACCACGTTGTTTTATGCCATTTCATGCCATTGCCGGGTGCAGTAAATGAAGAAGCTCAAGGCCGGTGGTTGGCAATTTGTGGCCCCGCGAGTCGCATCCATCCCGTGGAGCCGCTCGTGGCTTTTCCCTGGGGTCACGATTAGTGCACAAGCACAATGTCAAGGAGGGCCACTAATGTGGCCCACTGACTCGTGTGGGTTGCCCATCACTGCTGAAAGCCGTTTGAGCGAAACGTCATGGTATGTTGGTGTGAAATTTCGTCAATGAAATGTTTTGAGCCACCGTTGAGGAGCTGTATTGGTCAGCATTAAATCAATAAATCGGCACGTATAAATGATGTTTGTAAAGCTGACAAACTAGTCAGGTGTTGGAGGGTTAATGACAAGAATTTTGGCATTAAACCAATACATGGGCTCACCAAAAAACAAATATGGATCAACAAACAAGGTGACATAGATGCTCATAGATAAGAGTTAATACGTTTCCTGAATCGAGCCAGGTTGTGATAACTTGTCAAAAGAGACGATGGGCGGGGATTTCGGAGTCGATCCATTCGACAGAAGAAGCAGAAAAAGAAATGTCTTGGCCTGCAGTGCGGTGGTTGATCACAAGTGTCGGGATGAGACAAGCCAGTGTGGTAGACATCCGGGAGTGATGTGGAACATTTTGCAGGGCGTTGTGGTCGAATTGTGAATGAAGGAAATTCATAGAGCCACGTGATGAATTACGAGTGTTATATTTTTGCTCAATAAATAAGTTGTACGATTGAAATGTTGAACTACATTGTGAAAATACGGTATAGCCGAACTTAGGAAAAGTGCATGTGAAAATGTGCAGGCACTTTGGTCATGGATTTTTTTTTAGGATAAATAAGTTTCCAGGGTAATAATAATCTTAATTAGTTCATTTTATATACCGTCATGCATGCTAATAGCATCCCATAATGCTGTACATTAATTATATATAAGGGCCAAATCCCATATACAGCCACTGACAAAGCAATTGAAAACCAAAACACCGAGCAAAAAATAATAATAATAAGCAAGTTAATAAATGGCACAAAAAACAAAAAAACACAAACAACAGCAAAAAGTTATCACAACAAAGAAATGAGTCCAGTAGCTTATTAGTTATTTCGGTAAAGTCACGTAGAAGGGAAGTAATAAAATAATAAAAATAAAACATAATAAAATAATTTTCACGATGTTTCGGCCACAACGCAAGCAGCCGTCCTCAGGTGAAGAATGAAATCGAAATTTAGAGTCCAGTAGCGTTCTCAACATCCCAGACCACAATCCCAACTTCCCAACGAAGTCGGTTAAAAAAGCCCTCTTTGATCTGTGGTGACCTTTCAAGCTACGGTTTGTTTCTTGCGGTGCATCACAATGCCTGGAGAGAATTGTCCACCTCGGGCATACATGATAGAGCCGTCGCAAGCGTTGACATCCGCGCAAAAGGCCCATTAGTCCTGTGTGCCCCCACGTGATCGTGAGGTAGCCGTTGCAGCTGGTTAGGTTCAATGGGTGTGCTTTCCTTGGCAGGGAATGCAACATTGGCAGCAGCGAGGCTTAAAAACGAACCCAACGCAGGAAAGTGTTGTGGAAAAAAAGAATAACGGAAGGAAAGCCTTGCATTACAGCCTACTTACCCAGCTAAGTTGGTAAACAAATGTGAATTAGCTAAAAACCAGCTGGAACCATTTAACAAATGGGTACAATGACTCGCTTGTACTTAACTTCACGAAACATTGCCCTTTATAAGTGTGATTGGCTCAAGGGCATGCTACGTGCACACTTGGAAATTTAACTTTGCTTTTACAGAACCTGTAATCTCATACATACAAAAAACAACTGCTTTTGTGATGACAACGCCCGGTTACATTGTTTCGTCATTACAGTTTCATCGTACCATGCGTCATTGTTAATACAGGTGACGTGTGCATAAACAGGTGAAACAACATTAACGTGTAAAGATTTGGCTTGTTATATCAAGTACTGTATGAGCATCAATGAAAACATTGCAGCTTCGAAGGTTTACTTTTAATTGCAAAGTGTACTTCTGTAAAGTTCGTCAACACCGAATATATATAAAATACATTACCTCATTAATTTCGTGTTCATTAAAACATAAATTAACCGCAGTGCGTTTTAAATGCAGTACGCTAAACACGACTGCGCCGGAGAAGTGATGGCTTCAATATTACGTCTCAAAATAATAGTTTTTTTGCTGAATCGTTCACAAAGAGAAACGTTTTAAAATCCTTTATATTAAGTTCACTTGCGCGCTTGCTTGCTTGCTTGCTTACGACCGTGCAAATCTTTCGGTCGTTTTTTAACCCACTTCCCGTGATCCAATCGAGCTGACATTTTCCACACAGACTCGTTGTGCGCGACAATTAATGTTCGTGAAAAAAATTCCAACATTTTACACTTTTTAGGACAAAAATATGATATTTAATTACCAATTGCTTAATGCTGGCAGACAATCATCTGACCCATAGGTGGCATCCATCTCAAGCCAAAGGACGAGAGGACTCTATCCGCCACGCATATAAAGGATTTATAGTGAAAAACTTTGTTTTTACAGGTTATACTTGTTCACTCTTGGGGTTCCAGTTTGCATGTGGACTGAGATTTATCTTTTCAACTGCTCTCCACCTTCAGCAATGCAGCAATGACGTCACCAGTTTCACACGTGCGCAGAACACGGCTCTGTAAAGTGGCCAGCCTCTTCATTCAAAGGCATTGGTTTTCACAGGTAATCTCCTGGTAAACCCAAAGTACATAGAATAATTTGAAATGGTTTGTTTGGGAAAGGATCTGGCCCTATTTTTTTTTATCGCACTATGTTACATGTTATGGAAACGTGTTGAAATACCTGTTCAGGTCAGCGATGACAGTGTAGTGCCACTTTCTCAGATTTGGTGAAAAGACATTGACACGTGAAATGGAAGAGAAATATAACCGTAATCTACTGAACAATTTTTTTCCTGAAGCTACGCTGGAACAAATGTGCTTGGTTATAAATAAAAAAAATTTCGTTAACTGTTTTCAATATCGTAATATATTGCGGCAACATATCAGTTTGAATAAACACATTTGTACTCTATCATCGTTATAGAACAAACAATTATTATATCTCGGCCAAATAAATTAGGAACAGCAACAACAAAAACTTCCTCCGGAATAAACAGAGACTCTCTGTTGCTTTTATGGACGCATTACTTGTCATACCTCGCAGATTTAGTTCCGCCACACACGCAGTCGTCCGAGTTGTCTGCACACACTGACTCGGGTATCTGAGAATCCTGTGAAGGATTGAACCTGGCGAGTACTTGGATAGGGGACCACTCGTGCAGGGTAGATGTTAACTATCTTGCCTGGTATGCAGGAGGTTGTGGATTTTCAATCCCAACCTGAACCCTGTATAATTGGAGTTTGCACGTCTCGCTCCCCGTGGTCGGGTGGATTTTTCTCTGGGTCCTCCGGTTTTTCCCTCCACGTTTAGAAGCAAAATGCATTTATAGTATTTGGCTGCTAGAAATGCCCACGCGATAAGCCACTTCGTTGAGCTATCATTTGTGGATCCAGGTCGCTTCTAAAAAATAATTACAGTAAAACCTTGGATTGCGAGTAACTTGGGTCTGCGAGTGTTTTGCAAGACGAGCAACATTTTAAATTAAATATTAATTTGATAAACGAGCGAGGTCTTGCAATACGAGTAGTACGTTTACGCTTTGTCTGCCGAGCGTCACGTGATCACAACTGTTATACGAGTGCTTTGGATTACAAACACTTTCCAGAACGAATTATGCTCGCAATCCAAGGTTTTACTGTATACAGCTCAGTGGGCCTTACCTGGTAAAATAAAAAAATAGTTTCTCGTTTAGTTAAGCATGCCAGGTGTCATAGGCAGTGCGGCTCTATGAGTGGCAATTATTACTAGGAGATGACAGTACATCAGTGGGCTCAGTCCACATAGATTGCATGTGTTTTTTTCTCTCTCGGTAGATCGAATCTATCTGTATTGGAACTTTAGAGCTTCATCCCATCGTGTGGATTTTCTGCGTGCATTCAAAAGATCGCACATATTCCATCTCATGGAAGTGGCCAAACATCCCAATGCAGGACTCAACTGAAAACAAAAACGAGTCCTCAGACTGAGTGAGGTTGTTCCTCGCCAAATAGCTGTTATTCATATTATTTGTCGTAGGCTTTCAGTGAGGACAACATTACACGTCGCTTATCGGCATAACCACCAATTCCTTTCATATATACAGTAGATATAGCATTGGCCGGTGGAGTAAAGTGTATGTACTCCCACCTCTTCCAAGAGCAGTGTGGAAGAGTAGGCCAAGTATCCTCAAGAGGGGCCCTCTTCAGCTCACTCTAGTGGAAGCCCTTCTGCCAGCAGTGGCGTGAGCAAGCAATTGCAGGGCTGCACCTTGACCCATCTACCCATTGAACACGAACGTGACTCTAACTAAATATTTTCTCCCTTTTCCTGGAGCAGTGGCGAAAAAATTGCAAAACGTGGGCATGATCTGGCTGTTTAAGCAAATAACAGCTGTTTGACAGATTTTCACGCTTCAATGTGCACTGCACTAATACCTCTTTATGGGCCCGTGAGAATAGGCATGCAAACATGGCCACAATTTTCCGTGTTATGTTGCACAATCCTGTCCACAGTGTGCAGCGCCCTCTTGTCTCTGCGTGCAGGGGTTAAAGTGAGGGATTAGAGAGGTTAATGTGACGGGATGGCGTTTGAGGTGAGGCCGGTTCTATCTACAACTGCGTTCACCTTATAGCAAAAAAATTCAAAGGTGACGCGCCCACAATTTCTTGCTGGCAGAAAGGGGCTCAGAAGGAGAAAGCTCCAGAGAGGTCCTATATAGGGTATTTTTGGCCTACTCTTTTATGGTGGCCAAATGTCTTGGGAGAGGTGGGAGTTCCCACACTTTATCCCACCACACGTGGCCTACTAACTGTGGCGTCTCGATTTATGCGACTGGCACACTGGGAGATGAAATCGAACCGGTGACCTCTGGATTGCAAGTCCATTGCGCTTACTTGGATGGAGACTACAGCGGTATTAATGTCTAACAAATATGACGAGGGGAGAAATGTCAGCGCTTAAATGAGTCAATGAGGTCCCAAAATTAATCAGACTTCGATTTTTTTTAATGGACCTTTGATGCGTATTTAGCTCCAAGTGAAATAAATAAGTTTGATTGCTCACAATTTACATGATATCGTTTAAAGCGTGAGAGTATAAACACTACGTTTTTCTTTGCTAAATACGCATTAAAGGCAAATAATGTAACATTACTATACTGGCATGAAAATGATTGGACGTTCTTTTTGGGTCAGAGTTCATTGGTGTGGTCATCTTGTCTTGTACCATAGAATCATAGACACAGACATGCATTGATTTTTTTATTTTGTTCACCTTGCCTCGGAGATAACTCTGGTGTCACGTTTCAAATTAAATCATGAATATTACATGACAAAAAAAACATATTTTTGCAGATGCCCCATGGCACCAGAATATTGCCGTGAAAAATATTTCCCAGTGGCAATTTGTTGGAGAGGTTTAATAGCTAAGTTGCGCAGAGACATCTCAGCCCAGCGAGAAATCAATAATGTGCTGACTTATAACCTCCAACACTTGGCACTAACAGATAACCTCTCTTGCAGGCACTAAGCAGATCCAACTGAAATGAGTTTTGAGATTTACAAACACGAGAGAGATTCCACTTATTTATTGCACGATCAAAAAGAAAAGCCATCAGACCAATGACGATAAGTGTTTTGGTTTGCGTTGCTCTCCAACGTGTCTGCGGGTCGCACCGCATGTTGAAAAATCTTCTCCAGCGCGTGGGTCCACACCTCGTGCCTTCACAGCACATGCGATACGATCCACAAACACACCGTGGGTGGCTTATACAGCACAACCGCACACACCTCCACCGTAGATATATCTCGCGCTTTGTGTGTTTTTAAATCCTTTATATTAAGTTCGCTTGCTTGCTTACGACCGTGCAAATCTTTCGGTCGTTTTTTAACCCACTTCCCGTGATCCAATCGAGCTGACATTTTCCACGCATACTCGTTGTGCGTGACAATTAATGTTCGTGAAAAAAAAATCCCAAAATTTTACACTTTTTAGGACAAAAATATTATATTTAATTACCAATTGCTTAATGGTGCAATGCAATCATCTGACCCATAGGTGGCAGCCATCTCAAGCCAGAGGACGAGAGGACTCTAGCCGCCACGCATATAAAGGATTTATAGTGAAAAACTTTGTTTTTACAGGTTATACTTGTTTTTATTGCAACAAAACGTGATCCAGATGCAGTACGCCGCGCGGCTTGCTTGACCGGCAATCGCAATTCACGGAAGACGTTCACGACGCAACTAGGCCGTGTGAAGGAGGTGGTGGGAGGTGGTAAAAGATGGGGAAAGCCTCCCCCATCGCTGCCCCAACCGAGTGAGGACGCCACGTCGGCGAGGAGATGAAATCTCACGCTTTGTCTATGAACGCTGCGTCTCTCTTGGTGCAGCCGGTGTCGACTACGTCGGCATCAGCCGGAACCTGGACTTCGCTCCGGGCGTCACGATGCAGACCCTGCGTGTCACGATTCTCGACGACCTGGGCCAGCCGGTGCTGGAGGGCGTGGAGCACTTCGAGCTCGTGCTGCGCATGCCGATGAACGCCGTGCTCGGGGAGCCCAGCAAGACCACGGTCTTCATCAACGACTCGGTGTCCGACTGTGAGCAGCATTGCATCATCATCATCATCATCCTCCTTCACCACCCACCCTCCTCCCACCCTTCCACCTTCCACCTCCAACCACCCCTGCCCTCAATTTGCATATGGCTGACTATTCCTCTCTCTCTCTCTGTGTGAAGTGTCAGGTGATCGAAATTGCCTCCCTAGACTAGAATTCTATCCTGTTCTTATTTTTAAAAAAGCATACATGAAGCACACGATGTGGGCTTCCCACCTCCCATTAGCACGGTTTGCTACATAGGGTGTGAAATAAGTTCAACATATATATAATGCATGCATGCTCCCCCTGTTTTTGCAGCATCTTTAAATGCATTCGCATTTAGATGCATTATTTGTCCACGTTGTATTGTGTTGCATTTGTCCATTCATTCACTCATTGATTTATTCACTTGTTGGCTCGGTAATTTTAGAGGAATTTTTATTTTTTTATACAGAGCTCTATTAGTGGTGTGCAGTGTATGACCACAGGGCATACTCGCTCCACACTGCCACGCATACAATTTTAGCATAATAATAATAACCAAAGAATATTGCACACACATGGATTTCTTAACGCTTTTCAACGTGTGTTCGTCTTCGGAATAATTTAATTCGCAGTACAAATGTCAATTTGGCAACCCGTGCGGAGGTCAAAGCGTTTTGGCACATTTCCAAATAATGCCCTTACGATGGTGTTGTCCTTGTTGTTGTTGTCTTCACATTTTGGGAAACTCTGTCGTCAATTCGGGCAGTTTTTCAAGAAGTTCCCAGCGGAAATGCGTACATAGCACTGCGGGTTCGTTCTCACCGCACGGCGCTTACAAGAATCGCAGTGCCTCGCCGTTGTGGACCAAGCGACGGAGCTAATGCCTCAACGCTTTCGACCTCAGTGGAATAAGCCAAACAAACAAACAAAAACAATCAAGCTCCAGCATGTCGTCTACGCCCGCACTCGATGCGCGCGACTCAAACGCAACCGCAGGGAGGCAAACGGCACAATGGCCAGTTCGGGAGAGATGTTGCGAGTGAGTAAACCAGGGACGAGGACAGGCGCAAGGGGGACACGGAGATACGAGGAGACGAGCGCGAATGCGGCATCCCCCAATGCCGCCGCGCCATCGCCGAAGGGTTTCTTTATGCCTGCAACAGAGGTCACAACCGGGTACCCGATACCCGTACCCTACCCGATACCCGGCTACCCGTACCCGGCCGGGTAGGGGTACCCGTTTGCGACCCTGGTGCGGCCGGGTACGGGTACGGGTAGGCCGTGAGTCACTGGTGAATTACCGTTTGTCACTTGTTTCCCAACGTCTTGTCTCTTCTCACAATTCAAGTGCCTAGAATCAACCCACCCACGCCTGCAAAATGGATTCATCCCAGAGGTCGCAATCAGGTACCCGTACCCTACCCGATACCCGGCCAGGTACGGGTACGGCCGGGTACGGGTACCCATTTGCGACCCTGGTACGGCCGGGTACGGGTACGGGTAAGGAATCAAAACCCGTTTGCGACCTCTGGCCTGAAAAGAGTTTCCCCCGAATCGGCGTGAGAGCGCGCGCGCGAAGTTAATTGCGGCTGCGATATTAAGGACGCGCAGCTGCATTTCGTGTGCGCGAAAATTAAAGTTGATCAGGTTACGAAGCTGACGTTAAATAATGAAACAAACTCGCGTTTTGATGGGCTCTGCAAGATAAGCTCCCTCTTTGGGCGTTAACAACGTTAAACTGCTCCGTAGGGGAAGCTGTCTTGAGCAATTACAATTTGTCTTAAAACGTGCATGCCTTGCATGGTAATACTCATTAGTGCTGCCTTAAAAGTAACAAAAAATAATATATTAGCCAAGTCGTGTTTTTGTTGATTAGGTATCCCAATCTTGAAGTGTCCTACTTTTACAGCTTTATTCTACACAGATAGGTGTTGTGAAAATCTGAAGAGGGTCTCGTACGCTCAAATTAAAACACATTTATCCTGCGGAGGGAACTGATAGGAACGTTGGGTTGCTCGGTCAATGGCCAGGGTCAACGGTGGCGTGGTGTATTCCGAAAATATGCCCGACTGTGAGGGCGGGCACAAGCCGGCGTGAGTAGGTTAAACGTTGAGTTTTATAAGGGCACCACGGGGTGACAAGCCCCTCCCTCCCCTCCCCATCCAACCCCACCCTCCCCACCCAGCCCCTCCCCACCCTCCCCTCCCCACCCAGCCCACACTATTCGACATCATTGTAAAAAATAAATAAAAAGTCCATCCTATGTGTTAGTGAATTTCTGTATATTTTAAGCAGGAAATTCGTTTTTAAATTTAGATTTTTGTTTCTGGGTGGAGACCCCCAGACCCCCTGGAATATTTTGTCCCCCCCAATGTTGACTCCATGGCTACGGCCTTGTCGCCAACTAGTACCTCACCACCAGCCGATTTCATTTGGCCGATCTTTTCGGTGGGTCGCCTATCGGGTGTGTTCCCTCCTTTGGCTGCCACTCTGTCGTGAGCCTTGACCACCGGCCATCATGTACGTGTGTATCTCCGATTTAGCACGGTTGGCTACACACAGTGCGAAAGAAGTTCAACATACTGTACGTACGCATCATCCCTTCCCACGAGATGTCCTGCCCAAGCCCACTTCCTTTTTTGTGTGAACAAATGTAATATATGTCATTTGTGTAAATGTTCTCAAAACCCATGGGATCCCCTCTCTCTGTTTTTAAACATGCTTCTTCGCCTACTCTTGCCTGGCCGCCCCGTGCTTCCGTGCCACAGTTAACCACGCTCACCGACATTTCTTCTCCACGCACCCAATCCTCCACCACCCCCCCGCCTCCCCTTGCCGCGCAGTGCCCAAAGTGCAGTTCAAGGACCCGTTGTACACCAGCAACGAGAACGATGGGCAGGTGTCGGCCGTGGTGTACCGCAGCGGCGACGTCGGCTACAAGTCGACGGTGCGCTGCTTCACGCGGCAGGGCACGGCGGAGGTCATGATGGACTTCGAGGAGAGGCCCAACACGGACGACTCTGTCGTCACCTTCCTGCCCGGTACGCAGCGCGCTCGTTCGTAGGGCAGCGTCCTTCTTTGCCAGCCCCGGGGTGACCCTGACGTGCGACCTCTGACGTGCGGCCACCGACAATACCGCGGTGGCGAGATGTTAACTACCTCGCCTCGTATACAGGAGGTCGCGGGTTCGATCCCGACCCTGACGCTTGTATATTTGGAATTTGCACGTTCTCCTCATGGTTGCGTGGATTTTTCTCTGATTTTCCCCTCCACATTTAGAATCAACATCACGCGTTTAGAATATTTGGCTGCATTAAATTTCCAGGTGATAAGCTACTTCATTGGGCTATCAATTGCAGCCAGGTCGCTTCTGAAAAAGAGCTATACAGTTCAGTGAGCCTTACCTCGTAGAATAGTTTTAGTTTATAGTTTCTACACAAATGTGACAACGCTCCCCATCATTGTGCTGCCAAACCCCAATTGTTTCAATTATGTGGCCGTGCTCACACTGATGTCTTATCGGTGAAAGTGGCCCCCACTCTGAAAATGAGCGGAGAGCAACACTGGTTGTAGGGGTTAGCGGCGCAAGCCCAGCGGCCACCACCGGTTAATACCGCGGGTTTGTGTTGACCGTGAACGCAATGCACCATCAGAGGTACTTGCCTCGGTGGACGCACTTGACTTTCACGGTGTTGATGAAGCACATGTTCGGTGCCTATTTATCTTGAAGATGTGTCAGTCACAACGAAGCACTTTAAATTAAGCTGCTGTAGGCAAGATAAATTAAAATTTTGATTTAAAGCTTTCGTGACTGCAGGGATTCATCTTCTTGGTTCTGAATACGTGACTTTACCGAAAGAACCAAGAAGATAAATTAAAATCTTAATGTTGTTAGTAATTGCGTTTGCGCGGTGCGTTTGTTAATTCCTCTGATTAATGATAATCTTCCAACGCCGTAGGGTGTTATTTGATCATACTTCACCACGCCGGTCAGTGCAGGTTGGTGAAGGCGGTGAGCATAGATTTGGACGCATAGATGGTACAGGAGAACAGGTGGATTCATAATAATTACTCAAGGCAAAATGCGGAGTGTTTATTCGTGCTCCAGCTGAGATTTCACAATTACCGCATTATCGAGACTTCAGATATGAATACTGTTGATCCAGTCTGAATGAGCATAGTGCACGCACTTAAATATAGAAATGACCTTGGCCAGGATGACACAAAAAAAAACAATTTGTCCGAATGTGATCTTACTTGTGAAACTCTCTCTATACATCTGTAATAAAAGGGCTCGAACACTTCTTTCTGTCTTCGTGTCTTTATTCAGGTTCACGTCTTTACCCACACGGCACTCTGTTATAACTCCTGTATTTGTAGCCCCCGGCTATTCACTGCTATTATAGCTTCCTCACCCCTCTGACTCTCTGCTTCATCTACTGTAACCTCCTCCCTGCAGACTTGCTGCTACCCCTATGTGCAGACCCTCTGGCTGTCACTGTATGCAGACCCGCTGCCCACTCTCTCTGTGCAGCCCCGCTGCTGACTGCAGCCTCCTCGCTGCTTCGGGTCGGTCACCGCTGGCCAACGGTGCCGATCCTCGCTCCCCCCGTGTTCGTGGCGATCTCGCCACACCCCGCTTCGCCCTTCGTGGCCTTCCTCTGTTCCTGGTTCCCCGTCACTCCCCTTGCTCTTCCGGTTCCCCTCCTTCTATACTCAACCCCTCTCCCCCCACGTGACCTAACTCCTCCCCCCCTGACGGCACCTCAGAAGGGCCGTTTACAACCGCATTACATCACCCTCCCCCCTAAAGAAAATCCAGCCGACCTCGGCTGAATTGCAACCTGAAAAGCAATGCGGGTGTAAAGGGCCAACACGCAAAAAGACACGAAGCATTGAAGAACATTATAACAATAACACAACACAACACAATCTAACGAAACGTGAGGGATTTCGAGCGAGTACGGGTAGCCGGGCCGTCCCGGACGGTCGGCGGCCCACCCGCCGAGCGGGAACGTGGAAGGGTTTTAGGGGCGACGGGCGCAAGTTCTTCCGTCGCCATTGGAGGCCCGCCACTGTCCCGCTCGCGTCCAGAAACATCCCGTACTCGCGTCCGCGGAGGGATAGGAAGAGCTGCAGGTCCCGTGGGTTCTGCGGCTCCGGTCGGCGTCCCACAAGCGGAAGGTCCTCCTCCCTGCGCTGTCACGGCCGGCTTGTCTGTGAAGGGTACGACAGGCGCTCTCGCAAGGTCAGCAGACACAGGCAAGGGCGAGTCGGCAGCAACAGACCCCGGCAAGGCAACTTGGGGAGATGACGCATCCGGCCGTGGGGCAATGTATGGCTTCAACCGGGACGTGTGCACGAACCAACGCCGTGCACCAACCTGAACACGCGCCGACTGTGGGTTGGGAACCTCAATGAGGCGGACCGGACCCTGCCAAGGTCGATGTAATTTAGGAGATGTACCTGGCCGCACCTGTGGGCAATGAAGCCAGGCCAGGTCCCCCTTTTTCCAGGGACACTCCCCCTTTGAACGTCGGGCACACCGCTCATTCCTGGCCTGAGCCTTGGCAGTAGCCATGCGGGCATTTTCCCTCGCCTCAGCGACACGCCGAACGTTGTCCTTAATATACTCAGGAAGAGGCTTAACAGGCCCCCTCGCACCGGTTCCCAACTGGTCATGAATCGGCGGCACGTTCTCACGGCCGTACATAAGGAAAAACGGCGAGTATCCAGTAGCCGCGTGCGGCGTCATGCGATACGCCGAAAGCACCCCAGGGATATGCAAATCCCAATCAGATTGGTTTTCCCCGACTGTATGGCACAGCATGGCGGACAGAGTCCGATTCAACCGTTCCACCATACCATCCGTTTGCGGGTGGTAGGGGGACGTCCGTATCTTTTTAGTTCCAAGAGCCGCACACACCTCCCCCAACAATTTAGACGAAAAGTTACGTCCCTGATCCGTAAGGAGCCTCTCCGGAGCCCCTTTGTCCATTACATACCCAAATAGAAAGGCGTCCGTGATAGACGCCGCTGACTGGTCAGGCAAGGGCCAGGCCATCGGCCAGCGAGAGAGGTACTCCACCCCCACCAGTAAATACTTATTCCCTTTAGCTGATGGCGGAAAGGGTCCCAAAATATCTAACGCCACCAACTCATTAACCCGAGATACTTTAATCGATTGTATCGGCGGAACATATGGATGTTTAGGCGGCTTACGGCGGGCACAATCGGGACACGCGCGAACGTGACCGACGACATCCGTCGTCATGCCGTGCCAATAATAGTCTCGTTGCAGCGTCAATAGGGTTTTCTGCACCCCCAGGTGTAAAAGTGTGTCACAGTGCAAAGATCGAATCAACTCATAGCGCAATGACGCAGGCACAACGAGACGCCAGTGTTCCTGTATCCCTTCCCTCCACATCAGTAACCCATCTCGGAGAGCAGTTTCCGAATTACCACCCGCACCGACTTCCTTACCCGCCTTCTCCGTTCGTTTCCGTAACGACACCAAAGAATCGTCCAACATTTGCTCCCGAATCCACACAGACCTTGGAAGACGCAAAATCCCGTCAGCCGGTCCCCCTTCAACCGGTCCCGGTGTAAGCGGAGGTTCGAGAACATCCACTGCCCGCGCGACAGGTTGAGGGGGGGGCTGAGCCGGTCCACACCTATGCGTCCCCAACGCACACGCACAAGGGGATTGTTGCGGCAACCTGGACAGTGCGTCCGCGTTAGCGTGACGCACACCCTTCCGATGGTGAATTTGGAAGGAGAATTCTTGCAACGTGTCCAGCCATCTCGCCAATTGTCCGGATGGCTGGTCCATCTTAAGAGCGTACTGCAAGGCCGCATGGTCCGTTCGGACAATAAACGACCGACCGTACAGATACGGTCGAAATTGGCGGAGAAAATACACAATAGCCAAAAGTTCCCTGCGAGTGACGCAGTAACGAGTTTCCGCGGGAGACAAAACCCGACTCCCGTACGCCACCACACGCTCAACACCACCTTTTGACTGGGACAACACCGCCCCAATCCCGGTGTCACTCGCATCAGTATCCAGAATGAAGGGATGTTCAAAATCCGGATAATCCAACGTCGGCGCAGTAGCCAGTAGGTCGCGCAGGCTCCGAAACGCCGCCTCCTCCGGCGGTCCCCACACAAATTTGTGCCCCTTCCCAGTAAGGAGATGCAAAGGCCTGGCGATAGTAGCGAAATTCGGAACAAACCTCCGGTAATATGAGGCGAACCCCAAAAACCGACGCACATCACCCACCGTGGCGGGGGTTGCCCAATCCCGGACACACGCAGTTTTCTCTGGATCCGTGGCCACCCCGTCCGCACTAACAATATGTCCCAAGTATCGAACGGAACGTTGCAGTAGATGACATTTCTTAGGCTTGAATTTCAAATTAGCAGAACGCATTCTGGCAAAAACGGCCTCCAACCGCAATAAATGCTCATCAAATGTGCGGCTGAAGACAATAATATCATCTAAATAAATGAAACATGTCTCCCACTGCAACCCCGTCAATACCAACTCCATCAATCTCTGAAAGGTGGCAGGGGCTGCATTCAACCCCATCGGCAGACAGTTAAATTGGAACAACCCCTGCGGCGTACGGAACGCTGTCTTTTCCCGCGAGGGCTCGTCAAGGGGAAGCTGCCAGAAGCCCGAAGAGAGATCTAGCGTTGAAAAAAACTTAGCCCCTGACAAGGCGTCGAGAGAATCGTCCATACGCGGCAGGGGATACGCATCTGCCACCGACACTTTATTTAACTTCCGAAAATCCACACAAAATCGTAATTTACCATCTTTCTTTTTAACCAACACGACAGGCGCACCCCACGGGCTATTAGACGGAGATATAATATCCGCTTTCAACATGTCTTCCACTGCCCCTCGAACGTGCTCACGCTCAGCCGGACTCATCCGACGCGAGTTCAAGCGGATAGGGGCCGCGTCCCCCGTTTCGATGTGATGAGAGAGCAGCGAGGTGCGTCCCAAGTCCAAATCGTCCGAGCTAAACACATCGGAATAGCTCGCTAATAATTTATGAATCGCACAACGCTGCTCAGCGGAAAGGGCCGAATTTTCCGCACATAATTCGGCGATCCAACGATCGTCCACCCCTCCGTCGTGTGAAACACCACCCACCAGCCCCCCGTCCGGAATGTCACTCTGAGCCGTAAACGCCGTAGTGGCGTGTGCCACAACGGTACCAGCCGGCACACACACGCTTTCAGAAGTCGCATTTAATACCTGCAAAAACGGGCGCTGATCCGGACGGACAATGGTTTGCGCCCCCACCAGTGCCAATCCGCCCGTAACAGCGGCGGACGGCGACAGCAAAATTCCACAAGCACTCTGCCGACCCGGAACCGGCTTCCGGTATCGTAGGGGAATGAGCATCTGCGAGCCAGGTGGAATATCAACTGAAACTTCCGATAACGCCTGCACCTGGGCAACCGGAGCCGGTCGCCCCCAGGTGGACTGTAAAAACGCCAATTTGCGGCCCCCTGGCAGTTCAATGCAATTTTCATTGATTCTAATTAAAATGGGCATCTTAGCCAAAAAATCCGTGCCCAACAAGCAAGGAACCGCCAGGGACCTCGAAATTAACACAACGCCCGAGGCCGAGACCCCCCCGATAGAAATATTAGCGTCCACCTGTCCCACGATGCCCATACTACCCCCGTTCGCAGCGATGCAGGAAGCGTAAGCCGGCCTCACGGCCCCCGGTGGGATGTTCAAAAGATGGAATATGACATCCGAAATAATGGTCGCGGACGCCCCGGAATCCACCAAAATACGCACGTCCACCCCTTGGATCGACCCCGGTACAGTGGACGAACCTGTAGCGGCCGCGACAACCCGCCGAGCCAACTTACGCCACTGCGTTATCGAGCGACAAGGCGCAGATACTGGCCTCCCATATTTTAGAACATCCGCGTCGCACAACAACGGCGATGAGTGAGGTGTCAGGCCTTGCCGGGTGTCTGGTGCGCACCGACTTGCCTGTGCCGGAGGGTCTTTCTTTGGGACGTCCGCGATCGAGGCCTCCTGCTGGGGCGGCCCCGGAACCCGGGCCCAGCAGTCCCTGGCATAGTGGCCCCGACGGCCGCAGCGGAAACAGTCGACGTCGGGTCGGCGCGCAGCAGGCACCCCGTCCCGACGTGGCCGCGCCGGCGGCGGAGCCCGCGGCCCCGGCTCGCTTCGAGCCGGCCACGGAGTGGAGGCGGCCGACAGCTCCTTTGGGCCGGTCGCATCCGGCACGTACACGGCCTTTGTAGGGTCCCACCCTACGGCCCCCCCATCGACGACAGGACCGCCCGTCCACGCCGTGACTTGTTTCCAGCGGCGGAGATTGAACTGGGCGTCCAAACACTTAGCCGCGGTCCGGGACGTGAGTTTCTCGTGACCGCAAGCCGGCATAGGAATGCCCAGATCCCGGGATAACTACAACATCTTCCCCAAGATGAGAGGTTCCAGCAGGTCAGGCTCCGTCTCCGGGTAAGCGGCCATCGCGAGTTCCAGCACGGCGCCCCTGTACGCTACAGGCGACTCCTCCGGTGCGCGTTGCCGCTGCACGAAGCGGCGATGGGCGTCATCCGGTGGCTCGTACGCGTCCGCCATTTCGTCGAACACTCCACGCAATGTTTTCTTCTTCGCAGCTTTTATAGAGCGAAAAAAACGAACAGACTCATCGTCAAGGAGAGTCGGAAGCACCTCCAGCGCCTCGGCGTCCGTCCACCTTGCCGTTCGTACCGCCGCCAAAAATCGACAAGCGAACGCACTCCAATCGCCCCCGATGGAGAACTCCTTAACAGTTGTAAGGTGACGACTGCGGCTCCTTGGCCTGCTTCCGTCCGTCACCGACTCTTCCGGCGGCAAGTTCAGCAAGGCGTCGCAACGCGGTGTCGCCAAGATGGCGGACGATCTTCGTGGCGGCCCCAAGATGGCGGCTTCCCGCCTTCCGTGGTGCGCCACGCCCAAGATGGCGTCTTCACGCCGCGTGGTCGATGGCGGCGCCATCGAAGACGACCCGGGCTCCTGCCGATCACCACCATCACCTTCCAACGCCGCCCTTGGCGTGACAAGGTCACACAACTCCGTGATGACGGTTTTTAGGGTCGCCAGTTGCTCCGCCATCCGGGTCCATCTTAAATCTTCGTCCTTCAACGCAGATGGGTCGGGCGCAGCGGCAACCTCCTCCACACCCGGGCCCTCACGGATCTCTCCCTCCGCCGAAGTGAAGCCGACCTCAGGAGGAAGATCGTCGTCGTCCGATGATGAAGCCGACGCCGGAGATGGGATATTCTTCTTCCTCAGTTGTTTCGCCATGCCGTTTCACTTCTGACTCCAGTGTAATAAAAGGACTCGAACACTTCTTTCTGTCTTCGTGTCTTTATTCAGGTTCACGTCTTTACCCACACGGCACTCTGTTATAACTCCTGTATTTGTAGCCCCCGGCTATTCACTGCTATTATAGCTTCCTCACCCCTCTGACTCTCTGCTTCATCTACTGTAACCTCCTCCCTGCAGACTTGCTGCTACCCCTATGTGCAGACCCTCTGGCTGTCACTGTATGCAGACCCGCTGCCCACTCTCTCTGTGCAGCCCCGCTGCTGACTGCAGCCTCCTCGCTGCTTCGGGTCGGTCACCGCTGGCCAACGGTGCCGATCCTCGCTCCCCCCGTGTTCGTGGCGATCTCGCCACACCCCGCTTCGCCCTTCGTGGCCTTCCTCTGTTCCTGGTTCCCCGTCACTCCCCTTGCTCTTCCGGTTCCCCTCCTTCTATACTCAACCCCTCTCCCCCCACGTGACCTAACTCCTCCCCCCCTGACGGCACCTCAGAAGGGCCGTTTACAACCGCATTACACATCTATGTGCATGCAAGGCGATATTCCGTCTTCATGCCGCGCAGACTGGGATGTTCGCACTAGCTTGGGCTGCGGGTCTTGTCAGCCGAATTGATGAATCGCACTGCTGAGAAAGCACCCCGAGCCGTTGAGCAAGCTAACGTCCCCCCGGCCCGACATTTTAAAATAGCCCATCAATGTGCATCCACCCGACCACCCCACCCCCCCAGCCAGCCACCCCCATTAAAACCAATTTTGTCTCACAGGACACTCGCGACCCGTTGCAGTGGTGCGGTCTTTGCCTCGCGATCGATTCCCACGACACAGATGGGCGAATAATTATCATTGATTTATTTCCTTCCCTCCCTCCGCCACCGTCCCCCCCATCGGCCACCAGCGTTTGCCTTTGACACCCACGGCGGAGGAACTTTGCGTGCAAGCGACACCCGCTCCGTCCATGCACTTTGACTTTGCGTGTGTGCTAAAGAGTTTGCACGTTTCGAGATTACATTCCTGCCTGGGAGTCTCCCATGCAGAGCTAAGGGGCCGATGGATGAGCGGTGTCGACTGACTGATGATGCGGCCTCCTTTCCATCGGAACGGTTTCGTGATTTAGAAACAAACCCTTCGCATACCACAGCCTGATCTTCCAAACCTGTACCAGCGTACTTCGGTTTTGTTTTGTTTGTTGATTTCAACCTCCTCTCCCCCCCCCTCTACTACTCAACTATTCCTCTTTTAATCTTAATTTTGGAGCTTTCGTGACTGCAGGAATTATTCTTTGGTTCTTTCGGTAAAGTCACGTATAAAGATAAAATAATACATTAAATAATAGCATACTACGACGTTTCGATTGCAACACAAGCAATCATCATCAGGTATAAAAGAATAAAAGAAATAGCAACAAAAATCTATAGTTTTCTGGTTAGATTTTTGTTGCTTTTCTTTTATACCTGATGATGATTGCTTGTGTTGCAATCGAAACGTCGTATTGTGCTATTATTTAATTTATTATTTTATCTTTATACGTGACTTTACCGAAAGAACCAAAGATAATTCCTCTTTTATTTCCAAAGGTGTGTCTTGTTATATATTTATATTGCTGTATTACATTATGTAAGATGCTGCCAAGGTATAATGGTTAGGGCACCGGACTTGCAATACACAGATCCCGTTTCACCCCCCTTCTCCCCCGCCGGCCTCCTCTGTCCCACTCGGCACTACAAATTAGTTCATCACAATCTAGATCTGAAGTTTCGTGACTGCAGGGATCCATAATCTTTGGTTATTTCGGTAAAGTCACGGAGATAAATAAAATAAAATAAATTAAATCACGTGACGTAGATCACAGTCGGCCGATCGGCTGGTCAAATGTGGCGGCACAAAATGTGGGTGCTCCCACCCATCCCATGACATCTGGCCCGCGTGGAAGAGTAGGCCAATATACCCTTTCAAAGGGGCTCTCAGAAGCTCCCACTAGTGGAGGCCCTTCCACCAGCAGTGACGTGAACAATACACTGCAGGGCTGCGCCTGTATCTTTTCTAACATTTCTATTCTGCGCTGCATTGTAATCATTTTAAGCCCTTTGTCAATCCGTTGCTGAGTGAAGGTCTCCCCAATGCCATGTCCAATTTAGGGGTTGTTTGACCATACTTGACCACGCCAATCAGTGCGAATTGGCGAGGGTTCACATATCGCGACCGTCACTGCTGTCTGATGGTAGCTGCGCGCCAGGAATCAAACTCGGGTTGTGAGGTTTCATTGCACAACGCGCAAACCACCGCACCACCGGCCCAGCTTTAAATCATAACGCCATATATCTATAGATGTTGTTCTCTTGAATATAAAAGTAATGAAGGAGAAGACACATTTGTTTTATTAACGTTGACTCTAGATATGAAACAACAACAAAAATCCCTCGTAAAAATAGAGCTGTGGAAATTGCTAAAGTGTTGGGGTTTTTTTGCAGCTAAAAAGTACACTGCATATTTCAACATTTATGTGACAGCAAGAGGAAATTGGGTTAGAAAATGACGTACCATGTTTATTATTTTTTGCACCGCTGAAATTGCTTGATTGAATGTGCCATAAAAATAACGAGAGATAATTTTTGCCTCCCCCGATATTCGCGTGCTTGATGTACGCTGCGTAAAATGTCGCAATTGAAATTCCGCTGATCCCTCGAGTTATTCACTTGCCGTCATCATATACGTCGTATTTGAACGAACAAAAAATAAAAGCCCCCGAAATTTCCAACGCGAGTTACAGGGATCCCTTCTAAATGCTCGCAACAACGTGACCGGAGAAATAGCGTGTGTCATCCTCATTGTCTTTCAGGCGAGATAGAGAAGCCCTGCACGGTGATACTGGCGGACGACACGGAGTACGAGGAGGAGGAGGAGTTCCGCCTGGTGCTGGGCTCTCCGCGCAGCGAGTCTCCCTTTGGGGCCTCCATCGGAGAGCAGAACGAGACCCTGGTCAAGATCAAGGACGACGCTGACAGTGAGGCCGCAGCCCCTCACAGATTGTTTGCCCCCCCCTCACGCATTTGCACGCAACAGCGCCTACACCCACACGTGCTTCGGCACGCGCGCGCATGCACGCGTGCAAATTCGCGCGCTGCCATACGAACGCACTCACGCGCACGTGCACAAAATTCTAGCGCATTCGCATGTATGTATGTATGTCTTTCGGTAAAGTCACGGAGATAGGTTCAACGAAAATAACAAAAAACTCCGACGCTTGTGATGCGATCGAAACGTCGTAGTTTTTTTTTCTTTGAACCTATCTACGTGACTTTACCGAAAGACCCAAAGAATATGAATTAGTGCAGTCACAAAAGCTTTAAGTCAAGATTATTTCGCACCGTTCGATAGCTAACCGTGCTAATTGGAGGTGCGGGTGAGGGGCATCCTCTTTTACATTTAATTAAACGTATCGGAGAGATGCGTTGACACTGTGGTAGACGCACAGCTGCGAATATGCTTCACCACTGCCATCGGTATTAGCGCGGTATTCATGATTAACTTCGACAATGGGAACGGGTATTTTCAAGTGCCCATCTTTCCCATTCACAAAAAAACTGCGTGACACTCACCGACACGCACCGAGGTGGTCATTCCCATATCACAGCGTAAATAAAAGGCGTTGGCAAAAGGTACAGCGCTGCAACTGCTCGCTCACGTCACCGCTAGCGGAAGGGCCTCGTCGAGAGGAAGCCGTAGAGGATGCCTCGCTCCGCTACCACGGTACGCTTCCATGACTGCGCACACTCAACTGGAAGGAAACAAGAGAGCTGAAATCTGTGTGAACGCTCACAAACCCCTACCCCCAGCACGCGCCCGCGCGAACAGCAGACGCGCGCGCGTGTTCACGGCCACGCGCGGCGCTCCCTTCCTCAGAGCCGATCATCAAGTTCGCGGAAACCAAGTTCAGCGTGAACGAGCCGAAGGAGGCTGGGCAGGTGGCGACGGTGCGCATCGCCGTCGTGCGCACCGGCGACGTCTCCAAGCTGTCGGTGGTGCGCGTGCACACCAAGGACGGCTCGGCCACCTCCGGCGAGGACTACCACCCCATCTCCGAGGGTGCGCCCCCCCCCCCTGCCTTCGCCCCCCCCGCCTCGCCCCCCCCCCGCCTCGCCCCCCCCCTCCACGGCCTCCCGCGGCAGTCGCATTCGTGGGACCCCCCCCCCCCCCCGCTGTTGAAAAAGTGAGCGGGGATCGACTCTCGAATGGAACTACGAACGTGTCATTCTGAGAAAATTATTTGAATTGCTGGTGGGGTGAGGCATTGCGCAGTGGCATACACTGCGATTGCTTACTCAGAAGGGTGTACGTCAAATAATAGCATGTTATATATGAAAAAAAGTAAGCTCAATCATTAATATAGTAAAAAACAATTAAAGTTCACTCCTTGATGTAGTAATATTTTTGTTTGAGGATGGTGATATCCGGTTTCTCTATTTTATAGGTTATGCATTTTTTTTATATGTACGGCGTCTATGATATTTCAGGTGAAGGAGATAACGAGGCCAATGCCTTCCCCTTTCAGTGGAGCCACTGGAATGGGATCAATGTGTTTGATGTGAGCGGCGTCGCTGTTGAAACGTTTCTCAGAAATCGAGTTCAAGGAGGGCGACAGAGAGCACTTTGTGGAGGTGGAGGTGCTGTACGATGGGGTGCGGGAAATGCGTGAAGCCTTCACCGTCCACCTGAAGCCCGATGAGAACATGGTGGCCGAGACTCAGGTGCCGATGCGCAGACACAAAGACAAAGATCCCCCGTATAGCCTTAACAGGCTGTTGGGGAAAGTGCTGTTTGCGAAGGACGGCACGCGAAAGGGGTGGGTGGCCAGCGCCACGCCCGACCGCCTTTGTCTCCCCAATGGCGATGATTTTACACACCACACCAGGTTAATTATTTGAGGCTGAGTCGACCTAGGTGAGGCTCAGGACCGGTTCAGATAATCGTTACTGGTTTTGGCCGTGAGCAAATAAATATAACTCAAGCCACCTGAATTTCGATTTAAAGCTTTCGTGACTGCAGGGATTCATCTTCTTGGTTCTTTCGGTAAAGTCACGTAGAAGGGAAGTAATACAATAATAAAAATAAAACATAATAAAACAATTATGTTTTATTTTTATTATTTTATTACTTCCCTTCTACGTGACTTTACCGAAAGAACCAAGAAGATCAAGCCACCTGGTTCGTAGCGCAGCGCGCTAACCTAATACACTACCGCTCCCCACGCACACACGAAAAAACACACGAACACACGCATGCGCGCACAAGAATGTTTCTACGAGATGAACAATATCGCGCGTGCCGCTCCCCACGCACGAATACAGGCAGACGCGCGCACCCGTGCACGAGATCACTTCTCCGAGATGAACAACATCACACCGCAGCGGCGCTGTTGAATAGCGGTCACGTTTGGCATGACCCCCGCCGCCCACGCCCCCGCCCCCTATTCCTGCACTCCGCTTTAGATGAACAAGGCCATCGTGTACATCGAGGAGATGAACAGCATGGCTGACGTCACGTTCCCGTCCGTGCCGCACGTCGTGTCGCTGCTGCTCTACGACGACACGGCCAGGGCCAGGGAGAGCCCTCACCCGCCCGCTGGGTATCCCATCGTTTGTGTCACGGTGAGCTGGACGCTCGTGCCGCAGCGGGCGGGCGGGTTTCAAACAATCACGACGACGACGACGACGATCTATGTTGACCTGTGATGTTCGTTGAACTTCTTTTGCACCGCACGTATTCAACCGTGTTAATCGGAGGTGCGGGGGAAGGACAACAAACTAAAGACGCTGCTGTCGTTTTTTGTACAATTCTGACTCGCCCCTACTGGATATCTGTGCGAAAGAGCTTTATTGCTCATCGGATTCCTCCAGGATAAATATTCTGATTCTGACTTGTCCAACATACCGCGCATGGTTTTGACTTTTAGTATGCGATTTGACAATTTGGGGGGCCGATAAAGTGACTATGCAATACATAAATGCAGCATGCAATTCCTGATTGCACGTGAAATGGACTGACAAAAGGCCTGCGAGTGTACGCATATGTCCCGTCAGTCGAGGAAGGTTGTCCTTGCTGCTGTCGGCAGCAGCACCACAGCACGTGTCACGATTCGACCCGCGTTCTCTCGCCCGCCCGCCCGCCCCGCAGGCCTGTAACCCCAAGTACTCGGACTACGACAAGACTGGCTCGCTGTGCGCGAGCGAGAACATCAACGACACGCTGACGCGCTACCGCTGGTCGGTGAGCGCGCCGAGCGGCGCGGACGGCGTGGCGAGCCCCATGCGCGAGGTCGACGCCAACACCTTTTTCACGTCCACCAAGATCGTGACGCTCGACTCGGTCTACTTCGCGCCCGGCTCGCGCGTGCAGTGCTCCGCGCGCGCCGTCAACGGAGACGGCGAAGAGGGCCTCGAGCTCACGAGCACCGTCGTCACCGTCAGCGGCGATGAGGGTGCGCGCTCTCCGCCGCGGGGGGGGGGGGGGGGGGTTCGCGTCCCGTGGCCGATCGAGAGGTTTTTTCTTTCTGACGTCTCTCCGACGGCGGCGGCGGCGGTCAAAGATCCGCGAATGCGTTCGCCCCAGTCCCGTTGGTTCGTCTGTCCGTCCGTAGCTGGGCAGTGTGGGTGAGGGCTAAGGGGGGTCACGATAACTCTTGTGTAACAGATGGCCCGATTTAATTGAAGCTTTATTGTCGAGTTGTGTTGCTATGGAAGGAAGGTGTGTTTTGTAATGCACGGATAAGGTTGAGAGTTTCGATTTAAAGCTGTCGTGACTGCAGGGATTCATCTTCTTGGTTCTTTCGGTAAAGTCACGTAGAAGGGAAGTTATAAAATAATAAAAATAATAAAAATAAAACATAATAAAATAATTCTCACGACGTTTCGGCCACAACGCAAGCAGCCGTCCTCAGGTGAAAACCAGGTCTGTCGGGGAGACAGCGTCTGAATGAAACAGCCCTCTGTCAGTGTGTTGCTCTGTCTGGAGTAGGGTGGGGGGAACGGGTGTCATCATAACGCTAGTAAAGACGATCCAACGAAAGTGAAACTTTTTTTTAAAATAAAAGCTGTGTTGCCGTTAGGGACATATCCCTATTGAAAACCAGACAAGTATATCGAAGGGTAACCCAAACCCCGGCGATGAAAACCACCCAGCGAAAATGCAAAAGCCTTTATGCCCAAGGCAATGAGGTCAGACAGTGGAGGCACAAGCAAAGAATGAACGACCTCTCATTGAGCACAGTCTGACAGAGGAGTTGCATGGGGGCACTGGTGAAGTCTTAAGCAGGCAGGCTTCATGCTAGTCGCGGTCTGATTACATCGTTTGCTGCGCGGAGAGAATACTAACCAATGCCTCTCATTCCCTCCCACTGCATGCTGCCCCCAGGCCTCTGTCAGCCTCGCATTCTGGGAGCAGTGGGGGCAGAGCCATTCACGGCCAAACTGCGCTACACAGGACCGGAGGATCCCGACTACCCCAACCTCATTAAGCTCACCGTCACGATGCCACACATTGACGGTATGCAACCGTTAAACAACAACAACACATTTTTTTTCGGAAATTCAATAGCACGGTGCCATCAGTTCGGTTGCCCTACGGAGTGCTTTGCGGTTTGAATTGACGGTGGCATATGCTCCGAGCCATACCACCTCATTATTTTGCATGAATTTAATTCATTTTGCAGGTTTGTCCTTAAAAAAAGATTATATGAATGCTTTTTTATAAAGGCCCTCTGTAACGCCGTAAATGACAAGCTGAGCTAGAATGAGGGCCACGGAGCGGAGCTGCTCTCTTCACGTTTTTATTAATACCGCTTTTTAGCTTTCATGAAAAGGAAATTACAATATATCTTTTTTTACTTCTAATTAAAGTGTTGCTTTAATGTGTGAATATTTTTCAAGCTATTAACTTTGATTGCCGTTTTTTTTGTATACAACCAAAATGCCTAATACCGTTGTTTCCAAAGCTTTGTGTCACTGTGAGATATTTTAAATACATAAACCGCCCCTATGATGCGATTATTTTATCCACTGCTCAATTTAAGTTCACCTCATGACCCCTGCCGAGGCAGCTTGTTGACGCCCTGGAAAATCATGGCCCACAGTTAAGAAATCCCTGCCGATGTAGACCCAGGCCTGGCCTTATGGGCGGGCAATCACATTGGTGGCCCAGGTCACAAAGCTCTGAGGGAAGTTGCCAGAAATGTCAAAAAACAAAGGTGCAACGGATAACACACGAGTCACGTGACAGACAATGTTTGACCGTGATTGGCACAATGTCTTGACGTTTTCGCTTCACGTGCTGGGAGCTTCTTCGGGAACTGAATTGAGCAGCTCGTTTTCTCTCGATGTTACATCGCTGCCGGCTGCTGCTGGTGCCACCAACCCTTGAGACCGATCGAGGGAGAATGCGAACAGCTAAAATCAGTTCCTGAATAAGCTCCCAGCACAGCATGTCGTGCGAAACGTCGGACATCAACCCATGCAACGCGCGATACGAACGCGGCAATACAACGAAGAGCGCATGCAGGACGATCGTAACAATCTACGCAATGGCATTCTCAAGTAATACCTCGAGAATTATTACTTGAGAATAATTGTCATGGGGTCCCCAAATTATTTCTTTACCACATTTACATTAAGGCAGGGCCTGTGTACGAATGTTTGTTGAACTTCTTTTGCACCGTACGTAGCCAACCCTGCTAATCGGAGGGGCGGGGGAAGGACAACACAGCCACAAAAAGCAGTTGAGCTGCACGTCATGTGCTCGATCTACCGGAATCGCGACATCATTCCCAGGAGTGGCCACGCTGGTTCAGACATCACTCACCACTGGCGTTAGCCACGTCCCGGGAATCGAACTCAGGTCGACGGGTTTCCCGTCGCTCTAGAAATCACACGGCGGCTGCTACATCTCCAGCCGTGCACCTCTAACGCCTCGCTCACCTCGGCAGGGATGCTGCCGGTCATCTCCACGAGGGCCCTCTCCAACTTCGAGCTGACACTGAGCCCCGACGGGACGCGCGTCGGCAACCACAAGTGCTCGAACCTGGTGGACTACGACGAGCTGCAGACGCGTCACGGCTTCCTGACGGACGCCACCAAGAACCCCGAGGTGATCGGTGAGACGTCGCCGTACCAGTACAGCGCGGGCCTTCGCTCGGCCGCGACGCTGCGCTTCTACCGCAACCTCAACCTGGAGGCGTGCCTCTGGGAGTTCGTCTCCTTCTACGACATGTCGGAGCTTCTCACCGAGTGCGGGGGCAGCATCGGCACCGACGGCCAGGTACGGGTGGCGACCTCGGGCCCTGCGGTGGCGTGTTCGCCGCTTGTTGCGGAGGTTCGCGTCGAATGCACCGGCCGCCCTCGTAATTACTGCGCGTGCGTAATGCGCAGAACGATACGCGTGGTCTGATTCACAGTACCGCGCTGGCAAGATGTTAACTGCGTCCCCTGGTATGCAGTAGGTCGTAGGTTCGATCCTGATCCTGACGCCTGCTGTACGTTTGAAGTTTGCATGTTTCTCTCCCCGTGGTCGTGTGGATTTTTCTCCGGGTTGTCTGGGTTTTCCCTCCACATTTAGAAACAACATACATTTAAAGTATTTGGCTGCTATACATTTCCACTCGATAAGCCACTTCGTTGAGCTATCATTTGTGGCCAGGCCGCTTCTGAAGAAGAGCTACATAGCTCAGTGGGCCATACCTGGTAAAGTATAAAGTGTAGTTTAGATTAACTGCAGGGTACCCATTTAAACCGCTGGGTGGAGTGGAGGTTAAGGTCCTCTCGTTTCTATTGCCACGCCAGGAGATTGAGCCGATGACACGTGATTTATGTCTGGTGTGCTACATAACCATTGCACCAACGGTCCCTCCTTGTCCAGGTCCTGAACCTGGTGCAGTCGTACGTGACGCTGCGCGTGCCGCTCTACGTCTCCTACGTGTTCCACTCGCCCGTCGGCGTCGGCGGCTGGCAGCACTTCGATCTGCAGTCCGACATGAGGCTCACGTTCGTTTACGACACGGCCATCCTGTGGAAGGACGGCATCGGCAGTCCGCCCGAGGCCGAGCTGCAAGGTACACAAGTGCCCGGAAAGCATCGACAGAGGGAGCGATCGCTCCGCACACATGCACATCCCCGTAAAGCCACCTCCGTATAGCACCTCCGATTAGCGTGGTTGGCTATGGACGGTGCGAAATGAGTTCAACATAGATGCAGACATACACACTGTTGGGACAAGTGCTGTTAGCGAGCACTTATGAAGGCTAGAATGGTGCATGAGGTACCCATGTAAGGTTGAGTAAACCTACGGGAGTTATTTAGATATTCATCACTGATGTTGGCCGTGAGCGGGAATTGAACTCAGGTCGAAGGGTTTTGGAGTGAAGCGTGCTAAGCACTACACTGATGGCTCCCTAAATGGCTCTACTTCGACACAGGGAGTCTGACTCACCCTTCAGCGACTCGTGAAGTCACATAGCTGGCAGGAAAGCTTTGATTCATTTACTTGCAGTCATAGGTTAAACGCAGTGATTAAAATCTAACGTGACTCCATGTTCTATCAAGCGTTGGAGAAACGCTCATTGCTGTTCGTGGCCCGGAGTCACTCATGCCACTGTTCATTGCACATTTTCATGACGAGGCCTCGTGTGTCTGCAGCACAATCACTGTTATCTTCCCACAGAGTGGCACTTGTTTTGCCGACCCTGGGAGGATGATGGGCTGAATTTACTGCGATTCATGTTTTTTTTTAATATTTGGTAAAATTTTCTAATGTATTCCAAATGTATTATTGGCACCATCATGAGACAAAGAATCCATGCGGAAATCTCGCAGAGCAGTGCTCCCCATTTGCCCATCATGTTGGAGAATGTCCCGTGCAGAACCGATCTTGCATAGAACTTTATTCCTTTCATAGTAGGGGGCTTACACCCTGCCAATAAATTACCACATGACAGGCAAACCAAATGTTTTGCATTCAGAGAGCTTGAATTTATCCACATCAGATTCAGTGTTGTGATTTTTTCGTGAAGTCATTGGTGACGGGGCTGAAGCCATCGAACTGTCAATTGGCGAGACTTGAGAAAACATTTTAATGACGAGCGGCCACGTGGATTTGTGCCCAGGACCCCAACACTCTGACTTCTCGGCCACCCGGTCATCTCCGCCCGACTCTGTGTTAATCACCCAAAGCGTGGCTCCACACAGATAGTGTGGCATCTCTGAAAATCCCACTTACCAACTTTCAACGCCTGGATTCCTCCCACTCCAATCATAAACATAGTGTTGCAGACTTGGAGAAACTTCGCCGGGTACACACGGCTTCATTATACATGTTATGCGCTAGCTGGGGGCCCCTTAAGTGGTTTCTTGCCCAGGGCTCACGGAAACCTCAAGTCTATTTCAGCCCCTTGACTCAACCCAGACTCCTCCACTGCCGGTGGGTCGTTCAATGCATTTTTGAAATTGAATCTCCAAAGCAGCTTATTTTGACAATAGCCCTTTGGGCCACACATGGGCTGATCACACTGCATTCTCTAAATGAAGCCACAGCATGGCTCCATTTCGCCACTGTAAGCGCTGCATTGCGTTAAGATGCCGCGTCGGTTGCTGCATTCTTGCCACACATCAACGATGGTGGTTGCGCTGTTTTTTTGGAATTCCTCTTTTTTTCGTAATTTTCTCCCAATTTTATCCCGATTGCCCTTTCAGCATCATGTTGGGAGATGAAAAATGATTTTGCATTGCTCACAGAGCAATGCTGAAACAGCAATGCAACCCTTCACGTTAAAGAACTGACCACACAAGTTAATATCACCGAGCTACCACTGAGATCCCTTCAACTGACCCCTGACCCACACAACACGGGGCAGCTGTATTGTTCGTAGTCTTAGTTTTTTCGGTAAAGTCACGTAGGTGAAAATGAAATTAAAATTAATTAAAATAAAAATAAATCAATTTTGTAAAGTCACGTAGGTGAAAAATGAAATTAAAATTAATAAAAATAAAACAAAAAAAATCAATTTTGTAAAGGCACGTAGGTGAAAAATTAAATAAAAATTAATAAAAATAAAACAAACAAAAAAATTGTTTTCTTTTTATTAATTTTAATTTCATTTTTTACCTACGTGACTTTACCGAAAGAACTAAGAGTATGAATCCTTGCAGTCACGAAAGCTTCAAATCTAGAATTTATTGTTCGTAGCATGACAGTGAAGCCGATATTTGAACTATCAGAGCTGGAATTTATCCAAATTAAGGGGTTTCAGGACTCTCTCCTGGGACATGCATCGACATTGTCTAGGTTATGATGACGGTTGCAGTGCAATCAAGGCGATCGTTACAACCGATAACCAAACAAGATCATACATACCACATTTCATCTCTACATTGTACTATATTTTGCCACTGGTAAAGGAGGTCTCATAGTGTAAATGCTTACCCCGAGCTCTCAATACTCTGATAGTGCGCTGTCTTTGAGTTGTACGCCTTTTGGCGTCATCTGGTCCAACACCAATGGAGACTAGGCTCTAAGGAAAGCTGTCTCGGGTGTGGACCAATCAACTTCAAGGACAGTGCATATCATTATCATCATCAGAGTTGTTTCTTTTTGTTTGCATTTTGACTGCTTGTGTTGTGGTTATTGCAAACATGATGCCTTGTATAAAGGTGTCAGTTTATGTACCAGTTGAAAGGGTAAAAACCTATTACTATTGTACTGTAATGTCCAATGCTAAATTGTATTCACTATGAATCTTAACGGGTAGCCAACGTTGCCCACTCTATAGCAACTTTAGTGTCACACTCCATGGGAGGTACATTAAGTGTTCACTGAGGATGGGGATATTTAATTGTTAAATGTTGAACACGAAAATTCAAAAAATTATTAGAACTCTAAAACCACCCATCTTATGGTCTCAAATTTGAAATTGTTGGTGTACAGATTTTACTGTATTTGCAATGTTCAACGTCATAGCTTTTCTAGAACATAATTACAATTTACATCGGAGACTCAGTCAGTCACAGGCATTTCCATCCATTAGATATTATAAATGCCACTAATAAATCAACAACAGCTGCACATTGATGGCTTGTTTATCATTTAGAGCAATGCACTTCATTATTCGTGTCTACGCAATTCACAACCTTACCTGACCTGATATTCTAATTGCATTCACGCAGTAGTTATGATGCCCTGCTGTCTGTAATTAATGTTGGGAGAAGCAACGAGCTGCATCCTGTTGTGCATTCATAGTACCTCCAGAGAGTGGTTTGTTTTCATCCACCACTGCACAAGCCATTGTCAACAAATTACAATTACTAGGGACGTTTTATTTTTTCTATCCCTGTGCCTGTCCATTATATCAACATTTATCGTTTATAACTTGTGAAAAATGGCACATTTTCCAGCTATCAAATCCATTCCATTAAGGTCTGTTAATTAACATATTTGTATAACATGCATTAATGAACCACATTAAATATTCATGTTGTAGCTTGAAGATAACTCAAACGTGAGGCAGACATGTGTCAGTGCAATTGACCAAACATCCTAATGCAGGATCCTCCTGGGGAAGAGTCTTTAGACTCAGTGGCGAGATGTTAACTACCTCGTCTGGTATGCAGGAGGTCATGGGTACGATCCCGACCCTGACGCCTGTATATTTGAAGTTTGCATGTTCTCCTTGTGGTTGCTTGGATTTGTCTGTGGGTCCTCTGGTTTTTCCCCTCCACATTTAGAAGCATTTGTCTGCTATGAATTTGCACGTTACGATAAGCCACTTTCGTTGAGCTATCATTTGTGGCCAGGTTTCTTTAAAAAAAAATGTAGTTGAGTATCTTGGCCTCCTTTTCTATAGTAGCCAGACAGTTTGGGAGAAATGCGAGTGACCCACACTATTTGTCCACGACATGCTGGGTGGCCAGAGGTGGGGGGGGGGGGGGGGGAATTTAAGAATTTTGCAACATTGTTTCAACTTCCGCGCTGGGGAAAAAAAATTCGTTTTGTATTTCACATGTGAACACGCGTGTTCGTGTGCTGTTCAGGCGCATTGTACCCTACCAGCATGCGCATCAATGGAGAGGGGCGACTGGTGGTGAACTTCCGCACCGAGGCACGATTCCGAGGCCAGTACGTGATGGCCCATCCAGGTAAACGCCTTCACAGAGTCAAAGCAAAGTAGGACGACGTCTGCCGCACTTGCAGCTTTCGCAAAGGGTGCGCCGTGTCTACATTTACTTTGTGTCAGGGTGACTGCCTTCTGCTGGTCCTGTTGGGATCGTCCTCTTTTTGTGCGAGCTGTTCCCGGGGCTTTACATCTCTTCTGGGTTTTGTCAGTAGCGTATAAATACATCATGCAGGGCAATGCTAGCACATTGAGTTCTCCTTTATTCCCGTGTTGTTAGATATTCTTCTTCCCATGATATGCCCTGTTTTTTTTTTATACCTTCGTATGCACCTTAGAGGTGGCAACCCTACTTTGTATGTTAATGTGATTGTGTTACAAGTCACTGACTGTCGAAAGACTGTCGTGCATGCAAGTGCAGTATAGCATACGGTGCAAGATGAGAGAGAATTGTTGTCGAGGTTAAACCAAACAAGCGCTGGCAATTCCACATTCCCATGGCAGGAGCCAGTTTTAACGATGATGAACCCACTGTTGATTGACTACTCGTTTTATTGCCCCCCCGAGCCGACAGTAGTCTGAGAAACCCGCAACTGTGATGTCAACACACACAAGCTGAAGTTCAAGTTAATTTATTAAGCTGTTGATTACGACAACCTAAATCAGTGTTGCTCGGCCGATAACAAAATATATATGCACACGATAGAAATTTGTGTTTTAGTATCTTAACAACTGTTTGTTGCCAGAAAAAAGGGGAAAACCTATTCTCATATTTCGGTACTGGCAAAGGATGTCCCATGATAATATATATACACGTTGTAAAAATGTGTCTGCTTTACATTTGAAGCATCATTTATTCATTTATTTCCAACAAATTCTACCCAGGTACACCTCTAACGTCCATGGTGATGTCGGCGGACCACCCGGGCCTAACGTTCACACTGTCGCTGGTGCGGAGCGAGCCCTCCTACCACCAGCCCGAGCAGCAGTGGAGCTTCATCTCCGACTTCGCGGTGAGGGCGGCGCGGACGTACACGTGGGATAATCTGTCACGCTGCAGTCACGCGCGGATCGTCGCACTTGGCACGGCATTGCAGCAGGACCTTGCGGGTCGTGTGTCCTGCGGCTGTTTTTCGTCATTAGTTTACCGGAGTAAAAGCAGGGACATTGCAAATCGGTAAATTATTGAAACACGGCTTCAACGGTATTTTGTGTGTGTGTGGGATGTTTTGTTCATTATGCACAACCATGTGTTTTTTATTTGCATCGTGAATTGGTGCGTGATCTCCTTAGTTCAGGGTTCTATGGATTTAAATGGATACTAATGTTATCATCTCAAACCAGAGCTGTAAATTATCTATAAACCACGTGCAATATCATAACGGCTCAACAGGAAACTGCCCTTACAAAAAATATGTCTAGGCCGTTGGCGTTCAATGCCCACAAAGATTTTCGAAGATGGAACGCGTATGAACACATCTACGAGCAACTTAAAAGCGCTAAAGCGCTGCCCGTTGCCATGTTACCATTGAGTTATCATTGTTGAATACACACGTGATTTAAAAGTATAGATTTGTCATATTGAGCTCGTAGCACAATGTATTCTTAGACTGCATGCCGAGAATACAACAAGTCACCTCTCATCGCGTCTCCATTATTTACTTATTACCCTTTACAGAAGCGAAAAAACACTCTCTCCGTGTCGACACTTTGGCGTCAGTTTTTTTTCCGCCCGCGCTGTGATGCCTCCGCTGTCAATTTTCCCCGAGGATTTTCTCGGGGTGGCGTTTCGAGCCTCCACGGGCTCCCATCAAGCTCGCGGCCATAACGGAGGGCTCTCGTCCAATTGATGGGTCGGCTTCTCTTCGTCTTTATCGGCGCAGGTGCGGGACTACTCCGGCACGTACACCGTCAAGCTGGTGCCGTGCACCTCGGCGCCCAGCCAGGAGTACAGCATCCCCATCATCTGCAACCCGCGCGAGCCGCTCACCTTCGACCTGGACATCCGCTTCCAGCAGGTGCGAGGCCTGTCACATGACCGCAACGGATGACGCGCTCGAACTTTCCTCTAACCACCATCACCTCGTCGCATTAGGGGCCGTCCTTAAATGACGTCACACACCTGGGGGGGGGGGGGGTCAGACATTTGTGACGATGTGTGACGAGGGGGGGTTTGAGAAATGTGACGTCACATCAAAATGCGCAACTTTAAATGAATTTAGACAACACGTTCTACTTAATTAAATAGACTTTTTAATAAATGTTTTCTCCTACAACATCATAGTGCAGCGCCACATTAAATACGCACTACAATGACAATAGTTTAAAGCGATTTGAAGCATGTTTTTTTTGGGGGGGGGGGGCAGAGCTTTGTGACGTCATATTTGAGGGGGGGTCTGACTATTTGTGACGTCGCGTGACGAAGGGGGGGGGGGGTCAGAAATCGTCCAAAATCGTGTGACATCATTTATGGACGGCCCCTTAGTCAGAAATGCGTTTACCCTATTCACCGCTTTGTGACGCAAGCGTTTCCCGTGTTTTAAAGAAAAAGTCGGGGGGGGTTGTGTCTTATATTGTGGCCTTCATTGTCATTCGTAGCCACTTTCACCGGTACACGTGTGACCAGATTTGAATAACTTTATTTCTAGATTTGAAGCTTTCGTGACTGCAAGGATTCATACTCTTGGGTTTTTTCGGTAAAGTCACGTAGGTAAACATTTAAATAAATAATAAAAATGATAATAGAAATAAAAAAATAAATCACGACGTTTCGGAGGCAACACAAGTCTCCGTCATCAGGTGGGACCGTCACAGCTAAATTTACTGTCTCAAGTGATATATAACTTTATTGGCACTGGTTAGTCGACAACTCCATTGCCATCAGACACACATGTCTTGGACAGATTGTAAGATGCACTTTATATTCCCTCTATATTTATTTTCGTTATATTTTACGCGACTGTTTTCTGATTTTCAGGGAAGTCGCATTTTTTTTAGATTTTTTAAAGTTTCGAGATGCCTAACTTTCCGGAGCGTCTTATAATCCAGAGACTATGGTCCCATTTGACGCGCAAATCCCAAAGAAGCGCCTAAAAAAATCTAACTCTGCCCTGGCGTGCTTGGAGCTACAGTCTTAACAAAATGTCTTACCACAACAGTGGAGGCTGAGTTGTTATTACAGCAGAGGCTGCTTTTACTGCACTTTAAAAATGTAAGTTGAGATATTGCAAGAGTTATTTCTGGCTGTGTTAATATTTAAACCATCATTTTATTTGTTGAAACTGTGCAGCTGAGTTGTGTTTTCTGTCCTGTAACTCTCCTTGTATGGCTTAAAGATGAGTTCTCATGAAGGCAAAATGCATCCATGTCCTACTTTGGACCTTCTAATGCCATTCCTGAAGGCCTATTGGTCCAAATATTTCGCAGAATGTCTTCGGGAAAATATTAACACTTTACTTTTGTTCGAATACACGTGTGGCTGTGTAACGAGGTTGTTTAATTGACGTGCGTTTTGCAGGTCAGCGACCCCGTGGCAGCAGAGTTCAGCCTCAACACGCTCATGTTCCTCCTGTCTAAGAAGGCCCTCTGGATATCTGATGGCTCCATGGGCTTTGGAGAGGGCAGCGATGTGGCCTTCACTGAAGGTACTTAGCGGGGTCCCGAGGATTTAAGTATTAGCAGTGACCACAACAGACCAGGTATTCATGATGAAGGTGTTCTGGGTTAGATCGCGTAGGTAAATATAAATGTGTCGTAAACCCACCACCACCACCCGACACAGCCAATTAGAAAGATTTGTCACGTAAACGAAACGTGCCAATTAGTTACTATTTCAGCACATCAGAATAAACCCACAACATGCACAATTTGAGTACGACGTTTCGCTGCTGATTACAACCAGCTTCATCAGGCGATTTATGAGATCTACCCACAAAAAACCATGACTGAATATTGGTCGCGGAAACCTAGGTGTTAAACAGAGCATATATTTGTGATATCCCTTTGAAAAATAAACGTTCTCATGTTGCATGTACACCCTTTTTGTCCATCCGCTGCTGAATGAGGGCCTCGCACCATGCAGGTCAAGGGTTTTTTTTTACCGTATTTCTCCACGCTGGTTGCGCATGGGTTGGTGAAGGCGGAAGCATAAAAACGTGAGCATAAGAGAGGAAAGTGACAACCCAGTGGTTGAGACTGATGACAGAGTGGCAGCCAAAGGGGGGAGCACGTGCCTTCGAGTATGGCCACCACAGAGACGGAGCAATGAAATCGGCTCGTGTGCAGGTGCCGGGTAGATTATTCACATTGCGGCACTCTGAGAGATGGCGATGGCTGGCGGAAAGGCTTTCGCCCAGGCATTGCTTTGATGAAGGCCGGCGGTGATAGTTGGAAATGACCAATGGGATAATCACGACGGGCGTTTCATTTTTCAGGTGGCAGCTCCTTCGCTTGACCCACCCAGCGCTGTCGCTTCACCCCCACAGGTGCCATAGTTTATGGCCGTGTCATGGTGGATCCTGTGCAAAACCTGGGGGACTCCTTCATCTGCAACATCGAGAAGGTGTTCCTGTGCACTGGTGCCGATGGATATGTGCCCAAGTACTTCCCCGAAAACCGGGAATATGGCTGCCTGGCTGATTCCCCTTCACTTCTCTACCGCTTCAAGATCCTGGTACGGAATGTGGGGGCAATGATATCTATTTTTATATCCTTTATATTAAGTTCGCTTGCTTGCTTGCGTGCTTGCTTGCTTGCTTACGACCGTGCAAATCTTTCGGTCGTTTTTTAACCCACTTCCCGTGATCCAATCGAGCTGACATTTTGCACACAGACTCGTTGTGCGAGACAATTAATTTTTATGAAATTTTTTTCCCAAAATGTTACACTATTTAGGGAAAACAAATTAATTATTTAATTACCAATTGCTTAATACTGGCAGACAATCATCTGACCCATAGGTGGCAGCCATCTCAAGCCAGAGGACGAGAGGACTCTAGCCACCACGCATATAAAGGATTTAGAGTGAAAAACTTTGTTTTTACGGGTTATACTTGTTATTATCACGGTTTCTGAACACAGTGACCAAAGGCCCAAAATGCTAAGCGGTCAACAACAAACAGCACCGTTGAAGGTGTAAGAGATAAGAGTTAATCCCTTTTTTATTTGAGCAAGGTTATCAGAACTTGAGTGAAGGAGATCATAGGAGGGAATTCCAAAGTGGGGTAGTGTGGCCGTCTGGAACGCTCTTCCTTCCGATGTAAGGAAACCACTGGAGCTGTGCACTTTCAAATCTAGATTGGAAGCTCTTCTCTTTAGAACTGCTTGTTGTTTAGTCTGTTGTCCTTCCCCCGCGCCTACGATTAGCACCGTTGGCTACGTACGGTGCGAAAGAAGATCAACATACCAAAGGGAAGTGCTTTCACCAGATTTGTGTGTGGATTACACGTGTGGGACAATTCTTAAGTCATTTAAATGAAAGGTAGAATTGATATTGGAAGTGTCACTAAAATCATCAGTAATGGCTCAGATTTTAGTATTTTAAATGAAAGTAAAATGATTGGATATTTTGCCACAAACATGTTTTGCCACGAAACATTTTGCCACAAAAAATATTTTACCACAAGTACGTGTGGTTAATGCAGACCTGGTGCATGGCAAAATATATCTAATTGATGTTTGAACATCTTAACACCTGTTTTATTGCCAGAAAAGGTAAAGCCTCTTTTAATTTTTTCATTATTTTGATACTGGCAAAAAAAGGTCCCAGAGACACTGAATACACTGCTTAAGAAACCAGAGGCTGCCGATTCGATCTCCTGGCACGGCAGTTTAAACAATGGACGCTTCTTGAATCTCGCACCTCTGTCCACCCAACGGTACAAATGGGTACGCCGTAGGTAGCTAATCAGCAGGTCGTGTGTGGTGGTGTAAAGTGTGGCTACTCCCACCTCTTCCAAGACACCTGCCCTGCGTGGAACAATCGGCAAAAACACCATCTAGAGATGTATTTCTCGCCGAGGCTCGGTAGCAGTGACTTGAGCAAGCAATTGCAGGCTTGCATATTTCTCCCCGTGGTAGCGTGGATCTTTCTCCAGGTCCTCCGGTGTTTCCCTCCACATTTAGAAACACGCGTTTAGAGCACTTGGCCGTTATACATTTCCACGCGATAAGCCACTTCGTTCAGCTATCATTTGTGATAGCAGGTCGCTTCTGAAAAAGAGCTGTATAGCTCACTGGGCCTTACCTGCTAAAATAAAAAATAGTATAGATTTCTTAAAATCTGACTGTGATTGATGGTGGTGGTGTTTTTTTTTTAATCCTTTATATTAAGTTCACTTGCGCGCTTGCTTGCTTGCTTACAACCGTGCAAATCTTTCGGTCGTTTTTTAACCGACTTCCCGTGATCCAATCGAGCTGACATTTTCCACACAGACTTGTTGTGCGTGACAATTACTTTTCGTGAAAATATTTTTCCAAAATTTTACACTTTTTAGGACAAAAATATTATATTTAATTACCAATTGCTTAATGGTTGCATGCAATCATCTGACCCATAGGTGGCAGCCATCTCAAGCCAGAGGACGAGAGGACTCTAGCCGCCACGCATATAAAGAATTTATAGTGAAAAACTTTGTTTTTACGGGTTAATTTTTTCTCTCTTTTCTTCTCTCAGGACAAAGCGCAGCCCGAGACACAGGCGCACTCGTTCGGCAATGTGCCGTTCAACGCTCGCTTGGCTGCGGACGACCCCGAGGCACTGCCCTTGGTGAGACAGCCGGGATCCGACGGATTCCGAGTCGACTCTTCCCCTCTCTTCCAGGTCAGTGCGAGTTCATGCACGTGTGTGCGAAACGCTAACTCGCTCACGTGTGTGCGTGTGTAGCTGAGGTGTGGACTCGAGTCATGTGACTTGGACTCGAGTCAGACTCGAGTCATGAATTTGATGACTTCAGACTCGACTTGGACTTGCATAACAATGACTTTGTCCCACCTCTGAGGTGTGGACTCGAGTCATGTGACTTGGACTCGAGTCAGACTCGAGTCATGAATTTGATGACTTCAGACTCGACTTGGACTTGCATAACAATGACTTTGTCCCACCTCTGAGGTGTGGACTCGAGTCATGTGACTTGGACTCGAGTCAGACTCGAGTCATGAATTTGATGACTTCAGACTCGACTTGGACTTGCATAACAATGACTTTGTCCCACCTCTGGTGTGTAGTGTATGCATGTAGCCTGGCACTTAGTGGCGAATGACGGTTGTTTTTGCATGCTTCGAGTAGTTGGGGAAGGGTTGGGGCTGGATGTGGGCATACGCTAAGTAAGCTACATCTTAGTAGGGCCTCACATTATGAGGGGGACTTCTAAGTGCAAAAACATATTATACGAAGATTTAAGTTTTACGCAATCGGTTGAAAAATAAAGGAGATAGGGGACAAAAACTCTCTAAAACGGTTATTTTTATTCCAATATGACACAAATATACAGGCAGTCCTCGATGGGATCTCTTAAACTTTATATAGCTTAAGGCCCCAGCATGTTATAATCCAGCCCTTGGAAGGGGTATTGCAGTGTTCAATGAATGCAGTGCGCTGAGTTCAATTCCCGGCCACAGCTAACATTCATGACTGATATCAAAACATCCCCCTACGTCGCCACAGGCTTAAATGAATTGCTTGTGTGGTGTCAATACCGACACTATCCACGAGTACTTCTCACCATTATCACCATTCACTCCCTTTCCTTTCTAGTCACACTTCCCTCTGTCCATTTTCTTCCCCGAACCTTGCAGCCGATCACATGGCAAAATAATGCTGCTTTCTTTGAGCCACCATATCCAGCATGTGTGACAATTACATTCCGTTACCATCACTCGTTGGCCAAAGCAATAATTTAATGACGAAAAGTGTATTTGCCGGGCGCTCTTGTGTTTCCGCGTGCCCTGCTCAGGTGACAGCAGGTCGCGAGTGGTACATCCACACCATCTACACGGTGCGCTCCCACGCCTCGTCCAACCGCGGTATCGGCAAGAGAAGCGTCGAGTACGCGCAGCACTCGCTCGTGGCCGCCGGCGCCGGCGCCGCCTACGCCGCTCAAGGCTCCGGCGAGATGCTCGCGGCCGCCGGTTTCTCGCCGGCCGCGTCCCAGCAGCGGAGGCAGCGCAGAGACGCGGCCGGCGGCCACGACGCCCCGCCGCTGGTCCTCGACATCGGCGCGTCCAACAACCGCGGCACCAACATGCAGCACATCGTCCTCGACCGCTCGGGCCGGCGGGTCAACACGGAGCGAGGGGGCGCTCCCGCCGACGGCACCTTCGAGCTGGCGCCGTCGGAGCGCGAGCCGCCGGGCAACGTGACGCCGGTGGTGACCGTGCTCGCCGTGCTGGTGCTGGCCGTGTGCGTGCTGCTCACGGTCGTGCTGCTGATGCGGCGCCGGCGGCAGGGGAAGAAGGAGATGAAGAAGGAGGCGGTGGCCAATGGCAATGGCAGCAGCGAGCCCATGGTGCCCAAGCAGGCCTGTGGGGCGGCTGACAGCTCGGAAGTTTGAGTGTCATCAGCACATCCGCCGACTGTGGCCCCCCCCCCACTCCCCGCTGCACTTTGTTTGGGTCGCTACGCTATACTTATAAGACTTTGTCCACAGGTGATGGCTGGGTCTGATTTTTTTTTTCCCCCTCCTTTATTTTCGTTTGTAATATATATTGACAGTATTTTTATTCTGTTAAAAAGATGTTACAAAACCATTGCAATATGCAATTTTCAGGAATATCTACCGTTTCTTTTAATCGTGTCCTAAATAAATGACAAATACAACTCAGTTGCTGGAATCACGATTAAATGTGTAAATGAAAAAAAATGTAAGTGATCTTGCAAGCCAGACTATGGTAAAACTGAAGTAGCCATCACAAAGTGAAATAAGAAGTGGAGTTGAATAAATCTTTTTAAAAGCAAGCATTGAAAATGAAGCTTAAGTACTGCGGAAATTATTCTATTTTTTAAAACTGTACGTGTCTGAGACCAGTACATTTTTATGTACCACATAGAAACAACGATATCAGAGTCATTACTGAAAACTTACACTTTTTTTAAATACGATTAATAAAAAAAAGATTGCATTTCTATAACCACAAGTCAACAAAATGTTTATACACATGGCTATTAACTGCAGAAAATGCATTGCCGCTAACTTGAACTTCACATGATGCGTATTTGCAGTCATGAGATCTTACGTCTTTTAAACTTTGGAATTTAGAGGCAATCTTTCACGTGACCTGTAGGGGCTCTTTCTAAACCTTCCAAAACATTCACTTTCCTTTGGTTTTCTTTTCTTCATCTGAAAGGTGACAGCTAATAGTTCTTGTTACGCAGTCCAAAGGCTTTATTGCAAAAATGTGCAAATCCATTTCGACAGAGAATTAAGAGTTAATGAGACTAAATACTTTTGGCTTATTTTCACATATTCTTTGTAATAATGACATGCTTGGACTAATTCATGACGAATTAGTATCTTTTGTTTTCGATAAATAGCTGGCAATTAGGCAGCCTTGTGCGTAGCTAATTAATAACAAAAAATATGTTTATGATTCTGACCCAAGTGAACATAAGCACTGCATATTATTTAGTTTCACTGTGGCCGTGCCATAATCTGAGGGATTTGTGATAATACTGTATTAATTACAGAGCAAAGCATGATGCTTTATACCTAATACCCTGTGCTATTAACACGTTAACAAATGGCTTACTGTTGAAGCATTTTGAACAAGGGATAGACTGATGACATGCACCATCGGCTAATTAGTTCGCTTGATTAATGAGAAATACAATTTTTGGGTTTTTAAATAATTAATGTCGAGAGGCATAAAGCATTGTCATTTATAGTGCAATATTAATACACGTCTAAGCCATCCACAAAAAAAACTATACTATAAGGTTTATGTCAATAATTAACAAAAAAACCTTTAATCTACCCAAGGGAAATTTACGAATGCCATATCAAACCAACCATCCCACCGTCGGCAAGCTTGTACTGTTTAAGTTCTCCATGAAACTAAACACGCATTTCTGCTTTGAAAGGGCTCTTACAAACGTTCAGTCCATTTCTTCCTGGTGGCCTAATAGCCGTGGGTAGAATAGCATGACAAGGGTTCATCGGCAAGCGATGGTCGCATGCTCATCTGTCTATCCCCTGACATTTACATGGAAAGTTTCGAATATCTCGTCGTGTACACCACCACCAATCTCACCTAGAATAAAGCCTCAGCCCACATTCGCATCTTGACGAAAGCATTGAAACACATCGCTATGGCAAGTTGTTTTTATTGTATTTTTGGCAGTGGAGACAATGATTGGCACGTTTTTTTTTGCCAAACATCTGACAAAAAAAGCATTTTTTTTTCAACATGTGAATCGGACCAGGCATTCAAAGGGAAGTTCCACCGTTGATGAAGGCCCCAAGTTGCATGCAATTACAATTTGGATTTATAATCCATCCAAATGGTGAAATGATTGGCAACTTTGTCAAACATCCTCCACATTTGTAGGCCCAGCAGTTTAAATGGGTACAGCACAGTTAGTCGATCGGCGGGTCGTTTGTTGTGAGCGAAAGTGTGGGGACTCCCATCGCTTCCAAGACCAGTTTGGCAAAGTAGGCCAAATACCTTTAAGAGGGACTCTCTCTCACACTTCGTGGAGGCATGGATAAATAAATAGATTTTCTAACTTTAAACGTATGACAGCTTCTAAAGCGCTCACAAAATGCTGAATAGGCATGCCAATATAACGTGCAGTGTGCTATACACGTATCATGTAGTTTGTATGTGCAGCATCTGAGATCCCATTCATGGCCTTTTGCTATGGTCTCAAATATACTAAGGCTGCACCCGAACTCCAAATATCACAAATGAGGCACAAAGGGTGCAACGCTATTATTATTATTATTTAGTCATGCTTGGTGCTGGCCTTTGAAGGTGTGTTCACTTAAGTACTAAAATCACCTGCAGTACAACGTCACATATCCAATTCGCTGGGGACTGAGTTACAGGTCGGATATGTAAAGAAGTCGGATAGGTGAACATCTGTAGGAATTGTCAGTTGCATCGTGCGCTAATAGGTTACTAGACCTCAAATAAAACGCAGACTGCTTTAAACGTGGGATGATTCCTTGCTTCATAAATGTACACGAGATTAAGAAGAATGTAATCATTGTATGTGGAAAGGTCTGCGTTGTGAACGTCGATATGAAGTGACAGGTACACCAGGTACACTTAAATGGTGCACTGGGTCTGGGCGGTTGATTGGTCACGGTGGATATGCGATGGTCGGATATGCGACTTTGTACTGTATCTAATGCACTTGCTTAACATGACAACATATATTATGTCACCTAGATTTAATCTGACAATTTTTTCTTCCAACAAAAAAGCTTGAACATAGTAGAAAGCGTTACAATAACAACTGACCTTAGCTCTCTTTTTTACCTCACTGTTGTAAGTTTTTTATAAAACGAAAACTATACAATTGTTGCGATTCTAATGGTGCTATTTTTAACATTGTCTAAGTGCCGTTTAGCCGCCGAATTGCATTGTTGTGAATTCCTGATAATTTCACATCAACCACATTGTTAAAATTTGTCTCCTAAAAATACTGTATTTTTAAACATGTCCATTTTATATTGGACTTTCGTGTCAATTCTTTTTGCTATTGTATATTATTATATTCTAATGTGGTATCTGGCTAATACAGTAATTATTAAAATGAAAAGAAAACATACTGTTGTTTTGTACTTAAACAGATAAAGGTATCCCTTGGTTATTCCTTTTAAATAACATTGGCTTGGGGTCGGTCTGTATACGGTTAAGTAACTGAAAATTTATCATGAAAATTAGAACTTTCTTTTTATTTCGCTGCCCTTACTGGCACACATTTGCCAGTACAGTATTTGTTAATGTTTTCATATGTAAACACTGATGTGCAGTGCTGTGGACAACCACTTTTCAATAAAAGAGGCACATCCCAGTATATTGTCAGTGCTGGTGTTTGTTTTCTGTCAGTCAGTTTGCATTACAGCCTGAGCTTCAAATACGTTATTCTTCATCAACTCCGCTTCATCCTAAACAAGTTTTGCAGTGTCAAGGTCAGGTATGTGCCAAGGATTATATGCAGACTTGCCAAGTCAATATACAACCTCGAGGAAATATGATGGCCAAATGATCTTCGGTATCTTTTTTGCACGGTTTTGGATATTGGAGTGTTCGCTTCCATTAAAATTCCAAGTGTGACATTTGCCCCGAGATGCAATAGAGTACGCACTGGATATTGCCGATGCGGAGATGTGAGAGATAGTGCTTTTATAGGTTGAGTAGATGTTTACGGTGATATAAATCTGCTCTGGTCTGCAAAGAGCACTCACAAATAATTCAAGTCATTTAATGGGCACCATCAGTAGAATGGGGACACTAGTTAGTGGATCGTGTGGTGGAGTCAGGTGTAGATACTCTCACCTCTTCTAATGCTTGCCCAGCATGGAAGAGTAGGCCAAATCACACTCTAGAACTCCTTGTGGATGCCCTCCTGCCAAGTGGTGTGAGCAAGGAGTTAGAGGGCTACACCTTTGCTTTTACTTCACTTTGCATATTAAGGATTAAGCATTTCACCTATTGCTGCAATGCCATGATTGCTCAGTCATATACCCCAAGCTCTTGCAGAGCTCTGAAATTGTGTAGGTGAAACACACAAGACAGAGAGATTTGCTTGGCTGAAGTATCCGCTTACAGCAATACTCATCAACAGTAGTCCAGTTATTGGTAAGGGGGGCCTCTAGGCTGGAAATGCCAAGGGCTTGGGTTGCGAGACATGTCACATGAGTGCACATGGATGGGACTTACAGCAGGCAAATCATTGATGAAGATGTTGACAATTGCCAGGACAATCAGAGGGGTCTCACAATCTGCAAGGGCTTGCAGTGTCTGAAGGAGAAGCCCAATGTTTATTTTCGAGTGTGGCAGGACTTGGAACAATTTAGGCCTGCATGCCAGACTGTGTCATATGCCACTGTGAGGTCAAGGAAAAATGCACCTATCTTGATGGGACATTGGAACCTATTTTCGTCATATCAGCGCATGAAGCTGAATACAGATGCCATGGCCAAAATGGAAGCCCACCTGGTTGATGCTCAAGATACTTTTGACAGGAGTTAAGATGTATTAACAGCACTAATCCCTGCAGTAACTGGAAACACAGTCCCAAGGAAGACAGAGGCTGGTTGCCCTCGATGACTTTTAAATCCTCCCTTGGCATCAAGAGCAATGGCTTTGGCTCACCCCCAGAATTTCTGCAGCCTACATTCTGACACAACACGAAAAAAAAGACCCGTGTTAACCAGTGCCAAGCGCTGGGGTTCAGGAGTTTAAAACGTTTTGGAGATATATATTACCTAAAGCCTCGTCAGGTGCCAGACATTAGGAGTGCTGAGTGCACTGAGTGGCAGTAAAGGGCCCAGAGGGAGGTTGCTGTTCCTCACCTCCCATACCATACCTCGAAAGACAAAGATCCCCGGTATAGCCTTAACAGACTGTTGGGGCAAGTGCTGTTCGCGAGCACCTGTGAAGGCCGGCACGGCCCACGAGGAGGTGTGTAGCCAACACCATGCCTATGTCTCCCAAGCGGTGATATTTACACACCTCACCAGGTACTCATTTGAGGCTGAGTCGACCTAGGGGAGGCCCAGGACCGGTTCAGATAATCATCACCGGTGTTGGCCATGAGCGGGAATCGTAGCGGAGTACGCTAGCCGCTACACTACAACTTTCACCATTCTCGGGGCTGATAACTTTGAAAACTTTTGGTGTTGTAGTGAAATAAACGTGTTTTGGTAAAACCACAGACTTTGTGAAAGTAATTTAAGAGACTGAGATCTGTCGGTACTAAAATGGGGGCTATTGGGACTTAGGAGACAAGATTGCGTAATGTTTATAATCCACAGTGTAGATACGATTCTACCCCCCCCCCCCATCATTTTTTTTTACATTTCCATCTTCGAGAAAATAAAACCCCACTCTTAACATTGAGAACCTTATATTCTTGGTTCTTTCGGTAAAGCCACGTAGAAGGGAAACAACAAAATAACACAAATATAAAACAATAAAAATCCTCACGACGTTTCGACTGCAACACAAGCAACCATCATCAGGTGTGAAAACCACAGCAAGAAAACTTTTTTTCAAATTTTAAACTTTTTTCAAATTTTCTTGCCATGGATTTCACACCTGATGATGGTTGCTTGTGTTGCAGTCGAAACGTCGTGAGAATTTTTATTGTTTTATATTTGTGTTATTTTGTTGTTTCCCTTCTACGTGGCTTTACCGATAGAACCAAGAATATGAATCCCTGCAGTCACGAAAGTTTTAAATCAAAATTGAGAACCTCGTCACTCCACTGCTGGATGAGGGCCCACCGCGCTTGCCCTGCGTCAGGATCGATTCAGATCACTCGCCACTGATGTCAGCCGTGGCTCATAATCGATCTCAGGTCACACAAGACAGTAACATTATTAGAATGAGTTCATTTGTGAAACAAATTTAGCATTATGCTAGTGGGCTGTGCAGCAAAAGCCACTGTATTACAGGGTGGTCTAGATGACCCCTAATTGTTTTATTTTCCATATACATTTATGTTTTAAATCAGAATCTGTATTTACACTGGAGGAATCCGACAAGCTATGAAACTCTTTTTCACAGACGTCCAGCAAATAATTTTAGATTTGAAGCTTTCGTGACTGCAAGGATTCATACTCTTCGGTTTTTTTCGGTAAAGTCACGTAGGTAAAAATAAAAAAATAATATAAATAATATTTCGATTTAAAGCTTTCGTGACTGCAGGGATTCATCTTCTTGGTTCTTTCGGTAAAGTCACGTAGAATAATATTATTTTATTATGTTTTATTTATTTTATTATTTCCATTCTACGTGAATTTACCGAAGGGAACCAAGAAGATAAATAATGTTATTTATATTATTATTATTATTAATTTTTACCTACCTGACTTTACCAAAAAAAACCTTAGAGTATGAGTCCAGCAAATACATTTTAAGACTTAAATGGAAGAATGGGGGGGGGGGGGGTGTCACAAGACATGCGGACCACCGTCCACTACACAGCCAACTTCCTACGCTTACCCTACACACACACACACATGCGCGCCCCACAGGCAGTGCCCAGAGTGGTGAAGTATGGACGGACACAATAACGCGCCACGCGCCACGCACGTGGCGGTGACGACAGCGGCGGCGTCATCGAATCGCCGCGGTGCCCTGGACACGTGTCTGAACGTGGCTCGTGTGACATTATTGTTGTTGTTATTGGTGTGTAGACCACGCTGTGGGTGGGTGGGTGTAACAGACGGAGTGAGCGAGCGATTGTGACCGCGGTTGTTTTGTAAGCGAGCGTCGCTCGGCAGGCGTTTTGCTGATCCTCCCTCTCTACCACCACCTTTTGTCGACGGACACATTCCGTCGTTGTCCGATTATCTTGGCCGTCGTGATTCATTGTCGCCACGATGGAGGCCTTGACTGCAGCTTGCCTCGAGCGGCGAGTCCACGTGGTGGAGTTTGACGTTCGCTTTCGAGGCACCATTAAGTCCATCGATCCGACGAACAAGACGCTGACTCTCGACAAAGTCGAAGGTGAAGTTTGTGTTACCACCGCATTTCGATTTAAAGCTTTCGTGACTGCAGGGATTCATCTTCTTGGTTTTTTCGGTAAAGTCACGTAGCGTCTTCACCTGAAGACGGCTGCTTGCGTTGTAGCCGAAACGTCGTGAGAATTATTTTATTATGTTTTATTATTGTATTACTTACCACCGCATCTCAAGCACATTAAACGCAATTGCATCGGCCGTCTATTAGTATTAAAACGTAGTAATCGGTCGTGTAAAGTCGGCCCCGATGATCGGACGGTTGACAGAAAGTAAAACAAAAATGTCGCGCACGTGGTCGCTACTCGTTGTTGTTGTTGTCTTTTTATTTAAAGTAACGACAAAACGATTGATTGATACGTGTAGGATGGACGTGCTGGATGTTTACTTTCATCTGGCGAAGTTATGCCGTCGTTTAATAGTGGTGGTTTTTTAACGCGTTCGCAAAATCGCATTTTTTTAATGATGGCTGGTGATGAAATCTTACCACTACTTAATCACATTCCTTCCTGGTGCATAATGTAACAACATCAAAGTCTCTCCGCCCGCCCGCCACCACCAAAGCTTTGATGATTTAAAAAAAAAAATAGTCACTTTGGATGTGTGTACTATTTGGCAGTGATCATCGGCGATGCTCAAATGGCATTACCTGGGCTGAAAATGCTGGATGGACAAGGGATATCTTCAAGTAAGTCTGCATAGGACTTTCTGAACCTTTCTAAGATACCACAGTGCAACCAAGATGATTGAAACGGATGTTTAAAATCTCACGCAGTCAGAAACGAATTATTGGGGAATTGAAATATGGTCACGAATTTAATGACTCGGTTATTGGGTAAGCTAAATGGGAATGTAAAGTGTTACTATGTAATCTAATAACTCTTTTTGTTAGATATAAAGAACTCCAAATAGTAATAATGAATAATGTTTAGCCTTTTGCCAATCCGCTTCTGAAGAAATGCCTCACTGAGCATGCCTTGTGATGTTTGACCATTCACCATATTTGTCAGTGTGGGTAAATAGGATGAATTTATGCTGGCTTAATGTTAGCCATGATTTCATTATCGGATAAATTACAATAAATTACAATTGCTTGGGTCATATCAACACATTTGCCAAAAACTGCTGGATTTGTACCTCAATTCTGCTCTCATTTCATAGCTCATAGGAATTTGTCACTCGTGACGACCGCTTCCAATATCCTTGATTTATTTATTTAGCGTGTGCATTTGAGACCGAGCCGAGCAAAGTAGCTCCATCATTTGCAGAATGCAAGTGTCATTAAAACCCGCTGCCAAGTGGCATCGTCTTGTCTGCCATGCACCACCCCAGCGAAAGGACCCAACCCTGTTGGCAGAGTCTTGCTGCAATGCACACAGAGGGACGGAGACCTTTGGGCCAATTCAGGACCTGTTGAGCAGAGCCCTTTCACTTCGCCGCAGATATCAAAACCCAGGCAGGCAAATCGTCGGTATCACTCCTCGTGCCACAGAGGCTTCTGCTGACACGTGGCAGTGGGTGCCCTTGATGACAGACGGGCAGGCTTGCCATGGGAGAATGCCAATGTCTCCAATTATTGTCACTATTTTGCCATACCGTCCGGAGAAGGATGGGTCAACCTGCTTTTCCCGTCAAACTCTGGGTGAGCGTGTCAGGTTTGATACGTTTTGCTGTACTGTAGCATACCTTTCGATTTAAAGCTTTCGTGACTGCAGGGATTCATCTTCCTGGTTCTTTCGGTAAAGCCACGTAGAAGGGAAATAATAAAATAATAAAAATATAATCTTTTATTTTGTCATGTTTTTATTATTTATTATTATATAATATATAATTTTATTATGTTTTATTTTTATTATTTTATTATTTCCCTTCTACGTGACTTTACCGAAAGAACCAAGAAGATGTAGCATACCTGTCAACCCCTTGTCAGTGCCCTACCTTATTAGACCAATTCAGACCTTATTGGTCACCCCGTGCTCCTTATAAACCTCAACGTTCCTCCTACAAAGTCCCATCACAAGGGAGAAACACAAACGGACACAATTTGTTTGTTGTTGCCCGCATTGAAACGGCTGTGCGCCGTATGGACCTGAAAACTCAATTTTCCTGTACAAGAATACGGGGTTAACCGTATGGGTTGACATATGTGTTGTAGCGAGGTGGGGAAGCTGGATGGGTTGTTGGTACAGTACAGTTTTTTTGCCCACTGTAAAGTTAACCACTGCTGTAACCGATTTGTGTTTTTTTTCCCACAAACAGTCCAGGTTATAGAACATTAACTCTCAACACATGGACTGCAATACAATTAACGGCGGTGTAATGCAGACTCGAGACGATGACGCACGCGAGTTTGTACAGGACAGGCCTATAATGTATGAATAAACAGTAATAAACATGTAATTTGTGTTGATCTTATTTTCAGTTACTTTTCTTGATGAAAATCCGGCAAAAGCCTGCAGACGGTAAGGAACGCCGTGTTAATTCCACCGTATTGTGACCATTTGATCAAAGGGAAAACAAACATTGAACTCCAGTAGACCCTTGTCTTAGTAATAATTGTTTGCGTACATTTATTTAATTGCCCATGTGTGCTCGATGAGTAGGCAAGGAGTTGAGAAAGCTGATGCTGGTGTTTCAAGTGGAAATGTCAAGCCTGACAGATATTGTAATAGAATTCCAGGTGAGAGATTCGTTTTGCATTGAGTCAGACATTTAATGATCGCATCTAACAAGAATGAGTGTCTGATTTTTGTTGTCATTTTGACTACGTAGTCCACGTTGTGTACAGTAGACTTGGGTTTAAAGATGGTTATTATTAGAGCTTTGCATCTGATTTTTTAAAGTAATACTTTAACGATTATCGGTTCAGTTACTTGACTAATGGAATAACAAAATTATTTGGCAATAACATGTACATGTTTGCCACCAGAAGGGACGAATTAGGTAAAACTTTGTACCATTCTTATCATCCATGTCACGCTGGGTGTGGCGTATTCTTAGGTTTTTTCAGTAAAGTCACGTAGGTAAAAAATTAAAAGTAAAATAAAATAAAAATCACGACGTTTCGGAGGCAACACAAGCTGTGATGGTTCCACCTGAAGACAGAAGCTTGTGTTGCCTCCGAAACGTCGTGATTTTTATTTAATTTTTATTTTACTTTTATTAATTTAAATTTTTTACCTACGTGACTTTACCGAAAAAACCTAAGAATATCAATCCTTGCAGTCACGAAAGCTTCAAATCTAGAATTAATGGTTGTGGCGTGTAGGGGGTTTCCTGCCTTCAAAAGGCAGAATAGGGCATGCTCGAGAAATCGACCCCCCCAAAAAAAGTAGGGTCGTGTATGACAATCTTTCATCAGTTAATAATGGTAATTGATGACTCATCCTACTTCTCGTCACAACCGGTTTGCAATTCAGTTGGCCACACTTTGTGAAGGGCCCAGTATGATGATGCCCTATCTGCTAATATATTTAGTATGGGCCTAGTGTGCTTTCAATGAATCGCATTATTTTGCCTTTGTGTTTAATTTTGGATTTCTGCTGGATAATTTTATATGCCTTCCACAACTCCCTTGAGAAAATATACCAACTAAATTGCAGTAATCTTCAGTTAAAATGAGCATTGTAAAAAACGGTCTTGATTGTAATAGCAATTGCTTTGTTATAGTTTATTGTAAACCATTGGTGTGCTGAGATTGCGTATTGTTTTGTAAGGTGTATTTGTTTTAACCACCATTCTTTCTCCCCAAATGTATGTCAGGGAAAATTGTGAACTACATCTTAATTGACAAATTTCAAGAGAAGTTTGGATCAGCTGTAAGTCACATGAGCTGCTTTTGTTTTTCTGCTAGTGATGTTTCATTAATAGATAGTTGTACAAACTTTCTTAAAGTACATACAGTACATCTTTATAAAAATAGCAATTCCATTGGTGTGATGTTTGTTTTGAAAAAAAAATTCTGGGGAGTTAGACTTTAATGTAAAGTATGATTTGTATTTGAAATCTAACACAGTTACTTGCACATATCAGTATCATCTCACTCTTGCAGCTGATAACTTCGTAAATCAGATTTCTGACATGGGTTTATGCAGCTCTTATACATTAATGAGCAGATTTTCATGACAAATTATTAATGCACATGTAGACAGATCCGAAACAATAGGTATTTTCATTTGTGGTATAAACACACTAATTGCATTTTATTGATTTAAATTAGTGCACTTTAATTATATTTGGAGAACATGCATGTGAACGCAGTAAAGGGTAGACCCATGTACATTGTGGTTGGTGTTTGGTTCGATGAAATTGCACCCAATGTCCCCATTTTGTGCTCGTCACACATAACATATCAATATGTTAATGTATCATCTGCCACCTATTATTCCTGCACCTCCGATTAGCAAAGATACAAATGAAACCCTTACTGTTTCTGCAATGCCAGTAGCTGTCAAGTGTTTATGCACCACCTTTAACGCGTGACGTGCTCTGGCTTTCGCATTGCTTCATTTCAGATCCAGAACCTGAGTGAGTCATCTGTGATTAGCCTTGAGCTAAATGGAAATAACATTTCCAGATTTGGAAAGCTGTGCTGGCTTCAGGTTGGTAATGTTTCTGCCTGAGCTTTGTCTGCATGATGTTCTGCTTTTGAACGAGTCCCAAAATTACAAAGTTGTTAACGTTGGCGAATCACTTCTGTACACAGGTGTCCACAAAGGAGACTGTTTACCTCTTTGATATCTTGACTCTCGGTTACGAAGCATTCGATTTTGGCCTGCGAAGAATTTTGGAAAATGAGGCAATTTTAAAGGTACGCTTCAAGATTGTTTGTCCGTGGAACATTTAAGTTGTGAGAAATCTGAGCATAAATATTAGACTAAATCTTCAGCGTTGCAATACTTAATCTTCATTGCTTATGCCATACATGCAAAATATCACAATCTTTGCTTTCGTCGCCATAGTTAAAATATGTATATTCCATTTCATATACACTCCCTGGCCTGCTCACCCCATTGGAGCACGTACTTATCTGCAGATAATGGAATAATTTTAAAGTTCAAGAGTCACAAAATACCTAACCTCAAAACTGAATCAAATTTCAGACTATATCAATGGTTTGTGTTCTGAGCAGAAACATATTTCCAAGTACGAACACATAATTAACGAAATATTACTTGGTATTTTGGACACTTTTTTACCCCCTGTATTTTAATATGAAATTTAGGGTGCATCTCATAATCAGGTAGTAGGTGTATATATGTGACCAGATTTATATACAGTAAGCTCTTAATATTAACGGATTTTATAATCGCGGTTTAGCTTATTCGCGATTAATTCTATTGACTTGCTGTTTTACTTTTGAGGGGTTGTATTTTAATATATTCGCGGCCGTAGCAGGCTACGACCCGACAAGTAGTAGTGACATGCGAGTGGCGTACATTATGAGACTGCAAAAGTTGCCCATGTGACACTCTCCTTCAGTCTGCCTTTGTCTGCTACTCTGTTTGCACGCGAGTGCTTTCCTTCACATTTTTGGGGATTTACGTTCTATCGAATAGCTGTTTATTGACATTTGCACTTTAAAATGTTAATATTCATCATTATTTATTGTAACTTAAATAACACTGTATACTATACAATATGTATTCCTTAATATTTACATAGGTTGCATGTTTAAACACTATATGTGTATGTCCCCTAACCATATTTTGCTCAAGCCTTCATTATTAATATTTGAGGATTTAAGTGTTGGCTGTGTTTTCCAGGAGCGTATCCGGCACGAATATTAGGGGTTTATTGTAACTTTATTGATGCCATGCACAAGTTTGGTGTGCACCTTATTCTTCTGAATGTCTTGTAATCTTGAGAATATAGTACGTCTCTGAATTTCACTGCAGATAATTTAATTTTACCTAATTCTCATTCTTAACATATAACTCAGACTCTCTTTGGATTCGAGTTGGTTCATGATATTTTCTAGGTTAACTGCGTTCATTAAATTCTATTGAAAAAGTCACGGGATTATTAAATGACTGGGTATCTTTTTTCCATGATACTGCTGATAAAAACATAATTATCCATTTAAGAGGACATCATGATTTGATATGGCATGTCATATTACGATATCTGAAAAGCTATTCCTCTTAATATCCGTTGACATATGGTAAAGTAATTACCGTAGCTAAGATTTGCCATGCATCATTTTTTTTTAACTGCCATGTGGTGTGCTGTAAGCATGTTTATATCCAGCCATTTCAGCATGACCTACTTTGATCTAAGAGATGTCCCTCTTATGCTGGCAATTATTTTGCTCTCCCTTCTCCATTACCTGCTCTTCAGTCATTCTACCACGAGGTTATATTTTTGGTCTGTATTATCTGGCTCTATTTTCTCAAAGTCAGCCATTAACGGCATTTCAATGATCAATCACTCTGGTTTCACATTAAATCTGTTAGCTCATCAAGTCTGACTTAAGGTTAATCCCTGGGATCGATATGAATTTAAACAGACATGTCAGAATATGCAAATGTGTAATATAATGTGGGCATGTGGTATACAAGTTAAAAACATAGACTTAACACTACAACATGATTTGGTTTTATGGTTTGTATAAAGTAATGGCAACATTTGTATTTTCAGGTGGTTCATGACTGCAGATTTTTGTCTGACTGTCTTTACCACCAATACAAAACATCACTGGCCAATGTCTTTGACACACAGGTGAGTCATTTTACATATGTAATCGATAATGCTAATCTTTTCAACAAGTTGGTAAAAATGTATAACAAAGTACATTGGGTATAATGATTTTCATTTTGTCTTGATAATTAATAAATGCAAATGGAAATACATTTTAAGATTTGTATCTTGTTTTTCTGGAAAAACATTACTGACATTACACCTATTGGTAAACATTGCTGTTACACGTGTTGCATATTTTCTGAATGAGGCCACGTAATATAGATGTTGTGTCAGTGGGGTCATTGCAAAGCATCGGCATGCAAACAAAAATCATACGCTGCGTTTTACAAATTAATATTGCATGCTGTGATGAAATACTGTACGGGTGACATTGCTTCGATTAATTAAAATTACACCAAAATAGGTCTCCTACCTACTTGAATATGCAGATCATGTTGGCTGTGTTCTGCTTGTCTGTTGAAAGGGACTGTGGCTTTGCTGTCTTTGTGAGTAGATTGCAGATGTCATCGTGCGCAAGCAGGAAGCCGGTGGCAAGTGGCCTGACAAATTGAGGCTTCTGCCCGAGTGTTTGTCTCACCATCTCGGACTTCCTGCTGCTGCCTTTCAGACATACAGCGTGGTAAGGGCAAGAATACCACGAACGCATTTGTATTGTGACATAAGTGAAATGCATGCTGTAAATATAATGGCGGCGGCTCGGTTAAACCTTTGAACAAATCATTTGTAATCTTGTCTTATCTCGGAAGTGACATAGGCCTTGAACCTGGATAGTATTTGGATGGGCAACCCCCCCCCCCCTCCATGCTCTCTGCCTTCATTAACCTACACTGATCAGCATGGTGAAATATGGTCAAATAATCCACAAGACCCCATGCGGTGTGGGGAGATCCTCGCCAAGCTGTTGATGCAATAATCTATGGAGGATAAACTATGAAGGGGACAGAGTCCGAAGTAACTTTTGGTTTCCACAAGTCCTTCAAAACATCAGCTATAACCCCACTAAAGCTTGGTTTGGTAGCTCATGTCCCACAAGGAGGTTTTAGCCCCCTCAAAGTTATGGCCATGTTTGACATTCAACCTGAAGCCATTTTGTGGGGTCAACACATCGCACGAGGAGGTAGAGGGTTGCAGAGCTGCATACATAAAGCCAACTACATTATGAACAAGCTCTAGCCATGTCTACTCCTTTAGAAGGAACAATCACTCGAATTGCTTAATGTTTTTGGAAATGTGGCATATATTAAGGTCCACAGCATTACATTAATAGCAAAGCTCTGATGCTTATTTTTGCAAGACTTGTACAGAAGCCCAAACAGCCTATCTGTTTCATAAGTATTTATCGGCCTACTGTCATTCTAAATACAATTTAATATCCTTAGCATCACTCCAAATTGATACACTTCCAAGTTTGTGATCCTACCCCCCTCTACTAAAGGAGATGTGGCTCAGTAAATATTGAATCACTGAGCTTAAATAATTGACCTTGTTTTTCATACCTTATCTGTATCTTCCACCCCACAAATTGTAAGCCACATCTAAATCTTTAAGTGGGAACTTGTGGTTGAGTTGACATGGAAAGACCCATTACCAAAATGGATTATGTTATTGCAAGACTGCGAGGCATGGCAATGGTGTGAGACAGCCTCCATCGATACGGTAATACAGTAATCCCTCGCCACTTCGCGGTTCAAGTTTCGCGGCCTCAGTGCATCGCTGATTTTTCAAAAATATTCATCGAAAAATGAAAATTCAAAAATACCGCCATATCGGCAGCCGTATTGCGGAAAGCAGCGTTGTTTCATCGTGATGCGTGAGAGAAACGGTTTCCCAGGATGCCAGACAGTGAGAAACTCTCTCAGAGGCTTTGTACATACCCACGGGCACTCGGACAAGGCACGTGATTGGTTCCCGGCGCGAGATCGACGAATGAGAGCACCAAATTCCTAGGGGGGCCAATCCTACTTCGCGGATTTTCACCTATCGCGAGGGGTTTTGGTCCCCATTAACCGCAATAAACGAGGGATTACTGTATATCTGATGGGATCATTTCAGGTTAAAATCGTAAACATGACAATTTCATACTGTACTGGACAGGTGAATATTTTTACAGCCTTGTCCCACGTGGTTAAGTTGTGTGGCTTATCCCATAGATGGCAGTGTTGTTCTGCTGTTTGTGTGCGTGGTATCTGTGTCTAAATGTTAATGCACGTGGTTTAATTTATACCGTGAAATGTTCAAACAGGCTTGCAGATGTCAAACAATGAAATCCGCCATTCAAATATGGAAATATTCGACCAAAACATGTTTCTAGTCAGTTACGCTCGTGATTTCTTAAGTGTTTTTGATAATAAATTAGCAACAATAGTGGTACATTGAGGCATCTTGTTTTTCTTACACGTTGACATTTGAAGAAAGAAACCAGTCCTTTCTCAGCCTTGTTTGGCTCCTGAATGCACTCATCCTTTGACAATATTGGAAGTCACAAGACTATCCATACCTGCAGTCTCCCTCCATTGGGAAATGGCTTATTTTTACGCCGAATATTGCTTCGTGTTGCACACGGTGAACACACATTGCAGAGGTTGCAACAGTGCTCTTAATGTAAATGCTTGTGTTTTGTTTTGTCATAAGGATGATGTAATTTTATATCCGAAGATTAAGTTTTAACCTTCTAAGACGTGTGTATCATGTATTATTTCCCTTCTACGTGACTTTACCGAAAGAACCAAGAATATAAGTTTTAACCTCGTTCAACAAAGTTTAAATTTAATCTAGGTCTGTGGTTTTTCAAAACGGAATTTGTTTTCATGATGCGTTTTTATATAATATCCCGTGTCAAAACTGTCATTTAAATGTTTATATAGTGTATTGCAAATTACCATTCACATGTGTTGAAGAGAAGAATACATTGGTGAATGGGGCAACAGAAATAGCTAATGACTTGAAGAAGCACAATTGAAATATGTTTAATGATTTGCCTGAACGAGTAAAAGAAAACGAGAAGTCGGGATCTGTGGCAAAGTGGTTAAAACGGTGCCATATGAACCCGACTACCTGAGTTGGATTTCCTGCCACAGCTTTCATCACTGGCGAGCAATATCTAAACCGGTAAAGGGCCCCCCCTTCACTTTACCAATCTGCATGGATCAGCGTGCAGATGTGTGGTCAAACATCCCCCTCGATTAACACGGCTTGGAGAGGCCTTCGTCCCGTAATGGGTCGACAACGGGCTGTATTAATATATTGTTCATCGTAAAGAGGAAGAATACTTTGAATGAAAGGCATACAGAATGACTGACCTTGATGTTTAAGGGTGAAAAGGGATGTGCACATCAATTTTAGTGCCTTTCAGTATACACACACATGGCCATGCCTCATTAATACACAGAATCCTAATAATAATTGGCACCTTTTAACTTTCGTTTTCTTCTGTCTCACTGTATATTTGTCCCTTTTGTGACAATTCTGCTTTCTTGGCAACGAGCGCTACACCGCCGGCGCACCGTCTTCCAATAGGCTTCCTAAGACGTGTGTATCATGTGTCGTTCATTTCTCGTACAGCAACAGATTTGCGCAAAAAAAGCTTTGTGCGAGGCTGCCTGTTTCGGACAGCAAAGCTCTGTAGTGACTCATTCCTCCGCTGCCGTTTGACTTGCACGAAGCGCAGGAACGCTCCGACTACTGCAATTGACACATCCAAGGACCCGTAAACAATACTGGAGCGCGTCTTGCGCAATGTTTATTTTAAAGTCTCGTTTTTAAACGTGTAATATTGAGCGTCTACGTTTCATAGGATTTTCATTTTTGTTCCATTATCTTTTGATGTGTACACGTGGATTTGTAGTTATTTGTACCTTTTAGTTAAAAGAGAAATAAATACACACAAACACACTCGCTGAAAACCAGTCCGTGCGCGGTGTAATGGACACGCTAAATAATGCATCCCCTATATGGCATGCATAGAGCGCATGGCGCTCTGCAACAAAAGTGTGTGTTTTTGGTGCATTTGTATATTTGCCCCCAAGATGCTGAATGGCAGCTGCGCCGTGTAAACATTGCATGCTTTTCTGCTATATTGCTGGGCACTCGCTGAGGCTTTTGTAGCCTTTGCTTTTCAGCTGGTGGACCTTTAGAGGCAGCCAATCTCAAACAGAGCAGCCCAGGGGGGGGGGGGCGGTGGGGGGGGGGGTGAATTTGACTGCTCGGGCCCCCGTCAGCCCATTGCCGCAGTGGCAGAACCGAAGTTTAATTTATTTCCTTTATTATTATAGATCCATGATGCCATTACGAGATTCACCCGCATGCATTAGTGTGCTGGGGGGGGAAGAAGAGCTTCCCCCACAAAATTAACGATGGCGAAAAGGGCCGTCGGGTTAATACGTGTTTTTAGAATTCCTACTGATCGGAAGAGGAAACAATATCTGGCATCCTCTGCAGCGCTTTGATTAGGGATATCTCTTTGATGCAGGAATGTTATTGAAGCGTACACAAGAGCGGTTTGCAAAAAATAATCTAAGTTATTCAGTAGCCGTCCCCTTTGTGACATTTAAAAAATGTAATTATGTTCAACAGTTGCATTACATTTTCATGATGACTCGTGAAAGTAAATGTCCTTGGTTGGATAGTTCAAAAGCAAATATGATGAGTGGTCAGAAATGTTTGAGTAAGGCATTTTAAAGATACGTAGCCTCACAATGATTTCGTCTCTTGCTTTTTTAGTGATGGAAACCCTAATTTAAATGCACGTATGGTTTCTTACATGCAGGCATAACACCGTAAGCTATCTGTGGACCCATCGTAACTATGCACTTAGGCCTCTATGCCCATAAAGGACCTGGTCATGACAGTCATTTGCAAGCTTTACGTTGTTTATAAAAAAAATTCCATTCAAAGTTAACCTCGAAATAGAGTTTGTGTGCCCTCGTAAATAGTTATGCAGTTGATGTTGATTAACCTCCTCGCTCTTTATAAAGGATGCACTGATGAACTCCACCTTGATTCGCCATCAGTCGGTGTCTATTTTGACAGTTCGCATGCCAAATGTTGGTCCAAGGCATTCATATAATTACTGGTAATTTTTCACGCAACTCGCATCCGTTCTAATGGCCACACTTGATACGCGCGCCCTATGAGCACCCCTATTCACTCATTTGGCTGATTAAGGTGATGCCGATCATTTCACATTGAATGAATGACTGTGTGAGTGAACCTGCCCTTGAGTGATGAATGAAGACTTTGCTTACCTATTATCTAGAACCAGCCAAACCATTACATATCATGCTTTTTTGTATATGGCATCATCGATATCTCTTGTGCGGTATAGGCCTGCGTTTGATTTCTTGTTTAAATGAAGTAAGTGTACCTTTTCCCATTTATATGGTGCACATTTCCACAAATATACAATGTGCATATTTGCACATGCAGAAAGTGGTTGAGCGGCAGAGGGAGGAATAGGTAATTGAAATGCATATTTATGGGACCACAAAGCACATAAACCATTACCAAGGCTGCTGGAATCACATTGCCCCGTGGTAGTATGTTGACAACTGTCTACCTGTTCATTATAGTGGTAGTGCCTGGCTCGTAATTATTGTGACTGGTTTATTGTTCTATGTTGAGTTGACGTTACTTCATTTGTGAAGAGTACGAATGCACGTATACGTGAGCAGCAATAAAAAATATATATAGAGAATGAAATTCAGTACTGCACCTGGAAAAGTTACTTACCGAATATTGGTCTCGTAAAATATATGGTCAAATAAAGTGATAACACATTGTGACTCAATGTAAACAAATTCCCTCCAGAGAGAGTTTAAAACATGAATTTACCCGTAAAATAATTTTCACTCATTTTTATTTCGATTTAAAGCTTTCGTGACTGCAGGGATTCATCTTCTTGGTTTTTTCGGTAAAGTCACGTAGAAGGGAAGTAATAAAATAATAAAAATAAAACATAATAAAACAATTCTCACGACGTTTCGGCCACAACGCAAGCAGCCGTCCTCAGGTGAAAACCAGGTCTGTCGAGGCGACAGCGTCATTCAGGGCCTTTCAAATGTGTCTCATGGCGCTATGGACGAAAGGACAGATAATATACGAATAGGTAAAATTTTGTTTCAGTCATTGACTTGACTAAAACATGATTCCATGATGGTACATTGTACAGACCTTTATCTATACACTGCTGAATAAAGGCCTCCCAATGCTTTTCAGTCATGGGGATTTGATTATACTTCACAATGCTGGTCAGGATCTGTTAGTGTAGACGGTGCCTCGAACTGGTTCAGATATCGCTTGACGCTGGTGTCACCTGTGGCCTGGAATGGATAACGTGTTCAGTGTGCTAACCACTGCACATGAAATCGCGTCAGTAATAATAACATAGATCATGAAACACAATCACGATGGTTGTTTGCGACACTGAGGAGGATAACATCCCAAACCTTAATTTAACAGATGGACGCAAATATTAACCGCCATGAGTAAACTATCCGCTGGCAATTTATAGCTGCATCCTTGGGGACTTTAATCTAATATAACATATTGCGTTGTACAAAATACTTAATGAATATATTACCGTGAGCGCAGGCCATGCAAAACAATTTGACGATGCCTGCGTGCGTGGTTTTTTTTGCCCATTGCTTGCGTGCATTTTTGTTAATTTATGGGACCCTTTTTTCCAATATGAAGATGAAAAAATAATATGGTTTATCGTCTCCGGCAAGTGGATGAAGCCTATTCATTTTTCCCAGAATCTTTGTTATTCGGGCTCTGCAATCATCTGGGTGCGCTCTTAAATGCATTTTGGCTGTCTTTTAAATGAAAACAATAAACAAACGATGCTCTCTGTGGCTCTTGCTTGCATTCTACACACTCACTGTGCCCCTCTGGGCAATAGATACAACACTGACCAGTGCTTTGTTATTGTGCGCTACTGGCATGTGGAAGGGGGTACTGTGTGATAAGCTGTACGTGCGCGTGAAAGCATGCCCCATACTTATGAGCACTGCTGGTGGTGTGGGCAGATCGCCATCAATATTCAAGTAGAACAGCAACTGTTTTGATGCCAAATACTTAAAAAGTGGAGTGATCACCTGCTATGCCCTCCCTTCCACTAATGTTACACTTCATAATTAAGGGCAGTGCTACGAAGTTTGTTGATGTAATGCACGTTTATGATGGAAAATATATGTCCCCTGACTTCTCAAACCTTCACTGACCATAATAGTCAATGAAGTATGGTAAAATAACCTCCGGCCCACACAGTGTGGCAATGCCCCCTCATCCAGCAGTTAATTGACAAGGGCTGTAGGTGTTTAAAATAACGTAAAGGTGCAGCCCTGCAATTCCTTACTCATGCCCTACGCACAGAAGGGCCTCTACCAGAGCTAGTTCTAGAGAGCCCCTCAAGCAGGTTTGGGGCCTACTCGGATTGTAAATGTTGTGGATTTGCTCTCCAACACACCGTTGTGCTGTACTCGTAACGAATCTGCGTGTTCTGGTTTCGTGACGAACCCTTTCTAATTGGCTGTGTTCGCGTGGTTTGCGGCGGCTTTAAAGACGCATTTATATTTATGCGATCTCACCCAAAAAAAACTATATTATTGCCTACTCTTCCTCGCTACGCAGGAATCTTGGAAGAAAAGTCAAGTGTCCGCAGTTGTATCTGTAGATTAATAAAAATCTTCTTGCGATGTTGTGAACTGGTCTTCAGGGCATGAGATGTAATCAAAGAAATGTATGCCGACATTCATAGGTGCAACGTGATGAAATATTGTGTGGCGGGAGTAGATGGGCGACACTGGTTCGTCGGCGCTACGCCTCCTTGGGTACAATTTGTCTCGGGGTTTTGCTTTTTAAATCCTTTATATTAAGTTCGCTTGCTTGCTTACGACCGTGCAAATCTTTCGGTCGTTTTTTAACCCACTTCCCGTGATCCAATCGAGCTGACGTTTTGCACACAGACTCGTTGTGCGTGACAATGTATTTTCGTGAATTTTTTGTTTCCAAAATTTTACACTTTTTAGGAAAAAATAAAAATTTTTTAATTACCAATTGCTTAATGGTGGCAGGCATTCATCTGACCCATAGGTGGCAGCCATCTCAAGCCAGAGGACGAGAGGACTCTAGCCACCATGCATATAAAGGATTTATAGTGAAAAACTTTGTTTTTACGGGTTAATTTTTTGCTCGTGACCCAGGCCAGCGCGACGGTGTGGACGATGCGCCCCAGCCACTCGGCACTCCTCCATCTGGCTGCTCGACACATGCCTGAACTGCTGGCGCTCCGCACGGTGTTGCTCGACAAGCTGATGGTGCCCTTTACAATACATGTCGGTCACAGCCTCGACATTTACCGTGCCCAGCCAGACCACGTGCTGTGCCAAGTGAAGGTACTTGCATGCAAGTTTTGCATCTCTGTCAATCGTCGTCGGTTGTCGTTGCCTCGTTTTGTGTGTATGGGCGTGCGTTCACGTGCGTTTGGGTTGCATTCTTGAAAAACCCGAATGTGAAGTGAAAAATCGTATATTGCAGTAAACGTATTAATATTCGTGGGGAATGCATTCCTGAAAAATGGGCGCGAATATTTAATCCGTGAATGTTAAGCTTATCAGGGCAATAGGGTTAGGGGACAAACGTTTATTGTGTTTAAACATACAACCTCTGGTATATAACAATGGATACATATACTGTATAGTACTATTGTGTTATTTAACTGACATTTAATAATGATGAGGAATATAGGTTTAAGGGTAATAAACATTACTTTTATATATAAATACATACATACATTGTATTATATTGTGTTATTAAACTTGCCTTGAATAATGATGCACACAAACGTTACAGATGCAAATATGAATAGATAATTGAATATACAATTCTAGATTTGAAGCTTTCGTGACTGCAAGGATTCATACTCTTAGGTTTTTTCGGTAAAGTCACGTAGGTAAGAAATAAAAAATAAAAATAATAGAAATAATAGAAATAAAATAAAAAAATCATGATTTATAATTTTATTTCTATTCATGATTTATTTTCTATTATTTCTATTATTTGTATTATTTATTTTTTACCTATGTGACTTTACGGATAAAACCTAAGAGTATGAATATTATACAGTATATGCAAGCTTAACATTTAATGATGATTATAAAAGAAAGGATTCGCGTGTAAACAGTGTGGCAGACGGAGAGGTAGAGCATCGCGTGGGTACCGCCCTGGTCCCACCCTTTACAATGCTCCCATGCACCACAACTCCTTGTTGGGTTAGGAGCATGGTACGGCCACGCATATTTAAACAACCCCGCGAATTTCAAATAACACTGCACTATTTTTTTCCAATTACTGAAAACCGTGGTCATAATGCCCGCGAATTATTAAGGGTTTGCTGTACACCGAAACATTTTCCCATAAGGTCCCATTATAGCCTAAGATGCATACCTAAAAAAATATATTTTCTGACCTAAAACTTACTAAACTTACACTTTGCAACACAACTAAGATATGTTCATGCATAAATATTGAGAATAAGTGGACGGATAATTAAAAACAAATACTGTACGTTGTTATTCACTCACCAGGAACTGCTGCACGGCGTGCGAGGTGATGCTTCGCCGAAGGCGGTGGAGGGGTCACTGGGAGGGTTAGGGGGGAAAGGGCATCAGGGAGCTTATTCCTCTCCCTGCGTAATAACGAATAAAACGAGATGTAAACCGTAAAAAAAAAAAAGTCTTAAATTATGACCGACGTAATAACGAATCGTCGTAAATAGAATTCAGTGAAAGTTGGCGCCTGGATGCTGTGCTAAATTATCTTGAAGTAAGTGTATGTCTTGGAGGCCTTTTTAAATACAGGTATGATGAAGGGTTGTGATTAGAAGGCCTGTGACATGTGTAGCCCCTGTCTGCATGAAATAGTTGCCAGATATCCGTGCTTGAACCACAAATGCGCTTCCCTCTGTATTTAGCTAAATGAAATTAAATGCGTAATTTTGGACTGCTAGGACAAGTTGGTTTGGGGCAGGGGCACGTCGTTAGAAGGGACAATGGCTGACCGGTGGTGGAGAATAATGATGCGGTGGCAGCCCAAGGGGAGGGGAATGCACTCAAGCCAAGGGGATATCCAATGTGGAGATGGAGCGATGAAATTGGGTCGTGTGCAAGTGTCCAGTGGATTGTACGATGGGAGCATGACAGATTGCGATGATTTTGGGAAGCCTTCATCCAGCAGTGGATTGATCATGGTTGGCATTGATCTAGACATCAGCACGCGCGTCTTAATTACGTTTGAGTCGAGAGTTTGTTCCATGTACGTTCCAAATATCGCATTAATGACCATGGTTAGGGATGGGTTTTGTGCACTTTACAGCTACAGTATTAGCAGACAATTATAATTTTGAGGCCTTTCTGTATTTTGCTAGTAGTTCATTTATTATTTTTCAAAGTGCATTTATTAGGTATAGCCCTGTGAGCCATTCGGCTCTTGAATCGGGTGCAACCGCAACAAGCAAAAAAACCAAAACATGAACAAGAAAACATCTTAAAGTGACTATGTGCAAACAGAAAATCCAAGAAAAGACAGCAAAATATTGCAGAAAAAATCACTGTACACCAACCCTGTGCAGATATCCCAGTGGGATGCAAGTCAAACAACAACCACAAGACAACTTAGATTAAGGCAATCCGTCTAACTCTGTACTACAACAAACAAACATGGCCAAACCAAAAAACTTTTCGAAAATCACCAAAATAAAGCCATAAAAGCAATGAAACAGTGATCATAGGAACTGTGACCGAATTTTCACAATAAACGACGTAAACAACATGTACCACCAAACTCTGCAGCCATAGCTGGCTGCATGAGTCACTCCACAACAGTAGGAGCATCAGTCGGAGTATCAACATTTTTCAATGCACCTTTAAGATCAGCGCAGTAAATCAAAACACAGATCATACTTTGCATACTTTGTGCATAACACATGGATTCATGACAGGGAGATCAATAGATGTATTCAGTTGTGTATTCTCTTTGATGTATTGCATAAACCACTTTGAAAGGGTAGAGAGAGGTGAACTTTAGCTGTTACGTAAGCGATGGGTGTTTGAGGCAGGATTAATGTCCGTGTTACTCTATTGGTCAGAGAGGTTCGGACTTTTGTTAAACAACTAGAAAATAATTGTCTAGCCTTTGAATTAATCCTTTTTTAATTTCAACATAGTTTCTCATTTCATCTGTATTGCGAGTGTAGTCAATATTATTATCGGCCTGTACTTTATTTCTATTGGATTTTGTCCATGTTTGGGATTGTAGTTTTTTGTCATTTACAGTGCTTTAAGCCATTTCATAATCAGATTGAGAATCGCTATTTTGAGTGGAGGAATCCGATGAGCTATGAAGCTCTTTGTTACAGATGTCCAGTAGGGCCAGAAATGTGCATTATAAATTAAAGATGTTTATTGGTTTATGGATGGTGGTAGGAATTTAATGGAGGAATAGGACAAGTAACTTGGAAGTTTGGAATCTAAGTTGGCCAGAAAGTAGCTGAGATGTTATTATGAAGAGGAGGGTGCTATGTAGGGCAATTAAATTCAAGATTTATGAGTTCATAATAGTGCAGTGTGAAAACCACTGTGCCACCACTCCACCTCATTAGTCGGTGTCGTATAATTCTCGATTTGAAGTTTTCGTAACTGCAAGGATCCATACTCTTTGGTTCTTTCGGTAAAGTCACGTAGGTGAAAATGATGACGGAAGCTTGTGTTGCTTCCGAAACATCGTGATTTAATTTCGTTATTTCTATTCTATTTAACTTTTTTTTATTTTTTTATTTTCACCAGTGTAGTATAGTTGTGTAGTTTTAGTGTGTGTGTTTTTGTTTTCCTGTATCATGGACAATGTGCGCGCGTGAGAATAAGACGACGTGCTGTTATGTTTGTGGGGATGGATCGCGAAGTTTAGGGGAATCCCACGTGTGAAAGAAGACCAAAGAGAGCCGGCACTAAATTGTGAAACCATACGGTTCGCTGAGGAAACCTCAGCGAAGATGTTACTCGGCTTTAGGTTGTGGCCAAGTGCAGAATCATACGACGAGGTTGTTTCATGAACAGTTAAAGTAATTGCGTGAATAAATAAAAATGATAGGTAGACATTGTGAAAAGATTGTCTGAAACTGTAAATCTAGTGGAAATTAGCATGTAATCAAGTTGTAATAAATTGGTATGTTAATATTACATAATTGATATTTGGCCATTCTATGCAAAAGTGGGCCATAATGTGGCAATCTTTTAGTCATACGATGGGATATACATTACCGATACAAATAGTTCCTCCTGGTTAAAAACAGCTGGTCAGCTGGATTGCATTGTGCGCGTACAAATATGTGGTGGCTCGCTCACATGCCTGCATGCTCTGCGCGTGGTGCAAAGGTGCAGAGATTGCTCATATGCTGGCCCACACACTGTTGCGTGTGCATGCATGCGGACACACGCACGTAGGTGCACTTAAAAAGCCTTGCTTCAATTACTCCCACGCACACACACACGCACATCAGATTGCCTTAAGTTAACTTTACATGAAGCCATGCATAATGGAATAGCTGCTATTCGAGTTAAACATTTTATGTAACCAATAAGGTGCCCTTTTACCCTCGTTATAATGCTCACATCTGTATGGATGAGATGTAAGCCGTACAATGATAGACTGGTGTAAGGCTATCCAGAGCAGTTCTGCGTGAGGATTATTGAAAATAAAAGGTAAAAGTGCAGCCCTGTACTTGCTTGCTCATGCCACTGGTCCGTGGAAGGGCCTTGATAAAGAGGGAGCTCTAAAGAGCCCCTCTGCAGTCTACATTTACCTACTCTTACAAATGTACCCTCTGTAGAGTTATACTGGTAGGAATCTCCTGGTTACACCAGCCCACAGGGGATTATTGAGTCCGTCATGCAGGGAGGGGCTGGGAGGGGAGGGTGGGGAGGGGCTGGGTGAGGAGAGGAGGGGCTGGGTGGGGAGGGCAGGGGCTGGGTGGGGAGGGGCTGGGTGGAGGGGTGGGGCTGGGTGGGGAGGGGCTGGTCACCCCGTGGTGCCCTTATAAAACTCAACGTTTAACCTCCTCACGCCGGCTTGTACCCGCCCTCACAGTCGGGCATATTTGCGGAATACACCACGCCGCCGTTGACCCTGGCAATTGACCGAGCAACCCAACGTTCCTACCAGCTCCCTCCGCAGGAATGTGTCATCGGTAAGCTGCCATAATAAAACGAAGAGACAATTGCGTCGTCGAGTTTGCGTTGACCAGCCCTCGCTGAGCAGCATTGTGGGAATACCCACACTTTAACCCCACCAGCATGCGCGACCTGCCGAGCAACTGACTGGTGTGTACCCCGTTTCTACAGCTGGGTGGATAGAGAAGTGGAGAGGGGGGTATTTAAGAAACATGTCCCATTGTTTGAACTGCCATGCCAGGAGATCAAACCAGCAACCTCTGGAATGCAAAGTCCAGTGTGGTAACAATTACACCACAGCAGCATCCATTGAAAATGAAAGAAATTGATAAATGGTTCCGCAGGAGCTGACACCACTCCCATGTACCAGAAAATGCACACGTGTTCCATAATCGAGCTGTCTTTTGCAAGGCTATTGTGGGCAACTCGTGACTAAACATGGCCATTGTAGTGCTGCTGCATTTAGTAATTGCTGTGCACTCAGGAGCAATATCAATAATACAAACTACGGCAAATGGGACAGAAATTATGTAATCATAAAAAGCATAACTGTGCTATATTTAGACATATTTTGCAACACAGTGCTTTTAAAGATAATTTACAGGCCTTTGTCAATTCACTGCTGGATGAAGTCCTCGCCGTGTCGGTCGCGGGCATTATTTGACCATACTTCACTACGCTGGTCAATGAGAGTTGGTGAAGGCGACTTTAGGATGTGAACATTTTCTTAATTTTATTGTTACAGCTTACCCACATTCGGACCATCAGTTGGCACTTAATCATTTTCATGGGCCACGTGTAGAATGTTTTGGGCGACGTGTGGCTGCCTTGTGATTAAAGGCTCTACCCCACTTCCCTCCAGTCCTTCCAGCCATACGCATTAACGGCATGGCTTGAGATTTAAGTGGCAGACCAGTGACACATTTTCTAATTACAACACGGCCATAAGATTGTGCAGATGGTAATAGCGCCTCGGAATGTACCGCTAAACCCTGCTGGGAATGGGTGTTGCGCAAGCAGCCTGCAACTGGGGCCCGTGGCGCCCGCACACATGCTTTGCGGACATCGTTTGAGTGGCATTTGCTCTAAAGCAGGGGTCCTCAAACTTTTTAAACAGGGGGCCAGTTCACTGTCCCTCAGACCGTTGGAGGGCCGGACTATAGTTAAAAAAAAAACTATGAACAAATTCCTATGCACACTGCATATATCTTATTTTGAAGTGAAGAAACAAAACGGGTACAAATACAATATTTAAAATAAAGAACAAGTAAAGTTAAATCAACAAACTTGCCAGTATTTCAATGGGAACTATGGGCCTGCTTGTGGCTAATGAGATGGTCAATGTCCGGTTCCATATTTGTCACTGCTAGTCGTAACAAGTGATGCAAGTGTGCATCCGTTAGTCTAGATCTGGTTGGAGATTTCAAATGTTTAATTCTGGAAAAAGTCTGTTCACAGACATAAGTGCTGCCAAAGATGGTTGCCATTTTGAGTGCATGGTTCCTGAGATGAGGATATGTCTCAGAGGGGAGAGATGCATTGAAATTATGAAGGCTGCTTGACATGAATGCGTCTTTCAGAGAGTCACAATTCTGCAGTTCAGCCAGTTCCATTTGGTAAATTGTATCCACATTTTCAATGTCAATAGAAAATGGATTACGGAAAAGCTGTATGTCCTGTTCATGGAGATGAAGCTCTTTAAATCCAAATTGGAACTCCTTTTGCATTTTTTCCAGTGAATCCACACATGTTTTGTTTGGGAATGCAACCAATGGTTTTTCCGCTAACAGATTTTGAGTTGTGGGGAGATGGCAGAAGTTTTCCTCCTTCACTTGTTTGATGAGGAGGCCTAATTTTACTTCAAATGCTTTGACATGTGATTGCATATCACAGATGAGCTTCCCCTTTCCTTGAAGTTGCACATTGAAACTGTTGAGTAGCTCTGTTACATCTGTCAGAAAGGCAATGTGCCATTTTTATTCTGCATCATTGAGCTCTGGTACTTCTTTGTTTTTTTAAAGCAGAAAAGCTGTAATCTGTGGAAGTAAGTCATAGAAACGTTTCAAAACTCTCCCTCGACTCAGCCAACGGACTTCTGTGTGATACAAAACATCTTCATAGTCAACATTTAGCTCAGACAGAAATTCCTGAAATTGTCTGTGGTTTAGTGCATGAGCTCTAATGAAGTTAACACAAGATACCACAATTTTCATAACAGAGTCCCACTTCAGTGATTTACTACACAGCGCTTGTTGGTGGATGAGGCAATGTATGGCTATTGGATGAGAATGGTTATGTTTGTCCATCTCTTGGTTAATGCTAGCAATTACTCCTTTCTTAGACCCCACCATGCTAGGAGCACCATCAGTTGTCACACTGGCTAGTTTAGCCCAGTTCAGCTCCAAACTATTCACAGTTTGGCAAACTTTTTCATAGATATCCTCTCTTCTTGGTTCTTTCGGTAAAGTCACGTAGAAGGGAAGTAATAAAATAATACAAATAAAACATAATAAAATAATTTGCATATCAAGAGGAATTTAGCATATTTATGGGAAATGCAGGAATGTGATTAGTACTACATATGCAGCACGGGCATATGTAGTACTAATCACATTCCTGCATTTCCCATAAATATGCTAAATTCCTCTTGATATGCAAATTATTTTGTCAAGGCGCTCTTTCCCCCGTTTCCAACCCAGCTTATATATGCTCCAAGCTCGTGTGCTGTTTCATTCAGACGCTGTCTCCCCGACAGACCTGGTTTTCACCTGAGGACGGCTGCTTGCGTTGTGGCCGAAACGTCGTGAGAATTATTTTATTATGTTTTATTATTTTATTATTTCCCTTCTATGTGACTTTACCGAAAAAACCAAGAAGATGAATCCCTGCAGTCACGAAAGCTTTAAATCGAAAGATATCCTCTCCTGTAGATGTTCCTTTGATGCTTTGCAGTGCAGCAAGCTCTTCTGTGACTTCGAAATAGTCATTCGTCCCACGAATAAAAATTAGAAGTTGTGCAGAATCACGAACATTATTGCTTTCGTCGAGTGCCGAGGAAAAATAGGAAAGTTTTTTTGTGGAGTTTTGCAAATGCTGATGCAAATTGTCTCCCATTTCTTCAATCCTCCGTGTAATTGTAGGTCCTAAAAGACTCACTGTACTAAATAAATCGGCCTTCTCTGGACACATCTCTTTGGCAACAGAAAGAAGGCATTCTTTAATAAATTCTCCCTCCAGGAATGGTCTGCCAGTGCACGCTATTAGCTTGGCAACTTGAAAACTTGCTCGCAGTGATGAAATATTTATCTGCTTCTGCTTCACAAAAGTATTTTACTGAGTTGTTAATGTATTTTTCAGTTTTAATATTTTATCTTTTCTCACTTCTCCGACCAAACAATCATATTTATCTTTATGTTGAGTTTCATAGTGTCGACGTAAATTGTATTCTTTGAACACAGACACTATATTCTGGCATATCAGACACACAGCTCTTTCCTTGTACTGCATGAAAAAGTAATCATAAGTCCACTGTTATTTGAATATCCTACACTCCGAGTCAATTTTTCTCTTTCTTGACATCATTGTTTCCTAGGGAGTCAAAATTGCTATTAGTAAAATACCAATATATATAGTGCTACAAAAACAATATACCAGCAATAACTTTGCCCACACAGAGACATCCAGACTGCACTGCCCATCAATGCAGTCTGATTGGGGGAACTCCGCCCCCTCTCTCTCTTCCACCAATGACCGTCCTTCTCATGTAGAAAAAAAGTAACAGACAGGCAGCGGCGGAAAAAACACCCGGCGGGCCGGATAAATATCCTCGGCGGGCCGCATGTGGCCCGCGGGCCGTAGTTTGAGGACCCCTGCTCTAAAGCGTCTCATTCGGCCCAATTTCTGGACAAAGAATCACTCGTCCTTTGCTTTTTGGTCATCATTAGGTAATGCTATGCCTTATGTATGCATTGCAGAGTTTGACATTTTCTGAGTAGAATGTGATATTCATAAGCATCTGCATTGGTTTTTACAAGCAACCGGTGCTTGTAAGTTACATTCTCGACTGTCATATTGCACGAGCACTTTGATTTGTTGCGTGTATTGAGTTATAAAACCTCCCCTCCACATTCTCCTTTCCACTTCTATTACCCTCCTGCCTCTTTATAGTAATAAAAAAATGTAAGGCTTCTAAGCTATTGCGAATTTAGATAATTGCAATTTTTTTTTAATCATACGATGCATGTCCTGCATACGTAACGTCGACATATTTTTTGTTTAAAGAAGCACATCACAATGAGGGCTGGTTTATCATGTAGAAATACACACCTACATGATGGTCGTTATTCGTAGCCCAAAGCACTATAGAGGCATGAGGCTATGTTGCTATGTGTGCGTCTTTATTTCCGGTTTGTCCCGTGACCGAGTGAATGGTTATTGCCACGGTGGTCAAGTGCCGTCATGCCTCCTACGCCAGGTGCACGGTTATTGCCGGGGAGATCTCCGCATCGCCAAATGGAATCCAATGATTTGGGAGACGTGGGTTGGTGAATCACTGACAGGCGTGAGACTTTGAAACCCACTGGGCTGTGAAGTGGCCTGTGGATGCGGGTTTGTAATTACGTCTGGACCCTTGAATGGTATACTCCTGGCAAAAAAAAACACAAACAATGTATCTAATTGCATTGGTTTCTCCCCCTGCATGCAAAACATTCCTTAAAGTGGAATTGACAAAATTTACAAATGCAGGACCCTCTTGAAAAAAGATTATTGAGACTATTTACGCCTTCCTGGATTAATGAATGGCATCATTGTAATATTATTTTGAAATAGCTTAATTTCAGCATCTTAATTTGGAATCCAACTTGTTAATGTGACTGAAAGGTTTCAGCACTTCACTATTCAAAGCTCACCTCTAGCCCCTCCCCGCCACACTTTGTGCCATCTCCTCCTGACACGTTGCTTTCACCACGATGTCACGGGATGAAGAAATTCCATACTCAACTCTGTAGCTAGCAGCGTATCACCATGTGGCAGACATGAACCCTGGTTTAATCGTGGATTTAAACATAGGAGATCAGCGGATCCTGGCTCAATGCATCAGACATGAGCTGCCCGGCAACCTTGTACCGTGGGACCTTCACATTGAACATAAACGCTACCTCCTGTGCTGTGGATTTCATCATATGTCCAAATGAAAGAATGTGTCCTCAGGGGTGTTGACAGAATGAAAGGTGGGGAGTCCAAAGCCGCCATGCATTATGGGTGGTGGCGGCAACCTTAAGAGGATTTTTTTTACATCGGAGAGATTGACTGCGATTGATTGATTGATTGGTATTTGAACAAGACAGCTAAATCATGGGATAAATTAAATGATTGAAGGACATTTTATTGCATCCGGAGGAAATGTGCTTATATGAAGTGCATTTTGGGGAAGTAGTTATTGATATTTGAGTTGAGACCAAACATTCATTTAATCAGTGATCCTGTAGCATCATTTCAGGACTAGGCCATGTTGTACTGGTGTTAAAGACAAATTACGTGCTACCAGTAAAGTCACGTATAAAGAGAAAATAATAAATTAAATACTAGCATACGACGTTTCGATTGCAACACAAATCTAAGTATACTAGATTTGTGTTTCTATTTCATTTATACCTAATGATGATTGCTTGTGTTGCAATCGAAACGTCGTATGCTAGTATTTAATTTATTATTTTCTCTTTATACGTGACTTTACCGAAAGAACCAAAGAGTAATTCCTGCAGTTACGAAAGCTCCAAATTAAGTACGTGCTACCATTTTATAACTGATATTTAATTGTAACCAGCATTCTTCTAGAAAATCCACACTGTCAAATATTTCACAATATATTTTTCAGGTTAATCCACTCTACCTGAATTTCCCTGCCGTGCCATGTCAGTCATGGGTTTTGTTTGACCATACTTCACCATGCTGACCAGTACAGGTGTGTGTGGTGGTGGTGGAGAGTGGTACACGTTTAGATATCTCTCGTCACTTATGTTGCCATGGCTGAGAATCGAACCCGTGGATCAAAATACACGTACGGCCCTTTTATATTGTAGGATGGTCTCATATGAATTACAATGTGTTCATAATGACGATTCTATGTTGTGATTGTATTCGTGTTAAATTGTCACTGCCGGTAGGCATCTAATTTCCTCTTGCTTGCAGCACCCAATTTTGCTGAAGTCAAAATATGACTTGTCCCATTCCCTCATTCAACACGGGAGGCCCTGCCAGTAATAATAATCAGAGCACCGTGCGATTTGGATTTAATTGATGGACCTGCGTGTTAATGAGTCTGTCTGTTTGCTTTGCCCCCCCCCCCCCGCCTCCTTTAGCGTGACAGCCTGGAGCTGCCCCAGTATTTGCTGTCCCATCTGCCTGAAGAAAACTGGGCCAAGAATGGGAAGTGATAAGCACAGGAATTGGTTGGACTGAGCAGTCTGCAACTTTGTAAGCGAGCTGCGCTGTGCAGTCCGCCCTGTACGAGTCGTCATAAGGAAGGAGTGAAGATAAATGTTTCTCGGCCAGGGTACTGGATAATTTATCCTGATACTGTAAACGCATATGCATCACTTAAACAATAGCATAGGACTGCCATCTTGCAACCGACAGTTACAACTCAAAATAACCATGAACCTTTCGATTTAAAGCTTTCGTGACTGCAGAGATTCATCTTCTTGGTTCTTTCGGTAAAGTCATGTAGAAGGGAAGTAATAAAATAATAAAAATAAAACATAATAAAATAATTCTCACGACGTTTCGGCCACAACGCGCAAGCAGCCGTCCTCAGGTGAAGACCAGGTCTGTCGGGGAGACAGCGTCTGAATGAACACATCCTCTATGAATATACAAACAGCTCTCGGCAGTTTCTGAAGAAGCACATTGGCGGCCCTCTTGTCTTCAATCACCATCAAAATAGATTTGAGCAAATGTGACCGTGTGACAGGCAGCATTGATACAGATAGACATTCGTGGATCGAGCGGCTAAAGTATAATCATAATCAACGTTTTTGGGTTTAGATCGCGTTTATTTATAAATGTGTCATAACCCTCCACCACCCGACACGGCCAATCAGTAAAAATGTGTCACGTTGACAAAGACAAATAGTTCACTGCTTTAGCCCACCGGTGTGTTGAAGCCACAACATTTACAATTTGAGTACTTGAAGCCACAACATTTACAACACACCGGTGGGCTAAAGCAGTGAACTATTTGTCTTTGTCAACGTGACACATTTTTTTTACTGATTGGCCGTGTCGGGTGGTGGAGGGTTACGACACATTTATAAATAAACGCGATCTAAACCCAAAAACGTTGATTATGAATAACATTGGTCGCGAAAGCCTACGTGTTAAACTGGCTAAAGTACAAGTTGGCACAGTGGGAAGCACAGGTGATACATCTGCCATTCTTCCCAGTCGGTCAACCCTGAACACCGGAGTCTGTCCCGTGACCTGTCAGCAAGTCTTCGACACTTAAAATGGCCTCAAAGTGCTCCTACCCTGCAATGTCCATCGCCACTTAGTGGCGATTGATAGCTAGTTATTGCGCGGTGTGTCTACGTATGTATGTTGTACTTCTTTCGCACCGTACGTAGCCAACCGTGTATGTGTCTTTATCGTCTCTTGCTTACACGGAGATACAGAGACAGACATTTCTTTGAAATACCGTTGGCATTTAACTCCTGAAGTATAGAATAGACAAAACAACCGTGCGCTAAAAGCTGTAAGTCGGATGTTTTTTCGTCTCAAATGTCAAGGTACTATTAACATTTTTTGGAGGTGGCATTAGCCAGAATTGTTCGCCAGATTGTGATTTCAAAATTATTTGTTGATTTTTAAATGGTTCCTCTACCATTTAGTTTCTCGGATGAGCTCATGAAACACACAACATTTATCAGATTGAGTGAAGAACAAAGTATGTTTTTCCTTAATTATTTCAATTGCGCTATCAGTGTGATGCCATAATATTAAAACGTTTGTGTTTGGGAAGCCCAAAGGGAGAAAATACTTCAACCAAATCTTTTTTTCTCAAGATGTATCAGATTTGGTCCAGTTTAACTGTTAGATATCCATCTTGGTTTCTCTGTAGAATATTTGTAATTTCATTGGTGTAATCCAAACCTCTAAGATTGTTATCGTAGGCTTTTGTAGCCACTAAGTAATATATATATATATTTTTGGATTCGGCCACGTGGTAGTTTTATGCCAAAATTATTGGCAATAACCCTCCACAAACTGACAAGATTGTCACATTTACAAACACATGTCTGCATGCTAATGTATTCATCAAATTCTGACCAATAAAGTGAATTTGTGGCTTCAGACTTTTCACGACTTAATTGACCATAAACATGCACAGGAATCTCCTTACAGTTGGGACGTTTTAACATTAAACCTTGATGAAGTTGTGGCACATGGTAATTATATCATGCTAGACATAAGGGTCAGTCAACTGTATAAATCAATATATTGCTTTTTTTTACATTCGTTTGAAAATGTATATGTGAAGTGCTCGTAAACATTTTGTGAGCAGAGTATCATGCTTAATGTTGGCTTAGAATGTTTACAGAAATACAGTACAGGTTTGTCACGCTTAATACACATGCATACGTTCTGCGAACTTTGTTCGGTAAGCAGTTAAGCGATCCATCGTGTCTCCATTGACACTCGTGGTAAAAGCCGATGTTATTTTCAGCCCCAAAATCTTCCACTCCTGAACAACTTTTTTTGTAAACGTGAGAAATACACATGTTACAAAGCAACAAAACATCAAATTCAACACCACACATGAAGAACCACGGTGTTTTCAGGGGCCCTGTATTTATATGATTTGAAGGGTTAAGACGTTAGTGGGTAGAGGGAGCAGCAGAGGTCAAGCAAGGTCCGCTGGTTCAAATATCACTGGCCACGCACTTCTGTCTGAGTGGGCAGCTCTGGGCGGACCGCTCCGTACAGCTCCTTGGATATAAAAACAACCCTCAAAAAACAAGTGCACCACTCGCCATTTAAAAAAAAAAAAGCTTTATTTTTCTCCCCGACCTTGGAGGCTCGAAGGGTGAGCCTCAGACCACCCGTTTCATTTTCTTCCATCCGGAACCCCCAGAGGCGATTTGCAAAAACCCCTCCGACCCAGGGGTAGCGACTCGAGCTTGACCTCGTGGCTAGGCCAAGGAGAATTGTCCCCTCCGTATCTCCGGGCGTTAGAAGTGTGCCCCCGGGTATAAAGCCAAAGGCTTCATCTCCGCCGGCCACTCCGATCAAGTCGAGACCGGCTCCCCGAGTGGGGAGAACACGTGGGGTTCTCGCAGTGCCGGATTAAGCTAGTGCGGGGCCTGTAGCATATGTTATAAAGGGGACCTAAATAAAAAAAAAGACATTTTTAACCACATTTTTCACTTGCATAGTAAAGTTATTGTTTTTTTAATTTGCTATACAGCCAGATAATACGACAAATCGCTAACCTTAAACACCCAGTCGTTCATAAAAATTGAAGGCAGCATAGTACTATAGTAATAGAGCAAGTGCAGAATCACTGAACCGGAATTGATAGCTTGAAAGCATTTAGCGCGGGGCCCTTGAAAATGCGGAGCCCGTAGCTACTACATATGTAGTAAGCTACTACATATGTAGCTGCTACTTGTGCTACGAGGATAATCGGGCACTGGCTCCTCGACGGAAAAGTTGAATGAGGTTTGCGGGAAGACAAGAGGCAGCATCCTGACTAACGCTCGAAAAGCGGAACAATGCGACGAAGACCTACGATGCGAGCCTGTTGGAGCTCGGAAGAGGCGCACGACAAAACGTGAACGCCCTGGGACAGGAAAAGCCGAGTGATGGCGAGTGGCCTCCCGAAAGGTTCATATGCTTAGGTTTTTTCGGTAAAGTCACGTAGGTAAAAAAATTAAAATTAATATACAGCTGTCGTGCTGTGACTGTTCCACCTGAAGACGGAAGCTTGTGTTGCCTCCGAAACGTCGTGATTTTTATTTTATTTTACTTTTATTAATTTTAATTTTTTTACCTACGTGACTTTACCTAAAAAAACCTAAGAATATGAATCCTTGCAGTCACGAAAGCTTCAAATCTAGAATCCCGAAAGGTTGTTGGGGAGGGCAACGCTCCCCAGGTCGCGCCCTATCTGACATCTGCACGCATTTCTCCGATGCCCCGAAAATTCTGGACTCCCCACTCCCAGTGTGTCTCTCCCCCACCACCCCCCCGACGTCGATCGGGTCTCGGCTCGCCAAGCGATCATTTTTGCTCGTTTTGGGGAGAGAGAGAGAGAAAATGTCTTAAATTCAAGTTTCTCGTTATATCGCGAATTACGGTCGAAAGAGCGCTCGCTAAGCGAGACGAGGCTTTACGTCGTCGCATATCTTGAACATCTGCACAGAATGACATTATATTCTTCGTTTTTTTTCGGTAAAGTCACGTAGGTAAAACATTAATATTAATAAAAGTAAAATAAAATAAAAATCACGACGTTTTTTAAGGGATTATATCTTGAATCCTTGCCTCACTTGATGCAGCAAATCTGGCTGTGACGGTCCCACCTGATGACAGAGACTTGTGTTGCCTCCGAAACGTCGTGATTTTTATTTTATTTTACTTTTATTAATTTTTATGCTTTACCTACGTGACTTTACCGAAAAAACCGAAGAATATGAATCCTTGCAGTCACGAAAGCTTCAAATCTAGAAAGAATGACATTACACCATGCATTGGTCTGGGCCGACGTGTGCCGGTCAGATATGCGACATTATATGCCAGCTCACCTTTTTGGCTGTTCTATTGGCTATTGGCTATGTTTTTAAAATGTATACAAAAAAGATCGTGCGTCATTGGCATGCATTTCCAGGCTCTAAAATAGACTTTACTTGTTAGCAGTACACTCCATTGAAGCTTACGTATAAGTAAATTAATGTACAGGTTTTGTTTACATCGTTGACTTACTTATTGCTCATATCCCATTCAGCTGTGACCAGAATAATTTGATAGCTCACCGGTTATATTGCGGGGGGGGGGGGTGTTCCCCCTTCGCATAGCTGCACTAACTAATGTTTTATGCATTCCTTCCCATTTAAACATGCGGCTTGTGTGAGGGCGACTTCCCATACAGCAATTATTTTAAGTATGTTGGTAAAGTACTTGGTCAGATACATTAGAAAGTAGTTTGGGCATTGGTTTTAAATGCAATAGCTCTCCTACGATGACCAATAATCGTATCACCATTAATCGTAATCAATCTAGATTTGAAGCTTTCGTGACTGCAGGAATCCATACTCTTTGGTTCTTTCGGTAAAGTCACGTAGGTAGAAAAATAATCTCAAATTATTTTTTCTCATTTATTTTTCTAATCGTAATCATTCAGGCTTTTGTCAATCTTATTAATAATGTTATGGATGAACCCCCTTCCCTCATGCTGTCTCAGCCATGGGGGGGGGTTGCCGTTTGACCATGCTTCACCATGGTGGTCTGTACGGTTTGTTGAAGGTGGTGGGGGGGGGGGAATGTGGCGACCCATGACTGTTTCTGATGTGACTTCCCACTGATAGCCATGGTCAGGAGTTGAAGTCAGATTGCCTCGTCCGTGACCCCATGTGCTAACTGACCACTGTGCCACTCCACCACCCCACACTTGTCTTCATAAAAATAAGCAGTTAAATAGTGCAGGGGGAAAAAAATATCCACAAACAGTACCGCATAATCTATACGCCGCACTCAATTATAATAACAATGTGAGGTAGTAGCATGATGTGAAAACGTTCAGAATATATATTTTTTAAAGCGTGAATGTTTTAGGTGTGATTCATATATGTCGCCGCCGCTGCCTGTCTCTGACACTGAGGGAAAGAGAGCAACACAAAAAAAACGGAGCACTTTGTATGCAGGGCAGACACATTCCGTGTGCCTCCTTAATTCCCCCCCCCCCCCCCTCTCTCGCCAGCAGTGGCGAGGATAGCTGCAGCTCTACACCAGCACACATGCCACATTACCGAAGATTTACTGGTGTTCCTTTGTCGGTATTACTGCCATTAATGCGTAAACCAGAGATGGCTTCTGGCTGGGATGAATGGCTGTGGAATGCGAGATTACGGGACTGCAGGTGTTTTTTTTTTTCACCGTGGTCATTGCAATTGCACTGAAATAATGGCAATGTTTTTTGTTTTTGTTTTAAAGGCCATCGCAATTAATGCACCAGTTTTTATTTCTGGGACGTATATTTTTTTTTACTGCAAATGCACTAAGGGCTGTTTTGAATGCTTGATGATGGTGGTTCATGCATTAAATTTGAGATTATTGTGCGCAAAGGAAGCCCTCTTTGCCATGAGACATGATATTTAAAAATGCCATAAAAATGCACCAATGAAAACCATATGACCGTAGAAGAATTGTTCTAATTGAAGTTGACCCCCTGTATCGCATGTATTTAAATCATAATAAAATGAAAACAAATTAATTCGATGTGAAAAGCCACTGGATTACGTTGCTGACTGTTTGAAGATGAATTTTCTTTTCGGGGCAAGCACTGTTAATTTTGTGATGGGGCTTGGTGGAAGGCATCACACTCACCTAGAATAGCGGCTGCTGGCGTCTGCTGCCGTGTTCCCTTGAGGGACAGGGTGCCGTGATGCATCGGGAGCACCCAAGCAGCACAAATTAATCTCTGAAATGTATTGAACGGTGGCGCTTAATATAGAAAACAGGCCAGACTTCACATTTGTCAATTTCCAGCCTCACGGAGATGTGAACTGTAGTCCCTCTATAACTTGGAAGTGGTTTTGTTTACGTACGTAAGGCAGCACTATTACTTATCAAGGTAATTATTTACCGGAGAGCATTTGAAAATTGGATTATAAATTATGTGCACACTCAGTCAATGTCCTTGTATACTCTGTACCATTTACATCTATATACTTTTGCGATGTCGAGGATCTTTTGGTTGAGGGGTCACGCATGACGACTTTGTTCTTTTTTAAATAAGCTGCTTGCCATTGGTTATTCATTTTGCATTACGGCTTTACCTTAGCATATTATTCCCCAGACGATTTTTTTTTCTGCTTTAGCGAATGGTGTCAGTGTTCAAAGGTGAATCACGAGAGGAGAGTGGATTTAACCGAGCAAACTTCTATGCGGGAGTACATGGTGCATTTCGCGGTTCATGCCCGTGCCCTGTGCAGCTCTACACTACAGGCTGCTGCTGCTGCAGACACACACGATCATACGCTGAGAAACGTGACGATTGTCAGGAGCTGGCTTCAATAAGCCAGCACTTTACCATTATTCCCATCATTAGACGTGGACATTTTCTCAAACTGCACGTGTCTTAGCCGGTGTAATTTGGATAACCGTCTCCTAAAAAAAACGGCCACTTCATCTCACCCGTGGAAACATTTTTTATGACGCATTACCAATCGCTCAGAATATTTTTTTTTGTTTTCATCTGTTGCTCCAAAAATTGGAACGAAGATTTTTGCAATCGACCGATTGCTGTACACCGCGGGGATCCGGGAGAAGCCTGCCACCGAGCGAAAAGCACACACCCTTGATGTGTACGCGGTGGTGGTGACAACTCCGCTGGGCAAGCGCTAAGCAACAGGAAGCATTCAAACTTTGTGCACCTATCTTTTGCCTTTTCTCCATTTTCCAGCGCCCACTTTTGTCGACGCAGCCGTGGTGGAGTTGTCAGCAAACGCCCGGTTTGTTCTCCCGGTGCGGCATGTGAATGAGCGCGACGCAAGTTGATTTAATCCCCCACTCCCCCACAACCGGTGTGTCTAACCCGTTTAAAGTTTACCGAACAAATTCCCAGTATGCCCGGTGCTGCATTGTTAAAGTGCGACAATAATTTGTAGTTGAATGCATTTATAGACTTTTTTTTTATGTTCACACAGCATCGATTGATTTTCTGATGTAAACAGACTTGCGAACCAATCGTTCAAATGCGACTGGTTTCTTTCTGTCGATTTCGTTTGAACGAGGAATGTGGTTTTCTGGTTTTCACCACTGGAAGGTGATTTGACCTTGAGATGTTTTTTTTTTTGCAGCGTTCCTTCCTGCTCGTGTTGTTCTGTTTCAGTAATGCAACTCTGCAAGGCACGATTTCATTGCACACTGCGTGTAAGTTGTTTTCCTGTAGGATTATTTTGTCATTGACATTGTCCAACTTGACGATGTCCCACGGCCTCTGGTCTTCCCTCAGTACAGTCTGTTCTGCAATAAAGCGCGTTTTTTTATAACGCGAATTGGATATAACGCGATTTGATGTGTTAGGGAACACATGTTTATGTTGCGGATGCGAATTGGATATAACGCGATCGAGTGGAGGGAACTTCGTCGCGCGAGTAGGAATAAGCGTTCTAGATTTGAAGCTTTCGTGACTGCAAGGATTCATACTCTTAGGTTTTTTCGGTAAAGTCACGTAGGTAAAAAAGATATAATAAAATAAAATAATAATAAATGAAAATCACGACGTTTCGGAGGCAACACAAGTCTCCGTCTTGGCTGTGACGGTCCCACCTGAAGACGGAGACTTGTGTTGCCTCAAAAACGTCGTGATTTAATTGAGTTATTTTCATTTATTTTATTTTATTATTATTATTTTACCTACTGACTTTACCGAACAAACCTAAGAGTAGGAATACGCGGTAGTACGGCTGCCTCCACGTAGCGTCGCACAAGGCATCGGGATACTGCTGGATGCTTCTAGATGCTACCCACGCGCCTCGGTCTTTGTTCAGCCTGCGTTACGCATCGCACGCGTGTTATCGCGGACTGTGCGTACCCCGATATTCACTTGAACGCGATTTTCCCGTAACGCGGTATTCTTCGCGAGCGCGGCTTCCGCGTGATAGGAGAACGGGACTCTGCTGTATGCTGGTTCACTTTTCACGTTACATCCCCTTTTCCTCCCCATGTAAATATCCATGTCCCTCTGCAAAAAATCTTGACGTTGTAACAATATAATCTGTAAATAACAAACACCCGAAAGCAACTTTAAAAAAATCTTGACGTTGCACCAATCTAATCTGTAAATAACTAACACCCAACATGTTTCTCAGTAGCACTGCATATAGCAAGGAACCAGACGAGTATTTCGGTTAAATGCCCTTCATAGCACACGAAGAGCCATTGCCCGAAACGTCATCTGTATATTTTTGTTCCTTTAAAGGCGGTGTTATTGATGAATGTGTTCAGTTTGTGTTATGTATACTTGTACACCAGTGTCAATGCAGTATCACCGGGTGCTTTGATGAATGCCAGGAAGAGCGTATGAATTTAGACGCTACTAATTGTCAAACAGCTCACCTGCAAGATTTAAGCCACCGAAATGACCACAGCTGTTAGTTGAATTAAACAAAACAATTGAGGCTGTTTTTTGTGTTTAGTTTGTTGTTCCGCCCCAACCCCGCACCTCCGATTAGCACGGTTGGCTACGTACGGTGCGAAAGAAGTTCAACGTGCACCGGTGTTGCGAGCACAAATTAGATTCTAGATTTGAAGCTTTCGTAACTGCAAGGACTCATACTCTTAGGTTTCTTCGGTAAAGTCACGTAGGTAAAAAAAATATTGTATTTCTATTATTACTTTTATTAATTTTAATTTTATTTTTTACCTACGTGACTTTACCGAAGAAACCTAAGAGTATGAGCACAGGTGATGTTTCAGACGATGTTTCTTTTTCATACTGGAAATATTTTAAACATCACTTGCACTAAAATGGGAGAAAACATTTTCAAATAATTTTTTTTGTTCAACGAGGTTTCAACTCAAGAAGTGCAAGAGGGTCTCATTTTGCGAGAGGAACCTCCCAATCCATGCCATAGGTTTGTTCCCAGTTGCCATACATTATCGGGCCTTTCCATTAGGCAGTGCACATTGCACATATATATGTGCCGATTGTTAGACGCGAACGGCTGTGTTACACATTAAGCTGGTGTCGCAGAACTGCTGCATTAGATATCGTGTCACCTGAATGGCATCCACAAGAAATGCATTTGACAAAGTGGATTTTTTTTCTCCTCCTCATTGGATTGGTTCAAATTGCCGTTTTGTTATTGCGTGCGTGCGTGAGTGTGTTTTTTTGTTGTGTTTTGCGCCGTTGCACAGCAGCATAATTTTCACTCGGTAATCCTTCCCAAAGCCTCTTTCTATTCCAGCAACTGTTTGATTCCCCGCGTGCTGGCGAGCGGGTCACATCTGCGCTGCGTTGCGGTGTGCTGCTGTGACACGGGGAGGGTGGGGGGGTTGAACTTCACGGCTTTGGTGCAAATTGCCAGCAGCTAAAAAAACAACAGGGACCGTCTTAGCCATCCTCAAAGCGATTATGCATTTAACCTTGTTGGACCTTCCTTGGCTTATTGCCAGGGCATACAGTAGCACAAACTCTTAATTTAAACTTTTCAGTCAATGTGAGATTAAAAAAAAAAACACTCTTCATACTGGTATACCTCGTGTGAATGAAATACTGAAATAGATCGGGCATTAAAAACTAATTTTTTGCTCACATCATAATTATCGGCCACGATTTATCCACCGCTGGATGATGAAGGCCTCCCTAATCCCGTCGCCAATGTCGAACGGTCTTGTGATGCAGAATCTGTCGAGTTCTCCTGCACGCGAGCTGCTTTCGATGACCCATCCGCACAACGGATGTCCTCTCGAGCGTATTCCTCTCTTTCGATGACCCACGCCATGAGTCACGACCACTAGCCACCGTCCCTTCCTTCCAGTCGTGTGTGTCCTGCCCAAGCCCTCGTCATCTTTCGTAACAGCCAATACAACTTCTCTCACTTGCATACGTTCTCGAATGCCAGCGGTCCTCTCCCTGTCGCTCTCGAATTCTGAACATCAATTTCTCTCCACGCTTCTTTTGCAACACCTTCCGGTTTTTAAAACAAAATGTCTTTTGATAATTGTTTTTTTTACCCTTCTATCTGGCAACAAAACTGACACCTTTTTTACAAGGAGTCATGTTTGCATAGACCACAATACCTGCAGTCATAATGCAAACAAAAAACATAACTCTGATAATGTATGCACTGTCCTTGAAATTGATTGGTCCACACCCAAGACAGCTTTCCTTAGAGCCTATTCTCACATGGTGTTGGACCAGATGACGCCAAAAGTCGCACAACTCAAAGACAATGTACCATTGTTTGCATTATGACTGCAGGTATTGTGGTCTATGCAAACATGACTCCTTGTAAAAATTGGTGTCAGTTTTGTTTCCAGATAGAAGGGTAAAAAAACTATTATCATATTTTTTACTGGCAAATGAGGTTCCAATGGTGTAAAATGTCTTTTGTCAGTACCCATATTTATAATCCATGTCATATACGATGATATATTCACTGATTGAACACGTAAACAATCGTCTCGATGTAAGCTCAATAGCATGTAAAAGTGCTTTATAATTAACTCGGCATGGACGGTACCGTAAGCGGCACGTTAACGTGAACACAAATGCAAATTTGAACGCTTGGGAAAAAAATAGGGTGGCGGATATTAGGAGTTGTCATGAACCCTACTACAGCTGCCGTAGATATGAGAAGTCACGGGTGATAGGGCTGCGGATAGGAGGTATTGCCCTGGAGACTTCAACAACCACACAGCTCGCTGATCCATGAGGTTCAGGAGCAGGCAATGTGGAGGGAGATCAGGACCCCAGGTGGCAGCACGGTGGCCCAACAAACTTTGTCATTAGAGACCGCACCTGGGGGATGGATGGAGAGTAGCGGCTACTTATTTGAGACCCCCACATTATCTGAATGCACACCCAGGGAAATTTACCCTGTGGGTCCGCAAGCAACGATGAATCTTAGGCTGAACTGTTGCGTTTAAACAGCAAGCTAAATATGTGATCCCACGTGAATTTACCCCGCCTTCGTGTCTTCTCATATTCCTGCATTACGGTCATAATTAGGCTTAATTGGCCTTCCGAGACGTTGCATCTCATTTGAAATCATTTGTCAGCACCTCCGTGGAATGTGTTTAGTTTACGTTGAACAATTTGGCGAAATTGGGCCGCGGCATAAAACCTTAAGCCATGGTTTTTAAATCCTCCTGGTGTTTTTTTTGTGCATGTGCAAAATCAGGCTACAGTCGATTACTTCCACCTAATAGGCCCATTATTGTACATTTAAAGCAGGCTTTATTATTAATCTTACGATATCGTGCGCTTCAGGTATTTTCCTACATGCTCGTCTGTGCCAATTAACCGCAATATGAAGGCTTCGGCAGCATGGCTCAGCAATGCTGTGCGGTACCGGCTCAAAACATCATCCTTCATGCGCATTTGCATTAGCTGACTTCTCTAGCCGTACGCCCCAAATCCCCCTCTCCCCCTTAATGAAGTCAACCTGGAAACGGATTTCCACAGTGGTGTCGTCAGTATCATTAAATCCTCCCCAGCAGAGAATGCTGATTTTCCTCAAGCTCGCTGAAGGAAGTCTACGGGCAGGCCTCCTGGTGCTGCATCACAACACCGTCGTGCCGTGAAAGGCTGATTCCGTGTCGCCACGGTGGCTAGGAGATGTCAACTACCTCGCCCGGTATGCAGGAGGTCGTGGGTTCGATCCCAACCCTGACGCCTGCTGTATATTTGGAGTTTGCGTGTCTCTCTCCCCGTAGTCGCGTGGATTTTTCTCCAGGTCCTCCAGTTTTTCCACGCTCCACATTTTGTTCATGTTTTTTGTTCGTTGCGGTTGCACCCGATTCAAGAGCCGAATGGCTCCCAGGGCTATACCTAATAAATGAACTTGAACTTAGAATCGACTTCACGCGTTCAAAGTGTTTGGCTGCTGTGCGTTTCCACACGAGAAGCCGCTTCATTGAGCTGTCATTTGTAGCCAGGACGCTTGTGAAAAGGAGCTGCATAGCTCAGTGAGCCTTCCCTGGTGAAATAAAAATACTATTTTAGTTCTTAGTATAGCTTGATCACGCTTGCGCTTGGGCACCTTAGAGTTCGCATTGATCGCAAATGAGAACCACCTCAAAGGGAACGGCTAAGGCGAAATCCACTGCTTCGTTGTTAATTTGCTTAACATTCTTTGAGTTTTCAAAATCCACAGCTGCTGTGTTACTCCCAGAGTGCCACTTTGGTTGTTATATCGCTACAGTAAAAACAATCTATAAATACATACATAGACACACCACCTGCTCAGAACTGAGCTGCACTTGGCATGAAGAAAATTGTACTTGTAATTCATTACAAATGAGGTTACATTGTTTACAAATGAGGTTACACTGTTTGACTCTTTGAAGGGTGTGTTAATAATGAACCACTCATCAGTAACTGTTATAATGCCAATTTAACATTATTCATCTGGAATCATTCATTAAATTATATTTCAATGAAGGTCCCGTGGTGTATCGCACAGTCTTAAACTATTATTCACTCATATCTCGCCACTATGTCTCTGCTATGAAGAAGAGCCATTGTCCAAAATGTCGTCCATTATATAATTTCATTTTAAGGGCAGCGCTGTTGATGAATGTGTTGAATTTTGGGGGTTTTTGAAATTGAAGGGATCGGTTCCCGACACGTGAATGTGCAATTCTCATTATTGGCTCAGGACCCACTGGTGCAGGATGGGAAGGCGCTGTCACGCGTTCAGGCACGAGGAATTATTGGCCTGTGACTTTTGGATAAAGAGAAGGGAAGAAAAAAAAACTCCCAGCTGAGTTACAAAGGGCGCAGATGTGCAACGCTTTTATTTGGACATGTCTAAATGGAAGGCGGCAGCTTTTAGACGAATGTGAAATGATGAGTCCGTCAACTTGCTGAGAAGTGAATCATTTTAGTGGCATTGCTATCCCTACCTCCGTTCACTGAATGACAGCCTGCCAGGGTAAGTGAACCAAAGCCACACAAAAGTCCGCTCTGGGTGGCATTTCGGCGAGGTTACAAGTAAGCCCAAGCTCACGAGGGTGTGTGTACACTTTCAAGGGCTGGTACACAAGGCATTGCATACACACAAGTACGTGTGTGTGTGTCGAGGGAGGGGAGCGATGGTGCTATGTCACAGTCACAATATTTATACTGGAGGAATCTCATGGGCTTTAAAGCTCTTGCAGAGATGTCAATTTTATTCATAATGCCCAATTTTCCATTAAATATAGACTGACAAGGAATAGTTTTTACACTAAGTGACCCAATGCCGTTTGATGAACTTGCCAGTAATAAGAACAATGCTTCTGCCTTTCTGGTGCGTGCGCATATGACCGACGCATGCTTACTTATGCACATGCATCATTTAAGTGGCACATCTGCACATTAGCATTGGCTGTTGAGAGTATTTTCTTTTTACTTAAATTCACATTAGCTCCTGAATGTATAGTGTGTGCGTTTGAGCAAATCATGTTTTCCTTTGAAATTGTAAAACGTGGAGTGACTCGTCTATTGTGGATATGTAGTGGATTAACGCGCGCCAGGTGGGAAATTGTAAACACGTGTGGGTTATGGACAGTGGGGTCGTATCAGGACAAGCGGCCGGAGAGAGACGGCTTGTTAGGTAATTATGGGATGCAGGGCAGTGATTGGCCGGTTGTTGTTTTCAGGGACAAGGTGGCGCCAGTAAGTCTGGGGATGGGAGCAGGTGGCGGCGGGGCCGGCGGGCTCGGGGGGGGGGACACCGGTTAATTAATTGGAAATTAATGAGGACGGGGATAAATACGGTAGCGTGATAGTGAGACGGGGAGTTGTGCTGGGAGCTGGACAGAGACGGTCAGAGCAGAAGAAGAATAGGTTAGCAGTAGAGACGGAGACAAAGAAGATATGAGAGATAGAATAGGGTAGCTGGGGAGCAGGAGAAGAAGAAGAGATGAGAGACAGGATAGGCTAGCAGTGGAACGGGAACAGAGAGAGAGCGACAGTCGGAGTGAGACGGTGAAGCCGAGATAGAGAGACAGTTGGAGTAAGACGGAGACGAGAGAGAGAGAGACAGTTGGAGTGAGACGGAGACGAGAGAGAGCGACAGTCGGAGTGAGACGGAGACGAGAGGCAGCGACAGTCGGAGTGAGACGGAGAAGCCGACAGAGAGCGACAGTTGGAGTGAGACGGAGACGAGAGGAAGAGACAGTTGGAGTGAGACGGAGACAAGAGAGAGAGACAGTTGGAGTGAGACAGAGACGAGAGAGAGAGACAGTTGCAGTGAGACGGAGACGAGAGGGAGAGACAGTTGGAGTGAGACAGAGACAAGAGAGAGAGCGACAGTTGGAGTGAGACAGAGACAAGAGAGAGAGCGACAGTCGGAGTGAGACGGAGAAGCCGAGGGAGAGCGAGACGGTCGAAGCCGAGACGGGCGAAGCAGAGAGGAGAGTCGGGGGAGAAAGAGACGGAGAGAGAGAGGGAGGGAACGGAGCGAGTGAGGCCAGCGGACTGTGGCGAGGGAGCAGAGAAGGCGCTGGAGTCTTGGTTGTGGACTGTGCTGAGTGTTTGATGAAAATAAAGTGACGACAGAAAAAGACGTTGTCTGCGTAAAGTTTAGCACTACAGATAGATTAGCCTGGTGTTTTCTTGTAGGCAGTGTGTTTGATCTATGCGCGCGTTCCCTCCGTTCTCGTGATTTGACGTGTTCACGTTTGACAATGTACGCTTGCTTGGCTATCTCATCAACAAACTAGTTTCTTTTTTTCCAGTGCTAAATGTTTCACAAAATATCTCGAAATAAAGAGCAATGTTTGAATGTCTGCCCCACGTCAATCCACTGCAGGATGAAGGCCTTACCAACGGCGTATCAGTCATGGGGGTTACTTGATGATACTTCACGACGCTGGTCGGTTTCGGTTGGTGAAGGAGGAGCCCTTGAACCGTTTCAAATATCACTCAGATTCATAATCTTTATTTTGACTGCAGGAGGAATCCGATGACCTCTTAAGCTATTTTTTCACAGATGTCCAGTAGGGGACCCGGTGTCGGAAAGTTGCAACAACAATAAAACAGTACAAAAACACCACAAGAGTGAAAAGTATAGGAACGGTGAGAAAATCACGAATAGAATACACGTAAACTTGTTTTATTTTAGCAGGTAAAGGCCACTGGAAATTGAACTCGGGTGACCCGGGGGTTCATCGTGCAGTGTGCTTACCACCGTGACCCTCCGTTGCTCCCATTTTCAACAAAACACGAGGAAATTTCCCAAGAACAACGAAGGAAATTGAATCGGTGTTCACCACGTGATGAATCTCGATCTAAACACCTCGATTCGAATTGAGGAAAAATCCGAATGCAATCAGTGATCCCGTTCTCTTTGGTTCTATCGGTAAAGTCACGTAGGTATAAAATGAAATAAATTAAATCACGAAGTTTCGGGCGCAACACAAGCGTCCGTCATCAGGTGGGACACTTCAGCAATTGTTTCTTGCTGTGGTTGTCCCACCTGATGACGAAACGTCGTGATTTAATTTATTTTATTTTATACCTACGTGTCTTTACCGAAAGAACCAAAGAGTATGGATCCCTGCAGTCACGAAAACTTCAAATCTAGAATGATCCCGTTTTTTATTACAGTCGGCCAATGTCAGCCCAGAGCAAGGGCATCTTAAGCCATTACCAGCAAATCATTTCACGTGCAAAAACAAATACCCCGAAAATAAGCCACGTGGGTTGTGAAGCCTGCATTGTGTTGCACTCTCATGATACGCATTTAGGTCAAATGTTTCCCACATTGGATTTAATGCAAACAAATATTGCCTGTGTTCCGCTGTGTCAAGGAAGCACGTGACGTGTGCACCTTCCCTGCCAGGTCAGCATTCATTAGGTGAGCCGCTCATCCCTGAAGTGATGAGTCCACATTTCTTTCCCAGCAGGATTACAGCTTGTTGCTTTAAATGAGCTCCCTAATGAAAATCCAGATGAATTATTTCAGAGTGTACCAGGCTGTGCTATCCAGTGCTCACGCAGCAGTTAGCGTCCTGCGCTGCAAACCCGGCGACCTAAGTTTCATTCCGGGCCGTGGCTAATTTGTTCTGTGCTCCCACGTTCATGAACTTGCGCTGACTTGCATTGTGATTACGATATTTAACCCCCAGGAATGAACCAGCAGTAGGTAGATAAAGGGTATAATTTTTTTCAATATCAATATTGTAATGAATAGAAACCCATTTGCATCCTTTCAGAATGCACTAATCTGTGGTATGCAGTAATCACACAGCGGCAATTGTAAACAAAGTCAGTTTAGCACTAGGCTTACATTAACCCTCTTTGGCTCACAGGTGACGACATCACATTTATATCTCTGTAGTGTATAGTAGTGTATAGTGTAGTGTATAGTAGTGTATAGTGTAGTGTATAGTGTAGTAGTGTATAGTATAGTGTATAGTAGTGTCGTGTATAGTAATGTATAGTAGTGTATATTAGTGCAGAGCTAGAGTCCGTCGCCAGGGAAAGGAAGGTCTGGACTTCCACTACTCAACACGCTTGTCACCAGGACAAAGCGGACTGAGAAACGAACGAACGGACAAAATGTGGGAGCGTTTTTTTAAATCCTTTATTTTAAGTTCGCTTGCTTGCTTAGGACCGTGCAAATCTTTCGGTCGTTTTTTAACCCACTTCCCGTGATCCAATCGAGCTGACATTTTCCACATAGACTCGTTGTGCGTGACAATTAATGTTCGTGAAATTTTTTTTCCAAAATTTTACACTTTTTAGGACAAAAATATATTTAATTACCAATTGCTTAATGGTGCAATGCAATCATCTGACCCATAGGTGGCAGTCATCTCAAGCCAGAGGACGAGAGGACTCTAGCCTCCACGCATATAAAGGATTTATAGTGAAAAACTTTGTTTTTACGGGTTATACTTATTCTCTCTCGCGATTTAAGCGCAGCATATTGCGTGGCCCTCTGTCCAATGTTGAAGCGAATTGTCCGCTAACTTATTTAAAATGCACTACCGTAGTTACTGATGGTGGCACTTCAGGCTGACAATCTGCACAATTTCCAAGAAATCAATTATCTGGACGAGTGTTTTTGTTTCAGTGGCACACGATAACTTTATGGCAATTTTAGATTCCCACTCGCGCCATTAGCCCTTCAGGAAAATATAGTTGCGGAAATTAAAAAAGGGGAAAAAATTCGATTTGCGAAAGAATAAATTGGCAAAACAAATGCTGATTAGACTTAATCTAGCAGTGCCGAATTATCACCCCATACGGAATTCACTGCGTAAGGAGCAGTTCTTGCACCGAGCCTTATGTCACCTGATCTTAGTGGGTGGCGAGTCTGCTGTTCCTTGCACACAACCACATTAGGCGAAGACAAGTTATGAGTGAAAAGGTTCAGATTGAAATCTTAAAACAAACACAATCTATTAACCCGGCTGGTTGTTCAATCTCCGGGCACCCGGCAATAAACGAAGCCCGTGGATTCTTGACGGCTGAGCGATGAATCTCTGGATCGCTTGCTGGTAGTGGGAGGATGTGTGGGGGGGAGGGTAAGGGGGCAGCGTGGTGGAGAGCTGAGCATGAGATGATGATTAAGAGGCAGCTGGCGATTTGCAAGCTACGTACCTGATTGATGTGGTCTCTCTGTGTTTCTCAATGAAGGGCAATGCACTCTGTCTAGTCGAAGGCTGCATGCAATTGCATCCAGAGGGCCATCACTCGGTCATTACATTCTAAATTGCTCGCCCAAGTGTCGAGTTGCAGCCTAATTCTGCGATTTTGTGCAATGATATGGCGAGTTTTTGTTGTGTTTTTATAATCCGTGAATGTATCACTAACGAATTTCAAAATTGACACCAAATAAAACTTGATACTGCACTGGCAGTGGTGTACAAGCACAAATTACAATAACTCACATTCGTTAAAAACTGCCCTAAAAAAAAGAAATATATATATAGATAACAAGCAACGTTTCTGGGAATGGTCTTTATTCTCTGCTATAAAGGAGGGACATTGCTGGAAACATATTCTTTGGGTCTTTCGGTAAAGTCACGTAGATAGGTTCAAAGAAAATTACAAAATAACAAAAAACTACGACGTTTCCATCGCAACATAAGCGGACTTTACAGAAAGACCCAAAGAATATTAATTCCTGCAGTCACGAAAGCTTTAAGTCAAGATTGCCTGAAACGTCGCGTGTTATATAATTTTCCAGGTTTGGGCAGTGTTTGGGGTGAATGTTCAGGGTTTTTCTTTATTGTAAGGAATGGAATGTTTAATTTTCTTCGACTTTATGATTACTGATGTTTTCTTCAATGTGTGGTTCTTTTCTGTTTGTGATTTGATGTTAAGTTTATAGTTCCACTTGCATTGGTTAAAGTTATCAATTATGCTTATTCGAAGCCACCCACTTATTTGCAATAGCACATAAGCTCCGTGTGTTGGTGTTAGCAGTACAAACGTATTCATTAATTACAAATATAAAAACAGCTCAACAAAATGGGTGTCACAATTATCATTGGTACTTCAATGCAGTAATTTGGCTTGAAAATGTCAGTGTGTGAGGCTGTCTGAAAAGCACCAGGGTACGTTTTTTTTGCTATCAGTCTTCCTCCAAAATTATTTGCATTCTGTAATTATCTATGGCAGATGCTTCAACCATATTTTAGCCAAGGGCATAATAAAAATGTGCCACATCCAGTGTGAAGGCTATGGAAGAGCTATTTTATATATTTCCTGTTTAAATGAAAGGCGGTCTCTTTTTGTTTTGTTGCCTTGCGAATGGTGAGTTGTGCAAAAGTCTTGGGGGGGGGGGGGGGGGGTGTTGTTGTTTTGGCCGTCGTAGAGCAGGCATTTGGTTTTGTAGCGAATGTCACAGTTAAGGAGGAGCAGTATGAGGAGGTCTTCGACAGCCTGAGAGCGCAGCATTCACGGCATTAAAGGGACAAGTTGAACAACGGGGTTTTTTTCATTTCTTTTCTCCTTGCAGTATAATATATCAGCTTTTATCCGGCAGATATTTTATGGACAATTTTTTTGCGGAAACTCTTTCAAACGACTAATGAGCGTCCAGGTCAGTTGCCAGGGTTCCTAATGACCTCTGAAAATGGATTTCCTTTATGTAGAAAAAAATAAATAAACAGCATTGTGATAATTTAACACGTAGGCTTTCGCGACCAGTATGATAATTGTGATCATGTTTGGCGTAATTCCAGAGGGCTTATTATTTTGCTATTGTTGCGTGCGCAGATAGGATGTCATTTTACATGCAGCGAGGCATATAATACCACTGTGCATTGATTCAAACTAATGGCATTGTATTCCCCAATATCTGTTTGAATTGCTATCACAGCGGCCATACAGCCATGAGAGACACGCGCGTCCAGAAAACTGAATTTGGGTAGAAAACAATAACTACTAAACAAAAAAAGGCAACGCGAAAGAGAAGGGCATTCCTTTCGTACAGATTGCAATGTGCATCGCAAGAATTTATTTGTGAACGCGATTGTGCTGAAGTCTTGCGGTGTGACACCTTCAGATGAGTAAAAAATATCACTTTAATCAAGCTGCGTACACGACAAACCCAGAAAGCGGCTGAGTGAGCTCGCGCTAAAAAAAATTTACTCGTAAATCTCTCTCGCACACTTCGTGGGTGTGAACAAGACTCGGGGATTTGTACTGCGCGAGTTTTTTTTTGCACGCAATCTGCATTTTTTCCCGCGGTAAATGTTGGATGTTGCGTTTGAATCAGAGACCGATGCCTGTTTACACGTACAATTTTAAGAGCGTGAATATCGCAATAAAATTATTTCATAGTAATAGCTTTACATTTTTATTTATTTAAATTTTTATTTAAAGCTTTCGTGACTGCAGGAATTCATATTCTTGGTTCTTTCGGTAAAGTCACGTATAAGGGAAACAATAAAATAATACAAATATAAAACAAGAAAATTCGCACGACGTTTCGACTGCAACATTTTCCTGCTGTGTTTTTTCATACCTGATGATGATTGCTTGTGTTGCAGTCGAAACGTCGTGAGAATTGTATTGTTTTATATTTTTATTATTTTATTGTTTCCCTTCTACGTGACCTTACCGAATGAACCAAGAATAGTAATAGCTTTCTTCTTTTGCCCACATTTTTTTTTACAAAAGTGGGTATTTTATTTATGCATTCCAAAAGCGGCTTGAAATGCACTTTTATTTTTATTTCATGGAAGCTTATTAAAAATGTCTCTTTACTATATAGATTTGGAAAAAATCTATTTCCTATGTTTTGGGGGAATCATTTTTACTTTTTTTTATGGCATCGCTCAATGAAAGTTATTAAATTCTGGTATGGTATCTTTTAAAAACGCTCTACTACAAATGTAGGGTCCTTCAAGCAACGGAACAAAAATAAACGTTGATTATTGTTTATACTTATTGACTTGCATTATCACAATAGCCCCATCGTTGAGATGCAACACAGTACAACTTACTAAGTCATTTCCAAATCCGACATCGTTACTATTTTCTCAATTTTGTGGCTCGTGCCTTTACTTCTCAATTTTGATTTTGCACAAAATATTTTCACGTCGCTGTGATTAACTTTGGGAAATTTGCGTCACTTTCATCATGCGATCAAAATATGGCCGTTCTAATTTTGCAACAACAACTTATACCAGGGGTCGGGAACCTTTTTGACTGGGAGAGCCATAAAAGCCAAATATTTCTAAATATATTTCATTGAGAGCCATATAGTATTTTAACGTATAATAAACTAAATATGTCTTACTTTTAATGCGACTTCTGGTGCTGCATGGTTTTGCTGATGGCCTTGTGTAGTCTGGTTCATACTTGGTGAGGTTGAGCTTCATACAGGCGTGACCCGTGAAATTTATCTTCAAAACTAATTTCTGTTTACTTTAAAATGACACAGTATTATGAAACAATATCACAAGTATTTTAAAATCAGTTCCAAACTGATTTTTTTTTTCAACTCAAAATTGTCTGGGAGCCATATGCCGTCACTGGAAGAGCCATATATGGCTCGCGAGCCATAGGTTCCCGACCGCTGACTTATACAAAAAAAAAACATCTCGTCGCTTTAAAACATAGTTTTTACTTAGGCTTTGGATTCAAGAGAGCTTGGATGAATGCATCAATTTACACCGAGTGAAATGTATTTTTATAGTCCACAAAGGTTGCGTATAATGGCATGTGATATTCATTAGTCTTATACAGAATATGATTGATAGTATGCCTGCGATTGATGTTGAATACATCTTTTTCTCAACCCGTCTTGTCGATGTGCTTGGGTGGCCTCTACATTTCCTGTTATTCTGTCCCTAATGGTCTCCGTGAACAGTTTATATACGTGTGATAAGAGGATAATAATGGGTCTGATTTCATTGCAAAGGTGGAGCAATGAAATCAGCTCATGTGCTCGAGATTGATGGAGAGTTCCATCGCGATACCATAAGCGATGGTGACAGCAAGGGGACACCTCCACCCAGCAGTTGATAGTTGGATGATGATGATGATAATGAGAGGTACACAATAAATGGAAGAAATGGATTTTTGTTCATGGAGTCTTACTCTTTCAAAATCTCACAAAACCACATTTAAGGATCATTATAATTTTCCCACAGCTATCCAATCTTGCACTTCTCCCTCCTGTTCTTTTCTCAGCTTAGTTCTCTCTTTGCCTTGAGATGCATGTACCCATGCCCATGTAGAGCAGCAAGCGATTGTAAGTTTTAATCAGCTACATCCTTTTATTTTAGGGCCCTCTTGATATGATACATTTAATTTAGAAATTGTCTAAATGCCACAGCATCTGCATCTCAAGGTGTTGTGGAAGGCAATGATATAATCATAGAGAGTCCACTGAATCACATTTTAATAATAGGGGGAACTCGCGTATAATGGGAAAGGTGCAGCCCTGCAATTATTGTCTCACACAACTGCTGCTGGAAGGACCTCTACTCAATGAAGATCTAAACAGTATTTTGACCTACCCTTCTATATATTGCCCTAGAAATCTTGGACAAAGTGGGTGCATCCATATTTTACCCCACCACACACACAACATGCCCATCGATTACCCATTCTTATTGCTAGATGGACAGAGATGATGGGATTTAGGAAACGTGTGCATTGTTTCAACTGGCAACCTCTGGATAAGCAAATGAAAACACAAGTTCGCAGATTGAAAAATAGGAACGACACAGCACGCCACATAATCCAACTCAAACACGACAATTCTTAAACAACCATTCTGCAACACACCCTTGAGGCCTAGTTAAGGCTTTTGTGTGAACATTAATGATTACTCAAAATTTATAGTATTATTCATTATTCAAAGGCCCTTCTGGTATTTGGCGAGGTTGTGGTCTTTTTCATGTTGTAGCAAACTGTCTTCCAGGATATAGTCATTACTGAGCAAAGGTCTATTATAAAATCAAAACTCTCTTGCAGACATCTAAGACAATTGTTCTGGCAGGGAATGACAAACCAAAATATTATCCCTGTGTCCCATTCAATGAATCTCTGTTTTTCGCTTTTGCATAGAGTATGGATGAATTTCCTAGCCATTTCATGCAACACACAATAGCCCAGAGGCAGGGCTTGGGTTTCGCCCAATACTCACCGAGCCAACATCCATAAACTGTGTGTGTGCTTTGTTTTGCATAGAACCACAAACCCCTTAAAACGTCTTCATAAATTACGTATGAAGCTTCACGGAAGGACATGTACAGTACTTTATTTTCCACCCGGCAAAGAAATATGGCTATTAATGCCGGAAGAATGTGAATTATTTGAAGGTTAAGGTAGCGTGCAATTACTGCAATGCATGAATATACCATTTATCGAGATTCTCATTTCGTGTCATTGCTCAATGTCATATCACTTTTCAGGGTGCATTAACATCGTCATAGAACCAACATTGATCTTCACCCACAACTAAATGAAAAGGTTGTGATTTTATTTTCATGTAATGGGGTTATGATGCACACAATGGGATTTTTTTTTTCATAAAGAATGTTTTTCTCCATATTTTTCATTTCTCGCTTGATAATTTAACAAAAAATTGTACTTCTCTTGAAACCGATGGAAGTTTCATGATGCTTATCTATTTTCTCCATTGTTATACAAAAAATGAAGTTGACAAATATTCAGTTTTTTGGGAAAAAGACAAGTTGTTCATACATTTTGGTACACCAAAAAATTCCCATATAAAAGTTTTCATGACAAATTAATCAAAGTGTGATTTTTTTGTTAAAATTAAAACTAAGTTTGTATTTTCCCTTTAACACATGAAGCTGCATTTATTTTCATTTTTTAATAAAAAAAACGACTTTTCTGCTCTATTCTTTGGGTCTTTCGGTAAAGTCACGTAGATAGGTAAAAACAAAATCTTGCAGTCACGAAAGCTTTAAGTCAAGATTGACTTTTATGCTTTTTATTTTCATATCTATTGGTTTTATCTAACATAAAATGCATATCTGTATATGACGTTTTTAACAGAAATTAGATGACAAATTTGTCATATTTGATAGGAAAAACATATTTACCCCTGAATGAACCATTTCATTTTGTGTTTAATGTTCGAAGTTTTCATTAACAATAAAATTAAGACATTTTTCCAAAACTGGCAATGTTTGCATCATTATTACATATCTTGTTAAAGACGAACACTTTATTCACCTTATATGTGTTTGCCAATTGAACAAAACTAAAATGATGAATTTCCTTTCACATTTTGCTCAATACTCCCTTTTCAATTGCAACTTACACATTTGCGATGAATTCCAATAGTTTATTGCTCAATATTCACCAATGTTATTGTTGTTTTCTTCGCCGTTGGCATGTGGGCAAATGTACTGGCGCTATCGTCTCACAGCTACGGATGCGCTTGGAGGGATCGTGGTGTGAGATGGGATAATGAATGGGCTACGGCTGGAGTTGGTCTCATAGGCCAGGCTCTGGGGAGATAGATTGGGGGGGGGGGGGGGGTTGTAGTGGGAGCGTAGCTCTAAGGGATGTGATCAGGGTGAGCCGAGGTGTGTTTGAGGGATGAGATAGAATATGAACATTGATTGGGGTTTGGAGTGTGAGGGAGCAAAGGGAGAACATTTTGGTGGAAGGAAAAAAAAGCAGCCGAAAAAACATCGCCTTGGCAATTTGTCCCCATTGTTCACAATGGAATCATCGGCATTTTTCTGCCAAAACAAAAACTGGCCGTAAAAGGGACATTTCAGAGGACGTCCATTGCTCCCATAATGGTTCGTGTTTCTGGGAAAAGGATGATGAGGTAAGAGCAATAAGTGGAGATAGAATGTGATTCAACGACTCTCCAAAACTGTGATAGCACGTAGGGACATTCTGGAAGCGAACGAGAGATGCCAGCTCACACCCTCTGAGATGTTTTTTTCCCCTCCTGCATAAAATGCTGCCTTCCCAGTCCCAGCTACCATAAGCGGCCATTTATTTGACAAAACCTCTCAGAGGCACTTTCACCATCATTGCTCGTTACATTGAGCTAAGCTCGCCGCTTTGTGTACCTTGTGTGGTGTTCTTGCAGGCCCATAATAAATGAATGCCAACGCCTCAAAACTTTCACTTTTTGCCGAGAGCTGTGTGTGTGGAATGTCTGAGTATACAATTAGGAGGATATAACACCCTTGGAGTCCGTGATTTCGTCTGGAGTCCTTCAGCAGAGCCTCGTGTTATTTGAGCAACATCCCTGCAAGGAGAGTGATAATTATATGAGTGCATCATACTCATCGCTGCTGCATGTTGGAATTGTACTCAGCTTGCTTTTTTAGGTTTGTATAGCTCGTGATTTTTTTACGCTTTCCAACCATGGTTGAAAGCTGTAATGTGCAGGCTCTGCTTGTGTTTATTCAACTTCGGGGCATGAAAACTCACATAAAGAAGATCTAATATGGACGAATTGTATATTTTTTATTGATGCTTTTAAGAACTTGAGATTTTGAAAACTGGCCACATTGGTCGAACGGTTGCCCAAAGGTTTGCAGATGAAAATCCTGCGCTATAATATATTCCCAACACCAACGCAAAAAGTAATAGTAGGAAAATGTCACATAACCATGCATATGCATAATTGTTTACTTTGCGGGAACATACTGTACGGCATATACACGCACATTACTTTCTGTGCAGTAAACCATTTGCGAGCTCCACACATTTGTAAAATGTAATTTTCTCGGCTGCGGAAAATGGAAAAAAAAGTCGATATTCATACCGACACGCTACGCTATGACCTCTTTCCTCAATGCAGTACCACCAGTTTTTTTTTATTAACACTTAGATTCATTCCATTGCAATTCGTAAAGAGGAAATTGTATCAGTCCCTGTGAGAGGCGCATCTGCTGAAGCAGAGAGCGGCAGCATCGCACGCGTGCCGACTGCTGTGGCAAGTGAATCCCTGCTCAGACAATTTCCCCCAAGTCTTGCTCTCAATTAGCAACAGTGCCTCGGCACCAAAAGCTGGTGGACACGTGGTTGAAGAATAACCCCGATCAAATCTGTGGGAAAGCACCTGATGACGGACGCTTTATTTTGGTGATTTCGAAAAGTGTATTGGTTTAGTCATGTTTGTTTATTGTAGTACAGAGTTAGACTGATGGCCCTAATCTAAGTTGTCTTGTGGTTGTTGTTGGTTGTTAGACTTGCATCCCAGTGGGATTTTTGCACACAGCGTTGGTGTACGGTATTTTTTCTGCAATATTTTGCTGTCTTTTTCTGGATTTTCTGTTTGCACTCAGTCCCATATTCACTTTAAGATGTTTTTTTGTTCATGTTTTTGTTTTTTGTTTGTTGCGGTTGCACCCGATTCAAGAGCCGAATGGCTCACAGGGCTATACCTAATACATGAACTTGAACTAGTGTTGCGCCAGAAACGTCGTGATTTATTTTATTTTATACCTACGTGACTTTACCAAAATAACCAAAGAGTATGGATTCCTGTTGCCACGAAAGCTTCAAATCAAAATCTGTAAATGACGAGAGGGAGAGAAACAAAAAAACCCTTTGTAACAATAATGGAGCAGGATGGAAAACATTGATCATTGGTGACTGCTGTGCTGATGAGTGCTAATGCGGGTGAAGCCAGTCCACAGTTTGTCTATCGCTGCATCATTGCGGTAGTCAGTTGGTCGTATTTGTTGACATTCGTTTTGATGGTGACCGAAAACAAGAGGCCCATAATGCACTGCTTCAGGAAATTGCTGTTCAATTTTGTGTGTTGTCTGACACTTGTGAATAACACTGCTGCAAGTAGAAATACAATTAAGGCGCCAGACATGCCTTTAGCCATATGGCTTTTAAAAATCACATTACAGCCTTTCTCAGAGCCTCCTTGGAGGAATATATTGAATTTCACTTCTGCGGTTTCACAAAATATGTTAAAATGAATGTAAAAAAGTTAAGTGTTACGGATGCAGCCCTGCAATTTCTTGCTCCTGCCACTGCTGGCAGAAGGGCCTTCACTCGAGGGAGTTCTAGTGTCCCTTTAGAGGGTATGTTGGCCTACTCTTCCATGCTGACCACACTTTATCGACCACACCCAACATACCCATTGACGAACTGAAGTGTATCTATGCTAATTGGTGTTTTAACCAATTAAATATGATAATTGTTTTTTTAACCCTTCTATCTGGCAACAAAACTGACACCTTTTTTACAAGGAGTCATGTTTACATAGACCACAATACCTGCAGTCATTATGCAAACAAAAAACATAACTCTGATAATGTGCACTGTCCTTGAAGTTGATTGGTCCACACCCGAGACAGCTTTCCTTAGAGCCTAGTCTCACATGGTGTTGGACCAGATGACGCCAAAAGGCGCACAACTCAAGGACAATGCACCATCAGAGTATGAGAGCTCGGGGTAAGCATTTACACCAATGGTGTATCTATGCTGCCGAGTATAAATATATACATCCAAAATACAGGTTTTTTGGAGGGTTAGATCATGCAAATATAAAAAAAATGTGTCGTTAAACCCGCCACCACCCGACACAGCTAATTAGTAAGGGTTGTCACGTAAACAGAACATGCCAATTCGTTACTAGTACGAATTCGTATAGATTTATACTCGGCAGCATACATGGATACTGGTCGTGAAAGCCTACGTGTTAAACTGATAAATCTATACAGTATGTATGAAACAACTGGTTAACAAGTTATTAGTATTAGAATTGTTTTTACCATCATCTAGAATATAGTACAATCTCAATATTTCGGCTGACTGGTCTTCTTCAAGCGTCACCTTCAGCTCGACAAAGGGGGTCTCGTGATCACCACGTGCACCGCGCCTCTTGAAATATTGAGTCTTTTTTTAAATCCTTTATATTAAGTTCACTTGCTTGCTTGCTTGCGCGCTTACGACCGTGCAAATCTTTCGGTCGTTTTTTAACCCTCTTCCCGTGATCCAATCGAGCTGACATTTTGCACACAGACTCGTTGTGCGTGACAATTTATTTTCGTGAAAATTTTTTTCCATAACTTACCACTTTTTAGGAAAAAAAATTTATATTTAATTACCAATTGCTTAATGGTGGCAGGCAATCATCTGACCCATAGGTGGCAGCCATCTCAAGCCAGAGGACGAGAGGACTCTAGCCGCCACGCATATAAAGGATTTATAGTGAAAAACTTTGTTTTTAAATCCTTTTTCATACCGAATTCGAAAGAAAAAAAGCCTCTTATTGTTATTTCGGTTACCGACTCCTGAGTTAGAGAGGTTTTGAAGGTAGTTGGTGAGATACAATGAGGCATCCGCGTTTGAAAATATTTGAATGCGTCCCAGGAGTTTATGTGAATTGTCTCACTGGAGCATTCGTTCTCTGGTGCGTTAAAGAGGTATTCAGTGGAATCTAATAGTTGGCCAAATGTAAATGTGGCAGTTTAATTAAACCTGCTGTAATGAATAGAACTGTGAACGTGTTTCCCGGCCTTTTGAAAACAAAAGCCGTGCACACTCAGTGTATCTCTATCCTGCATTGGTGGACGGGGCTATGCGGAATTCTAACTATTGCATCAATCGCTTTGGTGAATCTGCTTTGGCAATGGTTCACAAATAACAAAACAACTCAACACAACCCCCTGGCTTCTCTGTGTGCTGTGAAGAAAGGATTTGCTTGAAACATCACCTCTTATATAGGTGTACCCCCCCCCCCCCCCCCCAACTGCTGTGTGCATGTCGCGTTGTTTACCCAACGCAGGATGGAGAAAGGATAAATACTCGGTTAGGTTTTCACAGTTGTGCTGCGCAGTTTTCTGATGCGTTTTTCAATGTGTACCACGTGTTGTTCGGCACGATGTCCGACGTTTCGATCCGACGTGCTGGGAGTGTCTTCAGGACGAAGAAACGCCCTACGAATCATTTCAGCCCTCGTGGAAGCAGCATGTCGGACGTCGTGGCGAACATCACGTGATACACAACGCAGAGAACGCATCGGAGAGGAAGCAGAAACAAACCCAGCAACAACAAAAAAAACCACACACACACACCAGGCAGTATTTTACGATGCGAATTGCTATTGTCGACCATAAAACAATAAAAATAACATTTTCATATATATGTATATCAGCATCGTGCCGGAGATTGATGTGCACTGGTAATATTTCGCTTTTTAAGTAGATCTGTGAAAAATCCCTTGAAATAGCCGTGGACGTTTTACCGAGTGGTTCAGCTCCGGGTGATTTGTTTCAAGTCAAACCCGTTATGCAGTCTACTTAAAGTGTATTTCAACTGGGTGTTGTGAATTCAAATGCATGCGTCTATGCTACAGCGATGCTTGGGCAAACATTTGGCTCAGTATTTGGATGGGAGGAACACCGTAGAATCGTAGATAAACCATCACGTGAACTGCGGTCATCATTTTAACACGTAGGCTTTCGCGACCAATATTATTCATAATCAACGTTTTTGGGTTTAGATCGCGTTATTTATAAATGTGATGCTGGATGCAATTACCAGCGAAACGTCGTACTCAAATTGTAAATGTTGTGGTTTCACGCTTCAACACACCGGTGGGCTAAAGCAGTGAACTATTTGTCCTTTGTCAACGTGACACTTTTTTACTGATTGGCCGTGTCGGGTGGTGGAGGGTTACGACACATTTATAAATAACGCGATCTAAACCCAAAAACGTTGATTATGCGGTCATCATCATCACAGCGGCTTGTGGCTGGCCATCGAACAAAAACGATGACTGCATCGTGCACTTTCTGATGCGCTTCTGTGGCCGTCTGGAATGCTCTTCCATTCGATATCAGGAAGCCAATGGAGCAATGCACTATTCAATCCAGATTGAAAACTAATTTCTTTAGAACTGCTTTTTTGTGTTTAGTTTGTTGTCCTTCCCCCGCATCTCCAATTAGCACGGCTGGCTACGTACGGTGCGAAAGAAGTTCAACACACTGTAGGTGTTGTAGGTGTGGTGTTACAAGGTGTGGCCAGCAGATGGCAATGTTGAGTGTCACCCCATCATGTCTGTGGGGTTTTTTCCAGTTTTTCTGGTTTCTTCAGACAAATACTCATTATTGGCATTGGTCAAACGTCCCATTGCAGGAGCCTCTTGAATGGGAGTTTTGAGACTCGGTGAGGCTTTTCTGGCTAAATACTTGGCTGATATCTGACCAAGTCCCGGCCTTCCCACATACCCTCTTTACAAACTCTCACTGACCAGTAAAGTGAAGTATGGTCAGACATTGTTCACGACAGACACGGCATGGGGGATGGCTTCATCAAGCAGTGTATTGATAAAGGGGCTTACACTATATTCATACTGCAGCTAGCCTGCAGTGGTACATTGTATAATAATATTTGCTTTAAAAAAAACACAACCGTTTCCTACAAAATTACTGCTTGCAAATGATGACTCCACTTTCTGGAAGCTCTCCGCTACCCCCAGCCTTCCAGCTGTTATGTGGTTGACAGCATCATTAATTTTTCTCGTGGGGAATTTTGATTTCTCACTGCTGACAAGGGCAGCTATCTGACCAATGCATTCTCATCTGTTAGTATAGCCTACGGCTCGTTTAAGGGCCTCGTATTATGACAATTTGGCTGGCAGTTGAAAGGACAACGTTTTTGGCTGACAGCCTCTTACAAATAACGCATGCTTTGGCCAAAGATTAAATACCAGCGCCGATTCACTGGTACCTAAACATATATATGAAATTAAAAATATTACTTTATTTATGACTGAACAAAGGACAATAATCACGATATGTTTACATGAATAAACCATGGATGCTAGTCACAGCATGTCCATTATTTTCATATTTAAAAACAAGCCGTTTAATGCACGTGCGTGTACTGCTGCCGATTTTCGGCATAATCAGAAACATTCTAAACTCAAACCTAGACACAAACTTTGGGATAATCCAAAGATTTTGTTCCGTTTCTGATTGATTTGAAGACACAAAGTGATGTCACGAATAAGATGCCACTTGCGCCTTTCCCGCTAAAAGGTGGTGTCACGTGGCATCGGGCGATGCGACTATTGTTGCTGGCACCAAGACGTTGTACATTATAGCGCGTGATGGGAACGTTTTAGAAAATCCGAATATGACGTGGCATTCCGAAAGTTCAAAATCTCATCCAAATCAGGAAGCATTATGCGCTGTCGGCGTTCACTTTCCTCCACCGCTCGTGATCTCCCACTGCCTTCACCGCTTCCGTTGTTGTTGTCATTGGATCTCAATGTGCCAAGTCTCTGTCTATGCTCTTACGTCTTTCCCGTCTGCTCCGAGGTCTTCCTCGCGTCTGTCTTACGTGCGTCAGCTCCCATTGTATCAGTTGTCCTGTGGGTAAAGATCCAATGCGGTATCTATCCTTGGGTTGGCGTTCCATTATTTTCTTGATAATGACTTGAGCTGCCTCTCACTGTATATACTGTCCCGTGTAAATACACATTGTGGCTGTGAATGCGACTGGGAAAAGGAGAAGGCTCAATATCTGGCATCTTGCGCCTAAGAGCCTGAGGCCAAAATCCATTAAAATCAGTTTCTAAAGAAAGGCTGGGCCGGACACAAGCACAAAACAATTGGGAGCTCTGTATCTTCATCCACCTTTAGTTATATGTGTTTTTTTTATTTGATCAAAGATTAATGAATGCCCATGCAGCGGTCTAAAAAAAACATCCATTTGTTCTCTTTAAGGAAATGGTACACTGTGTTATTCTAGAAAACGACTGATGTTCAAGTTTCATGAAAAATGTAACCATATGCAAAATGTTGAGTTGTGGACTCCGATAATTATTTGTTTCTTCCACAGGAAGTAATTACGGTAGATACTAGTGCTCTGTCAAATGTATTCTGTGTACATCTAACACATCCCGACGTGTGCAACTGTAATATGCTTCGAGACTTCATACATATTATCGCACTATAATACTAAATCTGCTAAATTAGTGTCCAATTTGTTCCCTATTAGAGCCGCAAAAGGGACATTCAAATTGTACATTGGAGTGTTTACATTAAATCTGCTTTGTCATTGCAATGATATACCCCTGGTGCGTTTTAACATGGATCTTTTTTTTTATCGCTCCTAAACGTAAATATTTGAATTCAACCAGTCGGGACCTTCATTGTGGTTTGTCACAATTGGTAATGTGTATGTAATTGTGCACTCTGGTTCTGCCCAAACACAAACAATCTTGATTTGATGGTGGGCAAGTACAATTATGATGAGTCCCACATTCATGAAGCGTGTTTACCTCGTGCAAAAAAATGTTTCACACACTTCCATGGATCTTCTCATTTCCCCACGACGTGCAGTGCACACGCGGTCGACGCTGAGACCTCTCTTAGCATCTCCACAATCCTCGATGTGGGCTTTGCGACCACCTGTCTCTTTCACCTCATCCCACCTCGCTCTCCAGCAACCAAAGTCTTCCCTCACTGCACGGGTTTGTTCACCGTTGCGCTGCTCTGCAGCTCTGCCCGGCGTCCCTTCAGTTTGCTCCGTTCGCCTTTCGGCACGGTGTCCGACGTTTTCACTCGGCGTGCCGAGCGCGAGCTTCCTCGCGAGCTAAGACGCGTTGCTGAATGCAGACGCCGACCTCCGTTCGCGACCCAAGTTTGCCAGCACGTTGGAGAGACGCGTCAAGGCCGCCGTGCCGAACGAACGCACGGCGCAGACCCCAAATCACATCGGAGGGCTGCCCGCTCTTCCCCTACAACAATCCTGTCACATCCGCACGACCCTTCTCCTCGATGTGCATCGTCGGGATGTCTCCTCCGCTTTTCCACCCACACTCCCGACTCCCTCCATCACTCCCCTCACTTTTCTTTCAGGTGCAAGACCTAAAAATGCTCGTCTCTTCTCAACGACTAATTTTCTCCTCCGCTCCTGAGCTTCAATTGTGATTCGCTTCGCCCTCCTTCCCACCGCGACCACAACTCGTCCTATATTCCTGTAAATAATTGCCCTGCAGTATGTAATTACCCCCTCCTGTGACCTTGATGTTCACGGTTCCGCTCTCACCCCCCTCACCCAATCCGCCCCCCCAAACACTTTCCTTAATCTGACCCGTGCCTCCCTCCTCCGCTACAGAGCACGGCTGCGTTATTCGCTTTTGAACGCGTTATCAATTCAAATCGTGTCGTGGTTTGCGAACGGCATTGAAACGCCGCGGCTTCGAGATAGAGGACTCGGTGGCCACCGCCAAGACACATTTCTGTATTTCTTGACGACCTGACAAGATTGCTTTTGCGCGGTCAGTCGGGGGCAATGGCAAGCGAGCTTCAACAGCAATTTGATTGTGGCTATGCGGTATCTATTTTTTTCTCTCTCTCTTTCTCTCTTCAGAATGTGTAATTAGGTTGAGACAGAGGCACTCTCTCTTCTCTATGGCGAGCTCGGACTCTTTGGCTGAGACCACAGGTCGCCTGGCAGCAACTGCTGGCGCTGGCGTTATTTTTCGCTGGCGCAGTAGTGTCTGAGCAATTGCGACGCAGCCACGGAGAATATTTTCTCAAACAACAACCCCCCCCCCCCCCCCCAGTATTTCTCTGTTCAGGGATGACGGTCGTGGTGTAATGGTTGGATCACTGGAATTCCATACTCTTAGGTTTTTTCGGTAAAGTCAAGTAGGTAAAAAATATAAAAATAAATAATAAACATAATAGAAATAATAATAGAAATAAAATAATAAATCACGACGTTTCGGAGGCAACACAAGTCTCCGTCATCAGGTGGGACCGTCACAGCTAAATTTACTGTATCAAGTGGGAATTACATTACAGAGGTCACTGGAATTCCATTGCAGAGGTCACTGGTTCGAATCTACCAGCAGGGCAGTTGAAACATTTGTGGAAAGTTTTATCAAACCCCCCAATCCCCCTGCTCTAGTGCCTCCGTTCACGCAGCAGTATAAGTTCGTACACCGCAGTTGGTTTATTGGCCGATCGCGTGTGGTGAGGTGAACTGTGGGTAATGCCATCTGTTCCAGGACGTCTGACCAGTGTGGAAGAGTAGGCCAAAACACCCTCCAGAGGGGGGGGGGGGGTGGACGGTCTCTAAAACTCGCTCTCAGGGAGGCCCTTCTGCCAGCAGTGACATGAGCCGGCCATTGCAGGGCTGCACCTTTGACTTTATACATTTTTAAAATCGTACTATATGATGCCATATGAAAGTAAAGTGCCACTCGGAATTCAACCTTTGTAAATCCTCGAGAGAAGAAAATGAAGAGGGTGTCAACACGTGAGATTAAAGTTTGTTGATTTAAGGACTAAGAATACTTAGATGTGGTAATTGGAGTATTCATATTCATGTCATAAATAAAATACGAATCCCCGTGCTAGCAGTCGTTATTATGGCTGTATTCACAGGATATTGACACACTTTGGGCAGAGGAAGCAATTTACATTTTAAATCAAAGCCACATAACAAATACCAAGGTGCGCAATTATGGGAAAAAATACTTTCTTGCAATGTCTATTCACCTACTTTTAAAATGAAAGATCACGCAAACCACCATCTGCTCGAGTTGAGTTACCTGCTCATGGTTTTCCCAGGATCGTCCTCGATGTGAGTGAGGTAGCTGTCCGAGGATATCTGTAATTCTTTCTGGGACATTGTCTGTAGCGTTTTGTTTCCTACGCGAGTCAACCTGGAGGTGATGGCAAACGCCTCTAATCCAGCACTGTGGAGGGGAGGGCTGGTGGATTACGGCACGCGTTTTTGTGAAACTCCCTTCCTCTGTGGGTGACGAGAAGGAGCCTTACTCTGGCCAGCCATGAAAATTCAGTTCAGCAAAAATGTGAACTGGTATCTCGTATCTCATCTGTATGGGATAGAGCTGTTGCTCCCCTCGCATGCGAGGGTTTGCTTCCGGTGCTCCACTTTCCTCCCGCACGCAAAGCTATTCATTGCCTGAAAACATCGTAATAGATGGAGGACTGCAGAGCTTGGGACAATTGTTAGCGCCGGTCACCGCGTGGCTGCTGCCTTCCTGCTTGGCTGTGGTTCCTCGTGCCTCTTGAGTCGTTCGCTCTGTTCGAGAATGAGCAAACTACTGTGCAGCGACGCAGTCACAAATTGACATTATTATTAATAACAACAGGTCATAGAAATCAATGTCTCAAGGAAAGTGAAAGCGGTGCATTGTTATACGACCGCCTTCGTAGTGGTGGAGAGATCTGCTTCGTCACTTGCCAACTATTTGTATAAAAATCGGCAGCGTGTCTTTTTTCTTTCCTCCTGTAAAACCTTTTAACTCTGAAGAGGAATGAGTCGATGTATCTCATTCCCCTGGAAGTCAGTGCACATTTGAAGTCGGTTCTCCCTGGCCGACAAAATGCGAGCTCGTGCTCCCTGTCATCGGGCTATCCCAGCATGACTCTCCCTCTTCTTGGATTCTCTACACGTCTAATCACTAACGATTGCGTCCTAATACATCTGGCCAAATTCAAGCACCCTTCCCTCACATCCGATCAATATAGTGGGAATTTAAATCAGCCTTTCAGTTGAGCGTAACTAACAATAGACTCTAACATTTTCTCAGCCCAATAGGGACAGCCATTAAGCCGGTGAGCTGTAAACTGCCACGATTTTCATGTCCCTGAAATACAGAGGACAAAAACAGATGCTCAATTTGCAGTGTTGAGCAACGGTAATTGTACGCCATGCAAGATATATTGAAAATTCTAGATTTGAAGCTTTCGTGACTGCAAGGATTCATACTTTTAGTTCTTTCGGTAAAGTCACGTAGGTAAAAAAATGAAATAAAAATTAATAAAAATTAAACAATGATTTTAATAAAAATAAAACAATGAGAAAAATAAAAAATGATTTTATTAAAAATAAAACTATGATTTTTATTGTTTTATTTTTTATTAATTTTAATTTCATTTTTTTACCTACGTGACTTTACCGAAAGAACTAAGAGTAAGATATTGAAAATGTTACATCCATTGTAAGGAGGAATAATAAATAAAATAAATAAAAACGAAAGACGTTTACACGGCGCTCTATATCGCTGTGCACGTTATAAATTATGGAAGATCAATACAACATATGCAAGTAATTATAATAGCCAATTTTTTTCTGAAGGTCACATCAGAAAATGTGTCATTTCGTCAGGAGACATGTTCGTGATTGCCTTGAATGTGGACAAAGTTCACGTGAGGCTGTGTGTATGTTGGTGTGTGTGCGTTAACCAGTATTCTTGCATGTCTGTTGCCCTTTCTGTATGTTAACATCACTGATCCACAGTTAAAGTGATTGTACCATAATATTGTTATGCATTCATCATCATCATAAGCTGTGGTCCATCCATTGCTGGGTGAAGGCCTCATCAGTTCGCCTCTCTCTGGGAACAATAACCGTGGTAGCAGCCGACGAGCGAGTGACTGGATTGAATATCAACCTCCCTGCTTTCCGTCGAATTCCATCGGGTGCGGTGAGATAGCAACTGGGTGTTCCACCATAGATGTAACATCAGTCTTTAATAATAATTCACATTCATAATGACCATTCCATCCTAGGATCCCAATGGGCTTTCGTGTCACCGCAATAATGCTTGGGAGTTAGCGAAGGCTCTGTGCCCGTGCGGCTCGTGACATGTTGCACGCAACACGTCGTGATGCCCTACTGGGCGAAAAAAAAAGAAAGTTCCATCTGCAAATGGCAAAGTGGTCAGCTTTGGGTACATGTGGTTTTGAATGCGCGTTATCCTAACAGACTAAAACGCTCTTTTTTAAGTTCAGGATCTAGCCTTTGGGCTCAAAGAGGCAAACTCAAAGCAGCATAACTAAACATTACAGAACAATGAGACAGGGGTGCGGGCGAGTGGGGGGAGGAATGTTGAACATGCTGTGTGATATGTCATCAGAAAACTCGCAGATAAAGCAAAATAACTGCCACCCTCCCCCCCTTCGCGACCCCAAGGGGAGTGGGGAGTGCTATCTTTTCCTTCTCCCCAGCCGAATGCTCAGACTGTGCTTCGGATCTCTACATGCTTAGAACATCAGTGGCACCGCGTGTGTGTGTGTCTGTGTGTGTGCGCAGCGTTGGGGAGCGGTGGTGTAGCGGTTAGCGCCGCTGCGCTACGAACCCGGCGACCCGAGTTCGATTCCCGCTCACGGCCAACACCGGTGACGATTATTTGAATCGGTCCTGGGCCTCCCCTAGGTCGACCCAGCCTCAAATTAGTAGCTGGTGCGGTGTGTAAACATCGCCACTGGCGAGACAAAGGCGGCCGGGCGTGGTGCTGGCCACCCACCCCCTCGTGTGCTGTGCTGGCCTGCATAGGTGCTCGCTAACAGCACTTGCCCCAACAGTCTGTTAAGGCTACGGGGGGGGGGGGGAGATCGTTGTCTTTGTTTGCAGCGTTCAGTGAAGGAAATGGGCCAGGGGGTAGGGAGGGTCAACTTTGGGAGCCGCGTTCTCGCCCTCAAGCCAACCGACTCCCCTCTGTATCGACCTTACAGCGAACCTGCCCCATTCCTACCCTCACTCACCTCCAGCCTGTAATGATGCCAATCTCCTCCGACGACGGCCCTCTGCACATCGCCGCAAATGGACAGCTGGGTCGACAGCCAGACGGAAGCGGCAGAAATCTCCCCCCACCCACCTCGTGGAGTTGAAACAGCCTCCCAGAACAGTCGGCCGGGCAATCAGTGCCTTCGCCAGAGTGACCCCGCAGCAAGCCCTCGAGAGAGAGAGTTGTTTGTTGGTTGGGCAAGTTTCTCGCGGAACACCGGCTAGCTCACTCGAGTTGTTTGCGCCTTTGAGAGCGGCTGTCCGTGCACCTGATCTCGCTTTGAAGTAAGAATCGATGTTCACGCGTAGGGAGCGATTGACGGCAAGCCAGCGAGGCTGGATCCTGTCAATAGTTGAGTGTCTGGAACAAAAATGCTGAGCCTCATTCATTGCGTAGATGTATGACCAAATCACTGTAAATGTTCCCGATCTTGTTAGATCTTGGAAAGATGAACAGGGTTATTAATGCTAACCCTGCGCCCTCCCTTTGATGCTGCTAATCCTGCATAATGCACCTCCTACGCATTTCACAAGTAGTGACTAATCCCATATCTGCATTTCGCATAAATATGCTAAATTACTCTTGATATGCAAATTCATTTGTCAAGGCGCTCTTCCCCCTCCAATCCAGCTTAAATATACGCTTCCAAGGTTGGTGGTGTTCATTCAGACACTGTCTTTCCGACAGACCTGTTCTTCACCTGAGGACGGCTGCTTGCATTGTGGCCGAAACGTCGTGAGAATTATTTTATTATGTTTTTTTTATTATTATTTTATTATTTCCCTTCTACGTGACTTTACCGAAAGAACCAAGAAGAGGGTTAACCGAGGTTTAGTAATTTGGATGGGTGACTGCATTGGCTTGCCAAGTGTTTTGTGGGCAATGGGGCTGCGAGGTAACAAAGCTCTCGTAGTACTGGGTGTCACGCCCTCGTAAGAACAGATTTTCTCTGTACACTCCGCTTTCGTCCCCAAATGGCAAAATATTCATCGTTAATAGAGGGGTTTTTAGGGGGGTTAGATCACGTACGTATGAATGTGTCGTTAAACCCGCCACAACGCGACAGCCAATTCGTAGAGTCAATTCGATACTAGTTCAGCACACCCGGTGTGCGTGGGAGAGTAAACCCACAACAGATATGAAACCCCCCAAAAAACCCGTCTATTATGGAAAATATATTGGTCGCGAAAGCCTACATGTTAAACTGACTCATGCATCGTATTAACCAAACAACCCAATCTAGGCCCTTCTTGAAAAACAATCTCGATGCTCATGCTTTCTCGGGTAAATAAGCTACCATCATTGTTATTAGTATTATTTTGGTTGTGGTTGGTTCTAATATTGTGTAATGTGCTGTTTGTGAGCGGTAGCGTTGCCACCTCTGAGGCACGAACAAAAAAACCTGAACACATCACCGGAATGACACGTCGCAAACACGTGAAGCGGCGGGAATTACGCGCAAACGCGTCGTCTTGAGCGGTGCATTATATTGAAACTGACAAATAAAAAACCAGGACTTTTAATGTCTCGAGAAGACATGCAGATTTCCCAGGACAGCTGCATTACAAAATAAAAGAGGACATATCTAATAATGGTAGGCCGGGCGACAGCACTTGTGACAGGTTACACTTTTTCCACCTCGTTGCAGCCGTTCCAACACGGCCACTCTGACGCGGGAATGGAATGAGCAGCAGACTTCTGATGCTGCCTCAACACACCTCGTCACACCATCCCCTGTCCTTAATTGTATTATCAGCCCATCTAATTAATTGTATTATCAGCCCATGCAATTCATTATATTATCAGTCCATCTAATTAGTTGTACTATCAGCCCATCTAATTGTATTATCAGCCGATCTAATACATTGTATTATCAGTCCATATAATTAATTCTATTATCAGCCCATATAATTAATTGTATTATCAGCCCCTATAATTAATTGTATTATCAGCCCCTATAATTAATTGTATTATCAGCCCCTATAATAAATTGTATTATCAGCCATCTAATTAATTGTACTATCAGCCCATCTTATTAATTGTACTATCAGCCCATCTAATTAATTATCAGCCCCTATAATTAATTGTATTATCAGCCCATCTAATTGTACTATCAGCCCATCTAATTATACTATCAGCCCATATAATCGTTACATGGGGGAGTTTCGAGTGCACTTGGCGCATTTTTACGTGTGCCAACAACAGATGCGTTGAGATAACTTTTTTGCATACTAATCCGGAGCCCATATGGACTCCTTAGTGAAATAAATCATGGTTGAATAATATTTTACATATATAGGAATGGGTATCTAGTAAGAACAAAACGAAGAGAATCACATGGATTTTTTTTATTCGGCAAACCTATTGAAGACCTTTGCGAATTAGCACCGGGTAATAATGGCAGGTGTGTAAGTGGTGTGGCATCTATATATATATGAGATCTGTGCTGAAGCTGTGACGGAAAAGCACTATCAGTGCGTTTGTACTAATCACAATGTGTCAACTCTGCTGCCCACTCCACGCATTTACAGCGGTTGATCTGTTAAACACGTAGGCTTTCGCGACCAATATTATCCATAGTAGAGGTTTTTTGGGATTACATTGCGTAAATATGAATGCGTCGTTAAACCCGACACAGCCAATTAGTAAGGTTTGTCACGTAAACAAAACATGCCAATTCGGTACGAGTCCAACAACATCGGTGTGTTGGAGAGTAAACCCAGAACATTTACAATTTGAGTACAACGATTCGCCAGTAATTACAACTGGCATCATCCAGCCGACAGCCAGATTTGTAGATAAATCATCGTATTTCGTTTTTAAATAGTAGGTGATCTGTCACATTAACGCACGTTAATTCCATATTTGTGCATTAACACCTCCACGAAAAACACGGGTGCTGGTAACCGCTGCAGAGCTACGTTGTCAGCATAGTGCAGCGCGCACAATGCATTGTTGTGCTCAACTATGCTCCAACTTTCGATTTAAAGCTTTCGTGACTGCAGGGATTCATCTTCTTGGTTCTTTCGGTAAAGTCACGTAGAAGGGAAATAATAAAATAATAAAAATAAAACATTATTAAATAATTCTCACGACGTTTCGGCCACAACGCAAGCAGCCGTCCTCAGGTGAAGAACAGGTCTGTCGGAAAGACAGCGTCTGAAAGAAACACCACCAGGCTTGGAGCGTATATTTAAGCTGGGTTGGAGGGGGAAGAGCGCCTTGACAAAAGAATTTGCATATCAAGAGGAATCTAGCATATTTATGGGAAATGCAGATATGGGATTAGTCATTACTTGTGGAATGCGTAGGAGGTGGGCGGGGGGTTTCAAAGTCATAATATGCCCGTGCATTATGCAGGATTAGCAGCATCAAAGGGAGGGAGTAGGGTTAGCATTAATAAAGGGAAGGAATGTTAATAGTATGGAGCTGCAGAAACTAAACCACCACGTAAAAAAACAAAAGTATAAACTACATCAGTATCATCAGTGTACTAACTATATACTCTCCAATAAGCTGAGCTACTAACAGTAAGTAATACATTACAATGTTCCAACTGACGTGGTTCTCACCTACACTGACCCACGCTGACCAACACGGAGAAGTATTGTCAAACGGCCCCCACAACGTGATTACGCGTCGGGAGGAACCTCATCCAGCAGTGGATTGACAAGATGTGTGCGCATGGACAAATACAGAGGTGGGGGCGATGCAAACACACTGGGTTAGGGTATGGAATAGAATCTAGTCAACAATTTGTTTTTATTGTAATTTCGGCAAACCATATCACCACTATACAATACACTTCCAGTAAGTGATGCATTTTACAGTGCATTTAAAATCTTTCGATATATATACCAATGTATTAAATTATTCCACTCATAATGACATATCATTACAGTTAAATTAAATTCGGACAAAGTATCCATTTATGGCCAATGACCCTACATGTGAGTTTCCATCTTTAAAAAAAAGTTACGTTTTGGCTCTCGACTCCTGATTTTTGTATCTCCTCCTCCTCCGCATCCCCACAAGCAACTATGAATTAAAGGCTGCAAAGTATACACAGGTTTATTCATGAAAATTACATGCATGCTATCGTGTGGCCTTTGCAGATCCCAGCGCGACCCCCATTTTTTCCCATTAAAAGTATTTTTTTTTAGATTTCGCCTGCTACATTTTTAATAAATATATATTTTTAACCAACTGCTTTCCTTTTTCTCCCTCGCAATCACTCTGTCTCGGCAAAAAAAATCATGTAATTCAATTTCATGAATACAGCAAATGTAATTTTGTTGTTATATGTATCACAGTACAGTCCTCTTTAACGCGTTTTTTTTCTTCTGGCCGTACCAAATTCAGTTCCTGCAGAAGCTCCCAGCACGTGGAGCAAAACGTCGGACATCGTGCCGAACAATGCGCAGTATGCAAAATCCAACAACATACTGGATAGTCGTACAGCACAACCGTTAACACCTACGCAGGACTAATACGGTCCTCTTTGAAAGTTGATTAGCCATGTTAATTGTAAATAGCCTTTTCATTTGCAGCATGTGTCTGTAATTGTGTGTGTATGTAAGTGGGGAGCAGTGGCGTAACGGTTAGCACGCTGTGCTTCGAACCCGGCAAGCCGAGTGCAGCTCACGGCCAACACCAGTGACGAGTATCTGAACCGGTCCTGGGACTCCCCTAGGTCGACTCAGCCTCAATTGAGTACCTGGTGCGGTGTGTATAAACATCGCCACTGGGGAGACAAAGGCGGCCGGCCGTGGTGTTGCCCACCCACCCTCTCGTGTGCCTTGTCGGCCTTCATAGGTGCTCGCTTACAGCACTTGCCCCAACGGTTTGTAAAGGCTATACGGGTGATCTTTGTCTCTATCTCTGTATGACATTTTGTCCGTTGGACCAGACACAATGTAGCATTCTATCGTTTCAGCAGAATTGGTTCAACACAAGCAGACTCTGAGCCAGTGTCGACATTCAGTGTCTCCTCAACAGTCAGGTTGCATCAACCAATGGTGGTGAACTGCCAGATGTTTATCGGCAACGAACGGCTCTCGGCTGATGGAATGTGTAATAAATACTTGAAAATGTTTTACGCGATTGGGCCTAATTCCCAATGAAGGCTCAATTGTTTGATAGTTAGGTGAAAAAATAATGGTAGTAATCTGTATTCTAAAGCGTCTTTCACATCAAGACATCCCAAAGCAATGTATATACAAAAAAAAGTACGTGTAAAAAAGTGAATGATTAAGACGTAACAAAAACAAATAAAAATTGCACAAACCAAATAAAAAACCACATCAAAGAGTACAGATACCAGTAAAACAAAACTGTTGCTTTCGGCTCTCAGTGTATTTCTTGACAATTATTTCCCCGATTTAAAGCTTTCATGACTGCAGGGATTCATCTTCTTGGTTCTTTCGGTAAAGTCGCCTCGACAGACCTGGTTTCACCTGAGGACGGCTGCTTGCGTTGTGGCCGAAACGTCGTGAGAATTATTTTATTATGTTTTATTTTTATTATTTTATTACTTCCCTTCTACGTGACTTTACCGGTAGAACCAAGAAGAAGAATTATTTCCCCCACAAATGTTTTCCTTAATAATGCGTATATTCACCCGACCATATTGTTATTTGTTGACAGCGTGTGTCACTCACCACGGTGACAGGAGGTCAGGTCACTACAATGAGTAGCGGCTTGCCAGTTCACTCCGATACCGGCATTACAAGACGCTTAATGCCGAATCAATAGACCATTTTTATTCACTCGGCTTAGAGAGCACGCGAAGCCACTGTGGTGTAAATGATTTAGCTCACTGGACTCGCAAGTCATCGTGGCCCAGTTCGATTACCAATCAAGGTAGGGTTGCCACCTGCCCAGCGTTTTCCAGGATCGTCTTCCTGTTTGCATGCCAGTCATAGGAAATATGTAAGTCTATCAAGAACATTAAAAGTCCTGGTTTCGTCAGTTGCATAACAACAATATAACACTTATCATTTGCCCATTATGAGATATGTTTTCCTATTTAATATCCTGTTTTTTTGTACCACAGAGGTGGCAACCCTCGGTCAAGGTGCTTCATACTTTAGCCACATTTCTCCATTCAAATTCCTCCACTGTCTTGTGCATTGGGCTCATATAAACTCACGTAGACTAAGGAGGTTTTGTGTGATGCTGTACTGTCTCCGGATTAGCATTTGCTTTTCATGCCGCAAGGTCAGAGTTCAAATGCCCCCCCCCCCTTCTCGACAGGTCCCATGTTTCCATTGCAAAAGGTAGAAGATCGGCGCTTACCTGGGTAAAAAAATAATACACTATGAGACCTCCTTTACCAGTGGCAAAATATAGTAATAGGTTTTTACCCTTTCAACTGGTACAAAACTGACACCTTTATACAAGGCATCATGTTTGCAATAACCACAACACAAGCAGTCAAAATGCAAACAAAAAGAAACAACTCTAATGATGATAATGATAATGCTAATGATGATGATAATGATAATAAAGATGCCTTGTACAAAGGTGTCAGTTGTTGTACCAGTTGAAAGGGTAAAAACCTATTACTATAAAAAAAATTACAACTTAACAAGAAAACCCGGTAATACATTATAATCGTTTGGGGTTTTTTGTTTGTTTTGCATGTGGCCAGCAGAGACTGGACTGACACCATTCAATGAATGGGAAGAAAATCTCTGTCGGACAGAGGGAGCAATAATGGTGTTATGAGTCTTCCCTTGGGACCGGACCCCAAGTCGCACTGGAGCTGGCCCAGTATGCCGCATTATCCCTCTGAGTCACCCAGCCACCACTTACATTTTCCATATCAACGTGAAATCGAATTACTCATTTCAATTCCCTTCCCAGTTTATTCTGCGCGCAATCTTGAGTCCCCCCCTGCCCCTCGTGATCTCCCGTGACCTCATTTTTAAGGTCGCGACCTCCAGGTCAGGAATCCGTGGCCCACGTAATGTACTTATATTAAAATATTTACCAACATTGACATTTTCCACGTAGCCATATGTACAAGAAATAATCCATTGTCCCCGCTCCCCTCATCACCACATACCTGTAATTGTTAATATCATAAATTTTATCGAGTTGCAGGGCTCGAAAGTTAAACATAATTAAAAATAACGCTTTATTCTTAAACAACTGACCGTTCCAGTTTCGTTGATTCTAACTTTAAGTTGCACAAACAAAAACTCCGTCGAATTGTGCTTCATCTTTGAGAACGTTGTCTTAATGGTCACCAATTCGTTTTCTTTTATTGGCTGATCGACTCTGCCAAAGAAAACTACAATTTTGAGAGGTTTCGTATCGTTTTCTTCGTCACATTGGAAACCTTGAAATGAACGAATGACCACTCGGTTATCTTGCGGTGGCCACGGCGTACGGGTTGGGGGGCAACTACCGAAGCTTTTCGTCATTCACATTTAAAATGAAACTTTACGATGGTACAATCGATGTTTTCTATACACTGTGGCGGCTCATGTAAAAGTGTTCTCGGTGGACTTCGCTGAAATCGCTCTCGGGGAGGGAGGGGGGTTGGCACTTTAAATACTAGAGGGTCGGCAAACTCCCAGGCTGCTGTTCGAGCGCTGAAGTTTCTGGGCTCGAGATTGATGAAGCTGTGACCACCGCACGGATATCGCGATGCCGAGCCGGTCGCCGGAACATCCGTTGTGTTCCTGTTCTGTAAACGCATTGCACAACCCAGTGCTGGACTTTGGGGGAAAAAAGACGACGGGAAAATAATGCAGGATACCGTAACTTTTCCATCTATCACACCGCGCGGAATCACGAATCTGTACAGGATCGGAACACCGTTTGAAGTACTGTACGTGTTTGGCGTTCAAAGTTACATGGAGATGACTGACTGACTGACTTGCTACGGCTGATTCTAGAAAAGTGAAGCGTGTATAAAAATGGACACTACCCAAAACACGGGGCATATATCTACACCAGCACAGGGAGAAAAGGTTATACCATTGAAATAGCTGGAAAAAAGGAATTCAAGACCACATTTTCAAAGGTTGAACTTGGGAAAAATGGAGGTTCAAAACATCGCATATGAATAACAAAAGTGTCATTTAGAACCTTTGTTTAGTTTTCAACCTTTGAAAATGTTGCCTTTAAACACACCATGCTATATAAATTGATTTTATTGTAGCGTGGGTATTTTTTTTTTGCATTCAAAATGGCTTGTGTAACAGATCACCATATAGCCGTTGCCTGGCCCTAGGCTCATTTCATTCACTGGTGGAGAGGTCAACGCTGCTGGGATTTTGTTCAGATAGCATCAGACGCATTACCAACAGCGCGCCGTCACAGCCTCTGTTACCATCGCCGGGATCCTGGCGTGACCGTTGGTAACTTCACGGTCCGGCCGCATGCTTCAAGCCAAGCCACCCATCGTGCGACAACGAATGGGAGCTGTAAATGTGGCCCACCACCGCAATCGTAATCCCTGGCCCGTGTCTACCATCGTGGACCGAGTTGTCCCTTGGATTTTAGTGCTATTTCTCTGCTGTCCGCGGTAGGGACCCCCCCACCCCCAGAACTGTAACGGTACCTACTCTTTGGTTTTTTCGGTAAAGTCACGTAGGTTAAAAATAAAATAAATGAAAACAACTAAATTAAATCACGACGTTTCGGAGGCAACACAAGCTTCCATCTTCAGGTGGAACCGTTACAACCAAAATCACTGTAATACAGAAAATCACTATAATACACTTAATACCGTGGTTTTGGTTGTAACGGTTCCACCTGAAGACGGAAGCTTGTGTTGCCTCCGAAACGTCGTGATTTAATTCAGTTGTTTTCATTGATTTTATTAAATTTTTTACCTACGTGACTTTTCCGAAAAAAGAAAAGAGTATGAATCCTTGCAGTCACGAAAGCTTCAAATCTGTAACGGTACCCTTAACTTTTCTGCACAGTAATGCGTCCGTAATAATACTGTTTCATCATTGTCATCATCGTTTAACTGACCGTACTATAGAACTATAAATGTGATTACGAAACCCCTACCTTTTAGCACAGTAATCAAAAGTGTTACTATTGCAGTAATCTCGTTGCTGGAATGAAGGTTTTCAGCATTTTGTACTTTGACGTTGATTGTTTTCCCACCGCTACCGTTCATTGTATGTGTGTTATTTCTCACAAATAACTGGAATTGGAATGTTGGAAATATTTCTGAAAAATCACTGCTTCGACATTCACAAGATTAAAAAGCTGTATAGGATACTCAAAAAACAGCAGCAGACACGTATACACTGGTACTGGAAGCCACTTTTGTTGCAATTAAAACTATCAATTTAAATAGAACAGTCTTTTAGTCTGATTCTTGTAAGAAAGTATGACAGTTGGCCGGGTGGTTTTTTTTTCTCTCTCTCAAAATCAGCATCATCTCTGTATTTTCTAGGGTGCGTTTGTTGTTGGTCGGGACTTTGAAGGACACATGTGAACATTTTCTGCCAAACGTCAATCTGGAGTGCAGGATGCTTGCAGGGCCAGCGAGCAAATCTTGGGTCCTGGTCTGAAGCTTTGCGCGGGATGTTCTTGTGAGGGAGAGAGAGGGGGGGGAGTTGGAGTTAATACTTGTTGTTTTTTGTTCGTTTGGCAATTGCACACTGGGGTTCACCGGCTCTACCGTTTGTGGATATCCTCGTGACGGAGGACCTTGTAGATGATCCAGTAGAAGATGTTGAAGATGAGGAAGGCGAGGGGGAAGGCGGCACGCGAGATGGTGTCTATGCGCTTCGCACGGTCCACAAACTTCTTCTTGATGGCATCTTGAGTGGGTGCCGGTGCAGGGGCCGCGTTGGTTGCGTTCACCCCCTTCACTGACACGCTGTCTTTGGCTTGCAGACACTGCCCCATGCCATACATATTGAAGCCCCTCTCGCGGCCATCCTCGTCCTGGGAATGAAAACGTTTTGCAGGTTAATTGTCGCTCGAAAACATTGACGCTGCCGTACCGCTTTTTGTTTCAATTATGAGGCCGTTCTGATCCAGCAGTAGCGTGAAAGCCAAAGCGTTTGCCCGCACGTTCGTTCCTTACCATCACATTTGGAGCACGTGTTGTTTGCACAAGAGGACCGTGAATATTCCCAGAGAGGAGAATATTAAAATTAAATGCACGGACACTTACCGCATATGACATTGTTTGCTTGGGGCTTAAACTAATCCTAACGTTTGGTCGGCGGGTGTGACTTTTAAATTAACTTAAAGCCCTTTGATTGCCTTTCACTTTCTTACAACATGAAAGCGTTTCTCCCGGGCGAAGCAGTCGACCCACGTGTTTCATTATTAAAAGCGAGTGTAATCTAGACACAACTTTCTTTGTTTAGATCTTATCGAATTCGGCGGCTCAAGCTTGAGGTTTAAGGACAAACACTCTACGGGAGAGAAATGTGTCCATATAATTCCAGATGCAATAAAAAAAACCGTGTAAATAAATTCATCATTGCAATATTTTCAAGCAGTTTTGAGTTAATTGCTTAAATCAAAGACCCTCTTTGCATCTGTCAGCTGATCGCAACTCAGAGAAATGTACAATGGTGCAAGTCTCTTGAACAATGCATGACAGTGAATTTCATTAGAGATATAACACTCGATGATGTGTTATTACTCAGCCGTTGTTACCGCTGTTAAACACTGAGGCCAGACCACGTACGAGGTACGTATCAGGCCTGGCAGAGAGTGGCAGAAGACAATGTGTGAAAACAAAAGGGTCTTGCGAATTGACAATATAAATCATCATCATCATCATCAGCCACAACTCGTGCCTTCTACGTAACAACATTTTCACATTAAACGCGAGACTAATCGTAAACAATTAAGTCCCAAGTTAGAGGCAGTCTCAATTACACTCCTTCCATTGTGCCCGCCACATGCACACACAGGGCACCCCCCCCCCACTCCCTGCAGAATATCCCGCCCGCGTCGCATGCACACAGCGAGTCGGTGTGGCGCATTCGCACGGCTCAGGGGCGGTGCGGGGAACGCCACACACCGCGCGAGCCAACGGGGGATAAATGCGGAGGGAAGAGCATTCTGTGTCCGGCGTTTGCCAAGAGGCGTTCGGCGAAGAGGCGTGACGTGGGCCACCGCAACGCGAATGACTGCCTGGGTCAACGGGACGCTGACAAGGTTCAGTTGTGCAGGAGGAGGAGGATATGTAGTAGCGGTAAGGAAACAGGGGGTAAATACGGACATCTGTGTCACGGCATCGCATGCAGGCGTCAGGTTAACGGCTTTCCAGCAAATTGTTCTGTGGCAGAGCGCCCGACTCGCAACTAGAACGACGTAGGTTCAACTCGCTGTTGGGGATCGGCTCATCCCGTCAATCCTTTGACGCTGGACACATCGTGTACCATTCTCTAAGAGATAGACCATTCTCTGCCATGGGAAATGTGGATTTTCCACCAAAGGCTCAGGACGACTAAACAGAGATGAGCACCACCCAACATGTTGAGTATGGGGACATTGCGATTTGTAAATATGTAAATACGTTGCAAATTAATAAAATTTCAAATCGCAGCCCTTTGTCAATCCACTGCTGGATGAAAGCCTCCCCCATGTTGTGTCGATCATGGGGGTTGTTTGACCATGCTTCACCATGATGGTCATTTGAAATTGATGAAGTGGTATTTTAGATGTCGCTCGCCACTGATGTTAGCCATGGCCAGGAAATACATTCAGGGGTCACGAGGTTGATACAGCCGCTTGCTAACCGCTGCACCAGCGCCCAGATACATCGCGGGATAATTTCAACAAAAAGAGCAGACGTGTTGTTGGGGTAAACATTCACAACAAAAAAAAAAACAGGGACAGAAAAGATAGTTTCATTCTTGCACAGGGAACCCACGTGACCTTTGCAGTAATGAAACGGGCAACAGTTTAAACAAACAGGGGGGCGTTTTTGAAACGCCACTATTCATCCGTCCACGTATAACCAATTAAACCGCGCGAGAGAGAGAAAAAAAATCAAGGTCGGAAGGCACCTTTTTCACCCGTGTGCCCGACTGGTAGATTTGAACCGAAGTCCCATAAGAGGGATCGCTTCTCCTTAAGCCGTTGACTCGACGGACGGCTTCTAAGCCCTCATTCTGAACAAGCATTCCCTGCTCGGGCTGATTGGCCACCCGGCCGGTCGTTGCGGGAGTCCGTTGTGTGCGTGGCATGTCGGGGCGGGGAGGAGAGGGCATGAATGTTAAAGAGATGGCAAGCACACACACACACACACGCGCGCGCGCGCGCGCACAGAAACGTCACAAAGACAACGATCCCCACCCCGTTGAGCCTTAACAGACTGTTGGGGCAACTGCTGTTAGCGAGCACCTATGAAGGCCGGCAAGGCGCACGAGGGGGTGGGTGGCCAGCACCACGCTCGGCCACCTTTGTCTTCCCAGCCCTGATGTGTACATATTGCACCATATACTCCCGTCTAAGGCTGAGTCGACCCAGGGGAGGCCCACGACCAGTTCAAATATTCGTCACTCGTGTTGACCGTGAGCGGATATCGAACCGGCGCACAAACCCGCTCCCCGCGCAGGAGGCACACACACAAACACGCACAGGATGCACACACACAGGACACACAAACACGCACAGGACACACACACAAACACGCACAGGACACACACACAAACACGCACAGGAGACACACACACACAAACACACACAGGACACACACACAAACACACAGGACACACACACACAAACACGCACAGGACACACACAAACACGCACAGGACACACACACAAACACACACAGGACACAGGACACACACACAAACACGCACAGGACACACACACAAACACGCACAGGACGCACGCACGGACGCACGCGCAGAGACAGCACAGACAACAGTCGTTCGCGAAATCGCATCACCTTACACTGGGAGCAGACGGAGGGTGGCTAGGGCTCTTTGCGAACCTTTTTGGAATTGTGCTCAGCACAATTTTCTTTTGCTTATGTAAAGCAAGAATGAGCCCGATGACAAGTGAACGCGTTCAAATGTTACAATTGTATTTTCTTCCGTGATGGCAATGAATTCTTTTGATCGCCGAAAAACTGCTGTGTTCTATCGGGTGTTTTAAAATAAGCAGGAAAAACAGCTGATAATTATCCAAATAATTACCATTTTAAATGAGGTTAGGTCAATCTTAGAAAATAATAAACGTAATAATTATCGTAATCATTTACAAATGTCCCACGTGATGAGGTAACGGGGTGGCGTATTTAAACACAGCATCTTAGAATCAAACGTAGTGAGTCAAATTCTTAGGTTTTTTCGGTAAAGTCACCAGGTAGGTAAAACATTAAAATTTATAAAAGTAAAATAAAATAAAAATCACGACGTTTCGGAGGCAACACAAGCTTCCGTCTTCAGGTGGAACCGTGTTGCCTCCGAGACGTCGTGATTTTTATTTTATTTTACTTTTATTAATTTTAATGTTTTACCTACGTGACTTTACCGAAAAAACCTAAGAATATGAATCCTTGCAGTCACGAAAGCTTCAAATCTAGAAGTAGTGAGTCAAGCATGACTGGCACTGATACGCATGAAGATGACTGAGGAGGTCATCAGTGACAACATGAATGTGGTGTTGTGTTTCCAAATATCCATAGAGAAAGGGAGAGAGCAGTGTCCACACACACACCGCCGACCGTCACGTTATTCCGCTCCCCCGTGTCAGACACACAACCCCACTCCCCTCTGCTCACAAATCACTGCGGATGAGAGTCACAGCCAAGAGGATAAGGTATCACGCGGGGGTGTGGGGGGGGCGACCCGGGGAGCCCTCTTAGCTCCACCGCCCCCACAAACGCCTGCAAATGGACAGCAGCAACCACGCTGCCTGATGCCGCTGATCGGGATCGCGGCGTTTGTCGATTTATTTTTTTCTTTTCTCCACCCACCTGATTCCTCTGCCGGCGGCGGCGGATGCGAAGCAGCTCCTTGTGCTGGCGCGACACGAAATTGACGGCGGCGTACTCGAGCAGAGCGGCAAACACGAAGAGGAGGCACACGGCCATCCAGATGTCAATGGCCTTCACGTAGGAGACCTGCAGAGGAAGAGGCGCGAGGGGGCCCATCGTCGAGCGGGGCGTTGTCATTTGTCGCGGCGGTATCGGTCGCGGTGGCGCGCGGCTGTTAGCGGGCAGCGCTATGAGCCTAACCGCGTGCGTGCGTAACCGGGGCGGGCGCGGATACCTGATGCACAAAAGGAGAAATTTTAAAAAAAACCTCTCTCCCTCCGTTGTGCAACTGCGGTCATCCACGACCGAGCGTACAGCATATGTTACGCAATGCCCGATCCACGAATACGAAGGAGACATCACAGCGATACACTCCGCTGCTCCGGACACACGGTCATCCGGCTTGCCCACCTGAATGTGAAATTGCAGTTGTCGCTGTGTGTGTGTATGCAATTCTGACATCGATTCATTGTAATTGGAGGTCCTCCAATATGGGGGCCTGCGATCGGTGCCACAGGGCACAATGGAGCTACAGGCTGAGACTTACGCGGTGCGTAAACTTTCGATTTAAAGCTTTCGTGACTGCAGGGATCCATCTTCTTGGTTCTTTCGGTAAAGTCACGTAGAAGGGAAGTAATAAAATAATAAAAATAAAACATAATAAAATAAAATAATTCTCACGACGTTTCGGCTACAACGCAAGCAGCCGTCTTCAGGTGAAGAATGAGACACTACCAAGCTAGGAGCTTATATATACGCTGCGTTGGAGGTGCAAGAGCGCCTTAACAAAAAGAATGTGCATATGAAGAGGAATTTAGCACCCACCTCCTACGCATTTCCCATGAATATGCTAAATTCCCCTTCATATGCACATTATTTTTGTTAAGGCGCTCTTGCACCTCCAACGCAGCGTATATATAAGCTCCTAGCTTGGTAGTGTCTCATTCTTCACCTGAAGATGGCTGCTTGCGTTGTAGCCGAAACGTCGTGAGAATTATTTTATTTTATTATGTTTTATTTTTATTATTTTATTACTTCCCTTCTACGTGACTTTACCGAAAGAACCAAGAAGGTGCGTAAACTTTCATAGTTTGCAGATTACAAGATGCTGCAGGATTTAACGCGCACCCCAACGACACACGTGTGCCCAGTGTCAATACAATTACGCACATCTGGTCGCGGATTGTAAGACACGTGCCGAACTGTTGCTTTAAAACGGTGGAAATAGGTGCATCATATCATCTGAGGAATACAGCAACTTGCAATCAAAAGCAAAATTGCTGCAGAACTTCACACACCTTAACCAAACCCTGTCGTTTATTTTCTTCCACGCCATTACAATTTGCAATCTGATGCAGAGTTTTACAGAGGAGCTTCAGCGCCTGAGTGGGATTGAATCTACGTCTGCGATTGGGGCACAATTTGCGTTTGATTATGGGTTTTAGGGCCACTAAGTTACTCTCACATTCATACGGGAATATTCATAGGAGCCCAACTAAATCCGCACATAGTTGCATAAAAGACTTCTCTGCCTTACTCTTAGATACACAGTGTTCAAAACACGAGAAAAGTCGGTGCTTGAGAAAATCTAATTCGGTATTTTAATGTACTCCCCTACAGTGCGGTCTTGTCACGCTACTCGAAGTACACGTCAATTCGTTGACAACAATAAAACACTCGTCAACAACACTCGCATTTCAAGAAAAAACATCTATTTGATCGGCGACGTTTCAGGCAACGGCCCTTCCTCATAGCACACACACAGAGGGCAGAGAAATAGAGTGGATGATAATACGTTTAATACGTCGGCTTTCGCGACCGATATTATTAATAATTAAGGTTTTTGGGCTAGATCGCGTAAGTATAAATGTGTCGTCACCCTCCACCACCCGGCACAGCCAGTAAGGTTTGTCACATAAACAACGCGCCATTTAGTTACTACTTCAGCCCACCGGTGTGTTGGAGAGTAAATCCACGACATTTACAAATTGAGTTGTACGACGTTTCGCTGGTAATTACATCCAGCATGGTCAGGCGATTTTGACAGAATAATTTGGTGGCCTGGTGAGAATTACATTAAAAAAATGTTTTCTGGTGACCAGTATATAAATAGGCATATGGAAAGTTACCGAATGGTAGCGTTTAAGTATCAGACAAATCGTTCAATTACCACAAAAATTTAGTAACTAAGAGTATTAACAGTGTTTGGTCATAGTTTTTTTTGTTAGTTGTGCTTATGCAACACTGCCAACGCAGCATCACCACGTAATTTGTCACCTCATTGTTTAAAATGTCAATGAATCATCATCAGCCATGATCGATCCACTGTTGGATGAGTGCCATCCCGATCTCTCGCGAACTATCACCGACACGAGTACAATTGCATTGGTTTCTCTCATCGGAGGACATATTTTTAAATCCTTTATATTAAGTTTACTTGCTTGCTTGCTTGCTTACGACCGTGCAAATCTTTCGGTCGTTTTTTAACCCACTTCCCGTGATCCAATCGAGCTGACATTTTGCACACAGACTCGTTGTGCGTGACAATTTATTTTCGTGAAAAATTTTTTTCCTAAATTTTCCACTTTTTAGGAAAAAAAAATTCATATTTTATTTAAAATATCAATGTGATAAAAATGAAACTCTTACTCAAGAAAAACAGAAATGAATAATAAAATAAAACCGATGCCACGCATATAAAGGATTTATAGTGAAAAACTTTGTTTTTACGGGTTAATTTTTTTAAATTTTAAGCCAGAAATAAAAAATAAACATCTTCCTTCGTCGGTTTGGCGAGGCCACAGAGAGGCACGCGGTGGTAGCTGATGGCCTATTCACCCCGCACACAATAGGTAGTCGGGGCGGTGATAGCCAACAGCAATTATGGGCCAGCTGCCTGTCTCGCCAACCAAGCTACTTGTTCTAAGACCGAGCTAATCCAATTGTAGCTGATAATTACTGAGACAAGCAGACGTTGGCAGTGCCTGATCAGCCAGCGTTGCTTAAACAAATCCTGATGAACTTCCAATGTTATAAGCAAGGACCATTTGTTTACAACAGAGTCCAAGTTCAAAACACTCATTAGCACCGTTGAGGAAAATATCTAATGTTGTGTATGTATTTATACGTAAACAAAATAAGGACGCAATTTCTTCTTCACATGTCCATTGGCATAAACAATATACATTTCTTAAACAACCCATCAGCCAGACGGTCTTCTGGAAGTGTCGAACTGTCACCCATATCATAGCAAAAGGCTACTTGGATACGAGACCGACAGTTCACCAGAATTGCTTCAGGCAAGTCTGTTGCTCTCGGTAAGATTCTAGTTGGTGAAGAAACTGCTTCAGAGTTAACTTGTCTTGAGGCCAATGCTCCTGATACCATGCCCTCCCAGAAGGCTGTGCGACTGATGTTAGAAATATTTCAATGTGGTATTGGACATGTGTGGGAGACATTGCTTATTTATGTTATTTCTATTCCCCACAATGTTGTTAATTGATTACAGTATTTGCGTAAGTGGAGAGACTTCACAAGCCTATCAGCCATGGATGAAGGCGTCCAAAAGCCATTGCCATATCATGGTTTTGCAAATCAAAAATCGATCCGTCTAGTACCTGCACAGGAGCTGAGTTCATCACTCCATCGCCACGGTGACCGGTACTCTCAGATTTGTCTCCTCCTATGGCTGCCACTGTCCATCGTTTCGGCCACCAGCCAAGATCCCTTTTCGTGCTATGTCCTACCCAACGTGATGTATCTAACCTGCATATGATCTTTAATCCATCCACTCTCTTCGCCTTGTCTCTCGTTGTCAACCCAAGCATGATTCTCTGCTCAACAAGTTTACTGTGGACATTGCACGCCACCGGTATTTTACAACTCGGAATGAAATCCGATTGATGGATGCTAGTGCATTATCAAATCACGAAAGCACCTTGACACGTACACAAACGCACACAGAGGAGATGCAACAACACAAAAACAAGGATCACAGGGGTTTTCTTTCTTCTTCCGTGCAGGCTGCTGAGACGAGTGCTGTTACCGAACAGCAAGTTGGTAAAGCTGGTACAGCACACACCAGCAATAACGTTGGCAGCAATCACAGACACCCGGCAATTTTGAGTTCCTCTCTCCGTTATTAAAATCGACCGCGTTATTATTTCAGGCCGAGTTTCCCCGAAGGGAGGTGCCTTCGTCACCGAGCCAAAGCTCGTGCAGCTGCGCGCACGGCGGTGGCAAGCGCGTCGAGCAAAACACGCGGCGGCATCCGTCGCCTTAAGCACTTCCCTCTAGAGGGAACAACAAGTAAATGGATATAATAGGCGACGTTTCGGGCGACGGGCCCTCGTTCTCACTTTAGGCAGGGAGGCGCGGGAGCCCGAGCTCTGCGTCGTCATGGTGAGAACGGTGGTGATGCCCAGCGCCACGCGCGCCGGCGCCGCGTCCATGTTGATCCAGAAGGAGACCCAGGAGAGGATGACGATCAGCAGGCTGGGGATGTACATCTGGATGAGGTAGTAGCCCATTTGTCGCTCCAGGTGAAACTTCACCTCGATGCAGGTGAACTTGCCTGGTGGCGAGCAGAGTGGGGCGGAGGGGAGAGGGGAGGTTCCGTTCGTTCAACCGCTGCGAGCGATAAGTCTAACTACTTAGCGCGGGTGGCAATTAAGATTAGAATTTGAAGCTCTATTTGTTACGGGTTATCCGATTTGCGGATTAACTTTGTGCCGTTTAAAAGCTGCTCCTCACTTGTCGAGGGTCCGTGACGTCACAACTTTACATCGAGAAACAACGGGCACGTGGATGTTCTCTCGTCACCATCCGTTCCGTGTGGGTAGACGAGATGGACCGTTTTTCGTTGCCAAATTTTCCTAGGTTTTGTAATTGTCCGTGGTGTTGTTGTTGTTGTTGTTTCTGGTGCCCAACCCTCCCACCCGCCAATTACCCCGAAGTATTGAGAGTTGACTGCGCGCTGAGATCGTATTAAATGTTAGCAGTGTTGAGGGTTCACCATTACGCATTGTGAGGCTAAATAGTCGATATTTGGCATGTTATGTATGTTGAACTTATTTTGCGACGTACGTAGCCAACCGCGTCACCTCAATTTAATTAGCAACAAATGGCTTGAGCCTCATACCTCGTTAAAAAATAATTAGACTCGAAAAAGCAAAGAAATATGTTTTTGTTGAAATAGAATCGTGACTTTTTTTCTAACGTAACTCAGGTTAATCCATACATTTTTTTACGATGATACATTCACAAAATTGGCTTTAATAAATATCTCCCGTGACGAAGGAAAGTACACGTACGCTAATTCGTATCAGATTAATATTCAAGATTACACTGTTAATGCCAACTGTTACGTGTTTGAACAATGCATGGTGTTCTAACGAGAGTGGTTTTAATTAGATTCTGTACAGTTTACCAGGTGAGTCAGGAGAGGTCTACTCAAGGCTGATTAAAATACAAGACAATACTAATTCTCCATTTACTCTGACAATATCACTGCATATCTATATTTTATTATGTTTTTGTGGGAAAAATAAATGATGATAATAAAACTGTCAAATGCTTTAATGACATAAATGTATTTTTCATCGGCTTCATAGTTTCCACGCACATATATATATGGAATGGCTCAAAAGCTATTCAATTATAAATGCAATGCTCATGCTAAAGTCTATTGGCATTTTTCATATTGGGCAACGCACCCTCGGAATGTGAATGGTACGTAAAAAAAAAAAAATCTGAATTTAATAAATATTAATTCAAAAAAATAACCTCCGTTGCTCCGTGCCCTTTGTAAAGGCACCACCAACATTGTTAGATTATTGCACGCATCTTAATGCGTTGTGAACGCACGTCTTCATTTTTTGGAATAGGTCACGTTACAAACCCCGCCACCCCCCCCGCCCCCTGGAACAGCACACAGCGACGAACGAGATATGGCCATCCGTATAAATATCTAAGTATGTGCCTCGCATCATCTGATCACGCGCACGACATTGTTTTGCCCTTACACCCGTCATTATCCTTGCATTTGTCCCTGGAATACCTTGCACAGGAGAGATATATTGTAATCGTGATTAACACATTCCTGCGGAGGGAGCTGGTAGGAACGTTTGGTTGCTCGGTCAATGGCCAGGGTCAACGGCGGCGTGGTGTATTCCGCAAATGTGCCCGACTGCGAGGGCGGGCACAAGCCGGCGTGAGTAGGTTAAACGTTGATTTTTATAAGGGCACCACGGGGTGAGTAGCCCCTCCCCACCCAGCCCCACCCCTCCCACCCCCCACCCAGCCCCTCCCCACCCTCCCCACTCAGCCCCTCCCCACCCTCCCCTCCCCACCAAGCCCCTCCCTCCCCACCCAGCCCCACCCCAACCACCCCCCACCCAGCCCCACCCTCCCCACCCAGCCCCTCCCCACCCTCCCCACCCAGCCCCTCCCCACCCTCCCCACCCAGCCCCACCCCTCCCATTTTTGGATGCACGACGGACGGACACAATAATCTCTTGTGGAACCAGGTGGTTCCTACCAGTATCATTTTTCAATGGGTCTACAATTGCTCAAATTGAGTTGAGAAGCAACGCGTGCATGTTGCGACCTTCTTGTCAATGCGCTCGCTGGATGTCGGCCTTCCCACGCAGTGCGTGTTGTGGGTGTTATTGGGCCATCCTTTGCCAACTCGAGTCATGAAGTATATACGTGTGCGTGGGGGGGGGGTATATAAGTAGAGTACAACAATTGATCTCGCTGCTGTTCTTGCAGCAGTCGATAGCAGCTGTTATGCATGGCGGTCGCTCATCCAAACATTTACGACAATCGGGCACAATCTGGGTGATTTGGTTATAGGGGGCCGTCCATAAATGACGTCACGCACTTAGGGGGGGTCAGACATTTGTGACGATGTGTGACGAGGGGGGGGGGGTTGAGAAATGTGACGTCACAACCAAATGCGCAACTTTAAATAAATATAGACAATACGTTATAATTAAATAATTAAATGCACGTTTTGATAAATGTTTTCTCCTACAACATCAGAGTGCAGCGCCACATTAAATACGCACTACAATGACAATAGTTTAAAGCGATTTGAAGCATGTTTTATTTTTTTTTTGGGGGGGGGAGGGCAGCAGAGTTTTGTGACGTCATATTTAAGGGTGGGGGGGGTCTGATTTTTTGTGACGCCGTGTGATGAGGGGGGGGGGTCAAAAATCGTCCAAAGTAGCGTGACGTCATTTATGGACGGCCCCTATGCTTATAACAACAATGGCTATTAATTTGCGAGCAGCAGTTCGGAAGGTGAGTTCTGCCTAACGCAGTGCAGGGCCGCAGTTGTGAGTGCACGTGACATCAGGACACGCACGCACACACGGAGAATGTTTGTTAATGTATTCGATCAATTTAGTTCTGGCCGTGTTTTTCAAATGTACAAATTTGAGGAAATTATAAAGACCCAGCGATGGTTCTACTCTATTACCCGATGTCACAGACTCTTTGATATATAAAAAAAAACATAATTGATTACAGTCCCAAAGAAAGATTATTATTATCATAACAGCGGTGGAATTTCAACTAAGCTGCTTCAATGGATCACACGCGAAATAAATAGCACGACACTCGGCACTCTACGCATGCAGTTACATCAGAAGCAATTTTTACAGACGTCTCAAGGATTACAATGGACATTCAACTCAGTCGCTCATTCTGACTCTTGAGGAAGCACAAAACAAACCAAAAACCGCCCAGCTGAACGTGACGTCAATGGTCGTGTGCACGTAAAAACAAGGAAGAAAAATCATGCTCATGCATCGATTCTGCAACGCTTTCTAGCGTGCGTTTGCCCTGATAACAGTAGCAGTGTCCAAGAAGTCCCGAGCTGCGCCACATATTTACATGTCGGATCATCTTCACGATAGTCGTGATGCCCTCTTACAGACAGACGGACATAACTCAAGCATCGGCCCATTCCGATTGGCATGGTGGGCTGCGTACGGTGCGAAAGATATCCGACATACGCACATACACACACTCTGAGTTGGAAAGCATAAAAAAATCAAAGCTTTCTTGGGACATGATAATCAAGTTCAGCCAATGAGAAGGCCACTAACACACAGATTGTGTCACAGCAGCGGTGATTAACCATTTTCTGCAGCCTTCACCCCTTTGGTTCTCAATCTAAAAATTGTTCATAATATTCTTGGTTCTTTCCGTAAAGTCACGTAGAAGGGAAATAATAAAAATAAAACAATTAAGTTATCACGACGTTTAAATCGAAATTGTTTATAATGTTCATATATATCTACTTAGGCCATCTATATCGCAATGCCTCGGCTGCAGCTCAAGCCGAGGCTGCAACGCTGGTCGTTACCTCTCCACCTCAGGACCCCCCTCCCACGGCCCATCCTGGCTCCTCCCCCCTCTCCCTGAACCAGTGTTTAAGGCCGTGTCTCTTGGAACTCTCTTCACCTGTTACAGTAATTTCAGCTGTGACGGTTCCAACTGAAGACGGAGGCTTGTGTTGCCTCCGAAACGTCGTGATTACATTTATTTGTTGCCCTTTTTCACCCACGTGACTTTACCGGAAAAAAACACAAAGAGTATGGATCCTTGCAAGCCACGATGTCAGTTTTGTTGCCAGATAAAAGGGTCAAAAACCAATTATCATATTTTGCTACTGGAAAATGAGGTTCCAATGGTGTAAATGCTTACCCCGAGCTCTCATACTCTGATGGTGCATTGTCTTTGAGCTGTGCGCCTTTTGGCGTCATCTGGTCCAACACCATGTGAGACTAGGCTCTAAAGAAAGCTGTCTCGGGTGTGGATTAATCAACTTCAAGGACAGTGCATACATTTTCAGAGTTATGTTTTTGTTTGCATTACGACTGCAGGTATTGTGGTCTATGCAAACATGACTCCTTGTAAAAAATGTGTCAGTTTTGTTGCCAGATAGAAGGGTAAAAATCTAATTATCCACGAAAGCTTAAAATCTAGAATTCAAATCTAGAAATATAAGTAGTTGTACTTACGTGCCCGTGTTTCGCTGTGTTATCGATTATTTGCCTTCTGAAAAAAATCTGGCCACGTCTCGCACCCCCAGAAAGGGCATCTCGCTTCCCCAGGTTACGAAGAACCACCGTGTTAAGGCTGAAATCCCACCCGATCCATCGAACGCTTCGCTGATGCAGACAAACAAACAAAACAGTTACAGAGCGAGAGCAAGAGGCGGATACCTGTGTTGTAGTGCTTTGTGCAGTACACGAGATCTTTTTCGTCTTTCAGCTGGAACTGGGGAAGCGTCAACCCCTCAGCGACCTGCACTGCCCCCTCTTGCTTCCACTCAAAAATGAGGTCATTCATTGTGTACCCAACTGTGGGGGTGAACACGGGCAGAATACAGATTTGACATGCAACACACATGGCATACCGAAAACATTACAAACCTCAGCCGTCGCTTGCTCTGCCGAAAATTGTGCAGGGGTGGGGGAGGGAAGCTGCGGTGTTTATTGTTTTGTTTGTTGTTATGGTTGTTGTTATGGTTGTTGTTATGTTTGTTGTTATAGTTGTTGTTATGGTTGTTGTTATGGTTGTGACTCTTTGGTTTTTTCGGTAAAGTCGTGTAGGTAAAAAATTAATTTAAAATGAAAACTCAATTAAATAATCAAATCTAGAGTTATGTTTGTTGTTATGTTTGTAGTTATGGTTGTTATGTTTGTTGTTATGTTTGTTGTTATGGTTGTTGTTATTGTTGTTATGTTTGTTGTTATTGTTGTTGTTATGTTTGTAGTTATGATTGTTATGGTTGTTGTTATGGTTGTTGTTATTGTTGTTGTTATTGTTGTTGTTATGGTTTGTCATGGTTGTTTTTATTGTTGTTGTTATGGTTGTTGTTATGTTTGTTGTTATGGTTTGTCATGGTTGTTGTTATTGTTGTGGTTATGGTTGTTGTTATGTCTCTTATTATGATTTGTTATGGTTGTTGTTATGGTTTGTTATGGTTTGTTATGGTTGTTGTTTTGGTTGTTGTTTGTTTCGCTTGCTTTGTCACCGCGATGCTTACAGCTTTCCAGCTGCATGGCGCACGTTTGGACGTCCATTGGAAAATTCTTCAGGTCCATCGGGCAAGACAGCGTTAGCGTCAGTCTGCAACGGTGGATCGAAGTGTAAAGAACGACGCGGCCACGATAGTGAGTGACACGGCCGCCCGGCAGCACAAACGCACCCGTCTCGTGCTCAAGTCGAGAGCGTGGAATCAACTTCAGTCATTGCCATCATCTTTTTTTTTACTTCATTTGTTTAAACGATTTCACCTCCGCTCGCACAAATCTCGGAGCGATGTTGTCACTTCTTTGCCTCGCACGCCACGGGGCTGTTTAGTTACTTAAATTTATCGCAGTCCCCGTGGCGAGCGGCTTGTGCGATGTGTCACCGAGCCACGCGTATTGTTATCCACACTTAAATTTCGAGAAGTAGTACACAAGAGTTTTCAGACTTCCCCACTAAGACTTCTCTGCAGAAAGATGCACGAATGGTGGAATCGCCTTCATTCCGATGCCAGAAAAAGGAAACGTGCGTAGTCGTTATTCCACCAATTAGTGTCACGTTCAGAGGAGCAATTATCTTCTTGTCTGGTTATAAGTGAATTATTTACATTGATTAAAAATGGAGGCCGTTCATCTCGGCATGGCATCACAGGTGTCTATCACAAAAAAATAAACAAATGCCCAAACACAACAGTGATAGAATAATAATTATAAATTCCAGATATTTTAAATCCATCAATGAACGAAGGCTTATCAATGCCTTGTCAGTCACGTGTTTTGTTTCATCATACTCCTCTGTGCGGGTTGGTGAAGGAGAGGGGGGAACTGGCAGTAGCAGTTCAGATATCACTCGACACTGATGTTAGCCGTGACTTGAAATCAACTCGGGTGACCACTTTGGTAGTGCAGTGTGCTAACAACTGTGCCACCGGCTCCACCCTACAAATGTACATGTATCTATATATGCATGTTGAACGTCTTTCACACCATATATAGCCAACTGTTTTAACTCAGTATGCATGTATGTTGAACTTATCTTGCACCGTACGTAGCCAACCGCGCTAATCAGAGGTGCGGAGGGGAAGGACACCAAACTAAACACACAAAGCAGTTCTAAAGAAATTAGTTTTTAATCTAGATGATGATTTAAAAGTGCAAATCTCAAGTGGCTTCCTAATATCGGAAGGATGAGCGTTTCAAGACGGCCGCAGTAGCGCGTCTGTACCTAGCAACTAGAATTAATCAAAAGCTACGTGGGTGAATAAGTAAGTGTTTGACACTTGGAGCGTTAAACCGCCGTGTCGTTACAATGGGCAAACTTGCCTTATGCTGTAGAGGACGTTCCCGTCCTTAAATATGCGCAGCAGCTTATTGTCAGTGGTGACCTCGTGAAAGTTTGCCCCCTTCTCGTTGGCAAAAAACAGATCGGGCTTCCAGATGGAGTCAAGCATGGAGGGGTCGAGGTCCAGGGAGTCGTCGGGGTACTCGCTGTACGCAAGCCGAGGGTCGTTCCACTGCTGTCGCAGGAAAATGTTGACCCGGTAATCCTTGCGCGCAGAAGGGGAACACCGAGAGACCGAGTGTGAGAATTCATTACGGCCCTGCGTGCAACACCTGCATGGCGTATGTGCTAATGTCGCCGTGCACATTCGAGGGGCTGTTAAATATCGGTGAGGGTGATGGGGAAGCAGTGGGAGGTCTACAATTAGGGGCCACCTCTGTGTTACGGGGACGCTTTGCAATTTTCTATTGCCGGCAGTAAAATGAATCCGAATGTGCCCATTACCATCCAATCTCTGAAGCTAAGCTGTGATGAGCCTGGTGAATACTCGGATGGGTGTTCACCAGGGCATGTCAGGTGTTGTAGGCATGGATCTGCAAGGTGGCCAATAGATGGCAGTGCTGAGTGGTGTGCACGGATTTTCTTCAGGTTCTCTGAATTCCTGCCACGTGAAGCCAAAACAACGATTAACGGAATCAGCCAAATATCCCAATTTAGCACGAACATTCTTAAACTAAACAAAAACAAATCTGGACACTTCAGTGTGAGGCTTGTCTGAGCAAATACTTGGTCTTGTTGTTATTGTCAAGTGCCCGAAGCCTGCAGTGCATTTTCCATACAAATTCAAAGCCATTATCTGCCCAGATGGCTGATGGCTCATTGCCTTGTTGACACTCTGTGGATGCACGTCTGCAGTTGCTACCAAATACAAATTGCATTTATAATTCACTCTGCGCTGCAATACAATAAATACACAATGGTATTGTGACGTCTCCCCCCTCTAATTTGAATTAAGTGGCAAATATTGACTGACAGAAGGAAAGCATGGCATTGTGTTGTGCCAAGTAATTTGCATGATGTTGCCTGTTTAACCCACCGCTGATTTGATTCTTCTTGCGAGACCAATATTTCAGAAACGGTTCAAGACTCGCTATTGAACAACCGTGACATGAATTGCGAGCCTTACCACGACCGTCTAGCCAAAACCAATACACGAGCATCTGATGCCTTCTCCATGATTCATTAATCGGTCAAATATATTAAAGCCCCAATGATGTCGAGTCGTGAATTACAAAAGGCACGCTTGTGAGCTGTGGTCGGATGAAATGAAAGATGTAAGTGTTCACTGCCTTCGATTGTCATGTGGCAGGGAGGTTATGGGAAAATGCTTGAATACATTTAAACACAAAGCCAAAGCAAAGGGTTGGGGAATAGCAAATTATATACAGGGTATCCATAATGAAGATAGCATTCATTATTCAATAATTATAATGATCAGTTTCAACTTCACTATGCAAATGTTTGCAATGTACTTAAATTGTTTTAATACAAAATCTCGAGATATCGTCAGCAGCATTATATGATATCCTCCTGATTATAAGACGCACTGGTAACCACCCCTGGTGGCCTTCAGATCGGCCCGTGACGTATGGCCCCCAACAATACACGAATGTGAAAACACCCCCCCACCCCTACCCATCATCATCGTGTTGTCAAACCCGGCTCTCTCACACCGATGTCGTCTTATTTGGCGGGAGTGGCTCCCCTCTGATAATTAGCGAAGAACACTGTTACATCACGAGGTGTGATTGCTGCACCGCATGGCGTTAGAATGACAAGCAAGCAAAGCACAATCTCTCTCCATTGAGAAACATCTTTAAATTGTCATGAATCTGGATGGGAAGAATTATGTCTTGTTGCCCGCAAATGACATGGAGCTTCCACCATTGGATAATTAAAATTAAAATAAACTTAGATATTTTTTTTATGTGAGGCATTGAATAATTTGGGAGCCAGGTAATTGCTGATGATTTGCAATTAAAATGCCATCAATGTCATAAGTCAAACAAATGCCAATTAATTGCGTTTGCAGTGTCATAAGTGATTATAACAAAACATGTAATATTCTTTGGTTCTTTCGGTAAAGTCACGTAGATAGAAAAATAACAATACAATTAATGTGAGTTAAAAAAAAAAACACTAATGTCGACTGTAGCCTGGTTCTTAACCTCGGTGAGTGTACTGGCAGTCTATGATGTAGACGCTCACCAGCTTAAAAACCAGGCTACAGTCTACATTATAGACTGCCAGTACACTCACCAGCTTAAAAACCAGGCTACAGTCTCCATTATAGACTGCCAGTAAGCTCCCCGAGGTTAAGAACCAGGCAACAGTCTACATTATAGACTGCCAGTAAACTTACCCAGATTAATAACCATTGCTACAGTCTACATTATAGACTGTCAGTACACTCACCAAACTTAATAACCAGGCTACAGTGTGCATTAGTGGTTTAAAAAAAAAGTTCACTTAAATGTTATTCTTATTTTTCTATCTACGTGACATTACCGAAATAACCAAAGAATATGAATTCCTGCAGTCACGCAAGTTTACAGTTAAAACTTAAAACATGTTATATTTAATTTGCGAATGCAATACACTAAAACCCATACTCCACACAGGCCTTCCAAGACCATTTGTATATATAATTACGATGATTTCCTTGCATGCGAAGGTCTAAAGCAAGGCAGGCAAACTTGATGGTGAGTCAGTTATGTATATTATCACAAGTATCAGGGCTCTTGAAAAAAAAATGTTTTCATGCGTGGCTAAAAAACAAATCATAGGAACGACATTCGAAAAGATTTTCAGATTTTGACGATGGGTAAATTAATGTGTAAAACGATGGTTTCAATGTTCGCGTCACTCACCATTGTAGTCTCTGCTATTGAGCCAAAACTGTTGATAAATATGTTGCAGGTAACATTGACTGGATAACCTGCAATTGAAACAATAGGCACAGGATTGTCATTGTTAATGCATGTCTCAGACACACGGAGGCCATCAGGAAAAAGCATTCGGGTTCGGCGAAGACTGCTCCCTGGAAAATTCACAAATCCACTCGTCTCTGCTCATCTGCACGATACTTTGCATCCTGTCTGCCGACACGGCAGAGCTTTGTATTCCTCGCGCAAATGCCTCGCCGACTGGTCTCCGTCAAAGCTTTTTCAATTTTCACGCGACAAGCCTGAACTTACTTACCATGGCAGTTTCAGTGATGGATCAAAAAATTGTTGATGAAAAAAAACATCGCAAGTGACACTTACAGGGTTTCCTGCGAAGTGCAATGAGAAGACAAAATGAGGCAGATGCCAATGCCGTTGCAAAACTTGTGCTTGAACACGAGCTTGCGTTCGTCCATTTGATTGTAGAAATAAAAGAAGAAAAAATCCGGCATGTATGAATTCAAATTATATGCAACTGCGTCTGTTGCTGTTGAATATCCTGTGGTTGGAATTAATTGAAAATCACACCGTGAAAACTAAAGGGAAATACACGGCACCTGAATTTGTTTGAAGGCTTGCGATCGTCACAGGCAATTGCTTAAAAAAAACACTGGTGCAATTCCGTCGCAGTTTTAACAGCCGTGCTGTTGTCGGCATGACGAGGGCAGATATCTAGAACGGAAATTTTTCGAGTTGTTATGATTTCCAAATAAATCTCAGATATATTGGCGCCGCAGACATGGCTTGCAACCCAATGGTAGGTTTCCCCAATCTGTTGCTGAAATTAGCCTTGGCTCCTCCCATCCTCAACCAGTATATATGCAAGGACTGTTTTCTTGGAATTTCTCTTACTTGATACAGCTATCGTGCTGTGACGGTTCCACCTGAAGACGGAAGTTTGTGTTGCCTCCGAAACGTCGTGATTTTTATTTTTATTTTACTTTTATTAATTTTAAATTTTTTTTTACCTACGTGACTTTACCGAAAAAACCTAAGAATATGAATCCTTGGAGTCACGAAAGCTTCAAATCTAGAATTAATTTAAAATTTCGGCAAAAAGGAGGGAACAGTCCGACCAGGTTCCAGAATTCTGTCTGCATCTGTCCCTTCATGAAATATGGGCATTCTTTATCAGCTCTAGCGTTTTGAATAAATACCCGTTTGCATTTATGCAGGAGGAAGAGCGAGGACAGTGGGTTCAGGAGTAAAGATAGCAGACCCAAGTTGTTTATTGCTGAAGGAATTTAACCAAGCTAAACAATGTTTTTGTTATTTTACCAGGTAAGGCCCACTGAGCTGTATTGCTCTTTTTCAGAAGCGAACCTGGTGATCACAAATAATAATAATAGCAACTCAACGAAGTGGCTTATCACGTGGAAATGTATAAGCAGCCAAATACTCTAAACGCGTGTTGATTATAAACGTGGAGGGGAAAACCGAAGGACCCGGAGAAACATCCCTCGCCACCAAGGTGCCCGATTTGAAGGTTAATTAAAACACACATATATATATAAATTTGAATGATATTAACAAGGCAACTGTGAACGATTTCTTTAAAAATTCAGTCGCTAATAAAACACCTATTTTAAAATGTAGAAACTTTGGGAATCATTTCAAGTTGTAATCTAAATAATGTAATAACATAATAGTAGCATATAATTTACAGCTTTTTGTCAATCCGCTGCTAGATGAAGGCCATCCCTTCTTGTATCGGTCAAATCGGATTTTCTGACCGTATTTCACCACGCAGTGCAGGTTGGCAAAGGGGAAAGGATCAGTGGCGCAGCGGTTAGCACACTGCTCTACGAACCTGAACACCTGAGTTCAATTCCCAGCCACGACTAACAACAGTGGCAGGTGATATCCGATGCGGTCTTGGCTTCCTCCGCACTCATCGATCGACTTAGTCACATATTCACTTCAGGATGTTTCTTGTTCATGTTTTTGTTTTTTGTTTGTTGCGGTTGCACCCGATTCAAGAGCTGAATGGCTCACAGGGCTATACCTAATAAATGAACTTGAACTTGAACTTGACTGGCGTGAGATGATGGATACTGAATTATTTTAAAGAATTGGACGCGCAAAGCAGAAAGGGAAGGCATTCCGTGTGACAAAAACGAGGAAACACGTTGAGTCAGGAGCGTACACAGGGTGGGATGTTCACGAGCAGACGCAGATTAAACGCTTTGTATCTCACCGCGTGGAATGAAATGTACCGTTCTTCACGGCGGTCAGCGTCTGGCCATGGATGAACATGCAGCGGACACTCTGGATGGCAGACACGTGGAACACTCGGCACGGAAATGGACGCTATAATGAGAAAGGGGACAGCACAGAACGGCATTGTGAACCTGTGAAATCAGTGGCAGGCAAAGTACGCAGACACGCTTCCGATTCCCACTGTCCGAGGCGCGTGTTCCATGTTGACTTCAACGAGACAGAATAGTCTAAAACACCACCACCACCATCACAACCTTCTCTATTAAGGAAAAAAGGAACACAAGTCATGTATATGGATGGATTATGTGTGTTTGCAAATCGTAATTTTTACGTGATTTGTGTCCCCGAGATTTTGTCAAATCCTTGATTTTTTTAAAGCCATTTTTCTCACGGGTAGGTCCCTAATGTGAACACAACTTTAAACTAACGTTTGTATCACACTGGATCATCGTTACAATAGTTATCATGACCTCACTTTAGCGATAGGCAGATAGACAGACACGCCTAATGCATTATTGCAGTTGGAAAGCATAACAAATATTTACGTTGAGAACTGTGGAAAATGTTAAAACTGACTGAAACGCTCTAAACTTTTCTTGACAAAAAATGATGACTGAAGAATAGGCTTTACACTTTCCGGCAATAATACAAGTGTTCAGACGTTCAAATACCAATTAGACACCTATTATAATATTTTGCCACACACTTGTGGTAAAAAAAACATGCGTACGAAAGTGCTTTGATAATAGGTCACATACGTATAAAAATAACGACGTTTCGATCGCAACACAAGCAACCATGATCAGGTATGAAACGTCAGCAGTCCTCCTGCTGTGTTTGTTTCACACCTGATGACGGTTGCTTCTGTTGCGATCGAAACGTCGTGATCTATTATTCTTTTTATACCCACGTGACTTTACCGAGAGAACCAAAGAGTATGGATTCCTGCAGTCACGAAAGCTTCAAATCAAGATTGCTTTGATCGTGTACATTTGGGACTTCTAAGAACATCATCTTGATAACACAATAGATAAACAGCTAATATATCTCCGCCAAAAATCTATCCATCTAAAAAATGCAAGCATTCTTTATGCAACCCATCAGCGCCACACTTTCCCTGCTGGGAATTAATTATTTCAGGAACATCAATTCAGTGCGAGCAAAACTCTGGACCGGTTTCGACATATAATGTCTCATCAGCAGATTCGGGCTTGCCTTGAATCAATGTCGGTAAACTGACAGACGTTAAAGGTCAGGACCCCCCCCCTCCATCCCCCCCCCCGTCTCAGCCAGCCGCACAACGCACGAACCCAGCTCGATGTACAGGGATTCGGGTGACGTCATCACGCAGATGTGCACGATGACGTCACCGCCGCGCACGTACGTTCTGGCAGTGCGCCAGCCAGCCGGGCAGGAATACAGGCAGGAATTAACCCAGTAAAACGTGTTTTTGTTTACACTAAAAACACACGTCTTTTTAAATCCTTTATATTAAGTTCACTTGCTTGCGTGCAAATCTTTCGGTCGTTTTTAAACCCACTTCCCGTGATCCAATCGAGCTGACATTTTGCACACAGACTCGTTGTGCGTGACAATTTATTTTCGTAAAAAAGAAATTCCAAAATTTTACACTTTTAGAAAAAAATAAATTATATTTAATTACCAATTGCTTAATGGTGGCAGGCAATCACCTGACCCATAGGTGGCAGCCATCTCAAGCCAGAGGACGAGAGGACTCTAGGATTTATAGTGAAAAACTTTGTTTTTACGGGTTAATTTTTATTTTACCAGGTAAGGCACACTGAGATACGTAGCTATTTTTTTTTCAGAAGCGACCTGGCCACAAATGATAACCCAACGAAGTGGCTTATCGTGTGGAAATTTATAGCAACCAAATGCTCTAAACGCATGCTTCTAAATATGGAGGAAAAACCCGGAGAACCTGGAGAAAAATCCACGCGATCACGGGGAGAACATGCAAACTCCAAATATACAGGCGTCAAGATCGGGATCGAACCCACGACCTCTGGTATACCAGACGAGGTAGTTAATATATCGCCACCACGACATCCCTAATATGATAAAGAATAACTCAATATGCTCATTAGCATAGGAGTGGAGAATAGAAATAACAAAAGCAGACAATTTATATCTTGGTAATAACAGCAACCTGATCAGAGTAAGGGTGCTTTTCTGTGTTTTCTCTCTCTCTGGTTGTTGATGTTTGAGGAACGCCTTTGTTTTAAAATGCAATGCAAGGCAGAGCAAACACGGCTAGCATTATTAGTCTGCCGCATGTCACAGTCGGCTTGAACCTCTCGTAGTTTTGTGTTTGAAGATAAATCCTCAAATCCACTGAAGGCTATTTATACTGACGCTGACACCTGTTAAGCACACGTTTGACAAATGCCTCATTTTAACAGTGTTGACTCATTCTCTGCCACGTTTAAAATTAAAAGCAACAAATTTACATTTTAATAATAAGCAACCCTGCAGCCCACCACTATTTTGCTCGCAATGCAACCAATTACTAAACTTCAGCAGAATCGTTTAGAATTACAAGAGCATCGGACAACCAATAATTGAGTAATACTTCCCGATAGATGTTAGTCAGTTTAACACGAAGGCTTTTCTAACCAAGATTATCCAAAACAGGTGTTTTGGGTTAGATCGCATAAATATCAATGTGTCGTTAAACCCACCACCACCCGACGCAGCTCTGCCTGTCGCCTGATGAGGCAGGTTGTAATTACTGGCGAAACGTCGTACTCGAATTGTTAATCAGACTCTGTCTTCTCGACAGACCTGTTCTCCACCTGAGGACGGCTGCTTGCGTTGTGGCCGAAACGTTGCGAGAATTATTTTATATGTTTTATTTTTATTATTTTATCATTTTCATTCTACGTGACTTTACCGAAAGAACCAAGAAGATTAATCCCTGCAGTCACGAAAGCTTTAAATCGAATTGTTAATGTTGTGGGTTTACTCTCCAACACACCGGTGTGCTGAGCTAGTAACGAATTGGCGACGTTTTGTTCACGTGACAAATCTTACTGATTGACTGCTTCGGATGGTGGCATGTTTAACGACACATTTATAATTACGCGATCTAACCCCAAAAAACCTCTATTATGGATAGTAATTCCCTGTTTGCTAATATGATAAATTGGTATTATGTTTGCACAAACAAGTACACATGAAGGCAAAATTAATGTTTACGCTTCGAACACAAGATCACAGCAGTGCACGTGTAACGCCACATTATCTGTAAATAAAACCACAACAACTCTTATAATTACCCTGCTCGCCAGATATGTTTAAGAAATGAATAAATACATGTTAAAAATATCATTATTACAAATTGTGCATTTCAGGCAGTGGACTGGGAACGCGTGACAACAAGATAATACCCTCCAGTTGTAAAGATTAGACGCAGAGTGACTTGCAAAACTCATTAAAAACATATATTCGGACCAGTCTCAATCCACCAATGGATGAAGGCCTCCCCATGCCGTGTTGGTTATGTACAGGGTGCTCCAAAAATGTTAACACTCACATGGGACTATCGTTTTTAATGGAAAAAAACTGATAATAATACACAGTGACATGATAACAAATGTAATGTTAATAGCTTCAAAAAGTCAAAGAGTGTTTGAAGCACCCTATATTTTTAGGTTTTTTCGGTAAAGTCACGTAGGTAAAAAATTAAAATTAATAAAAGTAAAATAAAATAAAAAACACGACGTTTCGGAGGCAACACAAGCTTCCGTCTTCAGGTGGAACCGTCACAGCCACGACAGCTGTATCAAGTAAATGTAATCTCTCATTTACTTGATACAGCTGTCGTGAATCCTTGCAGTCACGAAAGCTTCAAATCTAGAATCACCCTATATTTATTTTAGCACTATCCTTTTGCCCGTCCAAAGACGGGTGTATTGCAGTAAATCTGAAACTTGCAAGCGAAAATCAGACCGCCACGTGATATTCATTGCATCAATGCGTGTGCAATTTCTAAGGCCGCGGTGACACAGACCTATTTCATTTAAAGGTTATAATCCCTTGTTCATCACGACGTCCTTTTTACTTTGATGTCTCAACAGCGTTACGGAGATCGCGTGGCGTGAGGGTTCTGCCTTTGTAGTGAGGCTTGTGAGTTGACGCCGAGGAGGGGGGAGGAGGCGCCTCGCCCCCCCCCCATGTGGATTGACGTCTAATTATTATGAATGGAGGGGGTGTCCGTTTGGAGGACGTCACCTCATAATGATTATTAATGAGGGGGGCTGTTCTATGTGGAGGACGTAACCTGTTCATGATTTCGATTTAAAGCTTTCGTGACTGCAGGGATTCATCTTCTTGGTTCTTTCGGTAAAGTCACGTAGAAGGGAAATAATAAAATAATTAAAATAAAACATAATAAAATAATTATCACGACGTTCATGATTATTAATGAGGCTGGTCGACGTGGAGTGACGTCACGAGCGTTGCACACAGACATTCTTGGCTCATAGTAGGTAATAATAATAATGTGGGTGGGGGGGGGGTGTCCATTTGGAGGACGTCACCTGCTAATAAATATTAATGAGGAATGCTTCTCAACGTGGAGTAATGTCACGAGCGTTAAGGACATTCCTGGATGATTATAGTACTGTAGGTATACTTCACAAGACTGGTCAGTGCATGTTGGTGAATGGGGGGGTGGAGAGGCATTGCAAGTTCTGATGTCACTTCCCATCGATGTTGGCTGTGGCAGGGAATTGAACTCGGGTGGGCAGGTTCCTTGCACAGCGTGCTAACCGCTGCACCACCACTCTATCCATTGCAATTGTGAACAACATATACAGCGGCCCCCACTAAAGCAATCCGATGGTCATCCGGGCTGACCCCACTTAACTGGAAATGTTGTGGGTAGTGATAAATGGTTCTCCTATGGAGACACAAACATAAGCCGTAAAAAAAAAAGTGGAATTTTCATCACCGATCGAAATCAGCAATGAACAGCAATGAACATGGGCACGTCGTGATTTTTATTTTATTTTACTTTTAGGAACATCATTTTGGTATTAATGGGATACTGCCATGGTGTCAAAATGTCAGCGATGAACTGGACGTGCAATCGAGTGGGTGCCAGTTCGATTCAATCTCCCGGTGCGGGAGGTGAAATAATGGGGCAAATTTCGAGAATCCAACCCACATCTGTCCACCCACCACATGAAAGGTTGCATGTGGTGGAGTAAAGGGACGTCTGCTGAGTGTGGAAGAGTAGGCCAAACACCTTCTCGAGGGGCTCTCATGCTCTCCTTTTATTGGAGGCCATTCCGCCAGCAGTGCCTTGAGCGAACTACTACAAACAATTGTAGTAGTTCTTTTTCAGAAGCGACCTGGCCACAAATGATAGCTCAACCAAGTGGCTTATCACGTGTCAATGTATAGCGACAGCCAACGACACTAAACGCGTGATGTTGATTCTAAATGTGGAGGGAACAACCGACGGACCCCGGAGAAAAATCCACGTAACCACGGGAAGAACTTGCAAACTCCAACTATGCAGGCGTCATTTGAACCCACGATCTGTGGAGGGATAAAACTCAGGAAATGTATTCAGAAGCCCTCCTTAGACTTGGCTCGACTCTGTGATGCAACCGGCAATTTATAGCAGGCGGGGTGAAGAGATTTAGTTATCCCAGCACGTTGCTTGTGTTTAAAGGGCATCCAAAAACACACAGGAGTGGGGGGGGGGGGGAAATGCGCATTTGCATGTGAACTGTCCATCCCATATTGAGGCGCAGACCTTGTGTCAAAATTTGCCCTCACAGTGGAAAAGGTGAGGCGGAATCTTTGAGTGATCGCACTGGTTAAGGTAAACGGCGCATATATAATTTCGTCTCGGTTTTTTCTTAAAAAAATAAAAGGGCTTCAATGAATGTGTTTACAAGTCGGTAAATCGAAGTTCTTTTAAGTTTCAAATCGTTTCTGTAAGCATTATAGCCCAGTACAAGAAATAAAGTATTTTGACGACAGTCACTATACTGTGCATTTGATACGCCCCATTTCCCGAGTGTTAATTAATTTATGCATGTATGTAGATTATATTTTTTGTCATTGATTTATGTTTCATTAACTTATTACGGATGCTAATTAATTTAAATTCATATTTAATGAAGTCACTTTTTGTTTTTTTTCGCACTGAACCGCTCAAGTCTTCACAAAGTGCCCATTTTCTAGCGAAGACAACGTGTGACGGTTTAAATTTAAATACTGTTAAATCGATGCAATGAGCACATTCACTCACTTGAGTGAACTCACGTCTTCCTTAGGGTATACATGTACAGCCCTTTGCCAATCCACTGCTGGATGAGGGCCTCCCTACGCTGCACTCTTCGTCAGGGTTAACTAGACCGTCCTGTGCGACACTGATCAGCGTGGGTTGGTGAAGCTGGACCACGTAGACATGGGAGAATAGAAGTACTGTACAGCAACGACCTTTTTTTCCATGCACCGCCCTCTACTGCCCACGCTGTATTTGTGACTGAATATCAGAGGTCGCAACCGGGTACCCGATACCCGTACCCTACCCGATACCCGGCTACCCGTACCCGTTTGCGACCCTGGTGCGGCCGGGTACGGGTAGACCGTGAGTCACTGGTGAGTAACTTTCGATTTAAAGCTTTCGTGACTGCAGGGATTCATCTTCTTGGTTCTTTCGGTAAAGTCACGTAGAAGGGAAGTAATACAATAATAAAGATAAAACATAATAAAATAAAATAATTCTCACGACGTTTCGGCTACAACGCAAGCAGCCGTCTTCAGGTGAAGAATGAGTTTGGTAGTGTCTCATTCTTCACCTGAAGACGGCTGCTTGCGTTGTAGCCGAAACGTCTTGAGAATTATTTTATTATGTTTTATCTTTATTATTTTATTACTTCCCTTCTACGTGACTTTACCGAAAGAACCAAGAAGATGGTGAGTAACTGTTTGTCACTCATTTCCCAACGTCTTGTCTCTTCTCACAATTCATGTTCCTAGAATAAACCCACCCTCGCCTGCAACGTGGCTTCATTCCAGAGGTCGCAATCAGGTACCCGATACCCGTACCCTACCCGTACCCGGCCTGGTACGGGTAGGGTACGGATACGGCCGGGTACGGGTACCCGTTTGCGACCCTGGTGCGGCCGGGTACGGGTAAGGAATCAAAACCCGTTTGCGACCTCTGCTGAATATTCTGCTGGCAGACCGGAGTCGCCACGTGTTCCGTCGCCATGGCGACAGCGAGAGGTATCATACACGTGGTTGGTGCCAGACGCTGAACTATTTTCCGGGCTGCTAACCCCGACAGACGGGGCAGAAGTTTTGCTCTTGGCCTTTCTCAAGTTGTTATCACGATATTTTCGTCGCATGACACTCGGGGTGCGTAACGGTTCACTGCATGCAGCGGACGTTTGATTTCCCACGTTGGCAGCGCAGACCATTGAAAGCTATCAAACTAAATGCCCGTTTTTACCTGTGCGGCCACACCACGTGTGATTGTGCAAGAGTTAACGAATTCATTTGGAATGTACCACTCCCGTGCAGGGGTGATTGCTGCGAATGGAAGAGGCCTGGCGGCAGAGCGAGCAGCTCACAATGGAGAGGTTGGCAGAGTTCAAATCCTGGCTGGGCGTCGACTCAACCAATCAATCCTCTGGGGGTCAATAAAATGAGACCCAATTTGTGAGCAAGTCAAGAGTGGTTGTCCCAAACAAACACCACCTTGTGAGAGACCCAACGCAAGAATATCTCCCTGGGTTTGATCTTCCACAAAGCTCACGGACCACCCTAAGCCGCATTCACCGCACAAACCATGGCTGCAGACGCGGATACCTGATGCACAAATGCAAAATAAAAAACGCTCCAGTGTACGATTGTGGTCATCTAGGACAGACCATACAACATATAGCAAGGCAATGCCCTGATCTACAAAGACGAAGGAGAGATCCCAGCTGTCTGGCTTGACCACCTGAATGCTTTATTGCAATTGCTGATCTGCGTCTACATCAGCTACACGAAAGAAGAAGTCCCATGTAGGGGATAGATTCACCCCTGCCATAGAAAAGTCGAAATTGCATCACTGTTCCAGGGCTACATACAACAGATAAGCACTGGCTTGATATGAATCTGAGCAGCGAATCACCGTTGATTTTCTTGACTGCGTACAAGTTTCTGCCAACGACCGTATCGCAGCCAGTACTGTGCTTATAAGTGCACCATAAACTGTGCGTATTGAACAATTTAAGATTATTCTGCGAAAGAAACAGCCCGAAGCCACATTCTTGTTCGATAGCACTTCCATAGAATTCGTTTATATTTTTTTCAAGCAATCAGCAGGCACAGCGCGCGCATTCAACTCTCATTGCAGTGATGCCAACTTGAACAAAAATGTGTTTACAAAGTTAAATTATTCCCACCACTGGGGCACCTTGCCACCGCGAGAGATGTCCAAGTGGTAATTGTCTAATATGCATTCTTACCAACTGAGATGTGTTTGGCAAATGGAGTTCACACGCTGATTGCGGATGCAATAATTAAGTCGGAGTAGCAGTCATTAGCCCTCGCCAGAAAACAACTGATTAGAAGTGTTTTTTTGTTGTTGCAGGCATTTTAATAGGCATGAGAAGCAGGTGGTGTGTGATAATCCGGGACGACAGAGACAAATCTTCCACACGTATGTGGTTAAGCAGACGGGGGGGGGGGGGGGGGGAAGGGAGATACGTTCACCTGAATGTTAATCCTTCCCGAGTGTTGGATGTGCAAAGGTGTGCCTCTCACGATTCGCTGTTATTGTGTTGAATCGTGATATGTGAGACGGTGCTTGAAGGAGCCTGGAAGATAAAGGAGGCTGTTGTTGCCAGCTTCCATTCTACGACACGAAAAGAGGCTCAAATGGGACATTTCAAATTGCAAGAGGTCCCACGATAATGCGAGGTAGGGGAATATGTGGTAGTGATAAAAAAAAATCACACGGCAACAACACCAACAACCCAGCCCGGCAATATATACACTACTGACGATGTGCTCCCCAAATTTCACCAGGCTCACTGTTCATGAACTCTTGGAAGTGCTTGCACAAAGGATAGTAACATCTCATCCTGTGTTCTTGGAATCAGTAGTCTCCTATGTCCGTGAGGGCCGTAAAGCTGTGCTTCTAACACCCAGATGCCAGAAGAGAACTCCAGACTATCTTTCCGCGCACGTGTCAATCATTTCCATTTGCTGTGCAGATTTACTCAGTGCACACTCAAAATGCCTCAAGGCCGGCATCTTTCAAAATCTGCCTGGGATTTGTTCCTGACGGTGCGGAGATAAAGCACGGGCGCTTAACGATTTTGTCTATGGGAAAGAAAAAAAACGAAATATGATCAAATGTTTCTACATCGCCCCGTGTGAAACTACCGCGTACACTTTCGTTAGTTTACGGAGGCGACGTACCTCGTGTCTGCTTATTGCATTTCACCGAACATACCAAGTGAATATGAATGTTCCTCTACGTGGCACGGCATCAGGAAAGCAACGCGATGCAGGCTGCTGGCTTGGAAGTCTAAGCAGTGAGCCGGCACTGATGAGATGGTCGCTTTGAATCCAGGCCACCACCTGTGATTTAACCAATTTCTCAATTGCGAGGGAAGTGATGGTCTCAGCCAGCCACCAATTATTGCACCACCACAACAACAACAACGTGTAATAAAGAGTGTGTGGGAACGTTTAACTAGGTCGACTCAGCCTCAAATGAGTACCTGGTGTGGTGTGTAAATATCGCCGCTTGGGGATACAAAGGCGGTCGGTCGTGGCGCTGGTCACCTGCCCCCTCTCGTGCTGTACCGACCTTCACAGGTGCTCGCTCACAGCAATTGCCCCAACAGTCTGTTAAGCCTATACGGGGGATATTTGTCTTTGTCCTTACTTTGTAGAGGATTTAAAAAGGCCATTTGAAAGCTTTTTAGAGAAGGCCTCTGAAAAATCTCTTTCACAGATATTTCTGAAACAGGTGTCGGCTCTGCTTTGTGAGATTTCCAAAGGGATTCTTCACAATTTTGGAACCATAAACACTCATAGCAAAATTTTTATAAAATTGTGAAAAAGGCAAAAAAGCAAAACAAAACGTAACTGATTGCATCTTTATTATAGTATAAATGGTCTGCATGTGTCTCGGCAAAAAGTATTGCCACCTTGGTGATAATGTATATGGAATCTCTGGGGATAAATCAATAATATGTACCACTCAGTGTAGCAGCGCAGTGTACAGTGAATTACTTATGCTTCTTGTCAGCATAAGATTTACCAATACACACTGCAGTAAGTTGCTATGCTGAACTTCTTTTGCACCGTACGTAGCCAACCGTGCTAATCAGAAGAGTGAGTAAAGGACACGACACTAAATACAAAAGAGCACTTCTAAAGAAACGAGTTTAAATTTCGATTTGAAAGTGCATTGCTTCAGTGGCTTCCGAATATCGGGAGGAAGAGCGTTCCAGACGGCCGCAGAAGGGATGGCTAGCCAACAGCTGCTGCGAGGATGACCAGAGTTCACGTGATGAGTTCATGCTCCTTGCTTGACGAGATCAGATGTTGTTGTTATTAACAAATGCGTGTAATTACGAATTAGTTACTCATCATAGCCTTGTCATAGTCAAACAAAGAAAGCAATTAACACCACTTTATGTATTTTTGTAAACACTGTAAGAATGTGTAATGCTCTCCTGCTATGTGAGCTGCTGACATGGATGTTAATGGCACGAAAGGCAGGGTCAGATTAGTTGGGTTGAGCACAGGCTCCCAACCATAGGGATGTTAAATTTCGATTTAAAGCTTTCGTGACTGCAGGGATTCATCTTCTTGGTTCTTTCGGTAAAGTCACGTAGAATGGAAATAATAAAAAAAAGCATGAAAATAAATTATTTCATTATTTTTATTTATTTTACTTCATTATTTCCATTCTACGTGACTTTACCGATTATTTTATTATGTTTTATTTTTATTATTTTATTATTTCCATTCTACTTGACTTTACCGAAAGAACCAAGAAGATAGGGATGTTAGTTCATATCCTCGTGAATGTCCACTCAAATCGTCACTCTTCTGAACTCGGTAAAATGTGCATCTATATGTAATAAAAAAAACATATTTCGGTCTTGCCATATAAAACACTGGCTGAAGAACTGATATAGATAGATGTGCATAATGTGATGCCTAAATAACGGGACATCACACTATACGTGTGCAGCTCGTTGTCAATCCACTGCTGGATGATGACCTCCCAACGCTGTGCGGGTCGTGGGAGTAATGAGACCCCCATGACACCAAGCTGGTCAGATGAAGGCAGGCAGCACAACATGGAGGAGCATAGAAGTATAGTACGACAATGTTTTTCTTTTCTTCTGCACTGCCCTCTGCCCGTAATTGAGTGTGTGTGCGTGTGTAACATTTGATAATTGACAAGCATATGATGTAAAGGGTTGCTAATTGCAATATGTTTTATTTATATATTTTGCCACAGTGTGATGGTGAGCACACTGGACTTTTTACCTCCCGGCACGGTAGTTGAAACAATTGGGAGATTCCTTCAAGCCACCCTCTGTTTCTATGCCCGCCCAGCATAATACATGTGGACACCACGATGGGCAGGCCGCGTGTGGTGGGGTAAAGTGTAGGCACTTCCACCTCTTCTGAGACATCTGGCAAGTGTGGAAGAGTAGGCCAAAACACCCTTTGACGTTGGTGTGGAGGGGGTCTCTCTCGAGCTTGCTCCACTGGAGACATTTCCACCAGCAGTGTCGCAATTGCGCCTTTGAAGTGTTATTTCTGTTTAGTTTTCTGTTTCAGTTTCATGTATTCAATTAACATCAAAACCATTTGTGAAAGAATGTAAGACAATAGAATTGTGTCATTAATGTTTACTTAAGTCAGGTGATTATTTACAACCGTAGTTCCTACACAAAGTAATCCTCAATGCGTTGCATAGTCATTGTAAATGTGTTGCCACCGTGAACTTAAATAATTACGGCATAAAATGCAACCCGCAAATACACATTAATCGCTCTGCATGTTTAAACATCTCAAATACACGTAAGATCTAAACTGCATAATGCACGAGAATTGTAAATGTTGTGGGTTTACTCTCCAACCCACCGGTGTGCTGAACTAGTAACGAATTGGCATGTTTGATTTACGCGACAAACCTTACTAACTGGCTGTGTGGGGTGGTGGCTGGCTTAACGACACACATTTATATTTACGCGATCTCACCCAAAATCTCTATTATGGATCATATTGGTCGCGAAAGCCTACTACGTGTTAAACTGAATGATGCAGTGCGAAACAAATTGTAAATGTTTTGGGTTTCACGCTTCAACACACCGGTGGGCTAAAGCAGTGAACTATTTGTCTTTTGTCAACGTGATACTTTTTTACTGATTGGCCATGTCGGGTGGTGGAGGGTTACGACACATTTATAAATAACGCGATCTAAACCCAAAAACGTTGATTATGAAATTTCGCATGATGACCTGACTCACAATTGGCCTTGCAGTGTACCAGTTGCATCTACAAGCATAGTGCAGTCTGCTAGTTGACCAATTAATGGTAGTTTGAAGCGAAGGTGTTTTCCTAATGTACTCTGAACATTTTCACTCAAATGGCACCGCTAAATTAATGAGATGCCAAAAACGGGATTTGAGAGTTGTGCCTGCGATCGGCAGGTTGAGCATTAAGTGCATGCTGGTGATAGATGTCTAAAATTATTATCAAACGTCTCAGCTCTGTCTCGATTACCGCACCGCATTTGGCTCCGCCAAGGGGCGCCCAGCATATAACTGCAAAGTGTCAATTACACAGAAACGTTTGCATATTTTATTGCTTTTAAATATTTTTTTTATCAAATTAAGCCTAAGGCAGAATTTTTATTATTTCATGCTATTTCAGAATTGCAAATGCGTTCGATATCAATAGCATTGTTTATTGCATGGCTATGACTTATCTTGCAAAGCTGCATATGGAACATCATCATTATTGTTCAGTAAAAGGTTACTTGGCACAGTTGTTAATAATCATTATAATTATCATCATCATCAATGTAGCATGATGATCATCATCATAAACATTGTAATTGTAATCATCATAAGCATCACCATAATCATCATCTTGTCTCATGAAAGCACAGTAAAATATCCACACTATAAATATTAAGCAGCATTTACGAACCAATATTTAAAGACTACATCCTGAGAACATTACATAGACTCTTTTTCTTATTGCGAACCCAAGAATAACTTTATAAATGCACAGTGATCTACCATGGTTAGCCTGATTTGCCTTCTGGTTGGCTGACTAATGTGACTTTAGTGAATTTCATCTCTGACATTTCAGAAACATACCCAACCTATTAAAATAATTTCAGTCGAGTGTTGTACAATTGCAATAACTTTGCAATGATGAAAAGGTTCCGTTCAAGCGATTTTCAAATATGTTACGGTAGGAAGGTTGTCATTGAAAGAACACTATTACCAATTGTCGATGTCCTCGTTAAAGTTATTTGAGTGGCATGAATGACTTCTCCTTTCAACGTTTTTAGTGTTAACCCCAATCGCAGCTTCTGGTTGTCACCTACGCGCCTCTGGATTTAAACCATTCATTATCATCATCATCAGCAGCCATGCACGATCCGCTGTTGGATGAAGATCTTCTTCTCACGCCGTCATCACATCTTACGACCCCGTGATGTCATAATTCACATAGCACCTGTACATGAGTTGATTTAATCGCTCCATCTCCTCGGTGGATTTACTGTCGGCTGCCACTCCCTCGCTGCGCTTGATTGGATGTCATCCCTTCTCGTGATGTCATCCTGCACAAGCTCACTTACTGTACTTCTCCAAACAGTTTGAATGACAACATTAAACCTGTGTATGACCTCTAATCCATGCGTTCATTTTTATGTTTCTCAGTGTAATTCCAATCGTGCGTGACCCCGTGCTCTTTTGTGAACATTTCGCTCACTGTTCCATTTATTTTTGTGTGAATGACCGTGTTTCTGAACCGTATGCCAAAGCAGGTCGTACACATTGATTAAATCATTTTAAAGGAAACATTTTGGAATTACAGGTGGATAACAGGTGTTATAAAAGCTGGTATGACAATTCAGTTTCACAAACTGTGGACATTAATTCGCAATGAGAATACATTTGGCAATGAGGGAAGTTTGTTTGATAGTACATTGTGATAAAACAAGGTAAAGACCAATTTGTCAGTGAAAGTTCTTGCTTTAGTGTAGTTTGCAGTTGCGTATAATTTATGTTTGGGTGACTATTATAGTTAGATACAAGTTCATGAGTAAATATTCTGGTTTACTCCTGCCAAACTTTAACGAAATAGTGTACATTTTCAGTTTATTTCGTGATATTAGCTTTACATTTGTGGATAAATTCAGTACCCACCGTTTGTTAACATACTAGATGTAATGTGCAACGATTTTCAACCCAATCAAGGAAGCATTGTACTGCCAAACCGATACATTATTAATTAAGAAAGCACTGCAATTTGTTAGCATATGAATCATACATTTTTTATTTTCCACAAAGATAGTTTGAATCAACGATTGCCATAATAGATCCAATATATTTAAAAACACTACAGAGGAATATTGTGTTTTGGCACATATCCCAGTGCAGAGAGTGATCTGTAACACCAATATTGACAGCACAATATGCGATCAATCGAGTAGTGTAACTGCCAGATGCACGTGGTTGTAATGTGTAAATGTGGATATGTGCTTCTCGTATTTTCTGGCTAATTCTTTGAATTAGAATAGTTTTTTTATCAGAAAAAAGGCGAAAAAAACCTATTCTCACATTTTGGTATTGGCAAAACAGGTCCCATGATGTAGATGCTCACCCGAGCTATCATTACTTTATTCGCCTTTTGGCGTCCTCTGGTCTAACACCGTTTGAGACGAGGCTCAAAAGAAAGCTGTCTCTGGTGTGGACCAATCAGTTTCAAAGACAATGCATATATTATTAGAGTATGTTTTTTTTGCATTCTGACCACAAGTATTGTGGTTAATGCAGACATGATTTCTTGTAAAAGGTAATTGTTTGAATGTTATGCATTTTCTAGTGACATCTCACATGGCCACACATTGTTTGGCTGTCTAGTTATTAATGCAGGCATATTATGGCCAAATATTTGTTTTCGTCCAATCACGAACCAGGCTGTCTTAACAATAGTGACTAAATAATTTAGCTACTAGCTTACTTGCCAAAGGGCCAGTCGCCATAAAGTCAGCCTTTTAATCCCTGCAGCTGCCTGATAATGTATATGGTGAATTACCAAAGTGCCTTTTTTATAATGAAGTGCAAATATATGACCCATAGTGACATAACCATGTGCCATTGTGTATCAGTAAGATTTTACATCCCAACACAAAACACAATACTTACAAATATGCTTTAAGCAATGGAAAACTGTCATTATGTCACAACAGTTTAACTTTGGTCTCCTGATGAAAAACATAATAAAACACCATCGTGCCATCAATTGTTTAAACAATAACATTATCTCGTACATCACGCATTGTCTTGATATTCATCTGGATACTCCGCTTTCCCTTTCCACAAGTGCGAATTGAATGGGCTAAAACATCTGAAAAAACAGGACAGTCCTGAAAAAAATAAGTCTCAGCGAAATATTCCCGTGTAAGTGAAACGCATTTATCTTTCGACAGAAGGTAGTGAAAGTACATACTTTGGGCCATGTCTAACAACCCATATTCGTTTTCTCACAAGCTGAAATCAACCCACGGGCGTGTGCCGATGTCGTTTAAACATCGCTTTTCTTGTTTAATCCTTTACGCTGCCTGCGCAGCTGGTTCAGAACCATGGACAGCTCCTCGCTGTTAGGCTAAACCATTGGCTCATACTCTTAGATTTTTAGGTAACGTCACGTAGATAAAACATTTTTTAATAATAAAAATACAATTGAAATATTAATAGAAATAAAATAAATATTATTATTTCAATTATATTTTTATTACTTATTTTTTACCTACGTGACTTTACCGAAAAACCTAAGAGTTTGAATCCTTGCAGTCACGAAAGCTTCAAATCTAGAATAAACCATTGTCTGGCAAGCCCCCTTATCCAGAACCGAGTTACGAGTTAACCATATATTTTTTATTTCACCAGGTAAGGCCCACTGAGCTGTATAACGCTTTTTCACAAGCGACCTGGCTATCACAAATGATCGCTCGACGAAGTGGCTTATCACGTGGAAATTTATAGCAGCCACACACTCTCAACGCATTTTGATTCTAAATGTGGAGGCAAAACCCGGAGGACCAGGAGAACAATCCACGTGACCAAGGGGAGAACGTGCAAACTCCAAATATACAGCAGCAGGCGTCAGTGTCGGGATCGAACCCACGATCTCCTGTATACCAGTCGAGGTAGTTAACAGCTGGTCACCGTGGTGCCCAGCAGTAACAGCAGCAGCATCATCATCAGCATTTGTACGACACACACACACAGACAAACTGACTTCCTTACTTTTGAAATTTGGCCTGATGCGAGCATCGTAGCCGGATGTTTTCCCCATGAGCTTGTCCAGGAAATCGGACGGAGAGAGCTGCACCGGCTGGGGTGTTTTTGCAGGGCCAGCGAGGCGGGGCTGAGCCAAGCTATGATTATAAAAAGGAGGGAGGGGTGGTGACACACACAAATAAGGGGTTAGGGATAAGAATTCACACTTTTGCGGCTCTTAAATACAGTGCAGTATCTCCAAGCACGTGAAATGACGAGACAAGCATGAAATACGAATCGAAAAGGGAGACAACTAGGGGGGGAGATAATTCAGAGAAAGGGGCAACCAATTTTTTTTTGACAAATCTAAAAATGTAAACGACGACGAATCATGGAAGACGCCCAGAGGCAATGCAACATCCGTGTAGGTCCACAAACCGATGAAGGAGGAGAAGCAGGGGAGGCCCCACGTCGTTGAAATCTCAGTGTGGTGCTCAGAACCTCGATGTGCGCTCTAAGTAGCCGTGAACAGCGATTGGATTTAGGGCTGTCCATGCCTTTCCGTTACGCATTCCTTATTCAGTAAGCTTATCAATCATGAACCCAGCCGGGATGTGTGAATAGGAGGATACGGGCGCCTGCCGAGGCTGGTTCGGTCATAAATCGTCGTCTGATGACTGCTTCATTTCGCCCGAAGTAGATTTCTCCCGCGTTGGTGCATTGTTTGGGAGTGATTGAGATTCAGAGTGAAACAGATTAGCCGTGATTGACAGTGTCACTCGCTTGCATCCGCGTAAATCCGGAGTCTTTGTTGTTGTAAATTAGTTTAATAACCGAGCGCACATTAAATGACGGATCGGCTCTCCATCTAAGGCCTAATGCTCGTTCCGTGACACGCTAATGACCAGGCTGACCGAATCGTCCAGAATGCTGCCGGTCTCGCCAAAGCTGGGAAGGCTGGACGTTGCTTGGATGGGTGACAAACGGGTTTGCCATCGGTGCCGTGAGGCTCTACGTCTTGGGCAGCAGCGGTCAGTGCAGCAAAATGCATTGTTGTACTGCACTTATATGCTCCCAAGTCAATGCTCCCCGTCTTCACCGACGCCGACCAACGTGGTTAAATACATACAGGTGGACTTCTCCACAAATGTGTCTGTCGTCTGATGAAGCTGGTTGTAATTACTGGCGAAACGTCGTGCTCAGATTGTAAATGTTGTGGCTTGGCTTTCCAACACACCGGTGTGTTGTACTAGTGACGAATTGGCCACGTTCTGTTTGCGTGACAACCCTTACTAGTTGGCTGTGTCAAGTGGTGGCGGGTTTAACGACACATTTATATATTTACGCGATCTAACCCTAAAAAAACCTGTATTGTGGATGACATTGGTCGCGAAAGCCTACTAAGTGTTAAACTAAAATGTACGCTCAAATAACCCCACGACCAACGCGACGTGGAAGGGGGGAGGGGGGTGTGGGATTCATCCAGCAGTGGATTGGCAACAGCGCCCGAACGAGGACACGCACAATGTACACGACGAACCCGCGTTCACAGGGCTACGAGCGAATTTGGTTGATTTAACAACAAAAAAAGTGCCACCAAACTGATGTCGAGTGAGCCGCGCAATCTTCCGTCCCGTGCGAAAGATCGCCAGAAGCGTCCGAATCGCACGTCTCAGCACATCTCCCACTCCGCTGGTGGCTAAAGCGTTCACAGCCGAGGCGAGGGAGTGGACGTCATTCCTCACCTCCAGTCCACCAACACACACGCGAGCGCCTTCAGAGACTCCGGTGTCCGATACACAGATGAGTTGTTTTGTTTGTTAATAAGGGTGGGAGATTTCTGCAGCCTCGGGCAACGAATTTTGTGATGATAAAGCAATGTTATTAAGCTCGCATCGTAGACATGGTGGTGTGGGGGGTGGAAGGGAGGTTTTGTGCCAGATAGTTTAACTTGCGTATTGCTTAGATACTTCACCGAGCTGGCTTGCCTGGTGTCACGTATGCGATGTTGTTTGGCTGGCTTGCTGCACAATCGCATTTCCTACTACGCCCCCACACCGACCTCCATCCATTCCAGTCTCTCTCTCTCTTTCTCTCACTTTCAGCTAGAATTTAAACAGCCACATCAGTTTCCATTACAGTCTATCGGTTCCGCTTTTCGCATATATATATTCCGCGTGTGTGTGTGTGTTATATTCACAGACAGCACGCTGCGTTGGATGGCACGTGTATTTTTTTTCTCTCCCCCGAATCGATTCCCCCGCTAAGCTATTGAGACAGCAGACTGTCAAAATAGCTGCCACATGCGGCGATAACGGCTAATGGAGCTTGACGGTAGAGCATGCCGTCCATCCCCCGACTCTTTTCTCACATATTGATACGGCCACATGTATTGCATGCTCTTGCACGCACGCACGCACACGCACAGACTCGTGTCTCAATTACGTGCAGGAGAAATGGCAATTCTCCGATAATAAATGCATGCGCGCGCGTGTATGTGCTCATTGATGTGCGTATTAATCAGACATCTTATTGAGGAGTTGGAGAGAGTGTGTCGGAGAGTGTGTGTGTGTGTGGTTGCGTTGGATGTGTCATTGAACGCGCATGCCCAGCAACCGCATGCCCAAGCAGCTTCTGTTTGGCCGGATAAAGGGTGCTAAACGGGCGCGGCACGGGCTAGAGAAGCGATGGAGTGATGTGATACGAGAAGGATATGGAGCTGAGTGGACGTGCCGATGATTGGTATACCAGCGGTGTCAAGATCGGCCTCTGTGTAGGAGGCTCGTGAAGGACGCTGCTGAGCAGTTTGAGGCAGTCCGCCTCCAGAAGTAGCCGAGGGCAGAGGAACTACGCTCACAACAACGAGCGGAGCAACAGGCGGCTAAAACGCAACAAGTTTGCGCAGTGAGAAGCACAGCTGTTGCCTCGGCCAGTCATCCTGAATCAGTCAAACCATGGCACCGAGGTCTATCCCGTGACCTACGGCCATGCAGCCTTTCACACTTCACGTGGCCTCAACGTGCACCTAGCCTGGCAAAAGCCAGTGGGATGTCACCGCCACTTAGTTATCAATGGCGATTGTTGTCGGTTGCTGTTACGTGTGTTGGTGTATTTTCATGAATGTATGTACAACGTGTAGGTGAACGTGTGTGTGAACGTGTGTGTGTGTGTGCACGTGTGTGTGTGTGAACGTGTGTGTGTGAACGTGGAGATTGGTGGCGCATTGGTTAGCACGCTGCGCTACGAACCAGGCGAGCCGAGTTCGATTCCCGCTCATGGCTAACACCAGTGACGATTATCTGAACCGGTCCTGGGACTCCCCTAGGTCGAATTAGCCTCAAATGAGCACCCGGTGAGTAAATATCGCCACTGGGGAGACAAATGCGGCCGAGCGTGTTGCTGGCCACCCACTCCCTCGTGCGCCGTTTCGGCCTTCCATAGGTGCTACTCGCTCACAGCACTTGCCCCAAAAGTGTGTTAAGGCTACACGGGGGGACCTTTGTCTTTGTCTCACCAGCTCACTCAGTGCGAACGGAAAGCAAAAAAAAACCCATGTCAAAATGGCGCCTTGGCTTCGTGGCACGCTAATGGAGTCAACGAAATAACGATACTCAACTACACTTCGCAATATGATTGACGCTGCGAATTTCCCCCCCCAAAAAACGAACTATTTACGCGTAAGATCATTTACGACAACGGCAACGACATTTCGCATCGTCCTCAATGTCGACGCCTCCACGCTTTCTGAACTCTAGAGGCTTACTTGACGCGCGTGTGTGTGCACAAACTAACTTTAGTGTGTGCGTGTGGTTTTTGTTGTTGATGTTGTTGTTCTAGCACATTGTAGTCTTGTTACATTGTAGTCTGTCGCTAATGGAATTCAACTCGAGCGTACGAAATTAACGTTTTATTACGATCAATTCTTTTACGTAGCAGTCCCTGTAATGCAATTTAATTTTGGAGATTAAAAACGGCTAAATATCGCTCACCTTAACGTTACTTCAAATGCTACTTTATACACGTGCTGCATTTTACACTACGAGGATACGGGGCACGCATGCATTTCCTATCTTCTTGACGGCAATGCCATCCGCCGTATCCCCACGCCGTCAGTCTGCGTTGTATGAGATCGGTCACGCCGCCAGCTGTCCTGCACGTGCCGACAACCACAATCAGCGAAGAGCTGACGCGTGAAAGTTAGGAATCACCGCCGAGTCTCGCCAGTCAGATCATCCTGACCTCTCCGACGCTACAAGTCGCGGCTTAAGAGCGGATGACAGCTGTAACGCGCGGCCCTTTAAAAAAAATGTTGCGCTCACCATAGCGCGCGCAATTCTCTTATTGCTCGGTGCTGTGCTATGTTCAAGCATGAATGTAAGCACACGCGAAACAATTTCGCATTGACTTCAATGGGCATGGAGGAGCGAGAGAGCGAGACGGATGTTGTGGATCGAGGTACGGTAATCGTGGAAGTGGCCGGAGAAGACGAAATCACAGAAGCGCAAAGGGAAATGCAATTTGAGCAGCCGACTTCATATGCGATGATGGGACTTTTTGGCTTGGACGAAGATATTAATCCGGCGCATTCGATACAATCTCATCAAAAGATAGACCAAGAGCAGAACAAAACAGATCCGAAGTGTCTATTCACTCCACACACACGTACGGTGCGAAAGAAGTTCAACATACATACGCACATACCGCAAAACGCATATCCATGGGCACCCAAGTTTGGCCAAGTGACATTTGCGGAAAAAAAAAAACCCACAAAAAAGGTGACCGGACGATGCACGATGACGAACGTACCTGACGCATGTAATTATTTCGATGACGAGAAGGCAGAACGTAAGCAGAGCATGGATCGACGCCGTACTCATCCCGTATCGCCAATGCGACCAACGACTCTGACCGCGGAGGCCGGGCGACCGGGATGCACAGAACGCCGCTGCTAAGCTGCTGCTGCTGCTGCTCCGGGTTTCTCTCGCTTCTCTCTTTCTCCTCCTTATACCCCCGTCCGCTCGAACGCCCGGCAAGAGAATAATAATAATTAATTAATAGCAACACGCTGCTGTGCCCTTAATGTTGCGCTGTACATTATTATATCATATCGTATTGTTCACGTGCGCGCGTGTGTGTACACACACACACACAGCGTGGGGGGACGGAGCGATTCTTCTGCACATATGCGCGCAGGAAGAGATGCTATTCAGCAGCAGCAGCGGCGGCGATGATGATGATGATGAACAACAGAGGATGAGTCTTCTTAAGCGATGCGATGTCCACCCCAGCCGACCGAGCGCGTGATCCGACCGCTCGCCTCGGCACCGCCGTTGCACTTCGCTGGGCTTCGGATCGCAGCCGCTGACGCTGCTGCTGCTGATGTCGCTGCTGCTGATGATGCTGAGAAGACGAAGAAGACAAACGAGACGAGGCGCAAAGATAGAACGCAGCTGAGCATCTGGCGTGCTCGCAAAGGGTGCGGGTCGCTGGCGAGAGTGGCGCGATCAAGACTTCGTCGGCCGCCGAGATGCATCGAGTGGGCTGAGGATGCGCGTACGGCCAGCCGTGCTCGGAGCTCGGGGTTGAAACGAGAAGAGGGTTGTTCCTCTAGCTCTGCGCTGCACGGGCGAGGAGAAGGGGACACGGTCGGTGGTCGCACTCCTGCGACTGCATTGCCCGCTGCTCTCGCGGTGGAATGAGTGGCGAGGGGGCGGAATGGCGATGGGTGGGGTGGGGGGCACTGGCGGCAACAATTGGAGTCGTGATTGTGACGCCTGATGTGGAGCGCCTCTGCCGTGCAGTCGAGGAATAAGGGGCCATTCGCAGCGAGCCACAGATGCGAGTGGTGTTCCCCCCGCCGGTGCGTGCATGTGCGACACACGCGCAGACTGTTGTTGTTGTGGTTGTGTTACGTTGTTGAGGTCAGCGCCTTCAAGTGCGTTGCCTATGCGATCGCATCTTCAAATGTGAAGCGTGTGCGTGTGTGTGCGCGCGCGTGTAATGCTGGCATACCCATGCCTGGATGGGTGTGCAAAAAGGTAGTTTAGTGGTTAGAGGGAGCGGTGGCGCTGTGGTTAGCGCACCGCATTACGAACTCGGCCGCCAGAGTTCGATTCCCGCTCAGGACCAATAAGAGTTGCCAATATTTGAACCGGTCCCGGGCCTCCCATAGGTCGACTCCGCTTTAAATGAGTACAGTACTGAGTTTTTGTGCGTTAACAGCATGGGGAAGACAAAGACAGCCAACGTGGTGCTGACCACCCAACCCCTCTTCATAGATGCTCGCTAACAGCACTTTCCCCAACAGTCTGTTTACAGGCTACACGGGGGATCTTTGTCTTTGTTAGCGCACCACAATACATATCCGGCGACGCGAGATTGAATCCTGCTCACGACCAATACCTTTAATGAGTATCTGAACCGGTCTTGGGCCTCCTCTACGGTCAACTCAGCCTCAAATGAGTACCTGGTGCGGTGTGTAAACATCGTCACTGGGGAGACAAAGGCGTCCGGGCGTGGTGCTGGCCACCCATTCCCTCGTGAGGCGTAGTGGCCTTCATAGGTGCTCGCTAACGGCAATTGGCCAGGTTGAAATGGTTACAGGGGGAAATGTTCCGTGCTGGGCTTTTTTTAAATCGACTTTAACATTACTCGCTTCGCCAACGGTGGGAATACAATTGCTTGTACGTAAAGCGTTTAACGAGACTGAGAGCAATGAGGAATTACATGCTGAGCCTGCCTTACGGGGCACGAATCAACGTCGCGTCTCACGACATCGACCAGGTTGCCTGATCTCTTGTCAGAGTTTCACCTGCGCACTATTTGGAGGGATGACCATCAATACAATTAACAGGTCTTATAGGCTGCCGAGGGCGTTACGACGTGGGCAGCAGAGGGCAGTGCAGCATATACATGACGACTTATAAACGCGCATTGTATTCACCGGTGCGCACCGATCAGTCTGGTGAAGTATGGTGGAAAAAAAAAAAAACACGTAACTCCCACGGCCCACAATTGCATCCAGAAAAATGTCAATAGGGCTCTCGCCTGATAAAATAAAAGGCGCATAGTTCGAACCAACACGCGAATAGTCGCGCAACGTCACACGGTATGAGCAATTGTTATCGTGACTTGTCATTTCCACCTCCCACCACCACCACCACCACCAACAAATATATCTGGGTGCAAATCAATTCGAAGAGTAATTATATCTCGATCCGCGGAACAGGGGATGAAGTCTCGTGGAATCTGACGTCTGTCTTGGTGGAAAGCTCCTTTTCTTCGCTGTACAATCGTCGCACTCATCTTCAGAACGCAGACGCTACGTTCTCCTTGTCATTTGTCTTCACCCCCTGAATAAAGATCTATTCCTCTCTATACTGTATATCAATTCCTATTAGCCTAGCACAGGTTGCTGACGCAGCATAGACTGCATTTCCTGTGGGTTTTTTTTAAGAGAGAAAAAAAAACTGCTTCAGCCTGCAGGCAAGGAAACCCGGTGATTTGTCATTTGTTAATGAGTCCGACGGTGCATGCGTCGATTTTTAGCACTTTCCACTTTTCGGCAACGCCATGTATTATGCATTGTTTGGACAAATCAGTATCCAAAGACCCTTGCGTTCTGCAAACCAGCGAGCTTCCCCAGCGCCCAGTGAGATCTGTTTTTATTGTATATCCAGATCCTGTAAGAAATACGCCATGTCAAGGATTCACATGTAAATGGATTGTCCCCTTATTTTCGAAATTTGCAAAAAAACTGAATGGTAATGTTGTGAGAAGCACACACAGAGAGGGACATGGGGATAGAGAGAGAGAGAGACGCTCACACACGGAGATACACAGAGACATGGACATGCACACAGAGATATACACATAGGAATATATGGAGAGGGATATGGGGATACACACATAGAGATACGGAGATGCAAACTAAAGCAATAATTTCTGATTGTTTGGGGCAAGTGCGGTTAGCGAGCACCTATGAAGGCCGGCACGGCACACGAGGTGGTTGGTGGCCAGCACCACGCCCGGACGCCTTTGTCTCCCTAGTGGCAATGTATGCATACTGTACCAGGTACTCATTTGATGCTGAGTCGACCTAAACGAGGCCCAGGATCGGTTCAGATAATCATCACTGTTGTTGGCCGTGAACGGGGAATCGAACTCGGGTCTCTGGGTTTGTGTCGCTGCACGCGAAACGCTCCACGATCGCTCCCCACACATGTTTGGAGATGTACACAAAGACACACACACATATACATGGAGATAGATTAAGATGCAGAGATACAAAGAGGGACATGGATATAGACACAGAGAGACATGGAAATACACACAGAGAGACACGGAGATACACACAGAGAGACATGCAGATACACACAAAGGGACACAGTAATACACACAGAGAGACATGGATTTAGACACAGAGAGACACTGAGATACACACAGAGGGACACAGAGATACACACAGAGAGACACGGAGATACACACAGAGAGACATGGAGATACACAGAGAGACATGGAGATACACACAGGGAGACATGGAGATACACACAGAGAGACACGGAGATAAACACATAGGGACACAGAGATACACACAGAGAGACACGGAGATACACACAGAGAGACACGGAGATACACACAGAGAGACACGGAGACACACACAGAGGGACATGGATATACACACAGAGGGACATGGAGATACACACAGAGAGACATGCAGATACACACAAAGGGACACAGTAATACACACAGAGAGACATGGATTTAGACACAGAGAGACACTGAGATACACGCAGAGGGACACGGAGATACACACATAGATACATGGAGATACACACAGGGGGACATGGAGACACACATAGATACATGGAGATACACACAGAGAGACATGGAGACACACATAGATACATGGAGATACACACAGAGAGACACAGAGATACACACATAGATACATGGAGATACACAGAGGGACACGGAGATACATACATAGATACATGGAGATACACACAGGGAGACAATTATACGTTGCTATCGCCCACAGTAGAACAAATCACCAAGGTGATGTCTTCTGGCCATTTTTGATCACGTTGGGGATCTGTCCCTGTGAATTCTGGGGTCATCCTAGGATCAGTCACGCACTTTAATAATTACATGCAACGTGTCGTACACAAACCCCGCACAATGAAGGCCTGTAGTAGGGGAATTGCTTTTGACAACAACAATAAACTGCTTCGCGTTGGTGTAATTTGTTGCATGTATACACAGCGCTGCTGTGCACAAAACACGACCGTTAGATGCAAGGCACGAAAATAGGTTTTTCGCCCTTTTATCTGGCAACAAAACAGCTGTGTTAAGTTGTTAAAACAGCAAATTGAAACCTTTTACAAGGAATCATGTCTGCGTGAACCACAATACTTGTGGTAGAAATGCAAAGAAAAAAGCACGCTTTGATAATATACGCATTGTTTTTGAAACTTATTGGTCCAAGGAGTACGCCTTTTGGCGTCAGCTGGTCTAACACCGTTTGAGACGAGGCTCAAAAGAAAGCTGTCTCTGGTGTGGACCAATCAGTTTCAAAGACAATGCATCTATTATCAGAGTATTTTTTGGCCAGATAAAAGGGGAAAACCCTATTTTCATATGTTGGTACTGGCAAAAGGATTTCCCGTGAACCGGGCGTGCAGGAGCTGGGTTTGCGTGACTCTCACACACAACACAACGACAAATCCCTCTGAGTTGGAACCGTCACAAGCCCCGCGGAAAGATGCTCTCCAATCAGCCCCCTTTTATTTTATTTTGGCGGTTACTCTCTGGACCTCTCGTGGGCTAGTAGGTTTTTACCCTTTAAACTGGTACAAAACTGACACCTTTATACAAGGCATCATGTTTGCAATAACCACAACACAAGCAGTCAAAATGCAAACAAAAAGAAACAACTCTGATGATGGTAATGTAAACAAAAAGAAACAACTCTGATAATGGTATATCATTACCATTATCAGAGTTGTTTCTTTTTGATAATGGTATACCATTATCAGAGTTGTTTCTTTTTGTTTGCATTTTGACTGCTTGTGTTGTGGTTATTGCAAACATGATGCCTTGTAGAAAGGTGTCAGTTTTGTACCAGTTTAAAGGGTAAAAACCTACTACTATATTTTGCCACTGGTAAAGGAGGTCTCATAGTGTCTTTCGTGGGCTGTGAAGATCATTGAAGACTCACTTCTTTAGAACTGCTTCTTGCGTTTGCTTTGTTGTCCGATTCGCGTGGTTGGCTACGTACGGTGCGAAAGAAGTTCAACACGCTTACTTACACACAAGGGAGACCATTGTCCCAAACCGTGCCACACACGTGTCGGTGATGTGCAGCGCGTCTTCTTCGAGCGCTGGGGAGCCGGACAAGCCCCTCTCTGTACCAGCGTGGACGGCACCCTCGTGGTGTTCACCTTCTGAAGCGCTCGCTCGTCAGCGTGCCGTGCGCGATGACCACCACAACCACCACCACCACGTGACTTTTATTTCGTGTTGTGTGCGGTGCATCTAGCGCCACAGCGCGTGGATGTATCGTGTTTGTTTTATTTGTTTGCTGGTGACTGTGTATTTCATATCGGAATCGCCTCCAGTGCTGTTGCTGCTGGCGGCAATAAAAGTTGTTTAAAAGTAAAAAAAAGTCTCTTTAAAGCGCCGATATTAGAATGTGTGCGTTCTTTGTCGTCGCTGTTGTGCGTCTACGCCACTGTTAACGCAGCCGTGTCACCAAATCGATCTTTGCTTTTAAGAGCAACCGGTTCTTTCCCCCTGGCAAGTGTTTAACGAAGTAAAGGAATCATCTCTCTTCTTGGTTCTTTCGGTAAAGTCACGTAGAATGGAAATAATAAAATAATAAAAATAAAACATAATAAAAAATATTTTTATTATTTTATTATTTCCATTCTACGTGACTTTACCGAAAGAACCAAGAAGATGAATCCCTGCAGTCACGAAAGCTTTAAATCGAAATTGAATCATCTCTCGTTATGATTTGCATTGTTATTATTGTTGTTTTCATGGTTGCTGATGTAGCCAAGGATGCCACTGCTCTACTGGCAATAAACGGCGGGTGTGTGGGGGGGGGTGTGAGGAGGAGGAGGAGGGGGGGGGATGTTGTGATGCTCTGCGTAGGGATGGATGCTTCCAAGATTTTCGGAGTCTCCGTTGTGAAACGAGCGGGCGAGGCCCTCCACATTTGGAGATTCTCCCGCCTCTCACTCGGCACCGCTGATGCCGCTTGTTACCAGAGTCACGGAGTTCTACTCCCCCGAGTCGAGCCCTTTGAGCTAAGAAGCAACTCTTTTTCAAGGGCGACTCGGCCGCCAGACAACATCGAAGCACACCGCAGCATGACATTTCTATCCGTGTATGGTCTCTCCCTTTTTTGTCCATACACGCATTTGTGTTTACCCTTAACATCATGGTTACATTGATATCGTGTTATTACTTATTAGATGCCGAATTTGGCGAATTAGATATTTTAATCTACATTTGAAGTTTTCGTGACTGCAGGGATCCATACTCTTTGGTTCTTTCGGTAAAGTCACGTAGGTATAAAATAAATTAAATTAAATCACGACGTTTTGATTGCAAACACAAGCAATCGTCATCAGGTGGGAAAAACAATTTTCTTGCTGTGGTTTTCTCACCTGATGACGGACGCGTGTGTTGCAATCGAAACGTCGTGATTTTATTCATTTTATTTAAAACCTACGTGACTTTACCGATATAACTGCTTTCGCACCGTACGTAGCCAACCGTGCTAATCGGAGGTGCGGGGGAAGGACAACAAACCAAACACAAAAAAGCAGTTTTAAAGGAATGAGTTTCTAATCTCGATTTATAAGTGCATAGCTCCAGTCGCTCCCTAATATCGGAAGGAAGAGCGTTCCAGACGGCCACAGAAGCGCATCTGAACGCGCGCGATCCGGTGACCGTCTTTGTTCGATGGCCAACCAAAAACCGCCGCGTGAATTTGGCTGTGATGCGCGCGCGTCCGTAAAGTTACGTTGGATTTCGATGGCAATTATAGGGAGTGTGAAGAAACCAAGGAAGGAAGAGCATTCCAGACGGCCGCAGAAGCGCATCTGAACGCGCGCGATGCAGTGGCCGTCTTTGGAGGGCAATGGGTGGGCCCTGGTGTACATTACCACCACGTGCCGCCCGTTTAGAGTACCTGGCCAACACTGCAGGTGATGGGCGAGTCCCTGGCCAGGACTACCATGTGGAGGTGGAACTACACGACATAATGACGGATCCAAACAGAAGCAGCTGTTGTTGACTCTTCCCGCACGTGAGTTGCTCACTCTGGGTGACAACGTCAATCAGGGAGCACAAAGTGATAATTTCACGCAGTGTATTCCTACACACCTGCTACTACACACCTGTTACGCTGAGCACGGGCCCAAAGACAACACGCAGGAACGATTGAAGGTGTAAAAGACAAGGCGTTGACGCGGCTTTTCTTTGTTTTGACTGAGCAAGGTTATAAGAACATGGGGAGAGGTACGTTGGGAGAGAGCTCCAAAGTAAAGCATTCAAGGGAAGATGAAGAGAGCAGAGGATATTCCCCTGCGGTCACGGTGTCTATACAGAGGGTGGATGAGACGAAACAGTAAGTCTCGTGGTGTGCAACGTGCGTGGATTAATCGACGCGTGGAGTTCACAGTATTGGCGAGAGTGATGTTCATTTCGCTCATATTTTTAGACAATTAAAAACAAATATGGCAGGTTTTTTTATTTCTTCAAATAATTGACATGGTCACGCGCCCAGATCATGCTGCTGCAAAGCATAATTATTTTGGTTGTAAATATTATCCTCCCAAGCTCGTGGGAAGGTGCTTTGCGGATTCATTATTAAGGAATGCATCGTAGGATCAGCTGGCAGTTGCTTGGGGAACCCTTAAATCCAGCAGTGGAGTGACCATGGCTGGCCATGAATAATTGTATCCTCCATAAACATCCCGCAATGGTTCGCTTCTTTAAATGTTAATATGCTTGTGCACACATATGTGTGGCAGTGGTGTGCGTGTGTTTTCAGTGTGTGTGTGTGTTCAGCCAGCCAGCGATGCTGAAAGAAACTAGACTGCCACATAAGCAGCCTTGGTCAACACACTGCTAGGTGAAGCCCTCACCAACGACCACCGCATCTCGCATTTCCTTGAAGTGGAGCATCCCATGACTCCCTCTCCTCGGTGGGTATTCCATCCCTTGGCTGTCACTCCACGATGCTTGTTGACCGTCAGCCATCATCCCTCTTTCGAGTGACGTCCTCTGGACAAGCCCTAATCTTATTCACAGTTTGAATAATGTTTTTAACCCTACGCACCCCTCTCTCAACCCAGTGGTTCTCAACCTCTTGAGGCTGCTGTACCCGCCTTGTTGAATTTTGTTGCAGCCGACCCAACGTGGTTCCGAGAAATAACCGCATGAATAATGAACGTCAATATTTTTACCAATTGCCCATTTTGCGAGGTATCGTAACGAGCGAGTAAGTGCAGGCGAATGATTAGAAATCAACGGGCGCTCTGCACGAATGACGTAATGTGTTCGCGCTCGCTGATGACTCTTGGAAACCGCATTGTTTACGATCAATGAGTTTAGAAAGGTCTTTTATATTTTTCGAGGTTACCATATGGATTTAAAATGTATCGTCGTTATTTTAAATCGGCAGATTCATGCATGATTATCCACCAATGACTCTCGTGTGTGATATGATTTCACACGTTTATAAATCACATCACGTACCCCCTGGGGCATTGACACGTGTCCACAGGGGTCCGCGTAGCCCCCGGTTGAGAGCCACTGCTCTAACCCATACCTTCCTGTTTCCGTCTCTGTATTTACAAACATGCATCTTTCTAGTGTAACACGTAGGCTTTCGCGACCAATATTATTCATAATAAAGATGTTTCGGTTAGATCGCGTAAATATAAATGTGTCGTCAACCCACCACCACCACCACCACCACCTGACCCTCCAATTGTAAATGTTGTGGGTTTACTCTCCAACACACCGGTGTGCTGAAGTAGTAACAAAATGGCACGTTTTGTTTTCGTGACAACCCTTACGAATTGGCTGTGTCGGATGGTGGTGGGTTAACGACAACATTTATATTTACGCGACCTAACCCAACAAAAACCTTTCTTGTTAAAAATTGCATCTTCCCATGTTTCCTTGTGCACTCTTCGGCTTTTGTTACATTGCATTTGTAAGCGGGCAATGTTTCTGAAACCCGACATAATCGGACGGCACGCAATAATTAAAATCTTTCCTCCTTGGGCATGTTCACGTCTAAGTTCACATTTCCAAAAGTGCTCAAACCTTCTCTCGCCCACCTCCTGTGTTGAATCAATGTGGATCCAGTCCGCCATCGACAGAGGCCCCTGGTACAGATACTCTGCTGTGTTTTCCAGGTGTGTCCCTCTGCCATATGTCTTCAATATAGGCAGCCCGATAAAAAATTAAACAACTACCGCAATAGGAATAATTTTACAAGCATGAATGCTAACAGCCGTTCTCTGTGAGCAGTTTGATTTTTGTTCATTTATTAGGGCAGTTATTTGTTTCTAATTGTTTAGAAATCAAGCATCAACATTGAAACCACTTCTATTCAGAATTAATGAAGCTTATGAAAATGCAATTATAAAAAAGTTCATATTAACTTCCTATTAATAATGTAGTCATCACTCTCTTACAATATTATTATGAATGCAGATTTATTATTCATTATATTTATTTATATTATGTAATTGTCGTTTATAATTAATCATACCCGGGTGCTGACCTCAATTTTGGAGCTCTGTTCACACAGCAAAAAAAATTATTGCCAATTGCTCGAATGCGGATGGGCCACAATCATCGATTATGCAGGGTGTGCCAAAGGTCAGGACACACAGGGTCATAAAATATATGTTAATATTGGCACTCAAGCATTTTTAGAGTTTATTCTTTAAGCTAACATTTTTCCTGTTATAATTATTAATAGACTTCTTCTTCGTGTTCGTCTTATTTTTATTCTTCTCTTACAAAGCTCAACCAAGAAACCCCCACGAATGAATTGAGATGCAACATAATTAATGAGGTTCACAAATTAGACCAATAATCGTAATACAGGTCCCAAACTCATTTGAAAAGAGAATGCATGCATCATGCATCAACGTTAATGGCAGTCAGTTTAAACATTTGTCAAAATAAATTAAATAGCTCTTGACTTTTTGGCCACCGTGTATATATGTATACAAAGACAAATATCTCCCGTATAGCCTGAACCGACTGTTGGGGCAAGAGCTGTTAGCGAGCACCCATGAAGGCCGGCACGGCACACGAGGGCGTGGGTGGCCAGCACTCGGCCCGACCGCCTTTGTCTCCCGAGTGGCGATGTTTACACACCGCACTAGGTACTCATTTGAGGCTGAGTCTACCTAGGGGAGACCCAGGATGGGTTCAGATAATCGTCACTGATGTTGAACGTGAGGCGGGAATTGAACCCGGGTGGCCGGGTTCGTAGTGCGGCGCGCTGACCGCTACAGTTTCAGTTTAATTAATTAGGATTTACATATGTAGTACTAATCACATTCCTGCATTTCCCATAAATGTTCTAAATTCCTCTTGATATGCAAATTCCTTTGTCAAGGCGCCCAGCTTATATTAGTTGCTCCAAGCTCGTGTGCTGTTTCATTCAGACTCTGTCGCCTCGACGGACCTGGTTTTCACCTGAGGACGGCTGCTTGCGTTGTGGCCGAAACGTCGTGAGAACTATTGTATTGTGTTTTATTTTTATTATTTTATTACTTCCCTTCTACGTGACGACTTTACCGAAAGAACCAAGAAGAGGATTTACCCTGCGAGCCATGCGGCTCTTAGGCTACCGCTCCCCGAACGCACGCACCCACGTGCACGCGTGGCCAACATTCGTGTGCTTAAACGAAAGCCCGAATGTTGTGTTGTTGTAATCCGTGTGAGGTTACTCACTCGAAACGTCGTCAACAAAAAATATTACAAAAAAAAAAATATTCACTTGGTATGTTTAGTGAAATGCAATAAGCAGGCAAGAGGTACGTCGCCTCCGTAAACTAACGAAAGTGTACGCGGTAGTTTCACACGGGGCAATGTAGATACATTTGATCATATTTCGTTTTTTTTCTTTCCAATAGACAAAATCGTTAAGCGCCTGTGCTTTATCTCCGCAGCGTCAGGAACAAATCCCAGGCAGATTTTGAAATATGCCGGCCTTGAGGCATTTTCAGTGTGCACTGAGTAAATCTGCACAGCAAATGGAAATGATTGACTCGTGCGCGGAAAGATAGTCTGGAGTTCTCTTCTGGCATCTGGGTGTTAGAAGTACAGCTTTACGGCCCTCACGGACATAGGAGACTACTGATTCCAAGAACACAGGATGAGATGTTACTATCCTTTGTGCAAGCACTTCCAAGAGTTCATGAACAGTGAGCCTGGTGAAATTTGGGGAGCGCATCGTCAGTAGTGAACCTTTGGTTCCTAGGGTGTTTCGGCCTTTCATACTATACACCCTCCCCAAAGGCGGCCAGCGACAGGGTGATCAATCCTACGCTTGCGTCCCATTCCCAATTAGTCATAGGTGAAGCAACGAAAACTGCATTGGACAAAGACAACAGGCTCAGAAAAAAAGTGCAATGGGGCGTCATTTCAAAAAAGTATCCATGAGATCCAGTGAGCCGTATGCCTCTGCTTATAACCATGTCACGTGTGTTGATGTTAATGGATCCGTCCCTGCACCGACACGCGCTATTTCCCGTCCAACACTTGCCTCTACCGGGGTGAGGGTGTTACGTAAACAACATTCGGGCGTGAAAGCATAAACAACGTATATGGCGTTTTAGAAACGCTCCCACTCTGTGTGTAGGCTCTATCGTTACGTAAACTTTGACCTCCATACACCCTGCGATTGGTCGGTTTGTCATGTAGCGTAGGTCTGAATGGGTTTTTTTTATTTCGATTTAAAGCTTTCGTGACTGCAGGGATTCATCTTCTTGGTTCTTTCGGTAAAGTCACGTAGAAGGGAAATAATGAAATAATTCAAATAAAACATAATAAAATAATTCTCACGACGTTTCGGCCACAACGAGGACGGCTGCTTGCGTTGTGGCCGAAACGTCGTGAGAATTATTTTATTGCGTTTTTTTTACTTGTGTTACTTTAGCGGCTGTGGTGTAACGGGTAGCACGCTGGACACGCACGCCAGAGAGTGTGGGTTCGACCTTCGGCATGGCAGTGGAAACGATGTGAACGTTTCTTAATAACGTCCCCTTTGTGGGGTAAATCGTGGGTACTCTGGAGCTCAAAAACCCGAGAGAGAAACTCTCTGTAGCTCCCTCTGGTGGAGGCTTTTCTGCCAGGAGTGTCGTGAGCGAGCGGTTGCAGGTCTCGTGCCTTTCCCTTGTCGAGTGGATGTGCAGATGGCCTCATGACAGGAATGAGTGGAGAAATAAATGGGTGGAGAAAGAGGGTGGTGGCGGGGAATGAGTGGCGACTGAGTGAAGGCAGGAATGAGTGGAGAGTGAGCGGAGACAGGAATGAGTGGAGAGTGATTGGAGGCAGGAATGAGTGGAGAGTGATTGGAGGCAGGAATGAGTGGAGGATGATTGGAGACAGGAATGAGTGGAGAGTGAGTGGAGGCAGGAATGAGTGGATAAATAAATGGGTGGAGAAAGAGGGTGGTGGCGGGGAATGAGTGGAAAGTGAGTGGAGACAGGAATGAGTGGAGAGTGAGTGGAGGCAGGAATGAGTGGATAAATAAATGGGTGGAGAAAGAGGGTGGTGGCGGGGAATGAGTGGAGAGTGAGTGGAGACAAGAAAGAGTGGAGAAAGAGGATCAGGAAGGCAGAAAAAAATTCCACCAAAAAAAAAACATGAAAAAAGACTTCAAGCTCAGAAAGCAACGACTGATTATTACGTCGCTCGGAATAAGTTACGGCTCCACACCAGTTTGGGGGCCCATCTCCAACAACCGTTGACTGCCTGCCCGTGTGCCCATGGTCTTTAAAGCGGGGCAAATATAGCAAGGGCTAAACGCAATTAACTTTTTCAGGGTCAAAGACACGGGCGGGAAGTGCAGCAGCAACACGCGCGCGGGACACTCCTTCCTTGGATAGCTCGTTCCCGAAAATGTCAACGGCTCATACCCATGGTGCTTAAAGAGTTGGTAAGAGAAGGGGGGGGGGGGGGTGACGAGGGGTGGGGGTTGAGGTGGCAGGAGGGGGGGAAGGGTGAGATAGAGGGCCCCACATTACCATGTCGCCCTCGCTGAGAAATTGACATCGGAAAACGATGCACGATGCATGCCAATTATAAGCGCGCTCTCCCTGGATTGCTCTTCCGTCGCATACGCGAGCGTCGTGCCTTGGAGGCATTTAATGTTTTATACCGCCAGCAATGTTTTTTGGAGAGCGGGGTGGTGGTGATGGTGGGGGGCTGAGAAGGGAGAAGGTGGCTGCATACAGAGGCAACGGTGGTGGTCAGAAATCCGAAATCGCATTGACGGCAGCGTGTTAACAAGGCCAAGACAAACGGGGAAGCTGAACGAGAACGGGCAATTAGCAAGTGACAGGTAAATCAATTGAGCGTGTCTGAGCAGCTATGCCATGAGCGTGAATGAAGGGACATTTAAAAGGCCAACAACATAAACACAAGTAAAACGCGTGTATTAAAAATCAATCAAACAAATAATATAATCGTACATTGTTTAAAATCATACGTAATTATAACTTTTCGATTTAAAGCTTTCGTGACTGCAGGAATTCATCTTCTTGGTTCTTCCGGTAAAGTCACGTAGAATGGAAATAATAAAATAATAAAATAAAAATAAAACATAATAAGATAATTCTCACGACGTTTCGGCCACAACGCAAGCAGCCGTCCTCAGGTGGCCAATATGCACCTGAGGACGGCTGCTTGCGTTGTGGCCGAAACGTCGTGAGAATTTACCGAAAGAACCAAGAAGATAATTAGAACTTTTAACAAATACATTTTTTGCATTTTTGTTGTGGTTCAAAAAAGTATTGTCACGTATTAGTGGTTCATGAAAGCTTCATTTTCCATGACCAAGTTTCATTGCAGCATTAAAAATAGCCGTCGTTACGTGGCAATACACTCGCATGGTTTTTAGTTGTTCTGGTAATGCCAGGACTAAAACACAATCGTTATTGGACCTCCTCCTCAGCCGTGGTCCATCCGCTGCTGTATGAAAGCCCTCCCCGGTCCCGTCATCACCTCCTACTGTCCTGCGTTACACCTCGCACCAGCCCGCGAGCTGATTTCATTGCTCCATCTCCTTGGCTGATGTCATTTCCGCACATTCCCTGACATGGCTTGCCACTGTTGTTCATGTCGATGACCAGCATCATCCCTTCTAGCAGTGAGTTGATGCCGAAACCCACTAACTTCTCATCAGTTAGCTCGATGTATTTAACTCGTGTCAGTGCTTAATTGCACGTGTCCCACTTCCAATGCCAAGCATCCATCTCGCCATGCTTCTTTGCACATGTTGGGGTTTTTGTTCCATTCTCTAGGATATTTTTCGAAGCTTTCGAACCCAAGTCTCATCACTTAAGAGACACTGCTCCGCAATGAAATCCAGGCTAAACAACCAGCGGTCATGACAATTTAACATTGGCAATTGTTCTTAAGGCTACTTTTTTTTAGGAGAGGCCTGTATTGGGATGTTTGGTCAAGCCCCATGAGTGAGCGTTTGTTTGCACGCGGACGGAAACCGGAGAGCCCCAGAGAAGACCCACGCATGCGAGGGAGAGAATCTCATCACGGTCATCCCGTGGCCACCTCGCAGCACTACGCCTGTAATACCTGGCAATCTACTGGTGAATGACACCCACCCATCCAACTCGCAATCAGGATCAATGGTTGTATTTTAAGCTATTCGGTTTTTGACATTCATTGACGTGGCGATAAATTCGCCCGTGAATTATTCCACACGCACACGAAAAAATCGGTGATAATCTTAGACAAAAAATGCTTTTGAAGGTTTATCCTATTACCGCACTTAATCACAGTTGTTTCAAATAGGTTATAAAACCCACGGTGCATTTCGCCCATCCTAATCTGACAGCGCAAAGCCAACAGGTAAAAAAAGGTAAAACCCCTGTTTCTTGCTCATCTCATTTCTGGCAGAAGGGCCTCCACTATTGTGAGCCACTCTACCAGAGGACATTTGGCCTACTCTTCCACGCAGGCCAATCATCTTGGAAGAAGATGGGAGTATCCACACAATACCCCACAACACGTGACCTGCCGTTCGATTAACTTTGGTGTACCCAATATATCATGTATATGTTGCTGCATTTGCAAGTCCAATTTTCTAACCAGTATCACCACGGTAGCATCGACGAACTCGCCAGGAGGCTTGAAATTAACTAGGATTGAAGTTGGAAGAGGTGCAATGAATATGTCGATGGAGATTGCAGCGCGGGATGAGGGTTGTATGGTCAAAGGCTACTTTAGTTCACATGAATGTTTAAATGCCGACACAAACAAAATATATCATGCCGCTTACCTGAGCGTACCGATTTTGCAGAGCGGCCTATTAGCAAGCTGAGTCTCTCAGCTTTCAAATAGCAGGCAGTGTGCAATGAGGGGGAAAGAAGCGGTGGGAGCATTCGTAATTCAAGTTTCATGAGCTGATCTCATAAATGATTCGTGATCATTTTTTGAGTGGGTTTCTCGGTCACACGACGCACGCGGAGTGAGCAGTAAAATCACACAAAACGACGTTAAAATCTGAATGATATACGATTGCACCTTTGGGCACAGTCGCAAATGGGATGGTTAATGTATGGGAAAGTTACGATTGTACAATATAATGGAAGCTTAATTGAAATGCAAATCAGAAAATTACATAAAATGGCCCATACTGGATTAAGATCACTACAGCTAATATCCCTTCATGATTATTGCCTTCAAACAAATTTATGCCTGCGCCTATGCCCATGTCATTTAGCCCCGCCAAAGGTATGGTCGTTACAGGGCTGTAATTTATTAGCGTTATGATTAAAAGCCTTCACATCATCAGCACGATCAGTGATGAGGAAACAGCCTGAACGATACACGTTACGTAACTATGGTGACTGCCAAGCTTGATCATTGTGCCACGTGAATACATTTTGTATGAAGATTTTCTCCCTTAATGGTTTTAATATTTAAAAAAAGATGTTTTTGATGATTAAGGTTCGTGATGGCTGCATCAATTCCCCACCGAGCCAAATGGCTGTTCGTGGTCTATACAAAGGCGACTGAGCGTTACCCGTAACGACAAATGGATCTGCAACAGAGACATCGGCGGAACGCGAGCTCAAAGGTGTGCAAAGAGTGACGCACACTCGGAAATCACGCCGGATAGACAGAAAAGCGATCATGGTGGATTAGAGAACATTCCCTGGTTAACACAAATCTTATTGACTTGTCATCAAGGTCATTTAAGGCGGCCGGTGGCTTCCTTGGGGCAGCGAGCCTCCACACCCCCCCCCCCCCCATCCTTCTTTCTACCCCCGTGATTTCTACAACCGGCTGAGCTCGTGTTGACGGCGCGAGAACGCAGGGCACAACGCGATGTAACAGAACCGCGCGTCGCCTCAGTCACCACGCAAAAAAAGGCAATTGTGGTACCCTCCTCTTCCCTCTTCGTATGATTGTTATCCCCCCCCCCCCCACCCCCGGCCCCGCTATGTACGGTCCCGTCGAGCCGAATTGGAATTCTCACGGATCTTCTGTCCCCCCACCCCCACACCCCTGCAATGTTCATCGGTGTCTTGTACCGGGCTCGTGTTTTGTCACAATTTTTTTTTTTTACAGAAAGGTCAATGGGCTTTGGCAGAACACGTGCGCTAGTCGAAGGGGATGCTGCCCGGTGGTCAAGAGACAGACAAGGAATGGGACGATAACCGCGGAGATGAAGCGATGAAATCGGCTGCTTGTGCAGGTGCTGGGCGGACTGTGAACGACGCTGGCCGCAGGTTGAAATGATAACGGCTTGGCGGATGCTCTTTTCATCCAGGAGTAGATCGATCGCGGCTGATCGTGGCTGATCGTGGTTCACAGTGATGCTTCGGTGCTTTTCCAAGTCGTCTCGTGTTGGCTAGCAGACCTCGACCATTGGCATGGCATTTAACTCCTGACTATACAAGTGTGCCCACATGCGCAAGGATAGTATTAGCCAGTGCTTTTCCATGAAACCACAAGAAGCCGGAGTGGATGGCGCGCATGCTCTGTGATGTCTGCGTGAAGCCTGGCTTAGAGGGCACATGAGGAGCTGGGCAAAGCATGCAGAGAGTGCGAGTCTTCCCATGCAGTGCCGAGGTGGTGGTGTGCCAGAGTATGGCTCGCATACCGGTGTGAAGCTGACGTGCACATCTACATGTGTGTGCGTGTGGGGGGGGAGCGGTGGCGCAGTGGTTAGCGCGCTACCGTACGAACCCGGCGGCCCGAGTTCGATTCCCGCTCACAGCCAACACCCAGTGAAATGAGTGCCTGGTGCGGTGCGTACACATCGCCACTAGGGAGACAAAGGCGGTCGGGCGTGGTGTTGGCCACCCACCCCCTCGTGTGCCGTGCCGGCCTTCTTAGGTGCTCGCTAACAGCACTTGCCCCAAAAGTCCGTTAAAGGCTATACGGGGATCTTTGTCTTTGTGTGCACATCAACAGAATTTGATCAAATTGTATGTTTGTCAAGCGTGTAGCGATGCATACATAGAGTTACCGACTACAATCTTTTTTTTTAAGCATACGGTACGTGCTTGCATCAATCAATTATTTAGGATTCATGCAAACTATGTGCCAGTAATTACACAACGCTCTGAACCGGGTCACGTGAGTTCCATTCCCAGACGTGGTGAACATGAATGGTGAGTCACGGTTCCATTGGTCTCTCTCCCCATTCAGTATCCCAAGGTGACCAGCTTGGTGAAGTATGGTCAACAACACATTGATGGGCAGACACGGCGTGGGAAAGCTTGCGTCCGAGCAGCGACAAAAGGTCTGAAATTGTTGCTATGCTGTTACATTGAGAATTATGGGGGCGAAGAAAATTTTTGCAGACGAGACAGAAAATTGTGAAAATGAGAGTGTAAAACAATGTAGTTGAACGACAGATTATTGACGATGCATTGTGACAATTTGTTAAATCACTTAGATTTGGGGAAGGTGAAGAGGCCATCAAATGCCTGATATCCTCCCCCCTAAGCACCCTAAGCATTGGACACAGAAAGGAAATCATTGCTAGATATCGAACGCCTCAATATTTGTAATGTGCACTAAAAGATCAAAATGAAAACATTGACGTTTTTTTGTTTCGATGTGCACTATGTTTACATGTATATTCTCTGTAACTATTACAGGAAAGCACAATGTAAATATTCAAGAGCAACGTGTATTTTTTTAGGAAATTAACGAATTGTTAAGCGTAAGGTATGGCATTGACCGCATTACGTGTTGCTTTCGAAGATGTCACACTGCTATGCATTGTATTTGGTTGGATAGGTAATGTTTAATGGGATATTTAACAATATTGCCAATTTAATAGTAGGTTTTCGCGACCAATATCATCTAAAACATAGGTTCTTGATGTGGGTTAGATCGCGTAAATATGTTTCGTTTAATCCACCACCACCCGACACAGCCAATTAGTAAGGTTTGTCACGTGAACAGAACATGCCAAATCGTTTCTGGTAGAGTACACCGGTGTGTTGGAGAGCCAAGCCACAACATTTCCAATCCGAGTACGACGTTTCGCCATTAATTACAACGAGCTTCAACAGGCGTTTAAGGAACGGAAGAGGATTTCTCCACAAATCTAATGAAGCACGGAAATAAAACTTCAATGGGTTTCCTGAATCAAGCAGCGCCGCCTAGTGGTGAAACAGCGCCCCTAGTGGTACAAATTTTTATCAAAATGAAAAATCTTCTTCCTGCCTCTCTGTTTGGGCCATAATTCATCGTTCTCACATTCCCTTCGAGGTCACACACACCACATTGTCATCTTTATTTCAGGGGTGACCAGGATCCTCCAAAGCTTTATCCGTATCTTTGCGAAATGCCACCCCAAAAACCGCTGGACTTCTCTGTGTGTTTCGTGCCTTCTCCGCCCGTTTATAGTTTATTTTTGAATTTCCGTTGCCGGGATTTGAACCTGGCACGCAACCTGCCTGCGGGGTTTTCCGGGATATCGCTCCAACGATTCGAACCACCGCGTCCTCACACGAAGCAGTGGCGCTCCACGTGGGAGCAGTGATTGCACTGCGCGTGGTAGTGTCACGTGTCCTCGGCGACGTCATCGCGCACGAGTGACGTCACAACGTCACGCGTGCGCGTGGCGTCATCGCGTAATTAACAAAAAAATATTTTTTTGGAACAAAAGTTTGGAACGTGTCAGGATTTGAACCCGGGTTTATGTTACTCACCACGCTACTTACGACACTATCAGGGTTATAGGTAGGCAGCAGATGTTCTGGTTCGCCTTCAACGTTTCTGTTTCTTGTGTGTTTACGAAATAAAAAAAAGTAACCGCTCGATTTGTTTTGTTACAATATTCGTCTCGTGTGCTCTCTGTAACTTACAAAAAAAGATTCGAAAAAATATTCTTGAAAAACGTTGGCTTTGAACCCGTGAGCGTATATTTATCAGTCCTGTGCTTCTCTCCATTCGGCTTCAATGGTTGCACTCTTTGGTCTATATTCCTGGTCCAAATGCCAATGTCTCCTAGCCACTACCAGAGAGGGCTTCTCTCGAGAGAGAGAGAGAGAGAACGAGTTCGTGTCGTTTTGCTATTCCCTCCACCTCTTCCGTTGAAGGTGCTCAGACTCCAGTGGTTTCAATATCTGGTGCATATTTTGGCTTTGCCTGTTGATGCTCTGATGCGGATTTCATCATAATGAAATATATTTGACACTGTTGTTGAAACCCTCTCTCCTGGTGGTTGTCAAGGGGGCACCCAACTCGTAGCTTTCGTCACCAGGCGGGGGCAAGGCACCCCTTTGCCCCCCACTATCGGTACGCTACTGATACAGGCGTCAGCGTTGGGATCGTGCCCACGACCTCCTGTATACCAGGCGAGGTAGTCAACATCATCGGCGAAATTGACGTCGTTTTTTCGAATCCAGTCGTGATCTAAGCAGAGAGATCGATTATGTATGTGGCACACTCGATGTTTATATTTGAAACAGACACGAGCGAATCAAAACGAGGACGTTTTCTTTCCCCGATGGTTTGTTTTTATTAACTATTTACAGGAAGAGCAACGTCATTATTGAAAAGTAAATGTTATGATTATAAATAATGAATTATAAAATTGCGAAAAATCTGATGATCAAAAGGCACGAAAGAGGTCGGTGGGTCGTTATAAGGTCAACACCCAACCGACAGTAAACACATCTACTTTACACAATATTCACTTTGAACCCATATCTATATGCCGTGCTGCTGTATCTACATTACACGCACGGCAGTCAACATTCGGAGAGCGACCAGATATTGTTCCGAAATCAGAGACGTGACAAAAAGATTGTCCTCCCTTTTCTTTCCACCAAAAATGTTTTTATCCTTTGCTCGGTTCCTATTGTCCACCATTTCATCGCAGGATCTGGGAGCTCTTCATCCAGCAGTGGATTAACCATGGCAGCTGCTGATGATGAATTGATCCCAGCGCGCGCGTGTGAGTGTGCACCGCGCGTGTGTTATACGTGTGTGCAAAGAAACAGACGAAGATCCCCGCCCTGTAAAGCCTTCACAGACTGTTGGTGGCAACTTGCTGTGAGCGAGCAGCTACGAACCCGGCCGCCTTTGTCTCCCCAGCGTTGATGTGTACACATTGCACTAGATACTCCCGTTTAAGGCTGAGTCGACCCAGGGGAGGCCCTAGGCTCAGATATTCGTCGCTGGCCGTGAGCGGGTATCGAACTCGAGTCCACCGGGGTTCGTATGCGCATTGCTCTCACCACTGCATCACCGCTCCCCGCACACAAACACACGAGACCAAGATCCCCCGTTATAGCCTTCACAGACTGTTGGGGCAAGTGCTGTTTGCGAGCACCTATGAATTCCGGCACGGCACACGATCCTGGTCGGTAGCCAGCACCACGCCTGGCCGCCTTTGTCTCCCGAGTGGCGATGCTTACACACCACACGAATGTACTCATTTGAGGCTGAGTCGACCTAGGGGAGGCCCAGGACCGTCTCAGATATTCGTCACCGGTGTTGACTGTGAGCGTGAATCGAACTCGGGTCTCCGGCATCGAAGCTTCAGCGCGCCAAACGCGACCGCTGCCGACTTCACCGCGCCACGAACGCGCGCCCACGCACGTGAAGCGAGCAGCGAGCTCACCGTCGCTCTCTAATATCCTCTTCTGTCTTCATCAACAAAACGTCTGTTTAGGCAAGCGGAGGGCGCTGGGGGTGGGGGGCGGCAGGGCAATGGTCCTCTGCAGTGGGTGGAAGGGAGCATGCGGCCAGATCGATACACGCGCGCGCGCGCTCGCTCGCTCTCTTTGTCTCGAGGGGAGGCCGCCGTGCCCTTTGCCAGCCGCGACGAAGAGGCTCACGTCGCTTGTCCTTCAGCGACACTTCGAGTCTTGGCCGTTAAATGAGCAAAGTTGTTGTCAATCCTGGAGATACAGGGGGGGGGGGGGGAGCGCATGTGGGCGCCACGGTGGCGAGATGTTAACGACCTCGCCAGGGTATACACGAGTTCGTGGGTTTCATCTCGATCCTGACGACTGTTGTATATGTGTAGTTTGCATGTTGTCCAGGCGGTTGCGTGGATTTTTCTCCAGGTCCTCCGGTTTTTTTTCCCTCTAAATTTAAAAAAAAATTATTTAGAATATTTGGTTGATGTAAATGTCCACGTGACAAGCCACTTCTTTGAGCGATCATTCCGTGGCCCGGTCGCTTCTGAGAAAGAGCTATGCAGCTGAGTGGGCCTCACCTGGTAAAATAAAATGAAAGTGTTTCACCTTACCGACACCGAACGCGAGATTGAGGTGCGTCGTATAATCCGGGGAATGGGTACTTGATCTCAGCACGTGAAATAGATAGGATGCCATTGAAAGTATGGCACTGGAAATTAATACGGAATTTTATGATAAATTGATCAAACGAATGACGGCTTCTTTGTCAATCCAATGTTGTATAAAGGTCTCACCGCTCCATGTTTGCCAGTGAGCGTTGGTTAACCATACTTAAAGATACTCTTTGGTTCTTTCGGTAAAGTTACGTAGGTAAACAAAATAATAAATCACGCCGTGTCTCGCCAGCCAGTTTTCTCTCTCACCTGAAGACGGTCGCTTGTGTTGCGATCGAAACGTCGTGATTTGTTTTATTTTGTCTTTACCTACGTGACTTTGCCGAAAGAACCAAAAAGTATGGATTCCTGCAGTCACGAAAGCTTCAAATCAAGATCATACTTAACAATGTTGAACTGTTTACACCATTGGAACCTCATTTGCCAGTAAAAATATGATAATTGGTTTTTTATCCTTCTATCTGGCAACTGACAATTTTGTTGCCAGATAGAAGGGTAAAAAAACAATTATCATATTTTTACTGGCAAATAAGGTTCCAATGGTGTAAATGCTTACCCCGAGCTCTCATACTCTGATGGTGCATTGTCTTTGAGTTGTGCGCCTTTTGGCGTCAACTGGTCCAACCTATGTGAGACTAGGCTCTAAGGAAAGCTGTCTCGGGTGTGGACCAATCAACTTCAAGGACAGTGCACATTATCAGAGTTGTGTTTTTTGTTTGCATTATGACTGCAGGTATTGTGGTCTATGTAAACATGACTCCTTGTATAAAAGGTGTCAGTTTTGTTGCCAGATAGAAGGGTAAAAAACCAATTATCAATGTTGAACTGTGTTTCGTCGTGATGTTCAGAGCAGAGTTGGTGGAGGGAGGCCCCAGGTCCAGTTTGGATGTGACCACTGATATTCTCTCTGGCTAAAAACTCAGGCCACCAGCCCCTATAGCGCGGTGCACTAACCAATGTGCTACAGAGGTCGCAACCGGGTACCCGATACCCGTACCCTACCCGATACCCGGCTACCCATACCCGGCCGGGTACGGATACCCGTTTGCGACCCTGGTGCGGCCGGGTACGGGTACGGGTAGGCCGTGAGTCACTGGTGAGTAACTGTTTGTCACTCATTTCCCAACGTCTTGTCTCTTCTCACAATTCAGGTTCCTAGAATCAACCCACCCGCGCCTGCAACATGGCTTCATCCCAGAGGTCGCAATCAGGTACCCGATACCCGTACCCTACCCGTACCCGGCCGGGTACGGGTAGGGTACGGGTACGGGTACGGCTACCCGTTTGCGACCCTGGTGCGGCCGGATACTGGTACGGGTAAGGAATCAAAACTCGTTTGCGACCTCTGATGTGCTATCTATTCATACCCAAATAATGACGAACTAACCCTCATGATGGACACATCATGAGGATGGCTTAATTAAAAAATATATTCCAAAAGGGATGTACATTATTTGAACCGTAAATTTTTACGTGAAAAAAAACAAGTTCTGGGATGAACTCCGAAAAGGAAAATAAAACAATTTATGATGCACTTAAAATATCTCAAAGTATGTGTTTCTGGAATCTTTCCAAAGATCGTGGCCAACATCTGTTAAAGTATTGACTCAGGGAGTAATTAATTAAATAGATTAACAATAGTTACACCTTCAGTGCGCAGTAAAGTACAAAGAGACATGACACTTAAAAAATGTGGCCAAAGGTCATTCGTGACGACCCACAATATTTCTCTCTGTATGACAGATTTTTTTAAACATTTCATATTTTAATCCTTGTCGTTTATAAACAGCAATGAAAAAACACATTACGAACTTTAAAATAATAAGCATACCACACGCAATATAAAACTCAATTAGAATCTGTTAGGGTTATATTGCCAGGAGGACACGAATTAAAGTCATTCAACGGTGCCCTGGGGCAATCAACCAGGGGAATTTAGAATCAATAAGAATCCATAAAAATCTATTTGAATTGGAATTGACAAACAAGGTCTTTGAATCGTCCACTTCAACTCCTTATTTTCTCCACATCCCTGGAGAAGAAATCCAGAGAGCCTGTGTTCGAATAAACCTCCCGGCTTCGGCAGTTAAAACAATCGCCGAGTTTATTCAATCCCGTCGCCCAGAGCCGGCCCTAGACCTTTGGGGGCCCTAAGCAAAATTTGGTTGGAGGCCCCTTTGATGTATGATTTTTTTCACCCACTAGCTAGCAGTGACTCTAGGGGGGCCCTCTGCTGGCCACGGGGCCCTTTGCAATTGCAAGGGTCGCTTAGTGGCTGGGCCGGCTCTGCCGTCACCTCTGCCCACCCAGCAGCCTAAATCGGTACCATCGCAGTTTGGTCGGTCGGAAATTCGCGTGTTGTTAACTCCTACAAACCTCCAACAAGCCTGGTCAGCGGGGAGGAGTAGACCGACGATCGTCGAGGCCAGAGTTCTTCACTAATTGTCAGATGGAAGGACACTTTCGCCGATAAGACTTCATCAATGGGAGGGCCGCCACATGTTCAAAGCCATTGGGTTTGACGGCGTGACGGGAGGGCGTTTTCACGTTCGTCAGTGGCCACACTAAAGGGCCACCAGGGGGCCTTGCCGTGAAGAACACCGCTCCCGATCTTCTTCAAGTAGAGGCCCTTCTGCCGGTAGTGGCACGAACAAGCAATTGCAGGGCTGCACCTTTACCTTTTTTTAGAAGCACTTCTCACACAGCAGGACTCATGACCTTGCACACCAACCCAACCCCTTGCAATTACATGCAAATTAGCAAACATCTATTCATGGGTGTACATGAATAGCTGCACGTGGGAGTGCCACTGAGCCTTTCAGTTTGACTCCTCATGGGACATGAATCAATTTGCGTTCAAACGGTCCTGGCTGTGGATTAAAGAGCCACTGGCATTTGAACAAAGTGCATAAATGCATTACCTACTTTGCGATGAGTACAGAACGAGGTTAGGCATTAATCTTTGTCTATATGAGTCTAAGCACCCTGCACCTTACAAATGAAACGGTTTAGATGATCAACAGCGCTCATGTAAAAGCTCTTACTCCGCCTGGAGACTTCTTAAGTCTCAAGCTTAAGTCTCTTGGCGGAAGAGTTTGGTATATATTTAGGACATTTTTGTATATTTGGGTTTTTTTTTCATCACTTTCATTTCTTGTACACGAAATGTAATATAATAGTATTAAATGTGAATAACTGAATTAGTGTTTAACACATAATATAAGTATTATGTCATGTAAACCAGTTTATGTTGTATTGATTTAAGCAGATGTTACGTCGCTTGCCATCAAATTGACGTCACGTACACAACGCATCCTCTTACTGACCAGTCAAATAAAGTATATAGCTTACTGCCGAATAGCTGTAATTAGTCACTTTAAAATTAGGAAGGAACCAGAGCTGGAAACATATTCACATATACAATCTTATTCAATGTTTAACTGAGAAACACTTAATTTTTGTTAAATTAACTCTTGATGCATGGACAAAGGGCGTCAACATTTTATTAGTGAAAATCCATAGTCGTCAAGGCATGCCCCTCTATTTATTAACAATGCGCAGAACGCAGTGACTCGTTCACGCGACGAAATTTGGATGACACAAAAAAGATTTTCAAAAAAATAAAATGTTGTTTTTTTCATCTGTGGTCATAAATCTTCGTGCATACTAGAACCCGTATGGTGTACAAACTTGTACGGTTTACAGGCATTTCTAATCTATTAATCTCTCAGAAATGTTAATCGTACAGCCATGAAAATCAATGTGGATTTTTTTTACGTCGTAATACAATATGTTTAACACGTAGGCTTTCGCGACCAATAGTATTCATAATAAAGGTTTTTCGATCGCGTTATTTATAAATGTGCCGTAACCCTCCACCACCCGACATGGCCAAACAGTAAAAAATGTAGCACGTTTACAAAAGACAAATAGTTCACTGCTTTAGCCCACCGGTGTGTTGAAGAGTGAATCCACGTCATTTACAATTTTGGAGGGTTACGACATATTTATAAATAATGCTATCTAACCCAAAAACCTTTATTATGAGTAATACAATATCCTCTGTAATTTCGTTTCGTGATACTAAAACTATTTTTTTATGTTAGCATTTGAGGGCCACTAAGCTGTATATCTCTATTTAGGAAGCGACCTGGCATCCAAGAACTCTAAACAAATGTTTCTAAATGCGGAGGGAAAAAAACAGAGGGCCAGGACACAAATCCACGTAACCAACTGGGAGAGAGAGAAATGCAAAATCGAATTATACAGCCGTCAGGGTCCGGATCGAACCCACGGACCTCCTGTATATCAGGTGAGGCAGTTAACATCTCCTAGGAGCCGTGTCGCTGGTGAAAGCCTGCGATTTGGAAACTTTCAGATGAAGCTGATGGATTGCACCCATACCCACCTGCAGGGACAACACGTTTCACGTGGGTGGCAGTACAGAAAGTGGGATCCCAAAGCAGGACCCTCTTGAAAGAGGATCTTGAGATTCTGTGAGACGTCCCCAGCTAATTTGGCATTGTTATGTTTTCTGCGCATATTAGCGTTACTTTATTGACACAAGTGGCCTCACATCGTGCCGAGATGATATTGCCACATTTGTAAACATTGCTAAATATACCCAATTAGTTCAACCATTTCACGTTAGATGATTTATTGTTCATAGATTCGAGGGGCAAAAAACCCAAAAGATATTCCTTTCATTAAAAATAACAATTTACTGCCTCTTGTCAATCTTCTGCTCGATAAGGGCATTTCCACGCCTTTGGTTGATTGCGGTTATTTCACTATACAGTACCTCACCGTGTTGGCCAGTAACATTGTGGTGAAGATAGGGCCAAGGAATCTGTTTGGATCTCACTCGCCGGCGATGTGAGCCATCGCCAGGAATCGACATCGGTGGCGTGCTCACCTCTGTTCCACTGCTGTGCCCCAATATTTCTGGAATGCGTTGAAGAAATGAGTGCATTGTAAATGCTTTACGCAATGCACAGCACGTGTATTTGTATCATATTCAGAAGTCGTGAGATATTCGGAGGGATTAAAAGGGGTGTAATGTTATACAGAACATTGTAAACGATCATTTGACATGAATGTTCGAGTTACTTCGTCCGCTGAGAGTGAGTAGTGCGTTCCCTACAACCCTCGAGTGAATCATCTAAGGGGCCGTCCATAAATGACGTCACGCACCTAGAGAGGGGGGGGAGACAGACATTTGTGACGTTGTGTGACGAGGGGGGGGTGGTGAGAAATGTGACGTCACATCAAAATGCGCAACTTTAAATCAATATAGACAACACGTTCTACTTAATTAAATAGACTTTTAAATAAATGTTTTCTCCTACTACATCAGAGTGCAGCGCCACATTAAATACGCACTACAATGACAATAGTTTAAAGCGATTTGAGGCATGTTTTCTTTTGGGGGGGGCAGAGCTTTGCGACGTCATATTTGAAGGGGGGTCTGACTTTTTGTGACGCCGCGTGACGAGGGGGGAGGGGGGTCAAAAATCGTCCAAAATCGCGTGACGTCATTAATGGACGGCCCCTTATTCATGGAGTCGTACAAAACAAAATGGCGGCACTACAGTCAATGTTCAACAACTTTAAATAACTCTTACAAGGTAAACCTATAAGTGCATGCCAATTCACTGAATGGAAGCACGTGCACATTTGTTATGGTCATGGGTGGTCGCCAGACTGGTGAAACTTGAGAGAAAACCCACCGCCACCGATGTGAAATATTGCACCAACGTTGTGTTGACTTGACTATACCAGGGAGAACGTACTCCCTTCGCTCTGCTGTCCGGAAATGGATGGAACTTCCTTCCCGAACGCATTGTCGGCGAGATCACACATTCTGGTCTTCAGCCCTTCAAATGCCGGGCACCACGTGGATGTCTCCGAACTTGGCCACACGCTTTGTGGCAGTGAGTCTTTGAGCTGTAGTGAAGCAATGATCATGCCCGATTAGCTGTACTAATGTCTGATCTGGCGATTGCTCACAATTGTACTCTCGAATCCAAAAAAGAGCTAGTCCCCGAGGTCAGGTATCTTCACCAAGCCGTACAGATCAGTGTATTGAAGTACAGTCACGTATCTCCCTTCCCCCCCCGGACCACGAGAGATGGTGATGGCTGGGAGAAGCTTTCATGAAGCAGTGGATTGATCATTGCTGCTGCCGGTTCAATCGGCTAAATCCTTTGGATATTGGTCCTTAGACGCGGACTCTGGGCACTTCGCCATCGAATACCTCGATCCGTTCTCTCTGTGTGTGTGTGTGTGTCTGGAGTGCACACACATCAAAAAGGGCATCTGAGGCCACCCAAAAAACAATATGCTCCGAGGGACAGTGAGATATTCTTATTCTTTCACCACGCGGCCAGTCCAGTTGTGAGCGTGTGGACACGCGCAGAGTCGCATTTAGATGCATTCGAGGCACATTGAGGAGCACTCATTGTGTATGCTTGAAGGGAAGAGTGAGGGGGGACAAGCATCAGCGCAGGAGAATTAGGGAGAGACAGGGTGGTGGGGGTTGTTAGGGAGGGTGGGGGAGAGTGGGAGGGAGAGAAGGCATGGGATTACTTTAAAATCACTTGGTTTAGTGACATTCAAAAAGAAAGGATTCTTTGATCTGTGACTTAAATTTAAATTTTATCGTATCAAAAAACACGTGTACAAAAAAATAAATGTTGAATATCAAACAATATTATTATAGGATAGGTGTTCCTGTCATATGAAACAATTAAAAACGAAAACATTCACTTTAATCCCCTTAATTTCTCGAGTCCCTTAGGATTGTGTTTTAATTTTGGCGTGATTGTAATGTTCATCCACTGTACCGGGTGTAAAAAAAAGAAAGACATAAGTAACATCGCCGTCAAATTTTCCGAGAGTGTTTTTTTGTGTGTCAACGTAGTGTCAGTTACAGTGCGTCGGTGGAGATCACGTTCATGAATTAAATAATAAAAACCCATGGGACTAGTATCGCTGGTATGACCATACCATGGCCATACTATGACCAATCGACAGCTCCACTGGGCATCATTAGCTTTGGGGAATGTTACTCGGGGCAGTCAAACTGTACCCAATTTAATGGCACAATATTGTGTTTGAAATTAAAATCCTGCTTGTCATCATCCTTCATTTTGACCTCAATTTATAATTTCCAGGAAATAATAATTTTTCAAACTTTGTCTGAACGGACAGAAACATGTAAATGGATCATTTATTTACTTCATGTTCTGCCCTCGCCAAGTATTAAAATACGGAGATATATTTTTTTCCCTTCTAATTAATTTTCAAACCAAATGCTTTCAAAGTCCAGACCCGAAACACTTTATTTTCAAGATGTACCATTAAGAATCGTGCCTTCATGGGTGAAGGGACGTTTTATCCACCAGCACGGATTTTTCCGTAGATATCAATCTTTCCCAATATTGACCGTTCGTGGTATAGCTGTACTAACCACCCATGACAAATAAGCAATATTTCCCAAATCAATACCAACAGGGCTGCAATGAAAGCAATTACGCACGCAAGAAAGCTGTGTGACCTCAAACGGAGTGACTCTATTTAAACATAATTTCTCCATAACATTTTAAGATGATGTTTTAACCCGTTCAAAAGTATTGCGGGCGAGCGGTGGCACAGCAGTTAGCTCACTGCGCTCCCTCCCCCCCAACAACTGCCTCTTCGCCAACTCGCGCTGACCTACGTGGTGAAGTCTGGTGACAAAAAAAAAACACTCATGACTGACACAGCACGGGATGACCTTCATCCAGCAGTGGCTTCCGATCCATCATCAAGTATGATCGATCCACTGCTGGATGAAGGCCTCACCAAAATAGTGTGAGGCCTAATGTCCTTGTGGGGCAGCAATCCATCGATTCGTCCTGCACGGGAGCCGAACTCATCGCTCCATCTCTGCGGCGGGCCGTCGTTTCGGGCGTCCACCCTCCATCGGCAGACCTCGGCCATCCACCACCACCGCTGCTTCTAGCGATGTCTCCTGCCCAAGCCTGCTTGCTTTTCCGAACAGTCCATACGATGTCTACAATCTGCGTTTGCTCTCTGTCCCTCGGTGTATTTCCCAACGGGCACCTCTCAATGCCCCGTGCTTCTTTGCACACCTCGCAGATTTTGTTCGATTTCCTTCGTCAAATGTTTGTCAGCTTGCAATCCATGCCCCGATTGGAAACTTTTCATTTCGAAAATCACTCGTGTCCAACAGCACTCTATCCCACTCGTCCTCCACCTCAATGTGCTGATCCCAGTTCACTTTCAATTATTTCCTAGACGCTCATTCTCCACGCGTGTCTCTCCAGTAATGATTTATTCTTCTGTTCGGGGAACTTGTGTTGTCCCCGGCTTCCGTTGCGTGTTTTCAGCTCAACGTCGCTCCCTCCTTCTGAAAAACTCACTCAACATATTTCCACGAATTCATTTACGTTGGTTGCGATCATGATGAATACGCCGTCGGCAAATCTGACAATTGTTAACGACAACGGCTCGGCTTGTGTTTCTCTCCTTTCGTTTTTTTGGGGGGATATATTTTTTGTTGAAAAGATTGTATATCACGTCGCTGTGCACAACTTTGGCGAGAGGGTCTCCTTGCCAGACCCCCTGTCTGACACGTATACACTGTGTTCTGTTACCTCAATCGTGCAATCTCAGAACAGCTGTTTCATTCTTGTGGGTGTGTTTTTTTTTACTACGATATGATCGATATCAGTATTTAGTTAATAATACGGCTGCTAGTTACACGTAGCTTTGCCATTTACGTTTTACCGGGTCGTATTTTTTAGATTTTACAGTTACGCATTTACGGTTTCAAGTGCATTACATCATGCCACAATCCAAACTATATAAATACATACACAATCTTACATATTCTTGGTTCTTTCGGTAAAGTCACGTATAAGGGAAACAATAAAATAAAAAAAATATAAAACAATAACATTCTCACGATGTTTCGACTGCAACACAAGCAATCATCATCAGGTGTGAAAAAGACAGCAATAAAATTGGAAAAAAGTGGCGGTTTTTTCTTAACGTTATTATTTTATTGTTTCCCTTCTACGTGACTATACCGAAATAACCAAGAATATGAATCCCTGCAGTCACGAAAGCTTTCAATCAAAAATCTAACATTTTCACTTTTTGTTCTAAATATCGGACCCATTCTGACACTCACAACTCAAGGTCATACTGCCCTTCACATCGTGACTCACTGCCTTGTCACTACATCTGATATCAGTCAAAAAAGCAATGCTGCAACGAAGCACACACACACACACATCTGTATATCTCCTGACCCATTTTACCATCTCCTGCCACAAACTTACTGTATATCATCAATTAATACATCAATGTAGCAGCATTACCCAGGTGACCGTACTTGCAAGAAACTCAGTTGCAAATGTAACACATTATCAGAATAACAAACAAATATGCCCGTCGATGCATTTCCTCCAGAGCTTCAGAGGCCAGGTTTGGTGGATAACGGAGATTTGAGAAACTCCCAAACACACCGGGACGAATGACGACATCTCCCTGGAGGCCAGCGAAATAGGACCAATGGATATAGATCGCTGCGAATGTCCCCAATCTCGTAAGATTTCGGATGCTGGTTAGCACGTGAACGGGAGACTGCCTGGGGATATCGGGGGCTACTGCCACGCGCTGCCAGGTGGCCACGGGGGATGGCAGTGCGGCAAAGGGATGCTTGAGTCTACGTGCGTGTACATTTGAGTGGGGAGCGGTGGTGGTAGCGGTCAGCACGCTGCGCTACGAACCCGGCGACCCGGGTTCGTTTCCCGCTCACGGCCAACACCGGTGGCGCTTACCTGAACCGGTCCTGGGCCTCCCCTAGGTCGACTCAGCCTCAAATGAGTACCCGGTGCAGTGTGTAAACATCGCCACTGGGGAGACAAAGGCGGTCGGGCGTGGTGCTGGCCACCCACCCCCTCGTGTACCGTTCCGGCCTTCATAGGTGCTCGCTAACAGCACTTGCCCCTACAGTCTGTTAAGGCTATACGGGGGATCTTTGTCTTTGTACATTTGAGCAATGCTCCACATACGCGTGGGGTTCCTCCAGGTGCTTACGATGTCCTCAACATGCCAAACGGCACTTTAATGAAATGTGGCCAAAGATCGCAAGTCGCAGGACTACCCGACCAAGAATGGTCCTGAAAGTAAGTAAGGTGTTGTTCTCATTGACTCGCGCAGGGCAACGTGGTGAACATCAGTGACACAAAGCTTAACAAAACAACAAGCCGAACAAATAGAAACGTTACGTTTACAAAGGGACCTATTCAGGTACGGTATCTTTTTTCGTAGTGAAAAGAACGTGGCGTGACCCAGATGTCCCTTTGAAAGCTCAGGCAAACAAACACAAAAAGAATCCCGCTGTGGGCTTTCACTAGAATCGAGTTGTGCAAGGTGATGTCTCGGTAGGGGGTGGGGGTATGGGAGGGGGGGGCGCTATTACAAGCTACAAGGCTTTTGGACCAGCACAACGCTGGCTGTCATTCGGAAAAGGTCGTTGGCGTACATAGGTCAGCGAAACTCTCAAACCCAACAGCGCTGGGCTCGACAACGTTACCGATTGTTGTCGCTGTTGTTGAAATGCAAGTGGACACGCGGCTGAATGCAGGGCATCGCCATTTGCTTTTCATTTCACGTTAAAGTAAACAAAAAGCAAGCGATCCGAGGACCTGCTCGAGACGGACCCTGAACACGGGCAGCACATCATCATCATCATTACTGCCACTCACAACTTGCCTGTCTGATGGTTTGCGAGACCGAGCGCTGCCACCGTTCGTGTGATCGGTCAGCTGACCGGACTTTTAGCCGGTTGGATTCACAATCTCCTCCACGCAGCAGTGAAAACAACGGGGCAAGTTTATGAAATATTTTTAAATTCAACACCCTCCCTCCCCCCTCGCCTCCACTCTGTGCACCCACCAGCGTGGTTTGGTGGGGTAAAATGTGGGTACACCCACCTCTCCCAAGACGTTAGGCCCAGCGTGGATGGGTTGGCCAACCCCCCCCCCTCTCCCCTGGAGAGTGGGACTCTCTAGAGCTGCCTGGAGTGGAGGCTCTTCTGCCAACAATGGTACGAGCAAGCAATTGCAGGGCTTGCGCCTTTACCTCGATCTTCCACTGCAAAAGGTCATGCTAACCTTACCGTGGGCTTATTGTGATGCCCTATCGCTATTTGCTACTCGCGTGAAAGTATATACGTTATTCGGCTAAAGGTCACAATATGTAAATGCAATGCAATATATACCCGACTGTAAATTGTTTTTTAAGTCGCTTTAAAACATTTTACTGCCCCTGGTAAAAAAAATCATTCTTTGAATGGGTTTAAATTTGTATCGTAATGCATGATCTATTTCCATCGCAAATGTATCTACTTAAAAAAAATATAAAATAGTTTTTTATTGTTCTATTAGCTACAGCCGTGTGGCAATGCAATTCTGGATGAAGCCCTCACCACTCCACGTCGGTTGTGTTGTGCCGTACTTCGCAATGGCCCATGACCAAACTCCCCCAGCATTGTACGCGATGCCATCAGCTCGCGGAATCTAAGTGGGGGGGGAGCCGAGTCACTATGACCTCAAGCCACCCAGTAGCAGCAGCGGCGGCGACATCACACGACGCGTTCCTGCGAAGCCGATTAGAACGGGGGTGGGTGGGGGGGGAGAAGTGTCCGTTTCAAATAATCCATCCAACTCTAACCTTTGATTCCGTGTGGATTAAACACGTTAGAATACATCCGCACAATCTGTGTAGAACGCTTTCAGATTGGGTCGAGTGCATTAGAATTCATTCATTCATTCAAATCATGTTTTCGAGTAAGAACTCCCTCCCACACTAAAGGGGGCAATCGCAAAACGTTACAGTATGAACATTTGTATTTGTACTCGAGGCAAGCTGATAATATGCTTCCAGACAGTCAGCGGCTTCAATTACTCAGAATAGATGTCCCCGTCGAAGCTGCCTGCTTGACGCGCTTTGAAGGGGCAGTGGTGTCACGCGTGCCTCGCAGCCAGAAGGTTACAGGGTTCGAATCCCACACTTGGGCACCTTTCTGTGCGTTCTGCCCACGTGTTACCCATGGGTTTCCTCCGGGTTCTCCAGTTTCCTCCCAGAGACAAAGGCAAAAATCCCCCGTATAGCCTTAGCAGACTGTAGGGGCAAGTGCTGTTAGCGAGCACCGATGAGGCCGGCACGGCACATGAGGGGCTGGGTGGCCAGCAGCACACCAACCCGCCTTTGTCTCCCCCAGTGGCAATGTTTTTACACACTGCACCAGGTACTCATTTGAGGCTGAGTCGACCTAGGGGAGGCCCAGGATCGGTTGAGATACTCGCCACTGATGTTGGCCGTGAGCGGGAATCGAACCCGGGTCGCCGGGTTCGTAGCGCAAGCGCGCTAACCACTGTACACTACCACACACACACACGCATCGTAACTATTCCTGGTCAAAACAGCCCAATGCTGGAAATATTACCTACAAATTACTCAAATTGTATTACACACAGCAGCAGCAGTAGCATCTCAACTACTGCAAAAAAAAAAAAACTCGGCAGGACCCTCCTGAAAACGAGTCCTTAAAACTCCGTGAGGCTTTCCTGTGTGCAACCAGTGAAAACAAGAAGGAACCATTGCCCAAAACTTTTCCCTGTATGCATGTGTCCTGTAAAGGCTACAGTTTTATTGACGGTAATGTGCTGAGCGTTGTACTGATATATGTGCCTTCTGGAGTACCAGTTGCGTTTCCAATTCCACGAAACGGGGCCAAAATGCGTTTTAATTGCATTCGCATTTGTAAGGCTGCCGTTCATCATCATCATCATCATGCAATCACAAACATTTTTTTGCTCCACCCTACTTGAGACTAATGTTTTGCAGCATTGTATCACGCTGAGAAATATAATTGGCTGAAGGTAGCAGAAAGGCATCTAAAATCGGTGAGGTTAATTTAATATTTAAGGCACCGCAAACCACACACATCATCGTTTATCCGCTGGCTAATGTGCACAATTGAAATATAACAACAATAATCACTATAAGTTATTCGGGATATTATTTTACTTTAAACATAAATGTTTTGATGAGCCGAGCCAAATAGATACGTAAGAAAAAATATTTGGATAACTAAACTGAAATGAAAAAAAACGAAACACTATTCTAAAGCATGTACAAAAGTGAAATATGGTGAGATATTCTATGAATAATTAAACAACATTAACAGAAGAAATGGGTGCATGTGTAGGTGCTCGCTGTATTACTGCAGAGCAGTGCAGTGGCTTGGGGTACCCTTCATCCAGCAGTTGATTGATCATGGCTGATGATGACGATGATGTACTCAGCATTTTAAGTCAACTAAAACATTTTTTCGTGGCAATCTTCCACACGAGGCATGTTGGGATCTTGTAACCGGTGCATTAAACATTCATCGCATTGGCTCGGAGAACACGTTCACCGAGTGCCTGTTTCCACGGGTAGTAAATGTCACTGTGAGAACTTACTAGCTTGGCCGTTAATGCTCCCATATCACATTCAGAAGCTCCGTTTCAAGCAAGAGTAGTCACTGTGTATCCCAGGCGGCGCGTTGCCGAAGACGAATATGAGACTGTTTGGAGAGAATTGCCACTTTTGGGGAGAAAATTAGTGAGAGCTCAGCTCCATTCCTTCCCACACAAAGGCCATAAGTTCACCAGCAATGTCCAAAACAACCCACAAACATACCTTCACGAGCACGGTTGGGACCTGTCCGGGGTTGACCTGGGTTTGACCCGGACAGTCCAGGATTTAGCATCTGTGTTTTGGTAACAGGCATTGATTTGTACCCAGATCTGGTGGTATGGTTTGAAACTTGATTACATTATACTACACAGTTTTGACAGGTTTTAAGCTTTCGTGACTGCAGGAAATCACACTATTTGGTTCTTCCGGTAAAGTCACGTAGGTAGAAAAAAAAAACATTTTTAACTAAAATATATATATATTTTTTCCGCCTGACGACGACCGCTTGTATTGCGATCGAAACATTGCGATATTTTTTTTTTTGCTTTATTTTACTTTTCTACCTACGTGACTTTACCGAAAGAACCAAAGAGTATAGTTTTGACAGGGTTAGGCTGACTGGGAAATGTGTCTGGAAAAGTTGGAACCCCTACACGAGAGGCGTGTCAATCCTGCATGTAACGATGGATTGATTCATCAACTAAAATTGATTCTCACTCTCACGACGCACACATCAACTTGTGTGCGAGATAATCGAGCATTTACCATATATGCAAATGAGCTGCCAAATGTTACATTAATGCTAAGAGAGTGAACAAAACTGTCTGGATGGTAAACTAAGCAGGCTCGTGCCCTGTCTGCTCAGCTAGGGCTCCACCCCCCCCCCCCCCCCCCAGGATCACTGAGCTCCCAATTTGTATCATGTTGGTGTTGCTTTTGAGATTTCTAGGATGCAGGAGGTTTTGTTTGCAACCTCAGTGTCTGCACTGAGTATACGTACGCGGCAGTGTAGTAGTGGTCCGTACATTGCACAAAGATCCGAGTTAGATTGCTAGTTTTAAGTTAATTGTCTTTTTTTTTACCAAGTGCGAACTCTAGAGACCAAGATAGTCTCATTTGCCAGAGTGACCTGGTTCACCAAAATGACAAAGGCATGATAAATAAAATAAAGAACAGCAATGGAGCGAATAGAAATCAGAACAAAAGCAAACTGTGTCACATGAAAAATGAAAAACATTGCAAAAATACACATCAATGCCAAGTAATAAATTCCCTGTAGCACAAGTCATCTCGGGCAGACCGCTTTTAGACTAATCAGAAATACCAAATATATTGCACCCATATGTAAACAGACAATGATACGTGTCAAATGCTAATTGCTCGCCACAAAATACCGGTAGTAACGGTGTTACGTATTATCTTATCCTGCGTTGGGCCCCATTGTGGTACCTGGTCTAATAAGTGAACATCAGCAATTGTAAGGAAGCGATGGCCAGGCATTGCAAACTCATGTGCCATTGCCTTTATGTGTCCAACATACTGGGACTTACTCTAGCAGCCTTTAAGGCGATATGGGGAGCTTTAATTTCCTGCTGGAACATTACGTGTATCTTTCACGTTTTCGCAATAGATGTAAAATCAATTCAAACAATATAAATTATCTAACAACGTACAATTATGAAACCCACGAATGTTCTTCGGGGTGAGTTATGACAACCGGCGCTTTTTTTTTTGCGAGGACATGGGGCCCGTCAATACTAATTACAGCACGTGGCTTGATGCGCCATGCCGGGTCGTAAACACAGTGAAGGTCTGCAGCGGTGTGCGTGTGGTGCGTGTGTGTGGTGCGTATGTGCGTGTGGTTTGTGCGTGTGGTGCGTGTGGTGTGTGTGGTGCGTGTGTGTGGTGCGTGTGATGCGTGTGTGTGGGCGTGTGCTACGTGTGTGCGTGTGTGTGTGGCGCGTGTGTGTGTGTTCTCCGTGTGTGCGGTGCGTGTGTGTGCGGTGCGTGTGGTGCGTGTGCTGCGTGTGGTACGTGTGTGTGTGTGGAGCGTGCGTGTGGTGCGTGTGTGTGTGTGGTGCGTGTGTGTGTGTGGTGCGTGTGTGCGTGTGGTCCGTGTGTGCGTGCCTGCCAACAGTAGCCGCGTTGGTTGTGCCGTTGGCAGACGCGCGTTTGTGAAAATGCACAAATGAGTTACAATGTAAACACATGCGCCCTGTTGCAGGGCTTTTTTGTTTGTTCTCTCTTTGTGCTCTCACCGTGTGTCAAAAGACTAATGGAGCATTCTTTGGACGTGCAAATGCCAGTTGACAATGATCAGCTTAACGTGTATTGCTTGCACGCACGCGCGCGCACGCACGCATTTCCTCTTGATGTGCACTTGTGAGTCTTTAGTTCATGCTCGGTCGTGCCGGCACCAACGTGCGCCGCTGGTTGCGTGAAATTGTTATTATCAAGATGATGAACGGCTCACGTGAACACGATCAGACATTAAAACCCTCTTAATGAATGACGGTCAATTTTGCGCTGTGGCACTTCGACAACAGCTGAAGACTGTCTTCTTGGTTCTTTCGGTAAAGTCACGTAGAAGGGAAGTAATAAAATAATAAAAATAAAACATAATAAAATAATTCTCACGACGTTTCGGCCACAACGCGGCTGCTTGCGTTGTGGCCGAAACGTCGTGAAAATTATTTTATTATGTTTTATTTTTATTACTTTATTACTTCCCTTCTACGTGACTTTGCCGAAAGAACCAAGAAGATGAATTCCTGCAGTCACGAAAGCTTTAAAGCTGAAGACTGATTGTGGCCAGACGCCTGTTGCGTTTTGAATCCAACCCACGAGCTGACTTTGATATTTCCGTCGTGAATCAAAACGTGAACGGGACGACTCACGGCAGCGCGTTAAAGTCCACCACCCACGAAGCAACCATCTGCTGGATTCCAGTGGGACGTTTAACAGAGCACCTTAATCCTTCCCCGCAATCAGTGCACGAGTCTTGTGCAGATGCGCTTGCTGCAAGCCGGAGACCCTTCACTAAAGCTTCACATTATAATATAATGCAGTAAACAAATATACGCTGTATGGCATAGGCAGACTTCGAATTCATCAACATTATTATTATCTATACTCTTTGCTGCCACGGTGTAATGGTGAGCACACTGGGCTTGAAATGCAGACGTTTCACCACAGTCAGTGTGTACATGGGTACACCACAATCAGTGTACAACACATGGGTACACCACAATCAGTGTACACATGGGTACACCACAATCAGTGTACACATGGGTACACCACAATCAGTGTACACATGGGTACACCACAATCAGTGTACACATGGGTACATCACAATCAGTGTACACATGGGTACACCACAATCAGTGTACACATGGGTACACCACAATCAGTCGATCGGCAGCGTTGCATGTGGGGCGGGAGTGCTGGAGGGTGTTTGGCTACGTGAGGTCAAAATATAAACTTCAACTCTAGATTGGGTCAAATATAAACTTCAACTCTAGATTGGGTCAAATATAAACCTCAGCTCCAGATTGGGTCAAATATAAACTCTGCAGGGGCATCCCGAATGCTCCCCTCTCGTGGTGGCTCTTCAGCCAGCGGTGTCGTGGCCAAGCTATTGCAGGGCTGGCAACTTTCACCTTCATCGCACTGCAACCTGTCTGCGCTTGAGTGATACTCGACGAGACGGCAAAATGTCACGCGGTGAGGATGAAAATAGCAATGCGGGAAACAAAGCGTCGTGCCCTCGGTCAGTTGTCAGTGCCGCCACCCCTAACTCTCTAAGCAGGGGTGACGATTGCATAGCGGCGTGTTGCCAGAAGAGGGGCAATAATAGATGTGGGCATTAGTAAGCCTATAGAGAGCACAACGTTAATTAATTGTGAACACATTAACAGATGGCGTGGCGTTGCATGTGGGAACCATCACTTACAGCACACAGGGGTAACACAGGGATGGCTCCAGGAAACCAATAAGGCGACCAAACACAGCAATACATACACACACAAAAACAAAGATCCCCCATATAGCCTGTAGGGGAAAGTGCTGTTAGCGAGCACCTATGAAGGCCGGAACGGTACACGATGGGGTGGGTGGCCAGCACTACGCCCGACCGCCTTTGTCTCCCCAGTGGCGATGTTTACACACCGCATATTTGTATGAGGCTGAGTCGACTAAGGGGAGGCCCAGGACTGGTTCAGATAATCGTCACCGGTATTGGCCGTGAGCGGGAATCGAACCCGGACCGCCGGGTTCATAGCGCAGCGGCGCTAACCGCTACACCACCGCTCCCCATTATACACACGCACAGATGCACATGCACGCCTGCATGTGCATGCACAGCGCTTTTGTCGACTCACTGCTGAATGAGGGAGATGTTTGGACCATAATTTCTGCATGTGTGTATGTTGAACTTCGTTCGTACCGTACGTAGCCAAACCGCGCTAATCAGAGGTGTGGGGGAAAAGACAACAAACTAAACACAAAAAGCAGCGCTAAATAAATTAGTTTAAAATCTACACTTCAAAGTGAATAGCTCCAGTGGCTTCCTAACCAGGTCGTAATTATCATATATATTGTGGAGGGGACATCCTCCCAAATATTCAAATATGCTCAAAATGTCCCCCCCAATATATTGCTATAAAATAAATTTCTGTTTATGTGATTGTGGTTGTACTTTATTAATCCCTAATCTCTGCCATTACATACAGTACAATGAGACAAGAAAAGGTAAAAAAAAATAACAATATCATACAATACATTATTAGACATTATTGTAAAAAGAAAATCCATCCCATGTGTCAGTAAAACATTTTATATTTTATGCAGGAAATGGCAGGAAATTCGTTTTCAAATTCAGATTTTTTTTTTCTGGAAGGGGGGACCCCCTGGAAGATTTGGTCCCCCCCCAATGTTGACACCATGGCTACGGCCTTGCTTCCTAATATTGTAAGGAAGAACGTTCCAAACGGCCCCAGAAGCGAAATTAGAAGCAAGCAATGCTGTGACCGAGTTTGTTCGATCGCTCGTCAAAAGCCGTCGCGAAGATGAGCGAAGCTCGTGCGATGGTTCATGCTCCTTGACGAGATCCACAAGGTATTGTGATTCATTTGTGGCAAACACTTTGCGTGCAACGGTGGCATGCCGGTCGGCACAAGTTAATGAAGGTGGAGGATGTAAACTAGGGAGCTTCGAAGTTCAAGGCTACAACCCGCGTGTTGTGGATGCCCGCCACATAGTCCCCGCGGTCACACAGAAACCGGCGCGTGCGTTGGTCGTCGCCCAGCCGAGCCCTGTCCAGGATGAACTTGCCTCGCTTGCAGGGTGTGATGACATCGGATGCATTGCTGGTGAGTTGGTAATATAACACATTCCTGCGGAGGGAGCTGGTAGGAACGTTGGGTTGCTCGGTCAATGGCCAGGGTCAATGGTGGCGTGGTGTATTCCGCAAATATGCCCGACTGTGAGGGCGGGCACAAGCCGGCTTGAGTAGGTTAAACGTTGAGTTTTATAAGGGCACCACGGGGTGACCAGCCCCTCCCCACCCAGTCCCACCCCTCCCACCCCCCACCCAGCCCCATTCTCCCCACCCAGCCCCTCCCCACCCTCCCCACCCAGCTCCTCCCCACCCACCCCACCCAGCCCCTCCCCACCCTCCCCACCCAGCCCCTCCCTTCCCACCCAGCCCCTCTCTGCACGACGGATGGACACAATAATCCCCTGCTGTGGGCTGGTGGAACCAGTGGGTTTCTACCAGTATGCATATGTAATCATGTACGTACACATTTAGTTTTAATATCCCCATCATCCCTCAATATTTCGCCCTACGTATTCACACTCCGACGTCTTTTCTCCTCCAGCTTCCGACAGTTGAATAGCGACGACTTGCGGAGGCCTTCATCCAGCAGTGGACAGATCGTGTCTGTATCTATGGCGACGTACACACAGATGCACAGCATCATTCCTGGGGATCTCTACCGACATTTACCCGCCTGGGAGCCCTCGCTCTCTGTCTCGCTCGCTCTCTCTCTCTCTCTGTGTGTTTGCATGGATGGGTTTTGAGGCTCAGGGCAATGCTTCCATGCTGTGTGCATGGCTCTGTAATGTGCATGTGCAAACACTTCACATTGCTTTCTGGGCTCGACAATGCAGTGAGCAATCGTGCCCGAAAGGACAAATATGCGAATTTACATACACCTTTCTATTTTGAAGGAAAACCAGATATTTATGTATGACCGAAACCCCGTTATTGAAATATATAATTAAAAAATGTAAGAACAATAATAAGTTACTTCCTGTTAATATTCGTGGTTCTTTCGGTCAAGTCACGTAGAAGGGAAATAATAAAATAATAAAAATATAAAAAATAAAATTCTAAAAAAATTCTAATTTTCTTGCTGTGGATTTCACACCTGATGATGATTGCTTGTGTTGCAGTCGAAACGTCGTGAGAATTTAATTGTTTCATATTTTTTATTATTTTATTATTTCCCTTCCATGTGACTTTACCGAAAGAACCAAGAATATGAATCCCTGCAGTCACGAAAGCTTTAAATCAAAATTTACATCCTGTTGTGAATTCACCGCAGGATGATGGCCTTCCCGAGGCCATGTCGGTCATATGGGTTGTTTAGTCATACTTCACCACACTGCGCAGTGTGGGACAGTAAAGAGGGCCAGGGCCAGTTCAGATATCACTTGCCACTGATCTTAGCCATGACCAAGAATCAAACTCACATCGCCAGGCTCCGAGCAGAGTACTATAACAACAGTGCCACTGCTCCAACTCAATTCGAAATATAACAAAAGCTTTGCATGAAGGATGCGAAGCTATAATCATCATAACAACTCACGCATATGCATTAATTTTGTAACACTTTCCAACTGGCGATATCCTCAAGAGTTTCTCATGAGCGTTACCTTCGGAGCCGCACAACGAGATGATATCATACGGCGTAAGATGACACCAAGGGGATGCACGGGGGACATTATCAACGTGGCCGCTTTTATGTTGGTCAAGTCCCAAATAGCAACACGACTTGACATTAAAATGTTAACTCGCGCTGGATCACCTTTGCGAGAATCATCGTGAACCCACGTTTACAAACATACAGACATACAGACCGACGCACAGGCCAGCGGACAGAGCAAAGCATGGACGCTTGACAATAAATTTCGTTTTAAAGCTTTCGTGACTGCAGGGATTCATCTTCTTGGTTCTTTCGGTAAAGTCACGTAGAAGGGAAGTAATAAAATAATAAAAATAAAATATAATAAAATAATTTAAAGCTTCTTTCGTGACTGCAGGGATTCATCTTCTTGGTTCTTTCGGTAAAGTCACGTAGAAGGGAATTGATAAAATAATAAAAATAAAACATAATAAAATATTTCTCGATTCAAAGCTTTCGTGACTGCAGGGATTCATCTTCTTGGTTCTTTCGGTAAAGTCACGTAGAAGGGAATTGATAAAATAATAAAAATAAAACATAATAAAATATTTCTCGATTCAAAGCTTTCGTGACTGCAGGGATTCATCTTCTTGGTTCTTTCGGTAAAGTCACGTAGAAGGGAATTGATAAAATAATAAAAATAAAACATAATAAAATTATTCTCGATTCAAAGCTTTCGTGACTGCAGGGATTCATCTTCTTGGTTCTTTCGGTAAAGTCACGTAGAAGGGAAATAATAAAATAATAAAAATAAAACATAATAAAATATTTCTCGATTCAAAGCTTTCGTGACTGCAGGGATTCATCTTCTTGGTTCTTTCGGTAAAGTCACGTAGAAGGGAATTGATAAAATAATAAAAATAAAACTTTATAAAATAATTCTCACAATATTTTATTATGTTTTATTTTTATTTTATTATTATTTCCCTTCTACGTGACTTTACCGAAAGAACCAAGAAGCTTGACAATAAGGTTGCAAAGCGTTAGAAGTTGTCGTCACGAAAGCTGCTTATATTGCGTCTCATGGGTAACACACGCACACACACTGTTGCATTACGTACCGCGCTGAGTATCAACAAACGGAGCCTCGCAACATTCACGATCGGGCCCTTTTAATCTCCTGGCTCTGAAAACGGGGGCACAGCTCCACTCAGCTGTGTGATGCGCAAAGCCCTTAATCCATTCCCCTGGCAAGGATTCAAAGACATTAATGCATTTAATTGCCTTCTTCGGGGTTAAGAATTCGTGACTTGTGTTGTCCAACAACCGTGATTGTAAAGCACCAGCTCCATTACCATGGTGACGTTACAGGCCAGTAGTGCGTGTGTAGCTGATAGACTGTGAGACAACACCGATTTTAAAACAAATTCTCCCGATGTCAAGGAGCATATTCTTGGGGGGTTTTCTTCATCAGTGCTGTAATTATTAAGCCGTGCACTAGCAATTAAACCGGTGATTAATTAGTTGAGGAGGGGGAGGGGGGAATAAAAACTCACCGTGTATTTCGTTTGGAAGATAACGATGTGCGCGAGAAAACCACTTAATGAATGGAGGTGACCAACCAGGAAAAATCCATATTAGAGGTATTTTTTTGGGTTACATCGCGTGAATAAAAATGTTTTGTGAAAACTGCCATCAGCCGACACGGCCACCGTGTACTGTACTAATAACTAATTAGCCATGTCCTGTTCACGTGACAAACCTCACTAATTGGCTGTGCCGGGTGGCGGCGGGTTTAACGACACCGTCATATTTACGCGATCTAACCCAAACAAAAACCCGTGTTACGGACGACATTGGTCGCGAAAGCCGACGACGCGTTGAACGAACCAGGGACAAGTCTGTGGACCTCTGTGAAGGGCCTCTTTTTTCATGAACACCTACCGCAGGGCCCCCTCCATCTCGTTGCACTCTCACGCCCCGCTTCTGGCCAGAAGAGGAGCACTCGCGAAACGAGCGACACGACTGCGTCTTGGTACGATGTTTGGCCAACGTGCGTACGCTTTACTGTGAGTTTTTTTTTGGCGGATGTGCCCATACAGCCCTCAGACGTGTGTTTGGGTTGTACCGCGCGTTGTTCGCCATGATGTCCGACGTTTCGCTCCACTTCCTGGGAGCTTCTGGAATCCGAACAGCAAGTGTCGCACATGCGGTGAGTACCCAGAGAACACCAATTTTTATGGTAAAGCAACACTAAAAGTACTCTACAGATACATGTAAGAATCCATTGCTGGACTCGCATCTACTAGGCACCTCGCAGGCCCAAGCCTACGACACCTCGTACTCCCAGTCAGAATCCCTTCTAAGTATGGTCCCTGCCTCACTTCTGAGATCTGACAATATCTGGCACATTCAGGGTGATTAGATCATTGGCATTTGACGAATTATCAGGACGTAACCCTGTCCTGTGAAGCTTCTCGCCACGTATCATCGTGAGGTCTCTAGATTTGCAAGCTGAAGGTGATCCGGCAATTGTTCTTGTTACGAGTGCGCGACGCATCTATTCCAGTTGCGTGCACGTCGAGCTCCGTCTCCACGCCGTGCGTGCTCAGTCGCCGATGCGCCAAGTCACGGAACATTTGCGTACGTGGAACGCCGCCGAACGCGACCTGCGCTTGGTCCAAGTCCCGCGCCGCGACAAGGCGAAGCAGGCCTTTGTGACGACCGATAAGTAAAAAAAATTCTGTTTTTTTTTGCTTGTCACTTTGTGATTTCTAAAGCAAAATAATGAAATGTGCGGTTGATCTAGAATTTATTCATTCTGTAAACGTTGGTATCCCTGTAGGTTTTGGACTGTAGATATCACACTAAAAGTAAGATTCGCAAGCGTTTACATCAATTTCCTCATTTCTGAATACATTTACTCGATGTATTCAGCGATTAAAATAATAACGCTCCGTGACCTCCACCACAGCCCAATGCAAACGACAACAGCACGGGCGCGATTTGCACAAGAAACGCGGCTCTCTGGTGGGCATCGAGCAGCAATCACGCGAGCCTTGGGAGAGAGCGAAGCGGCGGTTTTGCCTGGCCACATTCCGAATTTCATCATTCGCCACTCTCAATATATTACGAGGCGTCTGACGTTTCATCCAACTGAACACGTACACCATTGGAACCTCATTGCCAGTAAAAAATATGATAATTGGTTTTTTACCCTTCTATCTTGCAACAAAACTGACACCTTTTGGCGTCATCTGGTCCAACCCATGTGAGACTAGGCTCTAAGGAAAGCTGTCTCGGGTGTGGACCAATCAACTTCAAGGACAGTGCACACATTATCAGAGTTATGTTTTTTGTTTGCATTATGACCGCAGGTATTGTGGTCTATGCAAACATGACTCCTTGTAAAAAAGGTGTCAGTTTTGTTGTCAGATAGAAGGGTAAAAAAAAAACAATTATGAACACGTTCTATTACGAGGCTCCTCTTCTCATCGTCCCATTGCTCAAGTTGCCAAGACTCGGCTATTGTGGCCCTCTCAATATGCACAGGCCATCGCGGCACTCCTGCAAGGCGGTGCATACAACGAGGCCAGGTGGGTGGCCCCCCCCCCCCCCGGGTGGGCCCCCCCTTAAACTCTACGTGTGAATAACATGTTCGCACAGCTGCCAACAACACTCGGGGCAGACGCGGAGTCACTGTGGGTCTTCCTCGTGCACCGCATCCCAGGTCGCAGAGATGGTATATCGTCCACGATTATTTAATAATTTAGCTTTGTGGCAAGGCGGCTATAAAAAAAAAACAATTCAAATGAGCAATACACAACCCCACCCACTTGAGGCCAATAAACAAAAATAAACATGAAACGAGCAAAAAAAAACCATCAAAGTCGAACAGAGCCAACAATTTTGAGTCATCTGCTAGCAGCCAGGCCCATCTGGCCCCATTCAAATTTGTCATCCCGGTTCTTACAGCCACATTCAATAATAAATAAAACATAAATTACAGCACAGCAGCCTCTTGTCAACCCACTGATTGACAAAGGCCGAGCCGAGGCATCTTTCGGTCGTAAGTGTCGTTCGACCATACATCACCGCCGCCGGTCAATGCAGGGCCGGCGAGAGCGGGCACAAGAGGCGGGTCCAGAGATCGAACGGTGCTCGCTGGGTTTGCCGTGCTGCGCATCGACCCCTTGCGACACCGCTACGCTCCAAGCCACGCTCGCATCGCGTCCAGAGAAAATGTGAATTCAGCCACCCATGGGGTAGGAGGCAGTGGTTTCTTCACGCTCCCTATAATTTTCATCGAAATCCAACGCAACTCTACGGACGCGCGCGCGAATCGCAGCCAAATTCATCGAACAAAGACGGTCACCGCATCGCACGCTGTCAGATGCTCTCCCGCGCCCGTCTGGAACGCTCTTCCTTCCGATATTAGGAAGACACTGGAGCTACGCACTTTTAAATCATCATCTAGATTGACAAACTCATTTCCTTAGAACTGCCTTGTTTGGTATAGTTTGTTGTCCTTCCCCCGCACCTCCGCTTCGCGCGGTTGGCGACGTACGGTGTGTAAGAAGTTCAACATACATGCAGCACATACCAAGACGTTCAACATACATGCAGCACATACCAAGACGTTCAACATACATACAGCACATACCAAGACGTTCAACATACATGCAGCACATACCAAGACGTTCAACATACATGCAGCACATACCAAGACGTTCAACATACATGCAGCACATACCAAGACGTTCAACATACATGCAGCACATACCAAGACGTTCAACATACATGCAGCACATACCAAGACGTTCAACATACATGCAGCACATACCAAGACGTCCAACATACATACAGCACATACCAAGTTCAACATACATGCAGCACATACCAATAAGTTCAACATACATACAGCACATACCAAGACGTTCAACATACATGCAGCACATACCAAGACGTTCAACATACATGCAGCACATACCAAGACGTTCAACATACATGCAGCACATACCAAGACGTTCAACATACATGCAGCACATACCAAGACGTTCAACATACATGCAGCACATACCAAGACGTCCAACATACATGCAGCACATACCAAGACGTCCAACATACATACAGCACATACCAAGTTCAACATACATACAGCACATACCAAGACGTCCAACATACATACAGCACACACCAAGACGTTCAACATACATGCAGCACATACCAAGACGTTCAACATACATACAGCCAACGTACCCTAAAGCAGCCCCTTCTTTTCAAACGCGATTTTCATTTGACAAACTGTCTGTGGCGGTTGTTGAAGGGGGATCGAGACAAAATGCAAATCAAAGGTGCACAATATAAGTTATTCAGTTACGGGTGTTGCAGCCTTTGCTCATTTACGTGTATGTATGTTGAACTTCTACGGAGCCAAACGCACTTATCGGAGGTGCGGGGAAAGGACAACAAACAAAACCAAAAAAACTGTTTTGAAATAAATCAGTTTTCAATCTCGGGTGAGAGAGCTAAAGCAGAACGCGTGATAGACCAAAGCAGATCATATTCCGTTTCGCGTTTAACATTCGTTTGAAGTTTGTTCAGCCTCGACCGTGTAATGCCCCCGCTCCTGTCCCCCCCCCCGCCACCTTTCACAAAGTCACACTAAGGGGCCACTGTAATGTTTCACGATTTTAAATCCCCGTGCCTCAAAATGCTACCCTGTACGTGCCACTGTAATAAAAGTCAAAAAGCACAAGAATTATGACCCTGCCGACGGGTATGGAATGCATTTTTAGTTGTTGTCGTTATTGTTGTGGTGGTGGTGGTGGTGGTTGTTGTTGTTTAGCATTTAAAAAAGGGAGGTTGCTTCCAGTATCTTTCTCTCTTACAGCTGGCCCAAGTGTAGCCCGGGCACCTTCAAGTTTCGCCTCGCATTTCAGTAAAAAAAAGGCCCGTTGAGAGATCAACGGAGCCAAGGGCTGCCTGGCAAAAGAAAATAAAGTGGTTCCAGTATTCATCTCCCCTTGAATGGGGCCCGTTATGCCGAGGGCGCATTGCCACCAAGTTTCCGTTGGAGCTCAGGCGCTCGCGCGCACACCGAACGATGCTTACTGAAATACCGTGGTTTCTGCGAGGTTTATTCAGGGCCTACCTTGGCTCCTCCCACCCTCAACCAGTATATGTACAAATACTGTTTCTTAGAATTTCTCTCACTTGATACAGCAATCTTGCTGTGACGGTTCCACCTGAAGACGGAAGCTTGTGTTGCCTCCGAAACATCGTGATTTTAATTTTTATTTTACTTACATTAATTTTTTACCTACGTGACTTTACCGAAAAAACCTAAGAATATGAATCCTTGCAGTCACGAAAGCTTCAAATCTAGAATCTATTAAAGCTCAACAAAAATGCACGCACGCCGCATACACACAAACGGTTGCGTGGATGAAAAGTTCTGAAATGACAACGGGGGCCCTGGCTTGAATGCAACAGGCGAGCTCATAAGCCCCCCCCCCCCCGTTTTTTAAGAATCTGATTAAAGCGCTGAAGAAACAGCCACGATAATGACAAGTTTAAGTTCATTTATTAGGCATAGCCCTGTGAGCCATTCGGCTCTTGAATCGGGTGCAACCGCAACAAACAAAAAACAAAAACATGAACAAAAAACATCTTAAAGTGAATATGTGACTAAGTGCAAACAGAAAATCCAAGAAAAGACAGCAAAATATTGCAGAAAAAACACCGTACACCAACGCTGTGTGCAAAAATCCCAGTGGGATGCAAGTCAAACAACAACAACCACAAGACAACTTAGATTAAGGCCATCAGTCTAACTCTGTACTACAACAAGCAAACATGGCGTCTTTGATCAAAGCCGTGCGGGCAACGGCATTCACTTTTCGGCGAATACTCCACTGACGGCGACTTTCCCACCCACGATTTTTCATAATAACCGCGGCGCATCTGGTCCCTGGCAATGCGACCACTCCAGGTGCCGCCGTAATGGTCGATTTATCTGCCTGTATAGCAATCGATGCGCGCACTCACTTTATTTTCTGAAGGGCAACTGCATGCGGTTCGCAATGGCGCTGCGCGAAAAAAACGTCGCGCTGGCGATGTGACAAAATTCACATTGACACCGAGTTGAACGTAACGGAGTTGATTTTTTTTTATTAACATCGGCGCTGCACTGAACTTCGCGTTGCACTAGAAAAGTGCTGGCAGACAGCGCTGACCGAGGCTGCACGGTCGCAATCGGCGGCGATGGAGGAAAGATGACCTTAAATTTCGATTTAAAGCTTTCGTGACTGCAGGGATTCATCTTCTGAAGACGCTGTCGCCTCGACAGACCTGGTTTTCACCTGAGGACGGCTGCTTGCGTTGTGGCCGAAACGTCGTAGGGAATTGTTTTATTATGTTTTATTTTTATTATTTTATTACTTCCCTTCTACGTGATGCCTTTACCGAAAGAACCAAGAAGATGATGACCTTAGTCTAGGTGACAGCGCGACCCCGAGCCGCCACTGATATCCACTCCCTCATTGCTCTAGCACCCCTATTAGAAGATTCCACCAGATTTTCTTATTTTAAACAACAAGTTTCCCTGCGCAGAATTGGGATTTAGACAAACATCGATCCTCAGGGATGTGCGGCTTTCTCTGAACAGTACTTGTCTCTGGCAGCAACAAAACAAACACACGGCCACGTCAAAACCTTCCGATGCTGCTCCTACCATCACAGCTTAACGGCGCCGAGGATCAATGTAAGCCTCGTCAACTGCAAAATATCCTGCCCTGGGATTTTGAGAGCAAATTCTTGCCTGTGTGCCAAGGGATTGGAAAGCAGAAAAAAAGGCGGTGTTGTTTATTAAGCCTAATCCTGCCAATTTACCGACTCTGGATTTGATTTGACAACGTATTTCCTGCACTTCTGACCGGTGGCGCAATAAATGACCCCGGAACAGCGCAATGAGGCGACACGCAACACGCTGCGGATTGCACGGAGCGGTGCAAGGCGCGTTGTTGTGTTATCACACGTGTGTGTGCGTGGGAGCGTGTGCGTGGGAGCGTGTGTGCGTGTGCGCGTGTGTGCGTGTGTGCGTAGGAGCGTGTGTGCGTGGGAGCGTGTGTGTGTGTGTGCGTAGGAGCGTGTGTGCGTGTGTGTGTGGGAGCGTGTGTGCGTAGGAGCGTGTGTGCATGGGAGCGTGTGTGCGTGTGAGCGTGTGTGCGTGTGAGCGGGTCTCCAAATTCAGAGCGCAGTGCACAAACCACTAAAACGCCACTCACACATATTAGTGGCCGGGTAACTTCATAACTCAAATTGTGTACACTTTTCATATGTAAGACAATCTTTTAAATTGCCTCTGATACTGGGAAGAAACCCAAACATGCACTCCGCTCCCCATGTATACTGTATTCTCCTGATAGCATGTACTTAAACCTACAGCAAACCAGCAGGAGGACCTGCAGCATACCCAGAAGCAAAAAAAAACCTACCGGATCATTCTTTAAAATGCCCGAGTGAAGCTGCTTTGCAAAAAAAAAAACGAACAATTATTCAACTCGGGTCACCGGGTTCATTCGCGCAGCGAGAAAACCACTGCCCTATCCATCGCCCCACCCGCACGATTTTTTGTTACGAAGGGGCAGCTTTGGGTAACGAATATGGGTTCACGCTTATAAGCATCGGGTCGTAGCATTTGTGCTGGAGAAGAGACGACCTCCCGTGCACCGCGTGAGTCTAAATCGCGTCGCGGTGTGCGGAAGCGAGCCAGCTTAGGAGACGCCGTTTGATGTCTTCTGCCCGATCCGTGCCATGTTCTGGGCGGGGGCTGCCCCGGCCTCTTCAGAAACTCCACACAAAGACCCCCTTCTGTGACACACGCAAAGATCCTCCGTAAAACCTTCACAGGATATTGGGGCAATTGTTGTTAGCGAGCGCCTACTCTGGCCGGCATGGCACACAAGAGGGTGGGTGACGCGCACAACGCCCGATCGCCTTTGTCTCCCCCACGCTGATGTGTACACACTGCACCAGATATTCATTTGAGGCTGAGTTGACCGAGGGGAGGCCCAACACAGGTGCTGATATGACTTGCCGTCCGTTGCTGGGAATCAAACTCCGGTTCCTGGGTTCATCGTGCAGTGTGCTAACCACTGCACAATCGCACCCACGCATACACGATTTGTGTATTTAGCAGGCATATAAGGCGAGTCATGCCTCCAGAAATGCAATGAAATGTCATAATATTGAGTCCTGGTCCATTCGTTGTCCTCTCGTTTGTATTGCGTCTCGTTTAATTCGACATCGGTTTTTACGGTGGTGACAACAGCCCTAATCGATTGTCACGCACGCACGATTTGATGCTCGTAAGGCAATATTAATCAAAGAATCAATCGTTACACGCCTTGTATTTAGTACAAATCAACCGTGTACATTACACTTTTGTACTTACCGGATCTCATCCTAAGATTAATTATCCAGAAACCGATTTCGACGTTCCACAATGCACAAGAACGAGTTACAAGTTTCATTATTTTTAAGTAAAAAAGAAAAATATCACTGGATAATGTTGTTTGCTTCTGCCAAAATGTAAGAAAAAAAAGTTTAAGAATGTTCCTGCGATTTCGAAGCTGCCGCAATCATCAATCTGCATCGTACAACGAGAATCGCTGCTGTCCCCCCCCAAATGGACTACTCTAGATTTGAAGCTTTCGTGACTGCAAGGATTCGTATTCTTAGGTTTTTTCGGTAAAGTCACGTAGATAAAAAATTAAAATTAATAAAAGTAAAATAAAAATAAAATAAAAATCACGACGTGTCGGAGGCAACACAAGCTTCCGTCTTCAGGTGGAACCGTCACAGCAAAAATATGAATCCTTGCAGTCACGTGCTGTGACGGTTCCACCTGAAGACGGAAGCTTGTGTTGCCTCCGAAACGTCGTGATTTTTATTTTATTTTACTTTTATTAATTTTATTTTTTTACCTACGTGACTTTAGCGAAAAAAACCTAAGAATATGGACTACTCTGTCAGAGCGACTTCACAGAAACGTCGCTGCTCCATTCGTAAATCTCCCCGAATCGTCCGTCAAATCCTGGCTCGTTCTCAAGGCCGTACGTCTTGTTTTTCTTATTACCAAATTGCAATTTCCAAAGCAACTTGAGTGCATCACCAATTGCCCCACGACTGTAACTTTTTTTTGGGGTGAACAAGAAACGGAAGTTGAGCGCAAGCCTGGTCATACTTTTAACTGCGGCGCAAGTAAAACTAAACTTATTCTAGGTTCTTTCGGTAAAGTCACGTAGAATGGAACGCAAGCAGCCGTCCTCAGGTAGAATGGAACGCAAGCAGCCGTCCTCAGGTGAAGAACAGGTCTGTCGAGAAGACAGGTGAAGAACAGGTCTGTCAAGAAGACAGAGTCAGACTATGTCTTCTCGACAGACCTGTTCTTCACCTGAGGACGGCTGCTTGCGTTGTGGCCGAAACGTCGTGATAATTATTTTATAATGTTTAATTTTTATTATTTTATTATTTCTATTCTATTCGTGACTTTACCGAAAGAACCAAGAAGATGAATCCCTGCAGTCACGAAAGCTTTGAATCGAAGTAAAACTAAACTATTATTATTTTACCAGGTAAGACCCGCTGAGCTATGCAGCTCTTTTTCAGAAACAATCTGGCCACAAAAGATAGCTCAACGAAGTGGCTTATCACGAGCGAATGTATATACAGCCAAATACTCTCAACGCATATTGATTCTAAATGTGGAGGGAAAAACCGGAGGACCCGGGGGAAAAATCCATGCGACCACGGGGGAGGTCATGCAAACTCCAAATACACAGGCGTCAGGGTTTGAATCGAACCCACGACCTTCTGTCCACCAGGCGAGGGAGTAGACATCTCGCCCCTGCTGTGCACGCAAGGTCAGCATGCAAGAGGCAGAACGTGCTGCATGGGTGACAGAAACACATCTGAAGCCACCTCTCGTGGTTTGCCCAGGATCATACCGAGTTTCAGATACCTGCCCTGGAAAATCTGTAAGTCTTCCCGGGACATTAAAGGTCCCAGTTTGCATAATAATAACAATAATAATACACCACTCGAAACAATGCGATAACATGTAATTTGTTCTAACCCTCTTCTGACATTGTAAGACCCTCCGAGGTGGCAACCCTGGAAACAGCACAGGCAGCCATCACTGCTTGGCAGTGGCGGCAGTTTATCTGCTTAGCGGAGATGGTTATCGAAGCTGACTTGACCTCATCACCGCAATTCAGCTGAGCACAACCGGCGCTTAGGAACGGGGTTGAGCGGGGGGGGGGGGGGGGGGGAGGCAAAGCAAAGTGGCAGTGATATTTCCACACACACACACAGAGACTGCTCGTTCCAATTCTCTTTGTGCAATTTGTGCCACGTGAAGGAGAATGGGTCAAAGGTTGGGGAAAGGGGAAGAAGTCTGCTCGCGAGATTGTGGAGTTTGGAATGATCGTCGTGCGTGCACGCACACGTGCGACATTTCTCCTCTCTCGGGCTGCACATCACTGGTGTTTTGGGGCTAAATTGGCTCAGACAAATTCAGTAATATCGCAAAGCAACGAAATTATCGCGGGTTTTTTTTTATTACAACACCGTGCATGATATCAAACCGTCTGTCGTCTGTACGCGTACAGTGTGATCTCAATAATGCATTGTATTTTAGTCCAGAGTAATTTCGTGGTGCCAGCGGTTCAGACACAGGTGGGGGGGAGACCGCCCTTGGGTTGCCCCCTTTGAAAGAAGGAGCAAGCGGAGGGCAGTGCCAAGCGAATTCCGTTGCAAATGAAGCGAGTGGTGGCGGTGGGTGGTTCACAAGTTTCGGTGCGGCGGTGCCAACACCCGCCACAGCAACGGACGGCGAGTGTTGGTAGAGACGGAGAGTGGATGCTTCCAACCGGTCGCACAAACCGCGTCTCGCTTCGGCCCCGTTCAGACGAAATTGCGCGTCTCTCTCTCTCTCGCTCGCCCCCGTGGTCGCGTGGATTTTTCTCCGGTGTTTTTTTCTCGCATCCACGTTTGGAATAAACACGCGTTGAAAGTTTCCGACATATTTGGCCGCTAATAAACTAAAATGTCCACGTGATAAGCCACTTCGTTGAGCTATAATTTGTGGCAGCCGGGTCGCTTCTGAAAAAGAGCTGTATAGCTCAGTGGGCTTTACCTGGTAAAAACAAAATTATGCGATTTAAGAGGCTTTGAGTTTCAGATGGATTAAAGTGCCCGAATATGAATGCAAATCCCTTTCCTTATCCTTTGTCTCCTAATTGCAGGGATGGCAGGCATGCTCCACCACACCCTGCCGTATATTATACCACTGCCCTATTATTTGTGATGGGCACTTGAAAGGCTACATTGCTCATCGTTCTCATGAGACCACTTCATTCCCCAGAGCTGCGCATGGCAGCAGCAGCAGCATCCGTATTGATTCAAACGGGGAACCAGGTGGTCATTAACAACTTCTAAAAGTCGTGCATTGTCTTTTCTGTACACCAGCATGGAAGACGACTGCGTACACTGCGCTCCATAAACAAAGGCAATCAAACATCCGCAGACCATTTAATCAGAAGGCATTATTGAGCCTGACTTCATTTGCGCCGTGGTTGTGAGATGTTAATTACCTCGCCGGGTGTACACGAGGTCGTGGTTCGATCCCAACCCTGACGGCTGTACATTTGGAGTTTTTTTATGTTCTCCCCGTGGTCGCGTCTGAACAATAGCGATAAAAAATTTACCCGTAAAAACAAAGTTTTTCACTATAAATCCTTTATATGCGTGGCGGCTAGAGTCCTCTCGTCCTCTGGCTTGAGATGGCTGCCACCTATGGGTCAGATGATTGTCTGCCACAATTAAGCAATTGGTAATTAAATATAAAAAAAAATTCCCTAAACATTCAGACGCTGTCTCCCCGACAGACATTCAGACGCTGTCTCCCCGACAGACCTGGTCTTCACCTGAGGACGGCTGCTTGCGTTGTGGCCGAAACGTCGTGAGAATTATTTTATTATGTTTTATTTTTATTCTTTTATTACTTTTCTTCTACGTGACTTTACCGAAAGAACCAAGGTGATGAACCTTTCCATTGTTCACAACGAAGCAGAAACCAATATTTTCTTTACAAGCTCAGTAAAATGCCCATTTTTCAATCTTAACTTTGGAGCTTTCGTGACTGCAGGAATTATTTCTTTGGTTCTTTCGGTAAAGTCACGTATAAAAGAAAAAATAATAAATTAAATAATAACATACGACGTTTCGATTGCAACACAAGCAATCATCATCAGGTATAATGAAATGCCTATTTTTCGTTTCTGCCACGAAACAAACTAAAATCTATTTACTTGCCACAAGCGATTGGTAAGAAATCTAAAGCGGTATTCTTGCGGAGGGAAGGAAACCCGATGGTGGCTGTTGTCATCTCTCTCACGCCCACAATGCCCTGTCGGTACGATCTGTGCCCTTCAGAGAAGCTTGGCTCTGGACCTGCAGCATCTCAAATAGCTATTCAATTGCGCTGCCCGTTTTCTAACCTTAAAAATATATTTTTCTTCCTTAATTTTCCGTTTGATCTTGGCCTATAGTTGTTTATCACTTGAGCCTCTTGTTTTATCCTTCCTTTAAAGCAGTGGTTCTTAACATTTACTGCAGCCTTGCACCCCTTTTGTTCTCAATCGTAATACAAATGTATAATGTTTCGGTGATTTACCTTCTAAAATAGTCTGGCCGTGTCTCGCACTCCGAGAAACGGCATCTCGCATCCCCCAAGTGGTGCGTGCACCCCATTTTCAGAACCACTGCTTTCAAGTAATACAATCTGCCTGTGTGTGTTTATTTACTTGTTTAACACATGGGTAGTGGTGCACAAACACAATTAATAAAACCACAAACTCAAACACATTGATCAATTACTCTGTGGCCTTAAAAGGACAAATATATGATAGGTGACGTTTTGTGCAATGTCCCTTCTTCATGATGTGCTCTGAAGAAAGAGCGATCCCTGAAACATCACCTATTATATATTATTTTCCTTTTAAGGCCACAGTGTTCGAGACGAATGTGATTAGATGTTTGCTTTATTGTATTTACTTACTTGTTTTGTTTTCACGCGACAATGATCAATGACTCTACGATCCCCGTCTGTGGCTATTTTCTGAGTTAGCCGCTTTGCCTGGATTCCTCCCCGAATGTTTAACAATGCAGCACGAGGTACACATTTCCACTTCAGTCAATTTGGGGAGAAGCCCTAACTGGGCACAGAGGCCAATTGGAATTGCTTGCATTTTTGTTTCCTTCTGTGGGATGCTGGAGCCGAATGCGGATCACCGAGATGGAAATGCAATGGATTAAGCACTGGCCCCACACCCCAGCTTATCTACGACTCTAATTTCTTATTACTCTGTGTACTTAACTGCATATAAACAACAGCACACACATAAACATACGCACACATACACACACATAATATATTTGCATATATATTGCAAACATTACAGAAAAACATTATTATACATTTAGAATTCGTTCACTGTACAAATTCAAAAAAACATGAAAAGAAAAACTGCTTTCACCAGCCCACGGTGCCACTGCTGGTATTTACAGCTTTATTAGTTGGGGCGACTGTGGCCACGGGGAGGGCATTTTTCAGAAGATTAATGTGGTGGAAAAGTATGCCCGCTGGCCTGGTTGCAACTCATCAAATTCAGAGTGGCCCAGCCACGGCTCTGAGAAAACGCTTTTCTCACTCAGCCTCAAGTGGAGTGCCATATCAAGAGAGGGCACGGGCAGCCTTGTGCTCTGAGCTGGGAATTAAAGAGAGGGTGACCGTGGGGAAATGATAACCCCCTATGCCTTTTCATGGCATTCTTGGGTCCCGAAGAACAGGTCTTGGCACCGAAGCTGCCACCTTTAAGGACCGTTTATCAGCTCTCGACCTGGACCTTTGCCTCGGAGGTGTGGGTGATGTTAGATGATTCAATGTGGTCACGTATAATTTCTCATTATAATTTCCTAACATGTTAACGGATTGATCATTTGAATTTACAAAAAAATATTAATTACATGTTATAACTTGTATTGTGATGAGGTTAATTGGATGGAATTTATCAGTTTGTTTTCAAGTTTCTTGGCAGCTTCCATACTGCACCACGATATTTGCTTGCTGCAGCCGCCAATTAGCCAGCCAGGAGAATCTGGACGTGACCGGCCGTCGGCTTGGCCTGGTGGCTTTTGACCTGGACCCACGGTGCCTTGACCCCGTGGGTCCTGGCCTTGAATGCAGTCCTGCTGAGTAGTGCACGTTAGGGGAACGTAGGGGAGCCGCATCATCTAGTATACGGAGGCTTAATGGTCAATTTTTGTTTATCAAGCAGAGCCTAATAAAGCGTGACTGCAGGCACAGGCGGGCTTTGGTACTTTAAACCCGTGCTTACAAAATCCCCAAAGCGTGCCTTCTCAATTTCGTTTCCATGTATAGGAAACAGCACATTTACACTGTTCACGTGCTGTGACCTTCTGAGGATACGAACGCTGGAGACGCAAACGGTCAGGTACTGCACCTGCTTCTTGACCTGCGAACTCCGTTGATGCCCTGCCTGAGCGAGGCACCTTTTTATTTTTAAATGTAGCAGTGTTACTGCATTTACTTGGCACATTGCCCATTTCTTCTGCAGATAAAACATATGTATTGACAAATACTGAGTCTATGCCTGGTGGATTCTTTTTCTGTTTTATTAGGCTCTGTTATCAAGGGGGCTGACTGCCCTTCCGCACCCTCCCATCTTGGCACCCCTCCTCCTCCAGTCTTCCCTGCTATGAACGTACACCTTAGGGGCCATACATTTAGTATGAGGGGTCTACTGCCAATGTATGTACGCATAGGGGGTAAAGCCTCGGTAATAATTTGTCTACATTGGCCTTCAAATGAGTTAGTCCGGCGGTGGACTCTCTGTTTGCTTAAACACGTTAATATAATTAATCCTTGATCGTTTCTGCGTGGATTAATTATCGGCCGTTTTATAGGATTCGGGGGGGGGGGGGGTGCGTCAGGCGTACGTACGCAGGTGTGGGGGGGGGGTGTTAAAAGTCCGCGTGCGGACAGGGAGGGGGGGAGGGGTCAAGTTTTGACAGATTTTTGCGTACCGACTCAATAGAGGTCCCCTTAAGCACTGACCTGAACACAATCTTTTCACCATTCAGCACAAACTACACGACGCCAACACGTCTCAAATATGTACCACACTTGACAGCGCAGCTCCGGTTTCATGTACCTAACTGCCGACCGAATTTAACAATCTTGATAATAGCATTGTTCCGTGATTTCCAAGATGGATGGAGGGCAAATAGTGTCCATGATACTTGGACGGTCATACTTTGTGCATGTGAGGTGGTAGCAATGTGTATACCTGTGCTATTGTCCATGCGTCTCAGGTGAGCAGATTACTTGAACCTTTTAGGTCAGGTGACCACCTACCATCGCTATCGTTATCATTATCATCAGCCACGGTTAATCCACCACCGGATAAAGTCCTCCCCAAATTACCGCAAACATCTCAAGATCCGGTGACGTAATAAATGAGCACCAATATGGTTCCACGAAATGTGTTCCCGATTTGTCGATGTGTTGAGAAGGGAGAAATAAGATCCACTTAGAAGGGCAAAGGAGATGCCACCGGTGCATGGCAGGCGAAGTAGTTTTCCCAATGAATGCATTATACGGTCGCACTCATTACACACAAAGCACTGGGCACAAGTGGGCAAAAATACGTTGCTGATGTTAGGAAGCCACTGGAGCTATGCACTTTCAAATCATATAGATTGAAAACTCATTGGTTTAGAACTAGTATTTGTGTTTAGTTTGTTGTCATTTCCTCCACACCTCTGATAAGCACGGTTGGCTACGTACGGTGTGAAAGAAATTCAAAGTACATACATCCAGCAGAGGAAGCTGTGGTGGAATGAGATAGGGTGACGGGGGGTGTGACTGCAGAAGAGAAGCGCGTGTAGAAAGAAAATCCACGGAATAATGCGACTCTTGGCTGAGAAGAAGACAATGCACTTCCAGCGCTCGGTGAGAGCAAGTGTGAATCAGCTATGGGCCTACAGCTGTCAATTAGTTCCTCTATCTGTTCAGCAGCGTCGATCCCGATGTAGTGTGCCGCTGCCAACATTGCGAAGAGGTGGTGAACATGCAAATGCGGTCACCGTGGCCACAACGGTTTAGGGCATTGTATGAACGTTTCAGATTCCCAGCGGGCTGTAAGGCAAGGCAATTGTAAAAGCTTTTTAAGCAGATAGCGACCCTCTGCCAAATGCTCGTAGCAGACAGAAATGCGGTTCAGTTTAACACAGCGTGGCGTTAAGTGGGTGTTTCTGCATCGTGAGTGAATCGCTATACTTCAACACAATCTTGGCACAACTTACGCGAAGCGAATGGACAAATACACCTAAATATAGATGCTTGTGTGGGTTGACATGTGCATGTGAATGTGTGTGCAGCGCCGCGCTGCGAACCCGGCGACTCGAGTTCGATTCCCGCTCATGGCCACCAACACCAGTGAGAATTATCTGAACCGGTCCGGGTCTTCCCCTAGGTCGACTCAGTCTCAAATTAGTACCTGGTGTGGTGCGCAAACCTCCCCAATGGGGAGACAAAAGCGGTCGGGGGTGGTGTTGGCCACCCACCCACGTGTGTGCCCTGCTGGCCTTCGTAGGTTTTCGCTAACTGAACTAGTAAAGGTTGTCACGTAACCAGAACATACCGATTCGTCACTGGTACAGCACACCGATTGGCTGTGCCGGGTGGTGGCGGGTTTAACGACACATTCATATATTTACGCGATCAAACCCCAAAAAACTCTACTATGGATATTGGTCGCGAAAGCCTACGTGTTCAACTGCTCCCACAACAGGGGACGTCTAAACAGGGGACGACTAAACAGGGGACGACTAAACAGGGGACGACTAAAGAGGTCCTCTCTAATAGCACTTGCTTCAACAATCTGCCGAAGGCTACACATATGTGGGATCTTCGTCTCTATTTGCATTTCATCAACGTAACTTATAACTGCTGCCTCATTATGATTCCTCAATAATGGCTGATACCATTAATGAGCCGCTGTATCAAAAGAATTGGAACTCCAATTACAAGAGCCATGGCTCTAAAGATAAAGAAAGTTTCCACGTGACTTCGATGATGCTTCGATGATGAAGAGCTTAAGGAGTGCAGGCTCTGATGTGCTAAAGATGAAACAGCCATCAGCCGTGGAAGCCTCCAAGACGCTGCGACCTCCCGCTGTCAAACGCTGCAGTGGAAGTTAGCAGTGTGATCAAAAGGTAGTGGTGGAGCCCCTCCAATTGCTCGCTCACACAACTGCTGGCAGAAAGGGCCTCGGTGAGATGGAGCTCTAGAGGTGATTTTGTCTACTCTTCCAGCGTGGAAGGGGTCGGAGTACCCACATTTTATCCCCCACACAAGCGGCCTCAAGATCGACTGTGATGTACACCCATTCGGTCTGCTGGGTGGACAGAAGTTGGGAGGATTTTAAGAAAATGTCCAAATTGTTTCAACTGCCGTGCCAGGAGATGGCATTGAACCGGTGACCTTGAATTGTTAAATCCAGCGCGCTAACCATTACACCATGGCAGCTAGCAGTGCACTAGCGAAAGGAAGCTTTACGAGGAAAAATAGAAAAACATTTAAAACATTTCATCTCCAAAACTGATGACTCTGCCATGACTTAAGGAGCTTTCGTGGTTTACTCTTGATTTCAAGGTTGTGCATTTGGGGCAATGAAATGCAAAGCAAATAAAACGAACTATTTTATATTGGGCATAATACAGTATTACTACTATAATGAGCTAAGAATGTCTGTTTGTGTGTCACGCGCGTGACGTCACTCCACATGCCGCACCCCCCCCCCGACCCCCCCGTCATTAATATTCATGAGCGGGTGGATTTTTACACTCGCGCAGAAGAAGGTCGAGCGGAAAGACATTTTTTGTTCACAAATTCGCTTTAAGTTTGACGTTTCTTTATTGAAAGTGAATCTTATAAATAATTCTACGCAGCAGCAAAGTGGATTTGGTGTCTTTATTTATTTTTTCACCACTTGAGACAAAAGGTTATGCTTCTGCATTATGGTAAAATAGATATTTCTCGGTGATTTCCCAGATATTTGATCGAATTCCAATTTATTTCAACCCCAGCGACCGAAAGCAGAAGAGAATAAAGTATCAGAGCAGTGACTTTGAACAAATTGAAGGTCAGTTATATACAGTGCTACAGTGAAATGCAGTGAAGTGTTTGATGACTTCGTTTTGTGCAAGATTCACTGCCATTAAATTTACACGTGATACAATTATACTTTGCTCAATTTTCTCGTAAATATTACAGCTTCCGTCCTAGGACGGGCAAACAAGCTAGTGATTAATAAATAAATAAATACTCCTGCATGAAACTATACATATGTTAAAACATAGTGCAATTTATAATTTTAAATAGCTATACAGAAATATAATATTTTACAGCCCTTTGTCATACCACGGTGAATGGGGATCGGGTGGGGGAATGGGAGGGGGGAGATTTGGGGCGAGGGATGGGGGAGAATGGTGAGAGGGGGGCAGGTGCAAGACCACTTCAGATGTCATTCGCTACGAACGTTAGCCAGGACTAGGAATCGAACTCGGGTCACCAAGTTTATAAGCACGAAGCGCTGCATCATCAGCTTCCCAGAAAGGCTCACAAATATGATAGAGTCCACGGGAGACGGAAACAGACCCCACACATCATCAATAATATTTTGAGTTGCCTATGTGCTCAAGTTATAACGTGAAGCTGCGCCGTGATGCTATGACATTGAAGTGCATTTGCAACAGGCCGTTGACACTTGTGTTGAGAGGGCTCAAAACAGTGCGGCACCGTGCATTTGGTGGTCAGAGCATGTCCCTTCGCGAGACACTCGGCGTACGTGAAATGCGCGTGGTCTGGGTAGTGCTCATAAGCAGTGGCATATTGATGGATTGCTCTCGTTTGGCATGACACTCCAAGCCTTGCTTGGTCTCCAGAGCCCACCCATTAGGGTAAATCTTATTCACTGTGACATGACCTCTCGTCTCAGTTGGTCACGTGCCTGGTCGTGTGACTGCTTCGATGGATTTCTAACACGTTAGCGCTTTAATTCAGCGCGCTCATCAACTTGTTCATTTCACGTGTACACTCTCATCAGCAGTAGATTGAGATTGGATCCGTACGTGTAAACGTCTGAGAAACCGCGAGTTAATCGGGCACTATGTTTTATTTTCGTCAGAATAAGTGCCAATGTTGGCACAGGAAGCAGGCGATGACTTGGCACGGGGTGCACACCGGGGACAGAGAGATCCAACAAGAGATCGTGTTTCTTTCGCGATCGGCCTGTTATAATTACATGATCGAGTGGCCAAGAGAAATTGTGTTTAATGAAATAAAGTGGTAAGTCTCCCAGACGGTTACCAATTACAAAGAGACCAGGCCTGGTACATATTTTTACAAAGTTTAAAGCTGTATTTCTAAAAACAACTTTACTTGACACTTGTTTTTTTCCACCCGAATTTTATCCCCCCCCCCCCCCCCAACAACCTCCGCCATTACTAAATTCCAGCTCATTTCTCCAACTCGTAAAATTAAATTTATATCGGCCTTTTACGAACGGCTTCCAGGAGTAAGCGGCCTCAAATCCTGCCAACTCAAATCATTGCCATTGCCTTCCAACCTCCCTCTGATCAGTCGGGGCCAAAAAAGTCTCACCGCCCCCTTTGTCCTGAGAAGACACCATTGAGAGGAGGTCACTGCAAACGAGACGTGGCCTGCCAACAAAAGCAGCCCGTGCTTTGGCCGTGACCCTTGACCAAGATGTGCCTGTGCCGTGCACTCAAGGCTGTTATCAAAATTAAAATTAAAATGCCATTAATGGCTTTCCTACATTTTTACGTGCTGTATAAGCACTCGTACTGCGGTGGGCCTAACGTATCGAATCAGCAGGGTATATACTCAGAGCGTTCAACCAATATCACTGGGAGCACTTTAGCCATATTCACTTGGAAATTGAAGAGTGAAATGAAAACTGAAGAAACAAAAACATTATAATGATAATAATAATAATGCAATTTACGGTGAGGCAGCCAAGCATAGTGTCGCTCGAAAGCCAGGCGGAGGAGGTGGGCCTTTAAGAAAATTGTGGGTCTTTAACCAAGAGGTGGACCTTTAACCAAGAGGTGGGCCTTTGAGAAAACGTGGGCCTTTAAGAAAAAGGTGGGCTTTAAACCAAAACGTGAGCCTTTCACCAAAAGTTGGGCCTTTATCCAAGAAAGAGGTGGGCCTTCAACCAAGAGGTGGGCCTTTAAGTACTTTTAAAAGCAAGTGTAGATCGAATGCTGCTGCGAAATCTGAAGTGGGACGACAATGGCCCAACGTCAGGGGCTGCCACGGAGAAACAACGCCTGGCACGTGACCACCGTCCTGATCCTTGGTCCTGGAGTCGAGTTTGTGCGTCCCGATGCAGAGTTCTACCGTGGAGCTCGAGGACAGGGTGACGGGAGTGAAGAGTCATGATAGATGGTGATGGCTTGGGGGAGGCCTTCATCTAGCAGTGGATTGAACATGGCTGATGATCTTCTTGGTTATTTCGGTGAAGTCACGTAGAAGGGAAATAATAAAATAATGAAAATAAAACATAATAAAATACAATTCTCACGACGTTTCGGCCACAACGCAAGCGGCCGTACTCAGGTGAAGAACAGGTCTGTCGGAAAGACAGCGTCTGAATGTCCGACAGACCTGTTCTTCACCTGAGGACGGCCGCTTGCGTTGTGGCCGAAACGTCATGAGAATTGTATTTTATTATGTTTTATTTTTATTATTTTATTATTTCCCTTCTACGTGACTTTACCGAAAGAACCAATAAGATGAATCCCTGCAGTCACGAAAGCTTTACATCGAAAAATGGCTGATGGTGATTAATACAATTATGCAATAGAATGCGGATTTATATAGCGCTTAAACGCAACTGCATCTCAAGACGCTGGGAGGTAACACAGCCGACAGGTTTCCAACGTGTCTGGGAATTCCCATTGAATTTCAAGTACAATGCCTTAACCACTCGACCGTTATTCACATCCGCCTGGTACTGGTAGCCTTATCACTGCCACCATTGAAAAATGCAATATTGCCGATGTGTGTAAATAATTTCACCATCGCACTGCCAAGGGGCATGAAGTAAACAGAGTCAGAAACATTCCCGAATACCGGGTTTGCACGCATTAGGTGGTGTGAATAGCAGAACAAAAAGCACGCTCCCACACTTGACGGTAATTAGCTCCCGTGGGTGCTTCAAGAGAAAATGTTACTCCCAATTTCTCGCCTTTGGTGGGGAAATCTATCCACCAAGCGCAGCGCGTTAAACTCGCGGGTTCCACTCTTCAACACGCGACGATCATTTTGAACGCCACAAATACACAATGCAATGTAAACAAACCCTCGGCTATACTTACCTCCGGCGTCACTCTCGACAATATCGTTGCACAATCATCCTCTGCACAGCACTGAGCTCGAAAGCAATCCCTAGGCTGCCATGGTGATCATTTGGGGAATGGATGGAAACCCCCAATGTATAGAGGCTCATGGGTTCTCCCGGTTGTTTTTTTAAAAATACATTTTACAACATCTTACCCCGAGTGTGCTATTGGCGTCATGTCACGAGACGAAGAATCCTTCCAGGTTTCTCGCAGAGCAGCACAACTCTTCCTGTTCGAAATGTCCCACGGAAGCGGATATTACAGAGCCTCCACTGACATCCCTTCAAGTAACCTTCCGTCCACACACACGAGGGGACAGTACCCTCCCACACGCTCTACACATGAGAGTGAGGTGGTGCAGCGCATGACTGCAGAAGCAATATTTTAAATTCCCAGCGCTAGAGTTTAGCAAAAATGAGGTGTGGAACCAAATGTAAGGTCATGGTTTTTTTGTCGGGGGGGGGGGTGGGTCGGGGGGGGGGCTATTGACTGCCAGGCTGAGACCGTCAACTCACTACACTTGGAGAATGCCTCGATCCATACCCAGGACCTCAGCAGTGCCCGTGCAATGCTCTGACATTGAATATGGGTTCTCATTTAGTTTTCGCAATTTCAAGTGGCACGTGTGAACTGCCGAATAATTGGAATGCGATGGCAGTGGCTTCATCAGGGCTTTTGTCCGCTGAGCTCGATGAATTACAATCCTGATGGAGCTTCCCAAGAGGACCAGGTCTTGCAAAAGAAGCACAGCATTGGTGCATTAGCATGTATCACCTCCGCTTTACAATTAATCAATTTACCACCCCCCGTGCATTGTCTGCAATCAGAAACCCCAAAGCCAGATTTGCTTGCCTTTTCAAAATGGGATTGCGAGCCATCAAGGGTGGATTAGTAATAATAGGTTGGAAGACTAAATTATGAGATCAAGATTGCGTAGAAATTTGTAAAACATTTTCATAATTCATCATCTCAAAAAAATGCAGGGGCTATTTGATTATTTTAAACCAGTAGCTACTTAAATATTCCTTCCATGCACTGGAAAAGGCGTGGATTAGTGGCACAGTGATTAGCACGCTGCACGATAAGCCCTGCAACCGAAATGGTTTTCCCGACAATGTCTCATATCACTTCAAGCACCACTTGCACCAGTCTTTATTCTCGTTTGAAGCCACCCGCATCGACCAGTGTGGTGAAATATGGCGAAGAAACCCGCGAGATCGAACGCAGTGTAACGAGTTCTTCGTTCAGCAGTGGATTGACAAAAATTAACCCGTAAAAACAAAGTTTTTCACTATAAATCCTTTATATGCGTGGCGGCTAGAGTCCTCTCGTCCTCTGGCTTGAGATGGCTGCCACCTATGGGTCAGATGATTGCATGCCACCATTAAGCAATTGGTAATTAAATATAATATTTTTGTCCTAAAAAGTGTAAAATTTTGGAAAATTTTTTTAACGAAAAGTAATTGTCACGCACAACGAGTCTGTGTGGAAAATGTCAGCTCGATTGGATCACGGGAAGTGGGTTTAAAAACGACCGAAAGATTTGCACGGTCGTAAGCAAGCAAGCAACCAAGCGCGCAAGTGAACTTAATATAAAGGATTTAAAAAGGGGCTGCAAACATTATTTTAACAGTGGATTACTGTACAGGGAACGTCTCAATGTCACTTTGTCCGTGACGTTTCAGTGTACTTCAGACATCCAGAAGAAAATAACCAAAGCAAACATCATGCCGAGTAAATGTACTGAAAAAAAAAATAAAGAATAAAAAAAACGCATCGAGCATTAGTTTATTCCACACCTGGGCTTCAACTACGTTGCCACTGAATGTCAGACACTCTTCATACATTGTAGTGATTTATTACGGGATATTCAAGCAACGTAATTACATTTGGTCCTGATGAAATATAACTCCTTTTTGCACAATATCCTCCAAACAAATCGTTCTGCTTTTCCACTCGAGCCCATTGAGTTATTTATTTATAACATTGACCCCCATGCAGAACAGCGTTGCCTTGTGCTATTATGAGCAAGCTATGTTACTAAAACACTAAGTAATGCGTCTTATTAATAAGTACATAAAAACACCACACCCAGTGTGGAATGAAAATATTTACATTCACATTTTAAAATATTCATATTATATGCATATATTGTTCAACAGTATAGGAAAGCATTTAAGCTGTCTCGGACGCGTTCGTTAATGCCGCTAATATGAAAGCTTTGCCGCAATGAATAGTACATTTCCATTTTCACCGCTTAGCCTGAGCAGCGGTTTTATTATCAAAACAAAAAACCCCCTTTGTTCTGTTTCATTCTTTTTATTAAGGCAACGCTTAGCAGCCGCCCTTGCTGCCAGAAGCACCTCAAATTATTCCCAACCATAATTAGGAGCAGCAAAGGACCCCCGTGGACAATGACAAATGAGCCACGGTTCTCCGCCAGGAGTGGAACACCGCTCATTACGCACCAGTGGCACCGTCGGAAGATTGGGCTGTCCGCAAAAAAGCGAGCGCCGCTCGGTGTTAATCGTCGTGGCGCTACGCGAGACCAACAACACCGGCGCGTACTCGCTGAGGAGTTGCGCCGTCGATGGAGGGACACCGTCAATCAGGGGCGCAGAGACACGGGGCCACAAAGTGCAATTTTAAAGAATCGGCATAAAACTGAGCCGCTAGGTGCCTAGCGAGCAGCCGAGGCTCTCGAGAGGCCAAGGGAGAAGCCGGCGAGTTTATTAAGCGGGTAGGGGCGCGTTATTGCCTCGACGAGAGCGACAAAAAAAACAACAACAAGCGTTCTCGTAATTTGACCGGAGTGTTGTTCTGATGTTCAGAATAATGGTTTTTGACCCGACCTTGAGCAAACCCGCTCGCAAAATTACACGTGTGGGACTTTCAACGTGTCGCCTTCTTTAGAGGAGATTGCGGATTTAAATGTTTAACGGCCAGGCTTGCTCTAAAAGGTGGGTGCATGTGCGTACAACTCAAGTGCCTCCTTGTGGCAGGACGACGCACTGCTCGGTTGGCTTCGTATGTAGGCGTGAATGGTGAACTTCTTTCGCACAGTACGTAGCTAATCGTGTTCATCGGAGGTGCCGAAGAAGGTCAACAAACTAAACACAAAGCAAACTTAACACAAAGCTTAGGGCCCCGAAATAACTCAATGGGTTACACATTCATGACTTTCATGTTCACTTCATTAGCGAATAAAGTTAACAAGCAATTTAACATCAAAAGCCAAAGAGCATAAAACTGCAATAAATTTTCTCTCGTCTCTATCTTGTCTGCATCTCTATTTGTGTCTACATTTATCTTATCTTACAAAGTCTCTATCTTGTGTCGAAATCTCTTGTGATGTCACGAGGATATTTTAATTAAAGAGGGGTAGTGGAGGGGCGGCTTCAAACGAATTTCTGCTTTGGGCCTCCAATGAACCAGCATCAACCACTGCCGCTTCTAAACAACTGGCAGATCTTCTGCCCTTCACCGACATCTCATCGGCATTCAAATACATTCCTGCGATTAGATTTTTTTTAAGGGCGTCTGCTCGAGTATTTTGACAATACTAACAATTGGAGTGGGCATCATATTTTATTGTGTCCAATAAAACTATGATTTAAGACTCTCATCTTGGAGGTGTTCAACATTTTCCAGCAAACTCTAAAACACAAATTATTTTGTTTGCTTGGTGTGTACATATATAACAAAGACAAATATGCCCCGTATAGCCTGTGAATACTTTTGGGGCAAGTGCTGTTAGCGAGCACCTATGAAGGCCGGTACGGCACACGAGGTAGTGGGTGACCAGCACCACACCCGGCCGCCTTTGTCTCTCTAGTGGCGATGTTTACACACCGCACCAGGTACTCATGTGAGGCTGAGTCGATCTATATGCATGCACAATGTCTGCCAAATAATGTCCACTTGTTAAGGAAGTGGCTGTCAACGTTGTAGGTACTGGGCACTCCTTCCCACGCCAATCAAGATCACCGGCCCCGTGTCCTTCCCCCAAGTTACTCAGGCCACATCACGCCGATGCGGTGTTAATAAGGGATACACGTTTCATGTTGCACAGCAGCGCTGTGTTTTGTCGCAGCACAACTAATAACAACGCACTGCATTTTCTTCATAAATTTAGCAGGAAAATTGGGCAGGGTGCATAATATGGGATCGGCGGAAGATAAAAAATAAAACATAGCGCGGTTACAACCCTGCGTACCTGTTGGGGGGAACAGCTTGCGTTTTTAATTTACGTTCGAATTAAACTCATTTGTTTTTCCTGAAGCTCGCGTGACACCACTCAACGTCACGCTGAACTCCTCCTGCTAACCTCGTGCGCGCAACATTCAATTTATATTCCAAACACTCTGTCAGTGTTCCGCCACAATTGCAGTGTTCTGATGGGCAAATGAGCGTAGTTCGTCACCGATATCTCACCTCGCACAATTTAAAGCGAGAAAAAAACTGTTGCTATGAGCGTACATTCGAGCACGTTTTTTTTTAAGTTTCCAATTCAATCTTGGATTTGTTTTCACAATACCGCATTCCAGGCTGTCCTACGCTTCCATCGTTAAGGAAAGTTGAGACTCGCCCCAACTGCGCAGACGCGGGGCGTATTCCCGGTCCTTGCAATGTTAGTTTTGTACTTACAGAATTATCCGCTGAAATACAGCTTCGTTGAAGCGGCATCGGTGTGGTGAGAAACAACTGGCATTCCTCAGCCCCACAGGGGCAATGGATTTATCACAGAGGCAGGTGACCTATGCAAGCAAACGTCTCTGCCTCCTGCGCATTCCCCCCACCACCAATTTGGACGATACCGACGGTGGAATTACTCCGAAAATGGAGAAGCTGACGCGAAACGTGGGTTAGCTGTTGCGTTACTTTTGGCCGCCATTTGTCCGGCATGAGTCGGGGTGAACACAGCTTAGTGTTTAGCGAAGGTTAAAAACATCGACCCATCGCAGCAACAATCATAATAGTCTATTGTAATGTTGTAATCATTAGGCGTGTAACTATTGCAAGCTCTCCTCCCCACCACCTCGTCCACCCGTCCCGAGCCTGTGGATTCTGATCATCAATTATTTGTCACGATTCAGTGTCAGCGTTGAAGAATATTTTGATTTTTTTGAACCTCATTGTTGAGGGTGTGGGGTGAGCCGCGGTGGAGCGGCTCTACGAATGCGGCGACCTGAGTTAGATTCCCGCTCACGGCCAACAGTGGTGACGATTATATGAACGGGTCCCTAGCCTCCCCTAGTTCGACCAGGCCTCAAATGAGTACCTGGTGTGGTGTGTAAACATCGCCACTGGGGAGACAAAGGCGGCCGGGCGTGGTGCTGGCCACCCACCCCCTCGTGGGCCGCGCCGGCCTTCATAGGTGCTCGCTAACAGCACTTGCCCCAACAGTCTGTTGAGGCTATACGGGGGATCTTCGTCTTTGTTATTCGACACATAGAGGCATCACGAACCGGCAACATAGAACATTGTCATCAACGGGCGTGATCGACGTTGCGCTGATAGATGGAGGCCTCCCCTCGTAAATTTGTCATCTTTCCCAGCATTGCAGAGCCGTGATCTATAATCACAATCGTCCGCGCGAGATGAGCTCATATCGTCGGCACATCTCCGCGGTGGTAGCCAATACATATGTATGAGTTGAAAGTAATCGATTCGTGCACGCCCAGATTTCATGCATCGACCGTGAGCGTGAGAATTCATTTTCATCGATCCCGTTCATTCATTGCGACGCGCCTCGTGTTACGGTGACGGCTTCACCCACGTAAGACGCCGCTCTGGGTCAGCAGTGACCTGCCTGAAACGTGCAGCTCGTGTCTCGCACGCCAGTGGAAATTGTAGAGAAAGAAGGACAGCTCGTGCGTATGGGGACGCGTGAGGATCTGTCCGCCTAATAGGGCACTAGATCTTGTCGCGACAAGTTAAAGGCGCATTAGGCTTTGCTAACTTTGCGCACGAGAGATTTCATTCGGCGTTCCTCCTGTACCCGTGTGCACTTCGCCGGGAGAAACCTCCCGCAGGACTTGAGAGTGGGGCAGTCGCAGAGGTCGCAAACGGGGTTTGATTCCTTACCCGTACCTGTACCCGGCCGCACCAGGGTCGCAAATGGGTACCCGTACCCGGCCGGGTATGGGTACCCGTTCCCTACCCGTACCCGTATCCTACCCGAAATGAGTGACAAACGGTTACTCACCAGTGACTCACGGCCTACCCGTACCCGTACCCGGCCGCACCAGGGTCGCAAACGGGTACCCGTACCCGTACCTGGCCGGGTAAGGGTAGCCGGGTATCGGGTAGGGTACGGGTATCGGGTACCCGGTTGCGACCTCTGGGCAGTCGCCACCAACACGCGGCATCGTTTGTGCGGTGCCACGGCTGCACGTCGGCTTTGTCATGAAGCCCCCCCTCCCTCGAGAATGAAGCTTATCGGCATGGAGAACCTTTGCCCTGTGTCTGGAGTCTGGTCGGCAAGGCACCCTTCACGTCGCGCCAGGTCTCATCCAGGTGAGCAGACTGTAAGATCCGCGCTAAGGAGCCAAGTCGGTGCTGATTTGTTACCTCGCCATCCTCCCACCAGCCGTTGTCTCAGCGCCCGCACGGCTGTTGGAACGTCAGTGCGGGGGTGGCGTGGTGATGGAAGGCGAGCGGCAGGTGGAATTTTGGACGGGGAGAGGCGAGTGACTTCCGCAGGAGAACCCACATCCAAAAAGGCCTCATCTCATTGATGTGCCATTTCAGACACGGGGAGGGGGTGGGTGGGGGAGATTCGGTGAGGCATAATTCGTGTAAGCGGTGTGATACCCTAAGAGCAGCAATCGGTGCACTCGTGTGGAAGAAACATAAAATCCAGCGGCTACCACCACATCCACTTCCGTGAACATTGCCCGTGGTCATCTTCTGCAAGTGGAGATGCAACCACTGTGTGGGGTTGTGGGGGTACAGACAGCCCCCCCCCCCTTCCCCCCAAATGGTTAGTTATGGCTGAGGAAGGCACCCCACAAAATGGTGTGCCTTTTGGTCAGCCCACACAGGCACATGGTCAACAAAGAATCCCCGTGATAGACTGAACAGACTGTTGGGGCAAGTGCTGTTAGCGAGCACCTATGAAGGCCGGCACGGCACACGAGGGGGTGGGTGGCCAGCACCACGGTCGCCCGCCTTTGTCTCCCCAGTGGCGATGTTTACACACCGCACCAGGTACTCATTTGGGACTGAGTCGATCTAGGGGAGGCCCTGGGCCGGCTCAGATAATCGTCACCAATGTTGGGCGTGAATGGAAATCGAACTCGGATCGCCGGGTTCGTAGCGCAGCGCCCTAACCAATACACGACATGGTCAAACACACACATTCACACACACACACACCTTTAGCACACACATACATTCACAGTCGACAACAACCGCCATTTGTCACAAAGTGGAAGTGACGTCACCACAGCCCCTGTGCCAGGCTAGGTGCACTTTGAGGCCACGCGAAGTTTCCAAGGCTGAGAAGTCACGGGACGGGCCCAGGTGCCATGGGTCGACTGAGTGAGATGGCTGCCAGACGCACCACCTGTGCTCCCCTCTGTGCTGCCTCGCTATACTTTATCCGCCTGGCACGCCGTTCATTGTTGTGAGCATCGTTCTTCTGCCCTCCGCCGTTGTTAGAGAGCGACTTGCTCTCAACTGTCCTTTAGCGTCCTTCACGGGCCTCCTCCATAGAGGCCTATCTTGACACCTTTGGTACCAGTACCAGTAATCGACAAGTCCACTTAGATTTCGATTTAAAGCTTTCGTGACTGCAGGGATTCATATTCTTGATTCTTTCGGTAAAGTCACGTAGAAGGGAAATGATAAAATAATAAAAATTAAACTATAAAATCCTCACGACGTTTCGATTGCAACACAAGCAATCATCATCAGGTGTGAAAACCGAAAGAACCAAGAATATGAAGTCCACTTAGCTCCACATCCTCCTGTACCACATCGGCCCGTCTCTTCTCTGGCTGCGCCCTCTATCCGGCCAAACAGAAGCTGCTTGGGCATGCAATGGCTGGACATTCAGTCATCATGCACAGACACACACACAGTCAGCATACATACGTACAGATTCAGCCTGTGCCACTATCTGCCGCTGATGTTTTTGTCTTTCGGCAAACGCTGATGCACACGAATGCGTGCTACTGCCCACAACGATGCTGTCGAATATTATTGCAAATTGGAGGCTGAGGAAAGGTAAATGAAGTTGACAGAAACCATCAATTCTAGATTTGAAGCTTTCGTGACTGCAAGGATTCATACTCTTAGTTCTTTCGGTAAAGTCACGTAGGTAAAAAATGAAATTGTTTCATTATTATTTTTATCAATTTTAATTTCATTTTCTACCTACGTGACTTTACCGAAAGAACTAAGAGTAAGAAACCATCAAGTTTCTACTTGTTGTTTTCATGACGCTACTCGGATTTTATGTACCAACATTGCGTACCTACGTTAAAAATTACGTTTATTTTGTCCAACCATACGCTCGTTAAAAGCTTAACATAGCTGAGAGCCCTGTGTCAATCCACCGCCAGACGAAGGCCTCCACACACCATGTCGGTCATGAGGGCTGGTTGTCGACACTTCACGTTGATCAGCGAGAGAAGGAGAAGGTGGAGGGCCCAGCAAGATTTCGATTTAAAGCTTTCGTGACCACAGGGATTCATCTTCTTGGTTCTTTCGGTAAAGTCACGTAGAATGGAAATAATAAAAGAATAAAAATAAAACATGATAAAATAATTCTCACGACGTTTCGGCCACAACGCAAGCAGCCGTCCTGTCTTTCCGACAGACCTGGTCTTCACCTGAGGACGGCTGCTTGCGTTGTGGCCGAAACGTCGTGAGAATTATTTTATTATGTTTTATTTTTATTATTTTATTAGGCCCAGCAAGAGTTCGCATGTCACTCGCCATTGACATTAGCCATGGCCGGGAATTGAACTCGGGTCACTGTGGTTCACAGTGCTGTGCACACCACCGCCCAATCCTATTCTACAAATGAATTACCGCTACGTTAATTTGCTTTAATTCGATTTTCAAGTTTGCTTTGTACAAAGAGGAACCTTAATTTTGCCACTATAAATCAGTAGAACGGGTAAGCAACGCTGACTTGCTTATCTCCCTGATGCGTTCACTGGTTGTGCCAAGTTCCCGATGAAGCTCCCGGAATGTGGAGCGGAACGTCGGACATCGTAGCGAGACGACAGCACGTAGAGGTACAACTTGACAACGCATCAATGAGATGTACAGCAAAAATATTGAACGGGAATTTGACCCAGCATCAAAAACGGGGCATTCGCACCCACTTTGAAGTTTCGCCTCAGGCATTCCTGGGTAAAACAAAATGCTTTATTAATAATACAAAGACGCATTATGTGTGTGTCGCGCACAACTACATAATTAGCCTCATATTTATACTTCGTGAAAAGAAAACACAGCATTTGAATACAAAAAACCCGTTCGTTTATTTACAGCAGCTTCATGCTTATTGAAATACAAACATTCAGCTGCGAAATATCATTGTGTTGTGTGGCACCATCACGGCCAGTGCTGTTTTGTTTCATCACGCAGTACATGGTGTGTCTCTGCAGCTTAATTATGCAGCCAAAAGAGCGATGTTTAATTTATCTCGAAAGAACGGCACATACATGAGCAGTGAAACACAAATTACATATCTAACGCCAAGCCAGATTTATTTCATCGAGTGCCAAGGCAGAGTATAACTTCGAAGGGGGGGGGGATCTTGTCATTAAAATGAAAGCATCTATCCAAAGACAAATATCCCCCATAAAGACCACACAGATTGCTGGGACAAGTGCTGTTCGTGAGCACCTATTAAGGCCACACGAGGGGGTGCGTGGCCTGCCCCACGCCCCAATCCTGATATTTAGACACTGCACGAGGTACTCGTTGAAGGCTGCGTCCACCTGGCACAGGCCTAGAACCGGTTCAGATATTCGCCACTGATATTGGCCGCGAGCGAGAATCAAACGCAGGACGCCCGGTTGACAGCACAATGCACGAGCCACTACACTGCCGCTCCCCGAAAACAAAGATCTCCCGTGTAGCCTTAACAGACTGTTGGGGCAAGTACTGTTAGCGAGCGCCGATAGAGGTCACCACGGCACATGAGGAGGTCGGTGGCCAGCACCATGCCCGGCCGCACCAGGTGCTCATTTGAGGCTGAGTCAACCCAGGGGTGGCCCAGGACCCGTTCAAGTAATCGTCACTGGTGTTAGCCGTGAGCGGGAATCAAACTCGGGTCGCCGCGGTTGGTAGCGCAGGGCGCTAACTACTGCGCCACCACTCCCCGAGGATCTACCCACACACACGCACGCACACACGAAGCAACGAACAACAACGCGATGTGGCACTCCAAAGATAAACCCACGGGGGTGCAACGCTGCTGCATCACGCAGTAAATCAGAAACTGTGAATCAAACGCGCTCCTGTTGAGCTGCTGCGTTGTCCCTAGCTCCGTGTTCAGTTTTGTTTCCCGGCTAATTTACTCCCAGCGATTACTGCACTGGTACCGCGTGTGGCGCAGCCTGTTGGAATAAAGAAGAAGAAGAAACACCTTGTTGATGTGAACATTGCACATATCACGTGAATGGAATTCATGATCTCCTCGACTGTTTGTGAAATGTCAAGGTTTGGTCATACTTCACTCCCTTGTCATCTATAACTCCCCAGCAAAGCGTCATCACCGTGATGCATTTAATTTACTCTGCCATTGCACAATAGACCACGAATGTACAACTGTTAAGGATTTAACTATTTTCTATTTAGTATTTTTTTTTTACAATATTTTAATGTTATTCGACCAATGGCAGACCCGATGGCCATACAGGTCGGCACATGACGAGATTCTATAAAATAAATACGTGAAGTTAAACTTGAAAAAACAGTTGCATTTATACATGAACACACCTTATAAGAGCACAGTTCGGATATAGCCAAAATATCCAAACTCATTAACTCGAAATGTCTTCATATATAGGGGACTGCAGAGCTTGGGAAATTTCTGTTGCCAGCTCACCGCCTCGTTGCTGCCTTCCAGCGTGATTGTGGTGTTATTTATAAATGTGTCGTAACCCTCCACCACTCGACACGGCCAATCCGTAAAAAGTGTCACGTTGACAAAAGACAAATAGTTCACTGCTTTAGCCCACCGGTGTGTTGAAGCGTGAAACCACAACATTTACAATTTGAGTAGCACTGTGACGTTTCGCTGGTAATTGCATCCAGCATCATCGGGCAATTCGCGAATTGTCCGATGATGCTGGATGCAATTACCAGCGAAACATCGTACTCAAAAATTGTAAATGTTGTGGTTTCACGCTTCAACACACCGGTGGGCTAAAGCAGTGAACTATTTGTCTTTTGTCAACGTGACACTTTTTTTGCTGATTGGCCATGTCGGGTGGTGAAGGGTTACGACACAATTATAAATAACGCGATCTAAACCCAAAAACGTTGATTATGAAGTGATTGCGGTGCTCTGGCGATTCAAAAGTTCATCGCGCAGAGTCAGCGAAGGACCTCTTGCGATAACATTCGCAAAAAAAAACTGCCCCTGCTGCCATTCCGATGACGACGTCTCGAGTGATTTGTTTGATCCACGGATCATGGGGGGGAGGGGGGGGCGACCACAGGGGGTAGTCCCGTTCCTTTGAGAGTCGCAAGTTCGCTTCAAACATCGACCGCCAACCGAAGAAGTTGCGCAATTCGGCTGGAGTTTGCGCATCGAGACGGGGCGACGTGGTCCACGAAGTGACACCACGGCCGTCTCCCACGAACTAAGCCCTCGCTCGCTAGGAGACCGGTCGCGGATGCAATGGCGACAATTTCTGAAGACGAAGTCGAACCATCGGACGCCAAAAAGGCGCCTTTGGCATCGCGTGCGGATGAACTGTAGCCGATCCACATCGGCTTGAAGCAATGTCCAGACCTTCGCACCATGAGATACAATTGGCCTGAATCGTGACGCTACGTAACATAAAACATTTGTTTTTGTTCGTGTGCCACTCCTGCACGTGACTGCCATCCACACGGGTGAGGAGTGTCCCGAGAGGCAGCTGATAAGGGTGGAGTAGCAATCGAGCGGTTGAGTGACTTGCCCTGACCTTTGATAGCAAACGCAAGAAGAAGACTTCTGGGTATAAGCAACGCGTCCTTACAATACACTGGTGGGGAGTCGGGGTGGTGGGGAGGCGAAGGGCAACAAGTTGATATACTCCCAGGGAACCTTCCATCAGTGGTAGGTCACTCATTCTCCTAAACACACCTGGCCTCGGCTCCCTAGGGGTGCCCTAATGCTGTACCAGCACAGCAGGGGGCTTTTCTTTTTTCACGAACGCGGCCACAGGTTACCTGGCGTTCAATTTCATTCCACATTTGACGGCTTTGGCAATGCCCCACCCCCCCACAGGATTACTGAGTGGCTGTGGGAATTGCACAGGCGACTCGGCGCTCCGTGCAAAAGCAAACTGGCTTAGGCACTAAGTGCAGCGACTGACCACTGGGATTTCCATTTGCCGTAATGTGGGAGCACGGTTAAGCTGAATTACTGAACAGGAATGCGGTGTATTGTCGCGAATTTGTGTTAAATAGCTTACCCAGAAATACTATTAATGCACACAACATTTAACGATTAAAGACTAAGTTTTAAAAAGGGATGAAATTCAAAGTGTATGAATAACAGAAATTAAATGGTCAATAATAGTCTCGATGGCATAGTAGCTTTAAAATGTGTACATGTTTCCATACTGTATTGCTTATGATCATTGTGCTTTGGTCTGCGATCACATCGTTACCGAGTATCTCCGGATGATCGCTGCAAAGTATGATCTTAAAGGTGCATTGAAAAATGTTGACACTCCGACTGATGCTCCTGCTGTTGTGGAGTGACTCATGCAGCCAGCTGTGGCTGCAGAGTTTGGTAGTACATGTTGTTTACGTCGTTTATTGTGAAAATTCGGTCACAGTTCCTATGAGCACTGTCTCATTGCTTTTATGGCTTTATTTTGGTGATTTTTGAAAAGTTTTTCGGTTTGGCCATGTTTGTTTGTTGTAGTACAGAGTTAGACTGATCGCCTTAATCTAATTTGTCTTGTGATTGTTGTTGTTTGACTTTCATCCCACTTGGATTTTTGCACACAGTGTTGGTGTACGGTGCTTTTTCTGCAACATTTTGCTGTCTTTTCTTGGATTTTCTGTTTGCACATAGTCACTTTAAGATGTTTTCTTGTTAATGTTTTAGTTTTTTTTTTGTTGCGGTTGCACCCGTTCAAGAGCCGAATGGCTCACAGGGCAAAACCTAATAAATGAAACTTGAAACTTGAAATGCCCCCTTCGTTGTACTGCTGCATGGGAGAGACAGACGCGAGAGAGACGGTGACCCCCCCAAGGCAATCTAAGGCCACGAGCTCCCACCCGCACGAGGCCACAGGCAAACAGCACCGGAGGACGAAAGTCAATAAACGAGCGGGCAATCTCCGCTAACCGCCTCTAAGGGCCGAGCACAGCAAACCTCCTTACGAACTTCGCGGGGAGAAGAAAAACACCCACGCTAAAGGGAGTGGCGTCTTTCCCTTGTTCGATCTCGGGGAGGACGGGGGGGAAGGATGGCCGAGCAAGTTAATTTGTTTAGACGTGGCGATGCCACTTAAAGTAGACCGTGAAAATGTATTGCTTCGCAAAGGTGATTGGGGCGCTTTGGATCACAGAGAGAGAAAGAGAGGCATGAAATGAAAAATGGTCGCGTCGCATTGAAGATGTGTGCAGCTGATTGGCAAAGAACTGCCTATGAGTGCCATTAGCCCTGTTCTCAATTTACAGTAATGTGCTTCTTCGCCGTAAATTAGGACACAGAACGGCTATTGATTTAAACATCACAGGCAGAAACTCACAGCCCCACACAGGAGATGTTTTTCTAACAATAGCCTGGATTTGTTGGCAATTTGGTCAAGTGAGTTATATAACGAGGAATCAAACAGTCCATCAAAATGTAACTATTTCTATTAAAATCGGTCTACACGTGGAATGTCGCATCCATTTGAGCGTGTCCACGTAAAGGCGTGTGCATCGAATGTTGCAACAATTCTACAATGCAACAAATTACTGCCGTACAGAGCATACGTTTGGCACGGATGTTGGAACACTTGTGGTCACGTCTGGGGTTGGAGCATCCGCTTCGTACCTCACTGCACCCGATAGAATTCAGCGTGAAGCAGTCGAGGTGATCGATGAGCCAGCTGCTCACCGATTCACTCTATGCAGTCAGTCGCCTCCTCACCGCTCTCACCTGAAACTGCACTAGTTGCTTCTTCCTACCCACGTCGAGGACTCGCTCTATCAGACCGACTCTTTTGCCTACGTCCGCACTGTGGTCAAGAAGCCGTGGAGTGCAGGTCACAACACTTCACTCGCTTGCTTCTTTCCCTCCGCAACCTCCCATTTTAGCGCGGTTGGCCACGGACTGTTCCTTGGGTCATTCATGAACACAATTTTATAGGGCCCCAACAATTCTCCTGCGACAGGTCCGAACGGTTACTTGGTCTCATGAAGTGATGCCGGACGCACCATCGGAATCAAACTGGCAACAACACGTAGATACAGACACGAAAACACATTCCTGCTGCGGAGGGAGCTGGTAGGAACGTTGGGTTGCTCGGTTAATGGGCAGAGTCAACGGCGGCGTGGTGTATTCCGCAAATATGCCCGACTGTGAGGGCGGGCACAAGCCGGCGTGAGTAGGTTAAACGTTGAGTTTTATAAGGGCACCACGGGGTGACCAGCCCCTCCCCTACCAGCCCCACCCCTCCCACAATCCACCCAGTCCCATCCTCCCCACCCAGCCCCACCCCCACCCAGCCCCTCCCCACCCAGCCCCTCCCCACCCAGCCCCTCCCCACCCTCCCCACCCAGCCCCTCCCCACCCTCCCCTCCCAGCCCCTCCCCACCCTCCCCACAGAGCCCCTCCCCACCCTCCCCACCCAGCCCCTCCCCACCCAGCCCCTCCCCACCCTCCCCTCCCCACCCAGCCCCTCCCTCCCCACCCAGCCCCTCCCTTCACGACGGACGGACGGACACAATAATCCCCTGTGGGCTGGTGTAACCAGGATGTTCCTACCAGTATAAATGTTGTTTGGCTCAACAAACACCTTCGCTGTGGCGAAGTGCTGAGCAGTCGGTGTGTGTAACCATCACACAGGTGATCTATGGGAGAATATTAAACATGGCAATAACCCACAGAAATTGCCTTCTTCATTGCCGCGAATAAAATCTATAATGAACACGACACTTGTATCGTTTTTTTCTGCGTGAAATCCAATGCGCAACACCAATCTAATTAACTTGAGGTACTAATAAATACACCGTTAATGACTCCAAAACAGCATAAAAAGGCAAAGTTATTTTATGAGAGACTTCAAACGCTCAATATACTATTAATGAGTCTTTTTTTATATTTCTAGGGTAGCAGATTAGTGAAGCTGTGTCTTGCGATATATTTGTAATTTAATATGGTACGAGCTACCAACGTGTTTGAAGTATTTTCTTTTCTTCGGATGAGATTAGCGCGAGTTTTAAATGTCGGTTCCCGAATAACTTACGACGGAAAAATGCGAAAAATTATATTCCCACTTCATTATTCACAAGCAAACGGCTGCTGAGTTCATTTTTTTATTTGACATCGGGACTAGGACGAAAGCAATTTCACATTTACTAGATCTCAAATCCTATTACCGGTTATTTCCAGTAATATACCCGAGAGCCCACGTTGTTACGTCCGGTTCACGAAGTCTGCATGCATTACGTTAGGTGCACACGTATACAAACATTGATTACGTGTTGTTTTTCACGAGCTCCATACGATGCCGATGTAACCTATTTTGATAATATAGGACTTAAAAAGCAATTCGCTTTAAATTGTTCCATGCACATTGGTCGGACGTGCAGACAAAGACAAAGACCCCCCCCCCCCCCCGTGTAGCCTTAACAGACTTTTGGGGCAAGTGCTGTTCGCGAGCACCTATAAAGGCCGGCACGGCACACGAGGCCAACACCACACCCGACCACCTTTGTCTCCCTTGTGGCGACGTTTGCACACCGCACCGGGTACTCATTTGAGGCTGAGTCGACCTAGGGGAAGCCCAGGACCAATTCAGATAATCGTCACTGGTGTTGGCCGTGAGCGGGAATCGAACGGGTTCATAGCGCAGCGCGCTAACCGCTACACTACCGCTCCCCACACACATCAACTTGCACACACATACAGCGACTCACACACACATAGACTTACACACACACATCGACTTACACACACACATCGGTTCAAATAGTCGTCACTGGGTGTTAGCCGGGTCGCCTAATTCGAAAGCACCGCGTGCTTACCGCTACACTGCCGCTTGAGACACACAAGCACAGGCAGGTGTTCGTACACATTTCTTAGCACGCTGTTGTCTTGGCCACGTATTTTGAGAGGTAAACATGAACCCATTGACTCTCAGTTGTTGTTGAAAGCTCTCCTCTTTATGATAATAATTTCTATTGGCAAGCAACACATTTGTTCAAATTTGTGTCGGTGTCTCGTCGCCATATCTAAATGTTTGTTTTGTGGGGAGATGGAACGGGGGGGGGGGGGGGTCCGGTCACGCACGGCACCCAGAGTTCCTGCGCCCGTGGTTTCGGGGACAAGTTGGAGGAGTCTTCTTGGTTCTTTTCGGTAAAGTCACGTAGAAGGGAAATAATAAAATAATAAAAATAAAACATAATAAAATAATTCTCACGACGTTTCGGCCACAACGCAAGCAGCCGTCATCAGGTGAAGACCAGTTGTGGCCGAAACGTCGTGAGAATTATTTTATATTGTTTTATTTTTTTTATTTTATTATTGCCCTTCTACGTTACTTTACCGAAAGAACCAACAAGATGAATCCCTGCAGTCACGAAAGCTTTAAATCGAAATTTAAAAGTTGGAGTAGCCTCTGCCGACTTACCACACCATCGTCTGGATCGGCGTTTTCTCTTCAGCCCACAACGCCAACCATCTCCCCCTGGTGGACAACGGTAACAATTTCCGCTCGTGTGTCTGCACGCGCCCAAGTTTTTCAAATTTCTGAACAGGGATTATGGGGGTGGACTACCGAAAAAACAAGAAGAGACATTTTTTGTTCGGACTTCGGTTTCAAAAAAAACCTCAATAACTTCAAGAGCCGCGATGTAACGTGGTGACTGCGAGACGGCTGTGGGTCGTTAATAAAATAAAAACTGTCACGAAGCAACTGCCATAGAAGAGCCACCCGCACGCGCCTCCAGAGAGGCAGGTCTTAGGGCCCCCTGAGCGAACACAATGCCACACGCGGGGGCCATTCGGTGACGGCGGAAACAAAGACCATCGTTGCTTGTCGGTGCGTAGAGCTTCAAAAGAGGTTAGGGGCCGTCCATAAATGACGTCACGCGATTTTGGACGATTTTTGAGCCCCCCCCCCCCCCACCCTTCGATACACAGCGTCATAAAAAGTCAGACCCCCCCCCCCCCTCCTCCTCAAATATTACGTCACAAAGCTCTGCCTCCCTCCCCCCCCAAAATTAAAACATGCTTCAAATCGCTTTAAAGTATTGTCATTGTAGTGCCTATTTAATGTGGCGCTGCACATTTCTCAACCCCCCCCCCCACCCCAGGTGCGTGACGTAATTTATGGACGGCCCCAAAGACCGTTGTTTCGAGTTCCTGCGCTGAGAATTTCCAACTAAAATTGTAATTGTATAATCCAAGATCGTCTGCGGTGGCTAATGAAATATTAATATTGTCCTTACAAGGGGTACCGATATCATCATCAGCGGCAGAAAAAACAGCATCGATGTTATTATTTGCACCACGAGCAGCAGTTATGAAATGTGTCAGCGGCAAGATTAGCACCATCACCATCAGCATCGCCAATCTAGCATCAGCAGGCGACAGACAGATTTGGGGCTGTGGTCTGATGATGGCTAGTTGTAATTACTGGCGAAACGTTGTACTCGAATCGTAATGTTGTGGGTTTACTCTCCAACACACCGGTGTGCTGCACTAGTAACGAATCGGCACGTTCTGTTTAGGTGACAAACATTACTAATTGGCTGTGTCTGGTGGTGGCGGATTTAACGATACATTTATATTTCAAATCTATATTTTGGATAATAATTGGTCGAGAAAAGCCTGCTACCGCGTGTTAAACTGAGCATCAGCATTATAATTTTGTGTTATTAAAGAGCAGCAATTCCACGCACACATGGCATGAACAGCGTAAATCATTGCAATTTGAAATAGTGGAATCAAATGTACAACCGGTCACCACGTACGGCTTGTGTGACTGAACAGCACTTTTTTAACGAATCACGCAACACCTTAACAAAAAGGAGCGAGAGTTCAGCAGCAACAACAACAACAAACGACAATTACACCCTTATCATCTTGCCAGACGCAACGCCACTGCGGGCTCTCGGCAAAGGAAGTGTCACACGCAATGTCCCCATCGAGCACCGTCTCATCAGTGTGATTTCGGAGCCCTGGTGTGAGCGTGTAATTGGGGCCACCCAGGGCTAAGGGGCCATTTGCCAAAAGCCTCCAACCTCCATCTGCCACCTGGGTCCTCCCTCCTGCCTCGATCCTCAGAGGGGAGGCCCTTGTCCAAAGACTTCGGGAAGGGCACCCATTGAACTCCCTACGCTGGCTAATGTACTTGCCGAACGTTAAGCACATGCAGTCCACTCTCGATTATCCAGGGTAATGGAAGGAGGGTGGAGGGGAGGCGAGGCAGATTGCCGAGATGAAACATAAGCACAGATGATGTGATATGTGTAGAAGTTCAAAAAGATAAAGGTGCAGCCCTGCCATTGCTTACTCATGCCACTGCAGGCTTGAGGGCATACACTTGAGGAAGCTCTAGAGGGCTCCCTGTAGAGGGTATTTGGCCTACTTTTCCACACTGGACAGGTGTCTTGAAAGAGACAGGTAGTGTGGATTTCTCTCCGGGTCCTCCGGTTTTTCCCTCCACATTTAGAATCAACTTGTGTTTAGAGAATGACGTTTCCAAATAATAAGCCACTTCCTTGGGTTGTCATTTGTGGCCATATCGCCTCTGAAAAAGAGCTAAACAGCTCAGTTGCACTGCGTCACCGTATGGGACGGCGATGATATGGAGACAAATTCATCCAGCAGTGGATAGACACCGGCTGCTGATAATAATTGCTCGGTTCAGCATCAAAAATAACGCACAGCTTCTGCAGCAACTGCCTCGGCACGCAAGGCAAGAAGCCTGTCAGAATAGTTTAGCACGCGTTCAAGCCCCCCACATCATCATCCACCACCAGCGCCGCATTTAAATTGGATCTCGAAGAGCGCCTTTGACCAGCATCACCGTCGCTGACCACTGACAAGCATCATCGGTGTCCTGGCACGCATGGCCAAGGCAGAGCGCGTTCTCGCTCGAGGCAAATTCCCAATTTGATGGAAATGTTCGAACCGCGGTGCCGTCGCCCACAGCCGTGGTGAATTAGCGTGAAAGGGAGAGAGAGAGGGAGGGAGAGAGAGAGAAAAACAATTCCTGGTAAAATCCCAAGCTCCCCTCCTTGTTTGCGAGCGGCTTCCATGCCACCCCTTGCCTCGGTGGTTTTTAACGAGAGTGAAGCAATCGCCAAAAGCGTCGCTGCGTCCCATTTGGTGAAACATTTGACGGCTCAATGCATCAAACGGGACGCCCACCCGCACCCCACTCCCCCCACCCCCCTCCAGCTCAAAGGAGCTCGCCGCACAGACGAGGGCCTCCGTAGCCACCGCTGGTGGGATCAAAGGCTCGCCCGGCAAGTTCAAAGCGGGCCGGAGGCTTTGCCTAATGGGTGATTTGCAAAGGGCACTCGATGCCACGGATGACGCGATTCTAAACTCCGAGGGCCAATATCGTTTGCATGTAAAAAGGGCGCGCCAAGCAACACTTTACAGTTTCGAAAATGTCGACTGCTTAAGAGCAACGGGGCTAATATTTTGATTGATATTTTAAATCGAGTCATTGCAGTACTATTTATTTTAAATGTGAAGTGTGTAGGTTTGCCTGTGTGTGTGTATATATGCATATATAGAATGTATTACCGTATACGGTACTCGTGTTTGAATCTGGGGGCCGTCCATAAATGACGTCACGCACCTAGGGGGGAGGGGGTCAGACATTTGTGACGATGTGTGACGAGGGGGGGTTTGAGAAATGTGACGTCACATCAAAATGCGCAACTTTAAATAAATATAGACAACACGTTCTACTTAATTAAATATACTTTTTAATAAATATTTTCTCCTACAACATCAGAGTGCAGCGCCACATTAAATACGCACTACACTGACAATAGTTTAAAGCGATTTGAAGCATGTTTTTTTTTTGGGGGGGGCAGAGCTTTGTGACGTCATATTTGAGGAGGGGGTCTGACTTTTGTGACGCCGTGTGATTAGGGGGGGGGGGGTCAAAAATTGTCCAAAATCGCGTGACGTCATTTATGGACGGCCCCCTAGTCGATTTTCGGTCCATGTCTAACATCAGTGGCGAGTGATACCTGAACAGGTCCTGGATCTCCCCTAAGTTGACTCAGTCTTAAGTTAGTACCCGACTTGGTGTGTTAAAACATCAACACGAAGGGAGACTAAGGCAGTCAAGATCATTGTGGTGTTGGTCAACACCACCCTCGTTCAACTTCTTTCGCAACGTACGTAGCCAACCGTGCTAATTGAAGGTGCGTTGGAATGATGTCGGCGTTCATAGGTTTTCGCTAACGGCCCCTAGCCCCAACGGTCTATGACCAATATGCTCCATACTTTGCTATTTTTAAATCCTTTATATTAAGTTCACTTGCTTGCGTGCTTGCTTGCTTACGACCGTGCAAATCTTTCGGTCGTTTTTTAACCCACTTCCCGTGATCCAATCGAGCTGACATTTTGCACACAGACTCGTTGTGCGAGACAATTAATGTTCGTGAAAATTTTTTTCAAACATTTTACACTGTTTAGGGAAAACAAATTAAATATTTTATTACCAATTGCTTAATACTGGCAGACAATCATCTGACCCATAGGTGGCAGCCATCTCAAGCCAGAGGACGAGAGGACTCTAGCCGCCACGCATATAAAGGATTTATAGTGAAAAACTTTGTTTTTACGGGTTATACTTGTTACTGTCTTAGGTAAGGCCCACTGAGCTACGTCGCTTTTTTCAGAAGCGACCTGGTCACAAATGATAGCGCAACGAAGTGGCTTATCGCGTGGAGATATATCGCAGCTACATATTCGAAACGCGTGATGTTGATTCTAAGTGTGGAGGGGGAAACCCGGAGGACCCGGAGAAAAATCTACGCAACCACGGGGAGAACGCGCAAACTCCGGGGTCGGGATCGAACCCACGACCTCCTTCATACCAGGCGAGGTAGCTAACATCTCGCCACCATGGCTCCCATCTGTATACATACATAAAGGAAATTCTCAAAACTAGTTTTTCTTTTCACCAAATTATTTATACACACACAAATAATACCGTACAGAATTGATACATCCACTCGGGTAAAAAAAACTAAAAAAGGAATCTGTGCAGAACAACACCACCTTTGCTGATTCAATTCAGCAGACCGGGTCATTTTATACCTTCAGGCATTAAGGTCCGGCTGACAGCCTAATAAATGATCAAAACCGCCTTCTCTGTCCATGGGAAACGACTTGGATTGTGCTTCAGCTGTTGAATACAATTCCCCACGGCCCACAGGCTGGGTTGCGTGATCGCCCCTGTGCTCTCGCTAGCAGGAGCAATGCCTATTAAAAATGTAATCCGCGTCGGCAAAAAAAGCATTTGTTCATCCTTTACGATAGGTGATAAAAGTTGTAGGGGTTCGAGCCGAGTGATGACTGACCTAGATTATTTTCTCGGTGGCGAGGGCACTAATTCAGCCTCTCGCTTTCCTCAAGGAATTCCCCCTTGATGGTTTTATTCATTCTGCAACTCTGCTCGCCGAACATTACACTTTGATTATAATAAGTTTAATTCAACAACACCGTACTGATGGATATTTTATTAAGTTTCACGTGCAATTGCCTCACTTGGCATAATCAGAAGGTAAAAAAATAAGATTGCATGTTACCAAAGTATGCCCAATCAGAAATGTGAAATGCAGTTTAAAGGTTCTCACTGGAGTTAACTGATTCTTTTTTTTACTAATTCCATTATGCTCACTGTACCAGAGATAAGTCCCATCAGGAAAGCTTTACTTTTAATTTAAATTTCCGAAGATGAACGAGATAACAGTTTTTCATGAAAATGTATACTTGCGCTCAATCAGTGGTGACATTCTTTTTAAGAATGTACAATACGTTTAAAAAAAGGCATTAACTTCACGTTTTTTTTTTATTTGTTTCAATTTCTTATAGCATACCGTTGCTTACACGAGCACAAAGCGGCACCCATCTCCACTCATTCCTAAACCTGTGGTGTAAATTCCACATTTTCCTTTGGGCAGGGGGATTGCTCATAAAAAGAACAACCACCGCCCACTTTGTCACAACTGCGCGTGCCTCAGCGGGTGATGCTCATTTTACCAACCCTGGCAGGGGGGATGATGATGATGATGACGGACGTGTCAGTCCTGACCGAAATTTGAACCCACAAATTCCCATTTTGAAGTCCCCTTCTGCTCCACCGAATGGATCTAGATGATACCCATCACCTGTATGTGCTATGTATACACGCGGCTTTTTGGAAGACGAAATTGCATTGATATTATGGGTGATGATTGGAAAACAATCAGTGAAAATCTGTTCCATTGACTTCCATTGATTTTCCTTTGTATATATACGTGTGTCAGGGTTTTCTAGCAGCACGTGCCTACAGATAGTCAGCGCAGGTCAAAATAACACAAAGGACAATGAGACGCAGCCAAAGCTTGAAATAAAAAAACCCCATTACAACCTAATGTCACAAAAATGTGATTTTAGATTTGAAGTTTTTGTGACTGCAAGGATCCATACTTTTTGTTTTATTCAGTAAAGCCACGTAGGTAAAAAACAAAGAATTGAATTTATTTGTTTTCTTTTTTACTTTGACGAAAAATGTGATTGTCTTGTGGGATGAATATCAGGAAAGGATACAATTAACAACCAAGACACACAGCTTCTTAATAATAATAATAATCTACAAACCATCCAACAACTTTGCATTTCTCACTCTTCTATCACACTTACCATGGTTACTCTCTTCCCATAAACGTCACCCATTGATTCCTCTACCAATATTGAGGACTCAGTCTACCATACGATGTTCAACCACTACACTGCAGGTCACAACAACCCACTCAGAGTCAGAATATTTAATTATATCGGAGCAAATGTCCAGTAGTTTCACAGATGTCCTGTAGTTTCACAGATGTCCAGTAGTTTCACAGATGTCCTGTAGTTTCACAGATGTCCAGTACTTTCACAGATGTCCCAATAGTTTCACAGATGTCTAGGAGTTTCACAGATGTCCACTAGTTTCACAGATGCCCCAGTAGTTTCACAGATGTCCAATAGTTTCACAGATGTCTAGGAGTTTCACAGATGTCCTGTAGTTTCACAGATGTCCCAGTAGTTTCACAGATGTCCAGTAGTTTCACAGATGTTCAGTACTTTCACAAATGTCCTGGAGTTTCACAGATGTCCAGTAGTTTCACTCACTTACTCACCCACTCAAGCACACTCACCACACTGAGGATCACACCACTTCCTTTATTGCTGCCTCCCTTACACTGCCCCACTTGCGAATTCCCTCCCATTGTCAAAATGTTCAAGTTCTTATAATAACCTTGCTTGATACAATGCAACATATTAACTCGTATCTATTACACCTTCGGTAGTTCTGTTTTGTTTGTGGATGCGAGGCCTTTTAGCCCTTTCGGCCGGTGCTAGGCAACTGTAATTAAAAGTATCTATCGCCGTGCCAACTGGTAAAAAAAAATGGGGGGTGGGAGCTTGACTTGACTCATAAATCTCACAATCAAATCCCAGCAGAACCCAAGAACCAAATACACAAGGTCACTCCACAACGAAGAGGACGAGAGAAATCAAAGGGGAGAAACACGATATCACATTCAGATAATTGTCATACCCGCATACAATAATAATCTGTGCCGCAACAGTTGAAAATGGCATGTTCAAGCTAGGAAACGCACCCAATACGCCTGGCCAGGAAACAGATCCATCGCCTCAAAGGGGGAAAACACATACTATTTTTACAATCTAGCTTAGAAAAAGTTGCTTCTAGAACAGCTCCATGTGTACATTTGTTCATGCTCATTTCCCCTTCAGGCACACGTTCCAAAGTGTTCGAGAGGTGTCAATGAATGCATTTTTGAAGCCACGAAACTTAACTTTGGCCTAATGACTTCCTTCTGTTCTCGGGCGTATGCTCAGTCTAACTCGGATAGAAACACATCTGGAGAACCAGTGGCTGGTATTTAGTGAGCCGTGCTGGTGGTGGAAGGCCTCGAATCACAGATATTCAGGTTGTGAATAACTTGTGTGGAAGCACACGTGGTTAAAGTACAGTACAATATAAATGAGGCCCTCTCAATCAGCAAATAACCAAAACGAAGTTCCACTCGCTCTACCTCCCAAGCCTCTCGTTCACTGGGATGTCTGGCATTGGTCTTGTAACAACTCCTGGCACCTAATTTAAATCCAGGTGACCATCAGCTCTCTGACTCTTTTATCTGGTGAGCCCCCCATTGATAAAATCTTCCTCTCGGAAATACCCTGGACCCCCCCCCTCCTCCCACCACCTCTCCCACAGCTAGGCAAAGGCTTCCCCAGTCTTACTCTATGGTTCTTTCGGTAAAGTCACGTAGAAAGAAAATAAATTAAATATTAATGTCGAACTTATTTCGCACCGTCTGTAGCCAACCGTGCAAATCGGAGGTGCTGCCGTCCAATCGTGGCCTAGGGATTATTTGACGCCACCTCGCTGCTGCCACCTCTTTCTGTCTCGGCCTCCACTCCGTAGGTCTTAGTCCACACCGTTTCCGCTCGAGTTTCCAAAAATTTGGGAGAGAAGACAATGGACCAGTCTTGATCTCACCTTGTTCACCGACAATCTCAAAATCGACGCGGGAGCTTCCCCCAAGCAAGAATTATTCCTATTCTTAGGTGTTTTCGGTAAAGTCACGTTGGTAAAAAAATTTAATTAAAATGACTAAAAGTAAAATAAAATTAAAATAAAAATCACGACGTTTCGGAGGCAACACAAGCTTGATTTTAATTTTATTTTTATTTTACTTTTATTAATTTTTATTAAAAAATTTTACCTACGTGACTTTACCGAAAAATCCTAAGAATATGAATCCTTGCAGTCACGGAAGCTTCAAATCTAGAAAGAATTATTCCCCCACGATGTCAGACGTGAACGCGCCACTTTGGGGCGGCAGTGGAGGAAAAGTGACGCCCGGAGCTCCGATCGCCGCAGGAAAATCGTTCCGCGCACGGCAAAAAACCAAGGGGCCGCCACAACCGTGCGGGAATTTTAATGGCTTGGGACAGATGTCACACCGATTTGCCACGCGTGCGTCGGGAACTCCCGATGCTCCGAGCTAAACATACGGTGGGCAGAGATAAATCATCGGCGATCTCGCGTTACCAAGGCAGGTCGACATCAAGTCCCCCCAATGGTCAAAATCGCGTGTTTTATGCATCGTAGTCACCGTTCTAGATTTGACTAATGGTTGCCGATTCCGTTCACGGCGATCTCCTTGGTCGAGATACTGCCGTGGTGCAATCGTCAAGGCAGCGGACTTGTGATACGTAGGCCGCTGGTTCGAATCGGTCCTCCAGCATAGCAGATGAAACAACGGAGCAAGTTTTATTAAACACCCCCCCCCGACCGTGGCAGAATGAACGGCCACAACCACAGTGAGTGGACTGGTTGGTCGGCCGTCGCGTGTGATGGGGGTAGTAGAGCGTGCGTGCTCCCATCTCTCCCACGATGTCCAGCTCGTGTAGAAGAGTAGGCCAAATACACTCGATGGAGGAGCTCTCCAGTGGAGGCGGTTTCGCCAGCGTTGGCGTTGAGAGCCACGGCAGAGCTGCACTTGTACCTTTGTCTACCCTTCACCTTGGCATGCATATATGCTTTTCCATTTTAAATATTCATTTATCACTGAAACTCATTGTATTTTACGGCCTGCTGAAATATTTATTTTAAACAGTATATTCATATTGTGTCAATATTTTCACAATAACACTTCAATATACGATCCGACGGCATTACATTTACTTGAGGGGTCAGGGAGGGGAGGGGTGGTGGTGTGTTCCATGCGAGTGCACGGCCGTGGAGTGAACCTGCCTGGGCGTTCGAATTGCATTATGCAATTCTCCGTGGCTCCTCCGCTGAAATTAATCTGGGAATAATCTCGTGGGGAGTGCAGGCGATACCTTCCCACTTGGTTGCCTGTCAAAATCTGGCCGCGTTCCCCGACGTACGAAGTACGTCTCGGAAGATGCCCTGCAGCACAAGCATTGTCGCGACCTCAAAAAAGCCGGTAATTACTTTGGAACCAAACTCGGAGAATGCGACGCGATGTGCCGCGGAATTCGTTATTACTCAAAGGGATGGCAAGAAAAAAAAACTACGTGGAGCAAAACAAAGCACGGCATCTGCGTTGAAAACAACAAAAAATAAATCCACTCAACACGATCCCAAAATAACCGGGGAAAATTAATTGGGAGAAAACAAATGTGGTGTTATTGTCATCAATTATATATTTCCTAAGTGGACTTTGTGCTCACCCATGCATAATGTTTAGTTAAATTACGTGAATAAAATATTTTCTCTGTTTTGCTTTCTGGTTTAATGTTATACAAGAAGCTGTGGAGCGATGAAAAGTTGTACTTTTCTTGAACCAAAACGTCAAAGAAAGCCAAAGTGATGTTCTGCTCAAACGAGCATTAAGGCATTCGTGCTCATCACATTGTAAACAGTCCTGAGATAGCAGGAAATACGCATTCCTATGGCCGGAACCAGTCGATCGACAGGACAACTGCTGTTGACTTACTCACAAAGAGATGTTCATAAGAATGATGCGCTGATTCAAACACCAATCAGATTTGAACTTTGCAATATTCCCATCGCGAGCCGTTCATTCTACCGCTGAGCCACTTGGCCGGTTAACTAAAAAATATATCCAACGTTAGATATTTGTGAGCTCTCAAACCATATAAAATATTAAATTCCAGCAGTAATTGATGTCACCGCTTCAGTTTTGTCTGATGGTGTGAATGGAAAACATTAAATTGACTCCCAAAAACTTTGCCGAAAACATTGGTAGCACCACTAATTCAACATTTTAAACATTTGCATTACATTATACTGACAGTATACTAAACGTCAACGATGTGATATACAATACAAAAGCATATGGCACTTGTAATGCATCCGTACACTTGGTGAATGATGTGGCTCTTCTATTAATAAGACAAAAATGTCGTCACTTAACATCATTGGTTCCGTTCATCGGACAATCAACACAACTTCAAATTCTTCACTCGTAAAAAAAAATGTATTTCGAGGGTGGCTCAATTAAGCCGCAATTTGCTTGTGATGAGACACCACCCACCCCACCCCCTCCCGTGAGACATTTGGATGACGCAGGAAAAAAAAATACAATATTGATAGATTTGGTAATACGCTGGCACATAACAACCAGTCGATTAGGAAGTGAATTTGGGCTTCCATTTTTCAAGGAAGCAAGTGATTGGATAATGATCAACACACAAACAATGTATACCATGGCATGCTCAGTGAGATCGAGATGCTGTCGTGGTGAAATGGTTCACACCCTGGACGAACAGGCTAGAGATCGCCCATTGCGTTGACTGGCATTTGATGACTATCATTGTCCATAGCAGGACATGTGGCAAAGTGCTGCTCCCTAGTGTGGATAAGAGGTCACGTGAAGGGGCTTTTCAGAATGGCTTTTGAACCTCTCGTGTATACAATGGGTCGTCGCACAGCCCTGCGATATTTCCCAATTTGTCTCGTGACATGAATTCGATAGCGCGCAGGAATACAATTGATAAAATGAGCACCTTATGATCATATATAACCCCCCCCCCCCCAACGAAAAAGGTTATCAATACAGGATGTGTTTGTGTTGCTGAGTCTCTGTAAATGAATAAATGACGAAGCAAATAATAATGCCAATTATTTACGCAGCAAAGTCTCACCGAGTCTGAAGGAGGGTCCTTTCAGGCGGGTTCTGCTACATTGGGATGTTTGACCAATGCAGTACCATTTCTTTATTTGTTGTGATAATTCCGTTGTTGTCTGTGGTTTTTGTTTTGGTGCCTTTTCTTATTTTTTTGGTTTCACTCTTTGATTTTGCTTGGCAAGTCGTAGGGTTTTCATTTGCTTGGTAGTGGCTGTATGTGGGATCTGGTCCTGACAAAAAAATTCATGTACAGCGTTGTGGGATGCCATTCACATGAATGACCCAATATAACATGACGATATTCATATTATATTATTACTGGTGAATGTTCGGCCTTGCTGACGGCAAGAAACACGGAGAAGCTGGACAAACCTCCGGCGAGCTCGGGGTGGCGACACACAGCGCCGCCGTCTCCTGGTGCCCGCGTGTCTTCACGACATCCGCCGGGTCACCGGTGGCATGCCGTGCGAGAGTCGACCAGGGCTCAAGCCTACTCAGCTTCCCGAATCAGGACCAGATCGGACGCATTTCGGGTGATTTCGGGTCCTCCGGAGGTAAGTTGTAGAGGAAGTAACTAATCCAAACAACATTTACGGTGCTTGCATGGACATATATAGGCATAAACAAATGCTTCGTACGTAAAAAAAAAATTATTACGTGAATTAATTAGTTTTTAATGACACGAAACATAACAATTTATGCTGTGTACGTCTCTACGATATGCAGCTGTAAGTAGCGGAAGGTTTCAATTGAGCCGACGCGCATGAATGATTAAACAAAACAAAGTTTCGAGCAGCATTCTCGTTGGTAATTGCCGCGCTAATTGTTATCCAGATTTTTTAGAACGGCTAATTTCAGAAGACAAACACTCGGCGGATGCCACGGGACACAAATCACGGCGCCCGACACCGTGAAGGACCTCGTCATCTCCACGCATAGATTTTCTTTCATTTACCCAGAATTTTATATGTTTTACCTTGCCAATCTCGTCAAGGAGCATAAACCATCACCACATGAACTCCGGTCATCCTCGCAGGGGCAGCTTTTGGCTGGCCGTCGAACAAAGACGGTCGCCGCATCGCAATGCGCTTTCAAATGCGCTTCTGCGGCCGTCTGGAACGCTCTTCCTTCCGACATTAGGAAGCCACTGGAGCTATGCACTTTGAAATCATCTAGAGTGAAAACTAATTTCTTTAGAGCTGCTTTTCGTGTTTAGTTTGTTGTCCTTCCCCCCGCACCTCTGATTAGCGCAGTTGGCTACGTACGGTGTGAAACAAACATAGACATTTAAATTTCGATTTAAAGCTTTCGTGACTTCAGGGATTCATATGATTGGTTCTTTCGGTAAAGTCACGCAGAAGGGAAATAATACAATAAAACAACATAGAGATACATGTTTTTGTTGTTGTTCAATCGGGCCTTAGTCTGTGGATTTAATGTCATCATTCCCTCAATCTAGTCTACTAAAACGGTCAACATTTTTGACAAATCTTACAGTTATGAAATGTTCGTTCGAGGGGCATGCACATGTTGCCCCACCATGATTACCGGGTCAGCCAACCGGGGAACTCGGTAACTGTTTTTGTTCACATAAGCAGCCACCTACCATGTTGGGGGTTTTCCTCGGTTTTCCTCATCGCCATGTATGTAGGTATGTAGGTTCAAAGAAAATAACAAATAAAAAACTACGACGTTTCGATCGCAACACAAGCGGCCGTCATACTTTTCCCGGACGGGGGGTGAAGGGCATGGCTGCATCATCAGCAGCATCACGCTCGCTGTGGCTCTAAGGGGGTTTCCCACCTTCGGGAACCAAATGTGGGGGCGGCCGCCATTTTTTATGGGGTTCAAGTAATGGAGGGCAACAATAGTCGATGATTACAATTGACACTCTAACAATCGCCCCGGCTATAGCTTCAACACTGCGCTCAGTTCCGATGCTGCAGCGCCACGATTTTATGCGTACTGGACAGCTCCTTCACTCTCAAGATGTGAATAATGATTGGTATAATCGTGAAACGACTCTTTTGTTTGAACTTGGCTACAGTGTGTTCACCAATTCGGATTGAAAAAAAATAATAACATACAACCCTTGCTTGGTCAGGGTAAAATGCACGCAAAATACCACGGTGTCAGACACACTTGGATGAGCAGATTATATTTGACGGGCTCACAAGTGACGATGTCACATTTATCTCTCTATTTAAGAACGTAACAGGAGGATTTCTCAACAAATCTGTCTGTCGCCTGATGAAGCGAGTTGTAATTACTGGCGAAACGTCGTGCTCAAAATTGTAAATGTTGTGGATTTACTCTCCAACACACCGGTGTGCTGTACTCGTAACGAATTGGGATGTTCTGTTTACGTGACAAACCTTACTAATTGTCCGTGTCGGGTGGTGGCGGGTTTATTGACACAGTTATATTTACGCGATCTAACCCCCCAAAAAAACCCCTCTATTGGTGTGGACCAATCAGTTTCAAGGACAATGCCAATATATTATCATAGTGTGTTTTTTGTTTGCATTTTGACTGCAAGTATTGTGGTTAATGCAGACATGAATCCTCGTAAAAAGGTTTCAGTTTTGTTGCCAGAAAAAGGGAGAAACCCCTATTATTATATTTGGTACTGGCAAAAGAGATCTAATGATGTAGGTGTAACTTATTTCTTCATTTTTTGCTCGTCCAACATAGCAACTAAGCGAAATCAACTCTCTTAGGAATGTAACAAATACATTAAGAAACATATCACACCGAGAATTTTTATTTTATTTTTATTACACCGCGGCTCGCGAATAAACTCGCGCTCACCCCGGCACCTTGCGATGAAAGCACGGCGCAGCTCAAATGGAGGGAATCTGTTCCCCGTGAACCCTCTGGGGCTGAACTGTTATTTTTGGCCGCTCCTGTACAGAGAGTCCGACCGCTGAGGGGCTCCGCGGCAACGTGAATTATTTACACAATTCCACGTGAGACCAAACGGTCGTGTCCAACCGCATTGCACGACGCCGTCACGAGGCATCACTCCCGGCATCAGGACTTGCGCCCCGGTGTGCCGGACAGAGGTCTGTCGCAGCGTGACAATCACACCCGAGGCCCTCCCCTAGGCAGGTTTTGCCAAAGCTGCCTCGGTTGACGCAAGGGCCAAGTGCGCGAGTTGGAAATGATGGGGGAAATTAGCGCCTTGCGTGGTTATTCTGATCTCACAGAGATCCCCCCCCCCCCCCACCTCCTACGCATTTCACAAGTAGTGACTAATCCCATATCTGCATTTCCCATAAATATGCTGAATTCCTCTGTTGATATGCAAATTCCTTTGTCAAGGCGCCCTTCCTCCCCTAACCCAGCTTAAATATACGCTGCCAAGCTTGGTGGTGTTCATTCAGACGTTGTCTTTCCGACAGACCTGTTCTTCACCTGAGGACGGCTGCTTGCGTAGTGGCCGAAACGTCGTGAGAATTGTATTTTATTATGTTTCATTTTTATTATTTCCCTTCTACGTGACTTTACCGAAAGAACCAAGAAGATGATCTCGCAGAGATTTCAGATTTCAGCTGGTTGTGCATGCTTGGTTTTTGTTATCTTCAGTGATTTAATGTTTTCTCTTTGCGTAAACATTTTGCCGTTAAATAAAGGGGTGCGGAGAATTGTTTTGATTTCTGGGTTTCAACCGTCGGTGATTAAAGTGGGTTCTTAATTGGAGTGAGTTTATGGCCTGGTCACCAAATTACCGCACAAAACGAACCCATTCACATGTCGGTTTTAGTTTTTGACTAATCAAGGATTGTGGTTTTCATACTCTTTGGTTCTTTCGGCAAAGTCACATAGGTATAAACGCTTCGCAGACAATTGTATGCTACCATTGGTTGCTATTCCAATGAAGAATCGAGAGATTTCTTGTCACATTTTTCCCATGGATGAATTTCAGAGTTTAGTTTGCTCCTTTAGCCCAAATCTAACCCCAGAATTACGAGTGCAGTAATGATTAACGCCTCCCCCCCCCCCCCCCCCCCCCCACGACGTCGCTTTGCTAATCACGTCACTACGTGATGAACACCACCACCACCACGACCAGATTTGCGTCACCACGACCCCACACTCGCGTCGCTGACAGCATCATCGTCCTCATCCTTCCTTCCCCGTTACGCGTCGTCTCTCTAACCCAACCAACCCCTATCATGTAATCCCGGGTATTGCCGTCTTACAATTGGGAGCGGTGGCACAGTGGCTGGTGAATTGCACCCAGAACCAGCGAACCTAACTTTGGATTCCCAGCTACGGCTAACATCAGTGGCAGGTGACATTTAAACCCGCACGGACTGGCGTGGTGAAGTATGGTCCAGCACGGCAGGGGAAAGTCTCGAGAAGTGCCGCATAAGAGGCGCGGTATAAGAAACATTGATGATGATGATGGATTCATCCAGCAGCGGATTGATTTATGGTTACGAGAAGTAATTACAAACGTGGCCGCGAGTGGATGGAAGCCGAAGTGAAGCATTGTCTTAACTGCACGACTCTCAGGGCTCATAATGCATCCCACATGAAAAATGTATTCTAGAAATACAGGAAAATACGTTAACGCACAGCAGACTGTTACACTTTGCATAGTTAATGCACAGCAAAACCTCGAAGCTGCTACACCCTGACAATAGCTGCTCAGAGCACACGGCGGCAGCGGCGGGGATGGTGGTGGTGGACGTCACAAGCAGCATGGAGGGCGAAATGAGATGCTAAATGGAAATCTGATTATTTCCAACCGCGTAGATGCATCCTGAAAGGGGCACAGCAGAAGCATGAGGCTGATGCCACAAAGTCATGAATGTGAATGAGATCCCTGATATCCCTGCCAATTCCAGCCCTAATCTGATCCCTTCTTCTCCACTGAGCACACAGGCTTAGACTTTACATATGTTTATACACTACCGGTTGTCATGCATAGCAATGTACCAGCGGTGTGTCCGCATATACATATACAAACAAATTTGGAGTTGTTTAAAACATAGTTTGTCAAAAAAAACATTTGTAAAAATATATTTATATTTTTGTTGTAAATGTAAAGGTGCAGCTCTGCAATGTATTGCTCACACTACTGCTGCCGGAAGAAGAGCATTGGAGCCACCTCCGGGGCTATTTGGCTTAGTTGTCCACGCTGGCAAGAGATCTTGGTGAACCCATTTATAGTGCTGGGTGGACAGAGGCGGGAGGTTCTAGGTTTGAAGTTTTCGTGACTGCAAGGATCCATACTCTTTGGTTCTTTCGGAAAAGTCACGTAGGGTAGAAATAAAAAAATAAAATTAAAAAAAGAATGAATACAAATTTAGCTATTTTTATTTTTATTCTTTTTTTCACCTACGTGACTTTAGTGAAATAACCAAAGAGTAGAGGCGAGAGGGTTTAAAAAAAAAAAACTTGCACCATCTTTTTTTGTATCTTTTTGTTGATCAGGCCGGGCCATGTCTATCTGATTTTGGAACATACAGATATGGGTCGCCGAAAACATAGCAAAAAATAAACGAAGGAAAAATTGCTCGGATTATATTTTTATTTTATTTAACTCACGATATAAAATGTAACTTGGACATGTCCAAGCGTTTTCACACTTTTGTTAGGTAGGCTCGACATAGTCACAAACCGCACCTCTCCATAACAAAGACTCAGTCTTTTGTTATGCAGTCTATTCTTAGTCTTAAGCCTCACCTTACCATATTAACAAAAAGTGTACCGTACTTGGCCCTTCCCCTCTTCAACCATTATATATACGGAGTGGTATTTCTTGTGATCTCTCATTTACTTGATACAGCTGTCGTGGCTGTGACGGTTCCACCTGAAGACGGAAGCTTGTGTTGCCTCCGAAACGTCGTGATTTTTATTTTTACTTTTATAAATTTTTTACCTACGTGACTTTACCGAAAAAACCTAAAAATATGTCCAAGCGTGTTTACCAAAATTGTTCAGTTGGCGATTTCAAACATGAGCAACCAAATTTTGCATCTGCACCAGGCATGCAATTAAACTGATTTTAATGACATTGTCTGCGAGACGACGCTTGTGAAATTTCACGACTCGGCACCCTGATATTTCTCGCGACGCCCGTCGAACTCTTGCCGACACCTCCACTCCTCGTCCCGCCGAAGCGACATTTTATCCGTTGGCATTCCTAATCCCATAGCCCCCGTGACTTGTACAGGGAGACACGGCAATGTGAGGGCAGAGCTAATTCCTTGTGACGGAATAAGGCTCTAAATATTGAAACGCGAAGTCATTCTTGCCAGCGCCTTCGTCAAACGGGTTCTCCCTTGAGGATTAAAATGAGATTAACCGCCCCAAAACACACACAAAAAAAGCTTCGCGATTTGAGCGGGCCGGCTGGCAGGGCACCCGGGGTCAGGGTTGACGGAACACTTTTGTGCGCCAGTTTTCATATGCGGGAGAGAAATGAATCTCAAATTCGTAATGAGCCTAAGGAGGCCTGTGAGAAGACACCGTGACGTTTAATTTATTTAGGTTATTTGGCGACTGTAAATGTCCACGTGATAATCCACTTTGTGGGCTATCATTTGTGGCCAGGTTGTTTCTGAAAAATAGCTAATAGCTCAGTGGGCCTTAGCTGGTAAATAATGTTTATCTTGTATTATTGAATTGCTTATCTCTCCTATACTTTGCATACCTATTGTGCTTTTGTGTTGTTTGTTGTTGTAACTGTCTGACGCGCCCCGACTAGACGCGTGTGATTAAACCAGTGGGGTCGGCGGTCTCGGCCCTCCTTAGCACAAACAAACTCCCATCACATTAAATGTGGATATGCAACATAATTGCAGGGAATAATTCCAGATATGAGAATGTTAACATTGGTTTCACTGCCAGCTGGAGCAAGGTTGTGTGGGAAGTCTTCCCTCCTTCCCCCTGGTACGAATATAAAAAAGGTCAGTTGAAGTGATTTTGGAAGAAGTTTTTTTTCCTTAACACACGAAGTTGCCTCACTGCTTTGGACGCTCTGTTTCATTGCATGCCACTGGTAGCAACCGTCATCATCATCCGCAGCCATTGTCTATCCACTGCTAGATAAAGGCCCTCCCGTGCTGTCACCATCCCTCATTGTCCTACAACGGAACAGATCAACAACTCATTATTGCACCCATAATAGAGGTGTTTTTTGGGTTAGATCGCGTAAATCTATAAATGTGTCGTTAAACCCGCCACCACCCGACACAGCCAACTAGTAAGGGTTGTCACGTGAACAGAACGTGGCCAATTCGTCACTAGCACAGCACTAACCGGTGTGTTGGAGAGCCAAGCCACAACATTTACAATCTGAGCACGACGTTTCGCCAGTAATTACAACGAGCTTCCTCTAGTATGGATGATATTGGTCGCGAAAGCCGACATGTTAATCATTCCTGCACGTGAGCCGATCGCCCCTCACTCCCTTCTCACACAGTGGTTGTCATCCCAGGTCACCTTCTCTCATTTAGTTTTCCGTTCCATCACGGGTCTCGTCAACCAGGCTTCGTCCCTTTTAGCAACGAACGTTTCTTGCCAAAGCGCCCACTTACTTTTTTTTATTATTCATTCATCCAGGCATACGGTGGAAAAGTAGGTAATCACTTTCGTGGACAACGGACCGATTGGTATTAATGAGTCGTAAACCTTTTGGCACTCCACCACTATCCCTCCTGTCAGGGTTTCCTGGCCTGGTTGGGAAGTTGGGGGACTGCAGCCTGGGATGTCGAGATCTACTGGACTAAACTCTTTGTTGTGATAAAAAAACAATTGTTGTGGTGCCATTTCTTAATTTGTTATCTTTTGACTTGGTTGGTGTGCATGTGTGTTGGGCTTCTTTCGCACCGGACGTAGCCAACCACGTATATGGGATTTTGTCCTTGTATATAATTAATCTGCAGCGTTTATGGATGCTGTTGGCATGAATGATGCTATATAATATGAAAGTATTATTATAACTTTTTTTAGCAATGTTTCTGATTTACATTCATTCCCTGATGCAAGTGTTTGTCTGTCTGTCTCTCGGCTTAAATCCTCTCAGCGTGCATCTCTCCGTGAAACATTTTCAGCCTTTGTTCCATTTTGACTGTCAGCATCCCCCTTTCTGATCCGTGTCGTAGCAGGCAGGCAACATGCACCGATTGAAAACTTTCTTCTTCGATATTTGCCTCATTATTTAAGATTTGCATATCTTCCTGTCGTTTCCAGCTGTATCGCCCCCCCCCCCCACCCCCCAACAACGATTTTATATTGTTGATAAAAAAACGTGTTGTTAATCACTTTTATTTTATTCGTATTTATTTTGAGATCAACTGGGCAGCCTATTTTTAGATGAAGCTCCGCGGAAAGTTCCCCCTAATTTATTTTCAGCAAATAAGCGATGGCTAATACTCCATTTACCTGATTTTTGCCTTGATTTTCTCCAATCGAATTTTTGTGGAAACATATCTTCATAACGTCACGAGTGGGCTTCGTGAGAGCATAACTCCTCGCTCGGCTCCTAATCGTGTTGGTATTTTAATCTTGATTTGAAGCTTTCGTGACTGCAGGAATCCATACTCTTTGGTTCTTTCGGTAAAGTCACGTAGGTAGAAATAAAATAAAACAAATCACGACGTTTCGATCGCAACACAAGCAATCTTCATCAGGTGGTTGGTTGTATTTTGTTGCTCCATCATTGCACGGTCATTCCTTCTTTGTAAATCGTAAAAAAAAAATTACACGCGAATTTATATTTTTAATCAAGGCTTCGGTTTTGTGTGAGCTTGGATGACCCCATTAAGTTTCCGTCAAATCAAATGCCTTATCCTAATATAGGTAGAACAATTGTATTAAATTGTGCATAAGATAGATCAAATTTGAAAAGCGCTATAAATGACACAACTTGTGCAAAGGTATATTAAAATAATTGTTGATTACAAAACAAATGGTTCTAAAAGTACACACGGACGAGAGTGTCCTTAATATTACACTCATTAACACGTCCGATGACTATTCACCACGAAAGACGCAAGTATATGCAATACAGTATTACGAAGGAGAATTGTATGAATATAAATGCAGAGTGCGGTTTGGGCATTTGTTGGGTATCTTTATGGAATAGCAGCTGCATTTAAATGGGCAGTTTTACTGTTAAAATACCGTGAAATGGGCAGGCGAGAAATTTAAATGGCATGTAAATTACTCTTTTTCTCAAGCATTTGGGTTGTAATAAGACTCAATATTATTATTTTATTTCCGGAGCAAATTTGTTCTTTGCATAGATATAAATAGATCTTTACACAAATTTACATTAGTTACAAAGCCTCAAGTTTGATTAGTCTTCGTTGATGCCTTTAAACTAAAGCCCACAAAAGAGTGGATGTACAAAACCTTACACTCGACCGTCAAAGTCAAAAGTAATTTCTACTCCAATGAACGTTGGGCAATGGCTCATTTCCAGTTTACAGCCCCTAGCCATCGGAGTTGAAAATTCCACATTTCAATGTTGGGGGGGGGGGGGGGGTATGACCAAATCTCCCAAGAATTCACCCAATCTCGGGAGATCTCAGCAGCTAATAACAGCTAAGAGCTTGGACGGTGCTTGGATGGGTGACCACCGTACACACTAAAGCAGGTAGTTTGAGGCTGCTTTGGAGCCGTGCCTTGAGCAGCATGTGACGGTGTGGTACATCTCTGACGTGCTGCAACAATGTCCCCACGTTGTATGCTGCCCCCGTTGTCACCAACACCACGCTGAGCCCCCTGCGCGGTGAAGTTACGGTCAACCAACTTCCGCGACCTTGCACAGATTGGGGGGTCACTCATCCATCGACACGCGGTGGAGGTGAGTTCATCCAGAGCACCTTGCAACTTCACCATCCCATAAAGGTGGTCCTCATTTTATCGAACCCCTCCCCCCCCCCCCAGAGGGAATGTATGTCATGTTGAACTTCTTTTGCACCGTCCGTAGCCAATTGTGCTAATCGGATGGTGCGGGGAAGGACAAAAAACTAAACACAAAAGCGATTATAAAGAAATGAGATTGAACAAAAATTAACGTGGGTCGGGATTTGAACTCGCAAACCTTCCGACTGTGAGTCACTCACCCCACCCTAAGCACTGCACCCACCACCCCTGGCCAAATGTCACGTGCCGGCTCTCTGGTGATTTTAATCAGCGAGGGCGCACAGCTGGAACAAACAATCCCCTTTACAGCAGCGCTCCCCCAACGCATTGAGAATTAGTCAAATGTAAGGATAATGTCAGAGAGACGAAATGTCAATGAGATGACGGGGGCTGTCCCAATTTGGAGGCTCGGAAGGCTTGAAGGCAGCAATCGGGAGGCTGAGAGCGCAATGTTGACATGATTAGTAATGTTGACATCGGGGCCAATGACGAGGGGGGTGTCAGGACACGTCAGCGGCACCAGGGCCAAGTGCCAGGGCAAAAGGGCATTGCGTCGGAGCGTGAAGACTCTGGCTCAAGCTCAATAGACCACCCGAGTCAATCTCACGCAAGAGACGGATGTTCAGAAGATATAGCAAAGGGAGCAGGAGGAAGGATAATAAGTAATGTTTTAAAAAAAACTTGATTAAAAACACGCTTTAATGAAATGTGCCGTACTGGTAATGGAAGAACTCCACGACTCCAGGAAGTGGCCCCGAAGCTTGCCGTAACGTAAGGGCCCGTGGTCAATTACAGCCAACGTCAGTTGACCGTAGACAATTAGACCCCAGCCGAAACATAACATGAAAAAGATTGTTTCCAAAAAATGTTTTATGATATAATATAGTATTGTCATCAGTATGACATAAGTATACCAAGTTTGCAGTCGATACCACATTGGGAAGTGGATTAAAATTGAGTTACAAGATTTGAGGATACAACAAGGACAACAACAAAAACAACAACAACAACAGACAGAGTGAGTTAAATAAAAGCGTGTAAAAAATAAACTCCTTACCTCAACACGTAACCCCCCCCTCCCCCCCACCACAGCCACAAATAAAGGAGCAGCCCTGCAATTTCTTACTCGTGCCACTGCTGGCAGAAAGAGCTAAAACTAGAAGCACCATGCGAGCCCATCCGGATGTATTGAACTTCTTTCGCACCGTACGTAGCCAACCGTGCTAATCGGAGATGCGGAAGAGGGATATATTGGCCTCCTCTTCCAAGCTGGGCAGAAGTCTTGGTAAGAGGAGGGAGTATACACCCTGCCGATCATCTTGAACCGATTTGCAGTGAGTTGTTTTTTAAGAAACGTGCTCATTGTTTCAACCGCCAGGACCCGGGAGATCGAACCAGTGACCTCTAGATTTCAAGTCTGGTCTGTCATCAACCTTCACACCACAGCAACACCCCCGCTCGCCCAGTAACTACCGGTGGGAGTTCGCAGCATTCACCAAGAGGGGATTTGTCTAATTTAAGTGGGGCAGCCGTGGTACGTTGGTTCAGCCAACTGCCCTATGAATGTACCACGAAGCTGACCAACCCGAGTTTGATTCCCGCCTGATGTGAAACGAGCAGTGAATGATCTATGTGCCAACTGTGGGCCTCTCCCTTCACAAAAACCCCTTCGCTCACCGGCTTCGGTTGAACGTGGTGAAACAGCATTCGGCCATCGGAGGGCTTGTTTCCGTGGTTTCGTACATACCGTGTATTTCCACAGTTCTTTTTTTTTTGGAGAGGCTTTCATCCAGCAGTGGATTGAGATAAGACTGTGGCATTTATTATTGTTGTAAAATTACCATGTAATCATTGGTCGTTCATTTTCACCTCTTTTTTTTTATTCCCAGAAAATGTATCTTTCATAACGGCGAATGGGGGAATCGTTTTTGCGTTAATTTCCAAATGAATGCAATTATGCAAAAAGGACACCAGCTCATGATTATGTTTTTAATAATGAAACAATGCATTAACAGCCTCCGTTTCTCACTTATTGCGCATCTACACATCACAAACACACACAGCTTAGACTCCCGAAGGAAACTCATTTCCTTCACCAATAACGATAGCGAATAAGAAACATCGCCTTCTATTTGCTTTGGGGATTTCGGTCACGTGTCAATCACGATGAAATCCCATCGGTGCATATTTGTTCAACATTAACGGAAGCTCATTAGCATTTGCGGTGGGGGCGGGGGGAGTGCAGGCAAGCACACTTTGCACAATGGTAGGGTTGGTCCTTCAGCACGTAGTCCACGCTACTATAAGACAATATTTATGAATATAAGACAATATTTATGGGTCTCTTCTGGGTTTCTCCGAAAACAGCGGTGTTCACGATGAATTATACAGCGAAAAAAACACAAACCCAATGCCCCGTGGCCAAAAAGGCTAATCCGAGCAGAAGCTTTGCAATGCATTTCCTCTCTTCTCTTCTGCAACATCCAGCTCACTAATTACCCTTTTAAATTTCCCGTAGGCCCTGACATATACGTATACAAAATCACATCAGTCCGCAAGCGTCAGCGCAGAGCCAGAGCTGCCCCCACTGGGCCAGCCTTGTACTCTTCCGATATTCCATATGTCACCCGCGGCTGCCCACGGGCAGAGGCCTTGCAAACACCAAGGAGATTCACGATTGTAGCGAGGTGCGAGATAGTAATTAAGCAACCCATCAATTCTGCCCTATCGAATAATACGTGTGGACCGGTGGCGCATTGCTCAGCGTACTGCGCCATGAACCCAGCAATCCGAATCCGATTACCGGACATGGCTAATGTTATTTGCGAGCGATATCAAACAATACGTGTGGACCGGTGGCGCAGTGCTGAACGTACTGCACCATGAACCCAGCAATCCGAGTCCAATAATTAATGTCATTTGCCAGTGATATCTGAAGCGGCTCTAGGTCCACCCCCACCGCCTTCACCAACTCACGCTGACCAGCGCAAACAACGCTAACGCAACGGCTTTGACCGACACGAGGTGGCGAGGCACCCATTCAGCGGCGGATCGACAAAGAGGATGTAAACGTATTATTGAGCAACGCGAGTGTAGTGTATAGTGTAGTGTATAGTGTAATGTATAGTGTAGTGTATAGTGTTGTGTATAGTGTAGTGTATAGTGTAGTGTATAGTGTAGTGTATAGTATAATGTATAGTGTAGTGTATAGTGTTGTGTATAGTGTAGTGTATAGTGTAGTGTATAGTGTAGCGTAATAGCGCCGGCTGGTGGACAACAGCGGCAGCTGTGGTGGACAGACAGCGCACACGCCGGTGAGCGCGTGCATGGTGTGTGGGCAAAGCAGAGGAACTGGCGTAAGGGTCACGGAAGACCCCGTCTGGAGGTCCCTGGACCTTGCTGGCGGGTTCGCGAAGAGAGGCGCGGTCAGGGCGGAGCCAGGCCGCGCTGGGAGCATAAACGGAGCCGAGAGCCGGGGGGCTCGGGGCTGCCGGTTCTGGGAGTGGACTCGTTTCGTCGTCGCTGTCGTCTCGTCGCCGTCGTCGCTGCCGTCTCTGCTATCTCAGTCAGCGCCGTCAGTGTTAGACGGCCAGTGTTGTGTACAGGCTAGGCTGAGCTGCTGTGGAGAGTGTGTGGACGAGACCGTAGATAGTGTTGATTAAAGAAGGTGCCTCCTACGAACTCTGTCTCCGAATCATTGACACTGCACATGGACCAGTTACGGCCTTCGAAATTCCATTTGTATTTTTATAAAGTGTACCACTGCTGTGTACGGCATGTGGCATTTGATCTTGGTAAACGCAACCACAAATGTTCAGCGTTTTTAATCTTGTGGTTGTTTAGACAAAAAAGAGATTTCCTGAAGGTCACTTATACAACAGTTTTGGTCAAGATTGTAGTTTACCAAAATATGGGCTCAAACTGGCCTGTCAATATAGTTATTTATATAAACCCAGTAAATGTAGGGCATGCGTGGTCAAGTAAAGACTTATTAGATTGTGAAAGTAACTATGTAAATAGATCTTTATTTTTTGTTGCATTGCAGAATCTAAAATGTGTCACGATATTTTTTGTTGCATTGCAGAATCTAAAATGTGTCACGATACTTCACAGTATCAATCGCGTGAAAGTGAACAATTCTATTTGCATTAATTCCAACATTGAAATACCTCGAGATTACTCTGGATTGATTGCCGAACGCGATAGATAAAAAATATATAATTGCATTACCTGGAAATGTTTGGACATCTGTGCAGAAATGGCTGAGATCTGAGCGCAAATTTGTTTTAAAAATTTATAATCTTTTTTCATTAATAAACAAAGAGCAGAGTTCCTCGGTGGTCGCAGAGATGTATTTTTTCTCTCCTTTGTATTTACATCTGCAGCATCCGTGATTGATATCTCCGCCAATAAGATGCGACAGTTGTGATGCTACCTGGGATTAAATAGGAATGTAAGCAAAGTGTTTATTATTTTGACAGATTGAGCGATAATTTATCGTGACTATGTCCCAAGAGCCGAAACCAAATTAACCACCCACAATGAGAAATATTTGCCCTTTATCATTTAAATAATGTTTTTTTATATATATTGAATCGCGTACTATTGGACTGCATACAGGATGCTGTAACGTAGAAAGAAATTGTAAACAATTATTGATTTGCAATAATTTAATGAAATATTAATGTTAGATTTCGAGAATGACTGATTACCCGAATAAATGACCGTACTCTAAATGAATGAAATGCATGTATGTAGAACTTCTTTCGCACTGTACGTACCCAACCGTGCTAATCGGAGGTGCGGGGGAAGGATGACAAACTCAACACAAATAGCAGTTCTATAAGAGATAAGCTTTCTAACTAGATTCACATACATACATGAAGCACAAGCCCATATTCTCCATTACATCAAACATTTCCTAAAACACCATAATAACCTCTTCTCTTTTTGTAAGTTAAGCAGCACCCACCTTGTTTTCCTATTGTATATTAAATATTATGGTTGATTGAGCAAGACTCACAAGAATATTATTAATTTTAAAGTGCCTTCAGATGCTGCTGCATTTCGACGCTTTACAAGTCCCGAATTGTCTTTTTTTATTGTAAAAAAACAACAAGAAAGGTTTCATAACATTTACATGAAAAAAATTACATTGAGAGGATTGTGGGTTATAATGTTACCCAGCTCTCCCTTCTAACACACTCCTGTGGAGGGAGCTGGTAAGAACGTTGGGTTGCCAGGTCAATGGCCAGGGTCAACGGCGGCGTGGTGTATTCCGCAAATATGGCCGACTGTGAGGGCGGGCACAAGCCGGCGTGAGTAGGTTAAACGTTGAGTTTTATAAGGGCACCACGGGGTGACCAGCCCCTCCCCACCCAGCCCCACCCCTCTCACCCCCACCCAGCCCCTCCCCACCCTCCCCACCCAGCCCCTCCCCACCCTCCCCTCCCCACCCAGCCCCTCCCCACCCTCCCCTCCCCAACTAGCCCCTCCCTCCCCACCCAGCCCCTCCCCACTCTCCCCACCCAGCCCCTCCCCTCCCCAACCTCCCCTCCCCACCCAGCCCCACCCCTCCCAATTTTTGGATACGCGACGGACGGACGGACACAATAATCCCCTGTGGGCTGGTGGAACCAGGTGGTTCCTACCAGTAACAGAGACTCTTGGGCCAGTGTTCTGAGTCACGGCTAGGCACAGGCGCGAGCCGTGAAGTGGCTTTCAATGACGCGTGAGTGACTCAGCCCTGGCTTGGCCCAAGCTCAGCTCGTGGAAATCCTAAAACATTGCTGGAACCAAAAGGGGGGCAGCTCACTTCCTGAGCCGAGCTGTGACTAAAGTATTACGGGCTTAAGAGTCTCCAATCTCAAGGAAGAGCTGGTTAACATTGCAATCCACTTAATAATAATAATGTCATGTATAACGCGCCAGATTTTACAGACAAGTCAACAAACTCAGAAGCGTGGAGCAAAGCCAAGGGCCTTGAGATCTTTCTTAAAAGTCAGAGTGCATTTGATGCTGCGGATGTGTAAAGGGATAGAGAGATCCACACCGAGGGGGCTGTCACAGTCCGCGACCTTGGTGTCCGAAGCAGATTTTGAGTGACGGTGCTGGATAGGGTTCTAAATGACTTGGTGGTAAATAAAAACAAGCACTCACCACCACTACTACTTTAATGCAAATTGCATTGTATTTCTGATTAATCATCGTCAGCATAAGCCATGATCTATCCACTGATGGATGAAGGCTTTCATTGCTTTATTGAGTGTGAGCCTCAGACCTTCAGGGTGTTCTGCATTAAGGACACCCCAACCTAAGTTGGAATCCTAGCCACAACTAACATCAGCGGTGAATGCTCTCCGAATTGGTCCCAAGCCCCCCTTTCACCAAAACGCACACACTGACCAGCGCGGAAAATTGACGGTTAAACAATCCCCATGACAGCATCGCTGTAAGGAGGCCTTCATACAACAGTGGACTGAATAAGTAAACCCGTAAAAACTAAGTTTTTCACTCTAAATCCTTTATATGCGTGGCGGCTTGTGTCCTCTCGTCCTCTGGCTTGAGATGGCTGCCACCTATGGGTCAGATGATTGTCTGCAGTATTAAACAATTGGTAATTAAATATAATATTTTTGTCCTATAAAGTGTAACATTTTGGAAAAAAATTTCCATGAACATTAATTGTCACGCACAACGAGTCTGTGTGGAAAATGTCAACTCGATTGGATCACGGGAAGTGGGTTAAAAAACGACCGAAAGATTTGCACGGTCGTAAGCAAGCAAGCAAGCACGCAAGCAAGCAAGCGAACTTAATATAAAGGATTTAAAAAGGGCATTACTGGTCGTGACTCCTTAACCCAGACCACCTTTACTAAAGAGACTTTAAATTCCAACGCGTTCTCGCCTGGTGACATAGACATATCAATCAAGGTACGTGATGCATCCAAGAGGATGTCAACCGAACAGATGCAGATATGAAATCAGTCATCTGTGCAGGATATACGTGGATTACACTGGTCAACAAAAAAAAAAACCATTTTTTTATGGCCTGGATTTTTTGCAACTGTTTACGACTAATTTCAGGGTGCTGAATCTAAATCTGTTCTCAGATTTGCTTTATCATATCTCATTTTTATGCTATCGGCATACCCCATTTTCATTGATTTTACCCGAAATTAACTCTGTCACTTATGATTGCAAGTTGTTGCGAGTCAGTGACTGCTTTAGTGTTAAAATATGGTGCTGTATTTTTAGGATAGTGTGTTTATAATATAATTTTATGTAGATATCCACATTTATTTAATATCTTTCTTCTGCAGTTTTTATTGAAAATGCTATTTTTTGATATCTCAAAAACCTGATGTGATAGACAAAAACTGATGCCAAATTTGGAATCAGCACCCTGAAATTAAACCGTTGGAATACCTTATGCCAGAAAAAGTGTGTTGACCAGTGTTATTGTGTCGTCGGAGATGACTGCAACATGGGGAGACTTTCATCCAGCAGTGGATTTACCATTGATGATGATGATTACGAAAAAAACTCGATGTGTGTGGAGTGGTGTCCGAGTAGTGAGTGTATTTCACCACAATCACGGAGACCTGACTTCAAGTCCTGGCCATACACACCACCACTGGCATTAATGATGAGTACATCATCGATGATGATGATGATGGGAACATCATACTCAATGGGGAGACAAAGGTGGCTGAGTGTGGTGCTTGCTAAACTTCCGAATGTGTTAGCGAGCGTCTCATTAAAGGGGGGACGCTCGCTATAACAGCACATGCACTGACAAAATGTACAAGACTAAAAGGGGACTCTCTGTGATTGCGGCACGTACGAGCGTGTGTACGTTGAGTGTTTTGTGCAGGACGGGAGCGGCGGTGCGCGCGCCACGTATATGCAGGTCTGGCGAATTCAGGTATTCATGGGAAAATATGCACCTCATTGTTTTTTGGTGTGTGGGATTGCAGAACGATGTGCGTAAATCACGAACTGTGCAGTTACGGTTATTGGAGGAGAAGTCCTGTGACCAGCTGGTTTATTATGACAGGCAGGTTTGGTGGGGTTCGGGGTGGAGTTAAATTGATGTGGAAATGCAACGCAATCAGGCGGTCCCCAAATCTCTGAACCACGTCTTGCGAAGGGAAGCGTCTACAAGGTGACTCGCAAATTCGGGATAAATATTTCGCGGTGCCTGCGCCCAAAGCGGCATGTGATCTAAGCAGGAAAGAGGCCACTGAGACTCCGTCCCACCCCACTAATTACAAGAGCAAAGCTTCAGTCGCAATGCCTAATTGTGATAAATTGTGTTTTTTGTGTGGTGGGTGAGGATTGCGCGAACTTTTTTCCTACATGGCACAACAAAATTTATGCAAACTACAAATTGAACTGCCCTCAATGCGCCTTGGTTACGTTGGGGGACTGCTGTGACAGATAGAGACATTGGAATCCAAGCAGACTTTCGGTGCGGTCATTTCACAAATAAAGAATTCGTATTTTTTAAGCTCCTCGGCCAATTTGCTTCCAGATCAATATTACCAAGGAACATTGGTTTAAACAAGCAGTTTTCGACAAATGAGTTTGTATATAACCTACACGACTGCTATGAAATTCTATATTTTATAAAAATCATCACAATTATGGGGGGAAGGAGTGAGGAGTTTCTTTAACTCCTAAGATCATATTTAACATGTTTTTTATTTCACGAGGGTTAAAATAATTATCATTATTCTCTGGCAGCATTCTAACATTTCCCGTATTTATAAACATCGTTTTCGTCTCAAACGTCACCTGTCGTCTCAAGCGCCGACGCTCCACCTGGGCGCAGGGAAAAATGTACGCGCAGGCAGGCAGGCAGGAGGCTTCAGGAAACTTCTTCACCATTACGCTGCTTAGAATGTAGAGTTTGATCAGGGTCATTGCTTTGACCCGTCCTGGCCAAAAAAAAGTTTAACTTTGGAATTTTCTTCAGGTGCCGCGTGCGGCGGTCCCTGGTGACCTCCAAATGTCATGAGCGCAGCGAGCCCAAAGCACGGCTTGTTAAGGTGCCGGCGAGAATCGTTCAGGCGTCGAACGGTTTATTGATCGCAATCCTTCATTTAGCTTTAAACGATATATGCATAGAACTGTGTGCCAATCGGTTGCTATCGTGTATGCAAATTATATGCACACGTTTCATTTGGACTCATTGCACGAGAGGGAACAAATGGCACTGAATAACAGAGGAAGTACAAACAAGATGACAAATATTGGGATTATTGCCCCTGCACATACGGTGATAAAAAAATGCATTCTTACGTACTTCTCACCCTGACATTTGAACCTAAACCCAAACTCCTAAACTCAACCACGAACCCTAATCCTTAATTTTAACCCCTAACATGAAGCTCTAACCCAGACCACACAAACCCAAAGCCCTCCCCACCCCCAACACAATTTCAGCCCTAACCGATAAATCCTAGCCTCAACCAACACACACTTCTAGCCCGCCCTCCCCTTACCCCCAATCTTAACATTAAACACTCACCAACATCCCCTAGCCCTGACAATAAAACAGAATAAGTGGCGTACCTTCATGTCATCAGCTCAAGAAGCATACATTGGAAAGGACCAATTCACAGGCGGGTGGCAACCCAAGGAGGGTCTGTGATTGGACACGTGGTCTATCCTGAGATAAACTATCTACGGGAAAAGTGGGAACAGAGCCTCGGGTTTTCACCGGGGACTGGGGTATAGGTGCCGTCCATAAATGACGTCACGCGATTTTGGACGATTTTTGACCCCCCCCCCTCTCGTCACACGGCGTCACAAAAAGTCAAAGCCCACTCAAATATGACGTCACAAAGCTCTGCCCCCCCCCCCCCCCCCCAAAAAATATATAAAACATGCTTCAATCGCTTTAAACTATTGTCATTGTAGTGCGTATTTAATGTGGCGCTGCACTCTGATGATGTACGAGAATACAATTATTAAAAAGTCTATTTAATTAAGTAGAACGTGTTGTCTATATTTATATAAAGTTGCGCATTTTAATGTGACGTCACATTTCTCAAACCCCCCCCCCCCCCGTCACACATCGTCACAAATGTCTGACCCCCCCCCCCCCCAGGTGCGTGACGTCATTTATGGACGGCCACTAAGGCGGAAAGGTGAAAAGGTCAGATGCGCGAACGTCGATATGAAATTATAGTTACACCACCGTGCGCGGATACCGCAGTAGGAGAGGGCGGTTAGACGTTTCGGGCGGATATGCGATACACGACACTGAATCGTGAGAATGTGCGAATCTGCGTGCTCATAATGAACCCAATCATCATCAGTGCCGTGCGACAGCCCTTTACGTAGCATTCACACGCAGTGCTCAGACGTGATTTAAAGATAAGGGAAGTAAAGAAAAAGCGTCATTGTTTGTGGGTTTTAATAGTAAAGACGCACACGTGGAAGCGCTTAGCACCGTATGATTAGACAGTCGGCCCGAGTGTGGCAACGGATCGGAAGGAAGCTGCAATTCAAGTAAATAGGTGTAAATTTAGACGGGCAATTAGGTAACGCTGAGTGGCAGAGGAGGAGGAGGTGGCGGAGAGAGAGTTGGCGTTGAGAGGCATGCTGTGTAACACGTCTGGCTGTTGACACTTTATCATATTTCTCCTCCGCCTGACAGCTCACAGCTCGAGCAAAAGCGCAGCTGCGCGGAGTGACCAGGAGTGGGGGGAGATGTTGAGCGCAAATCTTGTTTAAATCTTGTTTGAATCTTGTTTGAATCTTGTTTAAATCTTGTTTAAATCTTGTTAAAATCTTGTTTAAATTTTGTTTAAATCTTGTTAAAATCGTGTTTAAATCTTGTCTAGATCTTGTTAAAATCTTGTCGAAATCTTGTTAAAATCGTGTTTAGATCTTGTTTAAATCTTGTTTAAATCTTGTTTAAATCTTGTCTAAATCTTGTTAAAATCTTGTTAAAATCTTGTTTAAATCTCGTTGAAATCTTGTTTAAATCTTGTTTAAACGCACAGAAGCCACCTGGATCAAGCGCACGCGATGACCTAAACGTGACTGCTTGTAGGAGGATGTGGTGATGGTGGTGGGGGGGGGAAGTGAAGTTTAAAAGTTCCTACGTTGCTGCCCGGGTGGCTCAGAGGTCAGAGTTCAGAGCTGGCACTGCTGAGATCTTGGGTCTGAGTCTGGGAAGAACGCCCGTGGTTAAACGGGGTTTCGAGTCGTAAGAGAGATGATCGGCTTCCGTGCAGCCACTGCGCACGAAAAGAATAAAGCGATATTTTATTTGGTTTGGCCAAATTCCAGCTCCGAGGTTTTAAAATTTAAAAAAACATTGTTTTCACTGTCATACGATGACAATTACTCCGTAGTCCCAGCAGGTGGTAAAGTGCTGCTGCTCAGGGTGGATAGGTCACTTGGAGAGTTCTCAAAAGCAGTTCTGTGTAATCTCCTTCTGCATGCTGTTATATAACACAGGGTCATGCACTGCTCAGGGAGAGTTCTACATGGATTCTTCATCAGGACGCCAAAAGCACAATTGGAATAAAATCAGGTAAAAAAAACCACGAAACAAGGGGCAGTAATATCGACATTACATTACTATTTAGATAACGTTTAAGACATTTTAATGACGCCATTATCCAATGGCCTGCTCATGAAAAATTACATGACGGTATCTCTTTACATTCGTGCAAATTAGTAGCTGGGGCACTTGTATGATAACGTCCCTTAAAGGACATCACCACAGGTCTCCGACTGGAATTGAACCCATAAACTCTGAGCCCTGAGACAACTGGACTAACGCCCCAACGTAATTGAATTTTTACCACCACCGTTACGTTAAAAATATTCAGCTCGTACGCTGCTATTTATTTCCCTTAAGAGATAAGCAACGTACAAGGCAGACATCATTGAAATACAAAGCGGCCCGCTTTGTTTTCTTTCATCTCATTAGCTACTTCCCGTTGATATTTCACAACCCAAACAAAATCGCGACTCGGGTGTGGATGAAACACGGCAATAATCGCAGAGGTTGCGTGACTATTGCTATTGTTGTTAATATTCTTAGGTGTTTTCGGTAAAGTCACGTAGGTAAAAAATTAAAATTAATAAAAGTAAAATAAAAATAAAATAAAAATCACGACGTTTCGGAGGCAACAAGACGGAAGCTTGTGTTGCCTCCGAAACGTCGTGATTTTTATTTTATTTTTATTTTACTTTTATTAAATTTTATTTTTTACTTACGTGACTTTACCGAAAAAACCTAAGAATATGAATCCTTGCAGTCACGAAAGCTTCAAATCTATTGTTGTTAAATCAGGGGGAGAGGGGGAACTTTGCCCGCACGGTATCCTCCACAATTGTGGAATTATCAACACCGAGAGCGGTGATCTGCTGAAGGTGCCGTGGGTTTTAGTTTTACAGTGGGGCCCGCGATCCCATTCGGGTCACGTCCGGGCTCTAGCTGCCGAAAGGACACCACCGGTATTTCCATCCGCTGCTGTGCGGCGATGGGCGAGTGCAATCATTTTTTTGGACAGGAGAAATCCGCACGGGGGGGGGGGTGTCAAAGGGGACAAGGCGATTGGCGAAGCGTTCGGAGGCGAGGCGTGGACGTAAATCCGCGACGCCTCCAACGCATTTTCACACGCAGGCCGTGTAAGTGGCAGGGGAAAATTACCTGTCAGGTCTTATCGATGGGTCTCATTAGGGGCACGCCGACGCGCGCTTTTGCCCAAAGCGCATGAGACCGGGGGGTGGATGCACACGTCCACCCAACGACGGTGCCTTTGCCCATCGTCCTCGACGCGTCACCCACCGTCGCGATTCCTTCGGCTAATGGCCTTAATCTAAGTTGTCTTGTGGTTGTTGTTGTTGTTGTTGTTGTTTGACTTGCATCCCACTGGGATTTTTGCACACAGTGTTGGTGTACGGTGGTTTTTCTGCAATATTTTGCTGTCTTTTATTGGATTTTCTGTTTACTTGTTCATGTTTTTGTTTTCTGTTTGTTGCGGTTGCACCCGATGCAAGAGCCGAATGGCTCACAGGACTTTTAAAAAATAAAAATGAACTTGTTGTTGTTGCCCAGCGCGGCGTTTTTCTTTTGCAAGGCCCCGTGGGACAATGGCGGCCCCTGATGGCCCTTTCGTGCGACGCCCTGACGTGCTGCCACCCACAATCGACGCGATGTGTAAAAAGCCCCTCCACCACCCCCACCATCACAGCTGTCAAACCGCAATGGTGTAAAATGTGTGGCGGGCCTCACACACTGATGTCTCATCGGCGAAAGTGGATCCCCCCTCCTCCTCCCTCTGAAATTTAGCGAAGAACACTGGCCTCAGGGCTTGCTTGGCTGCGGAGCATAAGTGTATGCAACTGCTGTGCGCTCTCTCTTCGTCTCTCAGTCTCTCTGTCTGCTGCTCTCTGTCCGACTCTTCCCTACAACCCTTCCCCATTGGTGTTTACAAGTATGCCATCTCGCAAGAGCCTTCGGCCGCCGATGCAAATGGAATCTGGAGGATGGTTTTGCTTGGCTTAGGAAATATGTTAACCTTCATTGACCACTTTTACTAAAGTGCGATCAGATGCGTGTGTTTTTTTTAATATCTATGTATTGTTTTGTCTCTTCTCCAGCGACATCATCGTACGGCGAGAAAATGCATTGGATCAATTGCTGGGAGGAACGGTAAAAAAAAAAACATGTCGAAGAGCCGGCTGGAATTGAGAAAGAGGGAGAGAGCCCAAGACAGGCAGGCAGCCCACGCTGCCCACTCTCATTCATTTGCAGTTGTCCCCATCGCTGGTGCCCATGGGGGTTTCTGAGCGATCCCATGAAGGCAGAGCACCGGCGAAGCGATCGTTAAATCCATCCGCGGGCCCACGGGCGATTCAATTTGGACTCCCGTGCGCCAAAAACCCTGCCTGCTAGCCCACGCAACACCCCCCCACAGAACACCACCACTCCTCTTCCTGTTTAGAGGTCTCGCTGCTGTGAGCTTGTAACGGGCTGACCACGTTTCAAGACGCCGACCAATTTAGGCTGCCTGCTTAAGGGGCATTGCACATCCCTGGCAGTGCGGAGGAGGTGCTCATGGCGGTCAACACGTGACGCACTATCAAGAAAACAGAAAACGATCGATGGTTAAAAAAAAAGATGTACGGGGATTGATGCGGGTGTTTTAACTGGATTTTGTTGCCGTTGCAAAAGTCCCATATTGCTAAAGCTGATGCTGAAATATGTTTGTTTTTCACGGAGATGTAAAATAACGCATTATCATTGCTTAGTTTCAAGTCAGGAAAGTAGTTCTGAACCCATGGGCTTAACCTTAAACAATGCGAATTGAACGCCGATTAAGATTGGAGAGCGCAATTGCGTTTAAAAGAACTCACAAACATCTTGTTGTGAAAGACCCAACGCAGAATATCCCTGGGTTTGATCTTCCACAAAGTCCATGGTCCACCCTAAACCGCATCCACTGCACAAACCATGGCAGATGTGGATACCTGATGCACAAATGGAACATTTTTAAACTCTCCAGTATGCGAATGTGGTCATCCAGAAGAGATCGCAGAACACGTAACGATGCAATGCTCGATCCACAAATATGAAGGAGACATCACAGCAATACACTGTGCTTCACCTGACGCGGCCGTCTGGCTTGACCGCCTGAGTGTGAAATTGTAGCCGTTGCACTGCATCTACATCAGCCACACGAAAGAATATTACTTTTGCAATCATGTTTATAATTAATAACACCTTATAGACTCGTTAAAAACTAGTACAACTTTGTGGGGAAATCTAACAGCGATTGTCCTCTTCAAGAGATGTCGCTCCCGCCGTAGGAATGGGGAATTTCCATCATTGGTTGTAGACAGGAGGTGAGCACTACCCCAATGCCCATTTGGGAAGGACATCTCTTCGACGATACAATAGTCTGTGTGCTTCTGGTTGGCCGGTTATTTTTAATCAACGCAAAAAAACATTCATTACGTGAGCAAAGTCCAGCACATTTGTACCCATTCTCCATCCAGTGAGTTTGTCGGAGGTGAGGCGAGGTGAAATGCATTATATTGGCAATTGCTCGCCACAGAATTTTAAGCATTTACTCTATGAATGTATTTACTCTTGTCCGTACGGCAATTGTGCATGCACTGGTGCAGATTAATATCTCTTATCTGCCATCTTCCCCACCGCAGCTCACATTTCAATGTCCATTTCATTTCCCCCGTGTGCAGTTCACCTTATTGACCACCCTTGTCACTACCGCAGGGCCCCTGTTTTTTTTTTTAAACAAGGAGTTGGCTGTGGGGTTGTGGGAAAAGACAGTGTGACGAGGGAGGTGGATGGGGGGAGAGGGCAGAGATAATGAAATGATTTCAATCTGTTTTACGAGCAGGCCAGTCTCTCCTTTCAATGAAGTAATATCGGCCGCGTTCCCAATGCATTATAATGGTTTGCAGGGTGAAGGTGAGGACAGTGGGCCGACATGAATACGCGACAGCTCATTATTGCAATAACCTCGGCGTTACCCCCCCCCCTCCCACCCCGCTGCTCCCTCCTCGTGCGGGGAACCACCTCGCCTCCGCACACTCCCGGTTAAAGGTCACCTTGAGCGTCGAATTGGAATGAGACACTTGCTTGAAAACGCTGCAAAATTAATTAGTTCAACTATTTACATTATACGGCGTTCAGTGCATGCCCCCAAAATGAGGCGGGTGAAATGAAAGGTCGTCTTTCTGTCCGGCTGTCTCTGTGTGTGGGCCCCATCGCGTAGAGCGAGTGGCTCGTGTTGGGAAGGTCGCGAGCTCATTGTCGGATCACTCCGGAGTCAATCAATTTGTGAGAGTACTAATTTGTGGTCGGAAGGCGCAGGTGGTTGTCCTGTGGATAGACTCGGCCCTGTCCTGGGAAAGTGGAATTTCCGTTGCCGGCTCGGGGTTGGAAGCTGGAGATGAGCACTGACTGCTCATTTGAGCAGGACATCGCGTCGACTGTTGACACCTGCGACAGATGATGAAGTTGTGAATATGTTAAAGAAAACAAACAATAATATCGAATTTACCTAATTGTTTGTTTTGACTTTTTGATATTCTATAATGAATTCAAACGTAAATAATAATGTACAGCCCTTTGCAAGTCCACTGCCGGATTAAGGCGTCCCCATTGTGTGGTCGTCAATGGAATTGTTTTACCATATTCTTTGGGTCTTTCGGTAAAGTCAAGTAGATAGGTTCAAGGAAAATAACAAAAATTACAAAGAACTGCGACGTTTCGATCGCAACACAAGCCGTCGCTGTTTGCAAGCGGTCGTCATTGCTGATGATCGAAACATCGTAGTTTTTTATTAAATTGTCATTTTCTTTGAACCTATCTACGTGACTTTACCGAAAGACCCTAAGAATGTGAATTCCTGCAGTCACGAAAGCTTTAAGTGAAGATTCACCACACTGGTCAGTGCAGCTTGTTAAAGAGTGAGCCCAGGACCAGTTCATAAATCACTCGCCACTGATGTTATCTGTGGCCAGGAATCGAACTTGAGGTCACTGGGTTCATAGTTAAGTGCATAACAAATATAACAACTCCATGAGTATATACGAACCGTACAATGAGGCGAATTCTTGGGAATACAAATGACTGCTCAGTGTGAATTTGGGCACAATTTTAATATTCCATGCTGAGAACGTTTTAACAAGTGTGTCCTTCAAAAAACGGCACACGTGTCATAGTGACACTGTGTAATACGAATCTACATGACACCACTGAGTGGGTAAAAACGTGATATAATGGGGTGGAGTGGTGGCGCAGTGGTTAGTGCAATGACCGGTGAATTTTGCGACCACAGATTGATGCCTCGCTCTGGCCGATATCGGTGGCGAGAGATATCTTAACTGGTACTGCCCCCCCCCCCGGCTTTACTAACCCCACACCGGCAGGTGGGGTCAAATATGGTTAACCAGCATGGGGGGGCCTTCATCCAGTCTTGGATTCAAACAAGGCAAAAGATTATCATTATTTTCACAAAGGTACATTTTATATTTTTAGCCATCCTTGCTTTGCTATAAACCCACTACTTGTAATAATATCTGTGGTGCAAGATTTTGGAATTCCCTCGCCTTTGTTCACGCAGCTGTATACATGTTCGGAGGGAATGTCACTTACATCGCATCAATAATAATAATTTCAGGATGCATTCGTGATGAATACCAGTTGGCTGTCGTTGACACTGTACAAGAATGACCTTGTGCGTGAGATCGGTCGTGATACGATGGCACTGATCTGGACCCTGGAGGGCTGGGGGTGGCGACGTTGGGAATATTTCTCCACACCCATGGACGAGACAAACGATGATGAATCCACAGGAAGCATCTAGCCTCCAAGGACTGCGGGTCTCCCACTGTTATTGTTATTGCTGTTGTTGTTACCAGCCTGTACATTCCTAACTGCTGGGCAAAGGAACTCTCGTTCATTCTTTTTCGATTTAAAGCTTTCGTGACTGCAGGGATTCATCTTCTTGGTTCTTTCGGTAAAGTCACGTAGAATGGAAATAATAAAATAATTAAAATAAAACATAATAAAATAATTCTCACGACGTTTCGGCCACAACGCAAGCAGCCGTCTTCAGGTGGTCCTCAGGTGGACGGCTGCTTGCGTTGTGGCCGAAACGTCGTGAGAATTATTTTATCATGTTTTATTTGTATTATTTATTATTTCCATTCTACGTGACTTTACCGAACCAAGAAGATGAATCTCGTTCATTCGTTTCTCCCGGTCGTGGTCTCCGAACTCTTTGATTTCATCTCTCGACATCTTCCTCTGTCTGTCTCTGCTTCGTTCGCATTCTCTCGGAATCCACTCCGTGGTCAATTTTGTCTGTTTCTCGTCCGGCGTTTTCGTGACGTGGCCCACTCATTTACCCTCTCCCGTTGAATTGTGGTGTTTTTTTTTTCCTGACAATGTTGTTGTTGTTTATATAAATAAAAAATCCAGGAAGTTATTTCAGGTTGAGAACAACATCAAGTTGGGTTACAAGCTCATATATGGCCAGTAACATCATGACATTGTGGACATTGTGTTAAAAGTACGCTTTCAAATGTTAGACTGGAGTTTCGCTGCATGTAATTATTTGGTCTGGAAGTCATCCTTAAGTGGAGAGGTCATTACTAATAGAAGTCTCGGCAATATGCTAATTTCAATATCCATCTCATTTTTTAACGAAAAATTTAGTCGGATAATTGGCATAACAAAGAGACAAATGATAATATATATATATATTTTATCCTTTTAAGATAATTTTACGTAACGTCGCTCTTTTTATCCAAAGATCACAGCACAGAATCCATTTACCAAGAAATGCACTCTCGTCAGTGCACCTTGTTCTCACGAAGTAGGATCTTAAAATTAAAATATATGAATGATATTGACGGCAATGTTGATATCCCGTAGACACGCAGCGCTTGTAATTGGTGGAATGACTCCGCTGTAAAAATGCGTGTGCCCAATTAAACTACAGTAATTTTAAACCGCTTCTCAGTCAGGATGCTGCAACAGTGGTGTAGCGGCGAGCACACTAGACTTTCTAATTCCGAACGCAACTGTTTAAGACAACGGTGATTAAGTTTCTTTAAAATCCCATCGTCCCTGTCCACATGGCAGGAAACATGGGGGTACCACAGTTAGTTGATTAGCAGGTTGTGTGTCTTCTTGGTTATTTCGGTAAAGTCACGTAGAAGGGAAATAATAAAATAATAAAATAAAACATTATAAAATAATTCTCATGACGTTTCGGCCACAACGCAAGCAGCCGTCCTCAGGTGAAGAACAGGTCTGTCGGAAAGACAGCGTCTGAATGAAACACCACCAGGCTTGGAGCGTATATTTAAGCTGGGTTGGAGGGGGAAGAGCGCCTTGACAAAATAATTTGCATATCAAGAGGAATTTTGCATATTTAGGAGAAATGCAGATATGGGATTAGTCATTACTTGTGGAATGCGTAGGTTGTGTGTCGTTGGGTAAAATGTGGTTACTCTTGACCTCTTCCAAGATACCCTCCGAGAGTGACTCTCTTAAACTTCTGGCAGCGAAGACTTTTGTTCCAGTTGCGGCATTGCCAAGCAATTTCAGGGCTGCACCTTTACCTTCACCGCCTACACAATCTTGCCGCCGCAACATCAATAGCCGCTTTTAAATGTGGTGAAACGTCTCGGCTGCAACCAAAAAAAATTCCAAAGCACCAAAAGGGGCGCAAACAATTAAACCGCAGCGTGCCACGGGCGCCCCTCTCAGTCGGCCAGTTCGTGATACGCGTCCCCCCCCCCTACTCCCCCCTGAGTGAACCAGGCTGGCTGGCCGTCTGAACTCAGCGTGCGACAATTTACGGGAAACCTTTCAATCATCGCGGCTGCTTCGGTTGCTCTGGCGGGCTGCGAGCCGACAGCGCCCCGCACGCGCGCGCGCGTGTCCGCGATGCACGGACACGCGCGCGCGTGGGATGGGGGGTGGGGGTGGTGGTACTGGCAGGTGCGGAACGCTTCCGCCCAATCGAGAGCGCGCTTTGCTGTGGCGTACGAACACAAGATAAGTAATATTTAACAAATATTTTTTTTAAAAACACGCTATATTGAAATGTACCCGACTAGTAATGGAAGAACTCCACGACTCCAGGAAGTGGTCTCGAAGCTTGCAATAACGTAAGAGGCCTTGGTGATTTACAGCCAACGTGAGTTGAGCGTGGACAATTACACCCAAGCCGTAACATAACAAATAAAAAATAATGTTTAAAAATATATTTCTTATTTTTATGATAGAATATAGTATTGTCATCAGTATGACATAAGTATATCAAGTTTGCAGTCGATACCACATTGGAAAGTGGGTTAAAATTGAGTTACAAGATTTGAGGATACGACAACAACAACAACAACAACAACAACAGATAGAGTGAGTTAAATAAAAGCGTGTAATAAAAAAAACCGCGACTCCGGTACAAGATGAGAAGCGTGCGCCAGATGGAGATGCAGATGTAGAATTTGTAAAAAAAAAAAATGTTGACGTTGTCAAAATGGGGAATTAATACGGGAGGTTCTACCCGTGGGCTTTCTTTGTTTTAGCTCGGCTAACTACGGTGCGTGTGTAGCGATATTAAAGCGGAAAGGTACAGCCCTGCAATTTCTGGCAAGGGACAAGGAGACACCTTTGTCGTAGTCTACTTACGGAGCATCTAAAAAAGATATATATATCGAAATTCAAGTAAGGGAAACTACAGCAGCAATAGGAAGGCCAAAAATCAACCAAATACTCACAAAATTGTTCATTTCTGAGTGACAACATATGCCGTAACAGCTTTTAAAATAAGAACGTGTGTAAAATCGGTTGCCTAGAGCGGGTTTCACTTCAAGGAAGACTCAATCCACGTGCCAGATAGCTGTTATTATGTAGCTGCATGCTTATGGGTTATGCGTGTTTTTCTCTCTGGGCTGTCCGATACAACTGCCACATGGGAATTGCTCTCCTCCAGTATCATTACCACCAAAACATATGGTGGAGGAAAAGCCTTCAGAATTATGAAAAACACTTCATCATACAGCTATTGTTTTTATATTGCGGGTGTCTGTTTAATAATTTGGGCATTGTGCTTGCATCCGAGTGACCTGGGTTAGATCGCCGGCCATGGATCACATCGCTGGCAGGTGGTGCCTGCGTGCCGGGCACCCCCGGTAGCGAGACTCCGCTTTAGATGAGAAACTGGTGCTCTGTGTAAATATCAGCACCTATGCCCCCCACTGCCTCTCCCTATTGGGCGTCACGGTGGCGAGATGGTAACTACCTCGCCTGGTTCGATCCCGACCCTGTCGACGCCTCGATATTTGGAGTTTGCGCGTCTCTCTCCCCTGTGGTCGCGTGGATTTTTCTCCGGGTCCTCCGGGTTTTCCCCTACACATTTAGAATCAAAACGCAATTAGAGTATTTGGCTGCTGTACATTTCCACAAGATAAGCCACATCGTCGAGCTATCACTTGTGGTCAGGTCGCTTTTGAAAAAGAGCTACATAGCTGAGTGGATCTTTACCTGGTAAAATACATTTTTTTAAAATGTTTTATAGATTTTAGTCGTGTGGTTAACATAATACAATCATACGATTGCTCAAAGAAACTTGCGTTCATTAACCATTGCCAAATGATGTATGAACCTTGTCTGGTTCCACGCCCCCTCCCCCCCACCTCCACGTCTCCCTGATGTCAACTTAGCCAATAAATAAGCACTCACGAATTAAAACAGATGTTTACGCTCGCGATACGGACATCACATCGTGAACGTTCCGAAGCAACCCAAAATGCAACGTGGTCAGTGTGCATCACTGGGCGGACAAAAGTGTCTGCGGCAAGCAAGCGCGATGCTGACCATCCCATATCACCATCGCGGTATGCGTGCGTGTTGGCTTTTGAAAGCCCTTTTGACAGATGCAGCGCCAGTGATGCTGCTGGATTTACAAAGGACAGGACAGAGCATTGCCTTTTATCTGGGGCTTCAAGGCAATGAGATACGATGCCTCTCTGAATTGACTCACCCGGAGACAATCAATAACGCGCGGGTATAATCGGCAAACGCGCAGTTCCCATTATACCTGCCAGTCAGTGGTCGCTACGTTATTACAGCACAATGACAATCACGGTGATTGCGATTGCTATTTGACTTCAAAACGGCGATCATTTGATAAGCGATCCGCGAGACAGCGACCTGCGGTTTTCATTTCAAAGTAGCGTCGCAAAAGAACGGCAGGAAATTCGACGCGGACTGTCAAGGATTTGTGCGTAGTCCATGTTGAACTTCCTTGGCACCGTGCATTGCCAACCGCGCTGATCGGAGGTGCCAAGGGAAGGACAACAACACTAAAACACAAAAAGCTATTCTAAATGAGTTTTTCAATCTAGAGCAGGGGTTGAGAACGTCCGGCCAGCGGGCCGTACGAGGCCCACGAAATCATTTGGTGTGGCCCTGCCCAAGGCAACCGCAGGCGGGACTCGAAATTCAATAAATCTAGGAGCAAACCTGGAAAAGCAGTTGCGAGTAGCAACATTATCAATAGCCAGCTCACATCGCACGCCTCGCCAAAGAAAAGCAGTTCCAGCCATCACATTATATAACAATCAAATTTTTTAAGTTGATAATTTTGTATGGCCCGCGAATGATGTTATAAATATCCAAATAGCCCTTGGCAGAAAAAAGGTTCCCCACCCTTGATCTCGAGGATGATGTAAAAGCACACAGCTCCAGCGGCTTCCTAATATCGGCAGGAAGAACGTTCCAGACGGCCGGCAGCAGCGCGCATCTGAAGGCGCCACGCGATGCGGTGACCGCCTAATTTCGGACGTACTGATACCCGGTGAATTTAGCGATTAACTCGCAAGTATAATCAATTGAGTATCGCAATTCATGGTCACTGTTCAATAAAAAAAATCCTCGTGTTTTTCTCTACTCCTCTTTTTTGACCGTCTCGTTTTTGTCTTTTTCTGCAATAAGCCTATTCAGTATAGAAAACGCAACATTATAACCCGGACTGTAACTATGAACTCATACCTCAATCCCACCCAATCGTTGGACCATTCGATGTATTTGTAACAATTAAGGGTCATGCAGATTCGGGTCAAGAACTGTTTATTCATTTTAACACGGCGGTGATTGCAAGCTGCCTCTCGTTGCTGCAAATGTTCACATTAACCCATTGACAATGCAACTTGTACAAATGGGAAAACAATTATTATCATTATGATGACTCAATTCGGATGCATGCGTACCGATGCTGGAAAAAAATACGTGCAAATTAACGAATCACCGTACGATTACGTATCATTAATATAAATCGTGAATTGTGCATTTTTACATTCCCAAATAAATACGTGCACTCGTACTGCGAGCTTTGACATCTATTTTAATTGACGAATCCATGCATATGTAGAGGTGTAATTGCGCATGGCTACGAATGTTGAGGTGTGATTATGCATGGCCACGGATGGCCAACAAACACAAGGGGCGGGGTTACGGCCGTACACAAGGGTGGCGCTCGCACCGACGTCCGCATGTGTATCCCCCACGGGCCCCCCCTCGGGGGCGAGTCCTATAAAAGGTGATGAGCTCGAGGGCTCGAGGTCGGGACTCAGCTTTAACCAGAGAAGACGGAAGACCAGCTAGTGTAGGCCCCAGAGCTCCCCTGGCTCGCTGTCCTTATAAGGGCCGACCAGGGCAAGCCGGTGGCGTGGCCCCGAGAGCCCAGACGAAGCTGGTCTGGTGACTCAGGGAGCCGGGATCCCAGCTTAACCAAGCTGGGACAGATAGCCTCCCCTAGTCCCGTAGTGGAGGAATTGGTATAGGTTAGAGGGGTTAGCTGTCGAGAAATCCCTGTAGCCAAGTGACCTGTAATGACTGTGTTGGTGTAATAAATAAGTGTGCCTCCGATCCTGTCGTCAAGCCTCCATATACTTACTACATCTGGTGTCAGAAGTAAAACGTCCAACGATGGACACACGAGGGACGACACGTACCAGGGAGTCGGAGATGGAAGACGCCGCGGCCGAATCACCACCAGAGATGGCCGGGGTCGAATCGGAGCAGCCGGGGCCGAGTACGCCCGCGCCGCTACGACAGGAGGAGAGGGATGCGTCGGCCGAAGGACTCCGGCTGGCCCACTCCCGCCTGGCGGACCTGCTCTACGCCGCGGCCGCCGCGTTGGAGGAGATTACGCGGCTGGGGGCTGGAGGAGCAGCGCGGGTCGACGACGCCAGCCGGCGCGGGGCGACGTTTCCCGCCACCCCGACGCGGCTCGCGGTCAAATTTCCCGCCATCTCTACAGTACGAGCGGTGGGCGGGGCCGGCCCGCGTCACGTGTCTGCTGAGCGCCAAGCACAAGCCGTGACATCATCAACGCCGGCCGGCGCGTCAACATCAGAGCGACCGGCGATGCCATGCTCACGGCCCGCCCACACTGTATCATCGGCGGGGAGCGACGGAGAGCGTTCTGCAGCCACGGACGCCGCCTTACAGCAGCGTTTGCCGCCTCTTAAAGAATTCGTCGGCGCTGACAGAGACTGGGGTGGCTTCAAGAGGCGGTTCATCGCTCATCAAGAGATGGCGAACTGGTCGGACGCCGAGGCTCTACGCGCGCTGCCAGCGATGCTGGACAACGACGCCCTGGCTACTCTCACCTCGGCGCCGAGGGAAAAGCGCGCCACTCTACACCTGGCGTTGCAGCTGCTGTCAGCCGTCTATGGGCCGCCTTCGGACTGCAGGCAGCTGTTCCACGATCGGCATCGGGGCGCCAACGAATCGCCCCTGGCCTTCCGGACGGCTCTCCTGGCCCTGGCGAAGGCTGCTTTTCCACGGATGGACGAGGAAGGAGTGGATGCCATGGTGGCTGAGAAGCTGCTGCTACTCGCTGATGAGCTGGACGTCAACGTCCTGGCTCAAGACGACGCAGAGATGTCGTCCCTGCTGGTCGCGCGCCACATCCACGGGGGCTTGCGGTCCCTTCGTCGAAAGGCGGCAAAGGGGGCGGCCAGCCATGCCATGGCGGCTACCGCCCTCCCATCGGAGGAGGTCTGCGGGGTGGAGCGGCGAGGGGAATGGAGATCGGCGGCACCACAGGCTCGGAATGGACCGAGCCGCCAGGAGCAGCCCAGGACATCGGGGGCGCTCACACGCTGCTACAACTGTGGCCTGCAAGGCCACGTTGCGTCAGGATGCCGGGCTCCCCGTCAGCGCGGGGCGACACCTCGTCAGGACGCCACGCCGTCTCCTCCCAAGCTCCAGCAGAGAGATACGGCGAGTCGCGGCACCTCACACGTTTGGCCCACGCACACATCCGACACACACTCACGCGCTCAACCAAACAGGGCTCCAAATTCCCCGTCCGTCGCGCGCGATTGTTCTATAATGCGGCGAGTGCTCCAACCGGGTCAGTGGTGGGAGCTCGCCCATCGTGTCGTTGCTGCGTCGGCGGGATCATCGGTTGTGGTCGGTCATATTGATGGGGTAGAGGTGCGGATTTTAATTGACACAGGGGCATCGGCGACCATTATATCTGATTTGATTTATAACATCCTTCCCGTTCAAAGTCGTCCCTTGCTCCCTGTTGACGTGCCATGCTATGCTGCAAATCCGCGCCACTATCTGCATTGGAGACATTAAATTATCCGGGCCTGTTTTGGTTTCCTCCTCACTCGCGGTTCCGTGCCTGTTGGGGACGGATTTCTTGGCCAAAATGCCCATCCGTATCCTGATTGACCAGGGGTGCATTGAGCTCCCATCGGGCCGACGCGTTACATTTTTGTCTTCCCCCACCACGGAGCGTCGGGCGTTTGCCACCGTGCAGGCGCTCGTGACAAAAACTGTGCGCGTACCTCCGGGGGCTCAGATGCTCGTCCCTCTTAGGTTGCGTCGGCCGTTTAATGAAGGGGTTGCGGATCGGGGGGTCTTGTTGGGACCATCTCGGGCCGGGGTAAATGGACCCGATTTGCTCGCGGCTCAGACCATGGTGAGAGGGGATGGGGACCCCTTCATTGCAGTCCTTAATGTGGGATCGCGAACGGCCGTGGTTCCTCAAGGGACCGTGCTTGCACACGCAACGCCGGTACCCTATGAGGAACCACTCGTGGGTCAGGTATCCACCGATCCTCCGTCGCGACCGCATTCGGACTGTGACGACGGATGGCTGGATGCGCTTTGCGCGGGTTCAGTGGACCTGTCCGACTCGCAGCGCGCGCAGCTGCGAGTTCTCCTGAGCGAATTTGCTGACGTTTTTAGTCAACACAAATTTGATATTGGTTGTACTAAATTGCTGCGACACCATATTGACACGGGTGACAGCGCGCCAATCCGCCAAAATCCCTTTCGGTTGAGTCCCGCCGAAAAGGATCATGTCAAATCGGCTGTTGATGACATGCTAGCCGCCGATATCATTTCCCCTTCCAACAGCCCGTGGGGCGCGCCGATCGTTTTGGTGAAAAAACACGACGGCTCACTGCGGTTTTGTGTCGACTTTCGGCGTCTGAACAAAATCTCTGTGGCAGATGCGTACCCGCTTCCTCGAATGGATGAGTCGCTCGATGCCTTGGCGGGGGCGCGATTCTTTTCCACCCTCGATTTGCTATCTGGATTCTGGCAGCTTCCTCTGGATGACGAATCAAAACCTAAGACTGCTTTTCGTACACCGCAAGGTCTCTTCCAATTTAACCGCTTGCCGATGGGTTTACATTCTGCGCCGGCAACTTTTCAGCGGTTAATGGAATTGGTCTTGGCAGGTTTGCAATGGGATTCGTGTTTGATTTACTTAGACGATGTCATCGTCTTTAGCAAATCCTTCGAGGAACACCTCCAGAGGTTGCGTGCTGTTTTTCTCAAAATGCGGGCTGCCAATTTGAAATTTAAACCGCAGAAGTGCCATTTACTCCGCGAATCGGTGCGATATTTGGGTCACATTGTTGGGCGCTCGGGGATATCCACTGATCCCGCCAAAACGGAATGCGTCAGCTCCTGGCCGACTCCCACCTCGGTGGGAGAGGTCAGGAGTTTCATTGGGTTCGCGTCGTATTATCGACGATTTGTGGCTGACTTCGCTACAATTGCGAAACCATTGCATGCCTTGACGTCCAAGGGAGTCAGGTTTCATTGGGGGCCGGAGGAGGAGACTGCTTTTCGCGCCCTCCGAAATGCTTTGGTGGGGGCTCCGCCGTTGAATTACCCCGATTTTTCACAACCCTTCTTGCTCGATACTGACGCAAGTAACACGGGCATCGGGGGCGTGCTGTCCCAGCTCATTGGGGGCGTAGAGCATGTGGTGGCTTACGGTAGTCGGGTACTGTCTCCAGCCGAACAGCGGTACTGCGTTACCCGTCGGGAATTATTGGCGATTGTTTATTTCATTCAGCAGTACCGCCCGTATCTGTACGGTCGGCGGTTCACCGTCCGTACAGATCATGCGGCCCTACAGTACGCCCTGCGGGTTCAACAACCATCGGGCCAGTTGTCTCGATGGTTGGAGATCCTCCAAGACTATGACTTTGTCACCACATATCGTAAGGGTGTCCGCCACACGAACGCTGACGCCCTGTCACGATTGCCACCCACTTCGGAGTGCGCGTGCCTGTTGGGTTCGGGGCGTTGTAGACCCCCGAACGTCACCACCGATTCGGTCCTCGTGGCCGCTGCCAATGCACCTTCGGCTTCGGGTCCTATCGAGCAAGAAGGGAGGGATTCGTTGCTGGGGTTGTCGGTCGCGGAATGGGGACGCCTCCAAATGGAGGACACCTCCCTCCTCGCTCTGCGCCGTCGCGTCGGGGGGGCTGGTCAGGGGGTGGCGAACGTTGACTCGTGAGGGTTGTTCCAGGGTCTTTTAATGCACTGGGATGGAAAAACCCGCCGCCAGCGGCTCGTGGTTCCTGCAGCGTTAAGGGGTAAGGTGGTATGGGCTGTTCATGAGCGGCTTCTGCACTTGGGGGTTCACAAGACCTTTGCCACGCTCCAGCTCGATTTCTTCTGGTCGGGCATGGAAAAGGACGTGGGGGATCTCCTGGGGTCATGCACGCAATGCGCGCAAAGGAAGCCACCTGCTAGGGGGTCCAACCCTCCGCTGCAGTCCATTAAGGTTTCCCGGGTTAACGAGCTCGTCGCTCTGGACATACTTGGCCCATTTCCCGCTACGCCCAGGGGCAATAGGTATTTACTAACGGGGGTTGAATACTTCACGAGATGGCCTATGGCCTGGCCCCTGGCGAACCAGTCGGCAGCAGCCATCGCGGAGGCCTTTGTCCAGGGCTATGTCCTCGACAAAGGTGCTCCAGAACGGCTGCTTACTGACCAGGGTAGGAATTTTTCTGGGAAACTCCTACGTGAGGTGTGCGACCTCTTGGGTACGGAGAAGGTTCGGACCTCTCCGTATCACCCACAAACTGACGGGATGGTGGAACGGCTGCATCGGACCATCACGTCCATGCTGTCCCAGCAGGTGTCGATATCCCAGACGGATTGGGACCTCCGTATAGCCGGTGTGTTGCAGGCCTACAGAATGGCTCCCCATGCGGCCACCGGATTTTCCCCTTTCTTTTTAATGTATGGGCGCGAAGTTCACCCCCCTGTGGCGACCCAGCTGAAGCTCTCGGCGCCCCAGGCGAAGTCTAACTTGTCTGAACACGTTAAATTTAACATCGCTAAATTGTCTGAGGCGCGGGAAGCGGCCATGCAAAATTCCGAACTCCGCCAGAAGGCAAACGAGAGGCTTCGGTTGGGGCGGGTGCAGGTGGTCAAATGGAAACCAGGGGACAGGGCGTGGTTGCACTGTCCTCAGGTGCCGCTGGCAACCTCGTCGAAATTGGTACGGCCGTGGCGGGGGCCAGTGGAGGTCGTGCAGGTTTTGCGGCCACAATGTGTTCGCGTCAAATGGGGGAGGCGCCGGTGGTATGTGCACCCCTCAAGGTTAAAACCATTCGTCACGCCGCCCCGTGGTTCACACACACACACGCATGGCCAAACGTGTGAGGGTGTCGCCGACTCCCCGTCGTCGCTGCACTCGCCTAACCTGACGCCAACTGTTCCGTCCCCAGGTGAAACAGGAGTGACGGGCCCACGCCCACCAACCCCTCCCGGAGGGGTCGGGGGTCACTCGGCAGCGACGCCTGACCCTCTTGTACCCGGACCGTCAACAACCGTCACTGAGCGTGCCGGGACGGGCCCTTGTGACGGGCCCGCCGCGAGAACGCGCGCCAAAACGCGCAGACTGTTGTGAGGTCGGCCGTTGGGGGGCCTTGCGGACAATGGGAAAGGTGGCGTCCGGAGTGTATATATATGTTGGTTTTGGGGTGTTATCCGGGGAGGGTGCGTCGGGTTATATTTTTTTTCTCTCTCTCTCTCTCTCTTCCTCTTGTTGTTCTTGTTGAAGTTTTCTTGTTCTTGTTAAAAATTACGCGAGGCACACACACGGGGTTTTTGTGAGGGATGCACCTTTATTCTGATTTTTTTTGCAGCCGGGGACGGCTGCGAGCTGTACAGGGGGGGGTGATGTAGAGGTGTAATTGCGCATGGCTACGAATGTTGAGGTGTGATTATGCATGGCCACGGATGGCCAACAAACACAAGGGGCGGGGTTACGGCCGTACACAAGGGTGGCGCTCGCACCGACGTCCGCATGTGTATCCCCCACGGGCCCCCCCTCGGGGGCGAGTCCTATAAAAGGTGATGAGCTCGAGGGCTCGAGGTCGGGACTCAGCTTTAACCAGAGAAGACGGAAGACCAGCTAGTGTAGGCCCCAGAGCTCCCCTGGCTCGCTGTCCTTATAAGGGCCGACCAGGGCAAGCCGGTGGCGTGTACCCGAGAGCCCAGACGAAGCTGGTCTGGTGACTCAGGGAGCCGGGATCCCAGCTTAACCAAGCTGGGACAGATAGCCTCCCCTAGTCCCGTAGTGGAGGAATTGGTATAGGTTAGAGGGGTTAGCTGTCGAGAAATCCCTGTAGCCAAGTGACCTGTAATGACTGTGTTGGTGTAATAAATAAGTGTGCCTCCGATCCTGTCGTCAAGCCTCCATATACTTACTACACATAGTTGCACGCCGTGTGAGATATAATGGATTGAATTAGCTCCTATAACCTCGTAGTTGTTTCAAAACTTTCCGTATATTTACGCATTTATTTTACGTGATTAGCAAATGTAATGTTTTCATTAGGGGCCGTCCATAAATGACGTCACGCGATTTTGGACGATTTTTAACCCCCCCCCCCCTCGTCACACGGCGTCACAAAAAGTCAGACCCCCCCCTCAAATATGACGTCACAAAGCTCTGCTCCCCCCCCCCCAAACCATTTTTCCATTTTGGAAATAAAACATGCTTCAAATCGCTTTAAACTATTGTCATTTTAGTGCGTATTTAATGTGCCGCTGCACTCTGATGTTGTAGGAGAAAACATTTATTAAAAAGTCTATTTAATTAAGTAGAACGTGTTGTCTATATTTATTTAAAGTTGCGCATTTTGATGTGACGTCACATTTCTCAACCCCCCCCCCCCCCCCCATCGTCACAAATCGTCACAAATGTCTGACCCCCCCCCCCCCCAGGTGCGTGACGTAATTTATGGACGGCCCCTTATTTTGTGTGTGTGTGGGCTCTAACAAAGTATCGAGGCAAGTGCTGTTAGCGAGTGGTACCAATTAAGTCCGGGGGGGTTGGTGCCCAGCACCACGCCCGGCCGCCTTTGTCTCCCCAATGCAGGATAAATATAGATTCTGATTTACCAAACAGTTGATCACCATGCCGGTGTCTCAATGATGGTTTTAAACGAGCAAAGTGGTGGTTGTTGTTGGCTTTACGGTACTGGCCGCAAATGTCCGCTAAAGTGTGGTTGTATGTCCTACGGAGCAGTGTCATGTGACACTCAAACGAACCTCGCCACTCAACAACTCACGTGACCCTCACCGCTCGCAGGTTTTCACGATACAAGAGCAAAACATTGCATGGTTTACATTCCCTCCCCCCACCCCATTGGTACATTTTTTACTTGTTGTACTATTTATAAAAACAATGCTGTGTCACGTGCCGGGGAGATTGTACATGATGGAATGGATAAAGCAGCACCGGAATGAAGATTTGCTAAAATTATTGGGTAAAAGGTTAACCAAAAAAACTAATTGTATTTTTTTGTTCAACCTGGTTCATATCAAGTGCACATCATAAGCATTCAAATGACTCCTCGTGAAGTTAGGAAAGTAGTGGAACGGTCGAGGAGGTGTTCTGCAGATTATCCACGTATTATACAGATGTGCGTAGAAGTAGGATTAGCTGAAATTCTCAATACACCGCAGCGCACGCTTACATTTTAGTAATCTTAACACGTGTGCAATTGGGGTAGAAAATTTATGCCATTTGAATTGGAAAGTTTGGTAGATCACGCTTTTGTTGGGAGCAATATATTCGTTTTGGATGCCCCTCCCGCCCGAAAATATTCCATTTGGCATGATTCAACAACATCGTTGCGGGTACTAACGATAGCGGAGGAAAACAACTGCCTTTTTACGTCCTGCCGAATCATTGCAGCCCCCAAAACCTCACGTGAACCACTTTGCTACACTTAGACGGTTGTCAATGCGTCAGTGTCTCTCCGACACACCCTGCCATTCGCATCACCGACTTGCTGCTTCACTTCCCTCACCACCACTGCCCCTTCCCAATCCAATAAAACTGTGAAATACATGCAGGCGGGAATCTATATGAAAACGCTGTAAGGCACACAAAAACGAAATGCTGGATAAGCCGAGCAATACTCGAGGGTGATAGGGCGCAATTCATAGCAACTTGTAGATAGACTCCCAAGTAAACGTTAAAAAAGGGGCGAAGTTAAATGTAAAAAATTTCGCACGTGCAGCCACAATTGCCTCAAATGAAGACATTTCTGCGAAAAGTGTAATGTCTGCTCTCTCCAGCGAGTACAGCTTGAAGCAATTGCACATCGTGACCACTCGTCACTGATGCCGAGCTAATTGTCTGCCATGAAACGCACCGTACACATTGAAACAGCAGCAGTGTTTAAATATTCAGCTACTTAGTCTCAACAATGCAGTTTTACATTTCGCCTGAACCCTCCGTAATAAAGGGTGTCAAAATATTCAAGCAGTGCGAAACCTATTCTAATTAAGCCGCCATTTTTTTTTGTTCAGGGCCCGGGAAATGTAAATAGACAAAAGGGCCTTCGTGACCAATCGGAACAAAGAAGGCTCGGGTAAAAGTAGAAAAAAAACAATTGAACATCCCCTTTTGAGGCTTGCAGTAAAACTCTGAGAGCAAGGCATGATGAGAAGCCAGTGACAACACCACACCGCTCGCGCGTTCGTTTGTGCGAGCGACAGGGCTAGAGATGATTGGCAGTGGTCGTGGCACTGTGCACGAGTAGAATAAGCATATTTTAAGGGACCCCAGACAGCTCAAGGGCCATGTTTGTTATTCGTGGAGGTGGGGGCATGGGGAGGAAACAGCGACGCACCACTTATCCATTGAGTGCATCTATTCGTTGGCTACGTACGGTGCGAAAGAAGTTCTACGTGCATAATATCTCACTGTCTTTCCGCACTACATCCATCTGACTTCCAAATTTGCCGAATTCTACAATTACCCAACCAATTACTTAATTGCTATCATGCATGTGTGTGCGTTGAACTTCTTCTCCGCGCCGTACTTAGCCCAAGCATGCTCATCGGAGGTGCAGGTGTAGGACAACAAACTAACACACAAAAAGCATTCCTAAATAAATGAGTTTTCAGTTAAGATTTAAAAGGGCATGGCTCCAGTGGCTTCCTAATATCGGAAGAAAGAGCGTTCCAGACGGCCGTCAGAAGCGCATCTGAAAGCGCGCGATGCAGTGACCGTCTTTGTTCGATGGTTAGTGACGAGCCGCCTCCTAATGGCAAGAATAATACTCCAGTTAACGACACATTTATATATTTACGCGATACAACACAAAAAAAAACTGAATTATGGATGATATTTGTCGCGAAAGCCTACTAGGTATTTAACCATACTCCAGTTCACTCTGGCAAATTATACGATGCTATTTAAATTAAGGCGGAAGCTTTTCACGACCAATATTATGATTCATAATTGGTTTATTATTGATTAGGTCATGCACAAGTGTGTATCGTATACCCATCTCCACCCGATATAGCCCATTCATAAATATTGTGAAATTACAATTTACAACAACACCGGTTTTGCTGATGAAGTAGTAATACATTTAGCACATTCGTTTTACGTAACACTTTCATTAATTGGCTGCGTTGGGTGGAGGAGGGTTAATGACAAACAGTTTTACAGGACTTTTGATTTAAAGCTTTCGTGACTGCAGGGATTCATATTCTTGGTTCTTTCGGTTAAAGTCACGTAGAAGGGAAACAATAAAATAATACAAATATAAAACAATAAAATTCTCACGACGTTTCCATTGACTACCGAAAGAACCAAGAATATAGTTTTACAGGACTTTACACAAAAAGAAACCAATTATGAATCATGATACTATCCCCTGGTTGAATAAAAAAAAAGCTGACACATCTATGTCGTCTGCGATTCTGTTATCTATGCATGTCTGCCTCATGTTGACATCTTTCGCATCTCAATGCATTTCTATATCTGACACGGGTCATCTCTGCCTGCCTATTTCTCTCGCCTACATCTCATCTCACGGCCTCTCCGTTGCCTACATCTCGTATGTCTTATCATTAAATCTCTGGTTCTCCACAGACATTCTGTCATCTCACTGGGATTTTATAAATAGAACGATGCAAGAAATATCCACCATCGAACAATCTAGGCGGTTGGAATTGCTAATTGCATAAGGAAGATTTGTCCATTGTCATATGTTCCTGATCTCGACTTTCACACATGAAGCAACTTCATCCCACCGTCCTCCACCCCCCCCCCCCCCCCCATTCGTCTCCCCTCGTTCTATCTTCCCCTCGTCATCTCCCTCTTTCTCTTACTCCTGCCTACTTTGTCCTGTTTCAGAGACTGCAGCTGGAGACCACGACTGCACTGTTATGCGTGTGCGCGTCAGTCATTCGAAAGAACTGTATTTCGCTTATTTTTGTTCATGTATTGTTGTTGAGAATATCAATAAAATAGCAATTGAAATGGTAGCTCAGAAAAAAAATGTCTGCTTAGGTCTCCCAACGCGCCATTACCACCGCTGGACATAGCCATGCACATTGGAGGCCAATTTAGTGATGCATTCCTGCTTGTGCCAGTCAAGCCAAGCCAGCACAGGCTATACAGCTTCCATCGCTCCTGCAGCAACGTAACCTCTCTCTCTCTGTCCCCGGCCACCTGCCCGCGAAGACCAATCTCGTCTCTGGCGGAGAAACCAGCGTTTGTTTGTCTGTGTGTGTCTGTGCTCTTGCGTAGGCAACCATTGCGAGCGGACCTTTAATGGTCCCGAAATCCTGAGCCATGAAAATAAATTTTCATTCCAAATGTTGTTGACATTTAGGTTTATTTGTTCTCACATGGCTGCGGAGTGGACATTTTCATAAATTAGCGAAGCCCACTAGTTACATTTTCAAAATCGTCCTCACAATGTATACGGGTGCCATTTTGAAAGCAGTCGTTATAGTTTTTAGAAACCGGGGCTTGTTTATGAAATGTGTAAATCATGTGACACAACCACGAAACTGAATGCAACAACATCATCCCAGAAGAAACTTTAGAAAAAGTCAGCTTGTCTGAGTACGTACACGCCGTGGTGTTTGAATGAGCAGCTCTCTCTTATCAGAGAAGGTAGGCACTTTTTTTTCTATCTGAAGTACAGTCCTTGCTTGGTTTGACATAAATTAAAGGGAAAAAAACCCCTACAAAGCCACTTCATGATGACGCCAGTGATTCTATCCACAACACATCTGGGTGTGTCTGGATTGCACGCGTGAAATCGCAGAACTGACCCTGTGCTCATGACGGGCAGAAAGTGAACAGCTGTTCGGCACGACAATGAATTAGCAGGGGTGACACTTCGCTGTGCCAACTGAAACAAGTTATCTTAGTCAAGCTCGTCATTAATGCAACTGTGCGGCAAGCCACTGGGGAAATTAGCCCCAAAAAATAAAGATATCCCCATAATGTGACATTGACAACCGTAATATCAATCGAGCTGCTTGGAAATTGCAGCCCGGTGATTCTCAAACTCCTCGGGATGTCATGACGCACAGCGGGTGCAGGTTTACGCGTTCGCCGATAAATCCAGTGCGTCGCATCGTACAACAACGCCTTGATTTGTGACAGAATGAAGATTGATAAACATGGGAAAGTGCAACGTGGTAGGGTTGGGATTTTTTTTTGCGGAGGCGAGGTGTAGTTAATGGGTCATTTCGCCGGTGACCTACCATAAAGCCAATGACAGCAATAGTTTGGTCATTGTTTGGGCCATTATGAAATCTGTGCAATGGCTTTCAAAGACGAGTTCATTATGGGGAGAGCAATGAGTATATTTTAGGCTATTGACCAATATTATCAGATCTCGAAGGCTAAGCAGAATTTTTGAGCCTGGATAATGATTGAAAGGGTGATGGACCGCCATGCACAATTAGGTTTTCCATTCTTCTTCTTCTTTCATATGGCATTATGAAAAGCAACAGATTTATTTTTTTCTTAACGATCATCATAAATGAATGCAAAGGTTCATCATCCGGTCCAATGATGTGGTTGACGCAGTGTGGATTTCACCAATACTGCCAGGATGTGCATGGATGGCGCATTCATTGGTGATGTGCTTGGTGGTTTCGACTTCTCCACAGTCGCAGTCGGGCGATTCTTTGATCTTCAATTTATGGAACGTGTACGAGCATCTGCCACGTTGCTGCTAGAGCAGAGGCACGTATCCAGAACGGCTTCCTGGATTTAGTCCTGGGCAGCGTGGGGGTTCCTTTAGATCTTGACGGAGCAGCAGAGTGAAGTTCTTCATGATCTTGTTGTTGTACTCCCGTGTCGTCGCATCATCGCGTCGGATGTTGGCCGGAGCGATATTCGCCAGCACAAGAAGCCACGGGAGCGGAGTAGACTTTTGGGAACCGCTGATGATACGAAGCGCGTTGTTAATTTCGGCGTCGACGAGGGTGGTGGCGGGTTTTAACGGCACATTTATATATTTACGTGATCTAGCCCCCAAAAAACTCTATTATGGATGATATTGGTCGTGTTAAACTGACAATTAGGGTTGGTTGCATGGCGCTGTGGTGCTACTTGGTGGGCATGAGAGGGTCGTGCCGCAAAATGAATTGTTGTTCTCTACTTTGCTCTCTATGCTACCACGTCTATGCTGCTCCACAACTTCAACAACCTGGGCTGGCCAGCATGGTGAACTATGGTCAGATAACCCCCATGAGCCTTCTCGGCATGGCGAGTTCATGTGCATTTCTACATGTGCAGCCTACTTGCCAGTCCATTGTTGGAGGAGGGCCTCCCCGTGCCGTGCAGACTGAGGATGATTTGGCTATATCGTTCTCATTCATGCTGTCCATTGTGAGCTGCTGACGGCGTGGCGAAGTGCTGAATAATGGACATTTTCGGCACTGCACTCTACTGCCTACCTTGCCCGTTTTTGGCTTTCACCCATCCCAGCTGAGCCTCCGAGGTCTGGCAGAATCGGGTGCGATCTTGGTGATGTGGTCACGAGGCCCTCACCTGACCCAACTGTACAGGGGTGGTCCAGATATCTTATGACCCCCATTTAATTATCTAAAACTTAATTCTTATATATTTTTTATACCAATGGGTCTAAAAACTAAAATAAGTAAGCGAATGAAAAAAAATATTAGTGGTAAATTAATGGCGGGGGGGGGGGGGGGGCACGGTCACAAGACATCTGGACCACCATGTACATGTACGTGGATTTTAAGAAGACCCCATCACTGTTGAGGGGAGGGCACTTGGGCGACTCTCCGAGAGCGACGCTTTGTTTCTCTCGGAGGATCGTTGTGGCTTAGCGGTCACGCGCGAGGCTTTCTCGCAGCGCACGTATTGACCCAGGGGTTGTTTGTATTGTTTATTTATTTTATTGCTTCATTCTGCCCCGAGTGAACGAGAAGCCTCGGGTCCCAGATTAATAAACTAAGTCTTGCAATCGATGCCTCGGCAAACACCTACCTGCTGACAGTTATTATCATTCAAACGATGGAGGGGGTCGATAAATTTCAATTTAGGTTTCAGATCAAAACCAATTTTTACTCTTTCATGTGTCAAAATGGAATGCAACTACTTTCATGTACAGCTTTTGTTTAAAAGTGCATCCCAATAACAATACATTTATGAGATATTGTCAAAGAGGTAGAACAATATTTTACCGCAGTAAAATATAACACGATAATGATTATTATGAATAAATATATAACAGTACATTCTCTATCCATCCAATGGATGGAAACCTCCCAGAAACGTGTCAGTCATAGGAGAATGTTGGGGAGATTGACCATACTTCACCACACTGGTCAGTGAGGGTTGGTGAACGTGGGGGGGGGGGGGCAGGACTGACTCGAGCGTCACTGATTTGATCAGTAACTGGAAATCGAACTCGGATTGCTGGGTACATAACTCCACGCGCTAAACAATTATAACCACGCTCCACCCAAGATATCCCTCGTAGCAGTATCGATAGACAAGTTCCAAAGAGGCAGTCCTTTACACCTGTCATAACTTCGCTTTGGGACGAGGCTAGTTCTCCAGATACTGCTGTGAGTCGGCAAAAAACGAGTCGAAATATGTCTGGAAACAAAATGACATTTTGTATATTTATGACCAACTAAGGAAACTGTCTTAAATTGTACGACAAAGAAAAATATGAATCCCTGTCACAGTGCATTAAGCACCGAAGTGTGTTGACTATTATCCACGATCTTGAGTTTTTAAACGTACTACTGATTTCATCATCAGCAACAATCTATCCACTGCTATAATGAATTCCTCCCCTAAGCCGTCAACATATATGTGTGTTGAACTTATTTCGCATCGTACGTAGCCAGCCAGAGGTAGCTCCAGAAAGACAACAAAACATACACAAAAAGCAGTTCTACAGAAATTATTTTTCAATCCAGATTATTTAAAAGTGCATAACTCCAGGGGCTTCCGAATATCGGAAGAGCATTCCAGACCGCCACAGAAAGCACATCAGAAAGCACGGATAGAAATTATTTTTCAATCCAGATTATTTAAAAGTGCATAACTCCAGGGGCTTCCGAATATCGGAAGAGCATTCCAGACCGCCACAGAAAGCACATCAGAAAGCACGGATAGAAATTATTTTTCAATCCAGATTATTTAAACGTGCATAACTCCAGGGGCTTCCGAATATCAGAAGAGCATTCCAGACGGCCACAGAAAGCACATCAGAAAGCGCGCGATGCGGTGACCGCCTTTGTTGACTGGCCAGCCATGGTCGCATGAGATGCAACGCCTCAGCCTAGCTCCTGCACCCGAGCCGATTGCACGGCTCCATCTCCAAGGAGCAAGTTCTATCGGGTGTGCCCCCCTCCACATTACTGACACGCAACATCCTAAAGCCATTCATGACCAAGCTGAAAGCCCTCGTAGTCTCCATCAAAAGTGAGCGGACACGAGACCTCTGGCTCTGGGTGTCGTAGCTGTGACCGCAGTTCAGGCACGCCTGTGAACCCTTCAGCAGAGCCAGACCTTGTCAGCTCGGTTCTACGACGTGGCAATTAACTCGTGAACTCCTCAGTCGCAACTTGTCATTGTCGCTGTGATGCATGCATGGTGTTGGTGGATCACACAGGGATGGAGCATCTGAAAGATGCCAAGTCACAGTCACTCCAGCTTAAGAGGTTGTGGTGATCCGTCTGGATCACCGTGATCTTTGCCACCACCAAATCTCCTGCATGCACCTCATTCTGAGTGCCTTAATATTCGCGGGTCTTTTTATAATCGCTGTTTGCATATTCGCGGGTTTAATATCCGCGCCCTTCTCCAGGAACGCATCCCCCGTGGATAATAAAGGTTTACTGATCAATCGTCACCCCTAAGGTCCCCCGCGTGTCCCTGTAACCGAGATTTATTCACATCAATAGACTTTGTTTTTTAGTGCCAATATAAATTCAAATTTGCTTTGCAATTTCAAAAAGGCAGCAAAACACCAAGGTAGATGTCGAACAAAAAGCATCGACTCAAAGCGATTCTTAAGCTCACAAATGCATCAACTCGTGTGTGGGCACAGAGTTCCACAATTTCAGATGTACAAATCAAACACGTAAAAATGTAGATCATATGTATAATTACGGAGGGCTTTGTTTTTCACCGGGGCAGAGTTTCTCAACCGATTAGAACTGCAATTTAGATATAAATAAACTTTTTTTGGTTCTTTCGGTAAAATTACGTAGAAGGGAAATAATCAAATAATAAAAATAAAACATAATAAAATAATTCTCACGACGTTTCGGCCACAACGCAAGCAGCCGTCCTCAGGTGAAGAACAGGTCTGTCGGAAAGACAGCGTCTGAAGGTTCTGTCGGAAAGACAGCGTCTTTAGACCTGTTCTTCACCTGAGGACGGCTGCTTGCGTTGTGGCCGAAACGTCGTGAGAATTATTTTATTATGTTTTATTTTTATTATTTCCCTTCTACGTGACTTTACCGAAAGAACCAAGAAGATGAATCCCTGCAGTCACGAAAGCTTTACATCGAAATATAAATAAACTGTTCGCCTCTCTTGATGATGGAGAAATGCTCATAAATACCGCGTGGGTGTCAAAAGTACTCAGACCAACTGAGCCACGCTGGGATGGCGATCATGCACTCAGTTTCATGTATGCATCACACCATTGGCTGAGTCCATAAATAAGCCACAATTTCTAAAAGCAAAGATACCTTCAAAATTACATCCCTCTCTTTATAATAACAATGATTTTGAATGTAAAAGTTGGAATTTTTTGGAATTACGTAAGATTCAATGCTTTTTACACGATCCCCACAACCACTATGGGCTTCTACATTCACCGTAATGTAAGACAACACTATAGATTATTGAATCAAATAATAACTTTTCATTAAATTCTAAGGAGGGTATAATCTATCATGTGATGACTTTCTACGCATGTTGGAACATGTGCGTGTGCCCACGTTTAACCCCACCACACCGAACCTATTAATCAACTAAATGCTGTGTACCCTTTTATATACTGCTGGGCGAAAAAACTAAAACTTGTGGTAGGGAGGACGAGGGATTTGAGAAACTTGCCAACATTAGTTTAAATTGCTCTGCTGGAATATTAAAACACAACAAAACTTTATTTTAAGGTGAACAATTTTTTTTAATATACCAGATAAGTCCCACTGAGCTATACTGTATTTTTCAGAAGCGACCTGGCCACAAATGATTACTCAATGAATTAACTTATCGTGTTGAAATTCAGAGCAGCCAAATACTCTAAAGACATCAGGGTCGGGATCGCAACCCACGACCTCTTGTATACAAGCCGAGATAATTAACGTCTCGCCACCTCGGCGTTGCAAGTCCGGCGTGCCTGCTAACCATTAACACCACGGCCGCATCGCGCCGACCAAATGAGGTGGTGATGGTGGTGGGGCAAAACAACGAGCAGCTCGCACTCTCCTCTCTCTCTCGCTCTCTCGGCGCGAAATTTACCGAACGGGGCGACTTTCTACGCGCGGGTTTCTCGTGGATATTTGAAGGTGCGAATTGAATGCCACCAATTTAATTTCTCCACCACCCCCACCGCACCGGCACCTCGCCCCGTACAACCGCCACCGCCGCCGCGTCTGGCAGGGCCCCGGCTGCACGCGCCACGTGAACTTTGACCCGTTCGGGGTCAACGTCGCCTCGAGCACACACGGGAAGGCGTGGGGGAGGTGTTGTTGTTGTTGTTGGCTCAGAACCTCCCGGCAACAACAACAACAACAAATCACATTCCGAGCCCACGCACGCTACAGCGGCTGCTAAATAAAAAGGGAATAAAAAAACATCGTTGTAGGTGGAATATGTGGACACAACAGACGTTTGTTTTGTTTGGATTTGTTGACGCTTTATTGATGCAAGCACACTAAAGCCATCCCTGAAAAACGATACATGTTTTTAATGGGCGTCCCTCTGTTTTGATTTCTTAAAAGAAAGAAAAAAGAGTAGGTGCATTACCAGGCAGTCGAGTGAGCAGACAAGATGAAAGAGATGGTGATGTGTGCCATGCAGAAAGGAAGTCAGGCATGTGCGTGTGTGTGAGCATGCACGGGAGTTGGTCGGATTTCAAAACAGACAAAATATTTACGGATTGTTTTAACCGAATTTTGATCTGTGTGTGTTCGTTCGCAAATTTTCCATTGGCTTTGACCACAGGTTCGGGTAAATTTGAAGATTAGCATTCATATCGCTTGATTAGAAACAGGACAAGAGTAATGATCATGTTATTAATGGGTCTGTTTAACCATACCTAACTACGCTGGTCTGTGTGGGTTGATGAAGGAGGGGGTCATAGAAGACTATTTCATTCTAGATTTGAAACTTTCGTGACTGCAAGGATTCATATTCTTAGGTTTTTCGGTAAAGTCACGTAGGTAAAACATTAAAATTAATAAAAGTAAAATAAAATAAAAATCACGACGTTTCGGAGGCAACATAAGCTTCCGTCTTCAGGTGGAACCGTCACAGCCACGACAGCTGTATCATTTATTTGATACAGCTGTCGTGATTTTTATTTTATTTTACTTTTATAAATTTTAATGTTTTACCTACGTGACTTTACCGAAAAAACCTAAGAATATGACTATTTAAGACATCACTCTCTACCGATGTCAGCCGTGGAGTGCTGAGTTCGTAGAGCGGTACGCTAAAAGCTGCAACTGCACCATCGTTTTACACAAACATGATGATATTAAGATTTACAAACTAGAGGCAGAACAATGTTTAAGTTGACGCGTTGTGACTACTTTGATGAATAAATACGCAGGTGAATAATATCAGTTGGAATTTGTACTCTTGACAAAACATTATTAATTTTGGTCATTCAATTCCAAACAACCAGTTAGAGAAAATGTATTTTTAAAATATACAGTTAATTTTTAATGATGGAGCTCCCTTTGATAGGGAATAGGATATTTCATTTTAGCTGGAGTGTCCATAACTAAAATGGCACTGAAGACTACCATAATTAGCGTCATGGTGGAGAATATAAATAACAGCATAGATAATCAGACGATATCTCTCTTTCATTTCATAGGGGTATGTAATTGAGTAAATAATACAGACAATACGTCACCTTCACTGAGACAAACTCTCCCCGTGGTAAATTCAAAGCATGAATGTATCCCGACAATCTATCCGGCACTTCTTGTAAATATATTTTTTATCAATTTTATAAATAAATACATTTTAGACGAGGGTTTCGAATGGAGAGAAAAAAATACTCCCATTCATATCTCAAATTACGTATAAACAGTGCAGCTGTATCTAGGGCATACTTTTTAGAGAGAGTATGTCCAATAAAAATGTAAAAGCCACATTAAGAAATTCCTATTTCTGGTGCATGACATCGACTTGCGAACCACGGCACTAATTTATTCATCTGCAGCCAGCCGATAAGACCGTATCTGTGCGGGGTGTACGAAATCACGAGTTATCCGCGTGCCCGTGGGAGGACGTGCACCAGCGCAGATATCAACATTACAGGTAGAAGGCCCTCTCGAAGAACCCACTCAAGGTGCACGCTGTCCCTTGGCGAAAGTGCAAAACCGAGCGCTCGTCCGATGCGACCGCGCTTCGGACCACGATGTCATCAGCGGCAACTCCTACGGGCACAGGCGTCGTGCCTCGCACGTGGAGCATCAATCTACATGTCGGATACGGAACAGTTGCATATCGACAATCAATTTGTCGACCCAAATAGCTCAGGGACGGTTAAACATTACCTAACTCGAGAAGACTGGCCCACGATGCAACGGACACTTCCGGAAGCTCTCAACGCAAAGGGCTCAGGTGAAATGACGGTGCATCACAGCGAAGGTTCAGCCCTACAATTACTTTATCGCGTCGCTGTTGGCAGAATGACCTCCGCGAGAGGGGGGGTGTAGACACCCTCTCTCGATGATATTTGGCCTATTCTTCCACGTTGTCTAGTCGTCATGAAAGAGGTGGGAGCTACCCACACTTTACACCACCACGCAACCTGCCACAGTCTTAACTGTGGTGTTCCCATTTCGACTGCTCGGTGGACATTCGCAAACATGTGCCGCACGAGAAATCGCTTTGTTTATATATGTCTTGAAATTTATAAAGGCACCCATGGTATGATGGAATATGCGGATAAAATTAAGCATTCCTTTAAATACTATTAGACCTGCCAGGTACATTGACTCGGATATTGACTGGCTGACTGGCTGCCTATTATAGCATGATTGCCTTGTCAGCCCATTGAGCGGAATACGAATGCGAGCGATTTGATGTATTTATTGCGCAGACATGGGTATTCTGATGTTCAAATGGTGACCTCTGTCAGAAGAGTAACAAACAAAAAAGCACACCTCACCCGAAAATGTCACGCCGAACGCTTGAAATTTGAATTTCTAACCGGGGGCCCTGCGATTCCAAAGATAATTCGATTTTCTCTCACGTTACGAGAGAGAGCTCCCGAAAAGGTGCACTGATTACGCGCTGTGCAGCAGGGCTCACACGTTCACTGCTCAACGCGTGGGGTAGTCTCACACGGGCAGAGATTGAAATATAATACAATGGCACTTTGATGTTCAATTATGTGGGTTAATGTCTGGAGTGGACTCACTCCGTTTTTTTATTTTATTGAATCGACAGCTGTACCATCAGACTCGACTTGAGGCAGGCAATAGATTTTTTTTCAGGGCACATTCTTTGACATTGCTCGCATGTCAATGCCCCAATATTCTTAGACAGCCCTGCGATTACTTGCTCAAGCTACTGCTGGCAGAAGGACCTCCACAATGGGGGAGCTCTACAGAGCCCCCATTTCGAGAGCATTTGACCGACTTTCCCCAAGTTGGCCAAACATCACAGACGAGCTGGGAGTACCCACACCTTTACCCACACTACACCGCCACCCACACCTTTACCCGCACCACACCACCACCCACACTTTACCCCACTACCACACCACCCACACTTTACTCCACCACACCACCACCCATACCTTGACCCCACCACACCGCCATCCACACTTTATCCCACCACACCACCACCCACACCTTTACCCTACCACACCACCACCCACACCTTTACCCTACCACATGTAACCTGCCAATTGACTAAACTGTGATGTACCCATTTTAAACTGCTGGATGAACAGTGGTGGGGGTATTCAATAACTGCCACTGAACAGGCGACCTCTGTATTGCAATTGCAGTGTGCTGACCATCACATCGGGGCAGCAACATTCCGCATGTGCTGAGTGAATGTCTTTCGACGTCTTCCGATTCCCCCCCCCCCCCCCCCCACTGATCTGATGAGTTGTCACAATTCGGGTTCATGATTCGACCCAATAATCAGTTCCTTCCGATCTCGTTTTAATTCTTCGCGTCTGCACTGCTTACCATTTATTCCGCCTCAGCGATTCCATCTCATTCGATTTCATTCGCCTCATTGTAAACATTCACACATCGTATGCATGTCATGCACATCAGTTATAATCATTTATTTCAGGCACCATTCTAGGCGTGCGCCACGAGCTTTGGGATCAATAACAATTGGCGAATGGATTGATTGTCACATGCCTACCGTGCAGTGACGTAGCGACATTAGCAGCTCAGGGGGTGCGGCAATTCCTCAGGCGGGGCCCCAAGATTTGATTTGTCTCGTACGATCGCACCTAGGATATTATATACATCGCGGCTTCTCTTGCCTAATCACAATCGTTACGCTGACGGTCTCGAACATTTAACGCTGGAGGGGCACTCCGTTTTAAATAAGGTTTTTGTTATTTTTACACTGTGGCGGTGGTTGTCAAGGGGGCCCCAACTCGTAGCTTTGACCACCGGTGGGCAAGGAAACCCACACGCAAGTCACATTAACACTCGGTGTGGAAAACAGCCTCGCTTTCTCTAGCAGCAGCAGCAGCACCACCAACAGAAACAACAACTTTGTGGCCAACTCCCCCACCCTCGGGTTGTCTGGCCAGCAGCCGTGAGCGCCAGGGGAGGGTCGGTCCTCTCGTTGCGGTGTTCACCGAGCATCATCGGGGATACGATGGGCAACGTCGGGGTTGAGGTGCCAGGTGAGACGAGTGGCGGTGAGTGACACCAGTCCCCAGGAGGTGAGGCTTGCAATGAGACTGTGCCCGACAGCATCAATTATGAGTGGCCGCGCTGTTGTGAGAAATATTCGTATTCTGGGAGGTAAGTAGCACCGCTGCTGCAGCTGCATAAAATATTCAGATTAAGCCTCCCGAGGCATGCGTATGACATGCTTAAACAGAACACTGTCTCTACACTGCGACAAAAATAGAAAAAAAAAATTGGCTACATTTTAAAACATATTGCAAATCTGATTGCTTGTAATAAGACATTCAAAAAAAAGACTATCCAAAACCACGCTTGCGTGCTTGTACTATACGTATAATTAAATGTGTTAAACGGTCAAAAACAAACCACAGCAAAGACTACTTTTACTTCTTCAGCAGGAACAAATTGACATTGTTTTAATTTCAACTTTGGAATTATTGCATTGAAGAAGAAAATCCCGCCTTCTGGAACTTTAATTCGGTTCTTTTAAGTCCAATAATTTAAGGATTCTGAAATGTCACGGACTAAAGAAGATGTTTTTTTCTGATATAAGAAGCTTAATGGTTTCGACTTCGATGCGCTTAAATAAAAAAGGAAAATGACTAACACTGATGCAGTATATGTGTCAGGTCATTAATCATTGACGAGAAAGAATTCAAATTCAGAGTTACTTATTACAGACAGCACGACAAAGGCATTATAAATTTTGTATTGTTTTGCTCCATCTATATATATAAAATCGTGAATGTCTGTCTGTCCGTCTGTGTGTGTGTGTGGATTTCGGACCATACGCACTTTCATTGGACGGCGGTTGCCCCTGGCAACGGCTAGCGACGCCTTCGCCGCTTTCATTGGACCTAGCAACGGCTAGCGACGCCTTCGCCAAGGGCTGCAGTTTCATTGGACGGCGGTTGCCCCTGCCAACGGCTAGCCACGCCTTCGCCACTTTCATAGGCTCCGTAAATAATTAAATAATAGCCATTACACAATATTGTTGGAGCGCTAGGGGGGGGGGGAAGGAACGCCACCCGTATCCTGCCTCTGCCGGGTGGACAATTTAGGCGAGGCCGCAGGCTCTGCACGCTACTAGGCCTCGACACCCACCACGCCACTCTGAGGTAAATTCATCAAAGTTTTTCCTACTCTTCACTCCACCCCCACCACAATGTGTGCAATTAATATTACTTTTAAACCCAACGCGCCAACAATCGATTACTTAAATGTTCACTGTACAAATAGTCATTAAGCTGGGTCAGCGTACTGCCAGTCTATCATGTAGACTGTAGCCTGCTTATTAAGCTCGGTGAGCGTACTGCCACTCTATCATGTACACTCTAGCCTGCTTATGAAGCTGACTGCGTGTACTGGCAGTCTATAATGTGGACTGTAGCCTGGTAATTATAATCGATTCTTTATATGTTCTTTGTACAAATAGTCATTAAGCTGGTTGAGCGACCCCAGTTCGATTCCAACTCACGCCCACCACCGCTGACGATTATTTGAAACGGACCTGGCCCTCCCCTAGGTCCACTCAGCCTCAAACGCGTAACTGCTGTCGTGTGTGAACATCGTCACTGGGGAGACAAAGGCGGCCGGGCATCGTGGATCCAAGTCCCGGGCGAAGCCAGGTCATGTGTATGTGTGTATGTGTATGTCTGTGTGTCTGTATGTATGTGTGTATGTATGTGTGTGTATGTGTTTGTGTGTGTGTGCATGTATGTGCGTTTTTTTCTATGTCTTTATGTGTATGTCTGCGTGTCTGTATGTATGTATGTACGTGTGTGCATGTGTTTGTGTGTATGTATGTGTGTGTCTATGTATGTGTGTGTATGTGTTTCTGTGTATGTATGTGTGTGTATGTATGTGTGTTATGTGTCTGTCTGTGTGTCTGCATGTATGTGTGTGTGTATTGTGTATGTGTTTGTATGTGTTTTTGTGTTTACGCTCGCATTACACAAATGTGTTGCAGGTCTAAGGAGTTCCTTGCGCAGCATTGCCGCTTTATTATTTCAGTCGTTTACTGCCGTACGCACCCTGAAAGTCGTGTGTGTCTGCAGCAAGCGCGTGTATGTGTACGCGCGCGCGTGTGTTGTGTAGGGGGAACGGTAGTGTAGTGCTTAGCGTGCTGCCTGTGTCTGTGTGTGTGTGTCTGTGTGTGTGTGTCTGTGTGTGTCTGTGTGTGTGCGTGTGTGGTGTGTGGGGAGCGGTAGTGTAGTGGTTAGCGTGCTGTCTGTGTGTGTGTGTCTCTCTGTCTGTGTGTGTCTGCGTGTGTCTGTGTGTGTGTCTGTGCGTGTGTGGTGTGTGAGGAGCGGTGGGTGTAGTGGTTAACGCTACGCTGCGCTACAAACCCGGCGAACCGAGTTCCATTCCCGCTCACGGCCACCACCGGTGACGATTATTTGAACCTCCCCTAGGTCGACTCAGCCTCAAACGAGTAACTGGTGTGGCGTATTAACATCGCCACTGGGGGGACAAAGGCGGCCGTGCGTGAGTGGTGAGGGAGGGAGAGTGGTGAGGGAGGGAGAGTGGTGAGGGAGGGAGAGTGGTGAGGGAGGGACAGTGGTGAGGGAGGGACTCAGCCGCAAAACGAGTAACTGGTGTGGCGTATTAACATCGCCACTGGGGAGACAAAGGCGGCCGGCCGTGGTGGATACAAGTCCCGGGCGAAGCCGGGTAGTACAGCTAGTCACCCTGTGATGGTGTAAGGGGTTGCATGAAAGCACTGCATCCATGAAAATGAGCAGGGAATCCATGGAGTGCTATTGCCTGGTTATCTTTCACGTCTGAACATCGACTACATATTGCCTGGTTATCTTTCACGTCTGAACATCGACTACAAGGCGCGATGTGAATATTCACGTGACGGATGTCAACCAATGGAAATAATAGAAAGAAAAGAAAAAGCCAATCCGAAGCTAGGCAAAACGAACTGGAAAATGTGAAATTCCATGTTACGGTCTCGTTCGAACTTTGAGCAACGTTTTGCGAAAGGAAAGTCTGCAGTCACGAATGCGTTTTCGTACCGAACATTTCCCAGTCAATCATAGATTTCCCTTTATACTATTATTCTGGGTACAAGGTAAAAGCGCAGCCCTGAAAGAACTCACTCACGTCCCTGCTGGCTAAGGGCGTCCACCTGCGAGAGCTCTGGAGAAACCCTCGAGCGCGTGTTTTGGCCTACTCTTCCACGCTACAAAGAGGTCAGTGTACCGACACTTTACTCCACCACAAGGGGCTGTCATGTTACTTTTCGATTTAAAGCTTTCGTGACTGCAGGGAGTCATCATCTTGGTTCGGTCGGTAAAGTCACGTAGAAGGGAAATAATAAAATAATTAAAATAAAACATAATAAAATAATTCTCACGACGTTTCGGCCACAACGCAAGCAGCCGTCCTCAGGTGAAGAACAAGTCTGACTTTACCGAACGAACCAAGATGATGTCATATTACTGTTTGATATATTACAAATATATACCATTCATGCGCTTAATACATTATACACATACTTTACTTATGATCAGCTGAAGGTTCATCTGACACAATGGGCGATTTTCAATCGGTCACAAATGAGCAAATATGTAAACTATAAATAACTATGTTTCATATAGTTTTTTACGATTATTGTATATTTAATATATGTCGATAGACTCTTTGAAGCAAAACATCTTCAACACTCACGACGTCCCAACAGGCTCCTATCACATTCAGCTATTCAGACTGACAGCGCTAAATAATTTCAAATATTCAATGAGGGATTATCCTGGAACATTTTGCCTTCGTACTTTAAGGTTCATTAAAATGCATTACCCTTTTTGTATTTATATTTTATTTTAAACCGGCACTGCATTCCGCATGTCCCGTACGTTACACGGCGCTTGGCACAACACGACGGAGAGATTTTCTTGATCCTCGCCACCTCAATCCCCCTTCCTCTCTGTTCACACACAGCGACGGACGAACGGAGATCCCATGGGCACTGCCACTCTGGATAGCGTTGCCACCTTTGAATCTGATGCTCAAAAAAACAGAAAGGGGTTATATAGCACTGTGAGGTATTGACAATGCCAAGGAAGATGAGAACAAACGACTCTCCATTTAAATTAATGGCCTTGAGTGGTGTGTGATCACGCAACGGACCAAAGTCAGAACTTTGAACGTGCGGTGAAAACGTACACATTTCCCAGGATAGCTGCCGTCAAAAACAAAAAAAGAGGACAATCCTGGGAAAACCGGGACGGGTGGCAACCGCTAGCTCCGAAAAATATCCGCGCGACTCCCTGGTGACAAAGCCGAGAGGAACTGCGGCGATCACACGAACACATTGTGCACGGCCACCACTAAGTGCCTTCGGGCGTCAGAAGATACCCGTCAGGAGTGAGAGGCATGAAGGGGGCCGGGTGGCACAGAGGTCAGAGCGCTGAATTCCTGGGTTTGAATCCAGGGTCTCAGCGGCTGCTCGTGATTAGCCTGGCTTCTAAAGTATAGGGCCTTGATTTATTCACTGCACATAAAAAAAACATCCTATTGAATTCGATTGTTTTTGTCTCGCTTTATTCGCCTAAACTGAAGCTGTGAGCATCAAAAATATAGATTTGGCTCCTAATAGACACACATTTTTGCGAGTCAGTGTCTGCTTCCTAGTGTGTAAACAAAGGTCACTTGAAGAGATCTCAGATATGGTTCTGTGATATCCCATTCAACGGGCCGTTTGCTAACACGTGGGCTGATGCACTGCTCTGCAAGGTGATGCTTTGTCTCATGACATAACTCTAGATTGCAAAATTGGAATAACGTTAAAAAAATACAGCAGCGAAATGACATAAGCGCTAGAAATAACTGACTCCTGGAGATGGGACATTATGTCCATTATGACTCACAGTAATTAGGAACATACATTTTAGTAAGAGCCAACTAATTTTGTCCAGAACAATGCCAGTCCATCATACAGTGAGAGAACAGCAAGATAAAGTATGTGTGTGAAATGACTCGAACATTTATTGCGATATGTCGGTTCCTGCAAACAAAAATGTTTCGACCTTGATTGGAAGCTTTCGTAACTGCAGGAATTACTCTTTGGTTCTTTCGGTAAAGTCACGTAGAAAGAAAATAAATGTAAAAATATTATTTCTACGTGACTTTACCGAAAGAACCAAAGAGTAAAAAGGTTTTGGTTTAATTTATGATCGGTAAATAAAGTAAGAAACACTTGCAGCTCTTTCTCAATCCTCTGCTGGGTGAAGGGCCATCCCCAGGCGATGTTGGCATTGGGATTTGTTTGTCTGCACATGACAATGCAGGTCAGTGCGGGTAGATGGCGAAGGGCAAGCAGGACCCGGTGCAGATATCACACTCACCACTCTCGGTAAAACATTTTTTTTAAATATATTTTCCCGTGGCTTTTGTTGTTGTTTAAAACGTTTCCACACAAGCATCCGTCTTGTGTTGCCTCCGAAACGTCGTGATTTTTATTGTTTTATTTTTATTAATTTTTATTTCATTTATTTACCTACGTGACTTTACCGAAAGAACTAAGAGTATGAATCCTTGCAGTCACGAAAGCTTCAAATCTAGAAGTTTCCACACAAAACAAGTAAAAACGTGGACGCAATGAAGCTTTGTCTAACGAATGACCAACAACGCTGCTATGCAATCTTGAACTAAGCAAACTTAAGTTCGAAACCAACGGTAACGCCACCGCAGTCTCGCGAGTGTTGTCGAGAAGCATTTCCTGCTGCACGTTTTTACCCATAAGTTTCCGAGAGCTCGAGTGGCCGTGAGAAAACCACGCGACGCAATGGCAGGTCGACGCCCGCGTGTTCGACCACTGCCTTGTGCAACATCTCTGACTCTCGGGGCAACGCAGCGCAGGCGAGGGAAGATTGCGCCAAACTTTCTCGTGCGCAAGACATCACGGTCGACAATTACTTACATCTGCAGACGCGAGCAGCGCCGCGCATATCGAACAGAGAGTGCGAGAGGTTACCGTTGGCGTTCGATTTACGCCAACGGGCGATCGATACTAAGAGAATTCTTCTCCGGCACGAGATCGGAGGTTGAATTCAATCTGGTGACGCTGATATTAACGAGCCCGTGCTGGAACACTGGAGAGCATAATGAGCGGATATATTTATATATATGTAGTTTAAAAAAAAATATTTAGTTATATAAATATTTAGTTTAATGCGCTGATAACGCACCCACTGCAATGGGGAACGTCAGAACCCTGAGTCGACGGTAGAATATCAATTCTCCTTCACCAGGACACCGACCGTGATGTCCACGGCCGTGCATCGATGACACGAGGGAATGGAAATCAAACTCTACGCCAAACAGCAAATGTGACCTGCGTTCGTAATTGTGCAGAGGGCCGTTTCAGCTGCACGGGGGATGGGGGTACACGAAAACAAAAAGGGAGGCCAGTTCATTTGTAAGGGCGCTTTGAAATTCCGAGTTGACTTACAGATTCGTATACCAAAAGAATATGAATTCCCGCAGTCACGAAAGCTTTAAGTCAAGATTTTTTACGGATTCGGACCGCCGTGTGTTCAGAGCTCGGCTTGCGCGCACACTCGACCAACGCAAACATGAAAGGCGCCTTTGTGGCAACGTTAAGGGGGCACAATGTTTGCTAGGGAATAAATAAAAGGAGCGTTTGTGGGAGGAGGAAGGGAGGAAAAAAAATCTAACCCACAGTCGGCGGTGGCGGCGGCGATAGAACCAAGACGCGGCGGGGAAAGATACAGCTGAGAGAGGATCAATATCAAACTCGTTAGGGCGCCTGGACTCACCGACGCGATACGGACCCTGGGGAGGGCGTGAGGCCCTCATGGAAGATGCACAAGCCTCCCGACGCCGATGATGCATCGATAGCGTGGTTCCGCGCACCTCCACCGCTGATTGTGTGTGTGTGTGCGCGTGTATATACCGACAGCGGTGCGGACACGGGCGCGAGTCTGTTTGGAAATGCGAGGGGGTTGAGGGGATGGGGAGTTCAGAGGCCACGTGGATGCAAATTCTACGGGTCGGGAAAAAAAAGGAGAATCTTCCAAAAAATGTATTTCACTGTGAGTCGATCTGCAGGCCGCGCGTGATGGTGTCACGTGTGGTCAGACGTCTGCCCCCAGCGTGGAGAAATGGGACAAATAGTATCTGCTAGGGGAGCCACTGGTGGCGAGATGTTAACTACCTCGCCCGGTATGCAGGAGGTCGTGGGTTCCATTCCGACCCTGACGCCTGCTGGAAATTTGGAGTTTGCGTGTCTCTCTCCGTGGTCGTGTGGATTTTTCTCCGGGTCTTCCGGTGTTTGTCTCCACATTTAGAAATATTCGTTGAGAATATTTGGCCGCGAAAAATGTCCACACGATAAGCCACCTCGCTGAGCTATCATTTGTGGCCAGCTCGCTTCTGAAAAAAGAGGAATATAGCTCAGTGGGCCTCACCTGGTGAAAAAAATAGTTGATAGTTTATAGAGCTCCATCTAAGTTGATGCTCTTTCGTCATCATCATCAGTGGCGTGACGGCGCAATTGCAGGGCTGCACCTTTATCTTTTACATCTCCCCGTTGGTCCAGGTTGCGTGGATGATGGGTTTTTATTTTTGTTTTCTCGCCTTTAAATTTGGCGAAGATGGCAATTAGGTTGGATCGTTCACGTTCGAGTGGGTGCACTATTTAGCAAGTGAAATGGGAAAGTCAACGTGCATTTCCAGATCAAAGCAAGAGAGGTTGAGGGGCGGACATTGAAACTGTTCAGTCAACGCCTCTCCTCGCTAAATTGCTAATTGGCTAAGCGTATCCTGATAAATACATACTATGTCGCGTAGCCTCGGGAAAGCTGTTCAGGGAAACCTCTTCATTTAACGCCTCTCCTTGCTAAATTGCTAATTGCCTAAGCATGTACTCTTACGTACATATTAACAATGCCGCGTGGTCTCGGAATAAATAAATAAATAAACATGGTGATCCGTTTATAGATACCCCCTTCAAATAATACGGATACATTCGAGAGAAAATAACATTTAAATTCCAAGTCTCTCGACGTCCCACGCAAACATCAGTGTACATATTAAACGTTGTATCATTCTACTCCGTACTAAAAATATATGGAGCCATAGCTTTCGCAATATTCAGTCACCCGTTGAGAAAAAAGAAGATGATCTTTAGAAATCAATGGGGGTTATCTGCATTTAAACGATCATTAGCCTTTTTTTTGCGGAGGATATAAGTGACTAAATATATACCGTAACAGAGAGGGTCAGTGCCGATAAAACACCCAGCAAGCTCACTTGTATTGATTCACACAAGCCCGACTGCTGATGAGACAATGAATATTGAAAACGGTCCAGAATTTGCTTGTGTTGAACCGAAAATGCCAAGTGGCTGATGGGACGTGTAACAAACAAAACACACATTTATGTTTTGTAGACATGTGAAGGAGGCAATTTGTCTGCCGATTTCAATTTGTTGTAGATATGTAAATGGGTCACCCTCTGTGTGCGTGTGTGTGTGCGCGTCAATTCTAATCAATTGCCAAAAGTGTGTTACTTTGCTTCGGGACTGTTACCGATGTATCCTCGCATGAAACCAGCAGGTGGCACTTGGATCCATTCCACCGAACAAAATCATCTCTTGAGGCTCCGAGTGTGAGGCCAATGCGCTGGTAGACGTTGCCATCTCGTGGAACAATGTGGACGTCTCATGCAACAACTCGGATTTGCCGCGCGTGCGGTACGATTTTCTTTTTTTTACACAGAGGATTAACAATGTTATTTTCCGCGATTGGGCGATTATCGCGACATTTGCAGTTTATATTTCACGCCGTTTATTGCTTTATTTTCTACTGATGCAGTCTACTTTGCAAGGTCTGCAGCTCGCCTAATATCATATCATCTATATATAAGGAAGATTTGTGATTATGTTCAAAGTTCATTTATTAGGTATAGCCCTGTGAGCCATTCGGCTCTTGAATCGGATGCAACCGCAACAAACAAAAAAACATGAACAAGAAAACATCTTAAAGTGACTATGTGCAAACAGAAAATCCAAGAAAAGACAGCAAAATATTGCAGACAAATCACCGTACACCAACCCTGTGCAAATATCCCAGTGGGATGCAAGTCAAACAACAACAACAAGACAACTTAGATTAAGGCCATCAGTATAACTCTGTACTACAACAAACAAAGATGGCCAAACCAAAAAACTTTTCGAAAATCACCAAAATAAAGCCATAAAAGTGTGTCTGTTCAAAATGTTTAGCGTACTTCCCGACATGCAACAAACTTTAAATTTGCCACGTGGGTACTTTCCAGATTGTACATCATGCAAAAATAATAAAAATAAACTTTTGTGAGCTGTGACGTCACATCTGTCATGTGACCCGCGTGGAAGCGTAACGCATTGTAGTGTAGTGGTTAGCGCGCTGCGCTGCGAACCCTGCGACACGAGTTCGATTCCCGCTCACGGCCACCGGTGACGATTATTTGAACCGGTCCTGGGCCTCCCCTAGGTCGACTCAGCCTCAAACGAGTAATTGGTGTGGTGTGTGAACATCGCCACTGGGGAGACAAAGGTGGCCGGGCGTGGTGAATCCAAGTCCCGGGCGAAGCCGGGTAGTAAAGCTAGTCTATAATAAAGGTGTTTTGGCTTTGATCGCGTAATATAAATGTGTCGTTAAACCCGCCACGACCCGACAAAGCCAATTAGTAAGATTTGTCACGTAAACAGAACGTGCCAATTCGTTACTGATACAGTACACCGGTGTGTTGGAGAGCAAATCCACAACATTTACGTGACAACCCTTACTAATTGGGTGGTGGCGGGTTTAACGACACATTTATATATTTGCGCGATCTAACCACCCAAATAACCTTAATTATCGCCTAACATAAGCCTGCCGCTGTAAATCCCCGAATGCCTGCTTACGCATGACGCAAGTATTCGTTCAAATATACTCAACGCTTTCGTCAGCAGCACGGTTCGCCTTAAAAGGCAACACATATTATGTAACATGGTCCGTCTTCATAGCACCCACCGTTGTTAATGCGCCTGCTGTGAAGTTGGACCATTGCCTCGTGTATTGTCCACGTTTTAAGGCCACCGTGTTGACCAATGTGTTTGTTGTTGTCGTTACTTGTGCTTGTGATCCACTGATAAACGCAGCAGCAGCATCACCAATTCATTGTTCAAGTCATGAAACTACCACGTCGTCAAATCCTCTGGAAAACATTTTTGCAAAGCACTCATTAAATGGATAATATGCGAAGATTTAATTAGGGAATTCGTTGTTCCAGACACATTTTGTCAGAATTGTTTTTATTCATAATTAGGGAAGCTAAAAATTAGCAGCGATAATCGCGATATTTAGACAATAATCACGATATTGCATCGTACTTTAGATGCTATATTGGAGCATTGCCACACCGCGGCATGCCTAGCAACCACACGCCAGCTCAATAACAGAGCTACCTACCAAACAAAACACAACTTTCCTGTAATCGTATTCTTTAAAGTCACGTAGATAGGTTCAAATTAATAAAAAAATGTAACAAAACAAAAACTACGACGTTTCGATCCCAACACAAGCAATCCTCCTGATGACGATCGCTTGTGTTGTGATCGAAACGTCGTAGTTTTTGTTTATGAAATATTATTTAATTAATTTGAACCTATCTACGTGACGTTACCGAAAGACCCAAAGAATATGAATTCCTGCAGTCACGAAAGCTTTAGGTCAAGATTTTGTTCCTGTAATCTATCAACTAATACCCTAATAGCCACCCTCACCCACACACGAGCACAACGCGCGCACATTCCACTTCTACCAATTGGCAGATGTAGGAATGCGGTGTAGTTTGTAATTAAACGTGAGAGCGAACGTCATTAATACGTATCAGAGGCGCACGAGAGGGCGAAGGCGATCCAGGCAGCGATTAAAGAATAAAGGACCACCCCGTAAATAAAACATCATTATTTTTAAGGCAAATGTGCAGCCCTGTAAAGCCTTGCTCCGCATCGCAGTAAGGTATCGAGAGCCCCTGTAGAAGATATTTGGCCTGCTCTACTCCGCTGGGCAGGCGTCTTGAGAGAGGCGGGAGTGCCCACACTTTACCCCACCGCATGGCAAGCCACCGGCTGACTAACTGATGTGTCCCCGTGCGCGTAGCCGGATCGACGGAGACGATGGGGAACATGTCTCTTGCTGCCGCGCCAGGGAGGAGATCGAACCGAACCTTCGACCTCTGCGTCGCAGGTTACCGTTGCGCTCACCATTACATTGTGATGATCTTTTGCAAGATGTTTCGTGTTTTATCAGACCCACATTAGCCTCTGCCAATACGTCTGGCCAGAGTTGGAAGAGTAGGCCAAAGCACACACAATCGAGAAGGCTCTCTATGAGATCTCAAAATATGTTTCATTTTTCAGTTTCATTTATTTGGTATAGCCCTGTGAGCCATTCGGCTCTTGAATCGGGTGCAACCGCAACAAACAAAAAACAAAAACATGAACAAGAAAACATCTTAAAGTGACTAGGTAACTATGTGCAAACAGAAAATCCAGGAAAAAACTGCAAAATATTCCAGTTAAAAGCACCGTAATACTGGAGGAATCCGATAAGCTATAAAGCTCTTTTTCATAAAAGTCCAGTAGGGACGGGTAAGAACGTTACAACAACAAGCAGTACAAACACATAATAGTAGTGCAAAGTACAATAAAGGTAAACAAATCGCCCAAACACATACAAATACAACACTAAAACATCCTCACCCTACCATGCAAAGCCAACTGAAGTATTAACATATTATTCAGAAGCGACCTGGCCACACACGACAGCTCAACAAAGTGGCCCATCATTGTGGACATTAATAGCAGCAAAATAATCTAAATAACCTCAACGCATGTTTATAAATGTGGAGGGGGGGGGGGGGAGAAATCCACGCGACCACAGAGAGAGAGAGAGACACGCAAACTCGAAATACCGTGAGCCCCCTCCACCACATTAAAATGTTTGCAAATGCCCTTCCCACATTTCACGTTCCAGAGGAATGGCAACGCCCGTGAAATGGAGGCATTCAAATCTGGGAGGCCTGTGCTGGCCGCATGATCCATCAGGTTCCCGTCGGAAAGTGGCAGGGTCACCTCTGAAGGTCGCCCAATAATTGAACGCGAGCATTGTTATAAATGAGAGGGAGGGCAAACGCAAAAAAATGTGCAATCATAATTGCTGTTTTAAGGCAATTGCAGGTTCTGCATACCTGCCTAATCTAATAATGAACAAAGAAAACAATTTATAAACATTGTTGAGCGCTGAGAAAGGTCTTTGCAGAGACATCGCTGTGGGTTTTTTCATCTCGTTTATGTTCAAAGTAAAACAGAGTTGCTTTAACTTGTGGTTCAACATGTGCGTAACTATTCAAAGACACAGGTATGGCACGCAAATATGCAACTACGTGTGCAATGTGGGGTACACACACAGCACGTAGAGATACTAAAAGAGGACCATTGTAACACGATTAATTTTTATTAATACAATTAAGCAATCGGCATGTTTATACCCACTGCACGTTTACATATCACAATCATAATAATTCGAATAATGAAGAAAAAACAATGCAATAGATTAATTACTCTGTAGTCTCGGTGTGAAAATGAATGAACCACCTCTACCTGCATATGATGCGTACGTTTAATCGCTTTTGAATAAAGGACTCAGTTGGTGAGTGGTGGTGTCGGGGGCTAGCGCAGGGCTCGTCCGAGACAAAATTACAAGTGGGGCCATTTTTTGTCGAATTCGATAAACAATTGAATATTTCAGGAGCCGCAATGAACCGTTTGTAAATACGAGACGGTGGTGGTCCTCAATAAATAAACAACGAGTCACCGCACGCGGCTCTGAAGCCGCTAGTGCGTTGTGCTCTTAAACCTGACAACCTAAGTTTGATTTCTGGCCATGGTTAACGTCATTGCGCTTGAGTGATATATCAACCCCCGCCGACCATTTCACCAACCTATATCAACCAGCATGGTGAAATATGGTCAAACAAGCCGCAGGGCTGACAACGGTGTAAGGAGGGCTTTGTCTAAATATCGATTAACACATGGTGTAAGGAGGCCTTTGTCTAATGATCGATTAACGCATTTCTGTACGTAACTGTTAATTGTTAATCGAGCGTAGCTGATTAAATTGCAATTACTGAATTAAGAGTTGTCGCTTTTGAACGTGGCACTTGCAGAGAACAATATTGGCGATGGATGCCTGGTCCTTGATGTGCATTGTGTCCACCTGTCTTTCATAATATATGCAACAGTTTCAGTATGAGAAACCTGGAATTGATTTAACACATCACTAAAATACCTCCTCTGTACAGTGTTACGACGCACTGTGACAATTTTCAGCCGATCTGATCAATAAAAAACACTTAATAACATAATGTTTTACCACGTTAAAAGTTCTACCACGTTGCTGCGTTAAAAGTTTAACCGGTAATTAAAACCACGAGCGGGATTTCAAAATCACACGGCCGTGCAGCGTTATGGTTCTACGCTGAGATTGTACGATATGTTTGGCAAGTGGTGTCGGCTCGTTGGGAGAACTTAATCGGAAGTGATGTTAGGGGGGGTCGCCCGCTTTCAACTTAGGAAAACTCTGAGCGGAGACAATGTAACAGACACAAGAGACAGAGATGTACGCGTCGTATGTTGAACTTTCTCTCGCACCGTGCTGATCGGAGGTGAGAGAGCAAATATGCAAACAAGATAGGTAGTGAGAGATGAATTTGCCTATTGTGTTAATGAGCTTGTGATGCGAGTTCGAATTTAGAATTGTAGATGACATTTGGTGCACCGCTATTTTTTTTTTAACTCACGAATCTCGGGCCTCTTGCGCGAGTTGGGGCCCTAACACCTTTCGCTCGCTTTTACTTGCACCCCGACGCGCCGTCACCGCCAAGAATTCAACCCACTCAGGAATGAACCTAAATGAAGCTCAGTCTTGATTTGAAACTTTCGTGACTGCTGGAATCCATGCCCTCTGGTTCTTTCGGTAAACTCGCGTAGGTAGGAAAAAAATAACAAAAGAAAAATACTCTTAGGTTTTTTCGGTAAAGTCACGTAGGCAAAAAATAAAATTAATAGAAACAAAATAAAATAATGTAAAATAATATAATAAATCACCACGAAAGCTTCAAATCTAGAACATAATAAAACACGACGTTTCGGTCGCAACACAAGCGTCCGTCTTCAGGTGAAGTGAAGCTGCATAATAAGCCACCCTCATCAGAACCCTTGGTCTTTCCCCCACTCCCGATAGGAGCAACAACGACAACAACAAAAAAACTCCCAACCAAGGCCTGCGTGTTCTATTGCTGTAAAACGGCTTAGGAAAAAAAGGCGACGCCACTGACACAACTGGGACCAGTCTGGGGTCAGCCGGCAGACTGCAATGTGTTACAGGCTTAGGCATCGACCTCCAGTTTGCTTTTGATCTGCACGCATCACAGGGCACACATGTTCTGCCGGGAGAACATGAAAGCAGAGGCATGCAACAGCAGCAGCAGCCGCCCCCCACCCGAAAACTGTAATACACTCTCTCTGAACCGGGTGCACGGGGAACCAACTCACACTCCTCTAAAGTGTTGGGGAGTTGTGAGTGTGTTCGAACTCCCCCCCTCCTCCTCCTCCTCTCTCTCACTGCCAACCCGCCCGCCCGTCCGCCTTCCTCGCACCGTTCTGATGATCATCGCTCACGAAAGACGTGGCTGTCAGCGTCCAACAGCGCATAGGGTTGGGGAGAGAGCCGCTTTGCTATGCAAACGGGGGAGGGCTGGGGGCGGATTTCGGAAAATAATCAAAGCGTTAATTTGGGAGTCAAATAGAATCGTCGGCGTCTCGTTAAGGAATGGGCGCAAGCGGTGATTACGTTTCCGTGGCTCGAATGTGCTCTGCCTGGATGATGATGCTGCTGCTGCTGCTGGGGGCTTACCTTTGTGTCGTGATGGATCAAAGTTAACTGTTTTCGGCTCCCTAAACAAAAAGTCAGAAAGTGAAAGGCTGCCCAGTGTTTAGTCTACTGACTGTGTAATGGCTGACCCCCAATTTCGCATGAGAAAAAACAGACGCAACGCAACATTCGTAGGAACTTTCAGGAAATGTGCTCCGCTGGGAAGGGAATACGACCAAACTGCTTTTCAAAGCGACTGCGAAACATGCACGTTCTATTTTTAAAGAAAATGATTTTTTTTTTTGGCTTTAAAATGACAGCTTTCATCACGGAGGGCCCATCTGCACTTCAAGAAACCTCATTCGGCGTATCACTTTTTAACAACAGATTTAAAACATGCTCGGCGTAAGCAAGGGGGAAAAGGGGGCCGCCTTGGAGAGGGCCATGCGGTTTCCCTTAAATTGTTGTTTATGTCTACTCAGTACCGGAGAATTCTGGGGAGGCGTCTGCATTTCGTGGCGCTGCCAACAAAGTTCAAGTAACAGACCCCTCAGACAAATAATCCGCACGAATAAGGGAAGGGGGGGGGGGGGGCGGACAACAGACCTCCAGCATTAACATATTTTTGAGTAATTTAATACTTAAAATGGCTTTCAGAAATGTCCACGTTATTGATGTATCGTAAAGTCTTTAACCACTGCTGTGGTCTGATGTGGAAATATCTACACCAAGTTTTTTTTTCTTCTTTCACGTCTCTCGCATTTTGCGTACACACATTCTAATTGATGGGACACCCAACGTTGAGACCTTGGTGGTAACGACGCATCGCTGCCCTTTCAGTCATTGACCTCGTGTAACCATCCAATGTTGCACTTGGAAGCGTGTGTGTAGACCACTGCTGCTTGGGTACTGGTGGGCAGTCTGGGCAAATTACACTGACCAAAAGCAGTCGAGATTTCCCAGGAAACAGGGCAGGGCTGGCCAGCGCATGAAAGTATCGGGCCACGTTTGAAGCCTTCCGTATTTATTGGGGCATCGTTCTCCGAGCTACGAGACCTTCCCAAACGCAGGCACGACGTCCTCTGTGCCCCCCCCCCCTCCCCGCCACCGTTGGTGTGTCGGCTTCATGTGCATCTTTCGTTTATTTTCGCCACAAATCACGGCACTCCGTCGGGTGTATTTTATCCGGGCGGATGCACGAACTCCTCCTGACGCTGCTGGAGGCCGCGGGGAGTCTGTGCGCGGCTCGTGAGTGAAGTTCCGGAACGGAGCGGTGGGCACCGCGTTCTGATTCCCGGCCTCGGCTAACGTCAGTGGCGAGCGATATCTGAACCGGCCCGGAAGCCCACCCTTAACCAGCATGGTTCAGTGCGGTCAAACGACCCCCATGGTTGACAGGGTGTGCGGTGGCTTTCATCCGGCAGTGGATTGGCAAAGGAAATGTTAATTTTTAATTGTGCAGTGTTTTTCCCCATAAATAGGACGGGGGGAAAAAAAACAGACATGCAAGTCCGAAAACTGTAGTTGCAATTTCAATAGCTACGCACTGTCATCAACCCTCATTATATCTTGTAAAAAAAAACGGCACTAACAAAAAGATGCCATAAATTCCAACCCCTGTACATCAAAGGTGGAAATGAATACTTCCCATGATCGTACGGAATAACTGATTCATTAGGAAAAAAAACGCCTTAACGTTTTCGTTTGACCCAGGGGATAATGGCGATCATGATAGGTGTAGTTCATTCTTCATGCATTCTCTTTCGCCCTCCTTTGAACCAGAAATATTACGCCCCTGGCACGGGTAGTTTTGAAAGCGGCGTAACTTAACGCAGATTCGGCAGCCGAGCATTGCCTGTATGCGTACAGACTTAAATGGTGTGTGTGTTGGGGGGGGGGGTGATACACACGTACAGCCCTTGATCAATCCACTGCTGGGTGAAGGCCTTTGCTTGCCAAGTCAATCACGCGGGTTGTGTGACCGTGTTTTACCAGGCTGATCAGTGCGGTATGGCGAAGGTTGAGGGGGATTGTCCAGGACTTCATCTTCTTGGTTCATTCGGTAAAGTCACGTAGAAGGGAAAGAATAAAATAATAAAAATAAAATATAATTAAATAATTCTCACGACGTTTCGGCCACAACGCAAGCAGCCGTCCTCAGGTGAAGAACAGGTCTGTCGGAAATCGAAATTTGTCCAGGACTTGTTAAGATTGTACGTATGTATTGTGTATGTATTGTAGGTATTGTATCTCTATGTATTGTATTGTATGTATGTTGAACTTCTTTCGCACTCTACGTAGCCAAACGTGATAATCGGAGGTGCTAGCCGTGACCGGGAAATCCAAGTTAGGTAGAGTGAGTTCATGGCTAAATGCGCTCCACCCGTTCTGGGAGCACACATCGCTTAATTTGATCATCTGTAGGAATGCACTGCTACATTAACCCAAATTAACACACAGGCGATGTAGGAACGTACACAACGCACGAAACTTACTGGCACATTGGAGATGCAAGGCAGTTACAGTCGTAATCAAATTAGCGTGCAATCCCAGAACTATAAGACGTCGCGTCGCCAAATATTTTATATGAAGACGTGTCAGATTGCTTCACGAGCTTTCAACCCTCGTGTCGGCATGTGGCTGTTAGCGGAGACTTACTGGCGAGCAATTATTTTCTGTTGCCGTCACTGAATTTAGATTTTTTAGCCGTGAACTTACACACATGCGCGCACGATTAGAGCATCCCCCTGATGTTTAGGAAAACTATTTCTCAAACTCTTTCACCGGGGCACCCGCGAAATACCGTTTGAGAGCAGTAAGACATCTTGCTTGTGTCAAACAGCCTTGCCCTTTTTCTGCACTATCGTTCAAAAGTTAAAGATGCCCCGATGATTTATACAACACGAGCACTATAAAGCATCGAAATTACTCAATTATAGCAGAATCAAACTCGCTACCCTTGAATAAACGCATAAATAATAATTGGAATGAAAAAAAAGAAGACGCTGCCGTAAAAAAGGGGTCAGTAAAACAAAACTTCAACACGTGTTGCGGCAAATAAAATAACAAAATTTACCACTCTGCGCAGCTAATAAAAATTAAACTCTAACATGTGTGTGTGGGGTGGCAAGCCGTCGCTTTATGCCACTGCACAACGGACACTTGCAATGATGACGTTACAATGTTACAAAGATGACGGTCGTCGCATCGCGCGCTTTCAGATGCGCGTCTTCGGCTGTCTGCAACGCTCCTCCTTCCAATGTTAAGGAAAGCCACTTGCAGCTATGCACTTTTAACTCGAGATTGAAAAAAAATTATTTAGAACTTCTTTTTTGTGTTAGTTTGTTGTCCTTCCCCCGCACCTCCGATTTGCACGGTTGGCTACGTACGGTGCGAAAGAAGTTCAACATACGTGCAGTACATGCAATCGCTCAACGTAAACGCTGCAGTACAAAAGCGTAGGGTGGAAAGCAATATTGCACAGTCACTAGGCAATTAGCGATTGAGATTGAACAGACGTGATGATTACAATTGTAGCAATTATCGGTTGTTGTTTCAAGACTGAAGGCGACTCGTGCATAAATCAGATATCTGCAGCGTGTTTCTTAGTTCCTGTGACGGTAGGTCCTGCTAATGCCCATCGTCTCGAGGCACAGCTGCCTAAAGACGCTGTATGATTCGAAATGACATTGTATTTTTTTTTTATGAGGCCGTCACAACATTTTAGCTACGGGTTAAATATTAAACCGTCGCTTTACCCTCTTACCTTTATATTCAGCTTAAAATGTAACCGTGCAAGAATATCTGGAGATACGTGGAAAACTGAATTGGCGTGGGTTGACGTGATACTTAATTTCGAACACGTAAACTCACTTTTAACCACCGCTTACGAAATACTCGAGAAGCCCATCACCAATGCCCACTAGCCGGCGAGGTGAAGTATAGTCAAATAACCACCACGACCCCCGTGGCATGCAGAAGTCCTAATCCAGCAGTGGATTGCCACGGGAGATGTACATGCGCATGCACTGCGTGATTTCTTTTTAGAATCGAGCCTTCTGTTGAAACTACAAGCTTGGCGATTTCAAAATACACCTTTTTCTTTCACTCGGGTTACATGGAAATTAAAGCCATCAACGCGTAAGGCGCAGAAGCTGGCTGGACAACATAAAACAAAATAAACCCCGAACGTGAGTCGGCAATGGGATTCACATCAATTCCACATCCGACGAGCCTGTGAAATAAAACAACGGGTTAATAGCGTGTCGATGTCGAGCAATATTGAATGACATCCGAGTGACATTGATGCATCTCTATTAAAGGGCAGCTGCCATTTCAAAGGAGGAGCACTACGAATCCGAGTGACGGATGACGCGCATTTTATCCGGCGGCGGCGGCGGTGGATGTGTCGATCAGAGAGAGAAAAAAAGGTAACATTGATACCCGAGGGCACCCGGACGCCGAGCTACAAACGCCGCCCGCGCGTCGCTACGGTGCCGCGCCTCGCAAAATGATCGATGCCCGCTACATGCTCGCAGGACCGAGCGGCGCATTAGGCACGGCCGGTCACAATCAGGGGAGAAATGTGTTGGGCTACTCGCTCCGTCGATCGGTTTCGTGCATGTGTTGAAGTGGAGAAGACCCGTTGGAGTGGTGGTCTCAAGCACAGTTTGAAGATTTGTCGATGTTGTTTATTCTCGTTTGTTATATATATATATGCATATGCGTGCGCGCGTGTGTGTGTGTGGCTAATACCTTCGTGTAATCTTTTTGGAAGCCACATTTGAGCTGCAGTCACTTCGTCACAAAACGAGTTGTCTCAAACGATTGGGGGAGTTTTTGTTTATCCTCTGGCGCCTCGAGACGTACTCCATGGGAGACGCTATATAAATAATGAATGACAATCACGATGATGATGTGTTAATTAACTCAAGGCTGTGGAGGGCCTTCACTCGTGACAACAAATGATGGAATTTTCCAAATCTGACACTTTGACTGCATGTGAAACAAATACTCTAAATGTATTATAACATTCCACAATTATAATATAGGTGTTTTTGGGTTAGATCACGAAAATGTCGTTAAACCCGCCACCACCCAACACAGCCAACTAGTCAGGTTTGTCACGTGAACAGAACGTGGCCAATTCGCTACTAGTACAGCACACCGGTGTGTTGGAGAGCAAATCCACATTTTCAATCCGAGCACGACGTTTCGCCAGTAATTACAACTAGCTTCATCAGGCGACAGCCAGCTTTATGGAGAAATCCCCGTTTCCTTAAATAGATGTGATAACGTGACTTGTGACAGTCCACAATTAACTTGTGAATGTAATTTGCATTTTTTTATATATCTGTGCAATACATTTCTAGGTATAAATTCGTGCAACGTGGGCCAGATTATTATGTCACTTCGCCTTCGGTGATGTTGCCCCGGTGATGTTGGTAGTGAAGATTTAGGCACATTTTCTCCAACAATCAAAACAAATGCATGGCACTTTGCCACGCGTATCATGCCCTAAATGCTTTACCTGCACTCACAGATAGACTCTTAGACTATATAGAAACACCGTGTGTTATTTCCACTCTTTTAAGTAAACGTGTGAACAATTTCACTGACGTTTTAATAAGCTATCTTACTTTAGAGCTGAAACATTACGTAATTAAATTCAAGTATCAGAGCTATTGTATTTTGCTAAGCGTGGTTAACTAAGTAAAATGATTTAATGTTATCAGTTGACTAATAACATTGGCCATGATTATCTGTACGGACAATATGTGTAAGACTATCAAATATTTTTTTACAAAAAATTAACACATTTTATTAACATTATGAATCGAGTGAAATGATGGCACATTGGTTTCGTGTGCTGTGCTATGAACCTGGTTTCGATTCCCAGCCATGGCGAAGGTCAGTGGAGTGATAAATTAAACCAGTCCCGGGCACCATCTTCACCATTCCCTAATCAACAAATTGGTGAAGTATGGTCAAACAATTTTTCGATTTAAAGCTTTCGTGACTGCAGGGATTCATCTTCTTGGATGTGGCCGAAACGTCGTGAGAATTATTTTATTATGTTTTATTTTTATTATTTTATTACTTCCCTTCTACGTGACTTGACCGAAAGAACCAAGAAGTATGGTCAAACAACTGAAATTACTGAGTAAATGGTGAGGCCTTCATCCAGCAGTGCAGTTACCAAGGCCTGTAAATTATTACTCGTGTTTATTATTTTTATTTTCATAAACTTTTGGGATGATCGAAACCTGCGAGCTGCTTTAGAATCTATCCATATTTCTACATTAAGTAACAACCACGGTAATAATTACCATACAGGAACATGTTTCATAATACTGCAACTTTATTCACATGTTATGTACAGAGACAAATACTTTACAAATCATACGTTAAGATTCTCAAAGTGTATGTGCCAGGTATATATATATTTTTTTTTACAAAATACTGCATCATAAATCCCTTCTCTACAAAATACGTTCTTTTTACTATTGGCATGACTCAAAAATAATCCGCACAACATTTATTTTTCAACATATAAATATATTTTATGCGACATATTTATTTCAGAATAAATTAACGTCAACATGAAACGTTAACATGAAATGTTTTAAGAGTTAAACGAAACTATTCTAAGAACTTTCTAAAATCCAGCAAGTGGCATTCTCGCTGAAACAAACTGTATCGCGGACAATAGAACACTACAAATATGACATTATCCAAAGAGTATGGACCCTTGCAGTCACGACAACTTCAAATCTAGAATGACATTATCAAGCCTTATTTTCAGTCGGGCCTTTCCGGCTCAGCGACCCGGTAATTACTTCCACGCCCCAGCACACCGCATCCAGTATACCTCTGGCAATGACTGTGGCTACTGGTCAGGTGCCTAACTCCAGTGTCCTGGTGACCTGTGAAATACTGAGTAAGAAATTAAGTCCTGGACGTGATCATTTACGATGAGCACCCTCCACCATCGCAAGCTGTTGTTTCCTTCTCTCCAGCCTCTTCAGCAGCGCTTTTAACTCGCCGCTATCCCCCCTCGGTTGCGCCAAATTCAAACTTCTTTCCTCCGGCCCGACGGCCAAACACCGAACTCGCTCGCCAGGCTCCCCTGCCAAAGCTGGCGCGAGCACAACTTCTTCTCCACTGCCTAACGGCGCCGCCGCCGCCGCCGCCACCGCCGTGGTTCCCGCAGCAGCGATCGTCGACCTCTTGGGCAGCACGGGAGCGCCCTCCTTCTCTCTCGGCCGGTAGCCACCGAACCTGGCCGAGTCCTCGCCCGCGAGGAGCTGCAGCCTCAGCGCGTTCTCTCTGAAAGCGGCGGCTCTGCGGCGCGTTGACGGCGCGCACGCTCGCTCCGTCCTGCCCCACCCGCGAGAGGCCGACGTGGCTTTCGTTTTTGGCACGCGTCCACCGGCACCGACGTCCGCTCCTCTGCCAGGGTTTTTATCGCCTTCGCTTGACTTTTTGCCAAGCGTGCTTTGACCGCCCGATGCACCCTCGCTAGTTGACGCGTGCTCCGAATCGCTCTGCGGAGGTTCGCTCGCACCTCTGTCGTCGTCGTCGTCGTCGTCGGTAGTCGTCCACACAGCTGGCTTTAACGCCCGGTTCTGATTCCATTCGTCAGGCCTCGTTCCCACCTCCTCAGGGACGACTTGCGATTCGTTTGGTGCCCGTTGCAATATTTTGTCAATGGGATGTATTGCAGTGTCCAGTACCAAACTGGTATTTTGATAATCTTGAGTTTCTAAACTTAAGACATTGTGCGAAAATATGGCTTCACTATTCTGATCAAGATTCTCTGCAGATACACGTTCGTTAGCAGTCGCGTGCTGTCCTTGCAGCATCTCCTGATTACCTTCTGCGGATGGGCGAGTGATATCGCACGTATAGAACCCTTCAAGGTTTCTGTTGGGATCGTCCACAGGCAAGTATTCTACGAGAGTCAGGAGATATTCCTGTAAATGTTCATGGTGACCTTCTGTAGATGCTTGCGTCACATTGAAGGCATGCTGGTCCTCCAGATTTCCATCAGAACAATTTTCATAATCGTGTCCTGCAATAGCCGGGTGGTCTTCTGATAAACATGTATCGGCACCTCTACCAGGAACGTCTTCTCTTAAAATCTGGTGAGTTCCACCAAATGTTTCATCAAGATCCTGTGTAGATGAATCCATCATATCTAATGCAGGACTTTCTTCCAAATTTTCCTTAAGCAGGTCCACAGAGGCATCATAAACAGGAGTCAGGTAATGCCCTTCAAGATGCTCATCAGAAGCCTCAGTCGACACATTATTTATATCGCACGCGTGATGCCTGTCCACATTTCCATCACAGCCTTCCGCAGACACGTGTCCCATATAAAACCGGTGAGGACTCTCACATTTTTCGCTCGGGTCACTCGCAGGTGAATGTTCCACGTCGGACGGATGCCGTTCCTCTCTGGGCCGCGGTGGTTCTGTCAAAGCTCCCCTGCTGGCAAGACGTCCTTGGCGTTTCGTCTGAACGTTTTCAGGTCCCTCGCTCAGCGCCTGCTCCTTGCGGACCGTGGAAGTCTGCTGGGGAGGTGAGGACTCGGGCCCCGTCCCTTCACAGCGAGCTCCTCGACAGCCTCCGTCCTCCTCCAGCAGCAGGCCTGAGAGCGTGGCGTGTGCACGTTTTAGCACGCGGTACACAAAATCAACCACTGTTGTTGTTGGGAGAAAATATACATCCGTAAAATTATACCCGTCTAATGAAATGCTCAATATGCACACCACAATTAACAAAGTTTTGAATGGAAAATTACGTTTCTGAATGAACAATACTTTCTTTTTGAATTCAAAAAATATTTCGCAAATATTAAACGTTTGAGGACAATGATTTGCATGTATTGAACGTTCACATGTCACATGTGACACGCTATAAGCTACTTCTATAAAGGCAATATACCCTTGCAAGCTACGACATCTCAGGGCGCTTAATGAACGCGACTGAATTGTGAAGGTGCTCAGAAGAGCGAGCGGTACAAACTGCGAGCGCCGCTTTACGTCGGGTGATGAATTTGTCCACCGAGGCGAGCCGCCTTCTCCGCTTGCCGAGCCTCTTGAGCAGCGAGTGCAGCTCCCAGCACGCCTCCCGCTCGTCCTCGCCTCGCCCCCCGCAGACGTCGCCCGCTGGCCTCCGCTCCGCCACTCCAACGCGCTCGCCGGGTGCTCCTTGCTCGCTCGGCATCTCTGGGCGAGCGTCCGCGATCGGCGCCGGCGAGCAATCTCTTCTCGGCTGGCAGCCGTGAAACTTGCCGCAGTCCTCTGCCGCAAGAGAGCGCGGTGCCGGTGCGGCGACGATCGCCACGTTGGCAGCGTGCCGCCGTTGCGGTGACGTTTTGTCAGCGCACTTTCCTGCCGCTTCGTCGGTTGTATTTTTAACGGCATCGTTCGTCGCTTTCGCGTCGTCGTTGCATTCCGATTCGGCCGTCCCGCTTTCAACACTGACTGCAAATCTTTGTTTGTCAATCGAGGTACCGTGGGTAGCTTTGTTGGAATTTATACCGACCGTCTGATCGACGTATATCTGTTCATTTGTGTCCCGTGGCACGCAGGACCCCCTTACGCTGTGCACACCTTCACTTTCGTTATGCCCCTGCCAGTCTGGCCGTGTGCCGGGCACCTTGCAGAGGCCTGCTGCTCGCACTGCACACGACTCGGACATTGCCGCAGGGCAGTCAGCGAAGTGCACCCTCCGTTCGTCGTGACGCCCGTCATCCCGGAGAAAGTCGCAACGTTCGGCCTCCCTGCGACTATCGGGAATGTCCAGATCCTCCACATCACATGAACGGTCTGCTCTCGCATCCGCTGCCACTGCTTGGCTGCCAAGCTCTCCGTGGTCTTGCCGGAAGTCTCCAGGCTCCGCACCGGATGTCCGTCCTCCCTCCGCGTCCGCGGAAGCCACCTTCTCCCAGAAGACAACGTGAAGTTGCTCCGGAGGGACGCTCACCTCCTTTCTCTCCACGCAGAAAGGCCCGTTCAGATCGTCGCACTCCAGCCACGTACCTGCCAGCGAGCACAGCCGACACACTGCTCGATTCTGCGTTGCGTCCCATTGTCAGAAACACATTTGTTAACTTTTATTTCGCTTATGCAGCAAATGTTGCGCTCCCATATTCAACCCACACAATGTAAACACGCGCAAAGTGCATTTTTTTTTTACAAACACACAAGCTCGCTTCAGAACAACTAGTGAAAGGCGAACATGATGATGAATGTCATATAAATCACCGTTGAAGCAAGTCGCTTTGTTAATTAATAAATGCCACTGACAATTGATTTAAACCCTTTCAAAGGCCCACCTATCAAAACAAAGTATTAAAGCTGCCATAGCTGCGGGTGCCGGGGTGTCTCCGGGGGCTAATGTGCCGTGGCCGGGTACCCCTGCCAGCATGCGAAGGGACCTGGAGATCAAGCCACGGGGCAGACAAGTGAAAAATTTACGTTGCCTTGTCAGTCTGAAAAGCGGCCGGTGTCGGGAGCCGGACACGGCGCACTCCACGAACACGGCCACAGATTTCGATTTAAAGCTTTCGTGACTGCAGGGATTCATCTTCTTGGTTCTTTCGGTAAAGTCACGTAGAATGGAAATAATAAAATAATAAAAATAAAACCTAATAAAATAATATAATAAAAAAACATAATAATAATATTATAGTTATTTTTTATTATTTTTTATTTATTTTATTATTTCCATTCGACGTGACTTTACCGAAAGAACCAAGAAGACGGCCACAGATCTTCCCCTTCCCTCTCCCTGTTCTCTCTCTCACATCCTGTTCTTCCCTTCCTCTCCCTTGCCCTTGTCTGTTTGTCTCCTGGATCGTAGCGAGGGGTGATTATTGCTAGGCTTTGTTATGCGCCCGATGCCTGGACGTCGTGTGCCCTGGTTCTCCGCTTTCCTCACATTTGTTGTTGTAGTTGTAGACAATATAAAATCAAGTAAAAACACAACCGCAAGTGGATAAGACGTATAGGACACCATCTAATTCTTTCTGCAATTTTGCAGACGCCAAACTCAGCGATGGCATGTGGCTGTAAATTTAAAAAAAAATTACGCTTCCATTTTTTTAATATGCCGGTAGGATTAGAAATTAAGAAAACATCAAACGTTATTTTTAAAATGTTCATGCTTTGAGAGATAATAACCAACGCTCTTTGTGGATGTGTCATTTCCCATGATGAAAATATGAAGATTCACTGCTGGCCGTGTCGGTCATTGGGAGTTCTTACGGAATTTCAGTACCGGTTCTGATATCACTCGCCTCTGATGCTAGCCGTGGCCAAGAATCGAACTCCGATCACCGGCTTCAAAGTGCAGTGTGAGAACCACTGCGCCCATCGCTCTTAACAACTGATGCTAACGTAACACTTGATTTAAAAAATGATAACGTAAAAAGGGCCCCAAAAACACAGTAAAATTGAAATGTGAACTGAACCGCCATCTGCTTCAGAGAACTGTGATTTTCATTAAAATGATTGCCCGTTACAGAGTGTGAGCGGGGCGCGGGAGAGAAACCGACTATGCGTGTACATGATGGAAAGTTGCAGTCCTCGCATTGTGCCAATAATAAAGACATCATTTTATTTTGGTTGAGCAGCTGAGCTCATGTCTTTAGGTTTGAAACACAATCCCTGGCTGCGGTATTGTCTGGCAGCCAACATGATTAATGCCAATTTGACGTTTAAAACAGCCAATATAAGTGTGATATCTAAAAAACACAAATTCTCAAACAATTTGCACCTTATCAGTTGCAGACTTAAAAAAAAAGTTTTTTAAATCCCTGCTGTAACCATATGCTGTACTGTACAATCATCAGACACTTTAAATAGCATTAAGTGCTTATCTACATTTTTCTATGCAACGTATTTTATTTTAAAAACAAAACTTAAGCACTTGTAGTGTGTTCGTGTATGTACAGTTTACGGCCATTTATCAATTCACTGCTGGATGAAGGCCTCCCCACCATGTCGGTCACAGGGCTTGTTTGACCATACTTCACTACGCCGGTTAGTGCGGGTTGGTGAGTGGGTAGCATCAGACATCGCTCACCACTTTATGTTACCCACGGTCGGGAACCGAACTCGGGTATCTGGGTTCATGGGGAGCGTGTGCCTTCCACTTCGACACTGTGCCTGTCTAGCACAGTACAGATACTTTAATAAGTTACAGCGACTCTAATACCCCCCAAATAGGATGCATATCTCGCAAATACAATGCGGTTCGACATAGAGCGGTGGAGAATAACGGCTCAGTAAAAGTACGAAACGTCGTTTTCACACCAAGAGAGGTATTTTCTTACAGCCCTGCAGATCTTGCAATAAACGCTGCACATAAACGCTCCGGAAATACGACTCGCATACCAGAGTTCAAAACATATTTCAAGTGGTGTTTGTCATCCCTGGCTCTGTTTTTGTTTTAATAACGTTGGTGAACATTACTGCAAAAAACTACTGCACTGCACCCAACCACAAGGGAGAGCTGGGAGCTTAGATCCAGGCAGAGCGAGAAAAAAAACGTCCCCTTGGTTCGGGCGACCCTGAAATTTCAAGCTTGTTCAATAGGGGCCTGCATTAATAATAAAGGAACACACATTCAGTGAATTTTCTCTGGTAAATATCAATAAAATTTAATTTTTGGGGGAGTTTCAAGGGAATGATGGGTGGGGGGAGGGGCAAATGCCCCCATTGCTCCACCCCCCTGGCTCCACCACCAATGGGTTTAGGGAACGTGGTCCCACGTGTGGCAGGTGGAGAAAAACACTGGGCACCGATTCCAGTAGAGCTTACCGGATCAATGCGCCGCGGTGGCTAGGAGATGTTAACTCCCTTACCTGGTATGCAGGAGGTCGTGGGTTCGATTCTGACCCTGGCGCCTGTTGTATATTTGAGTTTGCATGTCTCTCTCTCTCTCTCCCCGTGGTCACGTTGACTTTGCTCGGGGTCCTGCCCGTTTTTTCCTCCACATTTAGGAACATGCGCTAAGAGTATAGGGCTGATCTTGCTTTGAAGCTTTCGTGAATGCACGAATCCATACTCTTTGGTTCTTTCGGTAAAGTCACGTAGGTATTGGGCTGCTATAAATTTCCACACGATAAGCCACTTCGTTGAGCTATCAATTGTGGCCAGGTCGCTTCTGAAAGAGAGCTATATAGCTCAGTAGGCCTTACCTGGTAAAATAAGAAAAAATAGTTTAGTTTATAGTTTAGTTTCCATACCACACAAGTCGGGTTTTTAAAGCGTCAAGGTGGGATGAGCGAAGGGTTTTGTACGTTAACAAATGAGTCTGAATGACACACCCCAGGCTTGGAGCGTCTATTTACTAAGAAGAAGAGGAAGAAGCGGTTGTGCGGCTGCCTCGGTGCAGCATCGCACAATCCATTGGGATGCTCCAAGCCTGGGGCTTGTCATTCAGACTCTGTCTCCTCGACAGACCTGTTCTCCACCTGAGGACGGCTGCTTGCGTTGTGGCCGAAACGTCGTGAGAATTATTTTATTATGTTTTATTTTATTATTTTATTATTTCCCTTCTACGTGACTTTACCGAAAGAACCAAGAAGATGAATCCCTGCAGTCACGAAAGCTTTAAATCAAAACTTTAATTCCTCGACTATGGAGCTATTGTGGGTTGCCATGTTTTGTTTTCCAGGACGGCCCTTGAATCAGCTCTCATGCTGCTAATGAATGAGACCAAATGAACGTGACTCATTTATTATTCATAATGGTTGTGGTGTTTCCATTATATGTTTAATAATCTCATTGATCACTCCTATTTAAAAGAGCATATGGTGACACTCATCTCCATATTAAAGCCCTGAGCCAGGAGTGAATAATTCACATTCCTATGGTGCAGAAGAGTGTTTTCATAGGACAAACACAGCGACCTTCCCTCAGAGCGGTACTCATTTTATTGAGCCCAGAAGAATGAACGGTTGAGTTGACGTAGGACTATGATTTTAAATCGCAACCTTCTGACCGCAAACCATACTGAACATTCTAATCGCTGCAGCACCCGGCTGGATTTTAAACATGCATACCGTGAAAACTTACAGCCCTTTGTTAATCCACTGCTGGATGAATGCTTTGCAATGCCACTTGGCCTTGAGTTGTTTGAACATACTTCATCATGCTGGCCAGTGCGGGGATGGTGAAGGCATTGGCTCCAAGCCTGGTTCAGATGTCGCTCGCCACTGATGTTAGCCGTGGTCGGGTCGCCACATTCATAGCGCGGGGCGCTGACCGCCGCATCGCCGCTCCACCGCATACACAATTTATGGGGCGGTATATATTTGCAATATTATGGAATTAGGCATTTGACCTGAATTGAAAACATTTCTCATCTCACTATTGCTGTATTTTACACCGGTGCAGGAAAAGGAAGAAATTGCACATCAGTCGGCACCACCACTAGCGCCGTTTGATGTTCGCGGTGCACGCACGACCGCGCTGTCCAGCGCAGGCTGCCCAGCGTCACCGCCTCCCTCTCACTCTCGCTTCGGAAACTAAGGCCAGAAGATATTCAGCTGTGTTACAAAAACCACATGTATCTGTTACAGATTTTACCCACCGCCCCCTGCCTCTCCCTCCCACCCCTCCACCCCTGAACATCCAATTAGAGTTATTAATTCTTTAATTTACCAAGCATTAATCAAGGGAAGCAAGCAGAAACAAATCTCGGATGATGTATCTCGCTTTCAAGAAAATAGCTCTATGCCAACACCCACACGAGGTCCATTTTATTAGCTAGGCCTATACAAACAGCCACTTAAATCCAGGCAGACACCAGGCAAACTTAAAATGGCTCTCAGCCTCTCTGCCAACAAAAACTCAAAGTGCAATTACAGGAGATTTCATGGAAATGCTATCCGATTCCCATCTCTTTTGAAGGTTTCTAACCCTAACCGAACGCACGGAGGCCGATTGGAGAATTGAAGGAATGGTGGGGAAAAAATTTGGCGAGCGCAATTTCAGCACAAAATGCAAATGAAACTACAGTCTGCACTCCGCAAAAGACATTACCCAGGCTTAAGCCGGCTTCCCTTTTCCTATCATTACTCTTAGTTAGCCCAAAAAAACCAGACAAGGCCCTTGTTTGGTCGGCATTTGTGAGACGGAGCAGACCTGTTTTGATTGCTTCGAGCACACTGATCATGCGTGCTGCTATAATGCAGTGTCGTCCCCCCACTCCTGTCGCATCGAACTTAATTGATACAGTGCCTTCTCAGCCAGGGCACTCGCAACGATCATCGCCCAACCCCGCAGACCCCCCATAAAGCAGGGATGATTCGCTTAAGCGCACACCTCTTCCGCAAGTAAATTTTCAATACCGATAAAATGCATCGCATTTACGAACGATTCGTTCCAGTGCTTCGACAAAAAAGCCGCGCATCCCCGCATCGTTGCAATTTAACCCTCGCGCGTTGGAAAAGAAATGCAAGTTGACATTCTTCGAGGTCGCATTGGTCAGAGACTGATATAAAACACATCCATGTTCGCGCAAATATATACGCTCCAATATGCGCCTGTGCTGTCCCTTACGCTATTGGAAATGTCAGCCCCGGTACACGTGGAACATGATAAATATCATGATGATTAATAATAAGGGTAATTCTAATAATTACTATCGATTTGATGTCTACATATTTAGCACATAAACTAATCTCTTCTATAATTTGTCTGTACAATTATTATTTTTTTACAGACAGCTCACATGTTAACATGCACACTCTTGTACAGCAATACTAATAAATTGCAGCCGTCTGCAAATCCAATGCTGGATGAAGGCCTCATCAAACTGTGCCGGTCAAACGGTTTGTTTGACCATACGTCACAACACTGACCGGTACGGTTTGGTGAAAGGAGACCAGTTCATATATCACTTCGCCACTGATATTAACCATGGCCGGCATTCAAACTCAGGTCACCGGGTTCAGAGTTGCAGTGCGTAAACCACTGCGCCAACACTTGAAATAAAAAACTATTACGATGAATCGGCCATAAATGAGACTGTGAGAGATTGCAACGGCGCAGGGATGCCTTTATCCAGCAGTGGATTGACCATAGCTGAAGATGACAATTATGACGATGATGATGATGATGATGAAACGAGACTGTGCAAACTTAGGAACTGGAAGAGCACCATGCCTGGACAGAGTCAATCCAAGAGCCACAAGCTTTAAAAAAATCTCTCTCTCTCTCTCCATTCACTTGGTCCACTCTTTGGCTGGACGTTGATGCCCAAATGATGGCGTGCAAGCTCTTCATCTGTTAGTGCGCCGATTTATGGGTGGGTTTCTGGTTTCACTTATAACACAAGGGAAAATGCTTTCAGCGGAGGCACGCAACGGCGTGCCATCAGCGGCAAGTAAAATTTACGCGGTATGCAAAGATTTCGGCTGCGGAGACAACGGGACTGGGCTGATGGCGCGGAATGTTTAACTGCAGCTACGTTTGTCTGTTCGCTTTGTTGCGTACGTCATCGGAAAAACAATTTCGGGCCACCGCCCAACAAACAATGCATCGAACCTGCCCATCAGTCTAACAAGGCAGCGCACGTGGCCTTGCCACTTAAACGATTCTGTGTTTCTAAACGCTCCGGAGGATGCCATTGTCACAACTAAAATACATTTCTGGAGTTGAGGAAAATAGCAAGTGAATTATATTGTACCCGAATAATGCACGCATTTTGTAAAAACACTGCTTTCTTGCTGATTTCAGCTCAAGCGCACATGCTAGTACAGTGAAAAAAAATAACGGTTCAATAACATTCTGCTCTCAGAATATGTACAACCGAGGCATGAGCTGCATTTATTTGAATTCCCTTTGACTGCTGTTTTCAAACCGAGGCCTTAAGAGGCTTGAAGGCTGCTGAAAGGCTACACTGACAATAAGCCCGCGGTCTATTGTAACTGTATTTTGGCCCATATATTTGTCATGTTGAATTTTACTGGAGCGCTCCCTATAATTTGTATTGCTAAAGTGATGCATGGATGTGCAAATGTGGCCACGCTCCCACTGTTAACAATCAGAGGCAATATTTCATCGTGTTGTTTTACTTACTTACCCTCCACAGAAGGTATTCCCGTGCATATTTCCACAAGCCACACACACGTCCTGGCCTTACAGTGCAAATTAAACACCGTGAGGCATACACAGAGGCATTCATACACACATTGTGGTTTTGCCAGCACGAATGCATTAGATCACACGTGCTCAGTAACACTACACTCCTGCCTCTGACTCAAGGTACTCGGGATGGGCATAATATATGACGATACTACAATCCGTCACATGATGTGAGATCCATCATCCTCGCATCGCTCGATTTGGAAAATGCCGTAATATCATGGTTATCCTTTGATTATTTTATGGAAAATATTACATTCCCTGGCAGAATATGTACGGATTAATAAACACAATAATTACTTTTCTAAATATATATCAAGCAACAATGCAAATTTGTTTTAAAAACGAAACGTTTTCCATTTATCATCATCATTTTTACAGCTATCTCACTTAAGTATTGTGCAACTGACAGAATGTGTGTTAAAACATTACAGATTGTAAATTTGCTAAGCTTAAACGACTTATGGCAGGGTTCTGTTGAGTGAACTGCAGTCACCGAACTCCACTCAAACTGGAAGTACAGCAAAGGACAAAACCAATATAACAACGACGCAATTATAAAGTTATCGGAAACTAATTTGCGATGATCGACAAATCGTGAAAAAATTAATATCGTATCGAGTAAAACGATACCGCGGCGGTGACTGAACGAGCTTCCCCCCGAGTTCGCAGTGGCGGGTTGAGTGCCGTTCGAATTCGCTCCGAGCGTTGGGGTGGGGGGGGGAGGTCACAGACGCAGACACTCGCACACGCAGGGGAGCGAGCGAGCGGGTGGGCGGGCGGGCGACACGCTCCCTAGCCCATGAACCAAGCGGGATGGTTGGTAGGCACCACCTGGGACGGAAAATACTATCAGTAACCACCATTTGCCATGTACACCAATGGACGGTATCCACTATGTTTCATGCGCACGCTTTATTTTAATATTTTTGAAACTCAGGATTTTTCTCATCGCGTACTTTTTTTTTTACAAAATTCTCTATCAAGCATGCTACGGCACCCTTCTCCAGCAACATTTCCCCCACAAAAACCACTATCAGAGGCATTTGTGCCCTAGAAATAATAATACTGCAGAAAAATCACTGGGAAAATGTTTGTTTCTATTCCGTGCGGTACCAAATAAAGCCAATTCTGGGTCAATGGCTTAAGAGGACCCCTTTGGATCGTTACCGTTTTGCGAGCGGATCCAGGCGATGAAGTGGTCCGGATGAGTGCGGTACTGGATGAACGCCTGACACGGCGTAGGCGGCTCCCTGATGAGTGAAGCTGTACTTGTCCATGTCCCCGTGCGCCATGCCCATCTCAAAGTGCATCACGGTCACCGGCGCGAGCCTACGAGCGAGATTTCAACAGGGCACTTCAAGCGCCTCAATAATGGACGCGAGGTTGCCCAATTTAAATAGTACACTCGTTTAACTTGTTCGTCCTCTATCTCTATAGCAGATTATTGCGCGTGCTTTAGACGTTGTATCATGAACTGATGAGCCTAAAACATCACACAAACTCCGGTCATCCTCGCGCTTTCAGATGCGCTTCTGCGGCCGTCTGGAATGCTCTTCCTTTTCTTTAGAACTCCTTTTTGTGTTTAATTTGTTGTCCTCCGATTAGCACGGTTGGTTACGTATGGTGCGAAAAAAGTTCAACATAATACAAACTCTTCACTGGTCATGATCTTTTGTGAAATAATTTTTTTATCGTACACTGCAAATTCAATTGTGCAATGTAGAAGAAATTATGTGGGAGCTTTCATGTTCCCCTATCAGAATCAGAATATTTATTCATACTGGAGGAATCCGATGAGCTATAAATCTTTTGGCTTCCGATGGCCTCTACTTTCACAAAATTAGAGTGGTCCACCGGCACAAACAAATAAAACTCAACACTTTCGGCCTCATAACAACAAAACAATAAGGTCCACATTGTTTCATGTTTACGTGGGATTAAGCATTTTAGTTAAATTGAAGAGACGAGTTAATAAACAAGGAAACAGCAAACAGGGGGTCACCGACGACGCCGTTGTCAAAGCAACATCATTTCAAGTGCAAACAGCAAGGGCACGTCGCAAGAACTGACAAGAGATGATGAACAAAATGTCCGGTGAGACAAGGCGAGAGGAGGCAGAGGGAGCAGAGGAAGACAGCGGAAGAGACGGCAGCAGTCAGGGGACGTCAAAGAAATTGAAGGCCACTGCTGGGCAGGAACAACTCAGGAAGGGAAGGAATCGAAGAAAACTGAGGAAGCCTTTGACCAGCAGTAGGAAGTTCTAGGCTGACAACAAAATCAGAGAAAAACCCAAAAGGCTCACACGTCAGGCAATGACCATTTTTTAAAGCGGATTCAGCGTAGGAAGACCTCACTTCTTTCTACCTGTGCCAATGCAGACGTCGCCGCTGCCCTTTGGCCTGGCAGTGGCTGCAGGTGCCCAGGTGTGTGGTGTTGAGCGGGTGCCAGTCTGACACGACACTGGGAAAGGTGACCAAGCAGCTGGAATCCCTGCGTCGCAACCAAGGAATAAAAATCATCCCACGTGCGTGGAATCTGTAACCACTTGCCAGCATGTTTTTGTCCCCAGATGTGTTAAGTGATGATGTTATGTTCCGAGACACACAACAAGATGACGTCACGTGCAATGATGTCATGGGGAGAGGGTGGTAGGAGATGTCCGTGCATGGCGCGTGACACCATCGCCTTGACCAAAAAGGCATTCTTTTTTACTGGGCAACCCATCAGTAAAAAATATTATCAATTTGTCCGATTTTCTCTAAGGCTAAGTCCCTAAGAGCAATTCAACTTTGTACGGATTTTTTTATTGGCACTGGGTCATATGTAAGAGAGCTATTGTGATCACACGTTACGTACACATAGACTGGCAAGACAGAGCTAATGTCTAAATGATTTCAAGTTTCAACTTCAGTTAATGTGAAGAATTAACGAAAATGCAGGAACAGCATGCGTGCATCACGGCCTGGCACTTGTCATTAGGCTAACATAGCCCTCGATCTACGAACCATGATTATATAAAACTGGGGGGGGGGGGGGGGCTGCAGGGAAACACTCGTCTCGATCAGTGTATAAATACAGATCTTCTCCGAGCTGGCATATTGCTAAGCTATAAACCATTGTAGTGTAAATATTGAATTGGCACGAGCTTGCAATCACAATAATGTAAATATTTTCAAAGCTACAAAATATTTGCCATGGAAATTGGGTGCGGAGCTACAAATCAGTGTCTTATATAATTTTAAGAGGCTTCTATAAAGCTCAGCAACTCACTTTGTATAAAAAGAGAAAAACTACGGTAATGTACTGCGCTTGATAAGAGCGAGAGCCCCAACTTAAGGGATTAAAAGCACTGAAGACTCGAAAACACGCCGTGCAATACAAGCTTACACATACACTTACAAAAATACCTCCTTCTGGAACTGAATGTGCCATTGGTGGACCAATGGAATGACTACGGTGTTTTGTATTAGAATGAAGAGGACAATTCATTTACACAATTCGTAGGGTCTTTTAAAATGCAATCAACGTCACCACATCAACAAAACCGAGTGGTTTGCTATCTAATCTATTTCTACATATTCAAGAGCTGTATTTTTTATTTTTTACCACAGACCGTCCACACGTTAACGTACACACCACATTAAAATAATACTCTGCAGTCCTTTGGCGAATGATATCGGGGCGGAGGAAGGTTGACCAAACTTCACCACTTTGGTCAGTGCTGGTCAGTGCAAGGTAGCGTGGTGGCTAGAACCAGATCAGAAATCACTCGCCACCGATGCAAACCACGGTCGGGAACTGAACTCGGAGCTGAGCCGTGGCGCGGTCGTCGCCTAAAATAAAATAACGTTTGAAAATAACAAAAATTGCACTGTAGAGCCATTACAATTAAGGGCATTACACTACCTTAGCAGCTATTATGCAATGACATGCCGTGTAAAGATGCGTTCCACCAATAGGTGGCATAGGCTGTATGGAACATTGACGATATTCAAGCTGCGATCGTCTTAACTGCCTTCTCAAGTCTCCCCCCCCCACCAACCCCCCCCCCCCCCCAACACTGTATTGGGTTTGTTACACACATCACATTGAATAAATCAGGAATTTAATAAAACAAAGCTGTGAAACTCAAGTGAGATCTCCCTTCCTGTGGCTCCATTCAATTTCCATGGAGGATATTGTAAAACACAAAAAAAATCCTTCAATTGGACCGTTTTTTCCCATTTGTAAAAAAATAAAATTGCAACAAAAAAACAAGAATCCATTCTAGAGACGACAAGAAGGTGTATTTTGCAAGGGAGAAATGCATATATAAAAAATAAACTTTCGCACCTTGTATTCCTATTATAATCCGTATTAGCTTAGCTGCAGTTATGTGTGTCGTAATTTGAAAACATTCAGGCATTGCCAAAGCAATGGATGTACTTTCTGTCCATAATCACTAAGGTAACATGGTGTACTTTGTAAGACACCACACGAAATACAGACTGTTTTGAACGCGACAAAAGGGAAAAATGTATGTGCATAAAACAACTCATAAACGAAGGTTTGAAATACATTGCATTGGTTAAAGGCAAATACAAGCAAAACTGAATTCTCCATCTCCAAATATAGATTCAAAAACATATATGTTTTAGTCCGTCAGCCTTTTCAGACAAATATGATCCAGCAGAATTGTTTAAGCAATCAAACTCTGGAGCAGTTTCGAATTTCGAGGTCTCATCAGCCAGTCAGGCTTGTTAAAACCAATGCTGTACATGTTATTTACAAACATGCTCCACCGTTAAATACAAAAAAGAACGATTGTATACACACTAATTATGCGTTACTCTGGATGACTGTGCGTTTAAGCATAATAAGAGCATATATAAGCGGAACTGAATCCACATATCAGCATCATTTAACGTGTTAGTCTCAGATGCCGAGCGAGTGGGAGAGCGCTGTCATCGACTGCGTGGAACAGGTCACTTAAAGGGATCTCAGAGGTAGCTCTGTCATATCCGCTTCCGTGGGCACCCTTCTCCGACACCAAGGGTTGCACTGCTCTGTGCGAGTTCCGAACGGACACTGCCGTTCGTGACATGATGCCGATAGCGCGAAACGGGATACAATTGGGGACGTGTTCGAGAAAAAAATATTGGAATACTCCGATGTGCTTCTCACTGGAGAGAACACCGAAAATAAAGTAGCATTCCTTGACTTTCTAGACACCCGGCGGCAAGCGGTTCAAACGTGAGTTACCACCGTGGCTATAACACGAGGGCTTACTATCCTCCACATGTTTGCAGGGGTCTTTGATGAAATCTCATTTTGGTATCGAGCTACCCCTTGCAGGAACCACTGTTCCAGTACCGTTCACTTTTTGTAATATCACAAGCATTTCTGAAAGTCATGAAAATGTGACCCAAAAAAAGGCACATCAAAGGCCAGTTCTTCAAGCTGGGTCTGGATATATTGTTTTAAATCTACGAATAGATTTTAATCCAAACCATAGCTGTAAATCATAGGATATTTCTAAATGGAAGAATTCGTTCAAACGTAATCAGAATTTTGGAGAAGTTCAAATATGCATCACTGTATACTTGTTATAATGATACATCCGTGTTATAATTATACTTGTAACGTTACATTAAAAACCGAATGTTCTTCTGTTTGAACAAAAAATTGTAAAATGAACCCGAATGGAAATTGTTATTGTTTGATGAAATCGTCAACAATTTCAAGCATCTGCGTTATATTTAGAATTTTATAAATTAAACATGTGCTGAACACTTAAACCCGACCGTGGGCGAGTGTGAGCCAAACTTAGCTGGCCATCACTCGTCAACTCAGTTTACTGACAAAATACAAATACATTATAGGGCATGAAAATACAATAATAATTTAAGGCACATGTATACACGTGCTGCGGAGCGGTGGCACATCAGTCAGTGCAGTCCACTATGAACCTGGCAACTTGAGTTCGACTACCGGTCACGGCTAACAATGGTGACGAGCGATATCTGAACCGGTGCTGGCTCCAAGGCCGTCCATGGTGGAGGGGGGGGGCCGGGGCAACTCAACTCTGTATGCGATGCCCCCCACCCACCCCGATACCTTCAAACTAAACCGGGATTATTGCATCTGACACCGTGACGTCGAGGCGTGGAGCCCCCCAAGGCGTGGAGCCCCCAAGGCGTGGAGCCCCCATAAGCGCGGGGCCCGGGACGCTCACCCACGATTCTTCGTTACCCTAAAGGATGGCTCTGGCCAGGTGCCACATCCCACTTCATCAGCCTGCGCTGACAAGTGCGGTGAAATATGGTCCAACAATCCCTCCTATGAAACACACAATGTGGGGAAGCCTTCATCCAGCAGTGAATTGACAAAGCCCTGGCTGTTTTTTTTGCACATACAGAAACACAATTTGCAATGTAACCTGGATTTTGACCACATGTAAATGCAATAATATATTTTTAAACAAGCCCATGATCCCGCATATAATCTTAAACTGCAGAGACAAGTGCTGTTAGCAAGCACCTATCAGACATACACACACACACACACTCGTAAACATATTGGAAATGCATATTGGAAATATTGAAAATGCGTGAAAAACATGTTGCAAAAAAGTGCAAAGTGTTTTATTATCATTCAAAGAACTTGGCATAGTCAGCGAATATTCTTACTGGTGCCTTGATTCCTTTAAGCATGCATGACAGTGCGTCTCCCAGGAAAAGCTCTGCAGGAACAACTCCTCCAGCTCTTGGGACTCCCGCAGCAGGAGTGGGAGGGCAAACACTGGGCTCTCGTTCTTGCCTGCACAGGTAACGATCACACGCGTTCACGAAAACACACACACACGTGACAAACACGCAAACACGCGACACATGCCCACGCAAAGATGCACATGCAACACGCGACATCCACGAAAATACACACACGTGACAAACACGCAAACACGCGACACCCATGCAAAGATGCACACGCAACACGCGATATCCACGCAAACACGCACACATACGTCCACGCAAACACGCGCACGCGATACACTCCGCGCTCATCAACTCTCGCAAACGGCGCACGTTCGTTCTGCACGCGTTCCGAGCGCGCGCATCTCTCCACGCGCTTTAACATTTTCACCGCGCTCTATCCACTGCTGCGTGAAAATCATATGTAACGTTTAAAACTATACGGTTAACTCGTGATTATCCATAAGCGGTGCGTCTTGAATTGCGGATTAACCGTGCTTGTGAAAAATTTAATAAATTATTTCCTTGCGGTTTATGTATTAGCTGCTCCTCATTCATCGAGCCTCAGTGACTCAGTGCCACCCACGTGACCGCAAATGCGCCGGCAAACGAGCCGATTACTTCAAGAAGCAATAGCAGATCGCAAACTATATGTCTTCCAGGCCCTCCCCTTCACTGCCCCCTCCTAATTCTACATCAATAAACAATAAGTATTTGAAGCTTTCGTGACTGCAAGAATCCATACTCTTTGGTTCTTTCGGTAAAGTCACGTAGGTATAAATAAAACAAAATAAATCACGACGTTTCGGACGCAACACAAGCGCCCGTCTTCAGGTGAAAACCGCGTTAGCCGCGATGTCTGCTGTGAGCAGCACGATGTCTGCTGCCTTGTGGATAATCGGAGTCTGTGCCTTGTGAGGCAGCAGACATCGCGGCTCTCGCGATTTTCACCTGAAGACGAACGCTTGTGTTGCGCCCGAAACGTCGCGATTTATTTTGTTTAATTTCTACCTACGTGACTTTACCGAAAGAACCAAAGAGTATAAACAATAAGTACATTTGTACAGCCGAATTGCCATATTTTGCATTCTCCGTGTTTCTGATTTATCCCGGTCACCATTGCCATTAACCAGAAGGCCTTATCCACATCGCTATTATCAGCGACTCCGATTATCCACAAAAGCTGCAGGGTCGTTAAAACAAAAAATCGCATTTTCAGCGATCCTCTGTGATTTTTTTGTCCACATCGATAAACGAAAAGAATAACACCGCAGGATAACAGGATCCGAGGTATTGATCTCCCACATCGCCTCGTAGGAGAGTGGGTATCGTTACATCGCGTATCATACGGTTGGGTGAAGACCTTGGAAACACAGGCTCGACGTGGGGGTCGCACTGCGCCCCATGTGCAGGCACGCACGGAGTCAGCATGAAGTACTACTCGGCATGTTCAGCCCGGTGCAGTTTGGCAAACGTTTACGGTAGAAGCGAGCCAAAGTTATTTCACTCACACGCACAAGAGGTGTCCGGCATTCTACCGTCTTGTTTACACTGTACACTTTAACTTGTCCTGACCCTTTACAAGCATACGGCTTTCTTCACCCCCCCGCATCCCCGATGAATATTGTAAACGCAAACACTTCAACATATTTTGGAAACAGGCCGATTTCCAAAATATTCACAGTTAAACCGTTAACTTTAAAACATAAACATGTTTTGTTGCTTAATAACATTTCCCGATAACGTTCTGGCCAACGGTTTTGATGCACGACGCCAGGGTTTGTTTCGCCGAATGGATGCTCGACGATTGCGGTCTTAGTCAATAATTATACTCAATCCCTATAATTTATTGAAGAAAAAAAAAACTTGGTAGTTTACAAAAAAAATACTCCCCATTCCTGTAAATTTCAATGTGCGCATACTGCGCGACTTTCAAATAATTATCAACCCAGACGAACATTTCTGCTCTCGAACCGCGTTAATCGCCGAGGTTAAAGAAGAAAAAGTTTTCATGAAAAATAAATGACGTTTTTAGACAACTACCTATCCTTTTAGCATTAACAAAAACAGAAATATTGTATGGACAAAACCACAAAAGTGCTTTTGTATTCATTCAAACTATATTTATTTATTCAAGCAAGAACTACGGCAATTTCTAAACGATAAACGTAATAACTCCGAGCAGGTTTACCAAACACATCTTCTCTCGCGTGTGTCACCGGGTTGCACCGCGCGTCATTTCGGCACGGCGTTCCGCGTGTAAGCCTCCGTGTGCCGGGAGTTCCTTCGGAAACTGAATTCAAATCAAATCAGAGCTGAATTCAAACACAGTTCCCGGAGAAGCCCCCATCACGCGGGGCGAAACGTCGGTCGTCGTGCCCACCGACATGCTGTACAACCCCGAAAAACACATCAAGCAGAACAGATTTGACAAATCTATGTTATCGTGCTTTTCAATGGACTGTATGTATGTTGAACTTCTTTCGCGCTGTGCGTAGATAACCGTGCTAATCGGAGGTGCCAATGAGTGGCTGCTGTGCTTCTTGCTTAAGTGTAACACAAATTGAGTTTGAATTAGCACTAAAAATAAACGCACGACGAAAACCTCCGCGTAAAATCTTTCCCTTGTACGCGCAAGGCCCAGCACGTTTGTGTTAAAACTTGACCTATAAATTGCCACTTCGTGACAACGGCATGGCAGAGCCAAGTTCACTTCGTTAAAAAGAAGGGTCAGTGCCCTTCGGCTCTTCAGGGCAGCGGGTCGGGGGCGCTATCCTCATAGCCTGGCTTCGCCTCGCCGCCGTGATAATGCAAACCACAGCCAGACGACAAGCCGATAGCGATTTAAACAAACGAGGTGTGCCGAATTCCGCGAGCCTCTCTTCAGGCGCCACCCTTATCAGTGCCACGCACACAACGCCCAGGGCTCGGGCATCCGCTCTCGCTCAGCCATTCCTGAGGCTGAGGTCATCTTTCCGGGCTCCCAGTGGCCACCGCCGCCATAAGGTGGCCTTATCTTGCAGCCAGCCCCGTGGGAGAGGGCAGCTCCCGACTGCCCGCCCTGCCTGCCCGCCAAGCCCGCCAGCCCGCCTGCCCGCCGTTATCCCGCTTAAAGAAAACACGGCGTCGCCATCGATTGCTGAAGAGTTTTTCTGCATTGCGCCTAGAAAATATTTACCGAAAATGTTTCCAAAGCAACTGAGGTCATGCAGTCACGTTTTTTTTTTATTCCATCATTATATCGTTCGTAATAGTACGGCTCATTAAATTTGTTTTGGAACTGACTATAATTGTTTTGGGGGTTTTTTTTTTACCAGGCTTTCTTGATAAAACTCTGAAATTTGCCTTCGTTTACAAGTCACAACCTCCCAAGCATATATGTGATTCGTTGTGAAATTGGGGAGGTGTGTGCATGTGTATACGTGCGTAGGTTTTTGCTGTTGAGCTGTACAGCTTTCTCCGATGTGTTTTAAGGTTGTGCTTCGTGTTGTCTGGCACGACGTCTGAAAGTTCCCTTTCCAGCACGTGGAGCCAAACGTCGGACACCATTCCTAACAACACGCGGTACAGCCCAAACACACGCGGGAGAGCGATGCGTGTCCGTGAGTGGGAGCGGCAGTGCCGTGGTTAGCACACTGCGTTACCAACCCAGCAACCCAAGTTCGATTCACGCACACGACCAATAACAGTGGCGAACATCTGGACCGGCCCTGGGCATCCCCTAGGTTGACTCATCCTTAAATGAATACCTCGTGCGGTGTGTAAACATCAGCAATGGGGGAGACAAATGAGGCCGTTTCATTGCGTTGGCCAGACACCCCCTTTCGTGTGCTGTGCCGGGCTTCACACGTGCTCACTAACAGCCCTTGCCTCAACAGCCTGTGTGTAGGCTATACGGGGGATCTTTGTCTTTGTTAAAAAAAGTTTCACAGGTCGAACCGTAACGGCGTGGCACGGCACACACATCACCTAACCACAGCATGCGGAGCCGTGTCAGTGGGGAGGGAGCATTTATCTCCACACTCACCTCTCCCACGCAACAGCTTGGCCCCACTCACCAAGTCTCCCCCAACTCAAGCACAAGTTCTTGGCCAAGAAGATCACCACCCCTCTCCGCATGCGAATGACCCTGACTTTTACAACTAATTGACGTCCTATAAAAATTCCACCTGTTCAAAACTGACGTGACCAAAAAAAGGAATCTACGCTCGATCATATATGTTTTTTTTTTACAATCATTATTTTTTACGTCAATAATTAACTATATTTCTTATATATAATTCGGGAAACTGTAGCAATTTATTATGCTAGATTATGTAGCTTAATGTTACAAAATGTGTTGTGGAGAATTATTAATTACATGATGTATGTAGAAGATGTAGAGATAAACAGCACGCATAGTGTGCTGTACAGACAGGCAACTTTTGTCCAAACACTAAATACTAAAACTCATCATCCTACATCTTTTCATTAAAGCATTGCCATATTCCCTGGCGATCAGTATCCACAATAAATAGAAAACGATGTGTCTGTCAGTTACACAAACATGTACATATACAATCTACAGTTACGTGAACCGGCCTAGAAACGCCTTCACTAAAGGGTGCATTTCTAGAGGATATTTCGCAAGGATTGATGACAGTTTATAGGAAGAGTTCATCCCCTTTTGTTGATTTGCTCCAGATTTGACTCCCATTCCCCATTGCGTTTTTTTTATATCTTCCCACAACTCTTCCCCTCTCTCCTTTTTCCTGCTCCTTACGAATTCTTCCTACCAGTCTCCACCTTCACCTCCCTCCCCCTCGCTCTTGTCAATCTATAACTCCTGAAATCAACAGCTGAGGATCACTACAATATATGCTTGCTTGAGCCGGTCCCTTTCCGCGGACGTTTTGCGATCACCGCTATCTGCTTTCTGAACCCAGGATTAAAACTCGCGCAGAGATCAAAGTGACCGTAAAGAACAGCAACGCAAATCTCGCAGACGTGACAGCTCGCATCTTCCTCTTCCAACCAAAGAAGTAAATAAAATATGGCATTCCTCACTCTCTTCCGCGAAGTGAATGCAAGTGGGTTTTTTTCCGTCCTCGCCTTTCAAAACGCCGCGTGTAAAAGTGACGGCGACTTGCGTTTTAAAAGCGAATAAGTAACGGCTGTTGCTTAGGCAGCACCATCGAAAGACGTATGCTTCGTCTCACAAACGCTCTGCTCAATGTCACACGTGGCAATATTAAACATTAACACAAATTATGACATTCAGCAACCCGGCGTGCAGTAGCCACGATGACAATGGCAGATAACGCTCGCCGCTCGTCACGAAATAAACGGTTTCTGCAGACCTGCGCGGTAAACATTGTGAATTACGTTAGAGGTTACACTCCAGCAACCCCAAGAGCCAAGGAATAAACCTACTTGTATTGCCAAGTTGTTTAATGTATGGTACGTGTACACGCGCAACCCTTTTGTCAATCCGCTATTGCATGAGAGCCTCTCCATGGTGTATCATAGCGGACAATTTGAACAAGCTTCAACAAGCTGGTCATGTGTAAAGGCAAGAAGCGTAGACGATGCAGCACGGTACAATACATTTGTCTGCATCGCCCTCAACTGACAACGTTCCATGGTGGCATACGACGCCTGTTTAAAGTGCAATTTAAAACTCCGAATCTTTTTCCCTTTTTCCTTTATCTTTTCTATCTCTTCCTAATCTTTCTTTTTCGTCTCTCTCCTTTCCGTTGTTCCGCCATTGCCTGCGACACCACAATTATGGGGCCCTACTATTACCATGTTTATGCTGATCGTTGCGCGCTTTCCTGCATTCGTCACGTTAAAAACGTAAATAAATAGAATTGTAAAAATATAACCCTCTGAATTTTACACAAAGCGCAGCAACATACAATTCCGGCAGAATGCGGCTGAGTGTGGAGTGCGGTGAATTAAGCTGGCACGCGTACACGAGCAACGCTAACGGATCGACGGGCGCATCCTCCGGGCCGCCACCTGGCCTGGTACGAGCTCACCCCGACTGCTTGAAACATCATAAATTTCTCCCCCCATTCCTACCCATCTCCTCCTTTCCTGCTGAGGCACGAGCCTCCCCCATTCCGCACAGCGATCCGCGCGGCGCTAATGATCTCTGACGCACGTTCGCAAAACCGCATTGCGCCGCGCGAAGCGGTTTTGCGAAATAAATTCCCCGCGTCGCAAACTTTGCACCAACCACATCCGGGCCCAAGGGGAGGATTTTGTTAAAATACTCTCACAATGTTTTGTTGGAGGGGAGTGCGGATATGGACAGGAGAGCTCCCTGCCCACATATCCCGGATTCCTCTGGGGTTTGGATCCATCGCTTGACTGTAGCTTCACAACGTAAATCCTGATTTTCAATACCACGAGAATTTTTTTCCATCCCCCCCCTCCACCCCCAACAAAAGATCAGGGGTGAACTCTGGGCTAAAAGGGATTTGCGATGTAAGACATTAAAAATGGAAATATTTTACACATGTACTCTACGATGCCAAATTCTAAAACATTTTCTGCTCTTATGCCTGTTTTTCCTTAAAAGGAGCCCCAGTAAGTGTGCAATAGAAGGGTTGGAATTATGCACTGTAAGCGTGATTTACACGCAAATATAAGCGAAGCATTTTTGCATTGTAAAAAGAAAAGAAAAAAACATTTTCAGATCCAGTCTGGAAAATAATAACTTTACATTTCATATTTAAACAATGCCGGTCTAGCAACAACAAGTAAAGCAGTTTGTGCGCACAAAACTGCTTTTTAACATGTGTACGAGTGTGTAAGTACAGATATGAAGGGTGGTTTATCGAGTGGCCAGCACACTTTGTCACAATCTCAGCAACCGGGTACACAAAGATTCACCTCCACCCTCTCTCTCTTCCCCTGCCAACCCCCCCCCCACCCTTAATTCTTTAAATTGTCACAAATTGGGATAGAATAAATTATTTTCTCCACATTTGTACCGTCTAATTTGTACTGCCTGTCTCGTTTGTATTGTCTGTATCGTTTGTTTTATAGTTGTTCCATCCGTATTAAGCTAAAGCTTAATTTACATGTCATTTGCATGACTCTTAAATACAGTAATTGATTGTTCCGTGCAGGATCTGGAGGTAGTTGTGAGCGTAAGACTCCACTTTAAATCGCTCGGTCGACAAATCTTTGTTACGTGCCTACCAACAATGTGCACTCGATTCCATACCATGCACACTCTTGCAAATGATTATAATCATTCAGATAATTATCTGAATCTGGCTTGTGCCCCTGCCCCTAGATCGACTCAGCCTCAAATGAGGATCCAGACCAGTGTGACAAGATCTACATTGGGTAGACAAGCGATTGGGCACGGTGCTGATCACATCACCCTCTTGTGCATTTCACCAACCCTAATAGATGCTTGCTAACGTGTCCAGTCTACACAGAAGGCCGGGAGGAGCCTTGTACATTTGATCCAGCAACAAAACATTCTTATAAACATTCAAATATTTTGCTGTGAACTTACTTTGGATCCCAGGTCTCCCTTTAGCTGAAAAAAAATAGAGTTTGTTTCATTGAATTATCATGTGGTTATAAATTAAGTTCATGGTGATGATGATAAATTGCACTGCTACGGTGAAAAAAACAAGCAAGCCTTCCCATAGACAACGATCCAAGCACACATGGCTTTTTAGTGGGTTTTTTTTCATTCCCCAACAATACGACATGCAGTTCAGCATTCCAGGCCGTGGTGCAGCTATCGAGTGTGCAGCCGGTGCAACTGCACCGGGGCCCATGGGCTAAAGGGACCGTCTTCCAATCCGAAAGAAGTACCGATAAAGTTAGAATAAAAACTGACATACACGAACGTCATCGAAATGGCAAATGGTGAAGGAAATATAAAGGTGCGGCCCTACGACTACCTGTTCATGCCACCGTTTGATGGAAGATTCTCTCTTAGAGGGAGATCTGGAGAGCCCCTCAAGTAGCTATTTGGCCTACTTATCTATGCTAGACATACATCTTGGTAGAGGCGAGAGCACCCACACTCTGCTTCACCACACACGGCCTGCCGATGGGCTATCTGGGGTACCCAACTTGTACTGCTGGGTCCACAGAGGCGTGGGGAATGAGAGACTTGCCCGTCGTCTCAAATGCCTCGACGGGAGATAAAAACCAGCGACCTCCGGATTCGCAAGTCCAGCGCAGCAGCCATCACACCACGGCAGGGGGGAGGGGAACGTAATCACGGCGACAACATTTGCCAGCGAATGACAAACGTAAACAACTCATTGGCGTGTCAGGTGAGTCAAAGTTAACGGAACGTAGCTTCCAAACATGTAACCGAAATGTGTTCTGTGGCTACGAATTTCCCAACGTGAAGCTCCCACAAAGCCACTGAGGACCTCCAACTTCCTCTCTCTCTCGCTCCCAAACTCCTGAGCGGGCAACAAAGCGCTGGCTAAGGAAGCCCGTGGGCTGTGCTGAGCAGGAACCCCCACGGGACACCATTACCAGACATTTAAAACCAAAAAGCAACAAGGTTTCAGAACACGCTAACTTTCGCAGAGGATTGTTCACGCACATGACGCTCTTACCGCATGCACCGCTTGAGGTCACGCCGTCGTTCTGTTACAGCTCTCCCACTGCCTGCAGCACTGTGTGCGAGCGCTCAGCTGAAGCCGAATGTAGTCGTCAATTTTCAACTATTGGTTTAAGGTGGAAGGTGGTCGTGGGTCGGGGCGCAGAACTGGCACCGCCGAGATCCTGGATTAAAGTCCATGCCTGCCGCCTGTAATTATACTGCGGTTGTTAATTGTAGTGGATTGACGGTCTCATTCGCACACAACAAAAAAGCCATCACATTTGTGACCAACCATGTGGCTGTGCGTTCGGGCTGGTGGCTCGCAATCAGCAGGGTTGCGAGTTCATATCCTGGTTGGGAATTGATTCAGGCAATCATCCCTCTGGGGTTGATAAAATAGGAACCACTGTGTGGAGAAGTTAACAGTAGTTGTCCGACAGAGAAACTTTCCATAGCAATGGGGAATTTCCACCATTGGCTCAGGACTATGAACAGAAGAGCACCACCTCAATGCAAATTTGAGCAATAAATCACTTTGACATTACATATGGTTCTGCACTTAATTTTGCTAATTTCAAGAACTGAACATGAACCGCATTGATTTGACTTTTAATGCGAGGTTTATGCCAATCCAATTGCGCGGGCACTTGTGTGCCCTGAATGTTGCCCACTTTCCTGCATTCGTTATGTAAACAACGTAAGTAAAAAACATGTAAAAATATAACCCTCTGTATTTTACACAAAGCGCAGCAACATACAATTCCGGCAGAATGCGGCTGAGTGTGGAGCGCGGTGAATGAAGCTGGCACGCATACACGAGCAATGCTAACGGATCAGCGGACGCATCCTCCGGGCCGCCACCTGGCCTGGTACGAGTGGGTTGCAAAGTGCTGCCACCTACTGTGTGGACCAGAGGTCATTTAAAGGGACATCGGATGAGTTATATGACGGGCAATTCTCTAACACGAAGGGTTCCACTGCTCTGTGAGAGATTCTGAATTGATCCTTTGTCTCAAGACTTGACAGGGAGAAAACAATCCGTGGAACATTGGGGGAAAAGATTAAAACAAACTATTGATTTAAGGCAGGCTTCTTTGACTCCAGCCTCACACAATCCTTCACAGTACCATGTTTCCATACTTTCCAATCATCGTGTATGTACTGTACAATGTGCAACAACTTCTTTGCAGCATTCAAATGGAGAAGAGTGGTGAACAAGGAAAGACGGACCAGTGGGGAATGTGAGGACTGGAGGTTGACAAATCTGACCTTAAACTAACGATTGAAACAGTGATGGCTCTATAATGCTTTAATTTAATATTTGAACATTGCAATCCAATGGAAGAGTAATAGCACGCCAATTCAATGGCTATGAGCAAGCCACGTGGTAACACATGGTAAACCCATTGTGTATAGTTGGGCAATTCTCTGTGAAGAAATATTTTCTGGGATTTATCCAAGAAGAAAAAAAAAATACTCAACAACGAAAATGACCAGGCATACCAAGTAAAAATCTTGTGAAATAAAAAAAAAATTAGTCTTGAGACTCAGCAAGACTTTATTCTGACAATTTAGATTTGTAAACAACTGCTGGGACAAACACAACAGAGATTTTGCAATACAGAAATACCTTTACCAGCCAGAATTATTGGAGGGTGAGAATTATTGGAGGGTGAGAGGGTGAGCCTTTCCGATTGTGGGGGGGGGGGGGATATCCAGCATCATCAGCAGCCATGGTCAATCCACTGCTGGTTGGCAAAACACAACTGCATTTCAAGACACTTTGTAGTTTCTTTTGGTTATTATTTCAAATGACCGCTTGAAAGGGAGCCCACAACTTTGCCCGCGTGACTGGAGTCGAGTTATTTTTGTTTACCTAGGAAAGACTTGCCAAGCCCCAGGACTGGTTTTCCACAGAGTCCAACATTGGCACGTTTTGGTCAAATCCAATACTGAGCGATGAGCACGATAGCATCGATCAAACTGTTACTGGATTGTACACATAAGACTCTAGCGGAATGTGCCTTTAGCGAGCACCTATTATGGCTAACGAAATCCACAAGGGGTTGAGATGGTGGTCACCACCAGGCTTGGCCTTGTCTTCCCAGTAAAGATCTTTGCACAATTGGCTTGGTATTCATTTTAGGCTCAGTCGATCTAGAGGAAAAGGGCCACAGGCCAGATTCAGACACTCTTTTTCCAATAGTGTGCATGAGATGGAATCAAGTGCACATTGTCGGTAGGCACTTCACGACGATTCGTCGACCGTGCGATTTAAAATAGATTCTTACGCTCACAATACCTGCGTCGGATCCTGCATGGAACATTCAGTTACTGTTTTCAGAGTCATGCACGTGATATGTTAATGTTACATATGATTATAAGCTCTAACTCATTCAACACGACGTGCTTGCAACAAATGAACCACAATACCTTGCTGATCTCGTCAAGGAGCATAAACCATCACGCGAACTCCGGTCATCCTCAGAGCGGCTTTTAGCTATTCATCGAACAAAGATGGTCACTGCATTACGCGCTTTCAGATGCACTTCTGCGGTCGTCTGGAACACTCTACCTTCCGATAATTAGGAAGCCACTGCGGCTATGCACTTTTAAATCTAAATTAAAAACGAATTTCTTTACAACTGCTTTTGGTGTGTAGTTTGTTTCCTTCCCCTGCACCTCTAATTAGCACGGTTGACTACTTATGGTGCGAAAGAAGTTCAACATACATACATTTAGAAACATGCGTTTAGATAATTTCGATTATTTGGCTGCTATAAATCTCCACATGATAAGCCGCTTCGTTGAGCTATCATTTGTGGCCAGGTCACTTGTGAAAAGAAGATAACAGCTCAGTGGACTTTACGTGGTAGAATAAAAACTTTGTTTTATTTTTATTCTTTTTTAGTGATTTGGCTACATTTCCTATACTTTACACTGCAATCGTTTTTTGGATTTTTTTGTTTTGTTCATGGAATGTTCTGACCCCATGCCCATCCTGGACATCTGTGAAAAATAGCTTTACAGCTCATCAGATTCCTCCAGCGTAAATAAATATTCAGATTCTGACATACCTATTATTAGGTCCACATTTTAGGCAGAGTTGCTTCTTTTTGTTTGCTTTTTTGACTACTTGTGTTGTGGTTATTGCAAACATGATGCCTTGAATAAAGGTGTCAGTTTTGTACCAGTTTAAAAGGGTAAAAACCTACTACTATATTTTGCCACTGGTAAAAGAGATCTCATAGTGTAAATGCTTGCCCCGAGCTCTCATTACTCTGATAGTGCACTGTGTTTGAGTTGTACGCCTTCTGGTGTCATCTGGTCCAACACCAATGGAGACTAGGCTCTAAAGAAAGCCGTCTCGGGTGTGGACCAATCAACTTCAAGGACAGTGCATATTATTATCATTATCAGAGTTGCTTCTTTTTTTTGTTTACTTTTTTGACTACTTGTGTTGTGGTTATTGCAAACATGATGCCTTGAATAAAGGTGTCAGTTTTGTACCAGTTTAAAAGGGTAAAAACCTACTACTATAGTGAGGGGGGGGGGGGGTCCGGGGGGAGGCGGGGAAGGTGGGGGAGCAGGCACAGGCAGGGCTGCACCTTTACCTTAACCTCTTACCCAGCTGGCACTTGAGTCGCGGCTGCATTGCACTGAAGACCGCCATGCGCACACCGTGCAAGGTAGCCGTAGCGGCGGCGGTGGCTGCAAAGGATTCGGCAACGGGAGCGGTGGTGGTGGCGGCGGCGGCGGTGGCGGCGGTGGCGGCAGCGGCGCCGCGTGCCCGGTGCCCTTCCGGCAAGCCTGCGAGAGAGAGGCAAGGCGCGCCAAGTCGCTCGTAAGTTACAACAGTAGCCCCCAGCCTTTTCACACGGAAGGCCTGCTTTTGATCAACATTTATTTTACTCCACAGTAAAATATATATATATAGGATTCAATGATAGGCCACGCTGAAATGTCAAGCGCCAATGTGTAACCGGCAGTGGCAAAAGGCTCAGTTATTCCAGACTCAAATGTACGTTTTAGATTACTTTGGGCGCGTTGCTTTTATGGTATTGGCACTGTCGTCATCGATGCTTATAGTACGTACTTATAGCGTTGTTGTCGTTCGCCTGCTGGATGATAGCCTTCCCACTGTGTGGATCATGATGATTATTTGACCATACTTCCCCATGTTCATAAGAAAGGGACCTTGGTTTTTACACATTTGACATAGAATTCCTGTTAAATGTATTTTAGAAATGCATTATTTCCAAAAACTTACACTTTAAAAATGCAATCCTTCGAATAATTAAAAACTATCAGTACAATACAGTCCGGCACTTATCATTACTAGAACTAATGTTGACATTAATAGCAAAGGCACCATAATTCTGACACACGTAACGATTATTATTAGTGCTGGTATTGTTGAAATGTTTTCAACAAACAACGTGTTTACACTAAACAAGTGGGGCTGTCACTTGCTTTAAGTGAGACACTGTCAGGCCACCACTGTTTAGTCTGCTGATGTGATCCAATGACAGGAAGTCTGGCTCTAAGGAGACCTGCCCTGATCATCGTCTGCTTAATAGCTGGTGTGGCGTAACAACCCGCAACCCCACACACACACACTCACACCAGGTTCGCGACGGCCGTTAAAACACCAGGGGATGTAAACTAAACATACACGTGGCTCCACAAAAAACTCCTCCTTAAAATAAGTGCCAAATTACGGCAGCTCGACAATGACCGATGTGCACGGTTGCAAAAACGAGCTGTGTCGTGTTTCTAACGATATCGACTGTCGCTTAGCCGAAGCTAAATTCACGTACACTGTAAATATACCGCCGAGGTCAGTGAGTCAGAAATGTTCTCGTCTTCAAAAGACGTCAGACGATGTACAGCCTCATTGACATGCTGTCAAACTGCCGCCCTCCAGAGGGGATGCTACTAAGCGAGATTGTTGTCCAAATAGAACCGACGACTTTGAGAAAGCAAACAATTGTGCGCAAAATCCGCTTCGCCGTAAGCGAGCGTCAACTTCAAAGTAACTTGAAAGACATTTGATCCACTGCATTATTTGTTCATCGGATGCACCCAGACTCCTCTCACTAGTGGGCGGATATATCGCACGATGAGCCATACTCCAGAGCTACGCGCTGACTAAACATGATCATAATAATAATAAACCATGATGCATTAATAAAGTTCGTGCTCCACATTTCACAAGAACATTCAGGGCAATGTGTTCCATTACCTCCGCTTTGTAGGGTGGTGGCAAGCATGGCCTGTGCTTGGTTATACTGGGTTAACAGAGTCTGCACAAAGCATTCCTGAGATATTCCGACACTGCCTTTGGGTGCGCAGATTCTACTCTGCTGGAGAAACCTTTGCTGGACACTCCTGCTATGCACCAGGACCATCAAAATGCAGTCGAGCCAGCACAGGGCATATTTGTTCTGCCACTGTAGCACACGACCCGCGAGATACGTCCAAGGAGGCTGAGTAGCGTCCTCTTCACTCCGCTGGTCGTTTTCTGTCCTCAGTCTCGAATAAGAATGCTCGGAAAGCTGCGCTGGAATTTCCAAATCTAATCTGCCTCCGTGCGAGCCTTCTGAATGTTCGTCGATGCCTCTCGTTCTGGATGGGCAGCCATCGCTTTCCTCGCTTGAACCCCCAAGCCCGCCGCGAACCTCTCTCGTTTTTGAAATGTCAACACTCTGCGCGCAGTTAATGCGTTTCTTCAACGGGGGAATATCTTTTGGGAGGTTTTGCTCTGAGAAATCGCCGCAGGCCCTCGTTTGCTTTATAGGTGAGCCCAAAGTCTGGATGTCTTCAACAGAAGTACGCATTCTCCTGCGGGCGTTAGCACGATGTTTCTGCGCACTGGCTTTGGTCAGAATCCTCCCGATCGGGAAGTACCCGAGTGGATAAATGCACTGCAAATCAAAGTGGGGAAAACGATTATTATAATTGTCGTTACAATTCATGTTATCGTTACAATTCAATTACACAGTAGAACATCTATAACACTGGAAGCAATTGGCAGCAGGTTGTCTTTTCATTGGCACTAATGACACGCTGTAGTTTACACAGTTACATTTTTTGGCAGATTTGTTGAATTTAATTTGGTTGCTGTAAAACAATATTGGCAAGGTATCCATCAATTTGAATTGTAATTCAATATTGAAAGGTTAAGTCTAATATTTGATGTACATCAACACAAATCTTCAAAATTTGTTTAAAAAAAAAGTAATATGCAGGCAGAACTTATGCAGCAAAAAATGCAAAGCTGCCAGTGATGTAAGAGCATGATGTAAGGGATACAAAAAACGTTACCACCATCGACTGGATTCCCGTGAATAAGAATTAAGAATAAGTATAAGCCGTAAAAACAAAGTTTTTCACTATAAATCCTTTATATGCGTGGCGGCTAGAGTCCTCTCGTCCTCTGGCTTGAGATGGCTGCCACCTATGGGTCAGATGATTGTGTGCCAGTATTAAGCAATTGGTAATTAAATATTTAATTTGTTTTCCCTAAACAGTGTCAAATTTTGGAAAACATTTTTCACGAACATTAATTGTCTCGCACAACGAGTCTGTGTGCAAAATGTCAGCTCGATTGGATCACGGGAAGTGGGTTAAAAAACGACCGAAAGATTTGCACGGTCGTAAGCAAGCAAGCAAGCGAACTTAATATAAAGGATTTAAAAATAACGCCTTCTCATCAAAATCGCCGTTTTTTACCTGAAGAGGTGAAATAATTCACCACCTTCTCAAACACGTTGGCATACCTGTCAACCCCTTATCAGTGCCCTACCTTATTACAGACCAATTCAGACCTTATTGGTCACCTCGTGCTCCTTATAAATCTCAACGTTCATCCTACAAAGTCCCATCACAAGGGAGAAACACAAAATACGGGTAAACCGTATGGGTTTGACAGGTATGTCAAGTCTACATTTCAATTCTGTGCGAGGATGTGTTTTTTAATATATATTCTTGATGGGTCCCATCGATTTTCCAAACTTTTACACGAATTCTTCTTCATAACCTGGCATACACGCACTTGACTGAGTCAGGCCACGGCACCATCATCTGCAGCGGAGAGTGATCTCAGTTCTCCATCCAGTTTGGTCAGAGGGCAACCCTCCTCCGCAATAAATGGCACTCATTTGAATAAAAACAATATTTAAAAACAGGTACTTGTTCAAGAAAACAAAGGACTTATACGTTTATCCTGTTTATTCTATTTGGAAAGAAGTGTACGATTGTATCCATCCTATACGATTTCTAAACGTTCGTTTAAATAAATTGTACTAATGCAAATAAAAAAACGGAACTGAAACTCAACGATTGTCAGTGTCTGTTAATGACATCAGCTGTAATTCAGCCTGCGATTGTGGTCTGCCTGCTGTATGATGGCGAGATGGATGGGAAACAGGTCGTAGGTTCAATCCTGACCCTTGACGCCTGTATATTTAGTGTTTGCGAGTTCTCTTCCCCTGGTCGTATGGATTTTTCTCCGGGTCCTCTGGGTTTTCCCTCCACATTTAGAATCGACATGCGTTTTAGAGAATTTGGCTACTAAAAATTTCCACATAAGCTACTTTGTTAAGGTATCAACTGTGGCGAGGTCGCCTCTGAAAAAAGAGCTATATAGCTCAGTGGGCCTTATATAGTAAAATAAATTAATTTAGTTCAGGATAGAGATGGTGGTGATCCAGGACATGAAGAAATGTGGAGTGCGCAGGGAGATGGCCCACGACCAGGAAGGAGTGGGAATATTGCCAGGAAAAAGGGAAAGCAGCAGCGAGTGTGCCAGGACGCTCATGGGAACACTTACCTGGGGGTCCTCACACAGGCTGATTGACTCACTGAAGTTGATGAGAAAGCGCCTGAGGAAGCTCGTTTTGCCATTCTTCGTGCACATTGGACATGGACCCAGCATCTGAAATCGTTTAGCCGCCTGGTGCAGAAGACACAATAGAGGCGACATGAGCAGGTGTTCAGTTTTTTAGCATTAGCGTGTTTGTATATTAACCAAAACGCAAGGCCTCCCACGTGGAACTATCAGGTATGGAATCAGCAGCTGAAGAGTTTGCAAAGCGGCGTGGAGAAATACATGCTTGAAATGAATGATGGGAGACGGGAGGAGGAACACAGATGACAATACACAAATAAGAAACCAGTGGGACTGAGCAAGGAACACATCACAAGCAAGAATGATACCCAACAGACAATACTGGTGACAGAAAAGCAGCAAAAGGAAAGCTAAAAAGTATACAACAGCACACGGGAGATGCATGCTGGGAATTAAGAGATTGAAAGATGAACACGGGAATTGGAAAATAAACGCCCTCCATAGTTAGTCTCCACACGGGCCTTCATCCCTGCTAGACATCTCTGAATGTCCACTAACCCAGCTTAATTCTTTCTTAGTTCCTGAGAAAGTATGTATGCTGAACTTCTTTCACACCATACGTAGCTAACCGTGCTAATGTAAATTTCGATTTAAAGCTTTCGTGACTGCAGGGATTCATATTATTGGTTCTTTTGGTAAAGTCACGTAGAAGGGATATAATAAAATAATACAAATTTAATTCTCACGTTTCGGCCACAACGCAAGCAGCCGTCCTCAGGTGAAAAAACAGAGCTGTCAGAAAGACAGCCGTTGTGGCCGAAACGTCGTGAGAATTTTATTGTTTTATTTTTATTATTTTATTATTTCCCTTCTACGTGACTTTACTGAAAGAACCAAGCATACGTGCTAAAGTAGTATCTGTTAGCTTTGGGGAGGCTCCTCTACACCAGTTATTGCCTGGGGGAATGGGCGGGGGGGGTGGTTTGCTGGTTGCTAATCACTGGCCTAATTTATATAATTTATCTGTCACATTTTATCGATGAAACTCAAAATCCAGCGGTGACATCTCGTGATGCAACGGTGATTTAGTTCAGTATGTGATTTTTAATCCCTTGATGTAGTTTATGATTCAATGACGTCGAGGGTGTATACGATACCATGTTTGTCCGTATGCACGAGCCTCTTCATGCAAACATTAAGAGGTGTTTTTTTCTTTATTGCTAAAAGGAAACACAAAGACACAAAAACTTCAAGTAAGCCTTTGATGTTCCTTTATTTGTAACAATTACATTTTAATTCACATAATTTCTGCAATATACTCGCGAGCAATGCATACCGTGGACAAAACTGAGAGCACAAACTAAACACAATTCCTTACTGACACGTTAGCCACTGCCTTATTGTATCTTGTATTCATCATCTGCCACGATCAATCAATCCACTGCTGGGATCTCTCTCGCGTATGTGCAACATCGCACGTGGAAATTTAAGTCTGCGAGCCATGCGATAATCCACGGAGCACTTTGCACCACTGATTTCATCACTCCATCTCCACTCGGCGCGGTTCCGTCCACCTCGGGACGCGTTGTTCGATTTTCCCTTCGGCTGGCTGCCAGTCCGCCAATATTCTTGAGCATGATTTCATTTTATTTGCCCTAGTCTCCGGATCGTACGACGCACTATTTGTGGTTCGGTATGTTTTAAAGTAAGATTTAGGGGATGCGTCTTATAATCCGGCAGAAGTGTGCGTGTGAAGACAAGTCGTTTGATCTCTATTATTTAAATACACAAACCAGGCACATGTTACTCTTCCAGAGCGTCTTATAATCCGGACAATACATTCGCGATTATTATTACAGACTAAATGTATATTTTTATTTAGCAAATACTTGTGTATGCACGCAAACATATTTGATAAAGCACATTATAACACGCGAGAGGACGTAACGGGGGGGGGGGGGGGTGGCACATTTAGCAAAATCCTGAACTGCTAAAGATCGCTTGTTGTTTGATGACATTGAGCATCGTCGACATCACTTTGTAAACAATATCGATCCAGTAGTTCTTGCGTATTTAAACGATTTGACCTCACATTTACTCGCGCTGGGTCAAGGAGAGGGGGGTTGGGGTCGTGGGCAAATTATGTCATTTTAAAAAAACTCACACGAAGCCACCGACGACTTAGAATGTAAAGCACAATACTTATACACATTTATTTGTTTAACGATGCCCCCCCGCCCGCACCAACACAAAGATCAGCGGCTATATTAAAACGCCAGTTGCGTTTTACGATTCTTTAGTAACTCGTCGACGTTATCGTGCAATGTAAACGTTGACAAACCCCCCTCCCTCCCTGCGTTAAAAAGAAAAGGAAATAAGGTTCCTCACGCGGCGTAACATTAACATTTGTCTTCTTAGCGATGTGGCAAGCCGAGGCCCAAACTAGCACCAGGGCGGGCTGCCATAGATAGGCCTCACCCCGCCGTGAACTCGCCCGTCTGCGATTCGCGAGACAAAACTGCCGTGTGGCATCCCTCGACGGTGTTTAATGAAGGCGTCTCTCAACGAGGAGACGCCGTGCCAGTGATAAGCAGTGATCGTGATTGTGTGACGGCGATTCGCTTTTGGCGTTTTGCGAGCGATCAAACGCCGTAAACACAAGTCGAGTGGAGCGGTGACGTCGTCGCGCGCGGCGACTGCGCATGCGCGAACTGGGGGGGGGGGGGCACAGCAGGAGGGGGGGGTACAGCTGGTCGTGGCATCTACCTGTGATCTCAGTGAGTTGAAATTATGGCACCTGCTGGGTCTGTCCCTAGACCTCATGCACATAGCCTGGCACCTAGCCTGGCACAGGAGGGGGTACAGCTGGTAGTGGCATCTACCTGTGATCTCATGTCAGTCGAAACCATGGCACCTGCTGGGTCTGTCTCGAGACCTCATGCACCTAGCCTGGCACCTAGCCTGGCACCTGCTGGGTCTGTCCCTAGACCTCATGCACCTAGCCTGGCACAGGAGGGGGTAGAGCTGGTGGTGCATCTACCGGTGATCTTAATCAGTCGAAACCATGGCACCTGCTGGGTCTGTCCCTAGACCTCATGCACCTAGCCTGGCACAGGAGGGGGTACAGCTGGTGGTGCATCTACCGGTGATCTTAGTCAGTCGAAACCATGGCACCTGCTGGGTCTGTCCCGAGACCTCCTGCACCTAGCCTGGCACAGGAGGGGGTACAGCTGGTGGTGGCATCTACCGGTGATCTTAGTCAGTCAAAACCATGGCACCTGCTGGGTCTGTCCCGAGACCTCATGCACCTAGCCTGGCACAGGAGGGGGTACAGCTGGTGGGGCATCTACTGGTGGTCTCAGTCAGTCGAAACCATGGCACCTGCTGGGTCTGTCCCTAGACCTCATGCACCGAGCCTGGCACAGGAGTGGTACAACTGGTGGTGCATCTATCGGTCATCTCGGTCAGCCAACTCATGGCACCTTCTGGATCTGTCTCGAGACCTCCTGCACCTAGCCTGGCACAGTATGGGGTACAACTGGTGGTGCATCTATCGGTCATATCAGTCAGCCAACCCATGGCACTTGCTGGGTCCGTCCCGAGACCTCTTCCTGTCAGCGAACCTTCGACACTTCACGTGGCAGCCTCAAAGTGCACCTGGCCTAGCACAGGAATGTCGTGGCGACGTCACCGTCACTTAGTGGCGAATGGCGGATGTTGGTATTTGGTGGATGTGAGAGCGTGGCTGTCAGAGCCCCAACACTGATGATGGCTTGGGAGGCCACATTCTCCCTCCATGGTGTCAGAATCATCATCTTATTCGCGTGTTTACTGGGATGAGGAGGAAGGAAGGTTCCTCCAATGAGCTGTAAAGCTGTTTTCTCTCCACATGTGTTCCAGGAGGTGGGTCGCACGGGGTCAGAACGTTGCAACAGCAAACAATGCAAAAATACAATAGGGTGCAAAAGTACGTATAAGAAAGGTCAACACATCCTTAAAAATATATATACAAATAAAACGAAACTCTTTTTTTTATATTACTAGGTAAAGTCCACTGAGCTATTCGCTTATTTTTTTAGAAGCGACCTGACCACAAATGATAGCTCAATGAAGTGGCTTATCATGCGGAAATTTATACCAGGAAAATAATCTAAACGCATGTTTCTAAATGGCCTATTCCTCATATCATCATCATCATCGTCACCAGCCATGGTCAGTTCACCGCTGAATGAAGGCCTCCTCCCCAAGCCGCCGAAATCATCCACCCAGCACCTACATTAATATATCGCCGATCTGCTCAAGTTTTATTGACCACTGCGAAAACGTAGATCTGCTGAATCTGGTCTGCTCATCATTCCAAAGACAAGACTGTGGTGTGTTCCCATAGGAAACGGAGCCTTCTGCAGCCAGGCTCTGTGATTGTGGAATCCTCTTCCTCGGTCAGTTCGGGACTCCGAGTCTGTTTCACCTTTTAAATCACCGTCTAAAAACGAACCTATTTGTTCTACAGGCTTTCCCCGTGAGTTAAGATTTTTTTTAAAAGTTATTTGATTACATTACTCTGTAATTATTATTATCAGTCGCTGTAATCATGGTTCTTCATTTTATTTGAACTTCGAGTGTAGTGATTGATATGGTTATCAGCTTTCTATTTCGCTTAGATATTATACCTGTGAGTGTAGTTTTATTTTTTACATACACGCTTTGAAATACTTTAATATGAAAGGTGTTTTATAAAACATAGATTATTAATATCTCCCAGGTGGCCAACCTCTCTCTCAAATGGGTCCCATGCTTTGGCTGCCACTCCATGGTTAATTATTGGCCAGGAATCAAAATCTGGATATTTAGTGATACTGGAGGAATCCGATGAGCTACCAAGTTCGTTCTCACAGACGTCACCCACGTGCCATCATTGTCACTTCTAGCCATGGACGTCCCCTGCCCAAGCCCACTTTCTGTTCATAATAGTTTGAATGGTGTCATTAACATGCGTGCGTTCTCTCATCCACGTGTTCGCCATTGTTTTCAATACATTGCAAATAATGAACTGCAATTACATTTTTATTAATTGTAAAAAACTAATGATGCAATGCATAGCGGATTAATTATACATCCCTTTTTTACTGAAAACATTAGCCATACCTCATGTATCGAGGTAACATTCAACACGTTAACTCTCCGAGGTCGATAAAATAGCTATCCACTTTGATAGAAAATAGATAAACGGATAAGATGTCTCCTTCTAATAGCTGTCTCTCCACATAAAAATATATATATCTATTTGCACACAACCCATCAGCTCCATGTCTTCTCTAGGCTTGCATAATCTCAGCAGCATTAACTCAGAAAAATACGAATTCTACAGCGGTTTCGACATGCAGCGTTTAATCACCACGGTAAGTTTTGCTTTAATCAATCCTGACAGATGTTACTTTGTTACAAGTCAATTGCATGCTGTTATTGATACCCCTGCCATACGAATGTGGAATTTCCACCATTGGCTCAGGGGTGTAAGCAGGAGACGAGGCATGCTCCGCGCTCGTTTCAGCGGAAAAACAACTTTGACCGTTGGCTCTATGTCAATATTTGTGTTTAAGACATCCTGGAAAAAAACCTGATAACCCACAACAGTTCATTGTTGTCGTTAGGAGGAGGGGAATTTCGTGGATGGATACAGTTCATTGTGCGACCATCCGCTCGGAGATGATTACAATAAACCACGTCACGCGTGGATGCGGACGGGATTGTAATATGAATAATAATAAAGATGCTCAGTCCTTTATCAATCCACTGCCGGATTAAGAACACGATAGGTTTATTCTAGAGTTGTACACAGGAAATACAGTTATGTGGGTTATGCTCTTTTTGTTCCAGACCACTTTTCGGGTATCACCAATGAGACCACGTGTCTCTTTTGAGAGGAAGACTCGAGTCGTACAGAGGTAGCTGTCATTGTAACCGAGGTAACTTTACTCAAAAATTACTCTGGGGCAATTGCGACCCTCGACCAGTAATGCCAGTCAATTCCACGTTCCTGTGACAAGGCCCAGTTGACCCTCATCACAGCCATTGTCGGGTTCTAGACAGGAATGATGGGCTGAATCATTCGTTTTACAGCTCCTTTATCAAGCCACTGTTGGATGACAGCCTCAAACTACGCTGTTTTGGTCATGGGGGTGGGGGGGTTCATTGACCATACTTCACCACGCTGATCGGTGCGTTTTTGTTAAGGAGAAAGAGTGCACAGGACTGGTTCAGATATCGTTCACCTCCGATGTGATCCGTGGCTGGCAATTGAACGAAGTGAATTGCCTGCAATAGCCCGATGCTGCATTAATTAACAATAGCTTGTACAATACAGTACTACACTGGACATTTGTACATCAATTGTTTAGTAGTATTTGAATACGTCTATGGTATAGTATACATACATGCAATATGCGGGTCAAAGAATCGTTGTTTAACCGCATCTTTCTTTATAAAAAAAAATAAGTCGTACACGCAATAACTTTGCGCACGCTATATCCTTGGCTATTGAGACAGCGCTTCGTGTCAGAAAAACTGAGGCTCACTTGATGGACTCATGCGGTCGGCTTGGTTTGGTTGAGTATTCGTTTGGCTCACAGCGAGCGAGTGGCATTGTGTGCAGGCCAGAGGTCGCAACCGGGTACCCGATACCCGTACCCTACCCGATAGCCGGCTACCCGTGCCCGGCCGGGTACGGGTACCCGTTTGCGACCCTGGTGCGGCCGGGTATGGGTACGGGTAGGCCGTGAGTCACTGGTGAGTAACCGTTTGTCACTCATTTCGGGTAGGGTACAGGTAGGGAACGAGTACCCGTATCCGGCCGGGTACCCATTTGCGACCCTGGTGCGGCCGGGTACGGGTACGGGTAAGGAATCAAAACCAGTTTGCGACCTCTGGTGCAGGCGACTTGCGTGCGATTCCTGCTGTTGCTCATTGTGGTGGTGCCCGTTCTTTGCGTGGAATTAAAAACAACACTTTTGAAGACATCCTTATCGTATTTTGTTAACCAAGCAACCAGATAGCCACTCAGGCCGTCAGAAGTTCATTATCTATCGTGAAAAAAACAATAGATTGTGGTTGCATGTTTACCCCATTCGCAGCGCCTCTTAGCAAACTATTTATTTAAAAAAACCACAAGTCAGCATTGTGTCACCACGTATTTATAACCGACATTCTAATGGTGACCTCATTTTGCAACATAAATGTTGTGCGGTAATTTAATGGGGGGAGGGAGGAGCGGGCTTTAACTCATTCACAAATCACATCACGGTTTATGTAACATTGCATACATTAGGTATGTGTATATTTTATTTCACTTAATTTTTACGAACCTTTTTTTGTCAATCCACTGCTGGATGAAGGTCTCCCCACGCCATGTCGGTCATGGGAGGGGGTGAGATGGGGAGGGTGAGATTGGGGGGGGGGGTGTTGACCATACTTCGCCACACCGGTTAGTATTCATAGCCGGGAGTGGAGCTCAGGTCGCCGGGTTAATTGCGCGATGCGCTAACTGCTGTACCACCGCTCCAGCCACTTAAACGTATATGCATCTCTGACATCGTTTAGTTCCAGTTGATTGTTTTGTATCCCATTGGCTACTTGTAAAAATTATATAACTTCATGAAATACATGGGGGGGAGGGGAGCGGTGGCGCGGTGGTTCGCACACTGCACGATGAACCCGGCGACACGGCTAACATCAGTGGAGAATGATGTGAGAGGCAGTCTTGGAGGCATTCCCTCCACCAACTTCACACTGACCGACCGAATGTCGTGATGAAGTATCATCCTTCAACAACCCCAAATGATCGACACGGCAGAGGGATGCCTTCATACAGCAGTGGGTTGAAATTTTTATTTAAATACAGAATATATCACTAGACCCAGCCACTCCTTTATAACCCTTGGGCTACACCAATTTCAAACCTTTAAAACAGTCTGCATCAGCAGCAGGCCATGCTTTCCCACCTGATGACGGACGCTTGTGTTGCGCCCGAAACGTCGTGATTTATTTTATGTTTATACCTACGTGACTTTAGCGAAATAACCAAAGAGTATATCAAGGAGGGTCAAAGCATGCTCATACCCATTGCTTGATTTAACTCGACGATGAATGTTGACTCGTCTCACAAAGATATAGCTATGTTCGACGGAAGCATACGAGTTAGTATAATCAATTGAGCATGCATAAAGGGGCATGCTAACCACACATTACTTGATTGGTTCATGCACGTATTTGGTTTTATTTAATAAGCTGGCATCTAATTCAAACAAATATCTAATTTGCATAAACGTGGAAGTTACAAAGCTAAGTTAGAATATATTATTACTATTTGAGAGAGGAAGAAAATCATTTTGAAAGTTCGGGATGTGAGGATTTCCACCGGAATGCAATTACCCACCCACCCTTCCTCGCGAGGAACATTACAGGGTCATTAACGTCACTTAGAAGACAGCTGGCAGGCTTTAACGACAGTCTATCTTCGAAGGAGGCTTCTGTCCAACAGTGGATTGACAAAGGGTTATTTGTCATTAGTATTATTAGTGGTATACGTAGCAACACGTATTTCCTTTGGACGCGTCAGTCAGCCAGCCAGCAAAACTTTTACAAAAGTAATTTAGCATGCGCTAAAAGTTAGACACATTTAGTAATAGACATTTAGCTGCCGCACGAGCAGATAGTTCACAGTAAATCACCATTCATACTCTTTGGTTCTTTCGGTAAAGTCACGTAGGTAAAAAATAAAATTAAAATAAATTAAATCACGACGTTTCAGCAAAATGACTGTATCACTTGATACGGTAATTTTGCTGTGCCACCTGAAGACGGAAGCTTGCATTGCCTCCGAAACGTCGTGCTTTAATTGATTTTTATTTTATTTTTTACCTACGTGACTTTACCGAAAAAAATGTATGGACCCTTGCAGTCACGAAAACTTCAAATCTAGAATTAATCACCATTCATTTGAGAACCGTTTTCTTGATTGGGGTGCCAAAAACCTGGCCATGGTAAACTGTAATCGTCCTATAAATGAAAATACCAGGTAAGGCTGGCAATTCCACAGTTCCTGTAATTGCATTTAACAATTACTTTATTTGCTTTCGTGAAAGGATTCATCTGCTTGGCCCAACGTTCTCATGCGCCCTTCATAGCATCGCTATGTTACAAATCTAGCTAAGGAGACATTGAACATGTGTGGGGGTTAGTGTAGATGCTTGCCCCGAGCTCTCATACTCTGATGGTGCATTGTCCTTGAGTTGTGCGCCTTTTGGCGTCATCTGGTCCAACCCATATGAGACTAGGCTCGAAGGAAAGCTGTCTCGGGTGTGGACCAATCAACTTCAAGGACAGTGCACATTATCAGAGTTATGTTCTTTTGTTTGTATTATGACTGCAGGTATTGCGGTCTATGCAAACATGACTCCTTGCAAAAAGGTGTCAGTTTTGTTGCCAGATAGAAGGGTAAAGAACCAATTATCATGTGTGGGGGTTCTTTTATTTTAGTTCAGTGCCAAAGCCCTTTTCGAACTCTCAACAATGAATACGACGACCATACGAGGCGCATATTCAGGCCCAAGTTGGAACATTGTTGCGGGTGACTGAAGCCCAGTTCCTTACTTACCTGCATCGTAAAGCAGTCTCATTGATCGATGCTCCGGACAGAACTCACCGATTCACGCCGGCCACTCGCACGACCGCCTCCTTATCGCTTCGTCTATCGCAACGTTTACTGATGCCACTGACATCACTCCTCCCCTCCTCCTCCCGTGATGAGGACTCGATTTACCAGACTCACTGTTCCGTGTATTCACAATAATTTGCGGATTAAAAAAAAGTGCCATGCTGATTCTTCTTCATTCGAACCTGTTCATTCACGTTTTGGGAATTCACTCCCGTTTTTGTTTTTTTCCCCCCAAAGGTGGTATAACCTCGCTAAATTAAAGGAATTCCGTAACTATATTAAAGCACGTTAGTCGTCAGTGATGTTGGTTGCCTGTTGGCTCGGGGGTCTGTGGCTCAGCAAACTATGATGTTAAAAAACATAGGATGATGTTGTTGATTTGGTTAAAACACTCTTGCAAACAAATCTAATGAACGCCTTCGTCTGTGTAGGCCCTCTGTGAAATCAGAGGGATACTTTGTGTAACATTCTAACCACAATGATGTGAATTGTTTTTTTTAGACATATTCAATGACTCTTCTTGGTTCTTTCGGTAAAGTCACGTAAGAAGGGAAATAATAAAATAATAAAAATAAAACATAATAAAATAATTCTATTTTATTATGTTTTCCTATTTATTATGTTTAATTTTATTATTTTTTTATTTCCCTTCTACGTGACTTTACCGAAAGAACCAAGAAGATGAATCCCTGCAGTCACGAAAGCTTTAAATCGAAATATTCAATGGCTATTTGTTAGTTTATTTCCTATACTGTATTTAAATTGTTAAATGTGCATACCGCTTTTGTTGGGTTGAGCGTAGCTGTCATTCTGTCCGAGTTCGATTCCAATCAAGGGCCACGGCTCACATCAGCAGCGAGTGAGATCTCACGCGGCCATGGTGCGGTCCTCCTTCATCAACCGGCACTGACCACTGTGGTAAAGTATGGTCAAACAATCCCCGTGACCGACGCTGCGTAGAGTGGCCTTTGTCCAGTAGTGGGTTGACAAAGGGTTTTATACGCCAGTACAAAGTGTTACGTGCACAGAACAGCTACTTTGTAGGGTGTTCCCCCCCTTTAAAAAAGGATGAAATAAAGTTTGTTTGGGGGCAGTGTTCTATTGTGTTACCTTGCGTGCTAGATCAGTGATTTGACGTGAAATAATTACGCATGGTAAGATATTTCTTATTTTAAAATACTCACCTAACGTGTATACGTAGAGAATACGATTGCAAACGTTACAAGCGAAATCAGTTTCATTTAAACACGATATGTGGAAGATTATATTTTAAATGCAAGGGCATATTCTACATTAAACCATTAATACGCGAAAATAAATCATCTATGCTGGACTGTTGTTGTTTTTGTTGTTGCTTTGTTGAGGAACGGACTCAAGCATGAAGCAAATAAAAGTCCACCGACACTCGCAATCAGCACGGCCTTTTAACAGCAAAACATCGTTAACTCCTGATCATCCGTGCGTGCATTATCCGGGTTACGATTAAATCCTGGTTACGGATGACGCACGCGATGATAGATAATCGATTATAAGTGTGCCCTTGTTTAATTAATACGCTGGGTTATCTCTCAGTGTGTGGCAGTTTAATTGCTAAACTGTATGATCTATTAGTGTGTGGCAGTTTAATTGCTAAACTGGATAATCTATAAGTGTGTACCAGTTTGATTGCTAAACTGGATAATGTCAGTGTGCGCCAGTTTAATTGCTAAACTGAATAATCAATTGCTAAACTGGATAATCTATTGCTAAACAGGATAATCGATAAGTGTGCGCGAGTTTTAATTGCTCGCTGCTCTTCACTCGTCGAGGGTCAGCAACTCGGTGTCCACGTGACCACGAGTATGTGGGCGAGTGAAGTGATCGCTTGAAGAAACGACGAAAAGAAACGGCGCATTCATTTGTACGTGTTCACCCCTCCCATGTTAGATGGGTAATCAAGGAGCACGTTTCCTGTACTTCCACTTAAATGCCTTGTGTTTTTTGTGTTATCCTAGCCAATACCCACCCTTCCCCTCAACCCATTATCCCGGATAATCGAGGTTGGACTGTTTCTAACTCTATACGGTAGTGGGCTGACGTTTTAGGCAATGGCGTTTGAATTGGGTTTTATGCAAAGTTAGCCTGGAAGGCAACCAGTTTAAAATATACACAATTTAGCCTATTTAAAAAATGGATTACGTTGTAGGAATACATCGTTTATCTATGTATATATATAATTAATTGTGTTCGACAAGCGGTTATGTGAATCATCAGGTAATTGGTTCAAACAATTGGCCACGAAAAGTGTGCATGATACACGATTCCTAATAACTTTTCATATCGCAGTTGCTGCTGAACGCAGGTCCGAATTATTATGAAGCAAATCGGTCAGCAACTAACAGCACTACTAGCAATATAAAAAGGGCATAAACAAATGAAGCAAAGTGAGAGGATTGTTCTGGAAAAAAATGCGAATGACTTCCGAAGCCGGCAACCCATCAGGCTAACAATACACGGGTGGTAAGGATCAAAGTTACAAATCGCATTTGCAAATGTGGCTTCTGTATCCAGCACTAATTTTCTGCATCGAGATATATTTTTTTTCATCAATATTTACGATGTTGAGGGAGGAAGGGAGGTCGTGTTTTTCTTACATTTGTTGTTGTAACCTTCTAACCCCGTGTAAAAGAGCTTCATAGCTCATCAGATTCTGTTGCTGATGATCCGTGAGCAGTGCCGGATTGAGCGTAGGGGCGTCCTCGTTTCAGAGCCCACGTGCGGTCCGCTTTTGTTCCGGTTCTATTTTTCCCCCCACACTCAACCGCTGGGCAAGGTAGGTAAGCCGGAGCGTCTGATTGAAGACGAGCTGCATGCGCAGCGAATAGGCCCCAGAATGGCGTTGTCGGATGACGTTCTCTCTGTACCTGGGACGTTTACAGAGAAACCTGCTAAAAGAAAGAACCGATGTGATAATTATTGGAAGAAAAAAAAATTAAAGGACGTATGTTTCCTTTACTACTCGAATACAAAGGTATGCAACACAACATCATCTTCTTGGTTCTTTCGGTAAAGTCACGTAGAATGGAAACAATAAAATAATAAAAATAAAACATAATTAAATAATTCTCACGACGTTTCGGCCACAACGCAAGAAGCCGTCGTGAGAATTATTTTATTATATTCTTAGGTTTTTTCGGTAAAGTCACGTAGGTAAAACATCAAAATTAATAAAAATAAAATAAAATAAAGATCACTTTATTTTATTTATTATCATTATTTTATTATGTTTTTATTATTATTTTATTATTTCCATTCTACGTGACTTTACCGAAAGAACCAAGAAGATGAATCCCTGCAGTCACGAAAGCTTTAAATCGAAACACAATATCAGTTAGTGCGTGGTGTTGTGTCACCTCTATAGCCAGTTGCTGCTTTGTCTACGGGTGGCTAGGAGATGCTAACAACCTCGCCTGGTATACAGGAGGTCGTGGGTTCGATCACGACCCTGACGCCTGCTGTATATTTGGAGTTTGTGTGTCTCTCTCCCCTTGGTCGCGTGAATCTTTCTCCGGGTTTTCCCTCCACGTTAAAAACGTGCGTTTAGAGTATCTCTGGATGCTATACATTTCCACACGATTGGCAACTTCGTTGAGCTCGTATTTGTGTTCACGTCGTTTCTGAAAAAGAGCTTTATCGATCACCGAGACTTACCTGGTGAAATAGAAAAAATTGTTTATAGTTTTATATATGTATGTGTGAACGATGTGTCTTATATTCTTGGTTCTTTCGGTAAAGTCACGTAGAAGGGAATATAAATATTTCTATTATTTATTATTACCGAAAGAACCAATCATATGAATCCCTGCAGTCACGAAAGCTTTAAATCAAAAGATGTGTCTTATGTAAGACAGTTAACTGCGGGAATCCGTGCGTGCATTCAGTCCACTCTCTCGTATTATAATCAGAGCCAGTGCATATAAATATACACAAAGATGCACAATTAACAGAAAATAACTAAACACGCACCAAAGCACTGCCTTAAAGTGTCGACCAAATAAATGGTCAATCCTTATTCATAGCATATAAACCACGTACGAACATGAACCATTTACGTCCCATGAAGGGTCATTGTCCAAAACGTCGCCGAATATATAATTATTGTCATAGTGGTTGTTTTTATGATTTAAGTTAGTGTTGTTAAAAAACGTATACTATACACACACTGTGATCGTATATAGATATCCCACTGATTTATAACAACGGCTGATTGAATATTGGAAAGTCGATGGGCTCCGTATCTTACAGAGGTGAGAGAGTGTTCAACAATCTAATTGCGTATATTGTATTGAGATACATTTATAGGGATATAATGTATCACTTTAGTAGGGACGTATAAATACAGGCGTGGGTTACCCGGAAGGTATAGATAAAGACCCCCCCCGTATAGCCTTAACAAACTGTTGGGACAAGTGCTGTTTGCGAGTAGCACCTATGAAGGCCGGCACGGCACACGAGGGTGTGGGTGGTCAACACCACGCCCGACCGCCTTTGTCTCCCTAGTGGCGATGTTACACACCGCACCAGGTACTCATTTGAGTCCGAGTCGACCTAGGGGAGGCCCAGGACCGGTTCAGACAATCGTCACTGATGTTGGCCGTGAGCGGGAATCGAACTCTGGCCGCTGGGGTTCATGGCGCAGGGCGCTAACCGCTGCACCACCGCTCCCGTATACACACACGCACGCACAGGTACGTACATATATACATGCATAACCCAGCTTTAAATAACGCTGCCAAGCCTGGTGGTGTTCATTTAGACAGCTGTCTTTCCGACAGAACCTGTTCTTCACATGAGGACGGCTGCTTGCATTGTGGCCGAAACGTCGTGAGAATTGTATTTTATTATTATTGTATTTTATTATTATTGTATTATTTCCCTTCTACGTGACTTTACCGAAAGAACCAAGAAGACATACATGCATACTTACGGCTTTGGGGCGTGAAGGCGTTCCATCAGCCTGCAGACAAATCAAAGTCAATCTCAAGACTGCACCACCACCACCAGCACCACCGAATGTACACGCGCATCCGTCTCCGGCTGCGGTTGCTGCGTTAAAAAAAAAGCCGCATGCGTCGAAGTTTCCCGATCGTCACGAATGGACCCCGGGGACGCTTTGCACGCCGCCGCTTTTACTTGAGCACCCGTGCCACCTCGTCCAGAGACGTGCCACACAATCGCCGTAACTTCACTCGCCCGCGGCCCTGCCTCCGCCTCTTGTGATGACAACCCTGGCTGGCACCGACGAAACCTACGCGTGACGTCGCGGATAGAGTTAGTGCGGAAAGTGGTCAGCGAAAGCACGCGCCGTGGTCTATAACCTGTAGGATGCGTTTGTGTGCGTGTCTATGTTGTGTTTCTCTCTTTGTGTCTGTGTGTCTGTGTTGTGTGTCTCTGTCTCTGTGTCTCTCTGTGTGTCTGTTGTGTGTGTGTCTCGCTCTGTCTCTGTGTGTCTATGTTGTGTGTCTCTCTCTGTGTGTCTATATGTTGTGTGTCTCTCTCTCTGTGTGTCTATATTTTGTGTGTCTCTCTCTCTCTGTGTGTCTATATGTCGTGCGTCTCTCTCTGTGTGGGTCTATGCTGTGGGTCTCTCTCTCTCTCTGTCACTGTGTGTGTGTCTCTCTCTCTGTGTGTCTCTGTGTGTCTATGTTGTGCGTCTCTCTCTGTGTGTCTCTGTGTGTCTATGTTGTGTCTCTCTCTGTGTGTGTCTCCGTGTCTGTGTTTGGTCTCTCTCTAGAATTTAGTTTTACCTGATAACGACTGCGTGTGCTGCAATCGAAACGTCGTATTCTATTATTTAATTATATTGTATTTTCTACGTGACTTTACCGAAAGAACCAACGAGCAATTCCCGCAGTCGCGAAAGCTTCAAATCGAGTTTGATGCGTCTGTTCGTTTGACCAATCGGTTTACCAGACGCGCGCTGCAAGCAGGCGATGCTATTGTTCGTAGGCTTTGAAATGGGACGCTCAATACGAAGCTGGCATTGTGCACGAAGCGTGACCGCGTCCATCGACCTCGGCGTCACAATGCATGGCAGGCGAATTACTCGGTCCACCGATGATGGGTGCTCGTATATTAGTCGGTGTGTTTTTCGCGAAGCGTAAAGCGATTGTAGAAGTTGAAGGACGGACACCCCATTGTCCCTGTTCGTGTGACAGCGGTCAAACTCTCCGGGCTGAATATTTCGGGAGCCTGGTTCACATTCAAAAAATCCGTAATGCGTAATAGGAGTATGGAGTCGACTGAACGTGTAAACAAATGTCACCCTTGTAGTCGTCCTTCTGGAGCAGTGGTTCTTAACCTGGGGTGCGAGATATGGGCAGATTTTTTTTAGAAGGTAAATCATCGAAAAGACAAATTAAGCACGGGGCAGGTAAGTTACAACTACTTTGTTGTGTGTTTTTATCAAACCCTATGTATTGATTAACTTTGCAGTTAAGGTGAAGAACCACTGCTCTCGGTTACGAGCGTGCGTGTCTGAGATAAGATTTGCCTTCGAAATGGTTTCAAGACGCGTTATGAGTTAAGTGTGCTCTCTTACAGACTCTAAACATCAATATAGACTAATACAATTGTATTTAGGAGACGTGGCTTTTACTAGCCCGCACTCACCGGCGTGGTGAAGTATGGTCAAACAACCGTCACGACCAACACGGCGTGAGATGAAGATCCTTTTCATCCAGCAGTGGATTGACATCGGGCGGACTATAATAAGACAACGCGTGCAGTGGGAACGGCCGTCTGACCCTGGTCCTGATATCGTATTCGTCGGTGTAAATTAGCAGATATTTAGGACAAAGCGATACACGTTTGTGATTTCTATTCGTTACGAAACTGGTCGTTGATTTTCTAAAACAAAAATAACAACAAAACGCAAACGCAACGGTTTAACTTTGTAATTCACAACTATTGCTGGATGCTGCACAGAGAGAAAAAAGAAACCTTCCCGATCCAATTATTTCAAGTTGGATTAACAGAAACTACTAAAACCCACTATTTTCCGTAAAAGTTACGCATTTCTTGGCAGACAAAGATCGCGATGATAACGATCGTGAGCAACGTGATGATGATGATGCTAATGATGATGTATACCATGCTCATAACTATGACGATAGTAGCGATGACACACGTTATAACACAGCGCAAACTTCACACGCGCCTGCGGAACCACACGATAACGCACTGTCAAAACAAACGTGTGTACGGACATCGCACGGACGTAAATAACGATTCGCTTGAACTTTGGCTGGCGGGATATACTCCCAAGTTGAACTGCCGCTTCCGATTGGCCGGATGATTGCGTGAAATGAGCGTACGCACAATCGCGTGCCTCTGCATTCCCCTCCTCCTCTCCTCCCATCTCGACCACCCTCCGCCTACAACATAGCAGCACGGTCATTTGTATAAATTCCCAAACGTCATGGACATTGTTGGCTTCCATCGGAGAGAACGCAGCGCTCCGTGGCCGTCGATGCGACCGAGACGGCGATTTTTATGATTTCTATCCGAGCGCCTCTTCCCGCGGCAGAAAGTCAACCGAGCATGTGTCCGCGAACACGTGCCACCCAGTCCGCCCTGCGCAATCGGCGCTCTCGTTTATGATCTACGCGTCCGACTCTCTCCGCCTCGCTCGTGCTTCTTGCTCGTTCATCGCATCCCGAGCGAAGAGAGAGAGCGAGCGAGCGAGAGAGAGGTGGGGGGTTGGGGGCGTGAGTGGTGGGAGAAGCGGAGCAGTAGGAACGCGAAGGAATCGGCGGCTTGGCTAAGCTCGGCCGCGTGTCGTCCGCGTGGTTTGTGACCGCCGCAGCATGAGTCTGGTGGGTGGCTACCCTCACCACCACCCGGTCATGTACGACCTCTACCCTTGCGTGGCGGCCGCCGGTCGCCGCCACCACCACCACCATCATCATCACGACGAGAGCCTCTACCTCCGCGGCTGGGTGCTCGGGGGCGCGGCGGATATGGCAGCGGACTACGCCAGCGTGCCGTGCCACTACAACGGGCTCACCGCCGCCAGCTACCCCGGCGGAGTACTCCGGGGTCCGGGGTCGATGCAGGTCTCCGAGGCGGCCGCCGTGCACGGAGGCGGCGGCGGTGGCGGCGGGGGCGGTGGAGGAGTCGGAGTTGCCGCGGGAGTCGGAGGAGGGGTCGGGGGCGGAGGAGCCATCAACGGCGGTGCGGTCGCCACCACGGCCACCGCCGCTGCCGCCGCTGCTGCCGCGGCCGCCGCGTATTGCGGGGCCCTGCGGGGGCTCGGGGAGAGGGCGTGCGGCCGGAGGCTACGGCCCCACTCGGCCGGGGTGGGACCACCGGGGCAGCCGCAGCCTCCGCGCAAGGAGCGGCGCCGCACCCAGAGCATCAACAGCGCGTTTGCGGAGCTGCGCGGACACATTCCCAACGTGCCCGTGGACACGAAGCTGTCCAAGATCAAGACGCTGCGCCTCGCCACCAGCTACATCTCCTACCTGATGGACGTCCTGGATAAGGGCGACAGTGGTGGAGAGACGACGTCCGGATTCAGGGCCGATCTGGCGGACAGCGATGGCCGGTCGGAGCGCGCCGTCGACGGAACGGTACGGGCGCACGCACGGGCGGGAGTAGCGCAGGCGCTGGGCACGCGGCACGGGAAACGGGACTCGGTAGAAGTGGAAGATTTGAACTCGCTGCATGGCACTGAGCGCATACATCTGTGTGTAACAAGCAACTATCGGCGCAGGCATGCGAGCGTACAGCTGGCTGTATCGAAGAGGGAGCACAGACCTGTGTTTACGTAATAGAACTGGGTTGCATGAATAGCACTGCAGCGATAATAGAACAGGGTACATCATGTGACTGGGCGGAAAGAATTGGGTACGTAACAGAACTGGAACTGGGTACATAGTCGAAGAGGGGGTACATAGAACTCGATTTACATCAGCACTGGGGACAGAGAGCTGGTTACATCATAGAACGCCGCAAGCGGTCAGTGTCTCTGTACACCTACGACTGTGGTTAGTTTGTTGGGCGTATTCAGCGGTGGGTAATCAACCCTCCCCCCAAAAATATATATATCTTGAAGTTTGATGCTTTTAAACAATAATGAAAGGCTGCGTTTAGAAGTGGTGCGTAAGCACACGTTAGACCACTCGGATATACGGTTCGCCGTCAACACCGTCTCCATAGTAATATAGACCAGTTCGACGTTTCGAGCAATGGCCCTTCTGCAGGGCAGACACAGAAAGCGATCACGTCACGTTTGTATTTCCAACATAGTTCCAAACAGCGCAACAACAAAAATCACGTAATTATAAAAAAGCACATTGTGTCCAGCCGCACAACCGAACGCACGAACTTGAACTATGGGACTTTGTTTAAAGAAGCTTGTAGCGTATACACACTCGCACGGACCTCACTGTATACTTAGAACTTGATATCAATCTGTGCTTCAGCTGCGGGAAGAGTGAAAATGTTTCACTGAAAGGAAGCAATCCAGCGGCTTTTTGGGCAAACGCCAGGCCAATTATTATCCAGGATGTGTGCCAACATTTTATCTTTATTGTAATCAAACAACACATTCTCGATTGCGCTTGTGTGTACGTGTGTGTCCTATCGGTTGGCGCCGAGTATGAACGAGGATAGGAATGCATACGCACGCAGGGAGACACGTGGACAGAGCGCGCACTCATGAACCCTGAGGATATTTCTCCAGATGAATTATTTTGCCTCAAACGTGAAATATTGCTCCGTAGTACAGTGCATCCCCTTATTTGGGGAGTGGGGGTGTGTGGTGGTGGGAAAAAATGTGATAAATCAGTGCAATTTGTACAGATTTTTTTTTAGGGGGGGGGAGTGTGTAAAGGGTGGTTAGTGGACATATTTTTACCATTGAGTCAGCAGCGGTGCGGACCTTGCACAAGGCTCACGTGACAACCACCAGAAGAATGCGACTTGATAAGACTCATCGGTGTCATGCACGTGTTGATAGAGAGAGAGAGAGCGAGAGAACCAGAGCGAACCACTACTCGGAGGTGTTCTTTCAAAACCTGATAGATCCTCCATTCCGTGAATATGTACCACGGTGGGAGTTAGGGATTGCGGATTGCGTCGCCGGGTTTAGGGCCATGAGTCACAGTTCGGCTGTCACTTTCGCCGCGTGCGAAGGATGCATTGGACATGCCCCCGGAATTTAAATGCCCTCCCTGCCGCACGAGTTGTAGTCACAAATAAAAAGGGAACATTCTGCAGGATAGATTTGAAGCTTTCGTGACTGCAAGGATTCATACTCTCGTTTTTTTTCGATAAAGTCACGTAGGTAAAAAAATGAAATAAAAATTAATTCAGCAAATCTGGCTGTAAAAGTCCCACCTGATGACGGAGACTTGTGCTGCCTCCGAAACGTCGTGATTTTTATTATTTTATTTTTTATTAATTTTAATTTCATTTTTTTACCTACGTGACTTTACCGAAAAAACTAATAGTATTTTGCAGGCTCTTCTCCGCGTCGGCTCGCTGAGCTTATAGAGGCACACGCATTGACTATACCTTGAAAAGTTTCAGTGGTGCGAAAATATGAAGATGTATAGTGTATACATATGTGCCAACGGTGTTTACATTTCAGTTTAAAGTTAGACTTTTGATGTGTTGCACCCACAAGCGCGAGTTCACACACGTCATGCACATTCATCATCATCACCGTAATAATCGTCTTCAAAATCATCACCAGCCATGGTCTGTCCGCTGCTGGATGAAGGCCTCGCCAATCCGCCGCCACCACCTCCCCTCGCGATTCTGCGATATAAGAATCCGTCTAGCACCCCACAAACGAGTTGATTTCATCATTATGGTCTTCATCATCATCAAACGTACAACAGAAATTACGTGGTGATGATGATGCTGCGTTGGCGGTGGTGCAGAAGCATAATTTGTTACAAACTCGTCAACAAATGTGTTCAATCTTAAGGCAGTGTTGTCGAAGAGCGTGTCGAGTTTATGTTTACATATTACAGAGATGAACGTGCAATTGTATGACACGTAGATGAATGCAACGCTAATTGTGCAGAAACATAGAAGTAAACTGTCATCGTTGATCTTGGAACACCCGATGCTGCCGCTATATTCATAAAAGTTCATTCTGATTTTATAACGCGCGTTAAACAGCAATGGAACGACGTGCAGTTCATCATCTTTTACCTTTTCACTTAGTCCCCTACACGCGTGTCGATGCTAAGCGTGACTAAGTGTACTTTGTGTCGTTGTTTGACTTTGCATTTCTGTTTGTTTCCCCTCTCGTCCTCCTCCCCCCCGACCTCTTCGTAGAAGAGGCCATCTGTCCAAGTAGTCCCGATAACGCATGAACAACTGAAGGCATGTCCACGCACTCCTTCTCGACACCCTTGCACGTAACAATAGTCCTGTGCACGAGTCCATGGATATGTTGTATGAGCGTCAAATTAACTCCCTTCCCCCCTCCCAATCTGTATATCTTATCACTTGATCATTTGCCGTAATTTTGTGGATTATAAGACGCTCCGGAAAATTAAGACGCACCCCAAGACGCCTTTGCGCGGTGTCAATAAATGTATTCGAATCTGTTTTCACACAGAGACAAAGATCCCCCGTATAGGCTTAGCAGACTGTTGGGTCAAGTGCTGTTAGCGAGCACTTATGCGGGCCGGCACGGCACACGAAAGGGTGGGTGGCCAGCACCACGCCCGGCCGCCTTTGTCTCCCCAGTGGCGATGTTTACACACCGCACCAGGTACTCATTGTATGCTGAGTCGACCTAAGGGAGGCCCAGGACCGGTTCTGATAATCGCCACTGGTGTTGGCCGTGAGCGGGAATCGAACTCGGGTGGCGGGGATCGTAGCGCAGTGCATGCTAACTGCTACACTACCGCTCCGCACACAAATTATAAGACGAACCTCCGACGTTTTTGTAAATGTAGGGATACAAAATATTTGCTTATTTTGAACTCTGAGAATACGGCGTAGATCATTACAATGCAATTGGCCAAACGTTGTAAATGCAGGACCCTCCTGAAATCGGAGTCTTGAGACTCGGGGAGGATTTTTGTTTATCGACACGTAAATAAATGTTCCGTAATTTTAGTTTTAATGATATATTTACGAATGGACTCTCTCTGCTCATAATGTACAAAAAGTAGAAATACTGTTCAAATGTTTAGCATGTATACATTCTATACAAACTATATTTGCACGCTTCGGCAACTCCTGGTGTACGTAACCTATACGCACCAAGGAAAAAGTCAAACAATAATGAGAATTAGCTACTAAAAGTGTAAAGATCTATTAACTGTATTTTTAAGGTAATCGATCAAAGCGTTCTGTCGTGAAATGCATTGACGTATTTTCGGAAAATGATGATTTTGAAACAGGCCTCAAATCATATAACGGTCAGACATACATAACTTACCTTGAGTAATAATTTTTTATTTTTCCCAACCATCACAATTTAAAGTATAAATGGCGTACAGCGAAATATATCTGTGCATGTATTGCAACCACACACGCTACGAGGATTATTTAGCTGCCACTCAAATCATCTACTGCTGGATGGAATGAAGGCTCCACACACTGCATTAGTCAGGGGAGAGAGGGGATAGGGGCTGTTTTTCGGCCATACTTCACCACGCTGGTCAGTGCAGCTTGATGAAGGAGAGACCCCAAGGACCGGTTCTGATATCACTCACCGCTGATGTTAGCCGTGGTCGGGAATAAAACTCGGCTACCGATTGTGCTAACCACTGCACCACCGCTCCACCCCGTCGTTCGAATTCATGTCTTTTTAAATACACGACAACAACAACCGATCACCGAGTGATTTGAATATGTATGCCCGATTAACTTGGCAGAGTTCACCAAAACGCACAACAAACCCTAGCTGCTGACATTTCCCCGCACCTGCGATCAGCACGGCCGACTACGTACGGTGCGAAAGAAGTTTAAACGCACATACGCTACAGTGTAAGTCACCATTAATGTGGAGCGGTGGCGCAGTGGTTAGCGCGCTTGCGCTATTGTTGAGTCGTCTCGTACCACTGGTCCCGAGTGTTGCTCCCCCACCCACTGCACCAACTCCGCACGGACCAGCGTGGTGAAGTATGGTCAAAACAACCCCCTCCTCCTCCCCGCCATGAGCGACAAGGCGTGGAGAGGATTTCCATCGAGCTGTAGATTGACAAAGCGTTGTGCATTTGTCCGAGATAATCTGCGCGTTCACGACGCGTAACGCGTAGTTCGGGGGGAGGGGGGCATGGCGCTCCCACGTTAAAGCGCATGCATCGCATTATATCACAACACACTATTTACGCTAATTCTGACGTCGATGAGTTCCACATTAACGCCACTCATTCGTGCCAACGTTGCTCTACTCCGTAAACAAACGCCGACTTCGTACGGCCGCGCGCGCGCGTGCGCTCGTGCCGACATTGCAAGATGAGACCCGAGTTCATCGTGGTGCACCGTTTGACAACAGCGATTGATAATGACGACGATGATGACGATGATGATGCTGTTACATAAACAGTGACAAACACGACACTAACAACACGTGACAGACGAACGCCGCTCGTGAAAAGAAACGGACCGCGGCACAAGCTGCAGCTGCGTGTTGCGTGCGTGCGCGTTCGCAAGACTAGCGCAGCGCAAGGGTTAAACGCCTCCTCTCTCATTTGCCGCTCCATTTTGTTTTGCTAGCATCGCTGCCCATTCACTCGAAGGTCGTCCCCATCCCTCCCCCCCCCCTAAACCCAACACCACCACCACCTATCCACCCACCCCGATAGAGACCTCTCAGTGCGTCAGGGTCAAGGGCACAGCGCTTACGCAGTGACCACAATGACAGAGACCCCCCCCCCCCACCCACCCTCCTTCTAAAGCATTCGCTGCTTATTCGAGTCCCCCGTGTGACGGGGGAGCGAAGTCGGCCTCCGCCGCCGCAGGCAGCCGATCGAGCCCCGGGAAGAGCCGCTACGTGCTACGAAGCAGCCGATGGAGAATCGGCCGCGTAAAATGCGCCCCAAGGCTGCACGCTGTTTCAGCCGATACCTTAACTGATCGCAATACACTCTGGTTGTTGTTGTTGTGGCTTGTAAATGTTGTGGCTTGTAAATGTTGTGGCTTGGCTCTCCAACACACCGGTGTGCTGTACTAGTGATTAAGTGGCTTGTTCTGTTCACGTAACACGCCTTATTAATTGGCTGTGTCGGTGGTGGCGGATTTAACGACACATTTTTATATTTACGCGATCTAACCCCAAAAACCTGTATTATGTTGTTGTTTGGTATTGTTGGCATATCTTTCAACGCATACCGGTTACTCGCATTCTTGTACAGAAAATCTAAGTTTTCGGGTCCATACGGCGTAAGCCGTTTCAATGCGGGCTTTGTAAGGATGAACTTTGTTGAGGTGTGTAAGGGGCACGGGGTGACCAACACGGTCTCACTTGGTCTGTAATAAGCTAGAGGGCACTGGTAAGGGGTTGACAGGTTTGTGTTGGCTTGCGCGTATGCGTGTGTTGTCTTTATGCGTATGTCTACGTGGGTTCACCTTTGTGTGTGTTGTGTGCACACCGTATAATGTGTCCGCGTGTCGTGCCGTGCCAGCCTTCGTAGGTGCTACTCGCTAACTGCACTTGCCCCAACATTGTGTGAAGGCTATACGGGGGGGGGGGAATCTTTGTCTTTGTATTGTGTATGAATGTATGCGTGGGTGTGTATATATGTTTGTTTGCAAATGCCTGTGTGTGTGCATGTGTGTGTGTGAACCGAGCCTGGGCCTCCTCGATGTCGACTCAGCCTCAAATGAGTACCTGGTGCGGTGTGTAGTAAACATCGCCACTAGGGAGACAAAGGCGACCGGGCGTGGTACTAGCCACCCACCCCGTCATGTGCCGTTCTGGCCTTCATAGGTGCTCGCGAACAGCACTTGCCCCAACAGTTTGTTACAGCCTGTACGGGGGACCTTGCCTTTGTAAGTTATTACCTGTGTTAGCGCTACGCTGCGCGAACTAACCTGGCGAAACGATTTCGGTATCCGCTCACGGCTAACATCAGTGACGAGTGTCTGGACCGGTCCTGGACCTTATTTAGGTCCACTCAGCCATTAACGGAGTACCCGGTACAATAAGTGGACATCAGCACTCGCTAACAGAACTTGCTCCAATGGTCCATTAAAGGCTATATGGGGGATCCCATATATATGTATATGTTCGTACATATACACACATGTATACACTAAGCTACCTAAATAATTAACTTATTTATACTATGTTAACAATTGTATGCAGTTGTGCGTATGTACATGAGTGTCTCACGTCTGTGTACACGAGAACAACCTTAAATACGTGCATGCATGACGTACTACACATTTCCTGTTGATGTCGGGTGCCATCCTTGAGCCAGCGGCTGAAACTCGACATTCCTATGGCCAGTTCTATTTATAAGACAACCGCAGCTGACTGCCAAAAATTGGTACTAAATTTACCGACCCCCCCCCCCCCCCCGCCGATGGAGAATTGGCTGAGTCGACCACTTGGAACATTTCAGCCGAGCGCTCGAACCACCCGATTACCCCAAACCAGAACAATAATGTAGTCATTCATCCAGCAGGGATTGGCAAAGGCGATGTAACACATCAACGTGTGGACTCTTTACCCCCACGCCACCCACAATGCACGTACACGCAGTACTAGCACCCGTGGCATCGGTATAATCATTGCCAGCTTTCTATCGCTAATTGCGCTCTCTGCTCGCGTGTTTAAGAGCGGTGGCACGACGATTGACGCACACGCGTCAGGAATCCAGCGCCGAGTTACATTCTAGATTTGAAGCTTTCGTGACTGCAAGGATTCATACTCTTAGTTATTTCGGTAAAGTCACGTAGGTAAAAAAATTAATTAAAATTTATAAAAAATAAAAACAATAAAATCACGACGTTTCGGAGGCAACACAAGCTTCCGTCTTGTTTTTATTTTTATTAATTTTCATTTCATTTTTTACCTACGTGACTTTACCGAAAGAACTAAGAGTCCGAGTTACATTCTTAAAGCACGAAACGAGTACCTGGCGCGGTGTGTTAAAAACGTGAGCACTTGGGGAGACAAAGGCGGCCGGGCGTACGGAGTTACAGTACCACCACCTCGTGATGTGCCGTAACTGCTCCAATAGTTGTTCGCTTACAGCTGGGATTTAACAATTCTAATTATACGTGATAAGTTAAAGCACGATCTTGATTTGAAGCTTTCGTGACTGCAGGAATCCATACTTTTTGGTTCTTTCGGTAAAGTCACGTAGGTCGACATAAAATTCAAACAAATCACGACGTTTCGATCGCGACACAAGGGACCTTCATCAGGTGAGACAACCACAGCAGTTTTCTTGCTGTGGTTGTGTTGCGATCGAAACGTCGTGATTTGTTTTATTTTATGTCGACCTACTACGTGACTTTACCGAAAGAACCAAAGAGTAAGTTAAAGTCCATTTGTCAACCCACTGCTGGATCAATGTCTCCCCACTCAATGTGAGTGTGTGCGGTTTGTCGAAGCGTGTTTTCAGACACACCCCCGTTCAGATATCGCGCTCGATAGCCTATGCCACCACGTACAGTGTGAACTTCTTTCGCACCGTACGTATCCAACCGTGCTAATCGGAGATGCTGGGGGGGGGAGGGGGTAACAAGCTAAACGCAACATCCAGTTATGATTCAATTAGTTTCAATCGAGATGATTTAGAAGTGCATAGGGCTCCAGTGGATTCCTACTATCAGAAGGAAGAGCTTTCCAGACGGCCGGTAGAAGCGCATCTGAAGGCGCGCGATGTGGTGGCCGTCTTTGTCCGATGGCTAATCCTAAAGCGGCTGCTGCGAGGATGCACGTTGGGGTTCTTTCGCGCGCCGTACGTAGCCCAACCGTGCTCATCAAGAGGTGCGATGATCGGAAGCCGCTTGCTTCGATGAAGTCGATGGAGCAAAACGGATTATGGGGGGCGTGGGAAGGGGAGGAAGTGTGCGTGTGTATGTGTGTGCGTGCGTGTGCGTGCGTGTGCGTGTGTATGCGTCTGGTGGGGAGCGGTAGTGTAGCGGTTAGCGCGCTGCGCTATGAACCCGGCAACACGGGTTCGATTCCAGCTCACGGCCAACACCAGTGACGATTATCTGAACCGGTCCCGGGCCTCCCCTAGGTCGACTCAGTCTCAAACGAGTACCTGGTGCGGTGTGTAAGCATCGCCACTGGGGAGACAAAGGCGGTCGGGCGTGGTGCTGGCCCCCCACCCCTCGTGTACCGTTGCGGCCTTAATAGGTGCTCGCTAACAGCACTTGCCCCTACAGTCTGTTAAGGCTATACGGGGGGGATCTTTGTCTGGTGGGGAACGCTTTCCGTGAAGTGTGACACGTGTTGTTGTTGTTGTTGTCTTGTTGTTGTTGTTGTTGTCCTCGCCTCCGATCAGCGACCCAGTGGCAAGAAGAGCTCGACGGAGAAGAAGCGTGGACGGACTGGCTGGCCGCAGCACGTGTGGGCTCAGGAGTTGAAACGATGATGGCGATGACGACGATGACCGCGTGGGACAAGCTCGTCTCTTGGATGAACGCTGAGAAAACGCTCCGTTCAACAACAACAACAACCCAAAAAAACCCTAAGAAACCCCAAAAACAAAACTGAAAGCTTTGCACTGAACATCGCTTGAGTCGTCGTCGTCATCGTCGGCACGGGCACGGGGAATCACCGCCGGTACGTCTTTGTCGGTCCTCTCGTAACTGCACGGCATTCTTGCTCGTGGTATTATCATCATAATCATAATATTCGAGCGGTGATTCGATAGACCTGTGGTGCTGCGTCGTAGTAATGTTACGTTATGTGCCCGAACGTGGTATAGACGAGTGTTATTTGGCCTCCTGTTTAATGTTGTATATAATGACGTGATGGTGATGATGATGGTGATTATTTAGAATGATCGTCAACATTGGAAGAGTGTTTTGTTGTTCTTCTGGTTGTTGTTTTCAGTGGATTTATAAAAAGACAGAGTTGAGACAATGCAATCGACTGCCCCTTACAAATTGGACTTTTTCCGAAGGATAAAAAAAGAGATTTAGTTATTCTATTCTATAAACGTGTTTCTATTTTGCATAACGTTTGTATCGATGCTACAGCTACAAACGATTCATATACTGAACAGAGTATTATGTTTTATGTTGACCATGATGATGATGAGAGTTGATGTTACACGGATGTCGCTATATGGAAATTCACATGTCAGAAGTGTTTTAATTTGCATCAATGCAGTACACGAACCAATGCAGTTTATCGCTTATTACATTGTAGTGCGATTCAATTGCAGACTTTTTTACCATACATTCACATGATGATGATGGTGATTATGCAATTTGCTGGAGAAAACGAAATTAACGTAAGAACGCAAGGCAAACTAACAAACATCTCATTTGTAGATAACTCCAAATGCAGCGCGTGACTGTTATTTTAATACAGTAAAACTCATTATGTGGCGATTGTGCGTTAGCAGTGGGTTTCGAGCACACGTAACAACATACACAACCCAACGCATTCGTCAATAATACTGTGGCCTTAAAAAAATCTATATTTAATATAAGCGGCGACGCTTCGGGCAATGATCCTTATTCACAACACATAGCGAGGTTTATTCCCACCTCTCCGGCCTCTGACTAGGCCACAGTTGTTATTATTTTGTTATTGTAACACGGCGTCTCCAAAATGACATCGCGAGGGTGGCTATCGCGGCGCGCGACTCGATGAACTTTAGGACACGAAGTGGTAGCATCTTCTTGGTTCTTTCGGTAAAGTCACGTAGAATGGAAATCATAAAATAATAAAAATAAAACATAATAAAATAAATCTCACGACGTTTCGGCCACAACGCAGGCAGCCGTCCTCAGGTGGAGAACAGGTCTGTCGAGAAGACAGTCTGAATGACACACCCCAGGCTTGGAGCGTCTATTTAAGCTGGGATGGAGGGGGGAATAGCGCCTTGACAAAATAATTTGCATATCAAGAGGAAATGAGTACTGTACTCTACTTGGTGCGATGTCTAAACATTGTCGATGGGGAGACTAAGGCGGCCGGGCGTGGTGCTGGTCATGCATCTTCTCGTGCGCCTTGGCGACCTTCATAGGTGCTACTCGCTAACAGCACTTGCCCCAACACTGTTATAGGCTATACGGGGGATCTCTGTCTTTGTTTGTGTAGATGTGTTCCACGTGACGCAGAAAGCGTTAATTGCTTCAGCAGGTCGCGCGGGGCGTGTTTAGCAATCATCGGGCGCGTACAGCATGGGACGACGGATTTTAATTTGAAAAGGGAGTCAATTGGTGCGCACGAAGAGACGTAGGGGCGTGGTGGTGGGCTGTAGTTTGAGAAACCCTTCTCTGAGGCTACACATTTATCCATCATTAAAGGGCTAAACGAGCTGAAATCGTGTGCACAGATCGTCGAGGTCACGCTGCTAACTAGCAACATCTGGAAGTAGATTTGTGTTTATTGTTAACCGTTAATTTAAGTTAGGATCGCGTTCAAAGTCGCACGTTGTTTTCAGTCTCGCGATAAGCAACATACACACCCAGCAGCGGACCAAGGACGTGGAGGGTGACGCTAGAACCGACGGAAAAGCCTTTGACGGGTTTTGCGTTTTTCCCCATTTACTGTCACGCGACTAACTAATTTGACGTTTCCTGCATCCAATTAGGGGACACTTAGCCGAGGCTGTAATTAATGGCAACTGTAAATCAGTCGCTGCGGCTCGCACCGACGGCATCCTCGAGACGATGTTTCGTGTTCATCTTCTTGGTTCTTTCGGTAAAGTCACGTAGGATGGAAATAATAAAGTAATAAAAATAAAACATAATAAAATAATTCTCGCGACGTTTCGGCCACAACGCAAGCAGCCGTCCTCAGGTGGAGAACAGGTCTGTCGAGAAGACAGTCTCATTCAGACTCTGTCTTCTCGACAGACTTGTTCTCCATCTGAGGACGGCTGCTTGCGTTGTGGCCGAAACGTCGTGAGAATTATTTTATTATGTTTTATTTTTATTATTTTATTATTTCCCTTCTACGTGACTTTGACGAAAGAACCAAGAAAATGAATCCCTGCTGTCACGAAAGCTTTAAATCGGAGTTGTAAATTATTTATTAATGATTATGACCTCGTGCCAAGGCAGATCTCTCTCGCCCACTTCAGCAGTTTTGTTCTTGCTGTGGTTGTCCCACCTGATGACGGTTGCTTGTGTTGCGATCGAAACGTCGTGATCTATTATTTTTCTACCTACGTGGCTTTACCGAAAGAACCAAAGAGTATTAATGATTATGATTATAATCAATGCCGTTTATTGATCAGTAAAGCTTCACTAAGCCTCAGTCGACTAGTTTCAGGAAGGTCTTATTAGATTGGCATGCTTGGCAAATTCCACGAATAATGGAACAAGTTTCACATTTTCGATGAATAGAAGAGGCGAACATTTCTTTTTTTTTTAAGAAAACAACATCTATAAATAACAACGTTAGAAAATGTAATACCAAAGAGCTATTCATTGTTACACTATACAGCATTTGTTTTTCATTACGTAACTAGTCAAGCCGACATTTTCAGAAGCTGATCGTGTGGACGGATATATATATATATTTTTAATAATTACCCTCCTTTAGCGAGCCCATGTAATCGATACCGAGTATAATGTGTATAGCATATGGAGGTCGCGACTCATCGATGCAAATTGCAATACTTTGACTATAGAATTGGACGAGCAAGCCGACATTTATACTTACGACTCTACAAAACCACGAAAAGTTAAAATCGGTTGTCTTCTGGCTCACAGAAACGCGCAGTCGGTTTCACTCTTTGTCGCAAACCTCGGCCCGACGTTCCACCTCTACGCGCGCGTGCTCGATACGACCAATGCCATTTTAGTGGACCGAGTAATTCGCCCGCCCCCGGCGGAGTGCGACGTTGGAGCCCGTGGAAAGCGGGCGTCCGATCGCGAAGCAAAAAAAAAGTTGAACGTGCAGACACTGCAGTGCACACAGCGTGACGCAGACTTCACGTGCACAGAGACTCCTCCGTGCGTGCCTTTGTCATGCAGATAAATCAGATCCTCCCCCCGTATAGCTTGTAACGGACTGTAGGGGCAAGTGCTGTTAGCGAGCACCTATGAAGGCCGGAACGGCCCACGAGGGGGTGGTGGGTGGCCAGCACAACACCCAGCCGCCTTTGTCTCCCCAGTGGCGATTTTTACCACACACTGCACCAGGTACTCATTTGAGGCTGAGTCTACCTAGGGGAGGCCCAGGACAGGTTCAGATAATCGTCACCGATTTTAGCCGTGCGCGGGAATCGAACTCGGGTTGACAGTTTCGTAGCGCATCGCGTTGACCACTACGCTACCGCTCCCCATACAAACACGTGCCTTTATCATGCACACACACGTGCATCTCTTTTGGTGATCCACTGCTGGATCGAGAGCCTCCACAATGCCGTGTTGGTCGTGTCGCGGTGGGGAGGAGGGGGGGTTATTTGACCATACTTCACCACGCTGGGCGGTGCTGGTTTTTGGTGAAAGTCGGGGAGCAAATGGAACGTGCGTGGATGGGAATGTAGAGTCACAAAAAGCTTCATTGCCACTATTATTGTTATTAGACAGCGGGTATATATATAGACATGTCAACGATTTGTAGTGAATACAAGAAGACGACGAGTCTAGGTTGTGTGTGACGATCGCCAGAAGCGCTACTTTATTTACTGCCACAGAGCGTTTTGCATTATTTACCAACAACACCTTAAAAATAAACGGAGTGCGTCGCGTCTCGGTTGAACTGGAGGCAATCTAGGATGTACGAACGTGGTTTTACCCCCCCCCCCCCCCGTGTGACATTGTGGAGATGTATTGCCGACAGAGGCCGCACATTCTCCGTACACATCCTGTAAACAAAGCGCCTGCCTGCAGAATGTACAGCGTGTTTGCGCGCGTGTGATGTGTTTTATTGCAATCGCCGTCCCCTGTACACGGTTATTTCAGAGTGGTTGTTGTAAGAGCTTCGTATTTTGACGTTTTTCAATTGCCAATAGTTTAATAAGCACCCCCTGCACGTTGGGATCATGTTTTGTACACGCTATACACACGCATGTACGCGTATCTTACGCGCGCGTGTGTGTGTGTGGGGAGCGGTGGCGCAGCGGTTAGCGCACCGCACTACGCACTTAGCGATCCGAGTTCGATTCTCGCTCGCGGCCAACGACTACCTGAACGGGACCTGGGCCTCTCCTAAGTCCACTAAGCCTCAAATCAGTACCTGGTACAGTGTGTATACATCAGCACTGAGGAGACAAAGGCGGCCAGGGCGTAGTGCTGACCACCCACCCCCCCTCGTTTGCCAGCACCGGCCTTCGTAGGTGCTCGCTAACAGCACTTGCCCTACAGTCTGTTAAAGGCTACATGGGGGGGGGGGGGTGGTCTTTGTATTCGTGTTCTGTGTCATTGACAAATAATCCGACGATATTCGCAAATGTTAATGCAAAACTATTTACGCATGCCGAGTCGTTACGTCAAGACAACCGGCGGTCGACCACGTCTCGCCACTCGTAGAGACGTGCACGTTGTAAGTTGCGGCACGTGTCAAGCGAGGCTTTCGCGGCCACCATCAGACGATTGATAAATACAATTTACCTTTCGGGCCAGAGCGCGTACGCGTAACGCGCGCGCGTGTGTCACGCAGACACCACTTCGTCCGCTCGACACGGCCAATCGATGGAGTCGAGACATCGTGCCACGATGTTTAAGGTTGTGGGCTCGCTGCCCCCCCCATCGACAACACCGACTGGGCTGATTCGGCGGTAACATAATGGCACGTTTGTGCATCGCGGGACGACTATGTTCATCGGAAAATTGCTAATAGGCGTTGTTTTACCCTTTGTGTCGATAAAACGGGTGTTAAGATATTCAAACGCCAAATGGAAACCCTTGGCAAGGAATCGTACTTTGATACTGGCAAAAAAAAAGTCGCCCCATGATATTTGTTCATTGGCTCTGTCGGGTGGAGAAGGGTGCACGACACACATTTTACTCACGCGATCTGACCCTTACGGCAATTATGAATCCTGTAGGTTTGTGTTTTTGTGTCAATAAGCCTATTTATTGGTTTTAGAGACCAACATTCACAGGCAGCATGCATTTTTATTGCGCATAGACTTTCTGGGGCTGGTTTCGAACGTTTTTGATCTCATCAGCGTGTCCATGTGTACAGCTGCTCTGTGCTCCAAGTTAAAATAAGGCCAGATCGTCAATCGGAGGTAAATCTTGATTTATATGATGATAAAAATAAACCATTTCATTTTACAATACAGTCTTCAACTTTACGGGCTTATACTTGGTTTTATAGAGTTACGCTTCGCCATATAAGAGCAAAATCTAACGTGTGTCCATTGCAACACAAGCCTGTTAAGATGGTTTTACTATTTCACGGCTTTGTTCGAACTCGGCTGATGACGTCAGACGATGCTAGTCATCACGCGTTACATCATCATCATCATCGCCATCAACATCATCATTACCACCATCAATTAATCGTCATCATCATCATCATCGCCGCCATCAACATTATCATTACCACCATCAATAAATCGTCGTCGTCATGATCATCATCGCCATCATCATCATCATCATCGCCATCAACATCATCATTACCACCATCAATTAATCGTCGTCATCATCATCGCCATCAACATCATCATTACCACCATCAATTAATCGTCGTCATAATGATCATCACCATCATGAATCGTCGTCATCATCCGAATATATAAAACCTCGAGCACGTATGTCCGCTCGTCTCTTTTTTTTCCCTCCATCATTACGTTAACGTTGATCGCACTTGAAGGCATTCGTTTTAGGCCGAGTCGATCTAGAGGAGGAGCAGAGGCAGGTTTCGATTGCGATCGAAAGCCATTGCCGCTGGTCTAGTGGCATCGTAACCATTCGCCCGCACACCCCGAGACGCACACACAACACAAACAACATCGCACAGACCCCGCGCACCACAAAGACAAAGACCCCCCGTGTAGCCTGTAACAGACTGTTGGGGCAAGTGCTGTTAGCGAGCACCTATGAAGGCCGGTGCGGCACACGAGGGGGTCGGTGACCAGGAACCACGTCCGGCCGCCTTTGTCTCCCTATTGGTAATGTCTACACGCCGCACTCATTAGAGGCCGAGTCGACCTAGGGGAGGCCCACGACCGGATCAGATAATCGTCACCGGTGTTGACCGTGAGCGGGAATCGAACTCGAGTGGCCGGGTTCGTAGCGCAGCGCGTGCTAACCCCCCCCCCCCCCACATCACACACCAATAATAAAAATACATCGATCGTGGCCTAATGGTGCTAACTCGCGGCAGGCGATCACTGCGCATTGGATGGAGTTTCACGAAAGCCTTGCTCGCTAGAAGCACGTCCATCATGCGCACGCGCCTACCCGGAGACACAAAGATCCCCCATATAGCCTTAACAGACTGTAGGGGCAAGTGCTGTTAGCGAACACCTATGAAGGCCGTAACGGTACACGAGGGGGTGGGTGGCCAGCACCACGCCCGACAGCATTTGTCTCCCTAGTGGTGATGTTTACACACCGCACCAGGTACTCATTTGAGGCTGAGTCGACATAGGGGAGGCCCAGGACCGATTCAGATAATCGTCACCGGTGTTGGCCGTGAGCGGGAATCGAACTCGGTCGCCGGGTTCATAGCGCAGCGCGCTGACCGCTACACTATCGCTCCTCGGAGACACCCACGCATACACACGCGCGCACACCGAGACGCGTCGACTTTCTTATCCAGCGTTTAGAGACGCACGGATCAAGGTGCTCGATAGTTCACAAAATGCACCAAAGATAAAAGATCCCCCCCCCCCCGGATAGTCTTTAACAGACTGTTAGGGCAAGTGCTGTTGGTGAACGGCTATGAAGGCTGGAACGGCGCACGAGGGCATGGGTAGCCAGAAAAAACACCACGCCTAAGCCGCCTTTGTCTCCCCCGGTGCTGATGTTAACACACTGCACCGGGTACTTAGTTTAATACCGAGTCGACATAGAGGAGGCCCAGGACCGGTTCAAATATTCGCCACTGTTGTTCTGCAATTGGTTGTGAGCGGGAATCAAAGTGGGGGTGACACTGCTACTTCCACATGTAACATTCATATTACTAATCGTATATATATATACACACACAGACATTACATGTTCAAATGAGCATGTGTTTAAGGGTATGGCTCATTTTTACCCAGCAGAACGTGTTGGACCGCCTTTTGGATTAAGTACGTGAAGTATTCGCTATAAACGAGCGGTGGCACAGTGGTTAGCACACTGCGCTAGTCACCCGCTTCACCTGCGTTCGATTCCACGGCCACGGCTAACATCCGTGGGCGGACTAACATCTGAACCAACTCATAGCACGCCCTCCCCCAAACCCCTTCACCAGCGCGCATTGACCGGCGTGGTGAAGTATGGTCAAACAACATCCCACAACTCACACGGCGGAGATGATAAAAGGGTTGTAAATTATAATACGCTTTAAACATATTCTGTATCTATAAGACACACAAACAATCAGACCAAACATGCTATATGCTGTTTCTGTGATGAAATATAGTTTTTTTTTACATATATCCGATATAGCTGGTGCAATGTTATCCTGTTTATATATAGTGTACAATAAGATGTACATATAGTACTCGTTACATTGTATTGTTTTTATGACTACAGTGATATCTATATATGCACCTGGACCCACTGAGACTGTGTACACTTATAGGTGCAACAAGGGCAGCCATGCACGTGTTCACTATTTAAGTCTGGTAATTGCGTTGTCGAACGAATAGCGACTGTAAATGATTTCCGTACCTTTGAATAAATGCCTGCAGCATCACTCAAACTGTGTATCTTTGTTAATTTTTAAAGTTGCATCACCGTCCCGCATACAATGTTGTTGTCCTCATCGCTTTTGTTGTTGTTGTTGTTGTTTTTATTCTACTCTACGTGAGGTTCATGGTGGCGAGATGTTAATTACCTCGCCTGGTATACAGGAGGTCGTGGGTTCGATCCCGAATCTGACGCCTGCTGCTGTATATTTGGAGTTTGCGTGTCTCTCTTTATCTGGGCCCTCCGGTTTTTCCCTCCACATTTACAATCAACGTGCGTTTAGAGTATTTGGCTGCTATACGTTACCACATGATGATGAGCCACTTCGTTGAGATATAAATTGTGGCCAGGTCGCTTCTGAAAAACAGCTGTATAGCTCAGTGTTACCTTACTGTGTAAAATAAACGAACAAGTAAACAAAAAACGTTAAATCGGTTAGCACACCGGAATTGCAATCCAGATGTAGCCTAGTTTAATCGATCTCCCGTCCCGGCAGCTGACAACAATGGGACACTTGTTATTAACTCCCATTGCATCTGTCCACCCATGAGCAATATCAATAGGCACAACCACTGTCAGTCAGTTGATCGACATGTCGCGTGCGGTGCGGTAAAGCGTGGGTAGCTCCCACATCTTCCATAATGTCCGGCCAGTGTGGAAGAGTAGGCCAAATACCCACTGGAGTAGATATTCTAGTGGAGGCTTTTTCCCACGAACAGTGACGTGAGAACACAGTTGCAGGGCTGCACCTTTACCCTATACCGAATACGCGACTCTTATGAGGCAATGGTCCTTGCTGTCAATGTCGAAAGTTCATATAGTGTCCCTGGCTGTCGAAACACCGTAATAGTGTGTGATTTTTACTGAAGCCGCGTATAGTCTACAAGTTGATTGGAGAGGTAGCCGAATGCTTGGCACACGGCACGATGTTACACCCAGGGACTCGATTTCAATTCCGAACGGAGTGCCACGGTGACGAGATGTTAACTGCCTCGCCTACTACGCAGGAGGTCGTGGGTTCGATGTTCTCCCCGTGGTCGCCAGGATTATTTTACAAGTCCTGCGTTTTTTTCCCCTCTACATTTGGAATCGACATGCGTTCATGAGTCTTTGGCTGCTGTACATGTCCACGTGATGAGCCGCTTCATCGAGCTATGATGCGCTATGACCAGGTCGCTTTTGCAAAAAAGCTATAAAAGTGTAGTAGTTTAGTAACCACGGCTAACGTCAGTGGCGAGCGATATGCGAACCTGCCTTGGGGTAGATTTGAAGCTTTCGTGACTGCAAGGAGTCATACTCTTAGTTCTTTCGGTAAAGTCACGTAGGTAAAAAATGAAATCAAAATTAAGAAAAAATAAAAAAACTATAAAATCACTGTCACAGCAAAATATCTGAAGACGGAAGCTTGTGTTGCCTCCGAAACATCGTGATTTTGTTGTTTTTGTTTTTATTTTTATTAATTTTTATTTCATTTTTCACCAACGTGACTTTACCGAAAGAACTAAGAGTATATTGCCTTGGTGTCTTCCCTTCACCAACCCGCACTGCCCAGCGTGGTGAAGTATGCTCACACGACCCTCACCCCTCCTCCCCAAGACGAAGCACGGCGCAGGAAGGAGGAGTCCTTCATCTCGCATTGTGAATCGTTCACGCGCTTTCAGATGCACGACTGCGGCCGTCTGGAACGCTCTTCATTCCGATATTCGGACGCCCCTGGAGATACGCACTTTTAAATAATTAATCATCTTGATTGAAAACTCAGTTCTTTAGAATGTATCTTTGTGTTGAGATTGTTATCCGTTTCCCCGCACCTCCGATTAGCAACGTACTGTGCGAAAGAAGTTTAACATACATGTAGTTAAATGTGTATATTTTGTACACGGGTTACTAGATTAATCGTACAAAAACACGATTCTGAGCAGTAGTCGCAGTAGAAGCATTGAGATGGCGGTGTGGTCTGACGGCTGTGTGAAATGTCTCTCGTTGAAATGTATTCCCTGCCGCAGCTGAGCGAAAGGAAAAATAGATCCCCTTCAAGAATACGCCGTTAAATCTGTGTGCAGGCTATATCCTACATGTGTACACTATATATATCTAAAATGTATATGCAGATACAGGTCAAAACATTTTGAGAACAACACAACGGGCCCATCGCGTTGTGTTTAGTAATAAACAGATTTTGTAATGAGTAGTGTGCATACATTTTTTTTAAGAAATAGGATCAAAGGAAACAAAAAAAAGATACACAGCGACGTTTCGGTTGACCAGCCTTTGTACAGGAAATTTCCTATCGGTTGCAACGTCCAGAACTTTCTTCATGCCGATTGATGGGAGCAAGAAGAAACACCGCTCCTTGTTATCGCTTTTAATGAACCCGTCACGTGTCGTGTAACCTGAACGATGCAGACATTGATAAAAAAAAATGATTTACACTACGTAACAATGAAGCGACGCATCGGTTCCAAGTAATAACAAAATCATCGAAGTGCAAAGCTAACTAGCATATCCTTTGCACAGTCGTGAGGGAGCGGTGGCGCAGCAGTTAGCGCACTGCACTCGGCTCAATCACGTGATTTTGATTCCAGGCCACGACTCTCATCAGAGGAGAGATAACCGAATCAGCCTTTGGACCGACACCTAATCCACCAACCTGCAGCGACCAGAGTGGTGAAGTATGGTCAAACAACCTCCATGGGTCCGCCACGTCGCGGGGAGGAGGCATTCATACGGCAGATGATCGATAAATGGCCGAGAAGTATAAACTCGTTGTTTTTACTCGTTAAGGGGCCATCCATTGAGTACGTACGCAAAAATCTGTCAAAAATGTATCCATCCCCCCCACCTGCGTACGTACGCCTGACGCACCCCCCCCCAATCCTATAGAACGGCCGATATTTAATCCACGCAGAAACGATCAAGAATTAATAATATTAACGTGTTTAAGCAAACAGATAGCCCACCACCGGCTGCATTAAAGAATTAAGTTGGTGTACCTTGGCCACTTATTTAGCCGAGCTGCGTGATAGCTGCAGTCAGGGGCACGGTGGCACACGAGTGACACCTCTCCCACAGTCCCACTTCTCCCGGCAGTCCTTGTTGTCTGACAGCTGGAGACACTGAACTGTGGCTCATTTGAAGGCCAATGTCGACAAATTATTATCGAGGCTTCACCCCCCTCCCCCCCGTGTCCTATGCGTACGGACAATCAGTAGACCCCTCCTATACCCGAGCGTACGCATTTGGTTGACCCCCCCTCCCCCCTCGATGCGTACGGACTAAATGGATGGCCCCTGAGTAACCACCAGCATATTCATCTTCTTGGTTCTTTCGGTAAAGTCACGTAGAAGGGAAATAGCGTCAGACGCTGTCTTCCCGACAGACATGTTCTTCACCTGAGGACGGCTGCTTGCGTTGTGGCCAAAACGTCGTGAGAATTATTTCATGTTTTATTTTTATTATTTTATTATTTCCATTCTACGTGACTTTACTGAAAGAACCAAGAAAATGAATCCCTGCAGTCACGAAAGCTTTAAATCGAAATTTCACCAGCATATTGTTTGTTCGCGGAAGTGATGCCGTATATATATAGCATAGGGATTTCTATTTACAGATACTCCACTGATCTCTAATTACCCTCTTGCATCTCAATATGATGATTGAATATTCAGTGTCGGGGAGGTGGTGTCATGTGCGTGTTGATATTTGTTGGTACCTTGTTACAGACTTTGAAACGAATGTAAGTTTTCTCGATGCAACGCTGTAAACTTATACGTTGTTATTATTATTGTGGGGGTATCTGGATCGCCCTCGTGTTATAGTTAACTGGTGATGCTGCGGTTATTGATGGTAGTGGTGCACGAAAGCAAAATAACTTTTGGAAAAAAATCTGAAAACATTCGTCAATAACAACCGTCCTAAAAGTTGCTTATTTATATATATATGATTGCCAACATTTGTAGAAAATGACCCTTCATAATAACACATCGATAGAGAGACCAGAACGGCTCGGTGAATCGTGGAGTGAAAGGTTGGCGCTATAGATCACGTGGCCCTGGTCGTGGACGATTTGAATTTCGAGAAAACTCTGAAGTGCAATCGAACAATCGCATTCGACTGACACAGAGTTACACAGTCGCCCATGCGTGCAGTCGCGGACACTGCTTCAGAGTAACACAGTCCAAAGGAGAGACAAAAAAAGACAAAGATCCCCCGTATAGCCTGTAATAGACTGTTGGGACAAGTGCTGTTATAGCCCAGCACCTACGAATGCCAGAACGGCACACGACGGGGTGGGTGGCCAGCACCACGCCCGGCCGCCTTTGTCTCCCCAGCGGCGATGTTTACACACTACACCAGCTACTCCCTGGAGGCCGAGTCGACCTAGGGGAGGCCCAGGACCGGTTCAGATAATCGCCACGGATTTTCGCCGTGAGCGGGAAATCGAACTCGGGTCACCAGGTTCGTAGCGCAGCGCGCTAACCGCTACGCCACCGCTCCCCACAAATGAGAGACACACACACACGCACACGCGCGCGCGTATTTACGCGTTACAAACTCGACGTGCCCTGCAGCTTGACGCCACGGGCGTGTGGCGGACAGATGTTGAAGCGGCCACCACCCCCGCCCCAGATGCAGCGTGCGGCAGAATTAGCCGCAGCAGACCAAGCGTCTCTTGGAACGGGCGAGCTGGCGGGCGGGCAATCGTCTACAAAAACCGCGGCCTTACGTTGACCCCCCCCCCAAACCACCCTCCCTCCTCCCGGCTGAGATACGCCTCAATGGGACGTTTCTGGCACAACAGCAGCAGCAGCAGTAGTCGCTGCCACATCATCACACGCCGCGTTCAAGTCTCGACACGCGACCCGGTGGCCCCGTTCAATGTTTGTCTTCTCTCCCGATGTCCGGGGTGATTCAAGATGTCTTGTGACGCCCCCCCCCCGCCGCTCCCCCCACTCATTTCTCTGAAACTTAATATGTTGTGTTTCGCAATGAGTGTGCAAATAGAAATGAAAAAGTATCGGAGGGGGGGGGGAAAGTTATACTAGTCAATTATATCCAAAAAAAATTCGGGGGGGGGGTCACAGCACATCTGGACCACGCTGTACAGCAATTCCCCGATTTTCGTCTCGATTTACGTCGCCTCAACCCACGTTTACGTCGCTGACAACATCGCCATCATCATCTGCCCTTTCTCGTTATACGTCGCCTCTCAGCCTTCGCCGCCACCACCACCGCCACCATCCCACCCTGGATATCGGCTTTGATGATTGACGTTGTTTCGAGATTTGTCGTCGCACCTTTCAGGAACGCATCCCCGACTTAAACCGGGGTATTGCTGTAGATTGGAGCAAACGCGGACACTCGCACATTTAAATAAGTTTAAATAGTTGACGTTTAAATTCAAGTCCGGTAAAGTAGCTATACGGATCGCCCGTAACGGTATCAGCCATGCAGGAAATAATGATAATTAGTAATCTTAGGGTTTTTTTTCGGTAAAGTCACGTAGGTAAAAATAAATAATAAAAATACAAATAATACAAAAAAAGTATTATGATTATAATAGAAATAAAATAATAAATCGTAATAATTTTATTTCTATTATTTTTATTATTATTTTTTACCTACGTGACTTTACCGAAAAAAACCTTAGAGTATGAATCCTTGCAGTCACGAAAGCTTCAAATCTAAATGATAATTAGCTTGAGGTTATTCGTTTTGTTGTTTGTATGTTGAACTTCCTTCGCACCGTACGTAGCCAACCAATGCGAATCGTAGGTGCGGGGAAAGGACAACAAACTCAACACAAACCAAAGCACGGATGATCCAGTTGACCCAGTTCTCCCCCTCCCCCCAAAATATTTCACAAGGGGAGATCCGTGATGCTGCGCGACAACAACAACAACCAACAACCAACAACAACAACCAACAACAACAACCAACAACAACAACCAACAACAACAACCAACAACAACAAAACCCCAACGACAAACAATGTCAACGTCGCAGAGAGATCGCGTTTAGCCAGTTGCCTGAAACTTGTTAGGAGGTGGGTCGGTAACAACTATCCACGCCGTGTTATCGGAACCGACTCCGATCAGTGCCGGATTAAGCTAGTGCGAGGCCTGTCGCATATGTTATAAAGGGGCCCTACATTTTATATGAAAAACATATATTATAACACAAATTTTTCGCTCGCATAGTAAAGTTATTGTATTTTTGCATTTACTATACAGCCAGATAATACGACAAATCGCTAACTTTAAACACCCAGTCGTTCGTAAAAGTTGAAGGCAGTATAGTACTAGAGTAATAGAGCAAGTGCAGAATCACTGAACCGGAATTGATAGCTTGAACGCATTTAGCGCGGGGGCCCTTGCAAGTGCGGGGCCCGTAGCTACTACATACATAGTAGCTACACTATATATGTAGCTACTACATATGTTGTAGATACTTTTGCTCCGAGGATAATCCGGCACCGACTCCGATAACGCCGCGTGTCTAAGCGTATGAAGTCGAGTGAAGATTTTCATCACGAGTCGCATGCAGGGGGAGGGGGGGAGAAGACTTCGTTTCATCCGGGTCTGTAACGGTCGGGCGCGTCCGGGGAAATGTCCGCACACCCGGTACACCACATCCAGTATCACCCCTCGCTTTGGCTGTGGCTCCTATAGTCAAACCACCACCGACGCCAATCTGAAGCAGCGACCCGGAAAATAAATATATAGTTAGAAATTAAGCCTTTGTTAGGCCAACTCTAAACCCATACATGTCCGATAGAACTACAGACGATGGCAAAGATCCACAGACTAACAGACCGAGCGTTGTTAGCGAGTAGCGCCATTGAGGTCGGCACGGCACACAAGGGGATGATGGGTGGCCAGCACCACGCCCGACCGCCTTTGTCTCCAAAGTGGCGATGTTTGCACACCGCGCGAGGTGTTCATTTGAGGCCGAGTCGACCTAGGGGAGGGTCCATGATCGGTTCAGATAATCATCACCGATGTTGGCCGTGAGCGGGAATCGAAGGTAGGTGCCCTGGTTCATAGCGCAGCGCGCTAATGGATCCGATACCACCCCCCACCCCACACAGACGCACTCACAAACTTTGTTAGTGCGCAAGATTTTACTTCAGGAGCCTCGTTCATCTGAAGTTCCAGGTGTCCGCTGTGGTGTTGGTGGCGCACGTGTAGAGAGATCAGAGAGAGTCGCCGCGTGTTCGCCAACATCTCGCCTGTGCATCATTGGAACCTCATTTGCCAGTAAAAAATATAATAATTGGTTTTTACCCTTCTATCTGTCAGTTTTGTTCTGCCAGATAGAAGGGTGAAAAAACAATTATCATGTTTTTTACTGGCAAATGTGGTTCCAATGGTGTAAATGCTTACCCCGAGCTCTCATACTCTGATGGTGCATTGTCCTTGAGTTGTGCGCCTTTTGGCGTCATCTGGTCCAACCCATGTGAGACTAGGCTCTAAGGAAAGCTGTCTCGGGTGTGGACCAATCAACTTCAAGGACAGTGCACACATTATCAGAGTTGTGTTTTTTATTTGCATTATGGCTGCAGGTATTGTGGTCTATGCAAACATGACTCCTTGTAAAAAAAAGGTGTCAGTTTTGTTACCAGATAGAACGGTAAAAAAAACAATTATCATCTCGCCTGTGGTCAAAGTGCTTCTGCCACGCGCTGTTGAAGATCGTTCCAGAGCCACCATTGAAAGAGAGCTTCTAAACTCGACGGACTTAACTCGGGAAGTTAACTTCAAAACTTGAGAATTTTCGGGAGGGTTTTGTTTGTTTAACGATTAATCTTTCACAACATCTCAACATTTCGATTTAAAGCGTTCGCGACTGCAGGGATTCATCTTCTTGGTTCTTTCGGTAAAGTCACGTAGAATGGAAATAATAAAAATAAAACATAATAATTCTCACGACGTTTCGGCTGCTTGCGTTGTGGTCGAAACGTCGTGAGAATTATTTTATTATGTTTTATTTTTATTATTTTATTATTTCCATTCTACGTGACTTTACCGAAAGAACCAAGAAAACATCTCAACATTCAACCATCGTGCCGAACCCGTTGTTAAATTATACATCAGAGGAGATGTTGCGATTACATAATCAGTCGTTTGTGCATGGTGCTCAGTGGACTATCAGGATACATCGCAGGGTCGCGAGTGAAGACGTTCACTCGACGAGGTCTTCATCCAGCAGTGGAATGCTGCCGACGAGTCCATTTAATTCTTGCAGACAGCAAGATTTTCAGAAGCTAAATTCCATACGTCGTGGTCTGTTAGTCACGACGAGAAAACTTGCGGGAGAGACAGAGTTCATGTCAATGTTGCTATTTTCCCCTTGAAGGAGCGCAAGACTGCAGTGGTTTCAAACATGGCCCATAGTTGCATTGCCACAGCCGCTCACGACGAAGCCGATATAGGACTCATTGTGGACTCTGTGGATATTCACACAATCGCTGTAGATTATGAACGCGTTAACAAACTCCAATCCTCGCCAACCCACCACCAGCACCACCAATCTCCGTCTTTCCGCGTTTACAAATGTACTCCCCATTCAAATACGAATTAACTCGTCCCACGCTGCACGCGCCTGATGATTGTTAAACACGTCCCACTTCGCACGCCGAGCAATTAACGCTGTGCTAATCGAGCTGACTCGAATGAAGATCGATATATCGGCGTGCGCGCGCGCCTGTTCCACCTGACGCTGCATTTATTGATTCGCTCGTCACGTGGAGCGTGATGAACAAGCATCGGGCGCGTGCGGCGTGTGACGAGTTGATTTTCATTTGAATGGGGAAGAATATGATGGACGCGGGAACGTCTTAGCGCGGTGGGCGTCGCGAGGACGTGGAGTTTATAATCCACTAGGCGCTGGGTGGATTATTACATGGCATCTGTCAGTCATGTAAGTCAGTTGAACGCGTAACACCCGAGTCTGTCGCGTGAACTCCTTGCCAGCAGCGAGCCGTCCACACTTCGCGCGGCCTCAATGTGCACACCGAGGCGTGGCGAACGGCGATTGTTGTTGACTGCATCAGAGCTCGTCACCATCTCTCACGAGCCTTCCGTTATTGCATCGCACGATCCGTGAGAGACGTGGCGACGAAACCAAACGGGGGCGGGGGAGGTTTTTTTCAGTGGCTGATAATGGCGATGACGATGATGATGTTTGCGTATAACGGGAGACTTGGTCTTGGTGATGTTTCGTTGCGCGTTTGGGGTTTTTAACAACGTACAGAGCCCGCGGATACGTCGTTTGGTGGAAATTGGTCCAATGATTACGGCGTTCTATATCTGCTTTGGGGAAAAAGAGGTTGGGTATAAGCCTCGACTGAGTTTGCACGGTGTGGGTTGAACCATTTAAAACACACCGTACGGTTTTTGTTTGTTTCAAACGAAGCAATGCCAGACACACTGGATATTACGGTGCATATATTGCATATATTGGATTTAGCTGATGCGCTCAACATTGTGTATTCTTTGTGTGAAATGCAATATAGATAGGTATACAATTCAACGTTTATGTCGGTGTACATATGGGCCAACTACATACGCAGTGCTGCATACGTGAGCATGATTTAAAATGAGTGTGAAAAATATAAATTAACAGTGTAATTGCCTTGCATAACTTACTCGTAGCGTTTCGCATGCTGGGCTGTTAAAAAACATACACTTTGATTCTTTCGGTAAAGTCACGTAGGTATGAAATATCCCTGCAGTCACGGAAACTTCAAATCTAGATTTAAAAAATATACATTTTTCGTTATACATACAACAAATTAATCCGCAAAAAATGCATGATGCGGTTATATTTTTCGCACGTAATAAACGAAAACATCAACACAGATTTGGCACGCGAATCATAACAGCGTGCCGTCGACTTTAACTGGACACTTTAAAATTGTACACTGTATAATTATAATGGAAATGTTTTCGCATATTTTAAATGCAGGACACATGACGATATCTTGTTCTTTCTCGGCACTTTACCCAGAAGCTACTATTCTATTGGTGCATATAGGCGAGTGGTTACAGATGTCAACTGTACGAATGTTGAACTTCTTTTGCGCCGTACGAAGCCAACCGCGCTAATCGGAGGTGCGGCGGCGGCGGGGAGGACATCGACCTAAACACAAATATCAGTTCTGAAGAAATGAGTTTTCAATCTCAACGTAAGCAGGAGTCGAACACAGTTCGTGCAAACTGTAGTGCATTATTATTATTCTTGTGTTACATGCGATCCTCCCCTCCCTCTCTCTCTCCCCTCCCTCTCTCTCTCCCCTCCCTCCGGACGTAACCATGGCAGGAGATAGGACAGTAAAGAGAGAAGCAATACATTTCGATTTAAAGCTTTCGTGACTGCATGGATTCATATTCTTGGTTCTTTCGGTAAAGTCACGTAGAAGGGAAATAACAAAATAATAAAAATAAAACATAAGATAAATTCTCACAACGTTTCGGCCACAACACAAGCAGCCGTCCTCAGGTGAAGAACAGGGCTGTCGGAAAGACACCTGAGGACGGCTGCTTGCGTTGTGGCCGAAACGTTGTGAGAATTTATCTTATGTTTTATTTTTATTATTTTATTATTTCCCTTCTACGTGACTTTACCGAAAAAACCAAGAATAGAGAAGCAATAGACAACACACAGCCAGCCGGTACAACTTTCTTTTTAAAAAATATAATAATAATAATATAGTATGATTGTTTGAACGTGGTGGAGCGGTGGCGCAACGGTTGGCGCAATATCCCTGCCAAACCCCTCAGAGCTAAAGTTTGATTCCAGGCTACGCGCTGAACGTTGTAGATGGCTCACTGATACCGGGACAGGGTTTCGAGTCACCAGCCCCACACTTCCGACTCTCTCCTTTCGCCAATCCGCACTGGTGTCCAGCGGGGTGAAGTATGGTCGAACAATCCCCGATGGCCCTTCGCGGCGTGGGGAACCCTTCATCCCGCGGTGGATTGAAAGGGGGCCTCTAAAAGCTGCGCTTGTAAACATCCCAGCAGTACACACTGCACGATGTGTTTTACCGCGAAAGTTTTGAACGAACATTTTATTTTTTGACAGTGAACACGATAGCGCATAAAGCGTTGTGATTTGTAATGATGAAACTACGCGCACCGCATTTCCCACGTGCGAAGCCTCGCTGTAAAAGTCCCCCAATATCTTATCCCTACATCGGCACTCGCCAAACCAACACGACCCATCTTTACTCGCGCAAAACAAATGGGTACATTTGTGCGAGTCCATTTGGCGTTACCCGCGTGTTGTGCAGACATCATTTGAATCAAATTCGTGATTCGAATGACTTAAACATGACGAGGATTGGTTTGGCAGGCAGGCTGAACAAGATCTGGAGAACGTGTATCGATAACAAAAAATCAAGGTCCAGGTGTACGTATCTTTTTGCTAGTTTCATAGATTGCTAGAATTCTGGACAAACAAAGCAACTCGACGAGAGAGCGATCTTAGTTGAACTTTTTTCGCACCGTACGTAGCCAAACCGTACTATAGTTACCGAGAGGTGCTTGCTGGCGGAGAACGATTCGATATGCGTTATGAACGCTGCGGAGAATCTACTGTCGACCAATATAAGTTTATGGGTGAACACAACTTCACCAGACAGAGTCCAGAGGACGACACCGGGTGGAACGCGTCACGTGAGCGAGTCGGGGACAAAAGGTGCTGCAAAAAAAGACAAAGATCCCCCGTGTAGCCTTAACCGGCTGTTGGGGCAAGTGCTGTTAGCGAGCACCTATGAAGGCCGACACGGCACATGAGGCGGTGGGTAGCCAACACCACGCACGCCCGACCGCCTTTGTCTCCATCGTGGCGATGTTTACACACCGCACCAAGTACTCATTTTAGGCTGAGTCGACCTAGGAGAGGCCCAGGACCGATTCAGATCATCTTCACTGGTGTCGGCCTTGAGCGAACTCGGGTCTCCGGGTTCGTCGCGCAGCGCGCTAACCGCTACACCACCGCTCCCCGTACCTATCGACGCTGCACACACACAGACACACAGACACACACGGAAGGGAATAAGAGCAAGATGAGATGGAGTCGACATGTGGACGACAGGAGATCGAGAGTGAAGGTTGAGCGAAGCGGTGGCTAAAGAAGGAGAAGCGTGGTAGGCATCCGTCGCTGACGTGCATGATAAGGACGTTGATGACGATGATACCCAATGAACGGAACGACACTTTGAGATTACATAAGATGCCCTATAACAAACATTGTTGTCACTCTGGATCATAATCTTGGCCGCCGATAGAATGAGAGTTCTTGCTGAGTGCGCATGGGTGAGGCGCCTCGGGAAATGTGGGATAGGTTACCACCATGTACAGCCGAGGAAACCTTCTTTGGGGGAGGGCATCGGATGCAGTGCCGGATTAAGCTAGTGCGGGGCCTGTAGCATATGGTATAAAGGGGCCCTAAATAAAGTAAAAACAACGTAAATATTAAAACACAAATTTTTAGCTTGCGCAGTAAAGTAATTGTATTTTTTCATTTTCTATACACCCAAATAATACGACAAATCGCTAACCTTAAACACCCAGTCGTCCATAAAAATTGAAGGGCAGTATAGTGCTATAGTAATAGCGCAAGTGCAGAATCACTGAACCGGAATTGATAGCTTGAAAGCATTTAGCGCGGGGGCCCTTGAAAGTAGCTACATATGTAGTAGCTACATATGTAGCTACTAATAATGTAGTAGCTACTACATATGTAGCTACTTTTGCTACTAGCATCGCATGTCTTTACGAGCAAAGTCCCTTCTTCGACGGCATTTACATCCCAACAGACTTCGCTAATCCGCACTGGGCAACGTGGCGAGGAATGGTCAAAATAACCTCCAGCGAACCCACGCGCCAACGGTGGATTTGCCAACGAGGGCTGCGGTGGTGACGGGGCGACGAATTTGCACCGCACGGGGGGGCAAGCGGGAGGAGGAGGAGGACGCGAAAACCCTCGACGAGTCGTTTCCACGTCTCCCCACTTGCACGGAGGTGGATGAGGAACTGCCCGACCCACGGCCCCACGCCTCGCTCACCAAACTCCGCGTCTGAGGTCGGCGCGTGCAACCACCAAGACGAAGTATGCCCCAACTCCTCGTGGAGCCTGAACAGACTTGTCGGGGAAAGTGGTGCTCGCGAGGAGCACCTACGAAGGCCCACACGGCACACAGAGGGTGTTGTGTGGTCACGCACTACTGCCGGCAGACTTTTTCTGTGAATTTGTGTGTGTATCTGTGTGTGTCTGTAAATGCGTGTGTCTGTGTGTGTCTGTGTGTGTGTGTCTGTAAATGTGTATGTGTCTGTGTGTGTGTCTGTAAATGTGTATGTATCTGTGTGTGTCTGTGTGTGTGTCTGTAAATGTGTGTGTATCTGTGTGTGTATCTGTGTGTGTATCTGTGTGTATCTGTGTGTGTGTGCATCTGTGTGTGTATATGTGTGTGTGTATATGTGTGTGTGTATCTGTGTGTGTGTGTGTGTCTGTAAATGTGTATGTGTCTGTGTATGTGTGGGGGGGAGAGGTAGTGTAGCGGTCAGCGCTCTGCGCAATGAACCCGGCGACGCGAGTTCGATTCCCGCTTCAAGTCAACACCCAGTGACGATTATCTGAACCGGTCTTGAGCCTCCCCTACGTCGACTCAGCCTCAAATCAGTACACGGTTCAGTGTGTACACATGGTCACTGGTAAGACAAAGGCGGTCGGGCGTGGCGTTGGCCATCCACCCCCTCGTGTGCCTTCATAGGTGCTACTCGTAACATAACTTGCCCCAACAGTTTGTTAAGACTACACGGGGGACCTTCGTATTTTTTGTAGCCACACACAAACATGTAACCACACAGACACAGACATGGCATCTTTGTCTTCGTAGTTACACAAAATACAAAGATACCCCGTGTAGCCTTAATATACTTTTGGGGCAAGTGCTGTTAGGGAGTAGCACCTATGATTGGTCGCCACACGCACACACACACGCACGCACACACGCACACGCACGCACACACGCACGCACACACGCACGCACGCACACACACACACGCACACACACACACGCACGCACACACACGCGCACACACACACACACGCACGTACACACACACGCACACACACACGCACGCACACACACGCACACGCACGCACACGCACACACACACACGCAGGCAGGCACACGCACGCACACACACACGCACACTCACGCACACGCACGCGCACACACACACGCGCGCACACACACGCACACGCACACACATACACACACGCACACACACACACGCACACACACGCAGGCACACACACGCACTCACACATGCACACGCACGCACACACATACACAAACGCACACACACACACGCACACACGCACACACACAGGCACACACACACGCTCACTGCTGTGTTGGGAGCGGTCGCGTAGCGGCCGGCGAACTTTGCGTTAGAGACGAAGGCTGCTGCGGCCGTTCCCATTTCGATTGCCGGGTCACGGTCAACATCAGTGCGGCAAAAGCCGTCAGGGCATAGACTAGCCCCCCCTCTCCTTCCCCCGCCCCCACCTAAGTCGACTCAGCCTTAAACCATTAGCGTGCGTAAACGCAGCATCGAAAGTGTGCGGTGGTTTGGCCGCACCACGGCGTTGCGGGCTAAGCCGGCTCTCGGGCGTTGCTCGCAGACAGCACTTGCTCCAGCAGCCTGGATGCCTGTACGGGGGTTCTTTGTCTTGTGTGTCTGTGTGTGTGTGTGGAACGGTGGTGTAGCGGTTAGGGCGCTGCGCTACGAACCCGGCGACCATGGTTCAATTCCCGCTCACAGCCAACACCAGTGGCGATTATCTGAACCGGTCCTGGGCTTCCCCTAGGTCGACTCAGCCTCAAATGTATACGTGGAGCGGTGTGTGAAATATCAGCACTGGGGAGACAAAGGCGGTCAACCACCCCCTCGTGCGCTTTGCGCCTGCTAACAGCACTTGCCCCAACAGTCTGTTCAGGCTATGCGTGGGATCTCTGTACGTGTTGTGTGTGGAATGAAGTGGTCACTTCTTGCCCGCAACCGATGCACGGATTCATCGAGTGGATATCGCCTCTTCAGCTCACCATGCGCGTACATTCACGAACATCAAATCGCGTGCGCAAGAAAGGATGATTAGCACGTTTGGCTACGTACGCTGCGATCTTAAGAAGTTCAACGTACACACACACACAGAGATGGAGGCCTCTAGACGCCGCGTCGATTACTAGATCACACTTCATCACGATGGCTCGAACTGGATCCGCGATGTCTATTGCGCACTACCCTAACCACTGATACCACCGTTGCTGCTTCACGTGGAACCTGCAGCTGCCAAAGGACCGCTACATTTATCAACACGTGTAGAAAAATACAATTTCGTGTACCCAATGTCGATCCTTGATTGTGACAATTGAATAGCCCACCAAGTTAGATGCGTGTTTGTATACAGGGTGGGCCACAAGTCAAGGCACGGGGGGTTATTATATTTCTTATAACAAATCGCACCGGGTTATTTAATTTATTTTAACACGTGTGGAAAGGGACGTCCATTCACGTGAATGCATGATGCATGATATGGAGATTTTTTTTGGAGAGAAAAAAATTGGACCTATTTTAAGATTACAAAGTGCAATCTTTGAACATTCATCAATTATGTTTCAGTCTCAATTCGCTCAGGGTCCTTGGTCGAGTTTTGTTCACGACGGGTTTGAGGTGACCGCAGAGGATGAAGAGGAAGAAAATAAACATGAAAATGAGAACAGATAAAATATCAACTTGCAGAATAAACAATTAAAATGTTTTAATTGCGAGTGTTACAATACATTAAACATCCCGATGCGTCCTGAATTTTGGGCCACCCTGAATAATGTATTTATCGAATATCATATATCTTTAGAGCACATTGCATGTTTCGTTATAACATTGAGGGTGAAGTGTCATTGTTTGAAACTCTTGTCATAATACGCGCGTTATATAAATAGGATTATATACTGGGTTATATACTGGGTTATACACAGGGTGGTCCAGATGACCTCCAATTATTTGAACCCGATTTTTTAAATTCTCCTTTTGCATATTAATTTCTGTTTCAAATAAACCTTACTTTTAAAAACAAAAATGTAAGTTTTAGAGAATTAAATGGGGGGAGGGAGATTTGGGGGAGTCACAAGACATCAGGACAGCCCTGTACAGTAGGTCACATCTAACACATTTTCTTCTGTACATTTGCGCCGTGATTTTCGCACGATGCGTGAAGTATAATCAAGAGGTGGGCGATTATGCAGCGACATTGCGCGATGATTTACGACGACTTGAAAGACCCGGCGAAGAGGTTCTCTCTCCCTCTCTCTCTGCAGTTGCGGTGTGGTGGAGCTCACACGCCTGAGACGTGCTCTGTGGGTCTTTCGGTAAAGTCACGTGGATAGCTTCAAAGAAAATCTACGACGTTTCGATCGCAACACAAGCGGGCGTCATCACAAGCGGTCGTCGTCCCGATGACGACCGCTTGTGTTGCCATCGAAACGTCGTAGATTTCCTTCGAACATATCCACGTGACTTTACCGAAGGACTCAAAGAGCACGAATTCCTGCAGTCACGAAAGCTTCAAGTCGTCTGAGCCTTGTTCTAGCCCCGTGGTGCGGCGAGGCTCGCACGCGGAGCGAAGCGCCAAAGCCCTCGTTTTTTTTAGCACGAAAACAAAACGAACGTGAACGTCTCCGGGTCCTCGTGCGAACTGCGCGGTGTTTGAGACGTCATAGATTTATGATTTAAACATGTATTGTTCATAATGGGAGACTCAGGATTATTACTCACTCACGCGGCGGGCTAATTTATCTTGAGGCTATCCATGCGTGGTCGTTTTGTGCAAGTCAGCGTTGTTGCGCTTGGCGGAGAGTTTCAAATAAAAATAAAAACCACCAAGCCGTTGCGAAGTGATAGATTGGGAATTTTACAATATATGAGTTATAACTGAGGTTTATATATATATGCATAGTATATATATATATATAAAACGTGTAATGTGTTCAATCAGATTATGGAGTGGTTGGGGTAATTACGATACAAGTCAAATGTTTTATTCCAGATCCCCCCAAAAAATTATTGAATGCAGACTTTTTGTAACTATTTTCGTCCTTTTCTCCATTCGATCAAATGTGACAATTCGATTTACCAAACGATTGCTTCAGTTAAATTAATTGTTGATATTTTTAAATCACGTTAGCTGAGCGCATGGCCCAAAAGTGTAAAATGCCAAGGCCAACAACAAGCAGCGATATTGAAAGTGTAACTCCACAAGAGTTCGGGCGATTCCTGAATTAAACAAAGTTGTGATGAATGTAGCGGAATATCGTGGCTGGTGTCTACCACGTGAGCGGTTACATACGACATGTGTGTATGTTGAATGTATGCATGTATGTTGTTCTTCTTTCGCACCATACGTAGACTAACCGTGCTAACCGAAAGTGCGGGATATACAATTCTAAAACATCTAACATTGCGCACGCGATTGTGTGCATGCATCACGAGTTTTAGTAATCTGTTTCAAATTATCGGATAATTTCAGCACTCTTTCCAAAGACTGGCTTCTAAAAACTGAGAACATAATTTGCATATACCGGAGCGCCTATGGTGTCTGCGAGGGTCACGTGACAACATTACCATAATATACAAATCTGGAGGCATTGATAATGTGCACATGTGATCTGATGCAATGCACGTGTAGTAAGTGCAGAGAATGCTTCATTGGATGAATCGATTAATTGATTCGCTCATGCTTATCCGCTGCGTGATGACTCGCCTACCACCTATTCACGTCGGGTGTGCGTTGTCTTGTTGTGTTTTGCTTGTTGTCCATCCCCCCCTCCCCTCCCGCACCTCCGATTATATATTATCACGGTCGGCTACGTCTTGTGTGAAAGAAGTTCAACATACTGACTGTACATACATTACACAGTCTCGCATCAGTGGCGTCACTGCATCGACTTTAGGTTGGAGCGCACAAGAGTAAAGTCAACATTACAGAATCCGAATATTTAATTATAGCGGAGGAATCCGATGAGTTCTAAAGCTCTTTGTTCACAGATGTCCAGTAGTTTCACAGACGTCGCTAGATTCCTATGATGAGTAACTTTAAAGTACTTTTTTTTATTCTTCATGAATGAAGATGTAACCACTTGTCAAAGATCCCGAGACCAATAGATATTTATTTCGGAGTTACAATTACAATTTTAACCAGAACATCTTAACTACAAATGCATTGGGTGTCTGTCCATCGCCGTTGAACAATTTGATGTACCCCCGTTCGAATAAAATCGACGAATCCGATGTTCTCACCGTAGAACATTTACCGAATGGTGATACATCTACATACACCTACATCATCAACAGCCTTAATCGATCCTACTGCTAGATTGCGGCCTCTTCAAGCCGTCACCATCTTTCACTGCCATGCGAAGGCAAAGGAACAGCGAGCTGAAGAGTGCGCACGGATGCATGGAGCGCACGCATTGCATTTAATTGCGAGACAGACAGAGAATACACGCCAATACACGTTCCTTGCAATGTCAAAATATGATGTATGTTGGGTGTAATCATGGCGTAGTAGGGTCAATCCACTGCTGGATGAAGGGATCCCCCACCCTGTATACGGGTCGTGGGCAGTTATTTTGACCATACTTCACCACGCCGGTCAGCACGTGCTGGTGAAGGCGCAGAGTGTATGTATATCCAGTGCAACAGTGGCATTTGCGGCACTCAGCCTTTAAACATAATACTGCCGCAGCAGTAGGAGTAGCAACAGGAATGTCTCTGTTCTCTATCGCAAGACTCTCGTTTTTATTTTCTTCAGAAGATTCCGAACGCATTTATATGTTTCTAGGAGGCACCGCGTGCGCGATTGCCATCGACGATGAGAGCTCCCACCGCAGAGGTACATCCTTGGGCCCACTCTATGGGAATTACACACTCCCTTCTCAACCACGCCACTCTCTACCCCACCACATCACTCTCTACTCCACCACACCACTCCCTACCCCACCACACCACACCCGCCCCCCCCACCACACCACTCTCTACTCCACCACACCACTCACTACCCCACCACACCCCCCCCACCACGCCACTCTCTACCCCACCACACCACTCCCCACCCCACCACACCCCCCCCCCACCACTCCCTACCCCACCACATCACTCTCTACTCCACCACACCACTCCCTATCCCACCACACCACTCTCTACCCCACTACACTACTCCACTAACTCAGGTTGAACACATTTGGACAGAGAGTCGGTGGGATGGAGGCGGTAGGGGCTGACGAGGAACAACAACATACGGGCGTGTTAGAAAGAGGGAGAAGGGGGTGGTTGAGAAACCTCTCCGATTGCTTCAAACTGCCATCCCCGGAGATCGACCCGATCTGGTGGTATCGCAAATCCAGCGACGCTCAAATCCGTTGCGTCACGGCGGCATTCCACTCCACCAACGCCGCCGCAGCCGCCGCCGCCGCCTCCGCCTCCCCGTCTTCACTGCCCCTGCGTTTGAGTGGATGAAGTGTAAATGGAGAGACGCACAGACGTGACACTGCACAGACGCGCCCTGTCCTAATGAGGGCCATTCATTCTGCGTGTCAGAGCGGCGTCAGAGGAGAACCGCGGGGGCCCCGGTCGAGGACTTCCGATGGCGCTCTCCGATAACCCGAACGACCCCCGTGCGAACCCGGCAAACCCTTTCTCCCCGGCATCCTTTGACCGAGCACAGTAGCAGCGCCTCTCTCCCTCTCTCTCTTATAATACAGCGCACGCACGCACGCACGCACACGCGCACGCGCGCGCCTGCTGGCTGTCTTGCCTGCCCGTCTTGCCCTGTCCACATAACGCGCGCGTGTTCGCTCATAGACTCGCGCGCGTGCGTGCGTGCGCGCGCGTGCTCGTGCGTGCGGCCACACGCAAAGGCAAAGGTCCCCCGTGTAGCCCGCACACAGACGGGTTAGGTGGGCCGGGGGGGCGAGAGCTGTTATATTGTGAATGCCGGCACGGCCACGCGCGTTTACAAACATACACGTGTGTAAACGTAAACATGAACATGCACACATGAACATGATGGCGTACTCACGTGCGCGTGCACACGCATCCACACACAAGCAGACACACGTGCACACAAGACAAAGATCCCCCGTGTAGCCTTAACAGAGTGTTGGGGGCATGTGCTGTTAGCGAGCAGCACCTATGAAGGCCGGCACGGTACACGAGGGGGTGGGTGGCCAGCACCACTCCCGGCCGCCTTTCTCTCCCGACAGGTACTTATTTGAGGCTGAGTCAGCCCAGGGGAGGCCCAGAACCAGTTCAGATAATCGTCACTGGTGCGTAGGGCAGCGCGCTACCCGCTGCCCTATCGTTCCCCACACGCTAACGCACACACAAAAAGACAAAGATCCCCCCGTATAGCCTTAACAGACTGTAGGGGTAAGTGCTGTTAGCGAGCACCTATAAAGGCCTGCACGGCACACGAGGGGGTGGGTGGCCAGCACCACTCCCGGCCGCCTTTGTCTCCTGAGCGGCGATGTTTACACACCGCACCAGGTACTCATTTGAGGCTGAGTCGACCTAGGAGAGGCCCAGGACCGATTCAAATAATCGCCACTTGTGTTCGCCGTGAGCGGGAATCGAAACCGGGTCGCCAGGTTCGTAGCTGCAGCGCGCTAACTACTACACTACCGCTCCCCAACGCACACACACAAGCACACACACACGCGCACACACACACGCAAACACAATCATTAACACACACACAGACTCACACAGGAGCCCACACATGCTCTGTCAGCAGCCGCACCGCCACATGCCCGCTATTATCGGCGAGCCTCATTGCCCCGTGCCCGGCGTGAGACTTGCCTGGGGCTAAACAGGGCATGGCAATTTGTTCTTACAAAAACCTCCCAGGCGTAATTTCGCGTTTAATACCTCGCCGCTTCGGCGCTACATAAACACGGGTCAACGCCGTTTATTAAAACGGAAACAAGCAACGCAATCTCATTGACGCGAAGACAAATTCTTGGGCGCATAAACGGGCGGGCGGATTAAGGGACCGTACACTGAACGCAAGGCCGTAGCCACGGAGTCAACATTGTAGGAGATCAAATCTTCCAGGGGATCTGTGGGGGGTCCCAACCCAGGAAAAAAAATGTAAATTTGAAAAATGATTTCCTGTGTAAAATATTTTTAAAAATTCACTAACACATTGGATGGACTTTAATTTATTTGTAATAATTTCTAAGAGTGTATTGTATTAGATTGCTCTGTTTTTACCTTTGTACCATTTCTTGTTTCATTGTATGTAATGGCAGAGATTAGGGATTAATAAAGTACAACCATAACCACAATCATATAACACAGAAATCTATGCGTTGATTTATATGAAGACAAGTCCAGATATTGTGACCAAGGTTTAGCAAATTGTTGTTTTAATTTACATAGCATAGCAATTATTATTTTTTAGACCAAAATATTGTGGGGGGGGACATTTTGAGCATATTTGAATATTGGGGAGTGATGTGTCCGCCCCCCCCCCCCCCCAATATATTTATTATAATTACGGCCTTGACTGAACGTACCCGTGGCACACGACATCAGGGCCCCGCAGCCGTCGAGGAGGAGAAGACATCGTCTTTGAGTTACAGCAAATTGTCCTTTGCAATGAGAAATCGTTTCGTAGTTAAGGTTTGTTGGGCTAGATAGCGTAAGTATAAATGTTGCGTCGTAACCCTCCACCACCCGACACAGCCAGTAGGGTTTGTCACGTAAACAATGTGCCAATTAGGTTACTACTTCAGCCCATCGGTGTGTTGGAGAGTAAATCCACGACATTTACAATTTATATTAAGTTCGCAGTGGTGCATAAGCACAAATAATGATTTAAAAAAACACACAACCGCAATATATATTAAACAAATAATAGGCGATGTTTCGGTCACTGCTCCTTCTTCACAGTACATAGAGAAGAGGTCAGAGAGGTAGAAGAGACTTCTCTATGTGCTGTGGAAAAGAGCATATGGCTGAAACGTCACCTATTTTATTTTAATGTTTTAAGGCCACAGTGTTTTTGTTGTCTGTGCTTACTCACCACTGCTAACACAACAGCATCACCAACTAATGTGTTCACTGTATAAAAAAACATAACATAGTCACACTACATGGAGTTATCTGCAAATGAGAAGTGTGTTATTTTGGCTTGCGTCTTACTGATGTTTTTTTGTTTGTTCTAGTCAATGACATAATCAGTGCAATGATCATCATCAGCGTGTGGTCAAAAATAATAATATGCGAGGGGAGTAGAGTCCTGATACATAGTTTGATAATCGTCAGTCCATCGTCGACAGTGTGAGAACATTAGAGGCCATGGGACCGAAATAATTCTCCGCACACCATTTCTCCTCGAACTCTCGCTTAATACCGCTGCTGTGTTCAGTTCACGTGATTGTGATTTGTGATGTACCTGTTTGAGTGGGGAGCGGTAGCGGCTAGCGAAGCTGGCGACGCAAGTTCGATTCCCGCTCACGGCTAATATAAGTGACGATTGTCTGAACCGGTCCTGGGCCTCTCCTAGGTCGACTCAGTCTCGAATGAGTACCCGGTGCGGTGTATAAACATCGCCACGGGGGGAGACAAAGGCGGTCGGGCGTGGTGCTGGCCACCCACCCCCTCGTGTGCCGTGCCGGCCTTCATTGGTGCGACTCGCTAACAGCACTTGCCCCAACATTCTGTTAAGGCTACACGGGGGATCTTTGGCCGGGTTCGCAGCGCAGCGCGCTACCCGCTACACTACCGCTCCCCACACACATGCAAGTACACACGAAACAAGACAAAGATCCCCCGTACAGCCTTAACAGACGGTTTGGGGCAAGTGATGTTAGCGAGCACCCAGTACGCACACACACGCGCACATCTATATGCACGTACACCGACAAGCGCACCCCACGCGTATAGCCATTTATAAGTCTGTGGTCAAGCTGGTGCCGTGGCCCACATTTGCGGAATTACCCGCAATTACTAAATTGCCATGGTGCCCTTTCCTGAGCCCCAGCCTAAACCAGATGACCCCGCGTCCAGACGATGTTCAGCCGCAATGGGATCGCCCCCTACCCCCCAAACCCCTTTAAACCAAAACTACCGCGAAATAATCATTGGCGCGGTACTGGCGGCGATGGTGATGGGGGAGCGGTGGTGCAGCGGTTAGCGCTACGCTGCGCTGTGAACCCGGCGACGCGGGTTCGATTCCCGCTCACGGCCAACACCGGTGACGATTATATGAACCGGTCCTCGGCCTGAATTTCAGTTTCATTGATTTGGTATAGCCCTGTGAACCATTCGGCGCTTGAATCGGGTGCAACCGCAACAAACAAAAAACAAAAACATGAACAAGAAAACATCTTAAAGTGACTATGCGCAAACAGATAAATCCAGAGAAAAACTGCAAAGTCTGGTGCGGTGTGTAAACATCGCCACTGGGGAGACAAAGGCGGTCGGGCGTGGTGCTGGCCACCCACCCCCTCGTGTACCGTTCCGGCCTTCATAGGTGCTCGCTAACAGCACTTGCCCCTACAGTCTGCTCAGGCTACACGGGGGATCTTTGTCTTTGTGTGTGTTGAACTTTGTTTCGCACCGTGCGTACCCGCCCGTGCTAATCGGATGCGCGGGTGTTGGGAGCGGTAGAGAAGTGGCTGAGCGCACGACTTACACTCACCACATGAGTTCGATTATCCTGAACCTCTCCTATTCCTAGGCCGACTCGCTCTCAATTGATGCGTGAATGTCTGTTTACCCGCTAAGAATAAATGCAATAGAGAGACAAAACAGACCCTATTCATCATTGTCCGCAACACACAAGGATGACGCGTAATAACGCCAGCCTTAAATGAGTACCTGGTGTGGCGATTAACCACCAACACTGGGCAGACAAAGGCAGCCAAGCGTGGTGTACTGCTATCTCCTCGTTGTCTTAGTAGGTTGCTATCCACCAGGAGGCCGACTTGCTATAGGGTTGGGTGCTTTTGCGATAATTCGGTGGTGGTGGTGGTGATAGTGGTGATAACGCATGGTGAAGTATTCTCGTGGTGATCGGTGGTGGCACTGTGATGGTGATGGATGGTGATTTAAATCGTGAGGATTGTGATCGTGCCTGTGGTGGCACTGAGTGCAATGGTGACGATGATTATAACGATGATGATTATCATCATCATCATCCGCGATGATACAAACAGACACGCGTGTGATCCAGAATGTTGGAAATCGAGGCTTCGTGCGACTCGCATCTTTGTGAGACTCACAAACTCGTAAGAATGCGACGTGACTGCCGAGTAAAGGATGTAACGTGGGGTGAACGTTGAGCCGACGTTCGTCCAACGGTTTCAACTACAGGCCGACGTTGCCCCAACGCTGCATGTTTACTGGGAAGTTGGTTCGTGCACGGGTCTGTGCGGCGATGTACAGGTTTCATACCCTCGTGTGAATTTTGCGTCGTGTCCGCGAACTGATCGCACAAACAAAACATTGATAACAAAACAATGTAACGAGCGTAACATCCCAGCGCAAGACCCTCTTAAAAAAATATATATTGGAAATCAGTGCAGGTTTTCCGTATAAACGAAACTATAAACTATTTTGTTTTACCAGGTAAGGCCCATTGAGCTATTGAGCTCTTTTTTTCTGAAGCGACCCAGTCACAGATGATAGCTCAACGAAGTGGCTTATCACGTGGTTATTTATAGCAGCCAAATGCTTTAAACGCATTTTCCTAAATGTGGAGGAAAAACCAGAGGACCCGGAGCACGTGGAGAGAGACACGCAAAGCTCCAAATATCCAGCAGTCACGGTCGAGATCGAACCCACCACCTCCTGTACACCAGGCGAGGTAGTTAACATCTCGCCATGTAACTAAAACAAGCCACATATTTCTTCTCCGCGACATGTTTTGCCTTTGCGCCGAGTTGACGTTCGTGGCATCATCCTTACGAACGGGTCTCGGGAACGAATTAGACTTCGCAACCCGAGGACTGCCCGTATACCCCGTACACGTACTTTGGATGAAATGGATGTAATCGTCGCCTCTCCTTGCGATTGGCTGTGTGACTACGGCAGACGCCAACGGAGCGTGGCGTGGCCACGTAGCGAGTCTGTGCGTGGGCCAGGGCCGCCTTCACGAAGTGACTCCTTTGTTTTTATTGTTGGGAAAACTCGGACAAAAATAATCAGACGTCGCGCTAAATGGCAGCTTGTGAATTATTATCACGGATGTCCCTGCCGAAGTCCGTGCGTGTGTGTGCGCTTACGAACCATGCAGGCGAACACGGGTTCGATTCCCGCTCAGGGCTAACAACCAGTGACGATTATCTAAACCGGTCGTGGGCCACCCCTAGGTAGACTCAGCCTCAAACGAGTACCTGGTGCGGTGTGTAAACATTGCCGGTCTGGCGACAAAGGCGGGCGCGCGTGGTGTTGGCCACCCATCCCCTTCGTGTAGCTGTGCCGGCCTTCATGGGTGCTGCTCGCTAACAGCACTTGCCCCAACAGTCTGTTCAAGGCTATACGGGGGATCTTTGTCTTTGTGCGTGTATACAATATACACGTTTGCACGCGAGTAATTCATTGCTCACGGCCTACTACTAAATATTCGTAAACATCATCATCATCAGCTATGATCAATCCACTGCTGGATGAAAACAGGTCACGTGTGTGTGTGTTGTTGTTGTTGCTGCTGCTCTGGAGACCGGGAGATCGATGAACGATGTTGGCTCGCCTCGCCGTGATCGTCTCACTCGACAGAGTGGGCCCCGTGAAGGCTGCCATCCTCCACTTCAACAGGTCCCGTGACTAATGTTCACAGCGGTGGAAGATTATTTTACATCAGAAGAGGCTCATCGGAGCTGCTGCTGCTGCTGCCTAGAGATGTGTTGCCTGACAACTGCTAATGAGAGTTCTAGCCACGCGAACGAGGGGCGGGGGGGGTTACACTCAACCCTGCCATCTCCTGGCTACACCTAAGATAAAGGCAAAGAGCCCACGCATAGCCTTAACGGACTGTTGGGGCAAGTGCTGTTAGCGAGTAGCACCTATGAAGGCCGGCACGGCTACACGAAGGAGATGGGGGTGGCCAACACTACGCCCGGCCGCCTTTGTCTCCCCAGTGTCGATGTTTACGCATCGCACCAGCACCCTATTTCAGGCTGAGTCGAACCGGTTCAGCGGGAATCGAACTCGGGTCGCATTGGTTGGTAGTGCAGTGCGCTAACCACTGGGCCACCACTGGCACCACATCAACAACAACCCGCAAACCCACCAAGTTCCACACAGGTAAGACTCCTGTTCGCTTATTTAGGTCGAGTTCGACGTGGGCTTTCTACTGCGCATATATATAGAGCGAGAGCGATGTTGACATTTGTAAGCCAGTGAGCAGGTTAGTATCGCTGTAGTGTTTCGTTTAAAAAAAAAGATAATAAAATTACAGTTTTAAAAAAGAATCCGAGTCTTTGCCAACTTTTGATAAAACACAATCATCATCGGACAACTTTGGTTGGCTATATATATAACACGTTAAATCGCATATCACTACATACACAGTACCGTCATCAAATATAATACGAGTGTGAATTGTTAACAAGGGCATGGAGGCTGCATTAGAAACTAACAAATGTTGTACAGCGTTGTTTGGCATGTACACTTAACATGATCGGACACTACACTCGCCAATGTATGGATTACATATTCACATTTACTGTATCATAATTCTGTATAGTCAGTTTAGCTCGTAATAGGCTTTCGCGACAAATATGATCCATAATAGAGGTTTTTTTGTTGGGTTAAATCGCGTAAATATATAAAAATCGATTGGCTCTCCAACACACCGGTGCGCTGTGCTAGTAACGAATTTTCCCGTTCTTATTATTTGGGTCTTTCAGTAAAGCCACGTAGATAGAACAAATAATAATAAAAAAATAATATAAAATATCACCACGTTTCGATCGTAACACAAGCAATCGTCATCAGGTGAAACATGTAGCGCACGTTCTGTTTACGTGACAAACCTTACTAACTAGCCGTGTCGGGTGGTGGCGGGTGTAACGACACATTTTTATATTTACGCGATCTAACCTAAAAATAAAAACCCTCTATTATTGATTCTGTATACTATATGCGTGTATATATATACATGTACGCACGTGAATAGTGGTTATAGATATAGTGCTATTGTTATAGATAAACTACTCTTGTTGTAGACATAGTGTTATATCTTGACTTAAAGCTTTCGTGACTGCAGGAATTCGTAGATTTCGTGTTGTTGAAATCGCGGTTGGGCGGAGTTTTCAGATAGCCGGAGCCGGGCAACCAACCTATGAGTCCGGCTAACCGGGCGGGGTTTTACTCTGCAGAACGTCGCATACAACAGGACACGTGTTTTTTGCTCCCTCTTGTGTGTATGTATGTGTGGTGTAGGGACGGCTTCTCCAGGAAGGGGACCCACAGCACACCACGCGCTACGAACAATTCAGTCCCCCAAGGAGAGTGTTGAAAACATGTCAGCCACGCAGTTCAAACGTATTGCCTGCATTGTAGTTGTTGTTTTAAAAAATCAGGAACGAAATGTCCATGAAACACCCTGCATTGTCACGACGTTTAATGTGCTCAATCAAAATGTAGCCCGCTAATAACACAAAGATCCCCCGTATAGCCTGTAGCAAACTGTAGGGGCAAGTGCTGTTAGCGAGCACCTATAAAGGCCGGCACGGCACACGAGGGGGTGGGTGGCCAAAACCACACTCGGCCGCCTTTGTCTCTCCCTAGTGGCGATGTTTACACACCGCAACCAGGTACTCGATTGAGGCTGAGTCGACCTAGGGGAGGCCCACGACCGGTTCAGATAATCGTTACCGGTGTCGGAATTGAACTCGGCTCGCCAAGTTCGTCGTTACCATTAGACATGCACGCAGACGCGAGTTCCTGCTGAAGTTTATCATTGCTAAGGCTAAGAGCCAAGGCGTCATATGGGCCTCGTTACATGGAGGGTTACGCTTGTGGTGAACACGCGCAGGCTTACAGCGCCAATCCACCTCCTGGGTTTACATTCATTTTGTTCCCAAACTGCGACCCCGTTTCATAGACGCTGCTGTTCATGACGAGCGTGTACATTGTGTAGAGAGAGAGAGGAAGTCAGTCAGTCGGTTAGTTTATAGGGCGAGGTGAAACGCAATGGCGTGGACTTGAACGGGCGCAGGGAGTTGACAGCACGGACGGCTGGAGGGAGATTTGCAGCCAAGGGCGCAACAGAGGAGAGGGAGCGACCGCCGCTTTGTGAATTATTAGAATAAGAAAAAAACATTGAACTCGTAGTAGGCTTTCGCTACCAATATTATCCATATTAGAGGTTTTTTTTAGTTAGATAGCGTAAATATGAATGTGTCGTTAAAGCCGCCAACACCCGACACAGCCAATTCGTAAGGGTTGTCACGTACACAAAGTATGACTATAGTATAGCCCTGCTCCTTGATATGAGTCTGAGTCTCAAAACTCTCTGTCACGCAAATGTCTGTCGCCTGATGATGCGAGTTGTAATTACTGGCGAAACGTCGTACTCGAATTATAAATGTTGTGGGTTTACTCTCCAACACAACCGGTGTGCTGTACTAGTAACAAATTGACATGATTTGTCTACGTGACAAACCTTACTAATTGGCTGTGTCGTGTGGTGGCGGGTTTGACGACACATTTATATTTATGCAATATAACCCAAACATTATACTACAAACATTGTTAGAGTAAAATAGATTTTTCGAAATAGGGACTACTCAAAAAGAGTTATTTAAAAGTGATACATTAGTTTAGAATGTATCCATTTAAGACTCGGTTAATTCCAATGAGAAATAATTGATATTCATCTGTTGGTTAAAACATTACACACGTTCACTTGGCATGCAGGGTATGCGTGATTGTGTACAATAGGTGTTTGTATTTAACACAATGCAGCATGACTATTGTGTAGTATTTCAGAAAGGGCGCACTGAGTCTCAAGGCTCTTTCAGGAGAGTGCCACATTGTCATGTTTTGGCAGTAAAAATAAAAATTCATCAGTTCGTGATTTGCCCGGAGAAGACCCCGCTCACAATTGGAGGTGGTGACGCTAAAAGGAACATACAGACGAGTTCGCTACTCCTTTGCACTCTTTTCATCTCGCAGCCCAGCGGCTTTAGGAATATTCACCAATCTCTACGTGATCCACCATCTCTTACTTACAAAGTGCTGGATCACGACTCGTAGGTTCATTCCTTTCACTCGTAAATGAGGACATGGCCATATTATTGGTTCTACCGGTAAAGTCACGTAGAAGGGAAATAATACAATTAAAAAAATAGTAAACAATAAAATTCTCACGACGTTTCGACTGCAACACAAGCAATCATCATCAGGTGTGTGGATTTCACACCGGTGACGATTATTTTATCCGGTCCTGAGCCTCCCCTAGGTCGGCTCAGCCTCAAATGGATACCTGGTGCGGTGTATAGTAAACATCGCCACTGGGGAGACAAAGGCGGCCGGGCGTGGTGCTGACCGCCCATCTCCTCGTGTGCCTTTCTGGCCTTCATAGGTGCTCGCTAACAGCACTTACCCCAACAGTCTGTTAATGCTATACGGGGCATATAAGTGGATGGAAGCATTCTTGAATGTATACCACCGTGCTTAATGGGTACTGGATAACGGCACTTGCTCCAACAAAATATATATGGCCATACGGGGAATCTTTATGTCTCAATGTGTGTCTTGGTGGGCGGACTTAGTGCGTGTCACACGCCAGGAGAGGCGAATTACTCGGTGCACTGATGGCGAATTACTCGGTGCACTGATGGCGAATTATTCGGTGCACTGATGGCACGGACCGCATGGTGTTCGATGGTTCAGCGCGATACTTTAATCAAATGCAGAACTTTAGTTTATCCCCGCCCATACGGGCCGTGATTCTTTGTTTTTTGGTCATTTTTCTACGACAATAAGCATCGTGATAGATATGCAGACCGACTGTCAAAGGCTCACGGATCGACAAGGTGCGTGGAAGGATTTCCTCTGGCAGCTTGCACCTCTTTCGCACCGTACGTAGCCGACCGTGCCAATCGGAGGATCGACGAAGGGTTTTGAACAATTATATTATTCACCTTTTTTATGCAGGGAGTTGATGGCAGGCAGAAATCAGTGTGACCATTCGGCTGTCTCGACTACCAATGCGACTTACGCAAATGCGCAACTGTTGCGACCAAATCAGCCTGCCTGCGCCTGACCCCGCGACATCTCAGACACTAATCGCATATTTCTAGATTTGAAGCTTTCGTGACTGCAAGGATTCATATTCTTAGGTTTTTTTCGGTAAAGTCACGTAGGTAAAACATTTTAATTAATAAAAGTAAAATAAAAATAAAATAAAATAAAAATCACGACGTTTCGGAGGCAACACAAGCTATCGTGCTGTGACGGTTCCACCTGAAGACGGAAGCTTGTGTTGCCTCCGAAACGTCGTGATTTTTATTTTATTTTGATTTTACTTTTATTAATTTTAATTTTTTACCTACGTGACTTTACCGAAAAAACCTAAGAATACCAATCGCATATCTCCAAGATGAGCATATCACAGAAACGAGGCAGGGTTGGAGGGGGCGAACGACGTCACGCTCGGCAGCTTCTCAAAGTGCAGCTGCCGAGCTGTGTGCTACGTGGCGGTCAATAGAAATCAGAGGGCATCAGAATCCATCACTGTGATTCACAGCGCTTCTATGGCTCCCCTGATTGTACACCAAGCCGCGCTGACCAGCGTTGGTGAAGAATTGTCCAAATAACCCCTCCAACGACCCGTGCGTCTTTAGGGAGACCCTCATCCAGCAGTGGATTGACAACGATAACAACAGCAGCAGCAACACTCGCCCGCTGCCGCATCTCACCACCGTGATTGCTGCCCGCCTTCAATGGCTGTGCTGTGCACACATCATCTGCCGTGACACCCAGTTGCGTCCCTCCGACGGATATCTACAAACTTTATAGAACTCGTTGTGGTTGACTTCTGCTTTGTTCACTTCTACCCAGGACTCACCCCACCCCACCCCAACACGCGTGAACGCTGTCCGCACTGAGCGGCGTGGTTAAGTGCGGTCAAACGATCCGATAGCCCGCCACCACCATCACCACCATCATCACCATCACCACCACCATCATCACCACCGCCACCACCACCATCACCACCACCATCACCACCACCATCATCAACACCACCACCACCATCACCACCACCACCACTATCATCACCACCACCATCACCACCATCACCACCACCATCATCACCACCACCATCACCACCACCAATATCATCACCACCACCATCACCACCATCACCACCATCATCATCACCACCACCACCACCATCATCACCACCACTATCATCACCACCACCATCACCATCACCACCATCACGACCACCATCACCACCACCACCAACCGCGACCTGCTCGGCGTGGAGAGGCCCTCATCCAGCAGTGGATTGACAAAAGGGGACGGACGGCTGTGCAATGTGCAGCAACAACAGCAGCAGCAGCAATAACAACAGCAGCAACAGCAGCAACAGCAACAGGACAATGGGCCCAAAGCTCAAGTCAGCGAAGGACCGTTGCACCATACCCACGCGCACTGCATCATATAACAGCCTAACAGCCAGAGATCTCAGAAAACAGACCTCGGCTCAGAGTATAAACACAACGCGAAGCCCTACAGACGTCTTGGCGCCCAGCAGCACATAATGATAAACACCCCCCGACATACTCCAAACACACACGCACACGCAGATAGCCGGCAAGTCCGCCCCGATGTATATGCCTGCCCGCTGCGTGATTGATGGCGCAAAAACAATTGGGCATTTTGGATTACCTGAGGTCTCTTCTCAATGAACGGCGCCTCTATTATTGGGAATCTCATCGTTGGCGGTCTGGAAAAAAATACATTTTGGGCGGAGTTTCTGAAATGGTTATCCCGGTAAGCGTGCGTTAGTCGGTCGGCAAAGTGCCGGTACTCTCACCGTCTGGCCAGCGTGGAAGAGTAGGCCAAATACCCTTTCGAGATGGCACTCTATGGCGCCCTCTGGGTTGGAGGCTCTTCCACCAGCAGTGGCGTGAGCGAGCAGTTGCAGGGCCGCGCCTTTATCTTGTATCGTTGCATTTCCTCTTGACATTGAACGAACGAAGTCGAACATTTGTGAACACTCGAATGTAAACAAAACGTATAACGAGAAGTATTATATTTTAAAGCGTACTGTTATTTCACGAGGCTAACTAAAGTCAACTGTAGATGTGGAGCTCCGTAATTGTTCGGAAAGTATGTTTTCTGTTTAAAATTGTGGCGTGTATATCTTTAAAATACCGCAGACGATATTGCGATTTAAATACAAAAATGAATTGGGCACACGCGCACACACACACATGGGACTGCTCAATAAATTACACTGCACATGCAAGCAAGCCATGGGTATAATTCAACCAACTATATAGAGTCACTATTGAGATACATACGCAGGACTGAGACTACCACTCCCCCTGCAAACCCTGGACACTGTTGGAGCGAGTGGTGTTAGCGAGCACCTATTAAACCCGCACGGTGCAGGAGACGTCTATTTCTTTTGCTGTACCACGCCCGGCCGCCGTTGTTTACCCGGTACAATGTTTTTTTGTTTTAACTCAAGCGTGCACCCATTCTTCATCCGCACAGACCAGCGTGGTGAAGTATGGTGAAACAAGCCCCATGACCGCCACGGTTCATCCAGCGGCGGATTGACAAAGGACTGTAAATTATTGTTAGTGGGCACAATGAGACCTCGTCGGCCGACAGGCAACATATAATACAGGGCTATATGACAGGCGTATCATATAAGCCTTTTTACTAACACCATCAATCACTGTTCGCTGAATGTGTAATGTATCTACGGGGTCTATATAAACGAGATAACGAATTGTAAACCATCCCGCTCAGTCAATGCAGGTCGCGTCCTACACGGGATACGAGATGCCGTGTGGCATGTTGAGAAACCACGCATCCGTGTGCGTCGAACGCGCATTTCAACTCTTGCCGACCTGCCATTTCATTCCCAGCCACGGCTAACGTCAGTGGCGAGCGATGTCGCAGCCGGCCCCGAGGGGGCGCTTGAACCCCCTTGACTAACCCCCCGTGGTGAAGTATGGTCAAACGACTCCCTGTAATGCAAAGACAAAGACACCCCCGTGTAGCCTGAACTGACTGTTGGGGCAAGTGCTGTTAGCGAGCACCCACGAAGGCTAGAACGGCACACGAGGGGGTGGGTGGTCAGCACCACGCCCGGCCGCCTTTGTCTCCCCAGTGACGATGTTTATACGCACCGCACCAGGTGCTCATTTGAGGCTGAGTCGACCTAGGGGAGGCCCAGCCCAATTTAGATAATCGTCACTGATCTTGCCCGTGAGCGGTAATCGAACTCGGGTCGCCAGGTTCGTAGCGCTGCGCGCTAACCGCTACAACACCGCTCCCCCAAGGGATGTAATGCACGCACACACAATGAACGCGTATGCTATTAACATTTATCACGGGAAATGTATTATATGCACTCGCACTATACAATTGACTCTGGCGTTATTCCATGCAGCATGAACGTGAACTGACGCAGCTACATATATACACACACACGTCGTTGTTACATATTCGTGGTGATGCAACGATATGCCGAATTATACTTCGCATGAAATGTCAAATTAAAATCGCTGCTGTTGCTCATTCGCGCCGTTTGCCGTGTGTGTGCACGTTTGTTTTGTTGTGCATGTACGTGCCAACACACGAGGAATAAAGCCACAGAGTAGAAACGCCGTGACGTTCCATTGGTCTCGTTTACTTGAGCCTCAGAGCCGTGCGTGTGATGTACATGTGTGTGTAATCGTTACAGCACCTTTGCCCCAACAATTATACGTGACGATACGCAAGTCGTTATGTGCATTTACCCATAGTCCATAACAAGTATTTTTTATAAATATATAATCGACAGGTTTTTCTTTAATTGTCAACGAGAAAACAGAAAAAAAAATCGACGTTTTGGATACCTAGCCTTTTTCGGAAGTTATACTCGAAAACGTGGAAATCGCTTTGATTGTGGGAACACATTCTCTGTGAATTAACCTACAATTATGTTTAAGTCTAAGTTAACCGAAGCCGTAACGTAATGTTCAATATGCGTAAACGCATATCTTCAACGTCATGTCCAGTGTGCTTACACCTCTACACACGTGCCTGTTCTAATCTGAGTTTGAAATGTAACGCGTCGAACACTGCCATGCGAAACTGCCGCATCATGAAAGGAGATTCAAAGCGATGCAGCCAAGGGGACAACGATGACTCCACATCCCCCCACCTACTCCTCCTATCTCCGTGCCACATGAGGATGATGAGTTACACAACTATGAACTATATATTTACCAGGTAAGGCCAACTGAGCTGTATAGTTATTTTTTCAGAAGCGATCTGGCTACAAATGATAGCTCCACGAAGTGGCTCATCGTGGGGAAATCGATTGCCTCAAAATACTCTAAACGCGTGATGTTGATTCTAAATATGGAGGGGATGAAAATTCACGTGACCACGGGGATAAAGACGCAGCAAACTACAAATATCCAGCAGGCGTCAGGGTCGGGGTGATCAGTTTAACAGCGATGATCTTCCAACCCAGGATCAGTTTAACAGCGATGATTTTCCATCGCAGGATCAGTTTATCAGCGATGTTCTTCCATCACAGGATCAGTTTATCAACGATGATCTTTCATCGCAGGATCAGTTTATCAACGATGATCTTCCGTCGTAGGATCGCGAGAAAAGCAAGCGGCTTGTGTGTGCCTTCACTCAGCAGTGGATAGACCATGGCTCTGCTGCTGCTGATGGTGATGGTAACGACGACGACACACGAGCATGTTGCAGTGCACGGTCGCGATGTGGTTGTGCAGTCGTGGTTTACGAGTCGTAAGCAGATTTATTTTTCAATTCGATTCAACGGTTGTGTGTGGGCGCTTTTTTTCTTTCGTTCCTTTTAACAGCGAGAAAAACGCATTAATGTTCATGAAATTCGTTTGTTTTGCAAAAGCCCCGCGGTGTTAATACATTTCGCTGCAAAAATGACCCAACGACTTCACCCGATGGCAATGAAACGCATTGCATTGGGCAGTAAAAGTTACGAATGATGTCCCCTTACCCCAGTGGCTGAAGTTTGACGCAACATTCGCCGTACATTGCATTTACACACGCACACATCACTGGAAATGCATTATATCATTGACCATATACTATGCATACTAGAGTGTGCACGGTCACAAATACCAGATATGGGTAAAGACGCTTTTCCCAATAATGCAAAATATATACTATATCATTGCAATTTGGAAATATATATCCATATGGATATTGAGTGTTTAGCTTGTGATAGTGAGTAGTGTACAACCTATACTGTACAGCGCGGTCCATATGTCTTGTGGCCCCCATTTAATTTTCTAAAACTTAATATATTTTAAACGTTTATTTAAAAACAGAAATTAACATGCAAATGAAAACATGTTGAGGGTCAATTAATTGGAGGGAGTTAGGTGACATCTGGACCACCCCGGAGATGTAGCTTGGAGTGGCGGTGATGGGGGAGCGGTGGCGCAGTGATTAGCGCACTGCGTGACGATGCATGGTTACTCTCCATCAGCACCAGTCCTGGCTCTCTCTCTCCCCTTTATCAACTCTCGCTGGCTTTACGGCGTGAAGTATGGCTACATGGTTAAACAGCCAACACCCCCATCCCTCCTTGATCGACACTGCCTGCGGAGGCTTTCATCCAGCAGTGGATGAATAATGTATTACGTTACGCGGGACCATTTTACCAGTTTCAAAGAAGGCTGTCTCTGATGTAGGCCAATCCGTTTCAAAGACCATGCATACATCATAATTATCGTACAGGTAGGAACAACAGGTTCCACACTGCCCACCAGGGATTATTTGTCTGTCTGTCGTGCACAAATGCGCTGTCCAACCAAGTTCATACCCGCCGACTCCGAAGGAACGTGTTCATCAGAGCGTGTTTTGTTTGCGTGTTCACCACAAGCACCTGCGGTTAATGCGAACTTGACTCTTCGCAAAAGGTGTCAATTCCGTGTTTGAATATCTTAACACCTCCTGTTTTATTGACAGAAAGGGTCAACAAAAAACCGTATTAAATTTCGATTGAAAGCTTTCGTGACTGCAGGGATTCATCTTCTTGGTTATTTCGGTAAAGTCAAGAAGAAAACATCCTATTCTTATTTTTCAATGGATTGCGTACGTATACAGTGGTGGGATACATGCGTTCGTCCAAAATATAACACCCCCTATACAGTGCCGGATTAAGCGAGTGCATGGCCTGTAGCATATGGTATAAAGGGGCCTTAAATAAATAAATACATATACATAAATGTTAAAACTGTATTATATTAACTTGCATCGTAAAGTAATTGTATTTTTTCATTTTCTATACAGCAAGATAATACGACAAATCGCTAACTTTAAACACTCAGTCTTTCATAAAATTTGAAGGCAGTATAGTACTATAGTAATAGAGCAAGTGCAGAGCCACGAAACCGGAACTGATAGCTTGACAGCATTTAGTGCGGCGCCCTTGAAAGCGCGGCAAATTGCCCGATTATGCTGGATGTAATTACCAGCAAAACGTCGTACTAAAAAAAATTAAATGTTGTGGATTCACTCACTCTTCAACACACCGGTGGGCTAAAGTAGTGAACTATTTGTCTTTTGTCAACGTGACACATTTTTTACTGTTTGGCCGTGTCGGGTGGTGGAGGGTTGCGACACATTTATAAATAACGCGTTCTAACCCAAAAAAACTTTATTATGAATACGTAGTAGCCACTCAAACGCCGTACGCGTGAGTGGACAAATCGACTCTGCGTAGTCGCAGCAGCAGCAACTGCCGAACGCGGCGCCGTGAGAACTGCAAGGGAGCGCAGGTCACGACTCGACACGTGCCGAGATTGCCTTCACAGCGACAATCTGAGACCCCCCCCACACACACCCCCAGCGCGTTTGTCGTCGCTCGCAAAGCACGCGCGCAAGAGAGAGAGATTTTTTACTTTTAAACAACTTTTATTGCCGCCAGCAGAAACAGCACTGGAGGCGATTCCAATACCAAATATGCAGCCACCAGCAGCAAAAATAACACAAACACAATAAACAACACGGGCGCTGTGGCGCTAAATGCGCCGCGCACAACACAAAATAAACTCCAAGTGGTGGTGGTGGTGGTCATCGCGCACGGCACGCCGACGAGCGAGCGCTTCAGAAGGTGAACACGAGGGTGCCGTCCACGCTGGTACAGAGAGGGGCTTGTCCGGCTCCCCCAGCGTTCGAAGAAGACGCGCTGCACATCACCGACACGTGTGTGGCACGCGTGCTCCAGCCAGAGATAGAGAGATTGAGAGACAGACAGGTAGAGATAGAGAGGGAGCTACGCGTGGCTCTCAGCCTCGTGGCCGTCTGTTGGGCGACGCAAATGAATTAACGATTGCGTGGGAGAAAACACAACAACAGCACGTGGGAAGAAGAGAATGGTGGAAGGGGGGGGGGGATACAAGGCACCACGAGTGCGTTGTTCTCGGTGGGAATTCACGAGCGCCCCTGTGGCCATCCAACACGCGCCAGCCTCGAACGCAGCGCACACGTTTAACGCGATTCGTCTAAGACGCAGCGTCTCAAAAATAGAAAAAATTAACCCGTAAAAACAACGTTTTTCACAATAAATCCTTTATATGCGTGGTGACTAGAGTCCTCTCGTTCTCTGGCTTGAGATGGCTGCCACCTATGGGTCAGATGATTGCCTGCCACAATTAAGCAATTGCTAATTAAATATTTAAAAAAATCCTAAAAAGTGTAAAGTTATGGAAAAAATGTTTCACGAAAATAAATTGTCACGCACAACGAGTCTGTGTGCAAAATGTCAACTCGATTGGATCACGGGAAGTGGGTTAAAAAACGACCGAAAGATTTGCACGGTCGTAAGCGCGCAAGCAAACAAGCAAGTGAATTAATATAAAGGATTTAAAAAGAGGAGACGTTGCACGAACGTCCAGGGAGGACGAGACGGGAGAGCGATACATGCGCGTCGAGACAATTCGAGTTGTGTTAAAAACAGAGATAAAACATATTTCAGAATATATAGGGCTGGGGGAATCCCATGAGCCATAAAGCTCTTTTTCGCAGATGTCCAGCAAAAAAGTATATAAGGCTACCGGAGTAGGGAGGAAAGTAAGACAGCGTGGTGACTCATCTTCTTGGTTCTTTCGGTAAAGCATAATAAAACATAATAAAACATGTTTAATTTTTCATTTTTATTATTTTATTACTTCCTTCTACGTGACTTTACCGAAAAAACCAAGAAGATGAATCCCTGCAGTCACGAAAGCTTTAAATCGAAGCGTGGTGACTCTTATGAATGAATGGAGATTCTTTGCCGACGGGACAGGCATAGGGAATAAAAGAAGATGTGGATTGTGAGCTTGTCACTTGCACAGGCAAAGCAAGTTTAAGTTTACGTGTTACACTGATGGTCCCGTTTCGTCGGACTCCCGGCTAATTTCCAAGGGAGGTCCGTAGTGAGTGGTCACAGCAGCATCAACACAAAGACGACACACACTGACATTGAAGTGAACGAGTGCAGGGTCTTTAAGGAACGCAGCAGTATACGGACGACCGGAGGAACTTAATTCCAGAGGATAACTTACTTGATAAAGCGCGTGGCGGTAATCCTCATCAATTCAAGTGCTGTTTGATGCTGGAAGGCTTGACGTTTTCGGTTTTTGATTGAATAAAAAAAAATGCGATTAAGCCAGCCACCAACCCCCTTCGTGTTTGCCATGAATGTGCGTCCATGCCGGATTTACGTAAGTGCATGGAGAGCTCTATAATATATATTTAAAATAGGCTGCGTTGCACGTGCATCGAATTTCCACTTCTGCATGAATATTAACTAGTTTGTATTTACATAAAAGTTCCACTTAAGCAGGAATAGCAAATAGTGTGTACGTGCGTGAAAGTTTCACGATGGCAGGGATAGGAAATAGTTGACGTGCAGTGGCGCGTGGCCGTGATGATGAGAATCTGAAAATCAGAAATTCCCAACAATTTAACGGCTGCTTTGCTATCCACATCTTACTAACCTCGAGTTACGGTGCAGGATCTGAATTCTAAAGCATCGCACATTGCAGTACTGTCCAGCGGTTTGTGCGAGTGTGATCGGTTATCACTGGCCGTCTTGAATGGTATTGGTCGACTTGAGTTGCATTAACATGAAATGCTGAAGTAACTACTGGAGTATTTTATTCGGTCGGAAACTGTAAATGTCACGTAAGGGTGCAATGATGTAAATTTCGACTAACGGAGCTTCGATTAGTTGTCATTTGCCAACTCTGTCGGTATCGGATAACTTTACGAATGCGATAACACAATAGATGTAATTTTATTCAGACGGAAATTACGAGTGTCTTTGATTTATATACATACTTGTTTCATTGTACACTGGAGGTATGTTAAATAATGTTACTCTAAACAAGAAAACTAGTGTCACAGGCTCACATAGAATGTAAATTATACACATCAATTGTAAATAATAACATAATTCTGCCAGTGAAAATATCCGTGGTTAGTAATTTAATCACGTACTTAGATTTTGTATAGCCCTTTAAGAATAAAATATCAAAACCTGCAACCATCTAAATATTTAAGCACTATTGAAATTGGGCATTAATATCCCATAATGTATACAGAAACAGCTTGGCAGGAAGTCGTGTTTTGCACATTTTAACCGTATTTATTGTTTTTCCAAAGAGAAATAAGCCACTCGTTAAGAAAAAAAAATCAGTTGGCAAGGATCTTAATCTAACATTCATTTCATCACACAATGGGCATGAATGACAAGTATTGAAGAAATGTAATCTACGTGAAAACATTTTTTATTGCTGTGGATTTTACACCTGACGATTGCTTGTTGCAGTCGAAACGTCGTGAGAATTTTATTGTTTATATTTTTATTATTTCCCTTCTTCGTGACTTTACCGAAAGAACCAAGAATATTAATCCCTGCAGTCACGAAAGCTTTAAATCAAAATGTAATCTACGTGGTTAATATCACAAAAGTTGTAATACATTTCTTGGAATATTTGCAGTTCAATGGTTTTCTCTTATTCTTGGTTCTTTCGGTAAAATCACGTAGAAGGGAAACAATAAAATAATAAAACAATCACTCCAAACAAGGTGTAGTTGAATGATGTAGAGACTTTTGTATTTATACTAGCATTGCATCTCTCCATATTATAATAACAGATTTTATAAACACAATGTGCATTAGCATTCCATCCCCATTTGTACTACATGGAACTTCTTTCGCACCGTACGCAGCCAACCGTGCTAATCGGAAGGTGCGATAAGGCACGGTTTCTAGTTGACAATAGCAAAGAGGACTCACATTTTGGTAACTAAGAATTAAAATCTATTAAGTCTCTATATGTGTCAAACTGTACTAAGAAGCACACGTGTTGAGCACTGAATGTGCGGCAAGAACTCATAACCAACACTGGAGCACTCTTGTGGCTTAGACAAAAAAACAAAGTTGCAGCATTCTGCTTTTGGACAAGGAAAACATTTTTGTTAATCTTTTAATAACAATTGCACAAGTGAAATACAATGTGTGTAGCAATTTTGGTAATAACATGCAATTCGACTTCATTAAAACTTATTTCAGGTGGATATTGTTTTTGTGTAAGACATGACAAGGTTGCTTAGAATGGTAAGTAATTTCACACATTTTTGACAAACACTTTATTGACAAAGCACATTGTGTAGCGGTATACAGTATTATTCGATATGTAAAAGATAAATGGATGAATCTCATATTACACGTAGCGCCCTGGCTTAAACTAAGACTGTTAACCCCTCGTATCGGTGGTACCTTTGCAGAAAATGTACAAACGATCGTCAAATATACTCGGCAAAACAAAGATCATAACATTGTGCAATTACTGACAATGCGGTGGAATGAATGCACGTGGCGAGGTGTTGCCTCAAGTTTCAGATGAGTCATGAACGAAGTCCTTTAAATGGCATTGCAATCGCTCGCTTAAACATTTATATATATAATGTACACCTCGTCCTCGCGTCATCGCCGTCGCCTCCTCAGCTTGTGAGATGCTTGCGACCCAGGAACTGGACTTTCCGCTCAAAGGCCGTGGAACGGATCGGAGTGTTGGGCTCGTAAAATGGGTTCATTGCAAACTGTGGGGAAATGGCGGAGAAAGGTTGTTGGGAGGTGGAGTAGGAGGGAGAGGATAAGGTCAGAAAAAGAAAACTGCAATGCAATTACACAACTCGTTGCAGATATAGGCCTATGCCCTCTGGTGGAAAGTAAATGTTGTGCATGTGGTACTCTAAAAAAAAAAAGATTCATTTCCTGGTCAATAACTTCACAGTAAAACGCTGCATATCCGACTTGCTTGGGACTGGGCAGATATGTGAGCATTTATACTGGTAGGAACGAAGTGGACCAGACCACCAATAGATTAATGTGTCCGTCCGTCCGTCCGTGGGAGGGGTGGTGTTGAGGGTGGTGTTGGAAATGAAAGACTACGAGTCTTTAAATCTCACAGCGTTTCTTGTCAAAACAAACACTTTTAATTAACGTTACACTAGAATACAGTAATTTTTTTCTTTAACTCCTCTATACCCGGTCGATATCTCTGTACCGGTACTAAGTATTATTCCTACCAGCCCACCCCACAGGGTCCTGTTAGAAAATGACATTTACGCTATTGTCCACAAATAGGTTACCGAACCAGAATAAATCACAACGTGATTTAAGAAACGAGAGTGATTGAACATGACTGGAAGTAACAAGGTCAGATTTGTGAACATTTATATAAAGAGTGAAAGCTACACGATGCACTGTACTTTAGTTTCAAGAGTCGCGGGTAAGTTAGAACATCAAAGCTTCAATCGGTGGAAGGTGTTTGATACAGAAAACAATGTTTTACCTTAATGTACAACTCATAGACCTCGTTGAAGAAGTTTTTTATCCCGTCTTCATGCCTGGCGTCATGCAGCATGAGGAACCTCATTTGTATGGAGGGGGTTAAGGAAGCGTTTGTGACGAAAAAATGGCTCTACAAGGCATTTCCTATAACAATAATCAGGTACAAGACATTTGATATTTTCCAGCAATGGCACTCTGAATGAAAAAAAACAATACACAGTTCTGCAATACACTGTACACGAGTTACATTCCATTTTAAAAACCAATATGAAAAATACGAACAATACTGTAATATACAATGAATGTATACATCTATAAATGGAATTTCCATTTATTTTCGGGCATCAATTATGTAATTTACATTGCAATTGTATTTCGGCTCACAAAGCTGCTGCAATTGTCATTATAATTGACCACATGTGAGGTGTAACAGATAGATTACATTATTTTGTATTCATATATTCTGCATGCAATTGGTTTGTACACACCCTGCATCCACTACAGGCGCTACATGCATTCCAGTGACAAAGACATACGATTATTGTGTCAAATCAGCTGCTGCAATCGTGAACAATTCATCCAATCACGAGCAGGGGTGAAGGGGGGGGGCAAAACCGACACGTGGTCAGGTTTTTTTTTCCCTGAAAGGATATGGCTGGCAGTGACAAAGGCTGACACAAACCACTCGTTGAACTTGTCCACAGTCTTGAGGTACATGTTGGTAGTCGTCCACATCTGCTCATCCACGAGGTCCAGGGCTGCATGTGCAATGAACTGGTTCAGATGTCGGTAATCCTCCTGCAAAATGGAACATTTTGAATTGAAATCAGCACTGCCATTTGAATTGGTTGGTGTGAAATGCACATCAGATTACTATCATTATCAATGCCAGTTATTATTATCAGTGCAAGTTAAAGAGGTCAAAAAATAAAGTAGTCTCAAGTGCATTTAAGCCTTTAATGTGTATTGTCAACACCTTGTTTTCAAACATCGATTTTGGTCTGCAATGACATCCTGGCCTCAAATACCCCTTTGTTCTGGAACCTCAAGAAGAACTGCATGTATACAAAATAAATGGTAGTGATTCAGAGATTTTAATAAATTCAACTTGTAACACGAACAGAAGAGTGCACATGTGTTGTCATCACATCTACGCCTCTATATAAGGAACGAAACAGGGAAACATCTCCACAAATATGACTGTCGCCTGATGAAGCTAGTTGTAATTACTGCTAAAACGTCGTACTCCGATTGCAAATGTTGTGGCTTGGCTCTCCCAACACACTGGTGTGCTGTACTAGTGACGAATTGGCCACGTTCTGTTTAGGTGACAACCCTTACTAGTTGGCTGTGTCGGGTGGTGGCGGGTTTAACGACACATTTATATATTTATGCGATCTAACCCAAAAAGCCTGTATTATGGAACATGCACAGTAGTTACTCAATCTTGAAGACAGCTGGCTCCAAATTACTCCTGAAGATCAAAAGTACTCCATATATGAAGGAGTTATTGGACAATTAATTAATGTTTACAGGTGGGAGGTAACCTGATGATCCAGAGAAAGCTCACGCGCGTGTGAGGGGGCAACACATACAGATGGGACAGGTGGAATCCAAATGTGCTGTATCGCCTTCTCTTGACAAGCCAGGGTGTGGTACCCATGGGGGTTTCATAACATGTGTGTGATCTGCCAATGGTCGCTTCCACAGTGCCAGATTACAGGTGTGTTTTCTTGTTCATGTTTTTGTTTTCTGTTTGTTGCGGTTGCACCCGATTCAAGAGCCGAATGGCTCACAGGGCTACACCAAATAAATGAACTTGAACCGCCAATATCCAGATATGATGTATAGTGTGCAGTGATTGTGCGCAATGTCAATGCATAATCACCTTTGCTTCATTCTTGTTCTGAGGGCTGAACTCCATCTCAAAGACAGGGTTATCCTGGTGGCCCACAATCGCGAAATAAAAGTTCCCAGACATTGCGAATGAGCTGGATGCTGCTTAACAGAGGGGGGGGGGGGGGGAGGGGTGGAAACCTCATGAGCATTTCAGCAAAGAAAACCAATTCACACATCATGTCCCACAAATTAGTTTTGAGAAGTAATGGCACTTACAAACTTGTTCAAACAGCTCTTCTTTGCTATATATATCTTAAATGGAATCGGAGAGCTATTAAAAGCACTTAAACTGTAAACTTTTTCTCTCGAGTCTATGAAAATGTTAATACTGCAAATTTTATGGCAACATCCTGACAGACTGGTCTCTGAAGACGTTTCTAAAACAATAATATGCTGACAGCACTTTCTGATGAGGTCTCTAGACAATAACAGACTGACAGACAAGTCTCTGATGGGTCTCCAGAGAATAACATACTGACAAGCTAGTCTCGCATGGGGTCTCTACAACATAACAGACTGAAAGAAAGCTTTCCGATGGGGTCTCTAGACAATAACCAGCAAACTGATCAGTCCCTGCTGGGGTCTCTAAACAATAATAGAACAAGAGACCGGTCAGTGATAGGGCATCTCGACAACAGACTGTTCACGGATGGGACCAATGGACAATATTTGACCGATAAGCTCGTCTCTGATGTGGTGTTCTCTCGACAATAAACCGACAGATTCGTCTCTGGGGTCTTCATACAAGCGAGGTGGGGAACCTCTTTTTTCCGATGACCAAAAAGGGCTTTCAAAATCCTTTGGCGGGCCCCACATGACCGGGCACCTCAGTAACTTGTTACTTTTGAAGGTAAAATGGTATCGTGTGGTAAGGGCCCTTTAATCATTAAGCCATTGGCCCACACGGCTCGGAGATTACACGACCCAGACCAGTCTCTGAGGGAGCCACTGGACAATAATACCGACACACAATGACCACTAAGACTACTCAGACCAGTCTCTCAACGATATCGATACATAGCAGATCAATCCACTCGCGGCATCTCGCATTAACGTCAGCCACGGGAAATCTACTGCTGGATGATGGGCCTCTCCTAAGGTGTCGCCCGCGACCCTGCCACGTAACAACCCCATCACAGGCGGCGATTAACGGCACCGTAACTTTACACAAACACTAAAATCAACAAGCAGTCACATGCTCGGAAGTGTTAAATCAACGCGCAGTCAAACATCAACGAGTGGTCTATCAAGCTAAGTGTTCACACACACACACGGAAGCTTGTGTTGCCTCCGAAACGTCGTGATGTAATTTGTTTTCTTTTTTAACCTACGTGACTTTACCGAAAAAAACAAAGAGTATGGATCTTTGCAGTCACGAAAACTTCAAATCTAGAATGAGTACAAATGTGTTGCCGATCACCACCCGGGAACGGTGATGGACGGAGCCTGCGGAGTACCCGGGTAAGGCGCGCCTCCCCCGGTAGGAAAACTAGGCAAGAGACGGGGTCCGATTGAGGCCGCGGCTTCCTCTTCCTTCTCGTTACACACGCACGTAGCAACAGCAGTAGTAGTAGTGATAACGTTAACACGTTTAGCGAGCCGATATACTTACCAGAGGAGTCGGACACACAAGAGGAAGGGGGGTGGGAGATGACTTTGACGAGGTGGAGAGCGGCCCGAACAAACCGAGTCGATTTGAAACGATTCGATTCTCGCGATTCCACGAAGCGAAGTTAACCCGCGCGAGGAATCGATTCCGCGTCTATGATTTGTACAAACAGCAGTGCCGTGCTTGTTGTCCCGCGCCTGGTAGGAACCTCCTGGTTACACCAGCCCACAGGGGATTGTTGTGTCCGTCCGTCCGTCGTGCAGGGAGGGGCTGGGTGGGGAGGGGCTGGGTGGGGAGGGAGGGGCTGGGTGTGGAGGGGAGGGTGGAGCTGGGTGGGGAGGGGCTGGGAGGGGAGGGTGGGGAGGGGCTGGGTGGGGAGGGGCTGGGTAGGGGTGGAAGGGGCTGGGTGAGGAGGGCTGGGTGGGGCTGGGTGTGGAGGGGAGAGTGGAGCTGGGAGGGGAGGGTGGGGAGAGGCTGGGTGGGGAGGGTGGGGCTGGGTGGGGAGGGAGGGGCTGGGTAGGGAGGGGAGGGGCTGGGTAGGGAGGGGGGAGGGGCTGGGTGGGGAGGGTGAGGAGGGGCTGGGTGGGGAGGGAGGGGCTGGGTAGGGAGGGGAGGGGCTGGGTGGGGAGGGTGGGGAGGGGCTGGGTGGGGACGGTGGGGCTGGGTGGGGGAGGGTGGGGCTGGGAGGGGAGGGGCTGGTCACCCCGTGGTGCCCTTATAAAACTCAACGTTTAACCTACTCACGCCGGCTTGTGCCCGCCTTCACAGTTGGGCATATTTGCGGAATACACCACGCCGCCGTTGACCCTGGCCATTGACCGAGCAACCCAACGTTCCTAGCAGCTCCCTCCGCAGGAGGAATGTGTTTGTATTTGCCCGTGAAGTTAATTGCGATAAATTTCTATTTAAAGCTTTCGTGACTGCAGGGATGTATCTTCTTGGTTTTTTCGGTAAAGTCACGTAGAAGGTAAATAATACAATAATAAAAATAAAACATAATAAAATAGAGAATTTTATTTTATAAACCATAAATATAAAACATAATAAAATAGAAAATTTTATTTTGTTTTATTTTTATTATTTTATTATTTCCCTTCTACGTGACTTTACCGAAAAAACCAAGATGAATTGCGATAATCGGGGGGGGGGGGTCAATATATTTACTGTATTTAGCAGTCACTTTGGTGTCTTTATGATACATTAAGTAGCTAAGCTTTGCCACAAAACGCATCGTGCGTGCTCTGGGTGTCTCGGAGACGAATGTTTATGTTTTAGAGCCCTGCGTGAGCCGTGGCCAATAGGAATCATTGTACTTGGAATGAATGCGGATTCTCGAATAACCTTGCCAGAGCAGAGGTTTTTTAAAACTCCAGACGTAGTTATTTTTTTAGTTTTTATTCACATTGACGTATACTTTTAAATAAACAAGCGAATTTATTCTGCATGCAAATAAACGAGACGTGTACGATATTTTCGCACGGATTCTGATCTCAATCAAATATAATTCCTTCACACAAAGCTGTACTCATTCACGATTAAGGTCTCATTCCACAAACAACAATGTGTTTATTCGTTAGATGATATATACACACACACCCTACGTACGATTTAACACGATTAATTATACAAATTATTTATTAAAAGAGAGGTTTTCCCTCCAGGTCTGACACCAACAACGACACGACAGGGCCCAATGTCGTGGTGCCCATCGGCTGTAGTCAAACCGCACAATCTCCTCAAAACAACAAACAAAACCACGAATATTTAGGTCTATTTCACGGATCTAAGTTATAAAAGCTCTCGAGAACCATCGCTACCGAGGGATTGTGAGCAACACACGCACCGAGCCTCGTTATCGAAGCGTTCACGACTGGTTTGTCGCGATCGATAATTATTACAGCAAGAAGTATCGTTTTTATTAATTTGTTTAGCAACATACACCAGACACACGCGAACCGACGATTTGCAACACGCACTCGACGAACGCATCTTTAACATGACGAGACGAGGATAAAGCAGCCCCCTTCCCCCCGTTTAAAAAATATAATTAGCAAGCCGAGAAGCAAAATAATTATTTATATCATATTCCAGAGATCACTCACGACGCGTCAAGAACTCCGCCACGCCTGAGGCTCAAGCAAGCGACATGTTTCTGCTGTGCGCCATCAGACGTTCAAGGGCCCTCTCAAGGGCCACGTTTCCCTCCACGTTCGAACACCACCACCAACATCACCAACACCATCACCAACACCACCACCTACATCACCTACATCACCACCACCAACATCACCAACACCACCAACATCACCACCACCAACATCACGACCAATATCACCAACACCACCACCAACATCACCAACACCACCACCTACATCACCACCACCAACATCACCAACACCACCACCAACATCACCAACACCATCACCAACATCACCACCAACATCATCACCACCGCGTGGGGCCGTGGGCGAGGTGGCCGCCGATGGCCGCAGGGCCCACGAGATGTCTCAGCGCGGCGTCGCTGGTGGCCTCGGCCCCCGAGTTCACGCGGCCCTATCTCCGTCTCATGCGGCTGGACAAGCCCATAGGTGGGCCCACCCCCGGAGTGTACTTGTGTGAGAGTGTGACCTCGAAATTAGCGGTGGAAACATCTCTCTTTTTATTTTACACGCTTTTATTGAACTCACTATGCCTGGTGTTGTTGTATCGTCAAATCTTGTAACTTAATTTTAACCCACTTCCCAATGTGCTATCGACTGCAAACTTGGTATACTTGTGTCATACTGATGACAATACCATATTATATCATAAAAATGTAAAATAAACTTTTAAACTATCTTTTTACACGCTTTCTATGATCTCACTCTGTTGTATCCTCAAATCTTGTTACTCAATTTGAACCCACTTCCCAATGTGCTATCGACTGCAAACTTGGTATACTTGTGTCATACTGATGACAATACCATATTCTATCATTAAAAAATATATATCTTTAAACATTTTACAGGCTTTTATTTAACTCACTCTGTCTGTTGTCGTATCCTCAAATCTTGTAACTCAATTTTAACCCACTTACAAATGTGGCATCGACTGCAAACTTTTGGTATACTTATGTCATACTGATGACAATACTATATTCTATCATAAAACATTTTTTAAACTTTTAAACTAACTTTTTACACGCTTTCTATGAACTCACTGTTGTCATATCCTCAAATCTTGTAACTCACTTTTAACCCACTTCCCAATGTGGTATCGACTGCAAACTTGGTATACTTATGTCATACTGATGACAATACTATATTCTATCAATAAAATAAGTATTTTTAAATAATCGTTTTTTATATGTTATGTTTCGGCTTGGGTCTAATTGTCCACGCTCAACTCACGTTGGCTGTAAATCACCACGGGCCCTTACGTTATGGCAAGCTTCGGGGCCACTTCCTGGAGTCGTGGAGTTCTGCCATTACGAGTAGGGAACATTTCATTAAAGCGTGTTTAAAAAAAGTATTTTTAAATATTACTTATTAGCAACAAACACCAACAACAAAACCCAATGATCCATCACAGGTTTTTTTTACTTGAAGCTTTCGTGACTGCAGGAATCCATACTCTGGTTCTTTCGGTAAAGTCACGTAGGTAGAAAAAATATCTACGTGACTTTACCGAAAGAACCAGAGAGTATATGTTTTTTTGTATGTTCGGTTAGATCGGGTAAATATATGTGTCGTGAAACCCGCCACCACCCGACACAGCCAATTGGAAAGGTTTGTCACGTAGAACATGCCAATTCGTTACAACATTTACGATTTTAATCTCCAACACACCGGTGTGAACTAATAACTGACATGTTTTGTTTACGTGACAAACCTCACTAATTTGTGTAGTGTTGGGTGGTGGCGGGTTTCACGACACATTTATATTTGCGAGATCTAACCCAAAAAACCTCTTATGGATAATATTGGTCGCAAAAGCGTGCGTGTTAAAACCCTGTTACTGTGCAGTATTGCCATTTAAGAATGCACTGTATTCCATTTTAGAGCTTGAAATTCACATTTTTAGTGGTGAACCATAATGGTAAAAAGACAATTAGTATATCATTTTAAAGTGTAAAGTGACTTAATGAGTATACTTGCACACGAACTTGGTCTGGCATCAGCATCACTTGTTCGAAGTGTACTGACACAACTCAGCTTATTACACAAACTATTAACCCTGCCCCTGGCCCTCCTTGGCTCACCAATGTCGAAATTCAAATGGCTTGTGAGGCCAAAGTTTCACTGCTTGGGTCTGGTTCAACTCGACAAGTGGCCAGTGGATAACCAACTCTAAGGGTCTCGTGCTAGATGTGCCATTGCAAAAGGCGATATTTTATTGAAGGACTACTGTTTGTGTTATCTTGGTGTGATCTGGGACTGGATTTTTTCTGCCTTGCCCAATCTTGATCAATCGGACTTACATAATTAATTAGTTATATTTCGTAACTTCCTTACCATTTCCCACATTTTTCACTCCTATCGTTTTTTATTGTTTGCTGTTGTAACTTGCTGACCTGCCCATACCAGACATGTACGAAAAAAATAGCTTCATAGCAAGGTGCTAACAGTTTGCTTTCCAAGGCACCTGGCTGCTCTACCTGCCGTGCACCTGGAGCATCGCGTTGGCGAGTGCTCCAGGCTGCCTGCCCGACCTCGAAATGCTCGCACTGTTTGGCCTGGGCGCGGTGTTGATGCGTGGCGCCGGATGCACCATCAACGACATGTGGGACCGCGACTTCGACCGAAAGGTGAGCCCCATCTCGATGGCTGGCTTTCACTTTTTTTGTTTTAATCGTTCATCGTTCAGCATCGTCAACAGCCATTATCTCCCAACTGCTGGATGAAGGTTTTTCCAAGCCATTCCCGTTTCTCTGAGGCAAAGAATAATCGTAAGAATTGCATTGCAGAGTAAACATTTGCACGTTTACGAATGAATAAATCTGCAGTGTAACACTACAACGTTCATAAGCCCTATTTGTGAGTGTGGAGCACTTGGACATCGGTCTAATATTCATCTCGAGATGGTCACTCACCAACTCGCTCTGTGCAGGTGGCTCGTACGGCCACACGTCCCATCGCCTCTGGGGAGGTGAGCCGCTTGGGAGCCCTGGTGGTGCTGGGTGCGCAGCTCAGTCTCAGCCTGGGCATCCTCCTCTGTCTCAACAACTACAGGTCGGGTCCATGGCTTCAGGGCCTCGACCGTTGCTGACTAAATTAACGCTGCACCACCATTCCTCCTGCCTGCAAAATAGCGATGTTGTTGGTTTTGGAGCTTTGGGCCTGTGCTCAGCAACCGTGGTAAAGGATAACCTGCAAGGGATGTTTCGATTTAAAGCTTTCGTGACTGCAGGGATTCATCTTCTTGGTTCTTTCGGTAAAGTCACGTAGAAGGAAAATAATAAAATAATAAAAATAAAACATAATAAAATAATTCTCACGACGTTTCGGCCACAACGCAAGCAGCCGTCCTTCAGGTGGAGAACAGGTCTGTCGAGAAGGCAGACTCTGTCGTGAGAATTATTTTATTATGTTTTATTATTTTCCTTCTACGTGACTTTACCGAAAGAACCAAGAAGATGCAAGGGATGTGTATAAAGTTGCATTGGGGAACCTTTCCTTTTCTGAGGGCCAAAAAATAATTTAAAATACCTTTGGCAGACCACACGTTAAAAACACACCACAGTCACTTCTATCACTGTGATGTGCCTATGCAGTGAGAGTAGTGACTGATGCAATTCGAAACAAAGTTCACAGGTGGAATATATTCCCTCCTAGTAGCTAATTAGTGGAGATAAAATGCTTGCAATGTACGATTTTTTTTACATTATTTTTCGTATGAAATTAAGTTGCGGGTCAGATATGGCTCACCTCTTGTGTAAAAGTAATACTCCAGCTGTCATCTGGCGAGAGATTTGCAATGAACCTCAGTGGCTTTGCACAATGGTGATTTACATTTTCAGGTGTCATTTTCTGCAATGCAATTATAAGCACAGACGTATAAATGGCTCATTGAGAAATCTTGCTGTGCCTGTCATTCGTGCAGCATAGTGCTGGGCGCGTCTTCTCTACTTGTGGTTGTCAGCTACCCCCTGATGAAGCGAATAACCTACTGGCCACAATTCGTTCTAGGTAATGTATGTCTTTTGTATGAAAAATAATATCACCTTGACTTTACCCCCCACTGTACGATTTCCCTGACTTTTGTAAGCAACAATGTTAAGTTAGATTATTGTTTAAATGTGCAGTGATGACACCTTTACGATGATTAAACCAGCCGACCTTGTTAAATCTCAGAAGTAAGGTCGGATTGAGCCTGGATTTTGTTTGGATGTGGGACTGCCATGCAAAAAAAAACCTGCTATGTAGGCTGGGGATACATATCAGCAGGGGGCAGTGTAGGAAAGTGTATGTGGTTAAGCACGGTCAAAATAACCCGTGCAATTTGCAGTGTGTGGAGGCCATTCTCCACCAGCGCATTAACAACATGTACACATAATACATAATACTTGACTTTATTGACCATGCTCGTTTACTTTGTGAAAGAGAATTGATTCAAGAGGGTAGTGAAATCACACCGTATAACAAGAACATTAACGTTGGCTTTAAACTACAGTTCAAATTTACTTGATGAATCGTGATGCAGTATGCACCAGATTAAATATTGCGCATGTCTGACAATGCCACTGCTACTTTATTAAAAAAAAATACATTTACTGGACACCACGTAACGTGAAACGGAAGCAAAAAATGTCACCTATGTGTACCGCATGTGTGATTTATTCCGACATTTCCATTCCCTCCGCTGTAGGGTTGGCATTTAACTGGGGTGCTCTGCTGGGCTGGGCAGCAGTGCGTGGCGCTTGCGACTGGAGCGTTTGCCTTCCGCTTTATTTCTCCGGAATCATGTGGACGCTGATCTACGACACAATATACGCTCACCAGGTGTGCATGGTGGTCACTAGCCATGATGACTTCTCAAACGCCAGTCATCTGACACCGCCTCTTCTCTGTGGAATGAGTAAAATAATGTATACAATAGTGGGCTCTATAAATCCAGCTGCTCCCCAAACCGATTCCCTTGGAAGCAGGAATTCCAAATGTGATCGTATTACTATCATTGATGTACCCAGATGAGCACAGTTGGCTATGTACTGTGCGAAAAAAGTTCAACATACATACATATATAGCATGGCTTCCCATAGTTTATAAGATAGAGGCAGTGATTTTTTGACACACATTAACATGCCCCTTAATCTTATCCAATAATATTGCAAAACAATTTATTAGGGCTCATAATTATTTGTGCTAAACTTAAAAACACTTTGCCAAGTGCAGTGATGGATAAAAATCGTCTGCAGGCCGTTCAAAAGTGCTAGGCCTCATGTGGCCACGGGCCATATTAAATGAAGTCACAATCTTTATTCGGCCTAAAATTGTTACGTTTGCAACTCGTACCCTTTTCCACTGGCACATCTAAGCTGTGCCAGCGTGGGTCCCTCATGCTACAGGTGCTTTTTCACTTGCTTTTTGGGAACCAAATCGTGACATGCTGGCCTCACAAAACATTTGAATCTGGCTCAGGGCCAAATAAGGCCAGTCCAAATTATGCATTAATTGCTCATAACTTCAGTCAGTACATTGTGGAAATAATAATAAAATTTCAATAGCGCTTTTCATCAAGGATCTCAAAGCACAGGACACAACAGCAGTATAAAAATAATAAAATCATTTTCCAAATGAACAAAACATTTAATACGCGGAAACATATAAATGGGTTTTTAGGCGGATTTTTTTAATATCCACAAACTCAGAGATCCTGATAGCTTGTGGAAGAGCGTTCCATAGCCTGGGGGCTACACGGGAAAAATCTTGGTCACCCATAGACCGAAACCTTGACCTGGGAATAGAGAGAAGATCTGCATCTCCGGATCTTAGGGACCTTGAGGCGGCATATGGATGAAGCATGTCAATGATGTAGGCTGGGGCGAGATGGTTCACTGCTTTGTAAATTAAAAATAGGATTTTAAACTGTGTTCCTATGTGAAACTGTAAGCCAGTGCAGCGAGGCCAAAACAGGTGTAATATGATGTGAAAATGTGTTCTGGTTAATACCTTAGATACAGTGCCCCTGCATCGTCCACATGTGTCTTTGACTTGGACGTTGCATGTGGAGTCTTAACAGTAAGGTTCTGCAGCGGTTTGGCGTGGCTGGGTTGTGTACGGTGCAAAACGAGATACAGCAGATGAGAATTCGTGGAACAAAGTCAAAATGAGACACGTGGCCCTGAGTGTTTTCCGATGCCTCCCCTCCTCCCTCCCCCCTCCCCACCGTCATAGGACAAGGTGGACGATGCGGTGGTGGGCATCAAATCCACGGCCCTCCTCTTCGACGAGAGCACAAAGTCTTGGCTGGCAGGGTTTGCTGTGGCCATGGCGAGCGGTTTGGTGGCAGCTGGGGTGGCCAGTGAGCAGACCTTGCCTTACTATGCCTCCGTAGCACTCGTGTGCCTCCACGTGTCTAATCAGGTACGCACACCCTGACACGTCAAGGCTCTGTATGTTAAACTGTGTGCTGTTTTTACCACTACAAATATACCAATGCACTGTCATACTCATTTTCATCCCACGGTTGATCGAGTGCACAGGGCCGGGTTAGGTACCACATGCCACTGATGTTAACCGTCAGGCCGCGCAGTGGTTAACATACTGATACTGTAGGTAAACTTGAAATGCTTTCCTTGCTAGTGTTAAATACATGTATACATTTATGCGACTGCATATTTTACATTTCTTAACTGTGCTCAACTAGTTTTTTTGTTTGTTTACGAATATTTGTACATGTGGACTGTGCGTCCCATGCATACCTTGTGTTTATGTATATATATATATAGGAATGCAGCTATCTACGAGTCATCCTTCGCGTGGTAATTTAGTTGTTAGATTAAGCCCGTTGGGTTCATCTCAATGAATGATCTTCTACAATTACAAAATGAGCTTATGTTTGCAAGCACATCATTATCGACTTTAAGTAGCATCGATTTGTCTGTGCATTTGCAATGCATGAGAATTTTCCGCTCGACTAGCTTGTTAGGAATGGCACGTGTCAAGAATCCAAAGTTAGCACTTGGCCACGATTCCACGAGAGCGCGCTGTCCACACGGCCGTGCTGCCGAAGCTCCTCATCCCACAGTGCACAAGCGTCCATTCATATCAAACATAGTAACATGATTGTTCGTTTTAAGGCACTTAAATTAAAAACACGTGTTACTTTATTGAGCTAAAGACTCATAACAGAATAAACGACAGCAAGTTAAAAAAGGGCATCTGTGCGAGCCTAACAAGGCATAATGTTACCGTTAATCAACCCGGGTTACGTTTGTTCGCATAAGCTGAAACAGAGCATTTCCTGAACATGTATCTGAATTTGGATAATGCAGTCAAATACTGACAATGGCAGAGCCAGGTTTTTCAGGTAGAGGGGGGGCAACCCCTCCAGCAATGAAACATTAGAGAGGAGTTGTTCGTAAGTAAGGACTTGTCCCTTGCGTTTTATTCGACGCGTGTGCGGCAATGGCACAGCCATCGATCGGGGGTCGAATTCGAACCGTGTGTGATTGGCATCGCGCTCGCTGAAGGTGTTTGCCTTCAGGGAAGTCGTGAACTGTAAACGCAACTACGCACAATTCTGTGAGTCGCTTATAACTGCTTTGCCGTTACTTATTGCCAATTATGGACTCAGACTATTGTCCTATCATCTCATAGAGTCTCTGGCACATAATAATATGCTACACAGTGGCAGTGGGGGTCGCAAAATGCCAATTTATTACTAACAAACCCCAATGATCCGATCGAAATTAGGGATTTCGATCGGATCATTGAGGGGGGCACGTGCCACTCTACCCCCCCCCCCCCCCACTGGCTCCGCCAGTGAATACAGAATATGTTGATTGTCAGTCTTAAAATATAAAATAATCTATACCATCAAATAGGCATGACTCAGGTTTTTTAAATGTTATGCTTTTGTTTATTATGAACATGACTTCTTAATGAATACATGATTGAGTTTTAGGTAATTAAAAGAGAAAAGATGCCAACTTGTATGCTTAACAAATCGAGAAATCAACTGCCATTAATAATAATAGTCCGTGATGTTGATGATTACATTGCAAGACCGTGGGAGATGGTGGCGGATTGGGGGGTACTCTCATAGGTTGAGCGTGGCTTCTCATACTGATATGTAAATATGTTCAATTATGTACAAATGTACACTATCATGTTGCTCTCAGAGGTTCAAGGCAACCTCCGGCGTGGTTTTCCAGACGTCCATCGTAATGTTTTATACATCTCGTTTTTAAAACTGTCCTCCCCGAGCAGCTTACATCAAATCATTTTAGCGACCTCAATAATCAGTCCTGAACCTTGTTGTGACCGCCCCTTGTTCCATGGCTCACAACTTTAAATCTTCACAGCTGCCGGCCGGCGATGTTGATCGCTCGGCTTGACCGCAGCCCCTTTAACTCGAGCCTTGCACTGCAGATCCGCACACTGGACGTGGACAACAGCGATGACTGCTGGAATAAATTCTGCTCCAACCGCACACTCGGCCTTCTTCTCTTCGCTGGGATTGTGGCCGGCACCCTGGCTAAGGGGAAGCAAGCGCCTCAAGATGGACGAGGACATGAAGGCGCCGTGTCGGCTGAAACCCACAATCAAGCTGAATAAACAAAAGCGATGGGCTTAAGAGTCCACGGCAGTTGTTTGCATGTGTGTACGTTGAACTTCTTTCGCGCCGTATGTAGCCAACCGCGCTAATCAGAGGTGCGGGAGAAGGACAGCAAACTAAACACAACAATTTTTTAATGTATATTTTTATTACAGTATTGCCAAGTTAGTGCTCGGAGAACTGATCGCCTGTCTGCAGCACGGAACCGCTGGTGGAAACAACACATTTCTACAGTGATGTTGAATCGAGACAATCCCAAGGACAACCACTGTTGACTTTCCACAAAGTGGTGCTTATTTTATCGACCCCAGTCAGCATGTAAACTTTGATTTCAAATATTTAAGTCATGCCATGAAGATAAATAACATCTAGAACACAGAAGAACACGTGTTGAACTTGTCACGACATGTCACGGATCAGTGTTGATCCTCTTTGTGTCTAGGAAAGGCATTGGAAGATGATGCCACAAAACTAATTTTAAATTCACTTCATGTGTCTCATACCCAACACTAGACGGCGTTTAATCATGCTGTTCATTACACATCAGTGTATGTATTAACGCTAGCTCTCAGCCAGGCTGAGCTAATTTCAGTGAAAAACTGATGTGTGTGTGTGTTGTCATTGGTGATTAGATTGAGACCAAAATGTCTGCTCGTTGAGAAGTTGCGAGCGATCGATCCGGGGTGCTTTCTACATCTTAACGTTTCTGCAGTGCAACCTCAGTGCTCTGACACCAACATCAACCCCTGATCCACTCGGCCCAATCCTCAATGCCGTTATGTGTACGTACGTTGAACCTTCTTCTTGGTTCTTTCGGTAAAGTCACGTAGAATGGAAATAATAAAAATAATAAAACATTAAATCATTCTCCACCTGAGGACGGCTGCTTGCGTTGCGGCCGAAACGTCGTGAGAATTATTTTATTATGTTTTATTTTTATTATTTCCATTCTACGTGACTTTACCGAAAGAACCAAGAAGATGAATCCCTGCAGTCACGAAAGCTTTAAATCGAAATTTACGTTGAACCTCTTTCGCACAGTACCTCGCCGACCGTGCTCATCGGAAATTGCAGTGGAAACAAAATCCTGGTTGTCCCTACGATCAGTGATGATCCTCACGGTGCACCATACAGACTACTTATCTCGGAGACTGTGAAATTACCGTAGCCCTCACACCTTGATACAGTCCTCGACATACACCATTTAAATCGTTTGGGCACGAGGGTGCGGGTGGGCTATTGTATACGTTCACCGTCCCGTGATCTTTTAATTCTCGTCAATAATTGGCAAAAGGTGACGGACACAAAGTGATGGGACGCTATATCCGTCGAAGAGTCGTTTCTGGTGCTCAGACGTGCACTTAATTCTAGATTTGAAGCTTTCGTGACTGCAAGGATTCATACTCTTAGTTCTTTCGGTAAAGTCACGTAGGTAAAAAATGAAATTAAAATTAATAAAATAAAACAATAAAAATCACGACAGTGACTTGCGCACAAACACGTCGTTGACCACGAGTACCCCGTCCCTCTGTTAGCCCTGCCCCCCCCCCACCCGATACGTTCCATTCATTGGCTACCACATTCTGATAAGCCCCTCCCCTCCCTCCGTCCCTTAACTGGTACTTAAGAGCTTACATCTTGAATCCCTCCCTCACTTGATTCAGCAAATCTGGCTGTGACGGTCCCACCTGATGACGGAGACTTGTGTTGCCTCCGAAACGTCGTGATTTTTATTGTTTGATTTTATTAATTTTAATTTAATTTTTTACCTACGTGACTTTACCGAAAGAACTAAGTGCGTGCACTTAATGCCCCGACGTCGTGCGTGAGAATTGTCCTAACGCCTTTGCGTTAATTTACGGAGTCCACTCCAAAGGCTGTCCTTCACGTGAATGTGTACTCTTTAACAAGTCCAAATGTTCTTTCACTGACGTATTTGTACAGTTTGTTTAAAATAGTTTTAAACAATTTATAAACCGCGCCTGTTAACGGTGGGCCCATGCGCAGTGCTTACAATCGTTTACTTGGAAAATAAAACATTTTCATTACCTCTTCGTTTTTTTAAAAGTGCGGTCATTGTCACGCAAACCATCAATGGGATTCAGAGTCCTCGTTAAACCTACTGCCGGCCGCAGTGAGTTAATTCACACGGGGTTCCTTTAAATAAAATGATAAAAGAGTTATATCTCGCGTAAAAACAATCGCTCATCGGGGTATCGCCTGCTTCGAAATATAGCAGTCGATTCATTCGTTGTTGATCACACGGACAAACGTGGTCAAATTACAAATGCTGTTTATAATAAAGGTTTTTGGGTTCGATCGCGTTATTTGTGAATGTGTCGCAACGCTCCACCACCCGACACGGCCAATCAGTAAAAAAATGTGTCACGTTGACAAAAGGCAAATATCTTCTTGGTTCTTTCGGTAAAGTCACGTAGAAGGGAAATAATAAAATAATAAAAATTAAACACTTGAGGACGGCTGCTTGCGTTGTGGCCGAAACGTCGTGAGAATTATTTAATTATGTTGTATTTTTATTATTTCCCTTCTACGTGACTTTACCGAAAGAACAAAGAAGATGAATCCCTGCAGTCACGAAAGCTTTAAATCAAAAGGCAAATAGTTCACTACTTTAGCCCACCGGTGTGTTGAAGACTAAGACTGAATGGCTACAATAATGCTCAATTTAACAGAACATTGAATGCCAAATCAAGATCGAACAACAATACTTCTAAAAGTGATCAGCTTATCAAAACAATTGAAATACCATATATCTCGGGAGTTACTGACAAATTAGCCCGTGTTTTGCAAAAGCAAAACATTAAAGTGAGATTTGGTACGGTACACAAAATTCCAAAACGAGTGTCTTGTACTAAAGATGAATTACCGGAATTATCAACAGAAGGTGTATATCGGAGTAATTGCTTATGCGGTGTTATATTGGACAGACGGGACGTAACATTAACGTAAGACTAAAAGAACACCAACGGAACATTAAATTATCCCAAACACAGCTGTCAGCAGTGGCAGAGCATGCTTGCCAACAAAGACATTCAATTGATTTTGATCACGTTGAAGTGCTATGCAGAACTAATTATTACTGGCCAAGATTAGTTAGAGAATCAATTGAAATTGAGAATAATTAAAATAATTGTAATAGCCGTGAAAGCTATAGACTCAGCGCAGCCTGGAAGCATATTAGTAAGCAATACACAACGCATTGTAATTCCTTACAGGTGAGTCACAAGCTAAGTGGTTGATTACTGATCGATTACATAATTGCATACACCCCCAACTCCGCCTTTGATCTCGAATCCTGATGGGGTTCAACGACGATGACGTCGTCCTGCACAGTCTGGCAAATCGCCCGAAGATGCTGGATCTAATTACCAGCGAAACGTCGTACTAAAATTGTAAATGTTGTGGATCCACTCTTTAACAGACCGGTGCGCTAAAGTAGTCAATTATTTGTCTGTTGTCAACGTGACACATTTTTTGTTTTACTGATTGGCCGTGTCGGGTGGTGGAGGGTTGCGACACATTTATAAATAACGCGATCTAACCCCAAAAAACCTTTATTATGAATAATACTGGTCGTGAAAGCCTGCTACGTGTTAAACTACAAAGGATTCCCAAACGGTAATCGGGTGCGATTGCGAGCTGCCCACCCACGTCTAACAATTCACATTTGTACTAATCATACCCTCCGTAGATCCCAATGTGCCTGTTATATAATGCATAGAATCACGTATGCTTATGTTGCAAACGTTATTTGCACATCTGAATATAATAATGTTTAATATTTGTCATTGACAATAATGTGTCAATTCTCTGCTGGCACGCCATGTCGGTGGTTATGGGGGTTTGACCATACTTCACCACGTGGGTCAGCTTGGTCAAGAAGGTAGGCAGGACATGTTGAGATCATATTCTTGGTTCTTTCGGTAAAGTCACGTAGAAGGGAAATAATAAAATAATAAAAATGAAACAATAAAATTCTCACGACGTCTCGATTGCAACACATCAGATGATGATTGCTTGTGTTGCAAGCGAAACGTCGTGAGAAGTTTATTGTTTTATTTTTATGATTTCCCTTCTACGTGACTTTACCGAAAGAATCAAGAATATGAATCCCTGCAGTCACGAAAGCTTTAAATCGAAAGTTATGGTTGTACTTTATTAATCCCTAATCTGTGCCATTACATACAATGAAACAATAAAGGTAAAAAAATAAAAACAGATCAACGTATTAGACATTATTGTAAAAATAAATAAAAAGTCCATCCTATCAGTGATTTTTTAAAAATATTTTAGGCAGGAAATGGCAGGAAATAATTTTCAAATTTAGAAGATTTGGTCCCCCCCCCCCCCCCCCAATGTTGACTCCATGGTCTCGGCCTTGATTTCGGATGTAGCTCTGTAATATCTGCTTGCATCGAGCATTTGCATAAACGGAATTTTAAAATAACCAGAGGGGGCATGGGTACCTCCTTTACTGCTGACAAACGTTTGCTTGTTTCCCACGCCACAAGGCAGGCAAACCAACACAACATCGAACCAATAAATTTCGATTTAAAGCTTTCGTGACTGCAGGGATTCATCCTTCTTGGTTCTTTCGGTAAAGTCACGTAGAATGAAAATAATAAAAATAACCATTTATTATTTTATTACTTTCTTTTATTATTTGATTATGTTTTATTTTTATTATTTCCATTCTACGTGACTTTACCGAAAGAACCAAGAAGATCTAACCAATAGTCACAGAGCCCTAACATTTTCTTATTCTTGGTTCTTTCGGTAAAGTCACGTAGAAGGGAAGTAATAAAATAATAAAAATAAAACATAATAAAATAATATAATAAAATACTATAATATAATTATTTATATTATTTTATTACTTCCCTTCTACGTGACTTTACCGAAACAACCAAGAAGATGAATCCCTGCAGTCACGAAAGCTTTCAATCGAAAAGCCCTAACATTGTAAAGGGTACCCACCACAAACAGGGGCCTCGGAGCGAGCATTGCTTCGACCTAATAACACAACACGTGGGGCCACGCGACCCCACACCATCGCTTCTGTTTCTCGACAGAAGCGAGGCCGCATGAGCTATACTTAGCCGTCACGCCGCCGTCGCAACTCTTGGCATTGAATTATCGCGTACAGGGTACGATCTATTTATAGACGGACACGCTGCGTGCTTCGCGTTCGGCGGGGAACAGTCCCGGACGTCGTGCAGAGAGTGATTTTGGCACGCCAAGTCCTCCACGTCGTCTCCGTTGTCAATGAACCTGTTCTTAGGTTTATAGGAACATAGGGTACAATGATACAATAGGATAATTATGGACGGGCGGTACCTTACACACTCGTGGTAGCCCCTTGTGGCCCATAAGCCATACACCCTTGCCGGATTAGAAATATCGAGTAATAAATTACGGTAATCCCTGGATACTGCGTTCAAATAATAGGAATTAGCGCGAAATGTAACATTGTTTAATTGCCTCTATACATACTAAACTTTTATTTTATTTTGCTGGGTAAGGCCCACCGAGCTACATAGCTCGTGTTGATGCGACCTGGGCAGAAATTATAGTTCAATGAAGTGGCTTATCACGTGGAAATATATAGCAGCCAAATACTCTAAACGCACGATTGTAAATGTGGAGGGGAAATCCGGAGGATCCGGAGAAAGATCCACGCGACCACGGGGAGAGAGAGAGACACGCAAACTCCAAATATACAGCAGCAGCAGGCGTCAGGGTCGTGATCGAACCCACGACCTCCTGCATACCAGGCGAGGTAGTTAACATCTCCTAGCCACCGTGATGATGATAGACGCAAACTCCAAATATACAGCAGCAGGCATCGTCAGGGTCGGGATCGAACCCACGACCTCCTGTCAACCAGGCGAGGTAGTTAACATCTCCTAGCCACCGTGATGATGATGAGAGAGAGAAGCAAACTCCAAATATACAGTTGCAGGCATCGTCAGGGTCGGGATCGAACCCACGACCTCCTGCATACCAGGCGAGGTAGTGAACATCTCCTAGTCACCGCGACGTCCACCTCTCACCAACCCATAACAGCTCACCTGTGTAGGGAATGGCTCCTTCCACACACACAAAAACGGGATCCATCGCTCTCGCACGCTTCAATCAGCTGTTGAGGCGAAAGCAAAGAGGTTCGTTAAGAGAGACGTGGCGTAATGAATTCGCAGCCACTGAGTTGAAACACAAATCTCTATCGTCGTTCACACGCTGATGCCGCACGAGCTCGCCCTCGGGCACCCACCCACCCACCTCACCCCTCCATCCGACTACCAATTAGCGATGTCGTTGTCGTACGAACAGAACGTGCCAATTTAGTGCTACTTCAGCACCACCGCTGTGTTTAGACAATAATCCGTCAACACATTTACGCGATCTAAGCCAACAACAACAACTTTGTCGCGAAGTGCAGAAATTCACTCTGCCATCTCCCGAGATTCAAAACGTAACGCGATTCGAGGAAGTCTCTGGAACATTTGGTGTTCACACCGATCATACAGCACACAGGCTTGTCACGAGGCCGCTACGTATCAAAGACGAGTTTTTTTTGTGTGCCAGGAGGCGAGGATGTGGCTGCGTGGCGCTTACTCGATTAAGAATTCGTGATTTCTCAAATGTTGGTACATTTGGAACCATGACGGTTTTAACACGTAAGGTTTTCGCGACCGATATCCACAATCCAGGTGTTTTTTTTGGGGGGGGGGGGTTGAACCGCGTAAATATAAATGCGTCGTTAAAGCCGCCACCACCCGACACAGACAATGAGTAAGGTTTGTTACGTAAACAGAACATGCCAATTCGTTACTAGTACAGCACACCGGTGTGTTGGAAAGCAAATCGTGGAAATCGTGGATTTGGTCTCTATACTTTGCCCCATATTTATATTTAGGCCAATCTCACCCCCAAACCCCCCCCCCCCCCCGTGTATTATGGTTGTACTGACGTGGACACACACGGCCTACTCGTTAGCGAATCAGACAGCTGCAACGTGTTCAGGTTTAATCCACCCGCACCATTAACCAGGGTGGCCGATGGGTTTGAACCGCACGGGCCTCTGCAAAAAGCGTCAAACGATGTCCTCCACAGTTGCTTATTCCTCACGAGGGCATCATCATCGACGCTAGAAATCGGTGAGATGAAAAAAATGGATCACCCGATAGATGGTAAATCATCGATTATCGGGCGGCAATGAGCGGGGTGGGGGCGTTATTTAAAAAACGCCGTAGAATCACTAAATCATCATTATTTTAAATCTCTTATTTTTGCACATTCTTTTTTGACATTGTTTTTAGGTGTTGTTTTTTGTGTTTTAAATTTGTTTACTGTGAGTTTGTCATAAATATACAAAAATAAATATCCTCTCGGGTGTTTTAAATGTGTTTACAATCTGAGATTGTCATAAATAAACTTACAAATAGACGAAAATAAATATCCTTCTTTATTTACCGTACCGTACTTACCACTTCAAACTCGAAGACTCTGCATGAGGTGATGCATATACGATGCAGTATGTTCATTAAGTTGAATGTAGTGTATAATGTAGTGGAAATAACATTTAACACGGAAATCAAGCGTAGCCACTCCTGATTAGTCAAGCACGTGGTGCCGATTAGCCGGACTGGTGAAACAGCCTTTGGAGCGGTTTCTCCGGATCGGCGCGGGGCCGCAAACGGATGATAATTATCGATGGTCGACTTTATAATATATACAGCACAGGGGTGGCAAGAGAGATCCGCTGTTGAAGCCAATTGTGTGTATTTTGGAAACCTGTAGCTCTGTGTTGTTCTTTCTTCGCCACGATAGAGTTATTCACCTGCACACACACGGGGGGAGGGGGAGGCTGATGAATTGCTGTTTTCTGACGGGGGGTGGCTCACACATCGACGGTGGGCGCCAGAACTGATCGGGTGGAGGGTGGGATGAAAATGCTTCAATCCATTAGTTACGTTTGTTAAAAAAAAATCGTGAGACCCCGGGTCAGCTGTGTAAACTGCAAACAGCTGCAGTAGGTTTCACTGTGCTTTGTACTCACAAAGTGCAAGCGTGTGCCGTGCCATTCTCTGTCCACTGCTGCTGCTGCATACACATCCATGCGCCAAGGGCAAACATTGGATATTGGCCGCTCGTCCATAATTCCATCCATTGATCTTCTTGCACAAACACGGCACAGGCACACACCCATGATGTCGTCAATCCACTGCTGGATGAGACTCCCTCTGTGCCCACGTGGCCTTTAGAAATCTCAACGTTCACCTACAAAGTCCCATCACAAGGGAAAAACACAAATAGACATCACCACTAGTATACTCACCACTACACTCACCATGACATACATGTCAACCCCTGATCAGTGCCCTACCTTATTACAGACAATTCAGACCTTATTGATCACCCCGTGCCTTTTATAAATCTCAACGTTCACCTACAAAGTCCCATCACGAGGAGAGAAACACAACTAGACAAACATGTTTGTTGTTGCCCTTGTTGAAACGTCTGTACGCCGCACGGACCCGAAAACTCAATTTCCCAGTAGTACAAGAATACGGGGTAAACCGTATGTGTTGACAGCTATTTTCAGTGCGGGTTGCCGACTCCGGGTTGTACCGTAAACACGCAGGAGCATAGAAGTACAGAACAATAATGTAGAGTATTTTTGCTGCTCTGCTGGCCATCAGCAAAGCCTGAATAGTACAATACTCATGCGAGCCGTTATCCAGGCTGGTTGTTTTTTTTAACCTGCTTAGCTTCCACGCTACCTTTATGAAAGCGCCGTGCAAGCCGGGGCGATCTGGTGGCACGCGGACACACACACACAGCAGCAGACGTCTCGAATAAAACGCCACATTTTGCTTTGTTTTTATTAAGATGCAAACGTACATTTGTATACAGACACTTGGGAGCTACGGCACAACCAAAAAAAACTGGTATTCAAATGACCGACCATCTAGAATCGTTAATTCCGCGGTTTCCCATGCGACCACATGAGCAGGGGGGGGGGGTGTAGGAACGGTTCGATTAGAAAAGAAAGCGATACATTACTATTAATATTTTTTTGCTTTATTTTTCATTTCCTTCACCAAAATTATAATTGATATTGAAATAATATTCGAACTGAACGGGGCTCATTTACCTGAAGCCGTTTTCTCGGCAAAAAGGCTGAGTTTTGGTACGTTTGGTAGGTCACCGAGATCTCAAAACAACAAGCAGCACATTGAATACAAAATAAGAATAATACGTGTGAGTAAATTAGTGTGCAAAACGATCAGTGAGCTGTTCAAAAATGCTTACGAGCAGAAGTCACGTGTGGACCCGCTAAGCGAACTTCTAACGGGTGCATTGGTTTTTTTTTCCTCTCTCTCTCGCTCTAAAAGTTTCCTTTAAATCTAAGGTGGCGTTGCTTTTGCCAGCGAACAAAAGCCGAACAAGATGACAAGCGTGAGGAACATTCAACTAGCAGCCAAATAAATACATAATCGTACAGCAATGCGTTAAAAGGAATATCGTACAATGACAGCGCCCTTTAAATCGTCTACTTTCCGTCGAGAAAAAAAAATTAATAGGTATACACACACACACACAAAAAGGTCTTTGGAAAGGCACCTTTGTAAACAATATATACAGACACTTCGTTTGCCAAACATAACATAGCGTAATCTATAGTAAATAATATTGTACTTATATTACTGTGTTTAATATCAATACTTCAAGTTTTTTTTTATGTTTGTTGAGTTGTTTTCGCCCAGAAGTCAACACTGACCCAGCTGTTCACCTCAACTGCCGTTACCTCTACCCCCGTGGCCTCCCGTTACCATTCCTCTTTACAAAGATGCGGCTGTAACTGTTTGCAGGTTCACCACAATGTCAAGGGTTTCTTCACCGTTTAGATCTGGGAAAGTGGCATCTTTATATATGCCTCTCATGCATCATCATGTCCACTGTAGGGACTCACCATGACATGTACAGATATAGAACTGCTATGAAATGATACTGGTAGGAACCACCTGGTTCTACCAGCCCACAGGGGATTATTGTGTCCGTCCGTCGTGCATCCAAAAATAGGAGGGGTGGGGCTGGCTGGGGAGGGGCTGGGTGGGGGGTGGGAGGGGTGGGGCTGGGTGGGGAGGGGCTGGTCACCCCGTGGTGCCCTTATAAAACTCAACGTTTAACCTACTCACGCCGGCTTGTGCCCACCCTCACAGTCGGGCATATTTGCGGAATACACCACGCCACCGTTGACCCTGGCCATTGACCGAGCAACCCAACGTTCCTACCAGCTCCCTCCGCAGGAATGTGTTATATATTAAAGAAACGGCAACACATTTGGGGATGTTACGGACTTTTACATCACAATAAACCAAAAATAAAACGTTTCAGCTTTGCTCTTTATGATTAACTCATGCATGAGAGGGATAGGTATTTCCATGACGAGATCTTTACTTGTTTCAGGCATAGGAACCACTTACAAGGCTTTCCTATAGCACAAGTTATCATGGGGGTAGAAGAGGTTTATAACACATTTGTTCATTTAAAATAGTTTCATCTGACACCCTAGGCTTATTGCAATATTGGCTAAGGATATGTAGTGGAAAGTGATGGCTGTATATCTCACATTTAATTTAAACAAAAAATTGCAAAAAAAGATAGCTTTTCCAGGAATCGAAAATAAGCACAACTTAGCAGTTTTCAATTCACAGAACCCATAAGTAAAAACAAACATGTGACCTGTGCAAATTACGCAGAGACCAATGGGCGTACAGAGATCGGCATGACCAATTGCCAAAGCTGTGACATAGCTGGACACAAAGACCACCGCCTAAACTTCAGTGCCACCTGCAAACAGTTAACTCTGGACACAGGAGGAGCTGAGTTCCACCCCGTCTAACCACTCCCTTATTGGAAATTGTTTTCTAAGCTGGCTATATCATGTACAAAATACTGTTTGTCATTTTAGTAAGTGTATAACCGTTGTCAAATCACCTCGGCGCACCTAGGCAGACCTGGGCACACCTGCGATGTTTATTTTATTTTATGAGAACGTTACAAGAATAAAAAAAAGACCGTTAAAGAAACAATATTTACTTTCACATCTTGATCGCATCTTGACGCATGTTACACATTTTCTTTGCATGCGATGATGTATCTCAATTTTTTTTTAATATATATAATAAAAACCGTCTTAGCATATGTCACTTGCACTGTGCCACACATCTCTACATTGTGGATGCAGTGTTTTATTTGCAGGCTGTTTTGTTGCCAATTGGCAAAGTGTCCTTATCCTGCTCTACCCCAGGCCCTGTTGTATTTAGCAAGCTACACGCCGTTTTAATCAAACATATGGAGCTGAATTCTTAATAAAAAATACAAAAGATTCTTCCTTTGTAAGTAGAAACTTTTTTTTCTGTTTCACCCGGTAACAATGGGTAATGTAAAGTAGACGTCTGAACAATTCATTTCTCGTGACATAAAAACGTTGAAATTAAAACGACGTAAAACAAAAACACGTGTTTTGTTCGAATCTACTTTTTCATCTACTCATGTTGAAACTTTTATAACACAGACAGAATGAGTTAATGAATCTATAATTAAAAGCGAACACGGCTTTTTTTGCAGGAGAGTTTAACGACAGATCTCTTGAGCACGAAACACTGCCAAACAACCACAAGAGGCGATCCTACAAATCACGGCACCATTATCAGCAGCTTGTAAACAATAAACAAATGACTGATGTAATGTACTTCAACTACACTAAACTAAAAATATCTCCTGCAAATACTTTTTTTTTACTTTGTCGTTTTGTTAAATATTTAAGTAGAAGAAGAAACGTGAATAATTTTTCGTGGGCAAGGCGAACAATCTGCCAGGGTTTCAGCCGTCCGTCTTCTTAGCCGGTGCTAGAAATTATTTATCAACGAGAGAGTCACAAATCCACCCCAAGAGTTCTTCTCAAATGAAAAACGAGGCAGTTTTTTTCGTCTCTTCCCCCCCCCCACCCCCCCCCGTGCACAATTACAAATCTCCGCAGATTTTTCGAGTCAGCATAAATGCGGAGAAGCCACGATAGCAAACAAAAGGCACTGTTAAATACAGCTGCGGTTTTGTGAGCAGGAGGCATTTGTTTATCAAAGTCGTTCAGTAATTCTGCTTTTACAAGTTTCTTTTTTTTTTGTTCAGGCGGGGGTAGTGGGCTGCTCGGTGGCGGGCACCGAGATGGCGAAGTTTTTGTTGGGCGGGTTGTGGAATTCAGAAGCTTTCGACGAAGCTGCCCGGGAAGAGGCCGGTCTTGCCGTTGCGCTGCAGCGTGCCCTTGTACCACCCGTCGTCCCGCTTGCGATGGACGAAGACCACGTCCCCTTCTCTCAGCTCCAGCTCCACGTCGCTCTGCGGTGGGTACGGGACGACCACGCGGTACCTAGGGTCGGGGTTAAGGGAGAGAGCGATGCGTGTTGTTCGGGGGTAGAATTGTACAGGGGGGGTGGACAGGGTTGGAAATGGGTTTGAGCAGCAAGGGGATAACACAGGATGGGTTGGTTATGGTGGCGTACCACACGCTGAAATGATTCCAATGCTTGATTGGTTAAATACAACCTTGTGTGTGTGTGTACATCCACTTTTTGTTAATCAACTGCCGGATGAAGGCTTCCCAACATTGCGCGGTTCGTGGGAGGTTCTTTAATAATACTTAGCCACGCTAGTCAGTGCGCGTTGAAGGTGGGAGGGGGGCAAACAAGCTCAATGCCTTTTGGCGTCATCTGGTCCAACCCATGTGAGACTAGGCTCTAAGGAAAGCTGTCTCGGGTGTGGACCAATCAACTTCAAGGACAGTGCATACATTATCAAAGTTATGTTTTTGTTTGCATTATGACTGCAGGTATTGTGGTCTATGCAAACATGACTCCTCGTAAAAAATGTGTCAGTTTTGTTGCCAGATAAAAGGGTAAAAAACCAATTATCATATTTTTCTACTGGCAAATGAGGTTCCAATGGTGGAAGCTCAATGCATTTTTGCATTGAGCTTGTTTGACAAAACTTCGACACGCTGGTCAGCATGGCCTGCCTTCACAGCGTAGAAGTACCGTACATCAATGGACTTTGCTGCACTACCGTCGGTGGCCAACCACGTAGCCTCACAGCTTCAGAAAAAATTCGATTATGGGTAGAGCGGTCGCCGCCCTCCCAAGCACTGTCCAGGCTCACCGCCTGCTTAGATCCCAAGGTCTGACGAGATCCGGGTGATTGGCTCGCCGCAGAGCACAACTCGAGGTACAACCGACACCTTCGCGTGACATGTTCTGCCTGGTGCGGGGTGCACACAGGCCGGGTCAACGGCGGCTTGGCAGTCGGAATTTGACGACCAACGCTTCTCATAACGGCGTGCGGCCTCCCCCATGTTCTCCCCGGATGGCAATGAATAGACCCCGGTGATGGTAATTCATCATCAGACGTCTGCGGTTTGTGCTCGGGTAAGGGGAGGCATAAAACATAAAACGAATAAAATGCAGAAATTGCAGGGGATGTGCATTGTCAGTTTCTCAAAATGTCCAGAAGTCATCGCGCCAAGTGTAGCCACTGCAGCACTGTACACACGCATCTGCAGGAAATTACTTTGGTGCAGCGGTGCTCTGCTGGGTGCTACAAAATAAAAAAAAACACATTAAAACAATCAGCTCTGGAAACACTTTCTTGGAAATATTCCTTCGGCTTTGTGTGGGGAGGGCCTCTGAGCCAGCTGTTTGGATGGCTGTTCAAATGCCCAATGGGGGGGTTTTAGAGGACGAGGAATCGTTATTTACTTTTAAGCCCAAAAGGCATCGAAACCTTCGCAATTCTTGCGATAAAACGTGATTTAGTTATTGTTTGTTTCGTTTCGGGTTTTTTTGGGACCTTGCCACACACGCGCATTAAGGTGACAACTCGGATTAAAAAAAAAGTGAAATACCTCGACTCAACGTTTAAAGGAGCGGGGGACGTAAGTATTCTCAACATGAAACCGACACATTGCACTTCCGAGAAATAGCATTAAGCTGCAAGTGATAATAAAAACACACAGACAAAACAAGAAAAACAGAAGCGGGCGAGACAAGTTTACGATGATGATTTAGCATCTGCTTTGCTATCACTTGACATGAATACAAATCCCACACATTAACACACCCGAGACACTGAAAACTACCTCCAGCAGTTTGTTGTTAACATTCGGCCTGATTTATTGCCATTTGGGAAGAACAAACATTTGAAATGTATTTTATAAAGAGCGCTACCCTGGACAGCGGGGTCATTACAGTTGCTACACTGGGCACACACTCATCAATATTGCGGGCATGCCACTCATCAATATTGGGGGCATCACGGTGGCACGAAGTTAACAACCTCGCCTGCTACGCAGGAGATAGTGGGTTCGATCCCGACCCTGACGTCCTGCTGTATATTTGGAGTTTGCATTTTCTCAATGTGGTCGCGTGGATTTTCCTCTGGGGCGTCCGGTTTTTCCCCTCCACATTTAGAAACAACGTGCATTTCGAGTGTTCGGCTGCTATACATTTTCACGTGAGAAGCAAATTTGTTGAGATACCATTTGTGGCCAGGTCGCAAATTAAAAAGAGTTCTACGGCTCAGTGGGTCTTATCTGGTCAAAAAAAAATTACCCTCTCGATGTACGGCCACACTGGGTGGGCAGCCGTGATACAATGGTTAGTGCTGCGCTGTGAATACAGCAGCCCGAGTTCAATTCCCTGCCTGGTGGGTGACAAAGGTGGTAAAAGGGCGTGGTTCTGACCCGTGCAGACTCGCTAACAGCACTTGCCCCAAAGGGTCTGTTGAGGCTATACGGGGGGGGAACTTTGTCTTGTCTTGTGTATGCACATGTGCGTGTGTGCGTGCGTGTCCAGCCCTTTCAGGAATAAGATGGATGTCAGATATGGTCTCGCGTGGGGTGGGCGGTGGAGTCTATTTCCGGGGAATGACCGTGCCGGTTGCAAAGGCTCTGACCGCAGGATGGATGATGTGTGAACGAAGCGCCAGATGAGAAAACAAAACGGCTACATCTGGGCATGAACACACCAGACGGCACCGATAGCGCATGCCCTCACGTCGTGCGTTCACCTCAAAGGGCGAGTGCGCTGCCACTCTTTGAAGAAATAATTTTAAATGCTCTTGTGCATTCTTTCAAAGGGTTTTATACGCAAACACTTTCACAGTGTCACGAACAACGGGAAAAGTAAATATCAATTCCTAACAATTTTCAAGATTTTTTTGGACGTAAATTTCAAACCCCTTGAATTCACTTCCAGTTTTTTTTCACGTCACAGCATATGAGCGAGTGGGTTTGGCTGGGGGCTCCCTATCGTTAGCTCTTCCTACCCACTGTCACCATTGTCAAAGAGAGCAACTGCACTGCTGCCTAGATCAGGGGTCGGGCAACCTGCGGTGGCTCTTTAAAGGAGCTGCGTCGTGGAAGTTATTTGTTAAGGACCCACCGGTCTCTCGTGTTCAGCACACGGTGCATTGCGGCTTTTTAAATATCGAGTTATTAATTTGAAAAAAAAAAAAGGCCCTTGCTATTTTCTTTGCCGACCCCTGGCCTAGACTGAACCCAGTTTTAGGATTACAAAGTGCGCGCTGCCCTTTGCAGATTTTTCTTTGGGAAAGAGACGATGGAAATATACGTAACGAGTGAAAACGGTGGTATTCATACATTTTTGAAATACATTTCAGGAGATACTGGCGTGTCGTTTACACCGGCGCGATAATCACCCACCAAATTATCATGTCACCACCGTTTCCGACAATTGACGATTAAAAATATTTACCCGCCAAGTGAGCATGCCAATAAAAACAAGTTTTCCTGCAACTCTTTCTTCGGGCGTTTCCCCCCGCCTTGGGGGCTTGGCACAGTTGTAGCCCCCCTCCCCCGCCTTCCTTACCCCCCCCCCCACCCCGGAAGAACGCAACGCAAGCAACCCACGCACTCTGCGCTTCTCACCGTTCCCGCTGGAGCGGCTTCGTTTCGGGCCTCACGGGCGCCATTGCTGAGCACGGTTGGCGTGGGGGAGGGGCGACCGGCGGGGTCAGCGACCTTCCATGACCTCCGACCTCCGCCGCCGCAGTAGCTCCCATTGCATGGGCTTCGGGCTGCTGGGCATCGTGGGTTGACTGTGGAGGGGGCGGCGAGGCGGAGAGCGGAGGCGAGCGAGACTTGCGCTTGGCCGAAGCGCTGGACAGGATCTTGAGGAAGCTGCTCTTGCGCTCCTTCTGTGAACGGCACGAGAGCGGCGAATGTGAGAACTATCGGCGAGACAGAGGTGTGGCTGTTGGTTGAACGAGTCAGCGGTTTGGTGAGTGAATGCGAGAGTGAGCGGGCGAGCGAGCGCACCTTGTCCTTCTCGCCCTTCTCGGACTTCCCGCCGGCCGTCGCTCCTCCCGAGGCGGCGGAGGCGACGGGCGCAGACGAAACGCCCGAGCCCCCGAGTCCGGCCTGCTCGTCGAGGCTGGCGGCGCTCACGTTGGGCGGGGTGATGGCGGACGCGACACTCGCCAGGGCGGAGGAGAGCGAGGGGCACGGGCACGGCGGCGCCGGCGGCAGCGCGGTGACCGGCGCCGGGAGCGGCGCGGCCGGCTGGGGCCGTGCCGAGGCCGCCGAGAGGCGCGGGGAGCCGCCCTGGGACTGGATGGGGGGCACAGCCGCCACGGGCTTGTCCGTCGACGATGGAGCTGAACGCACGCACAGGCAGGTGTGTGGGGGGGGGGGGGTACACGCGCGCGTGTCAAAAGACGTGTGCGCCACACTGCGTAAAAGTAACGCGCGTTGCGCGCAAATCGACGCACGGGAAACGCAGTCAGGCGACGTATAGGCAGAGGCGAAACACGCACGCAAAGAGCACATGTATTAGCACCTTCGGTTAGCACGGTTAGCTATATACGATGCGAAAGAAGTTGAAAATACATACAAAATCCATACAGATGGGCCAGCAACACAGCTGCTGTACCGCCATCTAGAGGCCACTTCGTAGTCCTGCAGGTTGGTGTTTCACGTACACAATGGAGTGTGTACGATCGACCAACTTTGGCTCCAGTGTTGGTTTTCAGGTGATATTAAAACGCGTTACAAACTCCGTTCATGTTAAAAGTGACGCGTAGAAAACACGGCATCGAGTCCCTCGAAATTGTAACTTCTTCCAACATCTGTGAAATCTAAGGAGCTCCCCATGGCGCCTGACAAGTCCATGGTGGTGGAGACGAATTGTGAGGTGGTGCTCACGAAGTGCATTCCGATTCACGAGGTCCGAAGCTTGATTAACGAGGCTCGGGTTTTAAACTCGGATCAGCGGAAACAGAAGATAGACGTCTAACCTCCGTGCCACCACTTTGCCACGCAAACACAAACACGCACACACATGCACGCACTACCCGCCATTATTACTTGTAGGCCTCGGGCTTAATGAGCGGGTGGAGGCGGTTTGGGAAATGTACCGCGATGGAGTAAATACTCGACAATTGGACACTTAAACGAGACGGACGGCGGAGCACAGCGCAGGCAAGGCTCACGGCCGCACGTGGCTCCGTTTAACGGCAGGACGAGCATGCCCCCCCGAGCTGGAAGCCACCGAGTACCGTGGGAGATTTCGGTGAAAGTCAGAGCGGCAGCTGTGGGGTTGCAATGCCGGGTCACAGAACGAGCGGCTGATACAAAACATCTGCTTTGGGAACAATTTAAGCTGTTTTACTGCCTACCCGTTAAAGGAATGTCAATGTTTTTTTCCCCCCCTCCTCCTTGAGACTGGACACACTTTAATGCGGCAGCCAGCCGAGACATCAAATTGCATTCTACCAAACGCAAATGTTTGATTTATTAATTTTAGGTTTTCAACAGAGCGATGCGGCTTCCCGTCGGAGTTGCCGAGACGCGCGGAACGTCGCGAAAGTCTGCGGCGATGGCGGCTGCTTTTTCTTACGATTTTTAAAATTTTCATTTCCCCCACTGAACCGTAACGCTCATTTTAAAAGCAAAAAGAAGAAAAAGCAATCGAAAGTGATTGTTAAAAAAATAAAGGCGGTGCAAACACGGTGCCGCATCCTGATTCGAGTGGCGCTTGCGAGCGAGGGGAGTTGTGTGATTGGCACATTTTATGGAGCGTGTCCAAAATTTATTTTACCCAACTTCCGAGAAAAGGGGGACCGGCATTTCACTTTTTCTTTACAATGACAGACTAACATGCCAAATCGCTGCCAGCCTTGAGTTTGAATTCACTTCACGTGACTCACCCGAGAGAATAACAACTCCGATAACTCAATCGGCTAAACAAACCATTTATCCGAATTAAGGACAAATTGGGCTCGCCTGCAAAAGCAGCAGCTCTACACGTGCAAGGGAAAATTGGCGACTTGCAACGCCGATTACGAAATACGTATTAAATGTAAAAATGACGGTTCTTATAATAGCGTAATTGTAATCTTCTTCGTCGTAATATTATTTAAGAATCGAGACTTCTTTGTCTTGTTCCATCTCACTTGCTCTGACCATTACCATATAGGGGGAAGCATGTCCACAGATTTTTCCATACACCGGAAGTAACGTGACGCATGCATCCTAAGCATCACGAACGATTTCAATCGACAAATTGCTCCACGCCTAACGCCACGTCAACTATCAACACACAAACCATGGACTGCCATGCCGCCACCTGTGCAGTGGACATCCAATCCAACACCACACCCTCCATTGTCATGCCACCCAATGGCATGACAAGCTGGTGTCGATCGGGTCGTCTGGTATGCCACCCAACAACCCAGCACATGAACCACCCCCCCCCATTCCACGCCACCCACTACTATGCAATGCAACCCGATGCTACATTACACCCCATGGAATGTAGTACGACCCAACACCACACGAAACCATCCAATCTCAAGCTACCTATCACTCTACCACACCAACACACAAACACAACACCACCCCCACTGCTACACTGCTGCTATACCATGCCACCTAATACACAATTCCAGTCATTCCACGACACACACGAACACGGCATATAACATAACACACCATACCATCCCTTTGCCACAACGTGCCCCATTGAACCTTTCCTCCTTATCACATCAATAACGGAGGGTTACGATGGAATAGGCTCATAACCCACGTGTACATACATATTTAAGATAACCCATGCAAACTTCATTGCAATGCTTTATAATCCACTGTTAACGCGTTGTACTGTATCATCTGAGAAAAAGAGCTTCATAGCTCATCGGATTCCTCCAGTCTTAAATAAAGATTCTGATTCTGATCTCACGCCATCAAAATACCACACGAGTCCATTGCCTTGTTACTCATCACACCCGCCCGTCACACCCGCCCCGTCACACCCGCCACCGTCACACCCGCCACCGTCACACCCGCCACCGTCACACCCGCCCCGTCCCGCGATCATGGTACCTGGCCGCACGCCGTTCTGCGCTGGTCCTTGGGCCACGTGCCTCGTGGCGGTCGCGGGGCCCAGCCGCGGGCTCGTCGGCGGAGCGGCCAGGGGACACGCCGAGAGGCCGCCTCCGTTGCTCGCCTGAGAGGTCGTCACCGTGGCGATGGGGACGGTCACCGTGACAGCCCTGCTGCTGGTGCAGCTGGTGCTGCAGCTCGAGTTGGCGGAGCCGACCGGGGGCGGCAGCTTCTGCTGGGGAACCGGCGGCGCCCTGGGACTGAGGAAAGGCGGCACAGTTCCACCCGGGGTCAAGGCTCCGGAACGTGCTGATCAGATGGGCCGTGCGGTGCGTGGGAATGACCAGCGGATGGCGTGAGACTGATTCGTCGCGGCGTGAGAGCAGTGGTGGGTGGGGGAGGGGGCAAGGGAAGTGACCAGGTGGGGATTGGGGGCAATAGCTATGCTCAAAGTATGATTAATATAATAAGTAACAAAAATACTCGTGACTGTGGGAGGAGCAGAACGTTCATCGCAAGGCACTGTGCGGAATTCGGAAGGTATCGTTGCGATTCTGTAAGGGGGCTCTCCCGGTGTGTTTTCGGGTTGTACCGTCCAACGTTTCGCTCCATGTGCTGGGAGCCTCTCTTTAGAAACTGAACAACGCTCGGTGAAACTCAAAAAATAACAAGTCGGAGAGCTGTACAATTTGCCTGCGAAAACCCTAGGCCATAGTATTTTCCAGCAGGTGCCGTTCAACGCTCGTAAAAGGGGGCAATGCTTATCATGAAAGCTTTATGCAGCCATCACGAGCTTCCAATGGCACGCAGAAACGTGTAAAAAGGCATCCAGCCTTTGCGCATTATGCAACAAGCATCAGCAGTTCCTGAAGAGGTGCCAGTGTTCTATTCGTCTTAGATCACCGTCAAAATAAATGAGCAAATGTGACCGACTGACCAGGCAGCGGTGGATACAGGCAACTGTCGACCGGCTTCGTTCTGATTAGGACTCATCAGTACAGGATAGTCCCTGCTGCAACGTCTGCCTCGGGAAACCACGAACCATTACGGGGCCGAGTGCAATCCTAGAAGGCGACCGACGCCTTGTATGGCCTTAGAAGGCAACGTCCAGCCGCAAAGCAGGGCGAGTACACAACCTACGGATGGCGTTGCGCAACTACGACTGCGAAGCGGGGTGTAAATACGGGGCATTGTGCACATTTTACAAGGCCCAAAGTACAAGACCCAGATGGAAAAACACACCGTGGAGCTCCTTGCGAGGCACAGCGGAGGACAGCGAGCAGGTGTCTTTGGGGGCCAGGTGGCGCGTGCCTACGATCATGGTGCTTCGTGGGAAAGAGTTGGTGGGTCACCGAGATTTAATCAACTCCCCAAGCCCGCTGGACCGCAAGGTAGCCAGAGCGTGGCAGTGTACGCAAAGTGGGTTTGTGCACCAATCTGTGCAGAGCATTGTGGGTGAGTCTCCCCTCCGCCCCCCTCCCCCCTCCAATGTGTGCGATGGGTTTTGTAACCAGTTACGACGGTCTCCGGCCACGGCTAACGTCGGTGGCGAGTGGATATCTGCACCGGTACTGGGCTCTCCTCCACCCTCTTCGCGAGGCCGCACTGACCAGCGCGCAGTGAAGTGTGTTCAAAGAGAACTTCAGAATCAGAATATTTATTCATACTGAGAGGAATCCGATGAGCTATTAAAAGCTATTTTTTCACAGATGTCCAGTAGGGGCGGGTCAGAACGTTACAAACACAAACAATACAAAAGCGCAATAGGAGTGTAAAGTATAGGAAGGTAGATCGTTTTGCTCCCAAAACAAAGTTAAACAATCGTCATTAAAGCAAAATTGGCTCAACGTGCCGAAGCAAGACCCATCTTAAACACAGATCCTCGGGGCTCAAGGCGAGGCTTCAACTGGCTGAGGGGCTGCACGCTTGTCGCTTGCTGCAGCCCACAAGGCCACCCCCCTTAGAGAACCACATGACACGATCCGCCCCACCACCCTATAAAATTTGCAAAACCTACAAACGACTCCCAAACGACCTCCCCTTCTTCTTGCACGCGTTTTGTCCCACTCATGTGCGACGTCACCCCCCACCCCCACCCCTCTATTGCGGAACTACTGCCGCAGAATCGGCGCGAATACCGAACGCGCTCGCCACGCCATTCGACGACCGCGCGGAGCACCGGGTCAGCGAACGCGGCGACGCGGAGCTTACCGGTTGACGGGCGCGACGTAGTTCCCCGGGAAGACGCCGGCTGTGCCGGTGCGGAGCGACGATCCCTTGTACCACCCGTCCTGGCAGCGCTCGAGGACACGGTACATCTCGCCCTTGCGCAGCTCCAGCTCGTCGGCCTTCTGCGGCTTGTACGGGTACAGCGCCACGAAGCTGTGGGAGAATGATGACGCAGCGAGCGAGGATGAGCGCGGTTGGCCACGTACGGGTGCGAGAGAAGTTCAACATGCATACGTACATTCGTCATAGTCTGCCAAACAAAAAAAAAACACATGGCCCTGAAAAGTTGATCTGAGCGGGAGATGCCAGGCACCATTTGTCTCTCTTCAGCTCTGACACCGGGAGGTCACAGACTGCTGCCGAGGGCAGATCAGGTGCCCAGGTCGGGCCGGTAAGGCTGCTGTGGGAATCAAGTCTGGCAGATTGAGAGGGAACCAGGGTCTGCATGCTTCCGAGAGGCCATGGGAACGTGACATGAGTTTTCGCACTGAGCGATGACGGAATTCTATGATCGCTCGCGAAGTTACGAAAACGCTAAAACTTTTTATTTTATTTGACCAGGTTCAGGCCCAATGAGCTCTATAAGCTTATTTTTCATAAGTGACCTGGATATCACAAATGATAGCTCAACGAAGTGGATTACCAAGTGGACATTTATTGCAGACGAATAATCCCACGGCATGTTTCTAAATGTGGAATAAAAAAATCAGAGCACCCGGAGAAAAATCCACGTAAAGATGGGTAGAACATGCAAACTGCAAATATACAAACGGCAGGGTTGGGATCGAACCCACGACCTTCTGTATACCAGGTGAGATAGTTAACATCTCGCCACCGTGGCTATCGTTTTTCGGGTGTACCTTCGGCTCAAACTCGGTGAATTCTCAATTCCAGGTGGTCCCCAACTCCTTGGGGGTCAGCGCTGGTAATAAAGTTCTTTTTGTCAGATTAGCTCTATACATTATGAAACTATCTCCCATAAAAATTGCAATTATACCCCTCTCTGTCCGGTTCAAAGTTGGGCATCCAAAGGCGTCTCTTTTCCGTAATGGAATTCTCAAAATAAGCACCGCTTCCGCGTGAAAGATAGAGAGGAGGACACGTGCAGTTTATTGGATGAATGTTGCATTATTAATTGCCGAGCATGATGGGAATATCGCACGGAGCGCCTTTGATTGCATGTTCAACAGAAGAGGGGGCCATGTCGCCGTGACCTCGGTGCCCTCATTGGGGGTCACGTCAGTCACCTCTGTGAAGTGTGAACCGCGGCGATGCGTTCTGGAGCCGCCAAGAAAAAATTTGCACGCAATCAAGTGCTTCGCCATCGCTGGAGAGCTGCCAAGTAAAAAAATTACTTAATTATTGACTGGCTTAGCGAAAGATTTGAGAGTATTTTGCTCGGTGTGTCGTACAATGAGCAGCAATTCACGCTTCTGCATGCCCGAAATGATATTCATACTCAGTAATGAATAAACAATGCATTTTTTATAGTGATAAAAGGCTTACTGGGTCAAAAACTGAAATAGATTATTTTTAAATAACAGCAGCGCTCTGAGCGATGGTTTATAGCAAAGGTAAAACGTGTTAAAGTTGCGGGACTGGAAATTCTTGTTTATGCCACTGTTAGCGGAGCGGCTCCCACTCAAGTACACAGGCGATCTGTTGGCTATTTTGGCCTACTCTTCCAAGCTGGTCAGACGTCTTAAAAGAGGTGAGAGAGCACCCAAACTTTGCCACACCACGTGCGACCTAACAATCGATTAACTCGTGTACCCCATTCACACTTCTGGGTGAACAGAGAGGCAGGAGGGGGTTATCTGATCAACTTTACCATAGATTCAACTGCCTTGCCGGGAGAGATCAAATCAAACCGGCGACCTTCAAATCCTAAGTCCAGTGGCGCTAACCACGGCATGATCCCTGAAGGCTTACGGGTCACCCACGGAATTGCCCCTGACAACAACAGAAAATTCGCCGACAGAAGAGAGGTTTCACAGGTCACGGCTACCGATTGCCCCCACCCAGGTTCACCGCACGTCCCGTGACCTGGCGACCATTAGTGCTTCTGTGCAAGACTTCCACCGCAAAGGGGCAGCAGTCACACCCAGAAATCCACACCCCGGATACCAGGTACCACAGTTTGTTTCCATTAAACCCAAAGCAAACATTTCCATTTCTCTTTTGGTAACCGGTTGGCGAGTGCCATCCGTCACACAAATGACACTCTGGGCAAGGCCTTCAAAATAAACCAAGGTGGTCACCTCCCTCCATGCGGACGCCCGAGCAGGAGGGGGGGGGGGGTTTATGCGCGAGGAGCATTGAGGACGGGATCGGGAGATGTCCGGGGTAACTGGCTACCCAGGACTTCATAACCAACAAACTGCCTCTGTCACAGAGATCAGGACTTTGATGAGAGAAGGTGAATGGTGTGAATAAAAAAAAAAAATTCACAGGCAGACGATACAAATAGACGCCGTCAAAGAGTGCGACTGCGGAGTGTTCCAATGAAGCCAACACGGATCACCTTAAATTATTACGATGCGGGGTTATCAACGTTTTGCAGGACACCCCCAACTGATTAACCGCGATGGGGAACGATTTCCAGGTGGCACATCGCAGCAAAGCCACGGCGGTGCGAGATTTGGTGCCGCGGTACCACCGAGCGGTGAGGCCGATTGGGCGACGGCGGTGGGCGGTGAGACGTATCGTTCGGGTGTCATGTTGCGGTGAAGACGATGAGGTGGCACCGGATCGGCTGGTACGGTACGTTGTTGCGTCGTTTAGCACGCATTGCATCGGGCCAAATGGAGCATCGCGTGGGAATTCCAAAGCACGAGGAAATAAGCAGGAAGGAGAGAGGTTTGAGCTGCAGTGTGCGGTGGAAGAATACAGCTCGGATGAGATGCAACCATCAGTGTTGTTGGGGTATGCGGCATGCTGTATTGTTTGATGCTGTCATCAGGTAACGCGTTGTACCGTCAGGTGGCGTGCTGTATTGTTTGGTGTTGTATTGTTTGGTGTTGTATAGGTCGGTGCTGTATAGTTTAGTTTGGTGTTGTATAGTTTGGTGTTGTATTGTTTTGTGCTGCATTCATAATAATAAAAAAATATTTACATGTCGAAAAACCCTTAAATAATCGTTCTAGGGCCCTATGCATGGTACGGCGGAAAGAGCTTAATGTCAACCACGGAAAGAAGAAGCGAGAAAGACGTTTGAAAATAAACAAAAGGAAAGAAAGCCATTTTGAACAGATACGTTTTTTTTGTAAAGTGTCTCAGAAGTCCCCTGACCTCGAAGCGGCAACGAGTTCCAGAGTTTAGGTGCCGCAATTGCGAAGGTAAAAACCAGCCTAAGTGTGCTGCATTGTTTGGTGTTGTATTGTTTGGTGTTGTATTGTTTGGTGTTGTATTGTTTGGTGTTGTATTGTTTGGTGTTGTATTGTTTGGTGTTGTATTGTTTGGTGTTGTATTGTTTGGTGTTGTATTGTTTGGTGCTGTATTGTTTGGTGTTGTATTGTTTGGTGTTGTATTGTTTGGTGCTGCATTGTTTGGTGCTGCATTGTTTGGTGTTGTATTGTTTGGTGTTGTATTGTTTGGTGTTGTATTGTTTGGTGTTATATTGTTTGGTGCTGCATTGTTTGGTGCTGCATTGTTTGGTGTTGCATTGTTTGGTGTTGTATTGTTTGGTGCTGTATTGTTTGGTGTTGTATTGTTTGGTGTTGTATTGTTTGGTGTTGTATTGTTTGGTGTTGTATTGTTTGGTGTTGTATTGTTTGGTGTTGTATTGTTTGGTGTTGTATTGTTTGGTGTTGTATTGTTTGGTGCTGTATTGTTTGGTGTTGTATTGTTTGGTGTTGTATTGTTTGGTGCTGCATTGTTTGGTGCTGCATTGTTTGGTGTTGTATTGTTTGGTGTTGTATTGTTTGGTGTTGTATTGTTTGGTGTTGTATTGTTTGGTGCTGCATTGTTTGGTGCTGCATTGTTTGGTGTTGCATTGTTTGGTGTTGCATTGTTTGGTGCTGTATTGTTTGGTGTTGTATTGTTTGGTGTTGTATTGTTTGGTGTTGTATTGTTTGGTGTTGTATTGTTTGGTGTTGTATTGTTTGGTGCTGTATTGTTTGGTGTTGTATTGTTTGGTGTTGTATTGTTTGGTGTTGTATTGTTTGGTGCTGCATTGTTTGGTGCTGCATTGTTTGGTGTTGTATTGTTTGGTGTTGTATTGTTTGGTGCTGTATTGTTTGGTGTTGTATTGTTTGGTGTTGTATTGTTTGGTGCTGTATTGTTTGGTGCTGTATTGTTTGGTGTTGTATTGTTTGGTGCTGCATTGTTTGGTGCTGCATTGTTTGGTGTTGTATTGTTTGGTGTTGTATTGTTTGGTGCTGTATTGTTTGGTGTTGTATTGTTTGGTGTTGTATTGTTTGGTGCTGTATTGTTTGGTGTTGTATTGTTTGGTGTTGTATTGTTTGGTGCTGTATTGTTTGGTGCTGTATTGTTTGGTGCTGTATTGTCTGGTGCTGTATTGTTTGGTGTTGTATTGTTTGGTGTTGTATTGTTTGGTATTGTATTGTTTGGTGTTGTATTGTTTGGTGTTGTATTGTTTGGTGTTGTATTGTTTGGTGTTGCATTGTTTGGTGTTGTATTGTTTGGTGCTGCATTGATTGCAGCTCGGTGTGCCGTGACCTCTCCCTGCACCACTCACATCTGGATGAGCGGGTACTGCTGCGGAGGCGGCCTTGGCACAGGCACCGCGGGCTCCGTCGTCCCGGCGGCCGACGGCAGCGCGGGACGCGGCAGCGGCATCCCGGGGACCACGGCCGGGGTGGACACCACGGCGGGTAGCGCCTGTCCCTCCTGCGGATGGATGGGCACAGAGGGAGGAGGGCACCATCACAACCTGAAAACACGTCGGAGAGAAATGCACGTTTCGCGCTCCCCGTGTTTTTGTTCTCGCTGGGCCACTCCATTACATTACACGCTCACGTTCGTGCCCCACATACAAGGCCACCTAAATAGTTGCCGAACCACGACATGGACTCCTACCGTGGTTATCTGCCAGCCACCACCTCATTCGCTGCTTGGCGCAGCCTTGGACAAGGCCAGAGCAATGTGTATATTTTATGTGAGTATGTTGAACTTCTTTCGCACCAAACGTAGCCAACCGTGTTTGCTGAACACACAGGCCCAAGGCCCAAAATGCCCAACAGCTAGCAACAAACGGCACGACTAAAGGTGTAACGAATAAGCGTTGATTGAGCAAATTTATAACAACTCGGGGAATATGAACAAACAAAAAAAGTCGATGGGAGGTAATTCCAAAATCGAGTAGTGCACGGGACGGAGTAGAAAGAGAAATGCTTTGAGCTGCAGGGTGGTGGTTGAACAGTGTGGATGACACGAAACATTTAATCTTCCACATGTGTCATGCGGTTCCCTTGGATTTCACACAGATTCGTCCGTCTCCATGATGATAGATAGCAAGACACCACGTGTGAGGAGATAACGATGGCAGGCCTGTTCTATTGAACACATCTGAGCAAAACGTTTGGATTTTCCTTGCTACTCAAAAGGACTTGCAACCCAAGGACACGAGTTTTTTTTCACCTGGAAAATACCTTGAGATGGAACATTCCATTGCAAAGGTGGCCAGAGTGTCGATCGACACACGTTCATTCGTAGCTAACACGCAACGATGATAAGCGTGCACAAAAATTTTAAATCTGTAACTCATACAGTAATGCATCGGATAATGAATATGATGGCCAGTCAACACACGTAATAAATACATTGTCATTATGACGAGGGATGACATTGTACACCCGACTCTGGAATTAGACTGCATATGAACCAGCAGAGGAGCAGACGGGATGGGAAGTATCCGAGGTAAAAACCCCTTTGTGCCAAATTTTATCTCGTGGATTTTCCCCTAGCTCCTCCGGATTTTCCCTCCACATTTACAATCAACATCACGTGTTTCGAGTATTTGGCTGCTATAACTGTCCACATGATGATGAGCCACTTCGTTGAGCTATCATTTGTGGCCAGGTCGCTTCTGAAAAAAATAGATATTTAGCCTAATGCACCTTACCTAATCAAACACATTTTTAAAAAAATAATTAAATACACAACGTGTTTACGTGCGGAGCGTGCCGGTGACCACCATACGAATAAACGTTACACGTCGCTCGTCTATCGACCCCCCCCCCAACCCCATTCCCGGACAACAACACACACTTTCTAGCGCGTCGCGGAGAGCCATGCAAAGGGGTCTTCTTTCACCGAAGTGCCGCAAGCCGCCTACGCCCGGCGACCCGTGACAGCTAAAGCACCCTGGGGGAAAGGAACGGCGAGCAGTCCCCGTGACCAAACGGGCGCACGTATTGTCACTCGACATTTTTCGGCAGCAGCTGGAGGGAGGGGGGCAAAGACAGTGGCCTTCAAGAGGCTTCTCGCGCGAACAAAAAAAACGCTCCCTCGCCGCGGAAACAAAGAGCCTTCGAAAAAGGAGGAGCACTTATGTAGCAGGGAAGGGGTTCGTGAAGTGGGCCTTTCACCGTGGCCAACAGTTTTTGCGGCATCCTCCTGAACGTTGCTTCTGACAGTCGCATTCGTTGAATTGCCGTCGCACGAAGGTAAAAGAAAAGATAGTTTCCTGAAATATTTTAACGAAAAATATAATCCACTTATGTTTTGGGATTATACCGAACGCTGTCGAGATCATCTGAATATCGTCAATGAATAACTCCGTCAGATGATCACGTGCTAACGTAACAATACTGGAATGAACGTTCATCACAAAAATTGGAAAATTGATAGCAGACGCATTTCTGCAGGAATGCAACTTCCTCGCCTTCCGAGGGTCACGACTCTCTCTCTCTCCATCGTTAGCCTCAGCAAAATTGCGTTTTTCTAATTAAAATGTAATTTTCCTTTCAAATTTCATCAGGTTTTTTTTATCCCCCTCCCCCCAATTTCCATCACTCCCACCGCAACCGACACATGGGAGGTGCAAACGGTTCCATTTTTTCTAAACGAGTAAGGAAGCTTCTATTTGCATTTTAGCTGCAGGAAATAAATTGCACCTTCAAAATTGCTACAAATTACAGACCATTATATCGTTCCCCCAGCCGCCTAAGAGAAATGCGCCATCCATCTGCGTTTGGTCTCATTATTTTGAAAAAGTGGCGAAATGTCGACTATCATAATTCCCACTGCATCATTGGCCGTCACATCGTGCTTCATCATTCATTAAGCAAATGATACATCTGATCGGACATGCACACATTCATCGCGACGGGGGACATGGCCGTGATTTACATGTGCAGCCCCACCAGCTGTAAGCGCGGCGAGGTCAATTGAGAAACGAGGGCCGCTATACGATACACGCCACACTCTCGATATTCCCCATAACGTTTGTTTATTTAAACCGTATACTTAGTGTAAGCGCGGGAGTTGTGGCGCAATGGACCATGGGCTGCGTTATCAGAATATGCATCTGTACTGGAGGAATCCGATGAGCTATGAAGCTCTTTTTCACATGTCCAGTAGCCACAGATTTCCAGTAGTTTTCACAGATGTCCACCAATCCACCTGTGAGTTTGAATCTCCGCCACGGCTAACCATCGGTGGTTAGTGATATCTGAACCGGTGCTAGGCACGCCGCCCCTCCCTCCACCACCAACGCCCCTACCGGCTTCATTAACACGCGCTAACCAGCGTGGGGAAGTATGGTCAAATACCCACCATGAAAAGTACCGTATATAAACCTCATACCTCATGATATTAAGTTACATTAGGAATACTTTTTTCACCAAGTGAGAGCCTGCTTAGACAAGGAGTGTATGTTGTGCTAAAATAAATCTAGCATTGCCCTTGAAGAGTATTCGGTTTTACAACGCCGTCCTTTTTACGCTCACAATTGACAATTCCTCGACCGAGATATGGGGGGGGGGGGGGGGGGGGGTAAACTACAATAACAGTTGCTCAAAGGCCTGCAAGAATGAGCTCTCTCTAAAATGTCTCTGTGATTGATGCAAATGAAGACGGGCGAGCACTGGGGGACCGGCCACCTGTGCGGCGTCTCTCTCGTCTGTCTGGGATAATGAGTGGTCCATGCGCTGTGCAAAGCAGAGGGCTCTCGTTGCCTTTGGAATCACCCCCGACAGCATTAATTTGCACCATCTCTCGCCGACATCAAACACCTCAAAACTAATTTTCTTCCATCCCGTAACGGGAGACTTTTCCTCACGACTACTACGACAACAACAACACGCTACGATATTGCATTCCTCGGCGACTTGTTTTGAGTAAAAACAGATCTAAAAAGACACGCGCGCACGCAAGCACACGCCGGCTTACGGCCCGTGCTCGCTAGGACAAATAAGGACAGGAGGAATGTGGGTTATTCGCCCCATTTTTAAAAGGTACCATCTGTGAAAACAGGAAGCGTCGGGGCAGAAAGGCCCTGCCCGTCATACGGGGCAGGGCTTACAGCCCAGCGACCGCGCTCGTCGCGAGAAGGCCGCGCGCCGCCGCCAAGACGCAAGAGACCGCGTGTCGCGTCCCGTGTCGCGTCCCGTGTCGCGTCCCGTGTCGCGTCCCGTGTCGCGTCCCGTGTCGCGTCCCGTGTCGCGTCCCGTGTCGCGTCCCGTGTCGCGTCCCGTGTCGCGTCCCGTGTCGCGTCCCGTGTCCACTAGAGCCGCTAAGCGACTGGAAACATCGCAGCCGCGACCTCCAACGAGGAGTAAGTAACGGAGGGACGGCCTGGGAAAGTGGACGGCAACGTGCCCTCGTGTTTTCATCATCATCATCACCATCCGTCAGCCAGGATCAATCCACTGCTGGATGTAGGCCTCACACCCAGGCTGTTGCCACCTCTCGCAGTTCTGCGTTGATGTAGTCCAGGACACGTTGCACTCTTTGGGAGCGACGCTGTCGCCATTCTTGCCAATCGACCATCGTCTCCTCGCAGCGACGCATCCTGCACAAGCTCACTTGCTTTTCCTTACGAACAGCTTGAATGTCTTTAACCTGCGTGTGTTCCCTAATCCACGTGTTCCCCTCATCCTGTTTCTCTCGGGTAATCCCCAGTGTGGCGCCTTTGCATTTTACCGCAGTCAATAGTCAGCCAGTGCAACTGGATGATTCCGCTCAAAATTGACAATGGCACGAGGTAGGGTCAAGCAGCCAATGGGGCTCGTAATGACCGTGTCGGAGTCGATGACCCAACACTGCCGAGTTCCTGAGATCGAATCCGGGCTTCAGCCACCCGTGATTAAACCGGGTTCTCAAGTCAGCAAGTTTGACAGCCTCAACTCACCGCACACAAAAAAACACCTCCACTGCCCGAGAGTTACACGTTAAACACTCGTGGGATGAAAGCCATGCATTGTATCACGTTTAACAGAACGTGGCCGAGCTACTACCAGGTGCTGCCGAAGGGAGGCTTATTGAAGTGGCCCTTGTAACGTTCCTGGGAGATGTCTTCTTCTTGGGGTTGTTCTGACTTCACTAAACCAGGCTCTGCCGAGTGAAAGTATTTAAGGAATTCCAGGAGGAGTGAAGGATTCCAAGATGAAAAACGACGCCTCTGTTTTTAACTCTGGAGCAGCAACTGGGACATGCGGTGCAGTATTTTGCGATTCAATTCGAGGGACATTAAATATTCCCAACGGGACAGAATGAAACGCGGCCGTGCAATCCACACAGTGTCCCAACGTCAGATATTCGCAATGTACGTCATGTAAAAAAATAAATCAAGGCCTCGCTGGAAAGGGCATCTTCAAAAAAAAAAACTCAAAGAATGTGCCGCTTTGTTGTTAAATTTATGCACGCGTGGGGTTGACGCTTCTTGGTTACATAAAAGCGGCAGGACAAAAAAAAAATCACCCAAGAGTTACCCCCCTTGTGACATTTAGTCCCTTGAACACAGCGGTGTCGGTGAACTGGGTTACAAACGCTTGTTCGGTTCACCGGACAGACATCTCAGCAGAGAGCCATTGCATCCCGACGATGAAGAAGATATCGGCAATGAGCAAAAGGGCTCTTCCAACTCTTCCGACACGCAATGTGACACGCCGGGAATTGAAGACGACGAAGCTTCCAGCACGTGGAACGATAACCTCGGCGTCATTACCGCCGGCGTCGTAGGCTTTTGCACGACCGAGAAATCCTCCACGGTAGTTGTTGCCTCTCGTGCATAACATCACGGGCAGGTCTTTAATTCCCACTCTGCTCTGGTTATTCTTCTCTTTAAAAACAAATGTGTAGCTTCAAGCAAGACTCAAACTGTGGACTCTGTAACCCTAGCCAAAACTGGATTGTCAGACTGGATTATTGGCGAGCGTGCTGACCATTAAGGCCACCCCAACCGCCAGTTTTCACCAATGTCCATCTACCCTCTCGGGCCAATTAAAGTTGCCAGGTTTGGGCTGGGTGCATTCCCGTGCGCAGCGCCTCTGGTTACATAAACAGCAGGTGGGACGAGGACGGCCGTGGGGGGTTTGGGGGGGGGGGTGTTGCGGCTACAAAGTGAAATGCGCGCAAGGGATGTTTACAGGGTACAGGTGTCCTTTGGAACACACAGCAGCTGGAACCAGCGGGTGGGGTGCTTTTTTGTCTTCTCACAAACTTCAAGCCGAGAGGGCTTTAACGCGAGACGAACAAATTACCAGAGACTCGAGAGAGGGGCGCACAAGAAAGGTAAACACGCCGATGGATGGATATGAATCTCCTGTCCAAGTTTCCAAGCTTCCACGCGTGATGGGGCGGGCAAGGTGATATAGCGGCAACACTTGTGCATTGTTTCGCCTACGTCCGTGAAATTTGCTCATTCTCCCCCTGTTTTGCATCGGTTCTTTTGATCCAGGCAATCCAATTTCCTCCCATAGCTGCACAAAACCAAGTGACTGGTACAGCGTTTGGCCAATATTCCCAAATGCTCAAAACCGACCTGCAGGGTGCTCGATTGATATTGCACAAACAGCGACGTCTTGCCCCCTCTGGTGAAAACCTGGACGGACCCTCCTCAAGAAAAGTCTTGAGACGGAGGCTTTCCCCGGGGCGAGCCGAGTGTTAGTTAATAATGAAGTGGGATCTAAGGACTACGGTGAAACGTGCTCAACGACAAATGGAATTGAAGCAGGAATAGTAGGCGAGAGGTGACGGGGTGCTTGAATTAATGTAGATTATGCGAAGGTGGAAAGACACGAGGAAATTTCGAAGTCAAATGGATATCCAGACATATATATGGACGGACAGATGGATAAACAAACAGGTAAATAGACAGTGGGGCAGACAGATACACCCAGACAGAGACTAGACAGATGAGATGACATAAAAGAAAATTGGAATAAAATCAAATACTTTTTTGTAATAATGTTACCGAAGGAAAAGCAATATCTTGACATTTCAGCCGACTGGCCTGCTGCTTCAGGAAATATTGAAGTTAACACAGAGCGAGAGTGAGAACCTTCAGGAGTCTAGCGGGGTCTGCGATGTTAAGCGACGAACTCGCTATCTTGCAATGAGCGACCAGCTTTTTTCAACATTTTTCACGTACACAAGCAGATTGCCTGCAGTGTAATGAGTTAGTACACCTTATTTATGATGCTGACATCTAAAAAGGCGTGTATGCACCACAAAAATCGCTCTGTTTGCGCAACAAAAAAAAAAATTTGCTCGTGGAAATCGCAAGGCTTTGTCCACATCCATTATTGTGCAGCAAGGGGCGTGTTTGGGCCATCCAAATAATAATACCAATTTAAATGTATAAAGCGCCCCTTAAAGAATCATTCGGAGGGCACTCAGTGTCTGGCCCGCCCCTTTCCCTCAGTAGCTCCACCCCCCTGCACCCCCCCCCGCCCCCACCCCCCGCCCCCACCCCCCGCCTCAATCCATAGCAGAAAACCAAATCACAGACAGACTTACAATTGACGTACAGAGAGAAAAGCAGACATACAGGCAGATATTTAGATCGACGGATAGGCAGAGGTTGCAACCGGGTACCCGATACCCGTACCCTACCCGATACCCGGCTACCTGTACCCGGCCGGGTATGGGTACGGGTAGCCGTTTGCGACCCTGGTGCGGCCGGGTACGGGTAGGCCGTGAGTCACTGGTGAGTAACCGTTTGTCACTCATTTCTGGTGCGGCCGGGTACGGGTAAGGAATCAAAACCAGTTTGCGACCTCTGCGGATAGGCACACAGGGAATGTGGAGGATAGGTAAGCAGACAGACAAAGACAGAGAGAGATAGTCGGACAGATGAGACTCAAGAGAGACAGACAAAAAGATAGAAATATACATATATATACAGATAGAAACACATGTAGACGGACAAAGACAGAGACGGGCAGATAGATGCGATTGTAAGAAAGATTGAGCGCCAGATTCATAGATTGCCAGACAGATATAAGACGTTAGATGGATACGCAGACGAACCGACCGATGATAATTTTAGACATACATGCATAGAGGCGACAGACAAACAAAGACCGCCGGACGGGCAGACGGCACAACAATGAGCATGGAGGCGCGACACCGAGCACATGGCCATGCATACCGTGGGGCCAGACGGAGGAGCCCCCTCTGTGAGGAAGGTGACGGGCGCTACCGTGGTAACTGGGCTAGTGGGGGCGGTTGTCACGATCAGTCCCGTCGTCCCAATGTAAATCTGGGTGGGGGAAACAAAAGTAAAAATGAATAAATGAAATCGTGAAAATCAAGCACACGGACGAGAAGGACTCCGTACAGCTCTGCCACGCGTGCCGTTTGGCACGACGTCCGACGTTTCGTCAAAGCCGTTCTTTTCAATGACGAAAACCCAGCCGTGCTGAAGGACTGGATTTCTTTCTGGTCTATAGAATATTGTCAGGATGAAGAGCAACGTATATTTGCATCCCACTTGGGTAAATACCAAGATAAAGAGGTGGACAATATGCCTCCCATTTCAGTCCAACCATTTTCAGCATCGTCTATAATTTCAGGAGCATTGGTTCAACACAAGCAACCTCCAGAACAGTTGACAGTCTCATCAGTAGAGGAGTAAGGCTTGCTTGAACCGATTCTAGTACATTGCCACATGATTTATATAGGCAAGGCCATGGGATGTGTTGATGGGATGTGTACAAAATAATGTTTTATTTTATGGGGTGGGACAGAAATGGGAAGGTGTATTGTAACCGTATTTATTTCTGTCCCTACATTCTCCACGACGACGCTAACATATTAACAAGACTTTCTCTACGCTCGAGATGCCCGCAACATTCGCAACTCCCTTCCGCTTACGTACACAACAGCAATACAAATCCACCTTCCTTTATTTCGCTTTCAGGCGGCAACGTGAGTCATGCGCGCCAAACTGAATGGCTTGCTGATGCAGAGAAGGTCACGGCGGGCTCGTTATTATTAGATCATCGGTCAAACCCACGAACAAACGCGCACATTTAAAAGTCCCCACGGCCGCTTCACGCAGTACGATATATGCGCGCGCGCACGCGCACACACACACACACACAAGCCTGGCAGTATTCTCCCAAAAGATAATCTGGCCAAGAACGAGAGACCGCCAGCCAACGGCGTCTGCCGCACGCTGGTCCTTTACAACGTCGAGCAGTTTCTCACCGATCAGTCTATCAACGGCTCTGGTCACCCGGCGTGCATTCTATGAACACCCACTGACCGTGATATGATGTCCCCCCCCTCCCTACCCACGGGCACCTTATTATCCTCCGACAAACACGGACAGAGTGGGTGTTATAGAATGCAGGTGTGATGGCAAATTAGTTCTTGCAAGCCAGTGGCACGCATGCACTCACGCATAAGCACGCTCACATGTACGCGTGCGCCTATATAAACAGGCCACGAGAGATACTACACTTGCAACGCTTTCAAACCAAGGTTGTTAAGAGCATTGTTACATTAGTTCTGTCCGTTGAATGCACGGGGGCACGATAACCCTTAAGGTGTTCCTATTTGACAAAACTGTCGTGGATAGTTGTGCTGCGGTTCAGGATTTCCATAAGTTTATTTTGTTTTAGAAAACTCAAGAGACCAGGATAGTCTAATTTGCAAGCATAATTGGTCTGCATCCGTTTGCCAGTAGGGGCGACGATTGCTGCCATGTGCATCATCCCAACTGGGTAAGGCTGCGTTGGGAATTTTTCGAATTTGGCAAATTTGGACTCTGCCGCCGAAAACACAGCCGCACGACTCTGGCGATCGACGCCGTGGGAATAATTCGCCGTGAAGCAGACGTCGCCCACTTTGACCGCGAATACACGCGGCGGTAACGGGAAGCGGCGGCCGCAGGCTTCGAAACAGCGGCGAACCTCGGCAACAAGCGGCGTAGCGCGCCTACGGCTGGGCCACCGTCACCGCCCTACCAAAGGAAGTTTGTCGAAATTGATTAGAAGGCTTGCCCAAAAACACGTGGGAAGCAGAATAAAAAGAAAACGGACGCCAGCGCTAAAGAAATATTTCTCCGGGCGTCCGTCCCCTGGTGGCAGCGCGCGAGCCTCGCTTCCACCGGCTTCACCTCCCGATGGGCAATGCTACGCGACGACGTCACCTCGCGGCGTCGCGCGGCGATGTGGGGCGGCGTGTCGCTGTGCGTCTCGAAACGTAACGTGATTATCCTGTTCACCTCGTCTCCACCATTACATTCATATGTACCGTTCTTAATTCTTACTATGGTAATCATCATGATGATGGATGATGAAAAAGTAAGAGAGCTTTACCCCTGAGAATGGCAAAAAAAAGGGTCCCTTAGCGAATTTTACTGCCGATTAAATATTCCCGCGCACGTTGGGAAGCATTACAGAATCCGTTGCGTACGCACGATTTTTTCTTCCTTGGTACATTTCTCACTCGTGTACTATGCGCGGCCTCAATAGCCATGGCCAGGAAGGTGAAGTCACCACTTTATCCACTGCGAGAGTGGTGGAAGGAGCGTTTCAATGTCTGAGCCACGGGCTGCTGGACACAGCACTAAACATGAGCGGAAATACCCCCTCACCCGTCCGGGATGGCGTTATGTAAACAAAGCACCGCCGCTAAAGAGCAATGGCTTCGTATTAACCAAAGAGAGACATCTCCAGCTATCCATGTCAAAGCAGATTGCTCGGAGGCATTTGTATCTTTCAGCAGGATCAAGTTTTAAAAAGCTTTTAGCCGGACACATCAAATGCACGCCCCTGCTGCTAGCTTTTAATGTGATAGAAACACTAGAGCCGTTCACAGATGCAGCCCTGGAATCTGATGGGAAAGTTGTGACCACGGCATGGCACCGCATGCTCGCATGGCCGTGATCGATGCCGTTCGCAGTTGGCACGAGGCGCTTTGTGTGTACCCGCAGGTGGCTGCGTTTTGGAGCGATTGCGCCGTGCCCGCCCACCGGCCGACTTAAACCCCTCGCGCGTTCCAAGGCTCAACTGACAAAAGCGATTCTGCTTAACAAATTGCAGACGTGCAACTACAACAGCACCGCACAATGAGGACAGAACAAGCGCTACAACGATAAGGTCAATCTAGCGTTCCCTGATAGTGTTGGTGAGGATGAACCAGATATGGGACGTTATCTTATCATTGTTATTGTAACATTTAAAAATAACCCGCCAGGTGGCTCGGCCGGTTGGGTGAGCTGTGCACAAATTAAAATGTTTCGAGTTCAAATCCTCGCCCATCACTCCTCCCATTTGAGAAGAAAATCACTTTTATTTGATGCCTTTTACAGGGCTATTCCTCGCTAGCAAGACGACTTTTACATTTACCGTTCACCAACGATCACCCCCCTCTGCTGCCCATCACTTTGGAACACAAGCGTATACCCCCCCCCCCCCGCCGGCCCATAGCACAGCTGAAATCTTAACTTCCCCAAGTGAAGTCGAATGACTCTTGTCCAGAGGGCACGAAGGCACGGCTAAAAAAAGCCAGCCTTACCTTTGTACTCGGGGCAAAGAAAACAGGCCTTCATCCTCAGCTTCACATGTAACTTTTGACATTCACGTAATCACGTATATCGCGACAGTCATCTCCCAAACAGGAGTGGTACACAAACGATTGTATTCATAAGCTGCTGGTCCTCGCAGTGGACAGAGTAATTTGCCAGATGAATCAATTCCCCCCCCCGCCTCCCCCCCCCCCCCGCGTGTCTTGGTTGTTTGTTTCTTGCGCACTCGAGGTGAAAGCTTCAACCCGAAATCTACAGCTGCGGCGACGTATCAGCGAATTGCAATGTCCCCCTGATTTGCACGAGGAACCCACACCGGTGATAACAATGTTGTTGACAAGCCGCTATCGTGGGGCGGTCGCGATGATGGTAGGGTCGCCACCACCTCTGGAGGTACGAACAAAGAACGAACGAGGAATTCTCATGAGAAGAAGACTATCTCACAAGAGCGGGAGAGGTTTGAGCTCCACGTGAAAAGCGTCATCTTGAGTTGTGTATTTATTATTATTAATACACAACTGACAACAGCCGAGTCTTTTATTTGCCCTGGAAGATTAACAGATTTCCGAGGGCAGCCACTGATCAAACAGAGGACGATCGTGGGAAAAACCAGGTCAGGTGGCAACCCTAGATGACGATGATGATGTCGACAATTATGACAACAACAACAATGATGATGTTGTTGCTGTACATAACTACAATGATGATATCCGCAACAAAATGACACCAACAGCAATAACACTGACGACGACAACAACAACAATGATAATACCAGTGGTGGAGACAACAATAGCAACGATGATTACAACAACACCCACCCCACCCACCTGGGAGGGGGCGCTTGACGACAGCCCGTTCCCCGTGGCGGCCGCCACGATGCGCGCCGCCGCGGCCGGGTTGCTGGACGAGATGAGCACGGGCGCGCTGATGTCGCACGAGTGCCGGTGCTGGTGCGCCGCCTGAGCCTGCGCGCCCGCCCCGCTCGCCTTGTTCGACATGGTGAGCGACGTGAACGAGTGGCGCTTCTTGGCGTTCTTGCGTCCGGCGTCGCCCGCCGTGGCCGACGCGACTGCGGCGGCCGAAGAGGTGACGGAGGAGGAAGAGGAAGAAGAGGAGGAGGATGCGGAGGATGCGGAGGAGGTCGACGGCTGAGGCTGGCCCAGCGCCTCGCCCAGCGTGTGGATGTTGGCCGATTCGAGGCCGAGCAGTAGCTTGGCCATGGTGTTAAACTACAGGGGGGGGGGGGGGGGACATAGGGGGGGGGGGGGGGGGAGCGCGCAGCTCATTAAGCTAATCTTTCTTTTAACTAAACTATTCAACTATTTTTATTTTACCAGGTAAGGCCCATTGAGCGAGCTATGTTGCTCTTTTTCAGAAGCGACCTGACCCTCACAGCCAAGTGGCTCGTCACACGGACATTTATAGCAGCAACCACAACCCCCCCTCTTGCGCAACAATACACCTCCAGCAAGAACTCCACTCTCCATATTGCTGAGGTTTTTATTCTCATATATATACTTTCTAACCGAGGTCGAAAGCATTGATGCATGAGCCCTGTCCGTCCGTCTCTCCATAGCGGAGCTGGCTCTAAAACTCTTGTGAAGATGAGCAAAAAAATGAGAATGCACCTGCAGTGCAAAGTCGTGCTTCGATTCGGGACGTTACCCCTCCCTCTTAAAAGTCGGCCGCGCCGATCAAAGTCTTGGTAGCCAAATCCCAGGGACGGAAAGCAGAGCCAAAAAAAAATGCAAATGCACGTTCACTCTCGACAGCGACCCGTCGGCATCCGTACCACTAATTAAACACTCTCCAAGACGAGCACACGTTGGAAAGCAATTACACGCGCAATCGACGCGTAGGCATGATTTCATTACCGGGTTGTTTAAACGTGGACGGGCGGGGGGGGGGGAAATGCCTGGAAATAGCAGGGGTTTGTCGGCTGTACTCGAAATGTGAATGTTGTTGTGGGTTTACTCTCCAACACACCGGTGTGCTGAAGTACTAACTAATTGGCACGTTTTGTTTACGTCACAAACCTTAATAATTGTCTGCGTCGGGTGGTGGCGGGTTTAACGACACATTTACATGTACGGGATCTGAACCAAGCAACCTTTATGAGTGTTTGTGGGCTGGGGCTATGAGGCAGGGAGGAGGTGCAGCGCAGCACTGGAGCAGTGCTTTGAGTGTCATTCACCCTCCGATGGTCTAGATCCTGCACGGCGCTATACAAACGCAATGGCTGTTCCACACCAATGCCCTTGCATGCACGCATTTTTCTCCAAGTGCTCTGGCTTTTTTTTCCCAGACTGCCGGATAATTATTAAACGAATTGGCCAAACATCCAATTGCACCCCCCCCCCGCCCGCCCGCGCCCCCCTCAGTGAAATGTTCCTGGGTAAATAAAGGGACCAATCAGTGTTATGACCACCGTTCAAATTATTTCCTGCTGCAATGGAAGGATTTTGTGCACGATTTGAATGAGCTGGCGCAGGAGGCTGAATTCAGAACTCGGCGTTGACAATGGTGAAGCACGGGCCGGGCGATGAAGACGGTCCTGTGGGAGATGTTGGCCGTGAACCAGCGATGGATGCTAAACGGGCCCTGCGGGGTTAATAAAACTTTGCACAAACAACAAGAATGCACGATAAAAATAGTAATCGTCCGATATCACTGCTTACACCTGCACAGGGCTAATTAAGACGCATGTGCCTGTCATAAAAACAAAAGTCGACCGTACCACTTCTACAGGAAGGAATGGGGGGTGGGGGGGGGAGTTCAGTTTCATTTCACTTGCTGGCCCGCCCATGCTGGACATCCGTGAAGAAGAGCTCCATAGCTCATTGGATTCCTCCACCTGCAGTCGAAATAAAGATTCCGATTCCGATTGAAATATCCAGCCGGAGCCGCCGTGTAGCTTTGGTCTCGCCTGTGCTTCATTAGGAGTTTACCATACACAGTTTTCCACTGGCACATCAGGGCCATGCTACCAACAAAAACCGTTAAACCAAACCGTGAAACTGTGGACCAGAGGTCGTAAATGGGTTTTGATTCCTTACCCGTACCCGTACTCGGCTGCACCAGGGTCGCAAACGGCTACCCGTATCCGGCCGGGTATCGGGTAGGGTACGGGTATCGGGTACCCGGTTGTGACCTCTGCTGTGGACTAACGCTACGCAGGGGTGGGGAGCTGGGGTGGGGGGGAAGCAGGGCAAGGGACAGGGTTAGTTATTTTCGTCAGTATCCTTGAGCGCGTGACCCGGGCCGTCGAAAGGTTCGTTGTGCGCGCGACACGTCAGCGCCGAGGCTCTGGTCCTGCGGTGGAAAACGCACCGCGCGCCTCCTGCGCCGTGTCAGGCTGGGTCGGGGGGGACGGTCCCGCTGCAGCTCGGTTCTACAGTGCCAGAGAGGCGACGGTATAATTTCTTCGGGCGCCCGTCACCTTACCTCCACAAACGAGATCGGGAAGATTCCAATTTTGTCTCCGAGCATCCCCTCGGCCCAGTTCTCATCCACGCGCCGGATGACCGTGAGCACCTCATCCTGGCAGATCACACGCGGGGAAGAGAAAATGTATTCCGGTCAGCATTGGGATCAATTTGGCCTCTTGTATATTAATGACACGGTCCACGCCAGGTACACACTGCCGAGCGGAATAGACTTCTGGATCTGATTCTGGGCAACGACTGTCAGAATTCCAGAATGGTGGCTGATAACCTGAGAACCGGTAAAATTTCAAAACCTTGTAGATTACGTGCGGCGATCCATTGACCAATAACCCACTGATTTCTAATGACCCACCCTCTTACTTTCTGCTAAACAGGGGTTTGAATATTGTGAAAGCAATGACTCCATATCTTACAGAGGAGTGTTTAAATATTTAACCCGTTCATTGAGATTGGTGGGTGACGTGTAGAGGCTTTAAAATAAAACGTCTTTTTTTTGTACTAGAATTTCTCCCGATTCTATAAAAGGATCACCACCCTTTAGATTTTATCAGAGACTTGGGCACGTAACTCCCTTCCATCTCTCAGCACACTCAGCATTACATTTAAGTGCGCACGCTCCCATTGTCTGCATGCCCAATGAAACCGTTGCGTAGGCCTGCATACAAAAACAAACATTGTGTATATATACACACAGGAGTACAATTAATCAATTACCCCTTGCTCGCATGTCAAGCAGATTGGCGAGGAGGCGAGGAAAACCTGCTGTGGCCAAAAACACACACAGAATCGTTAGCTGCTAGTTTTGCCAATAACAAGCGGGGGTAGTCTGGCCAAGTTGGGCTGGTTTTATTACTTACGCCTGGAAGCCTGAGCTAGCTACATTATAAAGCCGCACGGGGCTTTGTCGAAAGCAATGATATGAAGGGGATACCTTGAAACAGCCTTTTGGGTATTTATAAGAGGCTTTTGAAGTGGATGAATACAACAGAGGATTAATGGGTTGAAACGGTCGGCAGGGTGGAGCATGCGGCAACGCTTGCACCTCACAGGAAGGAGAAACCGGGTTCGAGTCCTGACTTGGGGCGTCCCTGCGCGGAGTTTGTTTTTACGTCCCTGCCCCCCCCCTCTGCACGGGTTTTCTCCCATGGGGGGGGGACAGGCGACATCATCGGTGCCGACGAAACATCGCAACGTAGCAGAACTCTCCTGGAAACATATTCTTCTGGCCGTGCGACTTGCCTGGGTAGATGAATAATAATTATTCTCTAAAACGTCCTCCGCTTAGCCACACACTGGATGTGTGGCTGAACACATTCATTCAGGGTGAAGCGAGAACTGAGGGGGGGGAGGGGAGGTGAGGTGGTGCAAATGTGATTTGTAATACACTACACTGTATAATCTCGATCATAGCGAGGCTGGTGACCTTCTGCAATTACGGCGGAGAGAGGGCGGGGGGGAGAGAGCGCGTGAAGAATTAATGTTTTTGCTGCGCTCATCTGCGAGGCGGAGGGACAGAGTGGGCGAGACAGCTGGCCGATGGTAGAACGTTCATCAATCCCTGGGGGGGGGGGTGGAGGGGGGGGGGAGTGCTCTCGTGGGTGACCATTGAAGCGTGCCGACCGGTCAATGGGGTCATCGTGGAAAGGTGCGACTGGTGCAGAGAGGAGCGGTGGCATCGTCCATGTCCCAGGGGTGCGCGGAGTGGTCCATCGCTTACGGAAGAAGATGTCGTTCACTTCCCAAGGGTCGACGTGCAGCATTGGCGGACAGTGTAGAAATTTTGTACGAACCAAACAAAGAATAATAGGCACATCGATAATTTCAAAATAAAACGAAAACAAACTTTGTGCAATGCCGTGAAGGCCCTGAAACTAATTTATGAGACGCGTGTGTGTGTGTGTGGAAGAAAAGCCAACAAGCAAACCAATAAATGCTAATATTTTCCCGCCTTTCATTGTACGCCGGGTCTTGAAAGTAACGATTTTGCTTAATTTTATTCATTTGGAACTGCGATGCACAGTCCCCGTATTTGGAATACTAATCCCGATTCTCCGCTCCGCAGCATACGAATAGGACCCACACACAAAGGGGCGAGAACCGACACGACGCAGGCAGACGGGACACGGGTTTGATGTTTGCATGCCGGCCGCTATCTTGTTGTTAATAATTCAAGAGGCAGAGTGTTGCAAGGTGAGCCGATGAGATCACCTTTCTCAAGCATCCAACAGGAAGAGAGCGGGCGGTGACTTCACCATCGCCATCGGCCACCACGACGCTAAACACCGCGCTGACGATCTAATCTTTATTGCGGGTCACCAGCGCAGACCTCCAGCCTCGCTTTCCCTCGATGACGTGACCAAAGCCATGCGCAAGCTGAGATAATCGTTTACGAGCTAGCTACACCTGAGCTGACGTCACGCCACCGCTGTAAACAAACTGATCACCGACAATAAAACGCTATTCGATACGACGTGCAGTTTGCCAACCTTGGCGGTCACTAAATCAGTGCTACGCAAACTTACACCGCAAAGTGAATCGCTTCATTCCACACGCCACCTCTTCAAAGAGTGGCGGACGAGAAAGCTTTTCCCGAAAACCGAGCCGTGCGCCGGAGAAATCTATAAAAAAAAATTATTAGCGGGGCGTAATCAAGGCATGCCGATCTATAAAGGAAACGCACGTGAGACTGGCAGACAATGCAGCGCACCCAACTTAGCAATGAGACACCAGGCATTCCGTAGAGCCCACTGGCAACACGCGCAACACACAAGGCCGCACACAAAGAACATCGGGGGAGACAAAGGGGGGCCCCCTTTTTAATAAAAATGGCAAGCCGTGCGTCAGCAGTGTAATTACTGTGAAACCGGCATGGCCATACAAAGTGCTCTGGGTCTCGGGTTTTCATCAGCTGGAGCCAGGAATCCTTTCGGCCGACCGTTTGAAATCTGTGCGCCCATTGTGTTTGGCAGGAAATGCCTCCTCCCCCCCCCCCCCCTGTCAAAATGGAGCAAATGAAGATTAACCCCCGTGGTTAGCCGAGTTGCCTCTGTGTAATGGTTAGCGCACCGGACTTGAAACTCAGAGAACGCCGGTCCGAACCCATCTTGCACGCACGTTGAACTTCTTTTCGCGCCGTACTAAGCCAGCCGCGCGCTCACTCCGGCCCTATCGGCGGGTCGCATGCGGTGAGGGTAAAAGCGTGGCCAGGTCGACGACATCCAAACACGTCTGGTCCACGTGGCCGAGTGGACAGAGCGACCTCTCGAGTTCGCCGTCGCAGGTCGTCCTTCTCGGGAGAAAGTGGCGTGAGAATGCGACGTGGCGAGGCTGCACGTGACAGGACCGATGGTCCGAGCTGCGCCGCCAAAGCTTTTCGTATGACTCCATAATGCAACAGCCTCGAGATTGAACTTATTTCTTTAGAACTGCTTGTTGTGTTTGGTGTATTGTCCTTTCTCCCGCAGCCTCCGATTAGCGAGGCTGGCTGCGTACGGCGCGACAGAAGTTCAACGTACGTACATGCAAACGAGTGAGCCTTGGGGGCTTTGGAGCTTAAGCACCTAACACCCTTAATCAACTCACAATTATAAAACCATTTGTATGCTTGAACGGTATATTATACAGGCAAATGGTGTCTGAACCTTAGCCCGTGGGTAGAGTTTCACATAGCGTGAATAACTGGTGGAGTTTGTCAATCTAAGCACTGGCGAAAGAAATGCCGTCTGACTACCATGGCGCCAAGCACACAATCTCCTAAATTGACCTTAATAGGAGCTTGCTAACTGCACGGCACTGCACTATTCCAACAACGGGCTTTATATGGTATAACATTTACAAGGAAGGAGTCTTAGCACAGCAGCCAAACCCTATAAACCCAGAGACATTAGTTAAATTCCTGGTTGCGACCGATATGTGAACGGGTACTGCCCCCCGCTTCACCAATGACAAGTGTGGACAAGTGTGGCCATTAGAACTGTACATTAAATCCATATTATTATCATCATTATATACCTACACGAGCTGTTATTGCTAGCCCTGCAGTGATCGCTTAAAATTAAAAACAAATATTTAAAAAACCACGAGACAAAGAAGAATGAAAGCTTCGTCGCGTGTGATCTGGATTACACACGTGGACTTGATGTGTGTGTTGCCTGGCTGGCGTTCCGATTGAGTAAGGCTCCGTCAAGCAACCAGACACACGGGTCTTTGTTTTCCTCTCCGCGAATACATTTCTTTCTGCTCTTTTATTACGACCGCAATTTTTGACTAAATCAATAAAAACACAGAAGGCGAGCGAGCGAGCGTCCGGTGCGAGATGCACGAAATTCTGTTGTGCAAAGAGCCCCCACCCACCCACCCACCCCACCCCATGAAAACTCAAGAAAATAAAAACGACGCCAGTGGAAAAGCAAAGTAAATAATAACAGCACCATCAAAAAAACAACCACAACAACGACAGTGGCCAAACAGCACAGCCCAATAACAAAGAGCACCCGAGAATAAATAACGCGTTACAATGTTGTATTCGTACGCACGCAGGCGTGCAGCATTCCCAATGCAAACACGAGGGCTCACACAACCGTTCATCTCGCCGAAACGTTCCCTTGCTTGTGGGCGATGCCAAGCGCCTGCTAAGCGCCGCTGGGAGGCCTGGAGGTAAAATTCAGCGCGACACCCCGGAAGGGGAAAACAGCCGTGCCCCCCCCCCACCGCCGCAGTGGGGAGATGTTAACTACCTCGCCTGGTATGCAGGAGGTCGCGGGTTCGAGCCCGATCCCGACGCCCGTGTATTTGGAGTTTGCGTGTTTTTCCCCGTGGTCGCGTGGATTTCCCCCCGGGGGTCCTCCGGTTTTTCCCCTCCACATTTAGAATCAACGTCACGCGTTCAGGGTATTTGGCTGCTCTGCATTTCCACGTGATGATGAGCCACTTATTGCCGAGCTATCATTCGTGTGGCCAGGTCACATTTCTGAAAAAGCTTAAAGACGTTTTTTTCTCTTTCCTTTCTAAAGCCTGGGTAATGTTTACGCTGCTGGCGCACCGTGCGGGCGAGTCCCCCCCGTTCCCAGGCATACCAGCCCGGAGTGCGTCCGCCTCCGAGGCCTTTGTCGTGCGTGAGAGTGTCCCCGCGCGCTGCGCCGTGTTTGCACAGCAGCGGCGTCGCGCGACGACGCAAAGCAAGAGCACACACAACAAACCCCCCCCTCACCCTCGATTACCTGCACAATGCCAACACCACCCCCGCCACCGCCGCCACCGCCGCCACCCCCGCCACCACCCCCCTCACCCCTGCCAACCCTGCCACCCCCGCCACCCCCGCCACCCCCGCCACCACCTCCTCCACGAGGCGCTGGAATCTGGGTTTCGGGTGCCATTTGCTACCTGTCCGTCAGTCGAGGTGAAAGCGTTCGTCCCTTTTTGTGTTTTGTGTACCGACCGAAAGGACCGCCCCCCCCCCTCCCCCCCGAAGAAAATAAACGGCAAGGGTTGAGCGGCTAAATGTGGCCATGCCCGACGGGCCACCAAAAGGCACCGCGCCCAGAGGCGGTTTGCAACCGCGATTCGTCCGGCCACAGATGCGGCGCACTGTTGAGCCTTGCTAGCGAGAGTCACCTGTTAACCACGCACGCAAATGATATCGGAGAGAACGAGAACCAGAGGAGAATGAAAAGAAGAAGAGGAACAACAAAAACGACGCGGGAAAATTAGTCGAAAATAAAATCGATGCTTGAATCGAACAGAGACGTCGAATCTTAACGGTCCATCAAATCACTGGGAGGGTGAATTTCGCTACATGTCATCGCCACTCAAGCAAGTTTCTTAACTTCAACAATTCCACTTTCGAACATTTCACGATATGTATATATATACAGACGTTGTTTAATGGCAAGATCAAGAGGTTATCGCGGCCAGAGCTTCTGTCGCGGCCCACACCTCTGCCAGAATTGGAGGAACCAGACGTAACGCTGTCATTTTGCTCGTGCGAATTCCCCACATGAACGCCGTGTACGCTGCGATGGTCGTGGAGATGGCCGAAACTCGGCGGACTAGTCTGTCCAAGGCCCTGTCCATGACACCGGGTAGAGGTGGGCATTAAAGCTTTAGCTGTGGCCGAAACTCAGTCTCTGCAGCTCGCTCCGAGGTGCAGAGAAAACAGTGAGGCTCATGGGAAGTGGCTGGGGGGGGGCAAGGTGGCAGTGCCTGCACCAAGAACTCTCTCTGTATTACATTCAGTGACTTGAACAGGAATTGTAAATTGTTCAGATTGCATTAACTTCGTTCAAACCATACATAGCCAACTATTCCATTCAGGTGTGTGGGAAGGACAAGCTAAATACATAAAGCAGTTCTAAAGAAGTGAATTTTCAATCTAGATTTTAAAATGCATAGCTCCAGTGACTTCCTAATATCAGAATCAAGAACGTTCCAGACGGCCGCAGAAGCGCATCCGAAAGCGCACGATGCGGTGACCGGCTTTGTTCGACGGCCAGCCAAAAGCCGCTGCTACTGCGAGGATGACCGGAGTTCACTCGACGGTTTATTCTCATTTACGAGATCAGCGAGGTATCGCGGTTCAAGTAAGCGGCCGGTGGGGGTGTCGTAACGGACGCTGAGAAATCCGCAGCTGCTGCCGCGGTCGGAGCGCATCCCTCCCGATAATAATGTTCAAACGTAATAATTAAAGGACAAGAAACAGCGCAGTAAAAATGTTTCATGTACTGCGGGTGGGCAGCTCGTCGAGAGAGACTCCCCCCCCCCCCCCCCCCGTTTGGAGGCAACACCTGCAAACTCGGGCCACAAGACGCGACGCGTGACCCACTTAGCTCCTCTGATAAATCGCTGCAATATTTGGCGAGTGTTCAAAATGATAAGTGTGCGCGTGTGTGCGCGTGTGTGCGTGCCAGAGTACGCCAATGGTCCTGTTAGTACATTAATAAATGCATGATCGCTAAATCATTCCCCGGCCACCAGAGTTTAATAAATAAATGTAAATAATAACACATTCCCATCATTTCTTTGCTCCGGCTTGGGCTGCAAATTTACGATTATGTCCCAGACTGCCGCTTTGTGTTTTTTTTTTTCATTCGCCACGTCCGTGTATTAGGCGAGTGAAAGGGTCAAGACCATATTCGGCCATTAATGTTCATAATTTCTGTATATAAAATCCGCCTCAAGGAGTAATTGTGTCTCATCCTTCATCGTGACGTACAAGTTTGACTTTCAAAGCGTCAACTGGCAATGTTACGCAACAGAAGAATAAAAAATAATCTACAACGAACATTTTGGAAGGAGAAAATAAAAGGAAAATGTATCACAGAGGGATGCTACCGCTGTGGTGGAATAATTCGCACACTGGACTTGCAATCCAGAGGTCGCCGGTTCATCCTGCTAGCGCGGCAGTTGAAACGATGGGACTCACTTCTAAAATTCATCCCCGATTCTGTCCAGCCAGCAGCATGAATGCGTAGCACACAGTTTGTCAATGGGCGAGTCGCATCCAGTGGGGGTGAAGTACGTGTACGCCCACTGGCTTCCGAGGCCAAAATGCCCTCTCGAGAGGGCGACTTCTCCAGAGCTCCTTCTAGGGGAGCACCTTCCGCCAGCGAGCGAGCGCGCGCAAGGCTGCATCTTTACCCTTCACCACGGAGGGCCGGCGACGCACACCTTTCACTTGAAACAAAGCGAGTCAGGCGAGCGGTCGGTGTCACCGGAACGCGTCAACCGCAATGCGTCAACCGCTGACAGTGACGCGCACGAAAAGCGATCGAATCATTTGGCCGCGCAAAGCGGTCACCTTCGGAAATCATGGAGAGGGCACGGGCGGCAGGCGCAACTGCCCAGGGCAGCACGAAGCCAGGCCGTAAATCCCAACGGACGGCGCGCCTTCAAGGTTATCCCACACCTCCCCCCCCCCAAAAAAAAAAAATATCGTGATAACAATAAATTGTAAAGAGCAGCCGCACACTTTCCGTGTCCTCGCCGCAGCGAATGAAAGTTGCTGCCTCATCGTCTGCCCGCTCCCCGCCCTCTCCACGTGTGTGCGTGTGTAGTCGCGCCACCGTCATTACCTTGCTGAAGGTGAGGCAGTCCTTGTCCTGCTCCCCGCCCGACACCGCGAAGTCGTACAGCGCCCGGCACTGTGGGGGAGGGGCCGGACGAGCCTGGGGCTGAGCGGCCCCCACCGTGGGCGTCCCCGGTGGTGCCGGCGTCGCCGCGGGCTGGAGCAGCAGCGGTACGGCCGGCGTTGGCAGCGCCCTCAACACCTGTGTGTACGACGACGGAGACAAAGAACCCCCACAGGGCCCCGTGGAGCCGTAAACAAACTGGTCGGGGAAAGTTTAAAAAAAAAATCAAACACATTTTTATTTTCCCAGGTAAGGCCCACTGGGCTATGTAGCTCTGTTTCAAAAGTGACATGGCGACAAATGAAAGTTTAACCAAGTGTCTTATCGTGTGGGAATTTGTTGCAGCCGAATAATCTGAACGCACGTTGCTAAACGTGGAGGGAAAAACCGGAGGACCCGGAGAAAAATCCACACGACCACGGGTAGAACATGCAAACTCCAAATATACAGCAGCCGCGTCAGGCTTGGAATCGAACCCACGACCTCCTGTATACGAGGCGAGGTAGTTAACATCGCCACCGCGGTGCCCAAGTGCTATTAGTAAACACTTCTATAGGACGGCACGCGGAGAGGGGTTCTCAACAATGCCGTACGTGTGCGCCGACGCAAGAACGTCACGAACGCGAGCAAAGGCAAACACAAAGATCCCCCGTGCAGCGTTACAAAACTATGGTTTATTGGGGAAAGTGCAATTAGCGAGCACCTTCGACAGCCGCCACAGCACACGAGCGGGGGGGGGGGGGGTCTGTGGCCAGTACCATGCTCGATCACATTCGTCTCCCCAGTGGCGATGTTCACACACTGCACCGGGTACTCATTTGAGGCCGAGTCGACCTCGGGGAGGGCCCAGGACCGGTTCAGGTATTCCTCACCTGAACCGTGAGCGAGAATCGAACTCGAGTCGCCGGGTCCATAGCGAAGCGCACTAACCGCTACACCACCGCTCACACACACACACGACCACGGACATACTCCACCCCCCCCCCTTCCCAACCTCCACTGACCACCAGTGTGGCTAAGCGTGGACCCACACGGCGTGGGGGGAGACCTTCAGCAAAAAGATCTGTAAAATAACTACGCCATTATTGCCTCCTATATTTTGCATAATTGTATTTCGAGGCCAAAATCATCGCTGATCTTGTTGCTTGAGCGAAGCACGTGGATTCATTCCTCCACCCTCACAAGTCGCCTATTACGGGCAAAACTAATTGAGCACCCCCATTCCATTCCGAGCGATTCAATTAATTGTCGTGAGTTACGGTCGCAATTACAGATTTCGTTGCGTTTTTTTCTTGCTTCTTTACTTTGTGGCGAGGACGGCGGCGGCAACGAAAGGCTGCCACCAGGGTCAAGCGAAGAGCCCATGTGATCTACAACTCGCGCGGATTGAGAAACGTCCATTCCTCCACGTGGAAAGAAACATGGCGCACGCATCGCGAGCTTTCGGATCGATATTAAATCAGCCAATCAATGCATCCTTCTCCCTCACCTTGTTTATAGTTACGTCCCCCCCGTCACACCGACTCCGACAGGGTCAGCCGACGACATCAAACGTTGTTGCTCGCGAAAAAAAAAAGCAGGTCGCAGAAAGTGCATCGCGCCACCCCACGCGCGCAGCTTTTCCCCAAGAATGGGGGGGGAGGTCAAAGGTGAAACGAAGGCCGTATTTTTGTCGCAACAAAAGGGAAGGTTGTCTGGATAGCTCGACAACGACACGCACGGTCCAAGGTTCACGTGTTTTTTTTTTTTACACGCGGGAAACATGTCGCGGTGGCGTCACGCACGGCGCCCTCCGTGACCGAGGCACTTTCCCCACCAACCCCCGCCACCCGCCACCCGCCACCCGCCCTCCCCCGGCAAACACGATGAAGTGGCTTTCTCCTTTACGCCGCCCGACGTCGAGTGCTTCTCAACAGGAGAGCGGTCGGCCTCCTCTTTTCACTCACTCGAGGTGAATCCCTATCATTCCTCGGCAGGGCGGCAAAAGGGGGCGGCCGTGGTGTTTCTCGAATTGCAACGACATCCAAAGAACGGGCCGGTGGAGTGTGGGGGAGGCAAGCACGGGAAGTCTTTTTATCCCCCAATGCGTGCACAGGCAGTCAAAACAAAGGGGGGAAAGAACACGGCAGCACACGGCAAGAGCGGCTCGGGACGTGTCTCCCGCTACCCCGAGTGGCTTCCATAAGTTTTAGCCTGGCGGTTGGAGGCTTGGCCGTTCACACCGAATCGTTAGGAATTCCAAGCTTGGCCTCTTTGCAACCCTCGGTCATCTTTTACAGCGGCGACGCACATTTCTTATAAATATATATAAACTGGTTGTGAAGGTACAGTATTCCCTCGTTATTCGTGGGGGATACGTTCTGGAAATTCTCGCGAAAAGCAAATTTCGCAGATAATGACATTGGGCCTATGAAAATCCATCCTTTCAATAAATGACCTTAAATACATGGACATTTTCTCACCACTATATTGCATCACATTTTCTCTCATGGCTCTATATCATCACTTTCTTAATCTCTCTCTCTCTCGATGCAGTCGTGTGGAGTTCAAGATACGATTCTCGGATCAGCTCGTGAATAACGAGGGAATACTGCCTGCAAACGTTTTCTTAAACCAATAATCATTATTATTCGTACCGTTCTTATAATTATCTTTATGCGCGCGTTTGTCTCTCGCTGAATCTCTTCTCGCGGAATGCGCGAAGCTGTCGCGTGACAACTTTTCCCCCTTTTTATCGAACAGCGTGACACGTGGATTATTATAGTGCGATTTGTGAAAGCAGCACACGCGCTACGATATAAATCCGTGTCACAACTCGAGGGCAAAAACATTCCTACGCGATACAAATCCTACACGCGTAGATTATCTGAGGACAAAGGATATCAGGATGAAATATATGATCCGTGACCGAAAAAAAAAGATCAGGATACGGTGACGTATTAATGATCTCCGACTGACTATACAAGTAACCCCCTAACGGGAAAAACGTACTCAAGAGGTTTTGGCTTTTTTCTTCCAATAACATTGAAACATTCCAAGAATCGCTGCAGTCAAGACGTACGTGCCAGACGGTCAACAATTCATCCGCCAACTTTTAAATGCCAAACAGTTTAAAAATCGCAGAGACGAGGGTGGGAAATTGCAAAAACACGCTCATTATTTTATTTAACGGTAGAGTTACCACGAATGTGAATTCACTTATTCTCTAACAAAGCACAAGCGCATAAAGAATGAACCGTAAACGAGTCCTAACCAACGTTAGCCTAAAAAAATCTTTGCCTGCCACTCATATATAATTTATATACAAGTGCGTGCGTCTCTGTTACAAATTAATGATTTCCCATTTTCCACTCAACCAGAATCAACAGGGTCACAGCACCATTAAGGCGAACGCACACGATCCTCGCTGCATACCAACCAACACCCAAGCCTCCAGTTCGCCGATACCGATACCGCGGGTTAACTAGGTACATCGTGGGGGTTGGTGGTGCGTGCGTGTCCCACTGCGTGTGTGTGTGTAGTGGGGAGCGATAGTGTAGTGGTTAGCGCGCTGCGCTATAATCCCGGCGACCCGGGGTTCGATTCCCGCTCACGGCCAACATCGGAGACGATTATCTGAACCGGTCCCGGGCCTCCCCTAGGTCGACTCAGCCTCAAATGAGTACCTGGTGCGGTGTGTAAACATCACCACTAGGGAGACAAAGGCGGTCGGGCGTGGTTATGGCCACCCACCCCCTCGTGTACCGTTCTGGCCTTCATAGGTGCATGCTAACAGCACTTGCCCCGACAGTCTATTGAGGCTATATGGGGGATCTTTGTGTGTGTGTGTCCGGGTTGCGGCTACGGGAGTGGGAGTGTAGCGGTTGGCGCGCTGCGCTATGAAACCGGTAACCAGAATTCGATTCTCGCTCGTGGTCATCACCAGCGATGATTATCTAAACCGGTCCTGGGCCTCCGCTTGGTCGACTCAGCCTCAAATGAGTACCTGGTGCGGTGTGTAAACATCGCCACTGGGGAGACAAAGGCGGGCGGGGGCGTGGTGTTGACAACCCACCCCCTCGTGTGCCGTGCCGGCCTTCAAAAGTACAGCACTTGCCCCAACAGTCTGTTAAAGCTATACGGGGGATCTTTGTCTTTTTGTCTGGGCTACGGTTAGTCAGTTCTGAGTCGGCTGGGTGGCTCAGTGGCCCCAGGGCGCTGAGCTGGGACTGCCGAGGTTCCGGGATAGAATCCAGGCTTCACCTGTCACTGATTAAACAAGGATATGTCGTCAGATGCAGTGAGCCGATAAGCTCGGAACGATCATCGATGAATGCGCGGATTTCATTCAACGTGGCTCCATTCGAGCCGTGATATACAGGGTTTATTGCTTTGAGATCGGGTCCATCTTTTTAAAACACCCTGTATTTCTCCATGAAATAAGTTCGACTCCTGCGCAATAACACATTTCTCTGCAGCAGGCCGTGTGCATTAAAAAGGTCACTCGAAGGGATCTTGAAATTGCGGACAAGGTGATTGCACCTGCCGTGGGGCGAGTTGAGATACGGGTTAAGGTCGGCCATTGCTGTTGGTACTATCCAACACGCGTGGCAACATGTATGTATGCATGTAGAATTTATTTCTTGCCAACAGTGCTAATCGGAGGTGCAGGGGTGGGGGGGCAAGGATAACAAACCAAAACACAAAAAGCGGTGAGGAAGAAATGTGTTTGTCAATCTAGATGATGATTTTTCCTAATATCGGAAGGAAAAGTGTTCGCTGACGGCCGCAGAACCGCGTCCGAAAGCATCGCGCGATGCGGTGACCGTCCTTGTTCGAGGGCGTGCCAATAGCCGCATCGGAGTTTCATTCAACGCATGCGTAGAGAGTCGCGGACGGCATCGCCAGCGCGCGACAAACCTCCACCAAGCGGCAAATGCAGCGGCCCGAGCCCCACCCACCTGCACGTAGCTTGCGGGGAAGAAACCCTGAGCGCCGGCGCTCGTCTCCCCGTGGTACCAGCTGTCGTCGATGCGCCGCCGAAGGAACACCAGGTCCCCCTTGCTGAAGGGCAGGTCGCCCGGCTCCTTGCCCTCGTAGGTGTAGAGCGCCCGGGCGCACGGCACCACGGGCAGGGACTGCTGCACGCCGGGAAGGCACGCGGGCGAGGGGGTCACACGGAGGGGAAGGAGGGTTAGCACGGTTGGCCACGTACGGTTTTGAAAGAAGTTCAACGTACGCACATACAGCAGGAGGGTCTGTTACAGGTAATCACTGCGCACCGGGTTACGTTGAAGTAACAAAGTCTAACCTCCCGTCCAGCGGCACGTGTGTGTTTGTGTGTGTGAACAGAAGTGAGGTGATTTAAAGCTTTCGTGACAGCAGGGATTTATATTCTTGGTTCTTTCTACGTGACTTTACCGAAAGAACCAAGAATAAGAAGTGAGGTGGTTTTTTTTCATTCTCCCTCCCCCCCCCCAGTTCTTTCCGCGACACGCGATTAATCGAGCGATTCGTCGAAAAGCGAGGGCGGTGGGGGAGCTGTACAGATGGTAGTGTTTAGAACGTAGCGGCATCTAGCAGATCCAGAATTTAAGTGACCCAATTGGATGCAACATATGTGAGAACTAATTTTTTGTTACACCAGATGGCTGCTTTAGAATGCATTACGAGGATTCTGAAACGTGCAATAAATGCAGGCACCGGGCTTCCCAGGCCGCCAGTTAGTGGTCGTCAATACGGCACTGTTCTTATTTCTCATGAACACGTGAAACCTTGCCAAGCTTGCTCATTCTTCACGACCGTTCAACAGCACGCACGGAGATTAATTAAAGCGACTGCCCAAGCCTCCTGGCGTAGCCACCACGACCGCTGGCGCAACAACCCGCCGGCATGGTTGAGACAAGGCGGGTTGTGGTTGGAGAGCGGCCACGGCAGGGTTTTTTTTTACAACGTTCACCATCGTCTCAAACGGCCACGCAAACACGGTGGCGGTCGAGACCATAAGAGCGCAGGCGGCGTCTGTGTGGAAGTGTCACTTGACGTTGTTGAGATCACCGATAACGCGCACGTACATCATCATCATTATCCAACCCCACCCTGACGTTGAGGGTTTCCCAAAAACAATAAAGGCGACCGCCCCGCGCAAACAATTGTGCTATGCGGGCTGACGTCAGAGAGGACATTGGATCGGCCTTACATATTAAAAAAAACAACATCGAAAACCGTGGGTGTCCGCAGGAATGTGTGAATGAGGGAGTGTGCTGTGGAAGGCTAGTTGGCGCTGGGCGCGACTCAATGCGACGGCACGTTTAGAGATCCCCACACGCGCGCCGGTCGCGGTCGCGGGCGCGCACTCTCGACATCAGAGCCGCGCTCTCTTTCGCAACACTCAACAAGCCCGGCAGGGCTCCGCAACGACAACGCTTTGGTTTGACTGCGGGCTCGCCGAACGAAACCGCGAAACCCAATTAAGTTACTAAATACCGTTGCTTAACTCGGCCGTTGCAGGGCGGGCGACACGATTCGCGTCCGCCTCTGACGAACGCGTTGGGTTTCACGCGCGCCCACGCAGACATCAAGTGGTCCCATTCAGAAGTTGTTTGTTTTCTCCTATGTAGTGATTTTCATCTCAGGAACGGCTACGACAGCTACCAAAGCAGGCGGAGTCGAGTGGAAAGAGCGAGAGAGAGAGAGAAGCAACTTCCCTGGCCGACACGAAGCGTGTACAAACTCTGCTGGGGGCCACGGTGGCTAGGCGGTGGTAACTACCACGCCCGGTATGCACGAGGACTTTGGTTCGATCCCAAGCCTGGCGCCTGTTGTATATTTGGACTTTGCGTGTCTCGCTCTCCATGGTCGTGTGGATTTTTCTCCGGATCCTCCGGTTTTCCCCTCCACATTTAGAAACGTGCATTTAAGGGCACTTGGCTGTTATAAATTCCCACGTGATAAGCCACTGTGTTTAGCGAAAATTTGTGGCCAGACCACTTTTGAAAAAGAGCTATATAGCTCAATGGGCCTTACCTTGTAAAAGAAAAGAGTTTGTTAATAATGTAATAGTACAGACAAAGAGTCAGTGGTTTCTTGCTGAACCAGTGATGTATATTCCACATTCCTATGCTGGGAGGAGAGCCTATCTATAGCAACTGTTGACTTCTTCACAAAGTGGTACCTATTTTATAAACCCCAGCAGGATGATGGGCTGAATCAGTCCCTTTCCAAGATTTGAACTCATGACCTTCCAACTGTGAGCTGCCAGCATAAGATTATAATTACACATTTTTTCTATTATCATATTTCGTGTCTGATTTATTTGTTTTACATTGTGACCTACTCTGCACAAATTTTTTTGTAAACCTGTGAGTAAACTCATGGAGGGATTGAGTAATTTCAATCCGTGTCCTAGTTGTGCATATGCAGTGGAATCTGGATACACACGTTTTCCTTCCAACAGTGTTACATAAGCACGTGTTACTTACGTCAGAAGTGTGTTTATGCTGCATAAGTTGTGCCGATATTCCGTTTTATTTACGCGTGAAAATTCGGTTTTGTAATTTTAGCAACTCGTATTTAAAATTAATTACGTCCCTCCATTTGAAATGTTTTCATTATATCTGCTTATGTCAATGGGAAACAAGACTCAAGTGAATATGGCGTTGCCGGCCTAGAAGAAACATATTTAATACGCAACGATATTCGTAACTGTTGTGTCAAAATTCAACGACGCATAATGAAGGTAACAAATTGATCCAACGTGCAGCTTGTGCTTAAATGCCTATAAATTAGTACAGACAAGTCATCTGGTCATCAGTGCACATGATTGGGCTATCATTCCGAGCTAAGTGTTATGAGCAACAGGAGTGCCATCAACAGGAGTGCCATCCTTACCGCTGACACTCACTCTGCCCAAGTGCTTTACAGCCACGCCGTAATGTAACGCTTAACCGGGGAGAGGGAAACAACGGGCAAAAGATAAAAATCTTTTTTTTTAATACCCACCGAGGGTAAAACTTTGATTCCACTAGAGCTCACGATGAAACAACAACAGATTTTGTCCAGGAGCCCAGATGCAGTTGCTTCTTCGTGGAGTTACTTTACCCCATCAAAATTGCAGATTACCCCCTCCCCCCCCTTGAGTCAACGTGAGCCAAGTAGAATTTGTCCTCTTGAACTGAAGCAAGCCGGCTTTCTTCATATCAGGCGCACGTGCGCGGACTCCGTGTGCCGCGCACCCGGTGGGCATGAGCGCAGAGGTCGGTGCACGTGCAGGTGCGTGCGTGCGCGAGCACGTGCACGTTCGCACAGAGGCAAAGGTCCCGCGTGTAGACGTTTTACAGACCGCTGTGGCAATGTATCTGTACGTTGAACTTCTTTGGCGCTGTACGTAGCCGACCGTGCTAAGGAGGGCGGTGGGGGGAAGGAACGAACTAAACGCAAAAACGTTGCAGTTGACAAACGCCTCATTAAAAAGCGGTGCCCGTACTGATACGAGCACAAAACGCGCAGCCCAATGCACGCAATAACTTTTAACACGCGATTTTCTTTTTAAAGCCGATCGTTTGTTTTAAACAAAAATACAGTTTCCTCCCCCCCCTCCCCACCACCCTGGAGCATGCTGGCGGCAAATCCTGTTAGCGAGCACCTACTGGCCCAAACGGCCCACAAAGCGGATGAGTGTGGTGGCCACGCTTGGCCCGACCTGTGGCCTCCCAACAACTCCTCACTTCCACACGGTGCCAGCTAATGCACTTGGCAGTCTAAGCTGACCAGAGTTTGACGGCTGTAGGTAAGTTTCAATGCCGCTCGCAACCGATGACTATAACCCCAGGTGTGGCCACGATAATGAAGTGCTTGAATCATCCCGCACGCCCACACGTGCGAACGCACGTACATACCGAAGTGACGCTGAGCAACCCGGGTACACAGAGGCAGGCCTCAGGAGAGTTACAGGCGCACATCTGTTGGTTAAGTCCTGGGCTTGGCAAGCAAAGCCCATTTGAAAAGTCAGTGCTGAGCAAACATGGATGGTATGCGTTTACCCAGCCAGCGAGTCAACAGAGAACCCTTCTGGCCTGCCAAGAAAATATGTCTGCCGACTTTTCTCCCTCGATTCGTGAGCATTTCACTTCCACATAAGGAGCCTCGGCATGCCCATGCCAATACGACGTAGACTGTATAACAGACCGTTTGTAGCTTCAGTGCCGGTCTGTGTTATGCACACATCGCTTCCAATTGTTGTGCAAATTTGTTGTTGAGAAATTCATTTTTTATGACCACACGTTTTGCTACAAAATTCATGCTGAAAACGCAGATCCAAGCTAGATAACCTTCCGATAAAACCGTGGATTTTTCGGGAAGTACGGAGGGCAAGGAAAATCCTCGAGATTTAATGAGAGCGGACGTTTAATTCGCTCGAATCCCGTGCAAATGTAATTGGTATTCGACTGAAAACAAACGCAAAACCCCAACCAACCGGCAACATTTTTTTGAATTGCTCGTCGCCTTCTCATAAATGTCAGCAGGACTTTTCCCTGGCGGTTCGAGAGGAACCACCGCTTCGCAGTCAGGCCGATATCTCCCGCAGAGATTTTTGAGCAGAGGCTCACGACGCGGCACGCTGCGTCACGGCGACTGCGTGGCGGCAACAGAGACGATGCAGCTCCTTCGCGCGGCACCACCAGCAACCCTCGATGCGGACTGGGGACTCGGTGTTGTCAATGCCCAAGCTTGAGGATTGGTGTGCTTACGCAATTTATACTATTCTACTTATTTCTAAGAGGTTTGCTAACCCCTTTCCTATACTTTGCACCCCTATCGGGTTTTTTTGTATTGTTTGTTGTTGTAACTTTCTAACACCCCCCCCTCCTACTGGACATCTGTGGGAAACAAAAAAGCGCTTCATAGATTGTGATAATGCACCAAGATATATTTTGTTGTTGTCGGAGTGGTGGCGGTGGAGAGGGGAGGGGAGGGGAGCGGGGGTGGTTTGTGACGGACAGGAACTAAACTCATGTGAACCGGCTAAGCGCAGTCATTCCGTATGAACGAACCGACCCAGAAGAGTCAACGCGATACGAACTCGTTGAGCAAAGAAGAACCAAAAAGCAAGCCACACGGTGCCCCTACGTGATTTTGACCAACCTTTTTTTTCTCTTATTTCGTTCAATCGAGATGGCTTATTTTCAAGTTTAATTGAATGAATAATTGAGACAGCTTGTGCGGTGTGGATCAAGGGCTCAGTAGACGGGGAGAAAGCGGTCACCTCCGGAATCATCAATGATTCATCGGAACACAGCCGAATATAACCTCCTTGGTGGGCGGGCGTCACGATCAGGGCTCCGTGTTTATTAAATAAATTCTCCATGTCAGGGGAGGTAATCGAGCACACAAAACAGACACGTGCATCCCCGATGACACGAAAGCTTCACATCCGCATTATAGAATGCATAATTGCTTCCAGACACTGCAGCACTAGGAATGTCATTGCACTTTTTTGGACCTCTGCGCTATGATTTCTTAACAAAAATATGAATTAACTATTTTCATAACCCATCTGGTCAACCCGTCCAGTATTTAGTTTCTGATTAAATAGTTATGGGCATGATTGGACATCAATCAGCCGAATCTCTAGAGTGTACGTGGAGTCCTTCAGCTCGTGGGCCGACGATTCCAACGCCGAGATACATTCAGGGCTCCTCGGTTCACTGAGTAACTGCTTTGTCGTACTTCATTGACCTTGCGGTGATCTACTATGACAAACGACAGCCCGATACATGCAGAGAATAGAAAAAAGCAGACGCAGGATTTTGCAGAGGCACGTGTAAGTGTGTTTTAACGCTTAAAAACCGGCCTGGTGGGTCAGCGTCGGGAACGAGCGAGCGAACAAGCGAGAGGTCAAATCCTCCATTGGAACCTCATTTGGCAGTAAAAAATATAATTGGTTTTTTACCCTTCTATCTGGCAACAAAACTGACACCTTTTTTTTACAAGGAGTCATGTTTGCATAGACCACAATACCTGCAGTCATAATGCAAACAAAAAACATAACTCTGTATGCACTGTCCTTGAAGTTGATTGTTCCACACCCGAGACAGCTTTCCTTAGAGCCTAGTCTCACATGGGTTGGACCAGATGACGCCAAAAGGTCAAATCCTGGTTGGGAATCGACAGCCCCATCGTCTCTGTGATGAAAATGCTCCCCCCCCCCACTCTGTGGGGTAGTCAACAGTGCTCGTCCACGTGGGTGCTCGACTTGCCAGAAGAATGTAGACTTTCCACCAGTGGCTCAAGGGTGTAAAAGCGAGGGGGGTGAGAGCACTAACCCTCAATGTTCAATTGAGCAAGAGATCAGACTTTTTGTTGTTGTTCAAATGCTGACTCATCATGTTCCTCGCAGCTATCTTTGTGGATAAGTATTTCGTCTAGCTGTTATCTTTGGCAAGTAGCGATGTGTGCGCGCGTGGATGCACGTACGCATAACCAACCGCATCGCCCGATATGCATAACACCAACTCAAAAGGTTTCAGGAATGAGTAACCGATAAATATGCAACGACCTATTCGAAGGCCTATTGTACATCCCTCTATTTATGCAGTACCCATGAACTGAACCATTTTTTCGAACAAGTCTATTAATGGCAGTGTTTATAAGCTGGATTATAAAAGATGGGTCACACACAGCTGCTCAATCTTCCCAACTCGAATTTTTCTTTGGCCGCTCGTTTAAAACCTTTTTTTTTCTTATCTATATTGCTTACATTCACACGATTGCCATATACAGGGTTCTTGAGATGGATTTAGTATTGACATTGTTCTTGTTATTACAGCCCTCCATCAATCATCCACTGCTGGATGAAGGCCTCCCCAAGCCTTGCCGCCAGTCTTGGGAATCGTTTGACCATACTTCACCACGCTAGTCAGCGTGGGTTGGGCAAAGATGGGGGCTCCCAGGTCCACTTCACGTACGACTCGCCACTGAGAAATGAACCAGAATTTCTGGGTTCGCAGCACAACGCCCGAACCACAGGCGTCACCCACCTACACGTGATATAAATTCAAATTATTCTTTCAATTTTAAGATGGACACACTTATTATTACGTAGAGATTTGTGAACCGGACATAGTCATCGCACGGCCAAGGTGAACTGCTGACTACGCAAAAGCAGCGACGTCCAGCGAAGGAATCTCTTCGGGAGGAATTTTGCCACGCAGAGGGAATTTGACCGTGCTGGGGGAATTGTATTGACTATCGACGCGAGGTATCGTGTGTGCCCTCATTAAGCCGTGTTCAGCCATGACATGCATGAAGCCCTATCCTTGGGGAGGAGGAACGCTTGGTAACCTCGGACATTCGACAGTCAGCGGACTAGACGTCCTTCACGTTTAACGTCCGCTGTACGGGACAGCGCCCAAGAGCGAATCATCACTCAGGGCGGGGGTTGAGTTCTCCTCTCTCGTTTCACGGCCTTGAGCTGTCGGTGGAAATTCCACGCTCCTACGGTAGGATCAAGTCCTGTCACGTGACAACCTACTTTTACACATTATCATTTTTTTATTCTACAAAACGGTGAGCATTTTATCTACCCTATGGAATCGAAGATCTGAGGCGACCCCCCCCCTTCCCCCAGTCAAGTTGCAAATTCATACCCTTATGATTGCGAGCCTATCTCTCCCACCACTGTGCATCAATCCAGCTGGATTATCTGAATGCCATTTACATGATGTACGTGCAATGAAGATAACTAAATCATCAGGAATGTACCCCCGATCGCATCAGGCCTTGTGCCTCGCCTTCACCAACCTCAAGTGACCAGCGCAGCGAAGTATTCTCAAACAAAACTCAATGGCCAACACAATAATGAGGCTAAAGTGACGTAGAAAGGAAACTAAATGAAATAATAAAAATACAACATTTTAATTTTTTTATCTTTAGTATTTTATTAGTATGGTTTTCTTTATTATTATTTTAATATTTCCCTTCTACGTGACTTTACCGAAAGAACCAAGAATATGAATCCCTGCAGTCACGAAAGCTCTAAATCGAAAAATAACGAGGCTGTAATTTATTCTAAACCAATCATTCACGTGGCTGACGAGGTGCGGTGACATTACATGCAAGTGACATTGCATACGCCAACTTGGCTTCTCAAACGATCTGCAGTATTTTAGGCAGGTCAGCTTCTGCTCCGCAGATAAACTGACAATACCTGCTTGGTAACTTCCGCTCGCGTTCCGTTGCCCGCATGCACGTGCGCACGCTACCACGCGTGCTTGCACAAAACAAAGTCAAAGGTTCCCCCTGTAGCTTTTAACTGGCCGTTGGGTCAAGTGCTTTTAGTGAGCACCTAATAAGGCTGGCATGGCACAGGAGCGGGCGGTGTGGTCAACACCACACCAGGTACTCCTTTTGAAGCTGAGACGACTTAGGGGAGGCCCGGGATCAATTCAGATAATCGTTACCGGTGTGAACCGTGAGCGGGAGTCGAACTCGGGTCACCGGGTTCATAGTGCAGCATGCTACCCGTAACACTACTGCGCACCCAACACAGAAAGACAAAGATTGACTTAGACTGTTAGGGCAAGTGCTGTTAGTGAGCACCTATAAAGGCCGGCACAGCACACGAGGGGGTGGGTGGCCAACACCACGTCCGGCTGCCTTAGTCTCGCTATTGGCGATGTCTTAAACACTGCACCAGGTACTCATTTGAGACCGAATCGACCTAGAGGAGACCCAGGACCACATCAGATAATCGTCACCGGTGTTGGCCGTGAGCGGGAATCGAACTCGGGTCGCCGTGCAGCGCACTAACCCTTACCCTCCCGCGCACGCACGCGCACACACAGGAGCGTGGTCGCACAAAGGGCAAGACGGCCGCAGACGAGGAAATTAGAGAATCCGGTCGCTGACAGCCGGCGACGGCGGCTTCCTAAATAAGCCCCGGCGCTTCGTCGGGGGCCAAGGCGCGCAGGATGTCTGCCCGCGCCCACGGACGGCCGTCACGCGCCAGCCCAGACCGCAACATTGTCTCCGCCGGATTAGCGTCGACTGGCACGCATTCCTGGGGTCGCAGTGGCCCACAGTCGAGACGAGCGTCACGCGCCCACCGCAAAGCCCCACGCGACTCGCATTGTAACACTTCATAGGTAAAAGGGGGGGGGGGAATGTAACGGCAACGTTGATTTAAATCCACGTTTACTCGTTATTTTTCTCTTTTAAGAAACATTTTTTTAGGTCAAAGATGTGCCTGTTTAACACGCAGGCTTTCGCGACCAATATCATCCATAATACAGTTTTTTTTGGGTTAGATCGCAGTAAATATACGTGTCGTTAAACCGCCACCACCCGACACAGCCAACTAGTAAGGTTTGTCACGTAAACAGAACGTGCCAATTCGTTACTAGTACAGCACACCGGTGTGTTGAAGAGCAAAGTCACATTTACAATCTGAAACTAGGTGATAATTACTGGCGAAACGTCCTATTTACGCGATCCTAACCCAAAAAACCTGTATTATGGATGCCAACTATTATAATAGGTAACATTATTTCATGTTTCCTACAGAGGAAACATCAAATTATTATTTTGCGTTTCCTCTGTAGGCCAGCATTACCGGTGAATATGCCGAAATTTGTATTGTCCGTGCTTGTGCACCACTCAAAAACTTACAAACGAGCATTAAAAGTGGTGCTCACCTCTTGTTTACAGCCCTGAGCCAGAGTGGTGGAACTCCACAGTCCTATGACAGGGACGAGTAATCTCCATAGGCCAACCCGCTGTTGACACCTACTCACAAAGTGTCACTGATTTTAACAGATCCTGGAGGCATGACGGCCCGAGTCAACCCCAAACGGGAATTTAACTCGCAACCTTGCAATTGCGAGCCGCTCGCTCGACCTGGCGTCAGATAATGGGATTTATATATTTCCATCTGAAACTCTCGCAGCGAGTCGTACATCGCTTCGTGTCAAAGAACAGGGGCCCCAGAAGATGACGAAACAGAACTACAACTGAAGACAATTCAACATACCCTCTTTATCCACACGTGTCAATCAAACTCCACTGAATCATTCTCGGAGCTGTAATACTCTTTAAATAAGTAAACTAAATGTTGTGCAGCTATGTGTGACTTAGCTAATATCATCAACTCTACACATTTGAGAGCCCATTTTAATCACAGGCCACGTGGCCGAAACCTGGATTTCGAATACTGGATCTCAAAGGGGCTGGGTCAGTGCTCACGTTTGCAATTTATCCTGCACAGTATCCATTCCACAGCCCATCCCCCTCCACATCCGTGGTAGGAGGACCTGCTGCGTTACCGGCGTGCGCCATTCTCTCCAGCGAACGAGCTCCATCATAATGACGGCGGCATCGGCTTCGCTCACCTTTAAATCGCAGCAGCCGGACGTGCGGGTGGCGCCGCGTCGCCATCGTTTGTCCGTGTCGCAAAACCGGAGCGGAGATGGAGACCTTCGCATCGATCGTCTACGTTTAGCACTCAGCAGAAAATGGGTCCTCTTCCTCCAATACCGATCTCCCCGCGTCAATAAATATCAACGTGACAAACAATCCCCCGGTGGAACTGCTAAAAAAAAAATAATCTATATCTTTCCTATATATGTCGCGTTACTATATTGTGCCGGATTACACACTTGGAGAGGGTAATAATAGGAATAACGATGTTCAGTCATTTTTCCCAATCGGCTGCCGCATTACAGTTTGTCAAACTGCTGACGGGGGTGGGGGGGGGGGGCGATTCTCTGGATTGCCCAGCAAGGGCCAAATCTCGTTTATTAGAACTTCGGGATGCCGCAGGCAAGGGGGGCGGGCGTGCAGTGGTCTGCAATGGCCACAGCCCAATTTGCTCGCGGAGGAAAACGGTGTCCAGCTTGTCACGTCGGCCACAAAAACCCCTCGAACCGGAGGTACGGGTCGTTAGGCTTGCCCAGACGCAAACAGCTCTACAAATATTGGTAACGAAGTCACGGCCACCACGAGATGCACCAATCCACCACCACTTCCGTTTCTACTACAACTACGACCACCACCACCGCCGCCGCTGCTACCAGCAACGTAGTTTTTTTTGCAGTTTCAGCTTCTTCAGGAACTTGGAGCGAAATGCCTGACATGGTGCCGTACAACAGGATCCTGAAATCACATCGGGAAAAAACGATCCTGTCTCTCGGTCTTCCGCTCGGTCGCCCCACTCCGATCCCTTCTCCACAAAACATCCCCCAGCGAGCCTCTAGACAAACAGGGTCAGAGCAACCTTGAGAGCAAGTCGGTGGACGACACGAAGGTGGAAGTGGAAAGACAAGCTTCAACAGCAGCAGCAACAACAACATGAACATAAAATAATGAACTTCCATTTTATTGTAACGATGCCAATGTCCAGTGAAAAATAGAGCTATATATTATTATCTAACGTTTTAATGTAACTACAACACAACACGTACTGTAACAATCCATTAACGCACTCGGTTAAAGATACACATTCTCATGCTTCATGATTCGTGCATTGCACAGCGAGTGAAAATTCTTATTTACTGTCCAAACGAGACGGGTTTTAAAAACTTTACTAGGCGAATTTACCTAAGAATTTAGCTACAGAGTGTTTTAAGTTCCAATGATGTTGTTTCCTTGCGGTAGGAGCCTCGCTGTCAGAACACACACACATGCGCACACACGATGTGTCGGATACGACATCCAACAGGCTCAGACATGTCTGAAGGTCGCCAGATGCATCAACGGGGCAACCACCGGTGAGAAACTTCCCGGGTCTCAACGACGTAACAGCTTGACACAGACAAAAAACCACGGAACCCTGACCCCCTTCCCTGACATCTGCATGAGGAAATTATTTATCTAGACACAGTTTCACTTTCGAGTGCAAATATGAGAGAGCAAGAGAACAAAGTGGCGGTCAAGGCTGGCTCAAAAATCTCTGCCTTAGCCCAAGGGGGGGGGGGGGGGGGTACAGGTGCAGACGTACGCAACCGTGCGCTGTCAAGTCTGTATCGTTCAAAGCGGCCTCAACAACAACTTTACTGCCAATGTAGTATCGGTCGGTCGCTTGGACTCCAGCGAAGCCCGCTGGAGCCACCACAAAAGCTCCCTGTCAATGGCGTCCCGGGCCAACAAAGCAGCAACGGCACTGGAGACAAATTTTTTTATAAGTAAATAAAATAAAGCCCGGCCGCTCAGAGGCAGAGCGAGCGGCTCGCAAGCAGAAGGCGGTGAAAGTTAATGTTCTGTTTAGGGGACACCCCCCGACTTGGCCCGTCATCCCTCCAGGGTTTGTCGGGCAAGTCAACAGTGGGTTGCCCTACGGATGGACGTTTGCCCCCACAAAGAAAAATGTGGAATACTGCATCGTCCGTCGCCACGCGCTCAATTGAGGAGGGAAATAATGTTGACTTTGACGAGTATGGCCAACGTATTGCCCGTGCAAGTGGTAAAGCGGACCACGTAGGATTTGATCATCTAGCACGGCCCTGGGAGATTGCATCGCAAACTCTGGATTGGAAGTTTACGTGGGCTAACCATTACCTCACGGCAGAATCATGTGCTGTATATATTTAAAATGATTGAAAGCAATGACAAAGAAGCAGGGGTCAATTAATCATTTGAAAAACTTGAAAAGCACATTAGGGGAAAAAAGTTATCTGCTGAATTTCCAATCGTAAACAGTGTGTGCCCACAGGTGACAATGATTAATGGTGCCACCTGAGGAATGTAATGAAGTAGAACTGGCCTGATTGGTCAATTAGAACTACGTAACCCGATAGCTCGTACCTGACTATTTTTGCAAGGACATAGGTGCCGTGTTATTGAAGTATATATAGCGAGGGGTATAATTTGAGAATTATTTGGCAAGCCGACAGACTGCTGGGGAAAATTCTGTTCGCGAGCACCTATTAAGGCCAGTACGGCACACGAGAAGATGACGTGCCTGATGTTTACACTCCAGGCGTGGCTGAGTCGACCGAGAGGAAGCCCAGAACCAGCTCAAATATTCGCCACTGATGTCAGCCGTGGCCAGAAACTGAACTTGGGACACCAGGACCGTAGCGCAACAATGCTAAACACAACGCCACCGCTCTCCATGCATTGCTGCACACAAAGATCCTCCTTGTAGCCTACACAGGCTGTTGGGGAAAGTTCTGTTAGCCAATACCTATGAACGCAATGGCTATAAATCGAACTTAGGACAGAGAGTTCATAGTGCTCTACACTATGAACCTGGTTACCCGAGTTCGATTCCTGGCCACGCGCACACACAAACCCACAATTAAAATGGCCAAATAATCCTTCCCCCTAAGGAACACTCGTTTGTGATGGTGTACAGCTTGAGGGACATTTTCATTCAGACCATCATCTGGGCCACGTCTCTCCGTGGGGCAAGGGTCGAGGCGTTTCCAAGTGCCTTTGGCTTAAAGATTCTCCTCTCCGTCGCTTTCGCTCCGCCAGAATCTCCGCCGTGGTCTCCTGCAGCGCTCGCCTCCCCGGGGAATTCGCGGCAGTCAGCGGGGTATTGCTCTCAGCCGCCGTTATCTTTCGCGGAGACGTTTTCACGGACGTTGTGAAATCCGTAAAGTGCACCGAGGCGCAGCAGCTGTGAAGCAATGCTTTAAATTGAATTACCCTGCATTGCTTTTTTTTCCTCTCTTCCCCACAAGGCCGCAAATAAATATTTAAATGCACGTGCACGAGCGCATTCATATAAATGAAATAATTACCAAGAGTCCACTTCGGCAGCACCTAATAAATATTGTACGATAGATTAATAGGGGTTAAGAGTCTACGCCGTTTCAAATAAAAATCAACACAATGCGCAGGATAGTTTTTGCCACGAACCATTTTCCTCAAAAATCGACATGCACAGCTCAATCATAATTAATAACAATTCACTACGCGTGGTTTTCTTGTCATTCTTACTGCGCAGGGCGATCACGGAAGCGCTGTGTTTCACGGAACGGGCGTAGTCTGCCGGCAGAGAGCGATGCTGCTTTGAGCAATCCCAATTTCAGCAACGTGCGGCCATTTCATTTAAACGGCGCAAATTTTGGACCACTGCGTTCGGCAGACAAACGGCCCGCTCATTTCGAACGCCGTCAGGGGATCATTAGCGTCCACTGCGAAGCGGGCGGCGCGTATCTGTTTTGGTGAGCACACCCACAGTAATAGCCAGGGCGGTCTGCTGGATTCGAACCACGGACAACCTGCAACAGGCAGCGCCGCGGTTGGGCCGCACCCCGCAAGGCTTTCAGTGCCACGCTAGGCCTAGGTGCGCAAACAAGGCAGGGCTAAGCGGGAGAGCCTGGCGAGAATTAAGTGCAACGTCTCCACTCTCGAGTGACACGCAGCGTGACGTTGCACCCCGCTCACTTCAGCGGCCTCCGTGCAATTAAACTGCAGCGATCGTTAACGCCGCCACCCCCCCACCGACAGTGTTCTCTCTCGTGTCCCGCCGCGTTTGGAAGCCATCAGCCGTCAACAAGGTCACCTCCAGATTTCATTATCGCTCGCACTCAGAGGCGCCTCCTCTCGTTCACGCGGCGCTCCCTTGGCCACCCCTTCGCACCTCCGCCCCGTACACTCTCCCGACCCCGCTGTGGAAAGTCTTCTCGGACCTCGGGGTCATCACTGGTTGCAACGGCTGCAGGGGGTAGCCTAGTGGTGGGTCGAACAGAGCACGCAACCCTGCCTTGGCAGCGGTGCACAAGCACACACTAACAGAGAGGCTCAGCTCGCAATCGGAAGGTTTGAGCCTCGAATCCTGGTTGGCCGTTGAACCAGCACACAATCCCACCAGGGTCAGTAACACGTGTACCCAATTGTAGTAGGTTGTCCTACGCAAAAACTTGCCCCTGCCATGGGAATGGGCAATTGCCACCCACTGGCTCAGGGCTGTAAAATCTCGATGAGCAAAGCCTCAACGTGGCGCACAAATAATAAAATCGCAACACTTATTTTTTTTCCAGCTAGGACTGCCCTAAGGGAGAAACAGTAACCGATAGGAGATGTTTCTCGTGCAATGCGCCTTCGGTTATAGCAGAGAGAAAGGGCCATTCACATCATCGAGAAGGGCAATTATTGCCCGAAATGTCACCTTTTGTTTAATCTCTACCCTCTTTAGCGGAGGGTTGTTGAGTTTCCGTTGTCAGCGCTGGCTCGGAGCGCTCGCCGCCGATGAGCCACGCTTTCACGGCGTCAGCGATTTGCCTTCCACGGTCCCGCCTAAGAGAATTCTACGGGGAAATACCAAAGTGAGCAATATACTGTAAAGTTGATATTAAGACCCCCGTGACGTCATAAGCGAACGGAGTTCGACGTGTGCGGTGGTACCGAAGCCCGAGTCTAAATTCAGCCAAACAACTGTGAACTTTTAAAATAATACGAAGCGATATATAAAATGTATTAAATATATAATTTTTCCAAAACCTCGGAACGAATTGACACGCTATATTAAGTAGCAATGAAAAGCAGAAACGGCTGTTTAAAATCCACCTTAAGAGGCAACTTATCGATGCCAGATGTGTTGACTTTTTTTCCCTTCTCTCCCCTCTCAAGACTATTATGTTACTTTAAGCGACAAATGAAGCACACCAATTAAAAAAACCCCAAAAATATATAAATAACCGTGCGGCTCGGAGAAGATTAATGTTAACAGGCGTGCCCAGCCTTACAGACATAATCAAACTAACCAGCCAATTTGTGAGAAGGAGGTTTAACTATGGTCCCCGTGTGGCAGTCACCCCGAGTCACCCTTCCAGAAGCAGGTCAAGACGCTCCCACAGCCCCCGCACCCAAAGTGCAGTAACAACAGAGCCGACGCACGGCATTAACCCGACCGGATGGCATTTTTTTGTAGTTCAACTCAACGGCGAGCCTGGTACAGAGCACCGATCACAGAACGAGAAGGGGAGGGAGGGGGGCGCAAAAAGTCTGATGACAAAATCGCCGAGATCGGTGTGGCCGGGCTTGGTGAAGGAGGAGGTGGAGGATTGAGCACACTGCCCCACCCACGTGGCAGAGCCTCTCTCTCGCAGAGACGTGAAAGTTTATATGGGCGCAAGGCAAGGGGGACGATAACTTACGTACAAGGGGAAAAGGGGGGACGGACGAGAAAGAGGGGGAGGCGATGAGGGGGGAGGGGGGAGACCAACCAGATGGTTCGAACCCAACCAACACGGCATGAACCCAACATTTTCCTTCACTCTCTGGACCCTGCGGAGTAAAAGTTTCCCACGCAAAAACTGTTTTGTATTAAATTACACTATTATTAATTTACCCGAGCATTAAAAACCGGATTAAAATGCTGCAGTTTCATTAAGCTGCGCACAACAAGAAGGCTCTGTTTTTTTTTTTGCTTTGGGGGATCTCGCACATCTCCGTGGGCTGAGCCATTTAGCTCCTACGAGCTGCGCAGACTGGCTGGGCTCACTGGAAGCGTGCGCAGCGATCTGCGACAGCTGCAAGCGAGCGTTTCAGCGCAGTAATAATCCCGGATTCGTTTCTCGATTAATTTTTTTTTCAAAGTTGCTGGCAGACCGGCGGCGGCACGTGATTAGTAGCCACCAGCTATGGATGCGGTGTGCCGGGTGCCAAAATATTGTATAGGTCACCGACCCAGATACACAGAACCAGCTGGATTTAAACCCGAGTAGAAACAATATCCAAGATAGACTTACAAAGTCATTCATTTAAATAGTCCTACATTGGTGTGTTTGGCCAATTCCACGCATTAGTGTTTAGCGTGACAGAGTATGTATGTTGAACCTCTTTCACACCATACGTAGCCAACCGCGCTAACCGTGGGGAGGACACCAGAGTGCCCGGAGAATACCCACAACATATGAAAGGGAGGTAACACTCACAGCTCTGCACAAACAGATTCATTGTCGGAGTACCATTTCCTCTGAGCCACCTCTCAGTCCAAGCCTACAACACACCTGGTATTCCCAGCCACTACTCCCCCATCGAAGCACCAACCAGGCTAAACGCTGCTTAGGATCCGAATCCCTGACGAGTTCGTAGCACATTCAGGGCGATTTAGTTTTGGAGGCCAAGGGAGGACAATGAACTCGTGAACTGTGGCGCTGGAGTTGTGCTCATTACCTCGAGACACACGGCGTTACACTCCGAGGTAAAGAACTAAAAACGCCACTCTGGGAACACGACATACAAAGTATTTTGCTCGCCCAGTCCCGTGCCTTCTCAAGTCGCGTTTTTTTATCGAAACGTTGCAGAATCTTTCCTCGGCCCACAATACGAGGCGGCAAAGAGGGGGTTAGAAATTGGACGTGGAGAGCAGCATCTGCCTGCTGGATTATCACGATTGCTTGGTATGCACAAGGTAAACTTGCGATGCGCATTGGGAGAATGTTTTTTTCTTCTTTAATTTTTTTGCGTGACCGGGAGTTAGTTTTAAGTTCCTATCATTTGCCTTGTTTTTTGTACAAATGCAACCTTGGGTTCTCTATTAATCCCAGACTGGCACATTTTTTTTATTTGAGGATGTGAGGACACAAAGCTATATCACCCAAAAATTTTCTTCTTTTATGTATTTATCAGTAACTGGGTGGCTCTTGTTAAGCTCGGGCTGCAGAGCTGCTGGATCCTATCCTTAGGCCATTTCATCGGCAAAAGGATATTGCCATTCGTTAATAAGGACGACCATACACTGCTGCATTGTCACATGGGACAAAGTAGAGTTTCTCCCAACCCCAGTCTCCCTTGTCAACGAGTTGGGGCACAACTTAATCATCCATGTCATCAAAATTTTGCTTGGAAATATTTCTACACACACACAGACACAACACATATAAGAAACATGCCACAGATTCAAAATGTAACTCAAATAACGGCAGATCGCAACAACAGGGCACAACGTATTGTTTTGGTCGAGACAACGGCCGTAAAATATTCTCAGCCTCTGCACGCGCGCGCGCACACACGCGCACATAACACTACTTCCAGTAAATTTAGAGCATATATAAAGTGGACACATGTGACATTGGCTATACCTAATTTCAATAATTTGCACAACAGTGCATTGCACGACGCCAATTCATGGGCCTGCCTTCGTTCGGTAAATTCCTCTGGCGTTATCCCTTCGAGTAAATTACATCTGGCACAATTCCGCATGGCACCACCGAGAATCATAGCGCAAATGTAGGACGCAACAACTACCATCCAATATGTAATCGTGTGCCCAAGAGCAAAGTCCAAGGAGATCAAGGTCCGAGCTAAATTTATCCGAGGCGTCGGAGCAGACCCATTTGTCACCGTTTATTCTGGGATGCTTATACAGCCAATTCTCGGCTTGCATAACAATTACGTTCCAAGGAACACCAAAATGACACCGCACTCTCCTCGGCGCTTAACCCACGGCACGGTTGAGAGGTAATAAACTCAACACCTCCGCTACACAGCTCATTGCACGGTGCCAAGAGCGTAGGCTAATTTACCGCTGATTAACAGAAGGGGGAGGGTGTCCGGGGGGGGGTAGAGAACGAAACGAAATCGGGCCGTTATTTACTGCCGTAGGTTCTCACAGTGGGATCGTGTGTGGCCACATGAAGGCATGCCCCTGATGAGAACCCATTTGGCTCGAAACAATGACCGTCTTTGTATTCGTCTTTCCCATGGGAAAATTGTACTTTGACGTGCGCGCTTGCCAGGCATGTCATTTATCACGCTGCATCATTTTTTTTTATTAAATACAATTTGATAGCGTAGCCCTGTACTTTTTCCGGTGACGCATGCGAGCGTACACCGCTTGCCCGGAGCACGCTAATGAGACTATTAATCTTAGTTGGGCATTTCACGCACATTTTAAAATACTGTATAAGAAGTGTATCCTGGTTACTGTACGTGACTTTAATTAAATTGGTTAATAGTATTTCCATATTGCCCGTGAACTCCCAAGTACACCACAATTTGCATTCACAACAAAATAAATAAGATTTATCTGCTTTTACCTTTATATAATTCGCTAGCAACTGCATGATTGTCAAACATGCAATTTCGTGCAAAATTATGAGTGAGTGGTGGCACAGCATTTTCACAAGATTGCTCCGTCAGACGCAAATCACATGTCCAATACGGACATCTATTTGCTAAACAAAGCAGCCTCTACTGTACTCAGATTAATCTGAAATACGTTCAAAACTTGATTGATCCGAGAGATCATATAAATCATGTCAATTCCCTGCATATACCACCAAAAAGTGGCGTCCCGTGGCATCGGCAGACGTGGTGACTGTCAGCACAAATGTCACATTCTATTATTCCAAAGTGTAAACGGTCCGAATATCTGAAAGCCATCCAAAATTCTCCATGAAAATCTAAAATGTTCGAATCTGAAACTCATCCCCCTACTCCGTGCATATCTTCAATGTCTCAACAGTAGCACACTTTAACAAAAAATATATAAAAATACTTTATTAGAGAGAGGTAACAAGCAAAGAAAAACCCCAGTAAATGTCATTGCGGTGGCATTAGCAACAAAGTGGCGTAATGAGGCCCTCAAACGGTCCAGCGCGTGAAAGAGGGCCGAGGCGATACGAGCGAGAAGATCACGCCGATTGCATCAGTGTCCATGATCGCAGTGCAATTAACTCCTGGAGGGTTATCCGAGGGTTTAGGGGGTGATACAACCTTGTAGCTGAAATAGCAGCTTACAATTTGGCACGACGAGAACAACCCCCACACGTTCACCATAATGTCACCCAGCTCAGCGGTAAGCTGCGTAATGCATTGGGGGCCAATATTTGCCGCTTAGGTTTTGCATTTCAAAGAATTGACCGAGGCGCATCACCCGGCCAAGATATAATAATAATAATGATCATTCGTAACGAGCGCAATTTTCACTTGCCCGAAGGTCAGTGACCGCGAGGTGCGGAGACCAGCTCAGGTCCGCTCAGTAAAAGTCAAATGAAAAGATGTTTTTTGACAAGGCGATTAAAAGGGAGGTAAAGAGTCAGTGCTGCGAATGTGGTGGGGGGGGGGGGGGTCAGCGTGCTCCAGGCGGAGCAGGAGCCGACAGCAGAGAAACGACACATGCCCATCGTGGTCCTGACTCTCGGTGACCCAATATCGGTGGTGGGGTAGATGTCGGGCAAGATATTGCCAAAAAAACACGACGGAAAGAAACATACGCCACGACACCTTCGTTGGGCTTCGTAAGCGTTCTGTGTGGGAGCCTCTAAACAATTGACAAATGGTGGAAATACACCCACTGCAGAATTGGATATTTAGGTAAATTTAGACGAACACCATTTGTAAAATTGCACTTTGCAGCTCTACATACCGTTGCAAATGTTGTATTTGTCAATAGCAGAGGAGGCAGATGGTGTCTACGCGTGTGCAAACCAATCTGAAATTGTATCATCACTTGCACCTGCAATTCTCAATTTTGGCATTCAGCAGATGCAATAGATGTACTCCCTACATTTTTAGAGTGCTTCAATTTCTACATAAGATACAAACGAACTTCTCTAAATCACGACCCTAATACAGTACCAGTGACTCCTATTATCCGTGAAATCTATCTCTTCCTATTGTCCACAATTGCCTGCACTTTCATTTCACGCATCATACAAGGAATAAATTCACGGATAACAGGATCCCACTATTTTCATCCTCCACATCACCGCAGGCTAATAACAGTTCTACTGCATTGACGGTGCCAACTACAAGCTGTAAATTTGCGTAAAAACTTATGTTCAAAAACCTTCACTTGATACAGCTATCGTGCTGTGACGGTTCCACCTGAAGACGGAAGCTTGTGTTGCCTCCGAAACGTCGTGATTTTTATTTTTCATTTTATTTTTATTTTACTTTTATAAATTTTAATTTTTTACCTACGTGACTTTACCGAAAAAAACTACGAATATGAATATTCAAAAACCTTGCCATTCAGGTGGCATTAAAGACAATTTCTCGTTTGTACTGTGGTGCAGGAACAAACTAAGATCTTCCTGTAACGAAATTTTTATCGAAGAATTATCAATTGCAGCAATAGTGTGTGTGGGGGGGGGGTTGTGGAGGCCTTCATCCAGCAGTAGAGGTGCTGTCGTCTAGATTGTTTCACACGAATCTGCAGTAAGATTCACCATCCGTGCGGCGTTCCGGAGGTCGCGGTGGGAGGGCATCGAGTGTTGTGCCACCGCTCGCTCTGCCCAACTTCGAGCTTATTTTGTTTTACGATTTCAATTTGTCCACGCGTTGTGCTTAATAAGTTGCACCTCACGGCCTCAAGAGACGATCATAATATTTGAAAGCAGCATTAATTCACAAGACTGTTAACGAACAACATCCCAGGCATAAGATTCTGGAAAGCATCAAAATGAGTAGAGTCATATGCGCCGTGCTTATTACCAAATCCAACAGAAACACAAAAGAGTAATTGAAATTCAAAACGGTTTTAAGCACTTAATAAAAAATGCTTAAAGTTTGTTTCACACGAGTAACTTGAACAGTTAATCAATTGTAAATTCAGTTGAATCCGAAGTCATGTACTTTGTTGACAATAATTGCACAGCCTTGCATTAATCCAGGCATATTATTGGCAAAAGCAACAAATCGGTTTCCAATTAGGCTACATAACGCTAAACAAATCTTGCATAGATTTAAAAATAAATTAAAACAAACTGAAACACATTTTGTTGGCCGGGTTCTCGGTATGTGGCGGCGCAGTGTGCTGCGTGCGCTCTCCGCACGCACGGCGTTCCGCCCCACCAATCACCCCACACAAGATTCATTCCACGTGAAAGTTCCCAGAGAAACTAATCGGAAACGAAAACGTTTAAAATCCTCCAAAGTCATTAAGCAGTATCTCTCTCAAGCTGGGGTCCATGCAGCCCACAGTCCACACGGCCCACGATCCACACATTCCACGGTTCAGTCTACACCGTCCCACACGTCCCACCGTCCTACCATCCACACATCTCACGAGCCACACAGCCCACGGTCCACACAACCCACGGTCCACACAACCCACGGTCCACACAGCCCACGGTCCACACAGCCCACGGTCCACACAGCCCACGGTCCACACAGCCCACGGTCCACACAGCCCACGGACCACACAGCCCACGGGCCACACAGCCCACGGGCCACACAGCCCACGGGCCACACAGCCCACGGTCCACACAGCCCACGGTCCACAGCCCACGGGCCACACAGCCCACGGGCCACACAGCCCACGGGCCACACAGCCCACGGGCCACACAGCCCACGGTCCACACAGCCCACGGGCCACACAGCCCACGGGCCACACAGCCCACGGGCCACACAGCCCACGGGCCACACAGCCCACGGGCCACACAGCCCACGGGCCACACAGCCCACGGGCCACACAACCCACGGGCCACACAACCCACGGGCCACACAACCCACGGTCCACACAGCCCACGGTCCACACAGCCCACGGTCCACACAGCCCACGGTCCACACAGCCCACGGTCCACACAGCCCACGGTCCACACAACCCACGGGGGCCACACAACCCACGGGCCACACAGCCCACGCCAAAAAACGGCGGCAGGAAACGTTACCGCCGCTCGTTAACGTTCCCCTCGCACGCAACGGCCGCGTAGAAAAACCTCTCGGACTGCGCAAGACAAACACGTGATTACGTGCGCTTAAACACAGATCTTTTTTTTTACTTTGTGCCACGAACCGAGTCGAGGGTTCAAATCCAAGCGCGAACGTCAATCGCGATCCGGCATGAATTCTTTTTAAACAAATTCTCCTGTTCCACTCTTCCCCCCACCCACCCCCCACCTTCCTTCCTTCCTCGCGTCGTCCTAGTTTCCCACATTTAGGCAAAACTTGGCAGCACTTTTGGGTCATTGGGGGGGGGGGAAGGAAGAAAAAAGACTTTCAATGCCACAGTGAAACTGCGTTCCATTATGCCACAAGCGAGAAAGGATAACAATAACTGCTCTTTAAAACACACACACACGTACGCGTACAGGCGAGCATGCGCACACACGCAGACACACATACAATAATGCAATTACACACAAAGAAAAAGATCTCCCATGTAGGCAACACAGACTGTCGGGGTAAGCGCAGTGAGAGGGCACCTATGAAGCCTGGCACTGTGCACAACAGAGCTGGTGTGGCCAGTACCATGCCTGGTCGCCTTTGTCTCCCCAGTGGCAATGTTTACACACCGCACCAGGTACTAATTTGAGGCTGAGTCTACCTAGGGGAGGCCCAGGACCGATTCAGATAATCGTCACTGGTGTTGGCCGTGAGCGGGAATCGAACCTGGGTCGCCAGGTTCATAACGCAGCGCGCTAACCATTACACTACCGCTCCCCACGACACACACACTGACATACATTCAGAAACTCAGACACAACTATACACACACCCACACACAGAAATGCACTTCCCCCCGAAGCAGTAAAATTAACAGACACCAGTCCTATTCATGCTTTTACAAGCATTAAAGCTCTGGCCAAAAACCCAATGTGAATTCCTATAACGCTAATTGTTCTATTCACTCAGAGCCAAAAGAAATGAATAAAAAGGCCCAGGCAGCACACGGACGTAGAGAAGTATGCTTTTTATCAATGGAGTGCAGTCTCGCGTGCGTCAAATCACTCTTAGAAATATGTTTTGGATATAATCCCAACGACGTAACGATCCGCGAAATGAGGTTTTTTTTTTCAAGAAAAGTAGCACAAACTTACACGACCGGTGACGTTATCAAGACTCTGGCTTTTCAACGTAAAAATAACGTACGGGTTTGTAGACCAGGTTTGCATCGTGACTAAAATGTGGTTGCAAATGGTTCGCAACACTGGGCTTGCAATCTAGAGTTCGCCGGTTCCGATTCGGCCTCCCGACGTGGCCGTTGAAACAATCAGGGACGTTTCTTCAATCCCCTCTCCCCAATGTCCAACCAGCGGTGTAACTCCGGGTACCACCAGAGTCAATCGATCGGCAGGTTGCGTGCGGTGGGGTGAAGTGTGGGCAACTCCCCGTATTCTAGATTTGAAGCTTTCGTGACTGCAAGGATTCAAACTCTTTGGTTTTTTCGGTAAAGTCACCTAGGTAAAAAATAATAATTTAGTTGTTTAAAAAAAAAAGTTTTACCTACGTGACTTTACCGAAACTCCCCGTATCTTCCAAAAACATACGGCCGGCATGGATGAGTAGGCCAAACACCCTCTAGAGCTCCATCTCCTGGAGGTCCTTCCGCCAGCGGTCACACGAGCAAGCAACTGATATATCTGACCATCACATTTACAGCCCACAACCAGCGCAAAATCTGTGTGCGGTGTTACTAGTTTTTTTAAATAGATGGTGACAAATTCGATTATTGTTTTTCCATGCATGCATTCACTCATCTCTAGAGGACACACACGCATTCCCCCACGTTTAATGCAGCTTGCGTTTTATTTAAGTCCAGTAACCCACAGATGTCCACATATACGGCCTTGTCACATATCCACAGGTTGCCTCAACAGCCCAGCGATTTGGATATCCGGAAAATAAAACAGATATCAGCTTGATGGTCATGCTGGGCACATGACTCCGCAGCAAGGCGAGTTGGAAGGTTCTACCCCTGAGTGTGGATATGAAGTCACTTGAAGAGATTTCAGAAGCAGTTCTGTGATATCTCCTTCAGCAGACCCTTCTCTAAAATGTGCCGGTGGGGTGGGGGTAAAGCCCTGCTCCGAAAGAGTTCCGAATGGATCGTTCACCTCGTAGCAGGAGGCCAAGAGCACAACCAGAGGGAACGTTGTGGAAAAATAAAAAAATCATACACATTGACGTCTTTTTTCCCCTAATTAAACATTGGAGACATTCACTATTTTTGAAGCAGAGTCTAAAAAAAATGTCAGCGCAGGGCACACAGAACACGCCAACAGCACACAGTTGCAGGCCAATGGAAAGACTCTGCGGCGTTAACAAACGTGCGCGAGCAGGTGTCGTCCCATCCTGCCTTTCTCGCGCGAAGGGATCCTGCCACAGCCGTGACCGTGCCCCCCCCCTCCCCCCAACGTCCCACTGACAGCACTTGGCATTTGCAAACCAAGCGAAAGCTTAGGGACCCAAGTAGCTCAAGGGGGGGGGGGGGGGGCACAGATTCATGATAAAATACGCTTCTCCTCCCACCCAGCTTAAATACGCTGCCAAGCTTAGCAGTGTTCATTGGAGAGCTGTCTTTCCGACAGCTCTGTGTCTTCACCTGAGGACGGCTCCTTGTGTTGTGGCCGAAACGTCGTGAGAATTTTATTTTATTATGTTTTATTTTTATTATTTTATTATTTCCCATTAAATATCAGGCCAAAATAAAATCCTACTAAACATACCAAACAAATTAACACAAATGGACCAGTGATATATATATACATCTCAACTCTATCTCGTCTGCATCGCTCCACTAATATCACTAAATCTATATTCGTCTTATTTTATCTCGTCTCGTTACATCTGTATCTCTTGCCGACACTTCTTCTGTCATTTTACTGGAGTTTATGAATTAGCAGTGGGGGTAAAACATGATTTCTACTTAGGGCTCTCCATTGTGCCAGCACCACGACTGCTCATGCCATCTTTGCACTCCCAAAGTTGCCCCAAGGTTGTGGCGAATGTGTTGAAACGGTAGGGTAAGGCAGGTGCATTTCCCAGTTGAAGGTACTGTATTGGGCCTACTCTTTCACGCTGGGCTGGCCAGTCGCCCTGGAAGAAGCCAGGAGTACCCACACTTTACGCCATCACAAGCAATCCGCTGATCAACGAACCGTGGGTCCTACCATTTACACTGAACTTGTGGGTGGAGGACAGAGTCCGCGGGATTCAAGAAACTTTCCCCATCGTTTCAAACTGCCGTGCCGTGGAGATTGAATCGAAACCCCGTGACCTCGGCATTGCGAATCCGGTACGCCGATCACTACACGCCGGATGCAATGCCACACGTTTTAGCCGGAGTGTGGAGAATGTAGCAGAGGTTATAACCTGACGATTCCTCCAACATTCCAGTAGAGATGCTCATAGCGAGCTACGCCGTGCGAGAAAGAAAGTCACCGATGGGGCTTGCGGCAGATTTGGCCTTGACGCCGCACGCGCAATGCATTGTGGGGAGACCTCAGAGGTGCTGAGGCGAAGGGTGAAGAGTGATGAGTGGGGTAATGTAATCGGGGATGGGGTAGGTGGGAGCCAGACCCATAGCGTTGGGGGTGGTGAGGAAGACTGGCGCTGGAGGGGGTTAACCCCCCCCCCTTCCTCACCCCCCCATCAATATGTCTCAGCCCGTGTGTGAGATGCATGAGATATGCAGTACACGAGTCAGCGACAGTTGGAGGGGGGGCTTGGGCAATATTGTAAATGTTGTGGATCTACTCTGCAACAAACCGGTGGGTAACTAATTGGCGCTTTTTGTTTACGTGACGAACCTTACCGGTCGACTGTGTCGGGTGATGGCGGGTTAACGACACATTCATACTTACGCGATCGAACCCAAAAGATCTCGATTATGAATACTAAAGAGAAGCTCAATTAAGCGATGGGCATCGTGGCCTTTCCCTCTGATACACAGGGGTGCGAAAGCCAGAGCATAATCCGTGGTAGTCAAAAGTGGACCGTATCAATTACGGAGTCTTTTTAGTGTTTAACGTTCGGTTTTTCTTAAAGCAAACAATTGTGCTCGCCCCACTACAAAATAAATAGTACCTCCTTCCCGTATTTGTCTCTCCACGTTAAATGATAACGTTTTTATATTCTTGGTTCTTTCGGTAATGTCACGTAGAAGGGAAATAAAATAAAAATGTAAAAAATATATTTTATTATTTCCCTTCTACGTGACTTTACCGAAAGAACCAAGAATATGAATCCCTGCAGTTACGAAAGCTTTAAATAAAAAATATAAGGTTTTTGTTTACACACAACCTGCACGGCCTTTTGGAAGTGAATATTATCAGCAACATTACTACAATACGAGCAAACTATACTGGTGTTTACATTCAGCGTCTCGTCAGCAGTCAGACTTATTTGTTGAACCTCTGCTGGTCATCCTACGTGGCTGGTAGGTGCAGAGAGAGCTGTACCACAGGAAGTTGTCTCTTACCGTAGCTGTGCTCACCATCTGCGATGCTGCACCAGTGTGAGATTATTATTCTGCTAGTTTACCCAGCAAAACCTCACCGAGCCCGATGACTCCTCTTCAGAAGGATCATAAGAAGCGTTGGCGACGATCGCTCGCGTACGATCCCAAATGAGTAATTCGCGGGTTTTATCTTTCTAATTTGCCAAAGTTTGACGACGACGACGGCGCCGGCGCGCAACGGCCTAACTCTTGCGAATGACGTCACAGGATCTAGAACGTCCACCGTGAAGCAGAGGGCGCACGGACCTTTGCGATTAATTCCTGACCGCACCGATAACCAGGGCGGTCGCTGGAGTCGAAGCCAGCGTCCAACGCGCTCTCGCTGGGCCATGTCGCCCTCAGTGCTGTTTCTTCACTAATGTTCAGACGGAGGGCCCACTTTCGCCAATAAGACATCATCAACGTGAGGGCCGCCACACATTTGAAACCATTGGGGTTTGACAGGAGCACGACGACGATGATTGATGGGGGGTGTTTCAACAATTTGTGTCTTGTCGGGGGCTGCACATCAGGAGCCGGACTCAAGGCCACCAGGGGCCGCCAGTGGCCCGCGGGCCTTGCAATGAACGACACTGCCTTGAAACCCCTCGCAGTATACGATGACCATGAAACTGGAAGCCAGGTGCCACCCCTTTAGGCCCCCATTAAAGCCATCTCTGTCTTGCAAAGTACCCTGCAGGGCTCAGACACGCCTGGGAAAGCTGGGACGGCCAAACGGTTATTAAGTCTCATTTCCCAGAACAGAGATTTGAGGCATCACTCTGGTTTCCTGGGGTGCTGAGCCTCTCTCACCGCCTTGGAAACCGAGACGAATTACCACCTTAAACACCCAGCCTGCCCTCAAATTGTGTTAATTTAAATGTTCTATCACATTATTTATACATTATAATTTAAAAATGCAATTAATAGTATTATTACAGTGCTGCCGGCAAAAAAATATATATTTTTATAATTTTTGCATGGTGTACAGTCTGGAAAGTACCCACATGGCAAATTTCAAGTTTGTTGCATGTCGGGAAGTACGCTAAACATTTTGAACAGACACACACTCACAACTTTGACTTTTATATATATGGAGATAAACAATGAAAACCAAACAATTATTTTTTACCAGGAAAGGCCCACGATTTCATACTATTTTCATACACTGCAATGTCATGCATAATGTGGTACAGGCAATGGTGCACAACGGTATAGTATAGGAAACCAAGTTCTGTTTTAAAATCATCAAAGATCTGTAAGAGAGTGCCAAATCAAGGCACGCAATAACACAATGACAAAACCAATGCCGAATTCACTCGGCTAAGCCCCCAATATCGAAGCCGACTTGGGACCGTTTAAAAACGTTACCAAATAAATGAACCATGACCCGGCACTCTCAATTAATTTTATTTTTTGCCAATGTCAGGAACTTGGGCCAAAGAGGAAATAAAAGGAGATTAATGTTGGTGCCGAAGCCACTTTAAACGGCGTGACGAGCTTTGGTTGCCTCATAATCGGCTTCCGATGGATCACACACCCGCCTCTCCTCCTTGCAAAAAAAACCAGGTGATAGTAAAGTGTAGCCGGGAGCCATGTGCCATGAGCAGTGATAAAGCACAATGGATTTATTCGGTTGGCGGCAAGAGTTGCACATCCAGTGTTTCCAATGGCCAAGTTAGGGTTTGCAAATACATCATCGCACGATCGTGTAAAGGGGCGAGATTATTCCGCGACCCAATTTTTTTGCGTGCATGAGCAACTGGACACACGAACATTATTGCAAACATATTCTGTAGAGAAATAATTATTCAAATTCAATCTGTTCTGTAAACGGTGAGAAAGAAAGCCCACCACTGCAGGAAAATGCATGCATGCTGTGAACAAAAATACATTAACAACACGCAAAGGTGTGGTCACAGACAGCAGGAAGGCAACCACTCCAATCATGCCTTGCATGCATGGCACGTGACCACCACATGTGCATAGAGTCTGCTCGCACTTGGCTCCAAAGAGCTGAACGTGGCAGTATTCATGCTTGGGCCGCGCACTCAAAGAGTGGAAAACGGTGTTCGTTCCGTCAGGCGGCAATGAGACGCAGAGACAACGGGAGACCGGTTTCGTGTTCATTAGAACTCATCGCTGCAGTACAGCCATTAATATTTACTACTGCCTTGCCACTCTTGGAGCCCATGTGTGGCGAGGGCCTAACACCGACAATAATTCAAATCCAACACTTTATTTTAAACGATTAACCCCCCCATATAAAACAGGAAAATAAGTGCCAGCTGGAAAAATTTATATTTTTTGGAAATAAGTTTTAAAAACAGAAGAACATATATAGTCTTAACAGCAAAACAAACTACGGAATTTTGCACAAATATTGGTCAAAGCATTTAAGGGGATCATACGCAGTAAACTATAAATAAAGCACAGTGGATTTATCGCGCAACTTGTGATACCGTAATTGGATTTACTAAAGCCTTCATTGGGCCCGACAGCCATTCTCCTCTGTATTTTGTACACTTCAGAAGTGCTTTCACAAACATTTAGGAAGGTGTTTATTTTTCTAACGTCTTTGTTCATGGGGGTGTGTTTTTGCCTTTTGTTTGGCGCCATCCTTTGTCGCTAGAATAAAATCCCTCGGCTATAAAAGTGTCAAAGGCCCCCCCCACCGCATCCATCCCAACCCCGGGGGTCTTAACGTGAAGAATTTTATGTACCCCCCCCCCTCTCTCACTCTCACCGACCACCCCTCTCCTCTTTTTCTCATCTGTCTTTCTGCACGGTTACAAAAAAAAGAGGCAAGGGGATGTTGAAATGGGGGCCAAGGAATGGAATAAAAGGAGCCGCTAGGAAAACTAATCAGGCATGCTCGGGCAGCAGTGAAAACACCTCGGGTCAAAGGTGAACCCCAAAAGGACTCGGCTAGCACCAGGCCTCGGCTGTGTCGTGGGGGAGCAGTCGCGCGTTTGTGGGATGCAGCACATAAAGGGCATTTTTTTATTCTCCCCCCCTGCCCTCCCCACACTATGGCCATTTGTGTTTCTCTCTCCCAAGGAGAACGAAAATAAACCCGCACAAGTCTCCCATTGCCTCCCCTCGGTGTGTTCGTTCAAAACAAAATGACATCTCTATAAGTCCAAGTGATTGTCTGCCCAAATGAGCATTATTACCGAGGCGGTGCTCATCTCTCTGTCCGGTGGTGGACATTCCACAATCATATGGCGGGGGCCAGTAATGTTACCATGGGACTAAACTACTGTTGATTTCCCATGATGCGGCACTCATTTTTATCGACACCCCAGGCACGATGGGGCTTAGTTAATCCCCAACCAGGATCTGAACTTACAACGTTCCCATCGCGAGTGGCTGTTTCTACCACAGAGCTACCTGGCCGGCTTGACAACGAGCAGCGTTTAACATTCAACAGTTACCATACAACATCTTGTTTTGGTTATCTTGCCCGTACTTTGTTTCCTTGTGTTTTGTTACAAGTACAGTATGGTATTGCTGTCTTGTCTAACATGTTTTTTTCCTGGGAAACCTTGAAATAAGACGACTTCAAAAAATATATATTACTCCTGAATGCACGTATTATCATTTACAGCCCTTTGTCAATCCACTGCTGGATGAAAGCCGTCCCACATCGTATATATATCACCGGGGGTTGTTTGATCGTACTTCAGCAGACTGGTCAGTGCGCGTTGTAAACAGATGGAGAGATGACCAGGACTGGTTCAGATAATACTCGCCAAATGAGGTTTAGCTGTGGCCAGGAAGCAGACGCAGCTGGTTCACCAGATTCGCAGTTCAGTGTGCTCACCGTATACAGTACACTTACACACATACCAATATGACAATGAACGATTATGATCATTAACTATATACAAATGTGGATGTGTTGAGCATAAATGCAGGAAGTGTGTTCATGCTTTCGCATCATAAGTAATTTTCTTTAAAGAGTATGAAAACCATAACCGTATATGAAAACTGGAGGCTTTGATTTTGTGTGTAATTCAACTGAACACTACTGCCAGACAAAGGTAATTGTCCTGTTGTCTTTAAGTTGGGAGCAGAGGCAGAGTGGTTAGTAGGCTGCGCTATGCACCCAGCAAACTGAGTTTGATTCCCAGCCACTGGTAACATCTATGGCAAGTGATATATGAACTGGTCTTTATTTCCCCACCCCCCCGAGGTCTATTCAGCCTCAAATGATGTGTTTAATCAACAGCACTAAGGAGGCAAAGGTGACAAACAGGGCCGGATTATAAACTCATTCATAATGGGTGAAACACAATACTGTAGCACGATGATAAATCCTATCGGTAATTTGTCCATTAAAGCATCACTCTGTATTACGACTACACTCGTTATGGGCCAGAATTTAAATGTCGAGATCGTTTGACAGTCGAATAGCTTTGACTTTAAACTTTCGTGACTGCAGGAATTAAGATTACATGGTTCTTTCGGTAAAGTCACGTAGATAGAAGAAAAAATAACAATAAAATAATAAAAATAAAGTGAATAAAAATCATACAAAATTAAAAATATCACGACGTTTCGATCGCAACACATTTTTTTCTCCTGATGACGATTGCTTGTGTTGCGATAGAAACGTCAGTGATATTTTTATTTTGTATTATTTTTATTCACTTTATTTATTATTAGTTATTATGTTTTATATCTGCGTGACTTAACCGAAAAGAACCATACAATATGAAGTCGAATAGCTTAAAAAAACTGATACCTCACATTTCAAAACCTAGACTGAAATAACCAGGGAGAATAAAATTGCAGTGTTAGGCATCAGATATGGATGGTGGAAGCACAGAAAAGGCTAGGCCATTGAAAACTATACAGAGGGGTCCCCAACACGAAAACAACCTGGGGCTCCCATCAAACTTATCCCAGCCCTTGGAGGCAGAGCGCGTTGGTGGTGATGGCCATACCCACTCCCCTCGTGTGCTGTGCCAGCATGAGCAAGTGCTTGCCAACAGCACTTCCTCCAAAAGTCTGTTAAACTTCACACACGGTCTTGAAAAGAAAACACTCAAGTGCTTCCATGTGGCTAATGTTTAGGGCTAAATAAAGGTTTCTCATGTCCGCTCATTTGCAATTTAATTTATTTCTTAAAAAAAAAACACTTCGTGGTATGGCTGATGTTGATGTAGAGCAGCAACTGTAACTGCAACACAAATACAAAAATCACAGCGACACACTCGACAATTGAACTCGGGGCGCCGGGTTCATAAGGCAGTAACACGCGAACTGTGGCGCCGCTTCTCCCCATCCACACGCAGCAGCAGCAGCAGGCAAGTCCTTGCCGCTTGGTGCACTCACACGAACGGCCTCTTCTTGTCGAAGCTTTAAAGCAAGGCTCACTGTATTGGCAATACGGGACTACAGGGACCTCACGCAGTATTGTATAATAGAGGTTGCTGTTGAGGCTGCCACAGTGATGTAACGGTTAGCACACCGGGCTTACAATCCAGAAGCCGTCGTTCAATTCCCTCGCCCGGCGCAGAAGTTGAAATTACTGGCAAGTCTCTTAAATCGCCACCCACACACCTGCCCTCCCACCACCACCACGCTCTATCCACCCACCATTATAATGAGTAGCACGGTCAGTTGTTCAGTAAGTTGCGTGTAGTGGGGTGAAGCGTGGGTACTACAATTTCTTCCAAGACATCTGGCCAACATAGAATATAGTACGTGACAATGTAATCACGAGGAGCTCTCATCTAGTGGAGACCCTTCTGTTGCAAGTGGCATGGGCAGGCACTTGCAAGAGCTGTGCCTTTGCCTTTTTGTCTTTTCCCAATTCAGTAATAACACAACGAGCCAAGGGTAGGGTTTCTGGCAGCGTGTTATTTTAGGGACCCCGCATCCCGGCGTTTCAATTTGGGAAGGACACCTTCGGGATTTTCCAAGATCCTCGTAATGTTACAGCCCTCCCGCCTGCATTCCCAGCATCTCCCGAGAGAGAGAGAGAGATGCGGTCCCTTGGGGGTCGAACGCGGGGGGGGGGGGGGAAAGGCATTAAAGTGCACATCATCTCGTGGGGGTCGGCCGTGCTCCCGCAAACATCTTCCCACATTTCGCCTGTGGGGCCCCGTCCGTACTCCCTTTGTGCCCCTCCTGGATCCACGCCTGATGCTGCCGTCAAAGTGTCACTTCGCTAGGATCAAACGAGGGCCAAACAACAGCTGTAGCGACAGCCTCCCTTTCCCCGCCTTGAATGCCGCTGCTGCTGTGCAGGGCACAAGAGGCCAACTAATTCACGCCACGTACCGTGTTAAAGGACGCTCGAGCGACAGTTTAAGCTGCCAATTTCGTTCGCTCTTCCGATTTCCTTCTGCTTTTCGGTCTCAGTCTATTCTTCTATACTTTCACTCCAGTTTCTTTCCCCTCGTTCCCCTGTGTTCCAGATCACAACTAGGCAGCTCGATTGTCACGTGGTTAAGTTGGTGGTTTAGTCGTCGCGTACCTTGGTTCTGTGCATTTCTAGATTTGGGGAGTTGAACATTGCGATTTTTTTTGTATTCTCAAAAGCAGTATTTTTATTACTACACGGTACTTAGCTGCAACCATTGCTACTTTGCAATGGTTGCAGCGGAGTTATAAATAACGTAGGCTGGTAAATAATTCCCCCCTAAGCGCCTCCCTGCAGTGAACAAATAGTGTGTGTGTGGATTCCAGGGAACTTGTTGCCAGCCTTCCTTTAACGCTAATTAGCACAGAAGCCAATCAGCAAAGGCTTTCCTCCGAGTGATCAAACCGATGGCCTGGGGTGAGCGGCAGGGGTTGGCAGAGGTCAGTGGCTGATGGAAGTGCATTTGCGATCCTTACTCGGCCAGCGAGCAATGCTGCCGTGGTGCAGCAATTATAAGCACACTGGAATATCAATCCAGAGGGTCGCCGGTTCGATTTAATCTCCCGGGAATGACATTTGCACCAAAAGGCACGAGTTCCTTAAATCCTTCCACCTCCGTCCAGCCAGCAGCTTAAATGGGCACATTCACAGCGATTCGATTGACAGGTCGCGACGTGGCAGGGTAAGTTGTGAGTTTCTTCCCACCTTTTCCCACGCGTCTGGCGAGCATGGAGAAGGAAGCCAAATACCCTCCGGAGAAGCTGTCCCTAGAGTTCACTCGAGTGGAGGGCCTTTACTCCAGAGTGATTGGCGTGAGCGAGAAATCGCAGGGCAAAGTCAGCTTTACCCGGCCAGTTGGGGTACCAATAGGAGAGAAACGTATAGCAAAAATCTCTGCGAATCAGATAAATCATCTCGGAAAGAGCCCCTGCCTTTATACTCCCACAGCTCAAAGAGCTGCCCACAAGGCTGACTCAGTGCGTGGTAATGGAGTGGCCAGGTCACTTTAGAGAGTGCAAAGGTCAGAGCCATATCACGGGATCAGGATCTGCGGCATGTGCTGGAAAGTCTGCGATCCTAAGAAGCTCACACAGGGCTGGCGACCTTTGTTATTTGTGGTGGTGGTATTCATAAATTGAGATAGAATATGGAATAATTATGATAATCAAAACAGTTGAATTTTCAATGCATAACCCATTAATCTCTCACCAGTTGAATTAGGCTTTCTGGTAATGGCTTTGAGAGGTTCATGCATAATTACTGTATTTTTATAGGCCCATTTCATTGGCACAGTGCTTCAAAACACTGCTGTCGCAGGCTCAGCAACAAAAGCAATCAATTGGAGCCAAGTCCGTAATACTAACATCAAAATAGAGTCGCTTATTCTTTCACGTTATCTAAAACATCAAGCATAAACAGTAGAGGTTCACAGTGTGCATATAATATTTACAAAATACTAAAACTCAATTCAATAGCATTTACAATATGCAAAACCTTTATTATGTGCGTAGTAAATTTTCCAATGTAATTTTAACTCCTTTTATCCGCCATGAAAATCACTGTCATGCGGCACGAGCTGATAATTTTATTCGTTCATTCGTGGGGGAACATTTTTTCCGGATCATCTTATAATATGAAGCCACTCAAACAGTGCAGGATGAGAAGACCCATTGATAACCATGGATAATAGGAACGTTTACAGATCCTATAGCTCCAGCGAATAATAGGCACTGCGGGTAAATAAGGTTGTGGATAAGAGGAGTTCTACAGTGCTGTGTTTAAGGGACAGACACAGCAACATTGACTGGCCATTCTCCATCCTTTAAAAAGGCATCCAAATAAGTCCATAGGAAGACAAGCTCGGCAGTTTACGCACAGCATGAACTTGTCCCAAGGTTATGGAACGGGCCGGGCGATTTGGTGAGCCTAACGGTGGCCAAGGCACAACAAACATTTACAAAAAAATCATCCGAATCAGAATGTATTTATACTGGAAGAATCCAATGAGCTATACATTGCTGTTTCACAGATGTCCAGTAGTTTTCACATATGTTCAAAGATGCTCTGTACAATATAGGCAAATCGTGTTTATAAAATATAAACTCAAGCTGAGATTAGAAATGTACAGATATACATTCATTCATATTAAATGTGTTTATCTACAAATTCTCTGTTCCAAAACATAGCATGTTTCATATTTGCGTCTTGCTTGACATCCTACTCCCATAAATATTTACGACAAAATTGCTCTTTTCATAAAATGACCAAAAATTAGCTAAGGGTAACAAATTGAAATCCATTAAAAATGCATCTATAGGGCGAGACAAAAAATAAAAGGCCTCACCCTATACCTTACTCACGAGTGCCTTATTCAAACCAATGCTCACATTATATCCCAAGATGCTTTTGCGAGATGCATGGAAGGTGCCGGGCGATTTAGGTAAGCCTACTGGAGGCCAAGGCAAAACAAACATTTGCAAAAGCCTTTATAGGAAGGGGGTGGCAGCGACCAGCACTTGCAGTGTGGCACATTTTCAGATGCCGCTCACGTCACACGCCAACACTTAGGTGGAAGCCCGACGAGAGACCGTCTTGCGGCGGCGCATCTGTGTGTGCGCGCGCTTTGAATTACAGCACAATTAGACCCCCCCCCCCGAAGGTAATGCACTTCAAGGGCTCACATTTCCCCAAAGCCAAGTGAAACAACCGCCGTATCGCACGCCCGCCGAAATTCACGACGAACGCATTCACCGGGATTGAGAAATGAATCCTTTAAGAAGCGGTTAAATATTAATGCCTCACTTGCGAGCATTGCGCTCGTAATACACCGCAGCTCCAAAGCAATGTTGCATGTCACGGTATGTACTGTAATGACCAATTGTATGCTTTGCTTCAACTCTGACATTACAATGGGCACAACAGCAGATTCATTTGTGCCCGTTCTATGACGTTCTTAAAACGATTAAAAAAAGAGGACTCTCATATTTAAGTACAGCTTAAGAATATCTGCTCTCTGCACTCGATATTTGTAATATTAACTTCATACAATTTTACAATATTCTCTCTGCAAGTTCAACATACGTGCATAGCAAGACAAGCAAGATAAATGTGCCCAGCTAATAAGCTCTAACGACACTTAAATCATATTTCTGAGCAGTTCTACACATTCGGCAACTTCACTCAAGATTTCACAATGATCATCATAATAAATTTGGGGGAGTAATGTTGAAGGTAATTATATATGATTTAAGCAACTCTGACTAATTGATTAAATAAGGCAATGGGTTTGACACACGCACGACACTTCATGCACCAACCCCCAGCATATGGTTCCCCAATTTGCCAAATCATCCGAGCACATTCGACACAGTTAGCGGTACTTTGAGAATTTCTCCCACTGAGAAAGGTGGACTCATTATGAACACTATCTGAATTGCGGTCTTAATCGATCGATTATATTTTTATATATATACGATTCCAACGTTAAAAAGCCTCTTCACGATTTTACTCGTGGTTACCCACATCTTCGACGTGTCTAAAACACACGTACGAAATTGTGGAACTGCCCTTCTGAGGATTCCTCAGAAGGAAAAAAAAAGAACCTTGTGCCTGCTGCGTTCAATAACACGAGGGGACATCAACGTACAAACAACAACAACCACCAAACCACTCATCCTAAAATAATCCCAGCGTGCCGTGCTACAGAGATTAACAGAACCGTGCGAATCCTAACGATCCACAGCCGTGTTCACGGGACCTCACCATGTTACGATTGGGTGGAACCTCACGACGTGCCACGACATCGCATGACACGCTCACAGAGGCAGCGTGCAAAACCGACACGCTGGCTGTGCGGTGGCTTGCGCGCCGTGCCAACAGCGTATCATTTGCTCGTTCAGCTCCGTTTTGCACAGCCCAATGCCTCAACCGGCCCGTAATTGTTCAGCATCGCCACTTGCCCGCGCTCAAATGAGGTGAGTTTTGGGCAAAACAGCCCGGGGGTTCTCACGGCTATGCGCAGTTGCACAAAACCTGTCACCGTGGTCTAGGTGATCGCAATACAAACCTACAATAGCAACCTCTTACCCTTGGATTCTTTCAAACAGACGCACAGAGGTATGCAGATGACTAAATTAAACCAAGGGCCACTGCCCAAATCCCACAAGGGTGACATCAGCTTCATCACTTAATCATCAAAAAGAAGAATCACGTTACACCCACACGGCTCGTTTAATTTCACAGTTTAGTCTCGTGTTGCACGAGTGGAATGCAGTATTGTAGTAATAAAGGCGGCCTAAGGAATAGTTTTAAACAAGTATGAATAGGAATGGGGTGGAGTTGGCAGGGAAGTGGTTATTGGTGCGCTGCACTATAAACCCGGCTGGCTGAGTTTGATTCCTGGCCATGGCTAATACTGGCAGCGAGTGATATTAGACATAGTCCTGCCCCCCTACTCCCCCGATGAGCTGCACTGTCCAGCATGGTGAAGTATGGTCAAATAACCCCCATGACCTGACAAGCTATGGGCAGGCCTTAATCCAGAAGTGGATTAATAAAGAGCTGTAAATCATTATTATTCATAGATTAAGAATCATCCGAATCATAATGTATTTATACTGGAGGGATCCAATGAGCTATAAAACTGGTTTTCACAGATGTCCAGTAGTTTTCACATATGTCCAAAGATGCTTTGTACGGTATAGGCAAATCGTGTTTCTAAAATATAAACTCAAGCTGAGGTTAGAAATGTACATAATAACATTCATTCATTTTAAATGTGTTTATTTACGGAGTATCTGTTCCAAAACATAGCATGTATCATATTTGCGTCTTGCCTTACCATAAATATTTACACCAACAGAATTGCTCTTTTCATAAAATGATACAAAATTTGCCGAAGGCAACAAACTTAAATCCATGAAAGATGCATCTATGGGGCGAGACAAATAAGGCCTCGCACTCCCTAAACCTTATTCACGAGTGCCTTATTCATACCAATGCTCACATTACAACCTAAGATGCTTGTGCGAGATTTAATCAGCCAATTGTGCTGCACGTGAGTTTTTCTTTTGTCTGCCCAGCCAGCCGCATTCCTGCTATGACTGTCTCCGTTGCTCGCCGTCTGGCTCACAGCCCTTCCCACAGACACTCCCAAGGAAAGGTTTTGGGGTTGGGGGATGAGTGTTGTCTGCCGCGTGTCCTGTGGGGGTGTCTGGGACGTGTGTACGGGCCCCCGAGTCTGTGTTGCGTTTCTGTCCTGGCAACACAAACACATGGCGTGCGCCAAACGAAACAACCCAACCCCGACAGTTGTGTGAGAGACCCCCCTAAATCACGCTGGGTGTCACACAACGAACATGCGGGCACACACACGGCATCGGGAGAAGCAATAGAAATCAACGGAAACACTCGCAAGCAACGGGGAAAAGCAATGACGTTAAGAAAATAATAATACAAAAATAATGACATTTAAACCGTTGTGGATTTACAAATTATGGCATCGATAGAAAGCATTTTTCCAAGGTTTCAGGAAATAAGACTCCTCTTATCCGCAACCATATTATCCATGACTCATATTATCCGTGGGAACTTAACACTTATCATCCGTGCCCCAATTCATCCCATTATTCACAATTATCAGAGGTTTATCCCACCCCGTTTTGCGAAACAGATTCCCATTGTCCATAACTGTTTCATAGATAAGTGGAAGGTGCATGGCAAATTCCTAATATTATCCGTGCATCTCAACCAGCTCATTTTCCGTGGCATGAGCTTCAGGAAATTGTCATGAATTCCTATTATTTGTAAATATTTTCAGATAAGTGGAGTTCATTGGAAAAAACAAATTTCCCATAATCGCGTGCAATTTTGTTTTGCGGATAGCTGGAGTATATTTGAAGCCAATGTTGTGGATAATGGGACAGGCAATGCTCATCTCCACGCACCCCGTGGATATGAGAAGTTCTGCCGTTATTTGCAAACACCGAAGAACCCCTGTAATCCGCACTGTTCTTGTCCATTAATCCCAAAAATGTGTGGCACCAACGCAGTCCGCGAAAACGTATCCAAGACTCGTGCGGCTAAAAAAACACAAAAAGCGTCTCCTCCGCAATTTTCCACAGAGAAGTTAATCACAGCAGAGTAGAAGTTTTTTTATCGCAGCGCATCACGGATGAAAGAATCCCCAAATAACATCTCCCCACAATAACACGATTAGTGGAGATTTACCGTACAGTGTAACGGTTCTGCAGATTTCCATTGACCTGTAAAAATGCCTTTAAAGCATAGCGCTAAGATTACAGTGCAGAAAACACGTAGAATTAGACTTACATGCGCACTCTACTGTACAAGACTGCCACTTCTTAGTGCATTCATGCATGTAACGAAGTCTCATTAATGCATATTAATCAACGCATGATTAATTTGCGCTTTAATAATGAGCGCATTAGCACCACGGGAAATTTGTAAAACTAGTATCCGTCTGGAAAACGCATTGCACCGCAAAATGCATTTTATATTGTCCAAGTCAAATGCATTTTAATCATTTATTGTCCATCAGGAGAGAACAATCTTTACATTGTGACCTTTAGCCAAGTCACGGAAGCCATCCATGCAGCCAAGCTATGGGCAAACTTTGCAATGAGCGTTTGTACATAAAAGTGATGTTCAGTCATTCGACCAACTTTCCACATCACAACTGTCAAGTGGAGCCACCAGATTAATTGCCAATTCAACCAAGTGTTGCATAAGAAACTGAAAATATTCGATTAACTACACTTGCCAAAGGGGGACTAACCCTCAACCTCACCCAACCCCCTTTGCATCTCACAATTCACTCAATTTTCATGATTCCGAACCACGATTCTACATGTTTTTTACACTATAGTGGTGAGTGCAGCAGATTCTAGTGGTTGGAAGGGTCAAATAACCAATTATATATAGACACATATGCAGCATATTCGTCAATAACACTGCCCCTGAGATAAATATGTATACGGCATACAATATAATGAAATATAACGTACAACGATCCTTCTGCAAAGCAGAGATCATACTAAGAATAAGAACCGTTGACTTAATAAATTGCCCATTACAGCACTGTATATATAGTATTGAGCTTTTACTGGTAGGAACCTCCTGGTTACACCAGCCCACAGCGGATTATTGTGTCTGTCGTGCAGGGAGGGGAGGGTGGGGCGGGGCTGGGCGGGGCTGGGTGGGGAAGGGGCTGGGTGGGGAGAGTGGGGAGGCGGTTCCCTTATAAAACTCAACGTTTAACCTACTCACGCCGGCTTGTGCCCGCCCTCACAGTCGGCCATATTTGCGGAATACACCACGCCGCCGTTGACCCTGCAGGCCATTGACCGAGCAACCCAATGTTCCTAACAGCTCCCTCCGCAGGAATGTGTTATTTGTTCTCATGCACCTCTGGCAACACTATACTGTACTATCATAAAATGTAATGTGTTCCATTACAGTAGCTGCAACATAGACGGTGGGGGAGGAACAAACCCCATTGGTTGTTAAACACGATTCCATACATGTATAGTGAGCAAGAAGAATCGATGTATCAACGCATCGTTACACCCATACTAAATGCACAATGGTAAAAAAACAACCCCAAGCATTGAATAATCCTTCGCCGAGTGCGTACAGTGGGGGGCACACTTCCACCTCACCACCGTATTGATGATGCGATGTGAATGCATCGCCCAAACGGTTTCTGAGTAACAGTCATCACCGTGCCATCATCCAAAACCACGTGGGAAAAAGACTCGCGTATAATGAATTATTCCTTTTCTTTTCTTCTCACCGATGCATCCCAACCAGCCTGCCTATACCCACAACAGAGACACATTCCATGTGACTGCAGGAGACCTAGACACATTCCTGTCTGTGCGGCAGTAACTTGACCCACATATTCCATGAATTGCATCGCCTTTCTTACACAATAACGCTTGTTACGGAGCGTTTAGTCGAAATTTACTTTGAACAAAAACATATACACTATAATTTGTCCATAGTATGTAGAAAGTATAATACAGTACTACTCTTACGTGACTTTATCGAAAGAAACAAAGAGTAATTCCTGCAGCCACGAAAGCTCCAAATCAAGTTTATAGTAGTTCTGTACTGTCTATAATAACTGGCCTGGTGGCTCAGAGGTGGAGCGAGCGGCTCGAAATCAGAAGGTCACGGGTTCAAATCCTGGTTGGGGGTCGGTCCAGCCAACATCATCCTTCCACCATAGATAAAATTAGTAGAATCACTTCACGGGGAAATCAACAGCAGTTGTAGTATGGAGAGGCTCGCCCCCGCCATAGGAATGTGGAATTATCACCATCTGCACGTGACAAGCACGACCTCAATGCTCATTTGAGTAAGGGAATCACTTTGACAGGATATTATGAATAGTACGTGCTGCACTGTGTATGTGTGTTATGGTTTCTTGTGTGAAGAACCCATTTTGTTTCAAGATGGCCGAACCACATGGGAGGAACACATTTCTCTGACAAATGGATTCCACACTAGAGCTGTATAAGGCATAATTACAAGGCGATGCTGGGCACTTAATGGAAATACATAGGGTCGTGTAAAATAAAACCCACGCGCCACCACAAAACCTCAACAAGCAGCCAATACCGTGCGGCATCTTTCTAAATTACACGGTCAACAGTGTAGCATTACACAATGCAGCATCATATCAAATGTTAAAGGGACCTCGCAGGGCGGGGACTTTTTTTGTTTTTCTAAACACGCAGTGTGTAATAGGTCATAATATATGCTCCTGCTGTTTTTCAGGGGTGACAAGGTACTTCAGAAGGCGTTAATATTGTATGGGTTCAGGGCTCTCTTGGCAACTCCCTCAACTATGGTGGTGGTGGTGGGGGGGGAAGCCTGATACGCAGATACTGAAGGGGGTGAGAACATTGGACACGATGTGGGGTTATTCGTCCTGGCAGGGGGGGGGGGGGGGTCAAAACTGCACAAGCGTAGAAATTTGGGGTGACCACATGGATTCGTGGAAATCTTTTTTATTAAGTGCTCCAATAGCATGATGGCATACGGACACTACCTAGGAGACCCCATCAATCTTCAGGTAAAGGAAACGTTTCACTTTTTCCTTCGCCCATTCATCCTTCCATTCCACCCTTGACGCTTCCCCACGAGGTTTCTCCGGCCGTGGATGAAACGTGGCCGAACACCTGCCACGATATTTTTTTTTTCCGGTCTCTTTAATTCCCGCCCTCCCCCCACCACCACCATTGTCACGGAGCTAAAAAAAACCCACAAGCCCCAAAGAATCGTTTTGTAATTGGAAACGGATTGCTTGTCAGGTACAGGATGGATTAATTGATTTGGATGCGTTGCTATGCTGGCCTAAATCCTGTGAGCAAAGCAAAAAAAATAATCTGAAATTGGCTTGGCTCTCTCCACCCCAACCTCGTTTCCCATGTGCGATATTTTAAGAAGACCCCCCCCCCTCTCGTGGGTTTCCTCCGTAACAATCGGTGGGGGGGGGGTTCGGATTACCGAGGCGCTCTGGGAAGGATTACAGCGTCAGGATCACTTTAGGTTTGAGAGGGGGTCAGCAACGGAACGGGACTCGGAATAAAACCAGCAAGAAGAGAGTTGGGTCGGAATTCGATGGGTAATTATGGAAGGGCCATGCAGACATTTTGAACCGTGTGTTCGTGATTATGCACGCGGTTATAACTGCAATGGGCACACTCTGCACAAGCGCAGAGGGTGGCTTTTTTTTAGACCACTCATTTCATACTAACATCGAATTTCGGATTGACTGCATACAAAAAAAACACACAAGTTTGGTGATATGCAGACGTTAAATATACAAAGTACACTGCTAAATAATTTTCTTAAGACGTTAAACTATTTCCTCCTTTACACATAGATGCACAATGCACTACAGTCCAGTCTATGCTCTGGTGAAATAAAATAAAAAAACGAACAGATGGACAGTGTAACATTAAACACAGTAAAATAAACACAGCAGACACCAGGGACGTTAAAACACAACATCTAAATTTAGATCTAAAAACGCACAGCCTGTTTGATCTATATACTGTACTAGTAACCGGCTGCAAATTAACAAAAAGCACCCCAACGCACGAACTGAACGCACACACGTGAATTCTAAGCGTCGACAGACGTGCGGGCTTGGACTAACGACGACTTGGAAGGCGGCCCCGGCTGTGACGGCTCCTCGTTGCGAGAGCGCCACAACAACAACAAAAAACCCGGCGTCAGGCTTGCACAAAGACCGATGACACGACAGGAGGGGTGGGTGGTGGTGAGAGGCTCTCCCTCCGCACGCCTCCGCCGTGCCATCAGCGCTCACGACGTCTCGTTCGCGTCTCGTCTCGGCACCGGCGATCGCTCCCGTCATCACCAGCAGCAGCAGCAGCCGACGCCGCCAGGATGTAAAACGGCTGCATTGTCTTGTGGTGGTTGGTTGGGGGACAGAGGGAAGCCCCGAGACCCGCATTCCAATTAAGGATGATTCGGGCAGCGGGGATTGGACGAAGTGCGCACGCTTCTCCCCTACTGAGAGACACATTTCATTCATTTGTTTCTGCCCGGAGAGAGCAGGAGCGAGCCAACGACGCGGGATTTCGTTTTCAGAGACTGTGGTGCGCTTGCAAATTTAATAACAACAAAAACCGTGAGCGTTATTATTTTTTGGTCAACAAAGTCTTCCGCGATCCAATTAAATGCGAGCTGCCACCGAGGTGCACGGAGATACGTTTTAAGACCTCGATGCAACAGCAACAAAAACAATAAATGTACCGTGCCTGCGCTCTGAATTTACTCCAAAATGATTAAATCGCACAAGAGCTGACGTGGGGGCATTACCTGCCCAAACGACACTACGTGGCGCAGTGCAGCGGTGAAAACAGAGCAGCAGAGTGCCAAATAATCTCATCCAAAATAACCTGGAATTATTCATCGTCAGAGCAGTCTTGTGATCAATATTTCAATGGGGGGCTGGGGGGAGGAAGGGTATAAGTGCAACCCTGAAATTGCTGGCTTCACAGCACTGCTGGCGGAAGGGCTGACATTTTAAAGGATCTCTATAGGGGGTATTTTTTTGGTGGCTATTCTCCCATGCTGGCTAGACATCGTGAAAGAGGTGGGATTACCCACACTTTACCTCACCATATGCAACCTACCGATCGACTAACTGCAATTAACCCCATTTATACAGCTGGATGGACATGGTGGTGGGGGAGGATTAAATAACAACAACAAAAATCACCCTTTGTTTCAATTTCCATGACAGAAGATGGAACCGGTGACCTCTGGATGGCAAGTCCAGTCTGCTGACCATTTACACCATGGCGGGAAGAACACCTGTTGGGTGTAAAATGCGGCGATTAATACATCGCGCAGTGGAGCGGCTGAGAATCTGATCCCGGACACTTTCCGCCATGAATCGTGTTGCAAGGTTTGTGACAACAGAAGCGAGGGGAGGGCATCACCGCGTTTTGCGCTCTTAATGTTAATGTCGTGACGCTTCCAACACGTATTGTTGGTAACAGGAATAAAAAGAGGCTCCTTTCCCGTCAGCCTGCAGCACAGAAATAGAACACAGTCTGTGTCGCTGTCTGGCACTGTCGCCCGTGTTTATTGCTTCTTGTTTTAGAGCAGAGTGTTTCGGCACACAATTAAAAAAAATACTAGTTATAGTAATAGGTTTTTACCCTTTCAACTGGTACAAAAACTGACACCTTTATACAAGGCATCATGTTTGCAATAACCACAACACAAGCAGTCAAAATGCAAACAAAAAGAAACAACTCTGATGATGATAATGATATGCACTGTCCTTGAAGTTGATTGGTCTCCACCCGAGACAGCTTTTCTTAGATCCTAGTCTCCATTGGTGTTGGACCAGATGACGCCAAAAGGCGTACGAAAATACTAGTTATCACGTCAGTATCTCACCCACGAGGCTCTGTGGGAGCAAGCACAAATGGTCAAATCCCCCGTGTACTGTTAGCGAGCACCTATTAAGGCCGGCACGGCACACGAGGGGGTGGCTAGTCAGCACTATGCCCAACCTCCTGTCACACCAGTGCTGATGTTTAATACAATACATCAGGTACTCATTTAAGTCTGAGTCGAACCAAGGGGAGACACAGTCACTCATGTTCTTAGGTTTTTTCGGTAAAGTCACGTAGGTAAAAAATTAAAATTAATAAAAGTAAAATAAAAATAAAATAAAAATCACGACGTTTCGGAGGCAACACAAGCTTCCGTCTTCAGGTGATACAGCTATCGTGCTGTGACGGTTCTTGATACAGCTATCGTGCTGTGACGGTTCCACCTGAAGACGGAAGCTTGTGTTGCCTCCGAAACGTCGTGATTTTTATTTTATTTTTATTTTACTTTTATTTTTTACCTACGTGACTTTACCGAAAAAACCTAAGAATATGAATCCTTGCAGTCACGAAAGCTTCAAATCTAGAACAGTCACTCTTGTTGGCTATGAACGGGAATCGAACTCGGGTCGCAGGGTTTGTTGCGCAGAGTATCACCACTACGGTACTTCCTCCCTTGCAAGCAAAGAAACACACATATATACGTAAAGCACATACCAATGAATGGTGGTATGCTGTACTTGTGTGATACAGCAGTCTATTTTCACATAAAATACACGTTGTTACATCCAAGTTTGTTCATAACGTGCATTAATATTGTACAGTGTAGATTTTTTTTATGTAGAAGGTTGTTTGTGAGAAAAAACAATCTGCAATCCTTAATAGATGTGCACAAGCCAGCTTTGAAGACAAATAATAAGCTACAGTATTGCTAACAAGACAACAGACTGAAGTCTGCTATTGTGCGTATTCCAGGCATGTGTCTGTAAAAAAAGCATAGGTCACAAAAGTCATTTTATCACACATGTGCTGGAATTTCAGACAAAAGTTTCCCAGAAATGTGTATGTATTTTTTTTTTACATTTCAAAGGAATTGCTGATAATCACAGGTATAGAGAGTTTAGATATGTACACAGAAACCGTTTTATTACAAAGCAGTGTTTGGACAACTTGAGCATGTAGTTTTTCGATCGCATTAATTTACATGGCTTAGAAAGCGGCATGTTGCTTGTATTGCCACACCAGTCAGTGCCTATGTCAAAGCTTGCATGCTAATGTGACTATCTAAATTGAATATACAGATGTTGACGTGCCAGCCTGTTTAGCAGATTTTTTTACATTAAGGTAAAACCTCTAATTCTGTGCTCGTTATACAACCTACAGATGGATTTGCGTAAAACAAAACATTAAGGCATTTTTCCCATTCATTACTTGCATGCCCTTCTAGATGATGTGCTTATTCCAGCATGCCCTGTACATCCTAACCATGCCAAATAATATACAGTAACGTTGATGGTTTAAAGTAAATTGTCAATCAACTACGGCATGAATGCCACTCCATGCTGTCTCATTCATTGGGTTTTTGTATGAATTCTAGATTTGAAGCTTTCGTGACTGCAAGGATTCATACTCTTAGGTTTTTTCGGTAAAGTCACGTAGGTAAAAAAAATGAAATTAATTAAAATTTTGTATGGCCATACTTCACCAAGCTGGTCACTGCGCACTGCTGAAGTGTTCGCCATGAATGGGAATCGAGCGGAGGTCGCACGGTTCGTTGCACAAAATGCGCGAACCGCTGAGCCAACGGTCAAGGAAGAAAATGCACAGAAATCGACCAAACAGACGCAAATAAACGTGGACCTTTCACAGCGAGAGGTATGCAGGCTCCGCCGTAAAAGAGCTTACAAACACTCTGTGTGTGCTACAGTGCAGCATCTTAATGATGGGATTCTCAACATGGCTGTAAGCATGGCCGGGAGGACTGACTTACAGGCATCACTCTGGCAGCATCGGGTAATGATCCCAGCAGTCCTCACGCCCTGGCATCCCCATTTTATTATTTCCTTACATTTAAATTGATGCACCGAGGCAGGGGCTCATGAGCTGGTGCCACCCCACCACCTGTGTTCCATTCCCATCCATGGCCAACATCGATGGCGTAATGCAGGTTTTGGGGCCCCCACTTCCACCAACCCGCACTGACCAGCGTGGTGAAGTATGGTCAAACAAACCCCACGGCTAACACGGAATGGAGATTACTTAATCCGGCGGCTGATTGACAGGGCTATACTGTATACATCATCATCACCGTCGATTATTTGATCAATATCCTGTGACGTTTACAAGAGTTCTCCTTAAACGCTATTACCGTGTAGCAATGGTGATCTTTAACGATTAAGACGTACTGTTAACTTCCACGATGTAAATTAGTGTGCATGTTCTTGAGTAAATAGACAGGTAGAGAGGTGTTGTCTAGGAGCTCGGGACGGCTCATCAAGTCAAAGATTGAGACAGTTTTATTGGAGCCCATCAACAGGCCAGCCAAAGCACAGTCTGACAGCTCAGTGGGTCTTACACACGATTCATCCAGCAAAATTACGTTCAACACGAGCACTGTATAACATCCCTCTGAGATCCCCAGGAATGCTTTGCAATGTCTACAAAAAAACCAAAGCACGCTTGAGAAGATTAAAGAAACGCAAAAAAATGAAAATAGAAAAATATTACGTTGTAGATAACAGACGGCTGGCACACATGGGCAAAGTGTTTGTTTCTTTAATGCTCTCTAATCAAGGTTAGAGGTGCTAATGCACCAGCTTTGTCCATCCATCTGTCTGCACATTGCATAGGGTCAAAATAAAACTAGTTATGATCCAATGCGAAACGCAACTTTAGAATAAATCTGCATTGCCGATTGAAAACCAGTCAAAACTGCTGATCCGCCCCTACTTGGCATGTGAAAAAGAGCTTCATTGCTCATCGTATTCCTCCAGTCTAAATATTTTCATTCCGACCAAAGGGCTGCCCAAAACTTGGAGACACAAACCAGTGCCCAAATGATTACACGCATTTTCAAATATGCATACACGGTTGACCCATCGGTTTCAATATTGCTCATTGCAGTACAGTCAACATTTCCGAGGACAGACATGTCAGAAAGTGTTATATGTCATGCACGCGTATGCACGATTGTTCTTGTAAATCCTCACACAACGGCAACTCAACGATGCCACTCCACGCCCCTTGATGGTGGTGCCATGTGCCCACGTCGCCACGGTGGTACTGGGGACACCCTCCGCTCAGCTATTTTTGAAACACTGCTAATGACAGCCGACGGTCTCGAGCTTGGCAATGAAATATACAGCGGCAAAGCGTGGCTGCCCTCCGACTGACCTCCGTTTCAACAGATGTGCAAAGCATTCGGGGCCGCCACCTGTCCTGCTTTTTCCAGGACGTCCCCTTTTTGAGGTAGCCATCCTGCGAATCATGCAAGTCTTCCATGGGAATTAAAAGTCCTGGTTCTTTGTCAGTTGTGTATTAATATTGTTCGTAATCAAGACAACGCGTTTACATGTGGTTCGTTCTCTCCTGCATTATTTTGACACTCTTTGTCCCGTGGTAGATCCTGTTTTTTTATCTCAGAGGTAATAAACCCTAACAAGTACGCCGAGTAGCCAAATGTTATTTGGCAGAGAGAAACTACAGTTCAAACACTGCAATTTGAGAAGAAATAGAGGTACAGTTTGGTCTTCTCAACAGTTCTTTTCCCCGAAGGCACCATTATAATTTTCAAGGTGAAGCCTCTTCGCTTGAACATCACACATGCGCGCACATAACGATATGCCTTGCTTTGTAGAAGGTCAAAGTGTCTCTCTTGTCCTTTCAAGCGTTGGGCAGCACTGCCTGTGGAGAGAGGCCACTAAGCCAACGGTGGGAAATGTAACATTCCCACTGCGGACACAGGTGTAGAGGTGTAATTGTGCATGGCCACGGATGGCTAACAAACACAAGGGGCGGGGTTACGGCCGTACACAGGGGAGGTGCTCGCACCGACGTCCGCACCTGCATCCCCCACGGGCCCCTCCCGGGGGGGGGCGAGCCCTATAAAAGGTGGTGAGCCGGAGGGCTCGAGGTCGGAACTCAGCTTTAACCAGAGAAGAAGGAAGACCTGCTAGAATAGGCCCCAGAGCTCCCCTGGCTCGCTGTCCTTATAAGGGCCGACCAGGGCAAGCCGGTGGCGTGGCCCCGAGAGCCCAGACCGACGAGCAGGTCTGGAGACTCAGGGTGCCGGGATCCCAGCTTGACCAGGGCTGGGATAGATAGCCTCCCCTAGCTCCGCAGTGGAGGACTTGGGCATAGGTTAGCGGGGTTAGCTGTTGTGTATCCCTGTAGCCCAGTGACCCGTAATTACTGTGTATGCACAAGTTGGTGTAATAAACAAGTGTGCCTCCGATCCTGTCGTCAAGCCTCCTACATACTTACTACACAGGCATGACCATAATAGAGTACAGCACAGCCTCTGTTGACTTCGCAACCCCAGTGCCACTGTATACACGAGGTGGTGGTGCTCAATGTATCTGCCACTGACAGATGATGGGAGCCCAGTTTACCACGGCTGGATTAAGACTCATCGGTTCATAATCACGAGCTTTCCGCTCCACTGAGCTCTGTGCAGCTTTGTCCAGCGAGGCAAAGCTCATTGATAAAGCTCATTTGAAATTCTTCAAGCGATAATGCTGTGTAAATATTTTTACAAGTACAGCACTGTGCAGGCTTTATACAATAAGTGTTTTCACAGCAGCGGAATGTGCATTACACATCCCTGGTCACCAGTAACAGCTATAACCAAACGTCTTCAACCGCATTTCAGTTGGGATTCTTTGTTGTTGAAACTCAACAACGTAACAGTTATTGGATTTTAAGATTGCATGTACCTGTTCTAACCTGTGCGTATCGTTACATCCGCTCCCAACATGTTCTTACGTATCTGTGGAGGATCATCAAAATGCTCTTGTGGTCACGTACGCCATTACGTTCTGTACTGTAATGTACGGCCTTTGTCCAGTCTCATAATTCATTCCACAAGTTGGGCCTAAAGTTAAACAGGCCGAGTACGTGCCCTCTATGACCGCTGCAATGATGCTCCCCGACCTCTTTTACACATCCATACACGATGTAACAAGTAAAACTGTTCAACAAAGTTGCTCGGGCTTTCACGGTGCAGGTAAGACACTTCGTGACATTCTCGCCCCCAGCTGTCACTAGAAATTATACGCAAGACGACGGCAAAAAAAAAGTGGCCTCGTAAAAAATAAAACTCTTCCTTACGCCTTACCGTGGGGATTGGTCTATGGTGAACTATTGGTGCCTATCCAAAATCAGCAACTGTCTCAAACGAAATTTGAACGGATTACAATTGGCAGTGGCCTTACAAACACGACATTTGAAAACATCACAAGATTTGTAATTAAATCAGTCGAACAACAGATACATGTATACAGTACTGTGCTGCGTAAATGTTAAAATGATTGGACATTGGCCTCGTGTCTGCTGTGATGAATCATTGCTCTGTTTACGATTGCCTTGTTTACACAGAAAACATGTACAGGTTTCCCCTCGCTTTATGCGGCTTTGGTTTGTGCAATTTCACGGATATGCGGCTTACCTATTTCTACACTAAATTTGCTATTATACGCAGTTGACTAATATGCGGCTATGTGGTCAGACATCGGACATTGGTTCTGTACCCTATGCGCTACTTGACAGGTAGCTGTCTGGTGCGGTGCATTGTGGGGGTTGGGCGACTGGATTCGTTTTATGCGATTTTGCGGAGTGTGCCCTTTTTTTGGAACGCATCTACCATAAAAAATGAGAGGAAACTGTACCATATACAGCCCCGCATGTCAATGCACTTCTGGAAGAGATCCTTGCCATGCTGTGCAGGCTGAGGGTTGTTTTACCATACTTCACCATGCTGGTCAGTGTGGGTTGAAGGTAGAGCGGGGAGTAGTACAGAACAATGGCGTTTTCTATAATGCCCCTTACTGCTCACAATTCCAACTACACTCGTTTATTGTGCATGGAGGTCACCCATGCTTAACAGGTATATACCGGTATGCCTCCTTTCTCTCCCCTGTGACGCATAACCCACTGTTTTGTAAAGTATCTTGAGATGTGATTGCATTTGAAAACGATAGAAATCCGAATCGCATTACATTCCTGTTTATTAAAAACGTCAGCAGTATTTTTCTCCGTCAAGAGACAGCGCAAATAACAAACCTGGCGATTGTTTGAATGAAACAACATGTACGAAAAATCCGAGACACGGGTGCTGGTTACGGGTTAAAACACCACCGCAGACGCTCACAAAATAACAAAAGCATAGTAATTGACCGAGCTGTGCACGACTCAGAATACCTTGAAAGCGCCGGCAGGAGGAGAGGTGAATAGGTTAAGTGACCTGTGACCACAGGCAACACCACATCCTTTTGCAGCCTCTGCCACTCCACTATCAAGAAAAAGGAAGGCGTTTCTTAAGCCCATGTTATCCAGCCAACGTTGGATGAAGGCCACTCAATGCAGTGGCAGTCATGTAGATTGTTTGACCATACTTCACCATGCTGGTCAATGGAGGTCAGTGATTGGAAGCCACAGGCAGGACCGGTTCAGATATCACTCGCCATCGATGTTATCTGTTGCTGGGAATCGAACTCAGGGCGACCTCTGTAACAAATGCTTTTATTCAGCAATGGCTCTGCATTTCCTCTTCCAAAATGGTTACTTGTTTCTTTTCTGCACAGCATGCATCGCCTCACCAGACGATGGGCTTCAAACACATACGCAGCAGACTTGGCAGCAGGCTGGAATTGCAAATACTGCAGTGCACCGTGCTATCAAATGGAATCCTTTGTGTGAAAATTAAAGGCTTACTTCCATGCAAATAATCAGCACGTAGACATACGTGAAATAAGCATCTCGCTCACAGCACTGGATTTGTTGCACACTATACGAAGCAATAGTTCGCAATGCGAGCACCGCGTTTCACATTTGCGAATGAAACGGTTGGGTGACATGCAACGGTGTCATGAGGTTATCCCTCAAGGCCTGGGGTCAGCTATCGCCGACTCAAGAGCGATGGTAAATACGACATGATAGGGAAATGGAGGGATTTTTTTTTTACCGATGAGAACTCCTTACAGAATTAAATGTAATTGGAAAGTAGGATGCATTCAATGCAGGCATGTGGCATGACGAACGAGGATTAACAGCTCAATTGCAATTATCCCAGCCACAACGATACCCCTGGAGGACTGAAGAGGGAAGTCGCTCTCCAAAACCAGTTTGCAGCGGCATTCCAGGCCGACCGTGCACCCCTGGCAGCCGACTTCGCTGCCAGACGTGAACGCTTTCTTTCTCACGCACCCATGTGCCTGCTGGCAGCTAGACTCACGCACGCACGCACGCACTGCGAATCACACTCATTAAGGAGTTGCGTATTTCATTTGTTCGCTCACCACTTTTCTTCAGGTGGCAAAAACCACACACTTCGAGCCGCGCTGCGATGTGGGTATAAATATCCAGCGCCCCGGCACGGGCACACCAAGTGCAAATTCTTGGCATCGCACCCAAATGCCAATGGACTAAGGTGTGTGGTGCGTGCAGCGTTTAGGAATGCAGCTGCACAATAAAAGGGAATTAAAAGCTCGTGGTATTTGAAAAACATAATCCCGCAGCACGATATACCTCCCTGCGAGTGCCAATTATCTGGTGCCAGCTTAGACATTTCAGAGGGCTCGTTTTTTTCCAGCCTTAATGATGTCAAACCCTTCTTGCACTCTGCTGGCCTCTGAATGAAGGGCCTGTTAGCAGTCACTCCATGCTGCGGAACCAGCAGTCGTTATCAATCTTTGTCGCGTTGCAAGATTCCGCTCTAATCTCCCTACCAATGCACGCATGAGACCGGGCAATTGAAAATTAAAGCTTCGTGGTTCTCTGGTTGGGTTTATCTCCCCCGCATGAACTATGCTCGCAATACATGCTTCAAATCATGTGAATAAGAACTTGTTTTTGTAGATTCCTACGTGTGTTGTATCCGAATTCTCATATCCCCCTATCACCAACACATGCTGACAAGTGACAAGCGTGGTTAAATATGGTCAAACAAACCCTACGTTCGACATGGTATGGGGGAGGGCCTTCCGGCAAGCAGTGGATTGACAGAGATGAACATTTTAATTTCGTTTTACGTTGTGATGGGTTCATCATGAGGGTCCCTGCAGCTTTTAGGGGCTAATACAATCACCAAAAAAATAACCAATTATTTAATCGAATCACAATCTGAACAAAGGTACATCACTGAATCGCCCCAAGAGGGGGGGGGGGGTGGTGTGGTATTAATCACTCCTCCCCCCTACTTGATAGGCTGCCAGGTGATTCTACAAGTGTGACAGTTTTACACCAGCAGGCTGACGTTAGCCTGCGAGCTAAAAACATCGTTGTCAGGGTGTTAGTCTGAAAACACGAGGGGTGCATTGGCCTTGTGTTTTTCAGACAACGATGTAGCCAGCTACCTTTTCAACTTAAGTCTCTTTCAAAATAAAATTCTGGGAATCTGCAAAAACCGTTAATGTTTTCATCCATAAAGCTTGCTCAGTGCTCTTCTCTGTCATATGTTCTGCATTGTTAAAGACACCCACTTCTACATTAACTGACAAAGGGGGAAAATGTGCATCATTATGTCACTCGGGACCCACAGTCACACCGACTTACCAAGGGATCATGGCCCACAAAATAAGGGCCACTGCCATTCACTACTCAGTAATCTTTACCTGCATTCTCATTTTGGCTCGCATTGCTTCAACAGCAGAAGAAATGATCCAGCTACCACTGTGTGAAGGCCTCAAACTCGCACGACTCTATATTAAATGAACACTCGTCATCCCAGCATGCTTATATGAATACCAGGTGTGTAACGACACATTGATTCATCAAATAAAATTGATTCAGACACTCACAACACACGTGTTGAATTGTGCGTGTGATCATTTGCAACGAATGCAAAAATAACTCTTGTTACTCAAATTCTTAAGTATCAAATTAAACCGTACAAATATGACAGAATGAAATTTTAATAATGTAAGAGGCGGTAAATAACAAGACAAAAACTGCAAATCATGAAGCTGCTGGTGGGGGGGGGGGGAGTAAATAGTTTACATGTCTGTTGAATATTAAAGATGCAGAATCTATGAAGCCATTCAAAATGATTAATGCAACTGCTGTAGCCATTACTGCCTGCTTCAGTAGTTGATTGAAATAGATATAGCAATTTAAGAGCATTAACTCAAATGAACATAGGTAGATGAAAAATATCTGTTATCTTTTGGCCAAGAAAATATCCTTGGCATCAATGCTTGACGACTATCTGCTACTCTTAGGTTTTTTCGGTAAAGTCACGTAGGTGAAAATTTTAAATAAATAACAGTTTAAATATTAATAGAAATAAAATAATAAATCACGACGTTTCAGAGGCAACACAAGTCTCCGTCATCATGTGGGACCGTCACAGCTAAATTTACTGTACCAATAGACTATATCTGCTCCTGAACATGTAGGCGACGTGGCATATAATTATGACACCCAATATGCATGTATTCACACAAGGACTTACCTTTATCATATCAAACATCGTTGTGTATCAATGTCAGTTGGACTTTTTCCAAGATAAAGCAATGCATGTTCTGTACGAACAAGTTTTGTTCTGTCCTTACACGCGAGGGGAATAACATGTAGCATGCAACTTTCATGTTTTTCTTTTAAAATATTTGGGTGATATCTTTTTTTATTTAAGTAACTGGTTTGAGCTTAAAGCAGAATTACCAATCTACATTGTAATATTTGTGTGAAAAAAACTATAATTCATGATATATAATTGACATGAATTATTACAAGTGCTGTACATTTTTGTTTTAAATACTGTATTTTCAAACCAATGTGTTCAATATGGTTCATTCAAATGGTGTTGCGTCCCCCTTAGAATTTCTGATTTCACCACAGATGACAGCATACTATGCACGAGTTGCACCGTGGCGCACAGGTAACAGGATCTCCCCACAATTCTCATTGTATTCAGGTCAATGTAAACCAAAGGCAACAATTAACCACGTGAAATGCATTCTTATTTCACTCGTAACTTCTCCCCTTCGTTCACATATTTATTGACATCGCGAGGATACCAATGCACAATTAATGTTCCACAGCAAAATTGTATTGTTTTACAATGATGTATTCGTTAACAACTTGTAAAAAAATAACTCTACTGGACATCTGTGAAAAAGATACCTCAAGCGCATTGGATTCCTCCAGTATTCATACAGATTCTGAAGTTGGCAGACCCCAATTTTAATCAAACAGAACACAAACGGCTTATGTTAGCTTGTGTAGAGCAAATAAACTAATCCAGACTATTGGGAAGGCTCATATTATACACTCAGCAACATTTAAACCTGACACTTAAAACTCAAAAACATTGAATGGGCTTATGTCTCTGGTGTCATACATTCAATCTCAGCGTGGCAGTCTGCGCGTGACGTCACACACGATCTTGCCACGTCACACAGCAGGTTTCATAATGAGTCCATTACAAAGCCTAGCTGTTCACAGCACCCTTTAATTTTCATGAATGCTTCTTTTCAAGCCGAGTGTTGCTGCTGGCAGAATTAGACATGCCACATGCCAGTCTAATGACCTGCAGAGAGAGCTTGTTCGTATGGAGCCATTATGCGGGCAGCAATCGGCACTTCTGATTACATCACCAGCCACTCAAGCAAACGGCTTTGCCATTGATGCCGCATGTTGAACCAAACAACTTAACTGGAATAAAATCTTCTTTCAAATGACATAACCGAGATAATAACTTCCCAGAGCACACGCAATGGGCTCATAATGAGAAGTGCATATCGTCAAATATATCACGCTGTGAAATGTATCATTTGCAGCAGATTATTGCGAGATTAACAAAACGCCCTTAACGTGTTAAATTGTTAATTAAACTAAAAGAGGCACAGTAATTGTAATTGTTCCTACATCCTGATATTGAAAGGACATCAGGATTGTGAAACACAAGTGGCAGTAAAGTGCCACTTGTATATGTTGGAGGTTCCAGCTGTGATGGTGCAGTGTTAGTTGTGGCCATTTGAGTTAATTTCAAGAAAAGACAGCAAATCCTGGAAGGTGCATTAATTTGATTAGCCACATTTGACTTGGGCAGTCAGGAAAATCTGAGCTGACACGTTGGAATAATCGGACTTTGGTTTGGGTTAATCTCTGAAAACACAATCATGCTTGCACATAATTATTTCCACCAGTCTTAATGGAAAAGCTCCCAATACACCAATATAGTGCATGCCGCTGATGATGCAGCAGACTGTATATTGTATATTGAAATCGCAAACACAATTACTGTGCGCTGAATACCTTATGTTTAAATGTAATCCTGGATGCATCACCTTAATACACTAGTCTGTCCCATGCCGGTATATGCGATAATTAAATCGCACAAATTTTCATGCCACGCTTCACCGCCAATAAAATATGGCCATTGGGTCAGACGTGCCCAAATATAGGCAGTCACAAAGCAAATTTCGCACCTCGTAGCACTAATCAACATTTATTTGTATCACAGAATATGTAATAAGTGTTCAATCCTTTGTCCATCCAATGTGAGATGGAGATCTCCACCATGCCGTGCCAGTCATTGGGGGTTATTTGCCCATGGTTGACCATATTTGTCATTGTTGGTTAAAGGAGTGGAAACTGGATTACATCAGATACCACTGCCCACTGACCAAGAATCAAACTCGCGTCCCCCACAAGTCCTTCCCCACAGTATACATTTCACAGCATGTACTCACACAGGCTCTAGGGATATCTGCCGTACACTCATTGAACGTCGTACATGATTGTTCAAACATGAAAGATTGACACCATTTAAGCACTGGACAATATTAAGGGGGGCTGGCTCGTGGAGCATTTTGAGCTTGGTTTGTGTATTTTTTGGGAGGAAAAAGTGTTTGGATTTTGGGCAGAGGAACTCCTCTGGCAGTGCAGTATCATTAAGTTTAGTGGAGGGATGTTGAGAGGTTGATGACATTACTGGGTGAATAATTATACTTGCTTGGGCCAGTGTGCTAAGAGGATAGTAATATATAACAGTATTCATTACTTGTAACCAATAGCAGGTTTCGTATGCAGTCAATCAGCTTTTTAGTGTCACACTGCACCGGAGACAAATTACTTGGTTCACGGATTATGGATATTTACAAATGTTCATCACAATAGTTAAAGCAATTCAATCAACCTCTGCACCACAATTTTTCGGAGCCCAAATTAAAATTTTGCTTCAAATTTGTATTTGTTTCACGAAATATGTGCCAAATTTGAGCTTGCCAGACCTTGTAGAGCATCATCATCATGGTCTGCTTAACACAGTCGTGGTTGTCTGTGTTAAACGAGCCGTTATCAGATGTTTTCTACGTGAAATATATAGTAGGAATAGTTGGTAAATTCAGTGGAAACTTCAGGGTCAACAGCCGTTACAGTATTAACATGGATTTTAAAAGGCGGAAGGCACTAGGGACACACACGTGTTGGCGATCATTCACAGATGATAACCACACCATGGGTACAGTCTGCAATCAACAATACAAAGTATGCATACACACATAACAAATCGCCCTTTCCACCAATTGGCAGGTGCCTGGCTAGGTGCACCTCGAGGCCACGTGAAGTGTCGAAGGCTCGCTGACAGGCGGGTGGTTTTGAAGTGACCGATCCTTGGCTGTTAATGGGTTGACCGACTTAAGATCGAGTCAACACAACACAGGAAGACGACGACGCATACGGTAGTTTAACACGTAGGCTTTCGCGACCAATATTATTCATAATCAACGTTTTTGGGTTTAGATCGCGTTATTTATAAATGTGTCGTAACCCTCCACCACCCGACACGGCCAATCAGTAAAAAAGTGTCACGTTGACAAAAGACAAATAGTTCACTGCTTTAGCCCACCGGTGTGTTGAAGCGTGAAACCACAACATTTACAATTTGAGTACGACGTTTCGCTGGTAATTGCATCCAGCATCATCGAGCAATTCGCCAGAATGGTGAGGCTCTGCTGTGTCTCCCGTTCTTATATAGAGCAGCAGCAGGGTGCCGTCATCATTAACTCATCATTTATAAATAACGCGATCTAAACCCAAAAAACGTTGATCATGAAGCACACGGTAGTGACACGCACGGCTCAACTCCGGCTCACCTTGTTGGCAGCAGAGGCGGCACTTCTGCTGAGGGTCTGGGCCGGCAAAGCCCCATTGCTGGACAACGGTGTCCCTGCCACCATGGCTGCTGCTGCCAAACGGGCTGCCCTGTTCACCCTGGCTGGCACCACGGCAGCAACTCCGGGCTGACCCGGCGAGATGTGAGGGCCGTGACCTCCACGCGTGATCCCATCGAGGAGACGAAGCAGGAGGATGTTTGAGGGAAGATCGTCGACGGCGGAGCGCACCAGGGTCCGACACTCTGGACACCGAAGCTCACCCTGCCGGGACGAGACGATGCTCTGCAGGCACCGCTTGCAGAAGGTGTGCTGACATGGCAGCACCTTGGCCGTAGAGTCGAGTCGCTCCAGACACACTGGGCACTCCAGAAGGTCCAGCAGAGATGACTCGTCCATGGCTGCGCTTTCGTGGGCGACCTGTGAATATTTGGCTGAGAATTCGCTTATTGTCCTTCTCGTGCCACGACGGCAAATGTCACGGAGAGGTCAACTCCGTCCATGACGATCTTCGCCTTTCTTTTGTCCACCTCCTGACTCATGGAATCGCTCGTTCGCCCATCGCTTCGACGACGACGACGACAAAAGGGGCCTCCTTCTCCTCTTCCTCTGCCGTGTATGGAGAAGAAGATCTGTCTACACAATTAAACCCGAGCAGCTCGAATCGCAGCCGTGGAGGAGGAGGGTGGTTGAGGAACTCCACCTCAATGTCAGAGCCATTCTCTCCGGCCAACTCAAATGCACAAAGGCCCCCTCCTCCTCCACCTACCCAGAATCTCCAGGAGACGAATTGAGAAGACGGCACGAGAGACAACAAGGCGCAGTTCGTGGTGGGGGGGAGGAGGGCACAAACAACGATCAGCTCTGTTGTTGGCAACACTGTTGTTAATGTAGAATGTGTTACAATGAAGTGACGTTCTTCTTATTCTTCACGGTGACGGCATACGAATCGCAATTGAACTTATCCTCGCGACAATTCCTACATACATTGGGTGGAAGGGTTCAATTGTCGTCAATTGTTGCATCAATTTCCTCTTTTGTATCAACATGCAATCTGTTACTCGGCCTGCTACTTCGGTCGTCGATTCAAAGAGTTCTGCGACACCGAACACATCGAGAGAATTCCTCTGGTTAAGCCTCTCCTAGTTTAAAACAAAAATCGTCGACAACAACAAAATCAAGTGAATAAACGAGACAAAGTTGTGCCGGGTAGCCGCTTAAGCGTCGCCGGTTACCAAACCTCGTTATAATCTTCCGGCAGCAGCAGCAGTAGAAGAAGAGACGGCGACCATCAATAGATAAGAGCTTCAAGACGTGCGTAACCTCGGCTGCATGGCGACTGCACAGCACAGCTGACGAGCCGGAGGAGGAAGACGACGGTGATGATGATGATGGTGGTGATGATGGTGATGATGATGGTTGATAATTCTTCTCTCCCTGCTCGCCGCGGCTGATCGGAGTGCGTAGAACGTAGACAATGGGGGTGGTAGTAGTGGTGGTGGTGGAGGAGGGAGCGGGGTTTGGTTGGCTTGGTGGAGGTGGTGGCGGCGTTGAGAAGTGGAGCGGGGGGGAGACGTGACGGCTTTTTATTTATTCTTCTCTACACGGCGTGTCCGGAAGCCACGGGGTTTGCTTCTCTACTCCACGACGGACGAGCACAGAAAGCCGCTCTCCACAACCTCCTCCTCCTCCATGAGCCGTAAGGCCGATCCCCCTTCCTCCGGCTGGCTGGCTGGCTGCCCGGGGCTTTCTCCGCCCGCACGGGGGCGTGTTGGTGATGGGTGGGTGGGTGGCCTCCGTGGGAGGCTGGGCTTTGAACACGGACTTACTGTATTGGTGGTGGTGGTGGGGTAGGGGGGAGGGCTCTCTGGTGGTGGGATTGAGGTGGGTGGATTGAGGGTGGGTGGATGTGGGTGGGTGGATTGAGGTGAGTGGGTGGATTGAGGTGGGTGGATTGAGGTGGGTGGATTGAGGTGGGTGGGTGGATTGAGTTTGGTGGGTGGATTGAGGTTGGTGGGTGGATTGAGTTTAGTGGTGGGATTGAGGTGGGTGGATTGAGGTGGGTGGATTGAGGTGGGTGGATTGAGGTGGGTGGATTGGGGTGGGTGGATTGGGGTGGGTGGATTGAGGTGGGTGGATTGAGATGGGTGGATTGAGTTTGGTGGGTGGATTGAGGTGGGTGGATTGAGGTGGGTGGATTGAGATGGGTGGATTGAGGTGGGTGGATTGAGGTGGGTGGATTGAGGTGGGTGGATTGAGGTGGGTGGATTGAGGTGGGTGGATTGAGGTGGGTGGATTGAGGTGGGTGGATTGAGGTGGGTGGATTGGGGTGGGTGGATTGAGGTGGGTGGATTGAGGTGGGTGGGTGGATTGAGTTTGGTGATGGGATTGAGGTGGGTGGATTGAGGTGGGTGGATTGAGGTGGGTGGATTGAGGTGGGTGGATTGAGGTTGGTAGTTGGATTGAGGTGGGCGGATTGAGGTGTGCGGATTGAGGTGGGTGGGTGGATTGAGTTTGGTGGGCGGATTGAGGCTGGTGGCTTTTTTGGTTTACCGCATATGCCCCTTTCCTACAACTGTGGTTCTCTCATGAGATTTTTTGAAAAGTCACCCCGGTTTGGTTACCTGGATAAAGCGAGTCGGTGTTTGACCGGGAAGAGGCTGTGTGGTTTGTCTCTCTGTTTGGCCGTGGGTTTATTTTATTTTGGGGAAAGGTTGAAACTCGCATTTTGTGTCCGCCCTGGTTTTAAGCATGCGTGTGTGATTTTTAGTATTTTTGTTGGCACCCACCCGTCGACTCGTGGCCGTGGTTCTTGAGAGCAGAGGGCTCCCCCAACTGGTCGAATGCGAGGCTTGCAAGGAATTAAAGCCGAACATGAACCGAAGATCGAATTCCAGTATATTGTGTAAACAAACATTTGTGTATATTGTAGAGAGACAGATATGTGACAGATACGTATTGTTTGCTTGTCTGTTGAATTTTAAACTCACTGGTCTGAACAATGAAGCTTGGTTTCTCACTTGGATGTGGATATACCTGGACTGCAGTTACATTTTCAGGGATACATACTTTAAAAAACAATCAATACATGCCCTTAAAGTCAAACGAAAATTTGGCAGCGTAAATAGCGAACGTGGTAAGTTTTTGTTTTCTGTGCTTGTGCACTACTGCCATTTGTCTAATTTGAACAATTAAAACAGAGATGTTGGCCTTTGTGAACTTGCAATGGCTTGTAAGTTACAGTCGTGTGACTCAGGTTTTAAAAATGGGATTCCCGTATTTTTTCTACCAGTGCTCCAGACCAGACTTCATTCCTGACCGAGTCATCACTCACTGCTCGTGGTTTATTGGAAACATCTGAACAGTTGTGACATTGTCTACAGGCCTATTTAAACCCCTTGAAATACTGTATGTGCTTTACATTTGTCCACACCTCACTATATAGTGCTTGATTTCAGGATGGAAAATGGAAATACTCCGTAATTTTCAAACATTTTACAGCAAAATGTTGTGGAGATAAGTACATTTATTGAAGTAACAACGTTTAATCGTTTTACACGATACATTGCTTTAACTTTGTATATTTACATTTCTGAACAGGGTTAAATAAAATTTAAGGTGTTTACTGTTATTTTCAACACCATATTGATGATTCCTTATTCTTTTGCAGGTCACCGTATTTATTTTTATATGTTTCAGTGGCATACTTTTGTTCATGATTTCAGAAAACGCGACTGTGTTTTTTTTTTACTTTACCCCCAATCGTTAGTGCACTGTCTGTTATAATGCTAGTTCATTATGTATTGTGGTGACGTCTATTCATAATTTTCTGTGTAGGGATTTTAATGTTGTTTAGAATCATTTAAAGTCATGCCATATCCTGAACCACAGTGTTGTGTTAACTGTGTTGTTGTTGTTTTGCAGACGAGGTAAACACAGCAGACGTTGTACCGTTTATATCTCAGGTAATCAATGTAAGTTGGATTGAGATCAAAGCAATACAATAAAGAGATGAACAATAGCAGGCTGGAGGGCTTTTGGAAAGCTTCATTTGATAATGAAAAACATCACATCATTGTGCCAGATGAGTAACGTTTTCTATTAGTGCATATTGCCAGCCGTGATGGATGGATCAGGAACTTGGACACTGACAAAATAGAACAACAGCTGAAAGCTGCACAAAGAAATGAATTACAATGAGAGACTAAAAGGAGAGCACCTGAATATGAAATGCAGGCGTCATCTTAACTGTTAAGGATAGTAAGTAGCCACATAGGGTTTTGCAGCCACCTGTAATCCAAGTGTGATCGTCTGGGTAAGGCCGGCCGTGTGTTGGACATTTGTTTTCTCAACATTTTACCATGCACTACATAAGGCACTAGTGCGTGCAGGAATTTTTAGAAAGGATACATTCAAAACGGGACATTATCCTGTTCAACCACACTTGGTAAGTAAGGGTGATTGGTTGGGCTGGAAACATTGCAAGATGGGATGATGGCCTATGGCCAAGACTGGTTGGTGGAATGGCAGCCAAGAAAGAAATTTTACTCGAGAGGATGATCACTTTGAAGATGGAGCTGTAATGTCAGTTATTGTGCAGGGTGAGATTGATTGTGGCATGGCAGAACGATGAGGAGTATGGCAACAGCATGGTCCACAATTGAAATATTGCTGCCTGCAAATGCCAGCAATTGGGTAGAACAAAAACATTGGCTCCTACTGGCAGACATCTGTGTGTTTAATCACAGCGCCTCCGTGAGAGCATTGCACCATGAGAATGATATACATACCAAATGTCCTAAATTATTCTAGTTTTTAGGAAAAATAATAAAGTATTAGCATTTTAGTTGCATTTTTTTCTATACCGAGAAAACCTTAGGAGGCCATTGCGATCACAAATATTTGTTTCCCAGGGAGACTTGCTTGGGTTTAAATGACACTAACGTTTCTGTCCAGGGCTACATGGTGGGCAGTCGAGAGCACAATGAAGAAAAATACATGGTTGTACTGTACGCCAATGTGTCCACATCTATGCCTCCCCCTGCCTTCACTAAGCCACACTCATACCTGCCAACCCCTTATCAGTGCCCTACCTTATTACGGACCACTTCAGACCTCATTGGTCACCCCATGCCCTGATACATCTGAACGTTCATCTTACAAAAGTTCCATCACAAGGGAGAAACACAAAGGAATAGACAAAAAAATGTTGTTCGTATTGAAAACTCAATTTCCCTGTACAAGAATACGGGTAAACCGTATGGGTTGACAGGTAAGCTCACTGACCAGCATGATGCAGCATGGTCCAAGAGCCTCTATGCACCTCACAGGCATTGGGAGGCCCGCATTTAGCAGTGGACTCACAAAAGGGCTGTGAAGTTATGATTGAAGGCAATAATGAAGAGGCGGGGTGACTTAATCATCAAGTGCTTGTAAAGCACGTAAGGGAAAAAGGTGAACTACTTGGTCCTACATTCGTAAAAAAAGGTATGTGCGTACAGGTGACAATGATGAATAATGCCCCTGAAGTAAACATGCCCTGATTGCTCAATTATAACCTCCATGCATATTTATACACAGCCTTTAACAGACTGTTGGAGCGAGTTACTTCATGATTATGGTACACAAGCACAACAAAAAAACCGAAGACCTTCGTCAATAATGCTGCTTTCAACAAAACTACTTTGACAATAAAGACGTACTTGTGTAACATTGCCCGAAGAAGGGCAATTTGCCCAAGACGTGGCCTTTTAGGGGCCATACATTTAGTAGGCAGCAAAAATCTGTCACCACTTGACCCCTCACCCCCTCCCTGTACGCACGCGGACTTTTTACACCCCACCTGCAAATCCTATAGAACGGCCGATATTTAATCCACGCAGAAACGATAAAGGATTAATAATATTAACATGTTTAAGCAAACAGATCGTCCACAGCCGGACTATCTAACTCATTTGAAGGCCAATGTAGACACATTATTATTGAGACTTCACCCCCCCCCTCTATGCGTCCGTACTAAATGGATGGCCCCTTACTGAGTTTTTTGTTTAAGGTAGCACTATTGACGAATGTGTTATTGTTGGAACAAGTGCAGCTTGCGAGAACCTATAATTATTAATGCTGTGATGAAGCATGAGGTGGTCTACCTACTATACAAAGTGAATGTTGCACCATAGTTCCCAATTTCGGTTTCCCTTGTGAAAGTGACTTTTGCCTTATGAATAAAGTTCATTCATTCTAAATTTGAAGTTTTCGTGACTGCAAGGATGAATACTCTTTGGGTCTTTCGGTAAAGTAACGTAGGGGAAAATAAAAAGAATACAAATAAATAAAAATGAAAATATGTAGTTATTTTCATTTGTATTATTTAAAAAAATTAGGTATTTTCATTTTTTTTTCACCTACGTGACTTTACTGAAAGAACCAAAGAGTAAAGTTCATTCACTGCATTGTGAATAACTGCAAACCCTCGAATGTTGACGATTTTGGTAAAATAATGCAAAACTGAAATCCCGTTCATTTAAATGACACACATTCGGTTGTGGATTTCCAGAAAGTTTTTTTGTTCACATACAATAATCCCTCAGAAATGCTGCCGTATATTTTTTGTATAATGGCAAGTCTCTTTGTTTTAAACATGGCATTCATGTGTGGCGTATACAGTTTTCGTGTTAATCATTTAATGTTAGGAAACTTTTGACAAGTGAATCAGCACTGAAATCCCATTGATTGCATCAGCCTTTAATGAACACAAAAAAGATGCCGTATTTACAGCATGTAATTTTTGTCTAAAAAAATACAATTCCTTAAAAATGCTGCCGTGGATTTTTGTTTTAACCGCCAATCTATTCATGTTAAGCAATTTAAATAAACCACAAGCTGGCCCCCATTCCACTTTGACCCAACAACTTTTTGGTGGCAAACCTCCCGTTGTCAAACCTTTAATGAACACAAAATAGATGCTGTATTTACAGCATGTAATTTTTGTCAAAAAAAATACAATTCCTTACAAATGCTGCCGTGGATTTTTGTTTTTAACCGCCAATCTATTCATGTTAAGCAAATTAAATAAACCACCAGCTGGCCCCCATTCCAATCTCGACCCAACAACTTTTTGGTGGCAAAACTCCCGTTGTCAACCCTTTAATGAACACAAAATAGATGCTGTATTTACAGCATGTAATTTTTGTCAAAAAAAAATACAATTCCTTACAAATGCTGCCGTGGATTTTTTTTTTAACCGCCAATCTATTCATGTTAAGCAATTTAAATAAACCACCAGCTGGCCCCCGTTCCAACCTCAAACCAACAACTTTTGGTGGCAAAACTCCCGCCACGAGGGCCCTCTCGCTCACTCCCGGTCGTTTGTGTCACTCCGACCCCGAGAAATAGTGCGCACTTTAAACAAAGATTATCTTCTCGAAACCCAGAATTTCATTCGCCCGTCGCCGACCCTGAGAAAAATGCGAATTTCACCTTCTTATTGAGATGGGTGAATAGTTTTATAAGTGTGCGAATTGTGAGGTTTATAGCTGGTTACCATGTAAACAATGTCTCAATGCGCGCTACGAACAATATGGCGGCCGCGTGCTTGGTGTTGGTAACCGAGAGCTGAAGCCGCGACCTCTTTGTTGTGAGGAGGAAGCTCGTCTTCGTTGTCAAACTTAGTTTATTTTTATCGGTGCGATAAAAAGAAGGTTGAATTATATCTCGTAGACTTTTGGAGCCCGTCGTGCATTCGGTGGGTAAGCATTGTGAGAATGTGTGCGACCGTCTTTTTAAAAAACGTGTCACCCGGGCCTAGTTTGCCCAGTCCAGCTACTTTGTGTTTTACTTCTCGTCGCTATATTTAGTTAACGATTCAAATTAACGTGAGTTTTAAAAGGTGATTATTAGCACAGTCATTGTCCGATATTGCTGCGTTGAGGTGATGTTGATTTCGTAGTTGCATTTGTGTCAATTTGCGTTTCTTCGTTGCTTAACTTTGAGAGTTGCTAATGCAAGGGGCGAGTTAATGCTGCTCCTGTTGTCATTTTACACTTGCACATGTCAACGTAATTATAAATGTTATTTCATTAAACTATCGACAGCATTGTTCAAGTTGTGTAAGACAACCCTATTTGGATGGGCGTAGATTAATGCAATGCATGTCACGCTTAAGGGCTACATTGTTATAGCAGTGCTGCATTGTATAACTTAATTGCTTTGAATTTTATAAATGTTTATTTTTTTATTAATATTGTACAACATTCCTTTTATTTCAAAGTTATTGTAAAACGTGTCATTTGACTGTCATCGTGGCTAAATGTACTTAAACCACTTTTACCTTTGTTCGCCTCAGTATAGTACCGCATTGTGCATACTTGTGCACGCCACATGTCACAACAGATTTAAGTTTGTTAATTAAATGTGTTATTTAGTTTAGTTCGCTCCGACAGTGCATAATTGTACACGGTAATAATGTTTGGCGCCACTGTAATTGGAGAAGCGGGTTGTGGTGAAATCAGAGCAGATTCTTTGTGATCGTGATTGCTTCAATAGTTCATCACTACATCGCTGTGTCCGTGCTTGTCAAGTGATGTGTGGCCTCAGTTTTGTTTAACTTTTGTTCGGATTTATAAATAAAACCTGAACGGGAACGCTTATAGCCGCTAAATACGCCGCTCGTTGTATGCAACTTTGGTGGCGTTCCTTTGTTAATTCAAATTGCGGCTTCATTTACATTTTTTTCTCTCTCGTAAATGTTTTTTTCTTCTCCCCCTCTTGGTTCAAAATACGTCGAACTCTTGCAAAACAAGGGTCACCCCACGACTTTTAGATCCCGAATCTAGGTCATATATTTCGGTGTTCACTTTGGCTCTTGCTGTTGGGACGTGTTTGGGATAAGGCAGTACTTGCCATGGCAACGGCATGAGCTTCTAAAGACGCTTTGCGTACATGCCGCACGCCCTCTGTTTCAACATCCTATAGGACGCTTTTGACTTGCAAAGTTGCCGGCCCCACATTTGCCCTGGAGAGATCAGTGAAAGTAAAGTTCTCACCTCAGAATATACTTACCCTACAGTGACATGATACGTACGAATTGTGTTTATGGCGCAGTGCGATGGCTTTCATGAAATAGAAATGAATTTAATTTTACCTGAAAGGTATTTTTTTCGCAGAAACACGATTGTTGGATAGCTTTATAAAACTTAATTTTCGGTTGGATTTTTAATACTTTTTCCATAGCTGTACTCTTCTAAATTGTAGTTGTATGTGATTTTAGTCTTACTTACTTTTTAAAACAGGTCGTCTTTGAAAGAGATGCATATTCTCATTGGGCATTTAAAGTATTATAAATGGCTTTTTTGTGGAACTACAGGTTCCAGATATTAGGACTGAAAGACATTTTGGAATTTTATTTTAGTTACTAATTTGTATTATCATAAATACACTTTTACGCCAATGGTAGCTGTGTGTTTCACTCATAAAATATTTTCCAATTTGACTTGCACAAAGACAGTACAGTATCCAATTTTATAGTCAATTTAACAGCACAAAGATTATCACAGCTTGACTCTCAAATTGTAGGCGTTAACATCCTCAGACGTCCCTCGGACTCACTTGACTCTGCTGCCAAACTAATTATACACACTGAATATAATTTAGTTGGTAATGCTTACATAACTAACATGCCCTTTTGTTTTGATGCTCAGGTGCTTGGCATAATGGCTTCTGGAGGACTACCTCCTTTTGACGACGATGATGATGATGATACAGGTGAACCCGACATGCTGGGCTGGGCAGCTGGTGCTGGGAGCCTGGAGGACAGACTTAACAACTGGGTTTGTAATGCACTATCAACAATAATGGCATACAATAGGGAATCCATAAGATTAAATTAAAGGCATTTTAAAATAGTTATTAAAGATTTAGTTTGAAATCAAAAAGGTGTTTGTCGCTAAATATCTCACACTTTCGATTCGGATTTGTTTTATGTATTCTGCTTGATAGTTAAATATGTAGTTCCTTTGTTTTATATCAAATGAGCATTTATGGCAAAAAATATTTGAGATGTAATGAGTATTTACTGTTACCATGGAAATTCAGCACAAAGAGATGTGTACCAAAGACGCTGATTGCACTTGGGCAACATTTATATATATATTCTCGAGAACATTGTGTACTTTTGAACATAAAGTGATGAAAATTGATGTCTTGTCCTTTAATTTCACCAGAAAAAATGAGTTTTGACACCATGACTGCGAAAATGAAAGATAGTTTAAAAGGCTGTGCATTGATGGATAATGTGTCATGAGCTAAATCCTATTTGGGTTAATTTGACATCCTTTCAAAGGGCTGGCACACTAAATCTAAGCAATCAAATCGGTCTCTTTCATAGGACTGGTTTTCCAGATCTAAACAAGCAAATCGGTCTTTGGAGAAGAATAAGAGGTCTTCTAGTGGCTCATCGAAAGAAAAGTCAAGGGACCGGGAGAGTGAGAGGGAGCAAGACTGCACTGTGAACGGGCGCTCACCTGGTGGCTCAGATGGGGAGCGCAGGAGAACCAAGACTCCTCATACCTATCCCCGCACTAAATTTACCCCACACACCCCCCTCAGCGAACGTATGGAAATGGAGAATTTAAAGCAGCGCATAAACTTCAGTGATGTTGATGAGGTTCGCAGTTCACTTGTTCATTTCAATAGCTCTCCTATATGCTTGTTTAGTTGAACAAAAATCGAAGGCATTTTGTCCTAGCCTGTGATTGATTAGTAAAATAACATGTTTCCTGTAGGTGCATATGCATTATTCTGAATTACCTTGACATGACACTAATATTACATTGATATTTTAATCTTTGAATATATAAAAGCAGGCCATTGTTTTGAGTTGCACCAAACATTTTGTTCTGTATAAAATTATTGTATGTATTCTGTTCCATAGATATGACTTGCAGAAAACATTTGGAATTTTTCTAGTAGGGCTTTATGCTGCTAAAATGTACAAGTACTATTAAATGTTAATTAAAAAAAACTGCATTGGGTGACTAATTATAATTATGAAATGTGATTATTGTATTATGCAATTTCCAATCGATCTTTCAGCGAAGCATTGGCAGTGATTCTCAAGGCCGGGCTACAGCTGCAAACAACCAGCGTCAGCCGACAGAGAGCCGCAAACCCTTCCGATTCTTGCAGCAGCAAGTGAGCACCACGTCGGTGGGTGGGGGCAGCCGTGGTGGCCGAGAGGCTTGCTCCACTTCATCCGAGCCTTCCCTTTTGGGACCCTTCGAGCCTTTGCACTCCACCACCACCACCAGCCGCTCTATATCCGCCGGTGCAATAAGCCGCAGTACCACGTCCAGCACAGGCCGTGTTCCACTTTCTGAGTTTGTACAGCTCGAAGAAGGAGCAGGTGTGATGCCAGAAAGTAGCCAGCTGGTGAGCTCACTGATGCAGATTCGAGACAACATTAAGAAGGCCACATCCGTGCGGGATGATCTGTTAGAGAAAAACGAGCGTTCGGCTAAAGTGGATCGCTTGACACGCTTGATTTCTCACTTAAAGGAGCAGGAAAAATCCTACATGAGATTGCTCCGAAGAATGCTGGTAAGCGGATCAACATCTAAATCATTGTTTCATTTTTTATAAGTCTTATATAACAACCTAGTTTACAGGGTAACAATACATCTGAAAGGCTAGGTTAAATATACAACTAACATCAGAATTGGAATAAAAGAGGAAAATAAGTTAATATTCACGCTGCTCTTGCAGAATGATGGAGAAGAATCAAATGGAGACTTTGCTGCGGAGTCATTCTCACTCGGAGGTAGCGCATCTTTAAATGTCGATGTCCAGTCCTTGGCATCTGAACGCTCAGAACGTTCAGAATCTACGGTAAGAAAGGTTATTTTTTTTATTCGATTGCATCACCAATAATATTGTTTGATATAAAGTGCATAGAGATGTATTGAGTTGTTAGTTTCCTTTGTTCACCATAGATTGCAGAATGTAAATCTCTTGAGCTCAGTGGGGGTCGGCGTAGCCATGGCAGCGTACTTTACTATGTGACCCATCTGTGTACTTGGAGTTTACAAAAATACATTCTTGTTACCTATTCTGACAAAGCATGCTTTGGTTATAATAAAAGTTTACTAAATGTGTCGATGGAATTTGTCTTTTGATTTGGTAATACATTTGCTGTTTTAAGGGAACGTCTCAGTCAACAAGACGTCGCCCACGTATTGAGGACAAGCTTGGTGCAACAGTGTCCGATGAGCAGATGTCAGACACTACAGTTACACCACTGAAGCCTGTGAGGGCACAGGGTGCACCGGGGAAAAGCTGGTCTCGGGAGCCTTCAGTCAATGGAGTGGGCCGTAGCACTGAACATGAGGTAAAAAATTATCAACACTTGTCATGCAATTATATTTTCTCACCTTTCTTGACTGAATTTAACAAAAAAAGTGTATAGTTTGTATAAGGGCTTCATGATTATTAGTTTAACAGTTTTGCAGAATATACACTTGCCTGTCATACCATTTTATAGACAAAACAGCTGCAGTCTCTTCAAACACTTTAACCTCATTTCTATTTTAATAGTGTCTGTTAAAATGTTGGAATGAATGCTCTCTGCTATGTTTTGGCCTCTCAGACAAGTGGAGAGCAAGAGTTGAAGGAGGAACTGGAAAGCCTCCAGAAACAACGTGATTTACTAACTAAAATGTTGCAGCAACAGGAGCAGCTGAAACTGCTGGAGGGACGGCAGGCCACACTGCTAGCAATACAGCACAGAGCCGAGCAGGCATTGACTGGCATGGATGACTCATGTAAGTTCAATTCGATTGTAGCCTGTTCATAATCTCTAAACGTTATGTACAGCATAAATTGGAAACAGATGTCAGTGTTAATGTTTTCTTACTTTGGCTTTGATTTCAGTTGTCACAGAAGCAACTGGCAGCATGTCTGGCACAAGCTTGACCTCTGAGCTGCATGATGAGCTGTCAGAGTTGATGCAGAAGTTTAACAACTGCCAGCCAGGCACAAAGGTATTTGGACTGAATTAAAACAACTGTATTACATCATGGGACCTCGTTTGCCAGTACCAAAATATACTAATAGGGTTTTTCCACTTTTTTCTGGCAACAAAACTGACACCTTTTGCAAGAAATCATGCTTACATTAACCACAATACTTGCAGTCAAATGCAAACAAAAAACAATACTCTGATAATTTATGCATTGTCTTTGAAACTGATTGGTCCACACCAGAGACAGCTTTCTTTAGAGCCTAATCTCATATGGTGTTCGACCAGATGACGCCAAAGGCGCACAGTTCAAAGACAATGCACTACCAGAGTAATGAGAGCTTGGGGTGAGCAGCTACATCATGGGACCTCCTTTGCCAGTACCAAAATATACTAATAGGGTTTTTTCCATTTTTTCTGGCAACAAAACTGACACCTTTTGCAAGGAATCATGCTTACATTAACCACAATACTTGCAGTCAAATTGCATTTGACTGCAAGTATTGTCGAACACCATATGAGACTAGGCTCTAAAGAAAGCTGTCTTTAGTGTGGACCAATCAGTTTCAAAGACAATGCATAAATTATCATAGTATTGTTTTTTTGCATTTGACTGCAAGTATTGTGGTTAATGTAAGCATGATTTCTTGCAAAAGGTGTCAGTTTTGTTGCCAGAAAAAAGGGGGAAAACCCTATTAACTGTATTACAGTATTTGTTTTATCAAACTCTCAATATCATCTTCAGTTATCTTGTAATCTGACAGAACTGCGTGTGTTGGTAATCCTGTTTATTTTTTTTTAAAGATAGTTTATATTTTGTGTCTGTATACACAGGCTGTTTCCCAGACTGGTATGAGTTTGAGAGGTTCTTTTTGGAGTAACTTACCTGAGCGGTGTTGTGGATGGTGTTGTAACGTAATTGCAGTGTGACTGCTGTACTTTTTTAATACAAGACTAAACAGCATATATTTTGTATAAGTTGTTTGGATCACTCCAGTGACACCTCTAGAGCATGCAGTGATTGTGCTACAGAAAGTTACTTTAAAAGTCGGAACAGCGTGTGACACAGCCTAAGTACGTGGTTACAAAGTAAGATGTATTTGGTTTTTTTGGTTGTGCCTTATTAACTTCAATTATATTAAAACATTTCAAAGCAGCAATCATCACAAGCCTGCCCGAACAACCGCCGCACGGTGGCCTCAAGTGGGCCGGACACGCTGTCGTTGGCGCAGGAGGTGAGCCAGGCACGCCGGGATACTGCAGAGTCTCAGCAGCTATCAGTCGAGCGGGCCGAGCTCACTGACAAACTGCAGGAGTTGCAGGACAAGAAGCTGCAGATGGACCGGCTGATGCAGGAGCTACGCTCACTTCAGGACCAGGAGCTCAACAACAGTAAGACATGCAAGGGCATAAGTAGTAGCAATAATTATGTATTCATAATTATTGCTACTACTTGGACTAGAAAACACATGTTTTTTTGTAATTAATGTGATATATGGGCCTAAGTGGTTTTAAGTGGTTTGCATTGCACCATGTAATCCAAAGACTTTGTAGGTTTTTATTGGATCTCTTTTGGAATTTCTAAATAAATGTTTGTACTTGCTACACAAGTATTTTTTCTACTATGTCATATATCGATATTTTATATTATTCAATGCTGCTTACACAGTGATGTATTAATCCTTACATAGGTATTTAATATGTAAAATAGAATTTGACAACATCTTGTCTTCCAGGTTCACTCGGAGGAGCAAGAAACACTGTGTCACATCGCTCTTCTCACCCTGCACTGCCGAGGCAAATCAGTGCTCCAGTCGGCGGAACGGTGCGGCAGCCTGCTCTCACTCGGCTTACCTCATGCTCCACCTTCGGTGCGACACACCATACGAACAGGGCGCCGGCAGCTTCGTTCAACGCTTCAGCCGCATCTTTCAATCCTCTGACTTCTACAGCCTCGGACAACGAAGGCAGCAACGATGAAAACTTCGATCACAGTGCAAAAATGCAGTACGTTTTTTTATTGTTATTACTATTATTATGCAGGTTATATAATATTTCAAATGTGAAAATGTATTAGATATTTGCAGTTTGTGTAAAGTTTTAATGCATTGATCTTATTAAATCCAATTGCAGGAATTGTTACAGCATTACTTTCCACTACCTGACTCCTAAAAAAATGGCTTTTAACATTACAATTTTGAGGTGGATTATAGCACCTTCAGAAACAATTACATCGCATATTGAATACAAATATATATTACTGTGATGCGTTTAACGTCTTCAGACAAGATACATGTGTGTGGGTTTTTTTAAACAAAAATACGATGTTCACTTCACATTTATTGACGGTAGCAATATCCATTGTTTGTACATTTAAAATTCACCATAGGCAACTAAAGGAAGTTCGCAAGCGTTTAAACCAACTGCGGGAACTGGTGAGCTATTATCAACAGGCCTCAGACAGCCTAACGGAGAGTATAAATGAGTTGAGAGATGAAGAGGAGGAGGAAGAAAATACTGAAAAGGCCTTCTTGCTTGATTCAGAGAAAGGACAAGAGATTACTCACAACCTTCGGTAAGTAATGTGTCTAAAAAATAAACATTTGAATTCGAAACTAGCGGAAAATGTATTAACAGTGTTTTTTCTGGTATAGGAGGCTGGGGCAGGACATCACACAGCAGACCGTAGCCAACAATATGTCAAGACCTCAACCGAGTCAGAGAGCCAACAATCAAGCAAGTCAAGCACAGCTCTCTATGCAGGGGAACAACATACGCCCCTCTGTCTCCACACAAGGTTACAAATCTTACATTTTGTCTTGAATTGTAAATAAGTATAACCAGTAAAAACAAAGTTTTTCACTATAAATCCTTTATATGCGTGGCGGCTAGAGTCCTCTCGTCCTCTGGCTTGAGATGGCTGCCACCTATGGGTCAGATGATTGCATTGCACCATTAAGCAATTGGTAATTAAATATAATATTTTTGTCCTAAAAAGTGTAAAATCTTGGAAAAAAAATTTCACGAACATTAATTGTCACGCACAACGAGTCTGTGTGGAAAATGTCAGCTCGATTGGATCACGGGAAGTGGGTTAAAAAACGACTGAAAGATTTGCACGGTCCTAAGCAAGCAAGCGAACTTAATATAAAGGATTTAAAAATGGTTCATATTTATCTAATTTATTTGACAATTGATATTCATGAAACATCGCAAAGCAGGTAATGTGTTAACTGATTATTAACATGTTTTATAGCCTCTGCGTATGATGAAGACAAGGACCGTGATGAAGTAGCTGATACAGATAATCCAGAGGAGGTGGAGGATATTGAAGAGACGGATTACCTGGATGCTGATAGTGTACAGAGTCAAAATGGTAGTATTGATGAAAATGAAGAGGATCGGGTCAGTGATGAGGACGAACATCGTCGTCATCATGAAAGCCAGCGTAGCAGCCTTGCTGAGAGTCAGGAAACGGAGATCTTGGAAAGAGCGCACAATTTTGATGCTTCGCAGGAGAGACTCAAGACTCTGCGTACAATAATTGCTACATTCCAGGTAATGCAATTGAGTATTTTATAAGGTTTGTTTGTACGTTCAAAAGCTAGTCTTTAGTCATTTACCTATAAGTCTGACGTTCTCAATGTTTGGTATGATTAGGAACATCCCGAAGCAATAGAAATGTCCGAAGAGATGGAAAGTCTATCTATTGGCGATCCTGCTCACAATGAGACACCCAACAACACCAGAGCCAATCCTACTACCCAAACAAGAAACCCCGGTGTGAATCCTAGGTAAGAAAGCAATGTTTTGTATGTCTGCTTCATGTTGTTGAATGAGTAACTCAACTTTGTGTCTGATCTTAACATATTGCTGCTTAAATTTAAATGAAACCAGCAATGACAAAACTGCCAAGGAGATGTCTTAATTTATCATGTAATGATGTCTATAAAGGCAATTACAAATTACATGCACTGCTAAATATTAATGCATGTCTCGCATATATCGTAGTGAGCAGTATTATAAATTCCGGTTGGAGCAACAACAGCTGGAACTCAGACAGCTGCAGAAAGATCGACAAAGGCTTTTGGATATTCAAGATCAGCTTGAGGAGCTTGGAAACAAATGCCCCGACTTACAGGTAATGAAACTGAAGGTATAATTAGGTTACAATGCCTGTCATAGCTTTACATTAGATTAAGCCTATTACCATAGTGTATGCACTTTATAAATCTTAAGTCTGAAAGCATCATATATGTAGCTGGATTGTCGCTCTTAAAAATGTTACTCTGACATTTCCCCATAATGATATTGCTTTAAAGTTAGAAAGTGTTGCAATTGTTTCTAAAATTAGTTTAAACATGTATCCATACAAATATTAATGTTGAGGGGTATCACAGTCTTTTTAAATCCTTTATATTAAGTTCGCTTGCTTGCTTGCGTGCTTGCTTGCTTGCGTGCTTGCTTGCTTACGACCGTGCAAACCTTTCAGTCGTTTTTTAATTTCCCGTGATCCAATCGAGCTGACATTTTCCACACAGACTCGTTGTGCCAGACAATTAATGTTCGTGAAAAAAAATTCCCAAAATTTTACACTTTTTAGGCAAAAAAAAATTATTTTACATATATTCAAATAGAACTCATTCATCGCTTTGGCTGAACGTCACAGTATAAGAGCCCAGAGCGTAACCCCTCCACAGGCCGTGGCGGAGTAGTGCAGTTGGTAACGCCCTCGCTTCCCATGCCAAAGGTCGCGGGATCGATCCCCGCGTCCTCCACAGGCGAATATATTTTTAAATCCTTTATATTAAGTTCGCTGCCACGCATATAAAGGATTTATAGTGAAAAACTTTGTTTTTACGGGTTATACGTATTAAATCCTTTATATTAAGTTCACTTGCTTGCGTGCTTGCTTGCTTATGACCGTGCAAATTTTTCGGTCGTTTCTTAACCCACTTCCCGTGATCCAATCGAGTTGACATTTTGCACACAGACTCGTTGTGCGTGACAATTAATTTTCGTGAAAAATTTTTTCAAAAATTTTACACTGTTTAGGGAAATTTTTTTAAAATATTTAATTACCAATTGCTTAATGCTGGCAGACAATCATATGACCCATAGGTTGCAGCCATCTCAAGCCAGAGGACGAGAGGACTCTAGCCGCCCGTTTCAAAGACCAATGTGGGCTGGGATGTGGCCCATTGAGCACGCAATTAAAGGATTTATAGTGAAAAACTTTGTTTTTACGGGTTAATTTTCCCAGGACTCGGTTGGTGGCGTTGTGAATCAGCTACCAAGTGCAGTACCGGGAGCATCCTCCACTCCAGCAATCTGCTTAGAGAGTGGCGCCCGACCTCGTGACAAAAACTCTCTTTCATCATCGAGGTCACCAGTTGACACGCAGGTAAAACAAAAATTGCATTGTCGAAATAAATGTTTTCTCAACTGACAAAGAATATATTCTTTGGGTCTTTTGCTAAAGTCACACAGATATAACAATAAAATAATAAGAATGAAAATGAAGTGAATAAAACTAGTATTTTAATCATTTATTATTATAGAAAATATATATAGTTATTATTTTATTATATATCTTTTCAATTTATTTTCATATTTATTTTATTCTGCTATCTACGTAAATTTACCGAAAGACCCAAAGAAAGCCAATAATTGACAATATACTTTTCAAAATGATAAACATACCTGTGTCCACAGCTTTGGTCAGAGATCCGCAGACACCAGATTCTGCGGGAAGAGCTGAGACAGCGCCGGAAGCAGTTGGAATCTATGATGACGATGCAACAAAGTGATCAGCAGGAAAAAGATGAGGCGAGCTCAGAACCTATCGCATCAGAATGTTCTGATACGCAAGCTTCCTACAGACTCAGTCGTACTGAGAGGTATACTGTTGTCATCTTTCAGCTTATGATTGAAATTTCACTTGTCGCAATTTTTTCCGATCAATGGCAAACATTTACAATAAACATGCAGCCGTATTGGTTATACTCATTAAACTACATCTCTTGCTGCAGATGTTCTAAGATTGTCTTGTAATTGGCAGGACAATGGCGACATGGGGAGGCTCTACACAGTACACAATTGATGATGACGATGAAGACAACGATGACGACGATGATGACGATGATGACGATGATGATGCTGCCGCTGAAGAAGAGCTTCAGAATTCCAAGTTCTGTAAAGTTGATGGAGATGAAGAGGATGATGAGGAGGTGGCACCAGATGAGAAACCGCTGGATGTGTTTGCTGCAGACTCCGGCCTCAGTCCACTTCATGAGTTGTCACAGCATAGCGAGTGCCGTCGGAGGTATTTACATTTTAAAGCCTACATAACTCATTCATAACTACTAGTTTATATAAAGGTTTTTTCAATATATATTTTCAATTTTACTGTGGCATGTATATTCTTGAGTGTGTAAACCCATTGTCTGAATTATATAAAACATGAATAGATAACGTCATATTCTAAGTATGACTGACGTTGCCTTTATATTTTCTTATCAGATGGGAGAGGAGCCTGCGGAACATAAGCTCGGATGGAATTAGCCCGAGTTCCCAGACTCGACGGCAGGAGAACATGAGCCACCAGCGGCAGGAGAACAGCCAATGGGCGTCTGAGTTGTCTTTCAATGAGGAGAAACAGCAGTGGCAAGGCCAGATGGACATGTTGCGCAGCCAGCTTGAGTTCAGCACATCCATGTGTCAGACTCTTCTCCAGGACCAACAGGTTTGAAACTTTGAGAAAAAGTTGCAAACACAAACAGGGGAAGTAATAGTCAAAAACAAGTGGACATTTTTGTAAGGCCTATCAACAAGCACTGGGAAAGCAACATAGTATGTCAGTTAAAGTAATGTTATGGCTTGTTTATCGAAGAGTTGCATTAAGTGTTGTTAAATGCAAAATGTGATTGCCTCCTGTATTTTATCTTGGCGTAACAAGCTATATTGGACTAATGCGGCAAAGTTGTACATTACAATTTTATGCAAATTGTCATAAAAAGGATTGTTAGTGAGTAGTCTAATTCCTGGTTGTTAAACCACAGAACCATGCATTGTCATCTATTTTGTGCTCTGTTTATATTGCTTGGTTTATTGAATGCAGTAAAATACTTGTTCACTGACCTTTTTGTTGTTTCAAAAACAGACTCTCTCCTACCTGCTGCAAAGTGCTCTGACAGGCCAGTACAGCACACTGCCGCAGACTGTGGGAAATCCTCAGGTCCACTTCATTATGCAGCAGCTCACAACGTGCTATTCACAGCTGGCTGCCCAGCAAAGCAACGTGCAAAGGTATTATTGAATTATGTCATGCACGGTCCACTAGATTGGAGTTAATTTATAACAAGTTCACATGTCACGATTTATTACTTTTATGGACATATTGCAGGCTGCAGACAATGTTGAATGAAACGATGCAACAGCAGCCGGGACTAAGAGGAGAGCAGCGGGCCGCCTCTGAGGTTCCCTCTGCCACAAGTCCTCGCCGAGACGCCCCCCTTGCATCCTTTGGCTGCCCTCAAAGCACTGGCCTTCATAGCAATAGCTTCTCCAACTATCACGCTGCTGTGCCCAGTAAGTAACTGGGTGAGAGAAGGGTAACCTAGACAGTATTTAACCTAATGCTCAATTTTACAAACAGAAGTTTACTTATGTGCATCCTTTATGTTATTTGTGACTTAGGTTTATTTTTATTTTAAAGAAGTATATGTACATATAAAAGCCGGTCTTTAATCTCACTTATGTATTTTTTTACAGGATTTAACATGCAGCCAGTCTATCCTCTAGCCATGAACATCCCAACAGCAGCAGCATTTGGATTTGGCCGACCTAACATGCCAAATAATGGGAATGAGCTTGACCTCTCCCTGCGGTCAGAGTACCTTCCTTTTCCACAGCTATTTGAGAGCACAGCAGTGAGCAAAAAGGACACAAGGTACAGTATTACCTTATGATATAAATATATATTACATTACACTTAATCGGGGGTAACATTAATCTTTTTAGGTTGAAGGGCCTATAAATATTTAATGTTTCACTTACGAGTTCTTATATTAACTACACTTATATCATTTGATCGAGGTTTGCTGTGAATTTTCAAGGATTCATCCATTTTAAAACACCATAACGCTGGTATTTAAGCTTGAAACATGCTTTTTTGTTTGTAAACAGAGAACATGGCAAGGCGTCTAGAAATCCGAACAAGTCTACAGATGAATTGGATACTCCAGGAGATGTTGACGGACGTGCCTCAGCGAATGATACATTGGATAAACAAAAGAAAATCTCCAAACAGAATATGGTAAGATTTTTAAATATGCCTGAACTGAATTCTAAAAATGATTAAATAAAATGCTAATAAAACTTTGAGTATACAGTAAACAAGCCTCTAAACACTCTTATCTCAGAGTAACAAACATGTCTAAATGACATTTCAACTTTTTTTTTTCTTGGCAGGAGAGAGGTGGAAGACCCTCAGATGAAATGTCCATGGGAAGTATGAGTAGCTTGCTTGACCCTCGAGATCCTAGCACTATTACAAAGACATTTCGCTCTCAAAAATCAAAAGCCCAGGCCAGCCTGGCCTCCAGAGACAAGACACCTGTTGGCAGGGGCAGGAAGAGGAAAATCCCGATTGTGAAAGGTATATGTGAATAACAATTGCACTTACCTAATAAGCACTGTTGCACCTATACCACATGCTAGGGTGGTCATCTTAATAGATTTATATTAAACTACGTTTTATTGCGATGAACAGAAATGCAATGGGGTTTTTGTACGACATGTTTTTCAGGCAAGAGTGCTGATGTTTCCATCGCCAGTGGCACAGCAGTTGCTGCTCATGGCAACAGCGACCAACTGCAAACAGAACAAGTGGATGATGCCACAATGCAGGGGGGTTCATTAGCTGCATCTTCCTGCAAACAACAGCAGGATGATGTCTCTTCTGGTAAGACTTAACCACAACACAGAACATCCTGTTAAGGATATTTTTACTCTGAGCATTGAAACCATCAACATGCCATTGTCTAAAATTGCAAATAGTAACATAAATGATTGCAATTTTTTTGTTATGCAGAACCTGGCAGTGAGTTCTCCATGTTTGAAGCCTTGCGTGACACAATATATTCAGAGGTAGCAACGCTCATCTCTCAAAATGAAAATCGTCCACACTTCCTCATAGAACTTTTCCACGAACTTCAGATGCTTAACTCTGACTACCTTCGTCAACGAGCTCTCTATTTACTCCAGGTAACTATCCACCACACTTTCCTCATACCAGTAGGTAGCATGTATGTTGAACTTATTTCACACCGTGTGTAGCCCAACTGCGCTAATGGGAGGTGTGGGCTTAGAATCGTATTAGATTAAAGGTAGTAACAGGAATGGTGAATTTTAACTAAATGTTTAATTACATTTTTAAAAAATCACGTGTTCACATGTGGGGGGTTTGGTTTTGTACATTTTTATTAAATGACATTTTGAAAGATTCTTTATTGTTTGGTCAATATCTTCAACAGGATACTGTGACACGACATTTGACAGAGCAGGGTGCAAAGGAGAAGCGAGGGCCAGTGTGGAGAGCCTCTAACTCGGAGCTCACGCCCAGCGACAGCTTGGCCACCAGCGATGATGAGGTCGGCATCTTTTGACCAAATGGATGTACATATAATCGGGCACTCTTGTTTTGCCTGAAATAAAATGACAATGAATAAAATTACAATGAAAACGCTTGTAAATTTTTATCGTGTAATATTTGTGTAAATTGCAATGGTAAGTTCACGTGATAAGCTTCACTGCTTTAACACATGCTGTAATTGGGCACTTACAGGAACAAGTGGGTGGTGCTCAAGCTAAAAGGCACTCATACAGTGGAATGACAACACTGAAGCCAGAAAGGGTAGAATTGAATGAAAACACGAGTACAAATTCTTCATGCCCAGATCCTTTTGCAAACGATGAACTAGGTAAGCAAAGTAAAAGCCCTCTGCTGACAACGATTTCTACTTGTTTTTGCATCATAGCACATGTTTTATGAGGTATGCCTCTTAATGTTGGAATGGCAATGGTATGCTCTTTTTTTGCTTTATTTCTTTGCCCCTGATTTGTCTCACTGCTTTTACAATCAAGTCTTAACATGCCAAATGTATGTCCTGTGTGGTGTGGGCTGTGTCATAATCTTTCTGCTCTGTAGGCAGCACAGTGATCCATATAGAAAAGGCATTGGCCAAAATGAAAGAGTTGAAGCACTTGAAAGAGAAGTCTGAGGTTGATCAGACCAACAGCTTGGAGGAAGGGGCTGTGGGTAACTCTAAAGGTAGAGCTGTCATGTTAACATCTCACTCTGCTGTTCCTCAACCCCTTCGCCAACATCTATTTTTAGACATTTAACCATTCTCAGCTTGCATGCGCTCAATCATGACTAAAACACTGCAAGGCTACAGCATATTTATGTTAAGCAACATAAAACATCCCTATAATTGTGTTTCACCTTTGTCTGCTCCACATTCGGCACAGGGCACATGGATAATGGCTCTGCACGGGATGAGAGTGACAGTGAGTCGGATGTCCCGTGTCCCCGTGTCGACACCCAGCAAGTGGACAGGCAGATAAAAAACATAATGACTGAAGTTATTCCATATCTTAAGGTATCGTGGTGTTTTGTGTGGTCACAATTGAAGTGTGGTATATCTATTTGTTGCTTTATATAATACACTGCTGTGTTTAAATTTATGGATGACCAACGTTTAGCATCACTAACATTGTGTTAAACATGGTTTAAATGTGGATATGAATTTGTCATGATAATTTACTAACTTTTGAATTAGTCATTACCACCAGGAGCATATGGATGATATTTGCTCACCCCAACTTCTAACCTACATTCGCCGCATGGTACTGAGCCTAACACAACAGAAAGATGAGAGCAAAGAGTTTGTGCGCTTCTTTCACAAACAGCTTGGGTCTGTGCTGCAGGTAAACCAAACGGCTGAAGATAGCATTTTCATTTGGTTAAAAAAATACTAAGTTTACACCCTGCCTCTACATATTCTTAATTATGTGTTTGATCTCTAGGAATCTTTGAATAAGTTCCATGGGCGTCGTCTCAAAGACTGCGGCGAAGACCTTCTCGTTGAGATCTCGGAGATCCTCTTCAATGAGTTGTCCTTTTTCCGACTCATGGAAGACCTGGATAGCAGCAGCAGGGTGGGGGGTATGCCATCGGCAAACTGCCTGCAACAGCGCAGGCGGGCCAACCCTCCACCACGCTGGGAGGTCTCACATGGGGCCTGCAAGCAGGTTTGCCATGTTTGCAAAAAGCACATCTTGTGATATTTCGCGATTTGTTTTTTGCTATATTGGAGGAAAATGTTACTCCATTCTAATGAGTTGGTGGTTCAGGTAGCGTTGATCTCTTGTTAATAGCCCTGGGCACGTGGTGAAAATATTACTATGTGGTAATGTATATTCATTGTACAACCACTGTTTATGTTCCCGAAAGTGGTACTTATTTGATTAACCCTGGAGATATGAACCACTGAATCGGCACCCGCCGATGTAACTCACATCCTTCAGTTTGCGAAACATGCTTTTACAACTCGCAACCAGCCAGCTACTCTAGAGGTAGCACGGTAAATATCCTCGGAAAGAGTTGCATAATAAGGTCTACAGATGTACATATTACATGTTACATTCATTATAATCGACCAATTACATGTTCATAATATAGGTTTTTGGGTCGGATCGCGTTATCTATAAATGTGTCGTAACCCTCCACCACCCGACACGGCCAAATAGTAAAAATAATTAACTTCTTTAGCCCACCGGTGTGTTGAAGAGAGAATCAACAGCATTTTAAAATTTGAGTACGACGTTTCGCTGGTAATTACAATCTGCTTCATCGGGCAAGAATGGTAAAGCTCTCCTGTTGCTCCCAGTCTTAAATAGAGCAGCAGCCGGGTGACGTCATCATTATGACATGTTATAATAGGCCATATCTTACTTTGATAGTATACTTGAATTTTTGTTAAAGATAAATGTGCTGTAATAAAAATGCTTTTTCTTTGCTTAACAGGGACCAGAAACTAGTGGAGAGCATAAGGAATATAGCAATGGATCCAATTCTGAAGGACCTGCCACTAAGGATGAGCAAACGGTAATTCATTCTTAGGCATTTGGTTGTACATGTCTTGCATTATATGTGTGATTTAAATTGAGCTTGAAAGTTAAGAAAAATGTCCTGTCCTTGGTTTTCTATGTAGAATAAAGATGCTGCTCGTTCGGTGATGACTATCGATGCAACTGAAGAAGAAGACCTGGGGAAATCTAGAGATGATGACTTGGCTATGGAATGCCAACTCTCATGTAAGGATGATGAAGATGAAGGGGAAAATGAAGATGCCCCACCCAGGCATACCTTTTACAGTAAGATATTATTTTTGTTACCACAATATAACCATTTTAAGATAGCTTATCAACTCTACTAAATTTCGATTTAAAGCTTTCGTGACTGCAGGGATTCATCTTCTTGGTTTTTTTCGGTAAAGTCACGTAGAAGGGAAGTAATAAAATAATAAAAATAAAACATAATAAAATAATTCTCACGACGTTTCGGCTACAACGCAAGCAGCCGTCTTCAGGTGAAAAATGAGACACTGCCAAGCTAGGAGCTTATATATAAGCTGAGTTGGAGGTGGAAGAAGAGCGCCTCAAAGTCATATTATGCCCATTCATAATGCATGGGCATAATATGACTTTGAAACCCCTCCCGCCCACCTCCTACGCATTTCCCATGAATATGCTAAATTTCTCTTGATATGCACATTCTTTTGTTAAGGCGCTCTTCTTCCACCTCCAACTCAGCTTATATATAAGCTCCTAGCTTGGCAGTGTCTCATTTTTCACCTGAAGATGGCTGCTTGCGTTGTAGCCGAAACGTCGTGAGAATTATTTTATTGTTTTATTTTTATTATTTTATTACTTCCCTTCTACGTGACTTTACTCAAAAAACCAAGAAGATGAACTCTACTAAATATAAGTAGCATCTTAAAAATGTATTTTATAACTATTCTGATTATCTGCTTAAGGTTTGTCACAAGCAGAGACACTACCCCTGACTAACTATGGGAGCGGGGAGGATGAGGAGGTGGAGGACGAACACGAATTTGACACAGCAAGACTAGACGTTCCCACTTCCCTGCAAGCATCTGGTGGAGTTGCAGATGATGAACCAGAACAGGTGTGTGAAGCGGTGCCTCCCAATGCAATGTTGATAAATGCATGGGGAATGACTATGGAATTTCCAAAAGAACACATCACGTACAAAATGGCATCGTAAGCAAATTCATCGTTTATTTTCACGTGGAGTGCTAAACATGAGATTTGTTTCGGCTTCTTTTCTTTGGGATATTTATATAGTACAACTTAACGTGAATCATTGAATCCAATAATATTTACATTTGCAGATTGAGCCCATAACTGAAGGAAGTCAAGCCAAAGCTTCTCGTGTTTCTTCTCCTAAAGCTCAATTCAGAGCACAAATTATCATCGTTGGTAAGTTGAATGCTTTCAAAGTTATTTGGCCCATGTACCACTTTGACATTTCTTTGTGGACATTTTCAAATGTTAAAGTCTATTACATAAACATGTTTTTTCAGACCCGGTGGATTGCACCTTACCAGTGGCAAGTGAACCTTCGCACTTTGATGACCAACCAGGTGATTTTGGAAGCGGCAGAGAAAACACTGGTCATCATGACACCACCACCGCTGATGCAACTGGACAAGAGGATGGCTCCCAGCATTTGTCTGAACACAGCAGCCAAGACACCGAATCCCCCATTTTGGTCAACATCCCGGTGTGTTTCCCCACATAAAACTGCTTACAGTTGATAATATTCACCAGAATTATTTAAAAAATACATTAGATATTTTTTTTTAAGCCAAAGATTTTGTGTATACCTACCTAGGATGTTTATTCTGGGCTATGTGCATGAACGAGTCGTTGCTTTAAAATTGGTCAAGGAACGCTGTTGTTGCATTTAAATCTGCAGGAGTGACAGGATGATGGCAATAGAATGCTACAATGGAGCACCTTATTGCTAATTAAGCCCTTCTCATTAATGAAGTTATACATGCATGTCAGACACCCTGGCACACAACCTATGTACGTATTTATAGAATAATGCGTTCATTATTTGGGTTGCATTTTAACGAATAGGTTCATGGTTTTTTTCCTGTGTTCACTTTGCAGCAGCAGGGGTCGGCCTCAAGCTCAGGCAGCCTCAGTCAGAAATCTGATGAAGATGACTTTGTGCAGATTGAAGACATTCCTCCCAAACTTACCATTCTCTGCGAGGTACATTCTTTACTAGTTTATCGAAACTAACTGAAGTAGGCATGTAATGATTCACTCCCTTTGCAATTTCATGATTTGTTGATTCGAGGTAACGTTTTGTATTTTCTGACTCGTCTCATTCCATTAGCAGGAATAATACATTGGCACTTACACTATTTTCTGCGTGGATCTTAAGAATCAGTATTCTTTGAATAATTTAATGCTTAATGCCCTGTTTACATTAATTTCCTCATGTGAAGTTCAATCTGCTCTTTGTGACATAGGAGGAGCTAAGAAAGAAAATAGAAGAGGAGGAGAAGCAGAATGATATTGCTGATGCACTCTTGACAGCCGGACAGGGTGAGGGAGAGCTTGCTGGAGATGCGCAGGCAGTGAAAGAGCCAGGTATTGAACCTCCTATCGATTTTATTTCAAATCTATAGATGTTTTGAAGATGTGATAACATTTACATTCAAATAAATGCACAATTATGTGTGAGATAAATGAAGAGTTGTGTATTTTTGTTTATTCTAAATGCTAATTATATGTACATTACCTTAAATTATTAATAGTCATGAATCCTGACATGTAAACATTTTTATATTTCCCTGTTTTGTTTTACAGATTCAAACTCGCCGCGCAGTGGATGATTCTCGGTGGTGATTTAAGCACTGCAGAGAGCATGTTAACAAACACGTTAAAAGATTTGAAGTTTGTTCATGCAGATTGGTTTGTCATTCATAACGAACTAGTCATTAGCCACTTAAATTCTATGTAGTTGTGTTGCCTTTTGGCACCTGTTCTGTATGTATTGAAAGTTGAAAATACTTCATTTACGAAAAAACTGTTTTCGTTTGTTTTTTCAGGTTTAGCTGTCTTACCAATAAATTCTTTACACTTGATGACTCTAATCATATATAGCCGCACTGCCTTAATGAGTGCTAGTGTTACTGTATTAGTGTTGGAGTTGATGTGTGCTGTTTGAAGCTAAATCCAAATTTTAATGAGAGTTGCATTTGGAAAATTGACAAATTCGAAAAATTCCCTCTTAAAGTTATTGTGATTACCGTTGGTTCATAAGCATGCTGTAGAAATTACTCTTATTTCACTCTTCAGCACATTTGCTGCCCTTTGGATCTTGTATAATTACGTTTGAAATAAAGTGTTGCTTTATTTTGATGTTTCTTCTGCTTATTTGAACAATAAAGATCAATGTATGCAGGAGTTGATCGCGAAATGTGCATTACCCAAAGCGCAGTTGTGCTTTTCATATGTTAGGGGCATACTTCACACTCTTAGGTTTTTTCGGTAAAGTCATGTAGGTAAAATAATAAAAAATCATAATAAATGAAAATAACTAAATTAAATCACGACGTTTCGGAAGCAACACAAGTCCCCGTCTTCAGGTGGGACCGTCAGCCAAATTTACTGTAGCAAGTGAAGAGAAATCCAAGAGGCAAGATCTTAAATACTGGTTAAGGGGAGGGGGGAGGAGCTTATCTAAATGAGGCAGTTGGATTGGGAGGGTGGGGCGGGCTAGAAGGGAAGGTACAGCTGATACACCGCAAACACCGCAAGGATTACATCCGATGTTTGCTTCCAAAACCACAAAATAGCAGCACTGTTAAACGCTGAGGATGTCAACAACTCGGTAAAATAGACTAGTACCTGTCAAGATGGTACAAATATGCGTAGTTAAATCTTTTTTACATGGTTAATAACATCTTTCCAATGATTGCTCAGTTTGTACCCATCATCACGGTTGAAGTTATATCTATGTTTGTATATCTGGATGGCTTCATGAACAAATCTTTGATGGTAGCCAGAAGGTTTGCAGAGCACCTTGGTCTCGGAAAAGACAATATCATGAGAGCCCACACCATTGCAACAATGATCAGCAACGGCGGAAGAATCTTCATACTTCACACTTTCGCCATGGGTTTCACAGTTACGTGCACAAAAAAATCTAACACAAAATTGTAACTTTTCAATATTAAAATGTATTTTCAGTGATAGAAATTCTAAGTTAAAATATTTGCGACGGCGTCATCGCGCCCAGTGTCACGGGCTAGACATAGCCATCTCAGATCTGAGTAGAAGCAGCACAAGGAAGCGTACCAAGAAGCCCTGAAGTTACTCCTTATTAAGTAATTTTGTTCATAGTAATGTTAATTATTTCTTATTAGACTTATTAAGTCATTTTTGCAATGTAAAGTATTACATTTACAGTATCCCCTCATTATTCACGAACTTGCTAACCGTGAATATCGTCTGGAACTCTACACGACTGCATCAGAAGAGAGAAAGTGACGAGAGGAGAATGTGATGATATTTTTTAATAAGAAGATAGGCTTTCGTAGGCCAATATCTACTTAATTTGCTAAAAGAAGGTATACTGCGCATATGTATTTTGTAAATCCTGAGCTGAAATAATTGAAATCATACGTAATTTCATACTTTGGTATCGCACCCACATCCCCCTATAACATGTTGGTCTATAAGAAAACAGGCTCCATGCAGCGCAATTCAACTTGCGTTGAAGGATATCCCTGTAATTGCGTGAAAATTCATCTACATAAATAACTAGCTTTACTACCCGACTTTGCCCGGGACTTGGATTCACCACGCCTGGCCGCCTTTGTCTCCCCAGTGGCGATGTTCACACACTACACCAGTTACTCGTTTGAGGCTGAGCCGACCTAGGAGAGGCCTAGGACCGGTTCAAATAATCGCCACCGGTGGTGGCCGTGAGCGGGAATCGAACTCGGGTCGCCGGGTTCATAGCGCAGCGCGCAAACCACTACACTACCGCTCCCCCCACACACAGGTGCGTGCGTCCACTGGTCCACAGGTACACATACACGCGCTTGCTGCAGACACAACTTTCAGGGTGCGTACGGCAGTAAACGACTGAAATAATAAAGCAGCAATGCTGGGTTGGGGTGCGTGACGTCAGCATGCGCGGGTGACATGACAGAAGTGACGTCACAGCTCACTTGCCGTGCAAAAAATATTCATTATTGCGCCCCCCCCCCCCCCCCAAAAAAATGCCAAAGTCTATTCTTTTAATTTTTGCATGGTGTACAGTCTGGAAAGTGCCCACATGGCAAATTTCAAGTTTGTTCCATGTCGGGAAGAACGCTAAATATTCTGAACAGACACACATTCACAATTTTCCCTTTTTTATATATAGAAGAAGACCTTTGTATGTATGTCTGGTCTCAAAAACCTCTCGTGTACTTCCCGACAAGGTAGAAAGCTGAAATTTGGTACGTAGCTTTGAGGACACAACAGGGAAATCTGAAGATCTGAGATTAAATTTTAAGGCCACCAAATCTATTGTTAAGTGTCCCATGAAAATGGTTGTAAATGTCATTCAGAAACAATTCAAAATATAAGGTGTTTTTTAGTTTCAAAGAGCGTTAAACAGCAAATAAAATTACAGCGAAAACCATTGTTATATCCTTTATTGTTTTTTTATTTATTTTGGATTAAAGCGGTTTTGAGTGAACAAATACATATTTTATGATGATCAAATCTAAATAATTTGAAAACGGTTAAAGATTGCTTCCCCTCATAGTATTAAGTTCAACAATTGTTCTTTCTAATTTAAACGGAATATCTAAATTGAGCGGTTTCCGATGGGTACGTCTTTAAACATGACGTTGAAGCAAGTTGTCAATTTTTGTTTTGCGGAAAATACTAATTTTTGGAGTAGTTAGTGTCTGGTCGTAGATCAAAATTGTAAGAAAAAAATTATAACAGGTTAATTATGTTTTTTAAAACGATTGCCTAGCGAAGATATTCTTCATGAACTAGTAGAACATAATTTATCTGTGAAGAATCCAGTTTTTAATCACGTTTAGCATGGCTTCACAATGCTGTCTCAAACGTTACCAAATACCTGCAGTGTTTGGAGGAAACCAGACTAAACAAATACTGCATGAAAAAAAAACAGCCCATTCAAACTTTCACGTTGTGGGCGTTTCTGAACGTCCAGGGGACCTCCCAGGTACCGAAATAAGCCACAACACCGACCTATCCAGAATGCCTATTGACAATCGAGCGATACCTGCGGCTGAGTGTTATCAGCCTCCCTGCACACCCACGCGTCCGAGCTTGTTTGCATAACAATAGCAAAGCCTCGGCACACAGCCGTTGCGTATAGGTGAACAGCGTAGTGTTTATAAAGGGCACGTTATAACCGCAGCTTTGCCGTGGTGTTCAGTTGGAAGTATGCAACAGGAGGACAAGAAGACGATTGGCAGAGACTACGGCGACACCAGGTGAGATTGGGTCCTTAAGTTAGAGGTGTTTTCTGTGTAGGTCGCAGGCTTATCAACGGCACGTTTAAAAGATGTCTAAAGTCGCACAGATTGTTGACGCTAAGTGCTGCTTGCAATCACGAGGATGTGGTAGGGTGATTTCTCGCCCTGGACCGTGCTGCAGGCCACCAGGGTTGGATTTCTGGCGAAGCACCGATGATGGTCAGTCTGATTTCTGTAGGTAGAAAATAAAACTAAATGTGCAGTACCCTTTTTAATAAAGAGGGTTAGCGGTGTGTAGCACAATGCTCTGTCCTCTGCCGGTCTCGCCGAATTGCGCTCAAATACATGATTTAAGTATGTATGTTGAACTTCTTTCGCGCCGTACGTATCCAACCGTGCTCATCGTGGAGAGATTGACGGCTCGTTGAGAGATTGATTCGACCAGGTGCAATAGTCCTGGCGACACCATCCACTTGCGTGGCGCTCCAAACGTCGTAAGTGCTACGCGCACGGCCATCGATGGTCCCCACTACCGTGATCAGTGGCGGATTATCGTCGTAGCAAAAGTAGCTACATATGTAGTAGCTACTACATTAGTACTACTACATTAGTACATGTAGCTACTACATTAGTACTACTACATTAGTACATGTAGCTACTACATATGTAGTAGCTACGGGTCCCGCACTTTCAAGGGCCCCGCGCTAAATGCTTTCAAGCTATCAATTCCGGTTCAGTGATTTTGCACTTGCTTTATTACTATAGTACTATGCTGCCTTCAACTTTTACGAACGACTGGGTGTTTAAAGTTAGCGATTTGTCGTATTATCTGGCTGTATAGCAAATGAAAACATACGATTACTTTACTATGCAAGTGTAATGTAATAAAAATAGTGTTTTAATATGTACGTGTGTTATTTTTTAATTTAGTGCCCCTTTATAACATATATGCTACGGGCCCCGCACTAGCTTCACCCGGCACCGACTGTGATGTGCGTGTGTTGGGCAACAGCAGCCGCGGCATGCGGAGGCTCCCGACGACTCACCTGTCGCAGCCCCCCGGGGTCGTGGATGCGGCGAGTCGGCCCGCGTCGGGTCGCAGCGAGCTCGGGAGAGGAGGGCTCGACAGGGGGAGGCCCTCGCCCGCCAAGAGACGTGGTCGGGTAGGACCACCCAGCTCGCTCGACTCCCGGCCAGGCACAGACGCGTGCCGCAGAGACAAGGTGACACTGCAATCAGTGACCCCCACGCGCGCGCCTTGAACGCGATTTTTTTGATGGTGATGGTCGGGGTGGCCGGGGCTGGTTGGGTGGGTAGGGGAGAGCCAAAATAACAAGAATAGGCCTTTTTTCTAATCGATTTCGGTAAAATAGACGCCTCAATATTTCACGATTCGCAATGTAATTTTGCTGAAGCAGTCACACCAGATGACGGATGCTTGTGTTGCTTCCAAAACGTCGTGATTTAAATTAGTTGTTTTATTTGTATTCTATTTTGTTTTCACCTACGTGGCTTTACCGAAAAAACCAAAGAGTAAATTCAATATAGGCATACCTAATCTATTCTTATAGCAACTAATCACAACTAATGTTAACTCCTGTATTCACAGTTTCTTTCGCCATGTGCTCCCTTCCTTGGCATTTCCATCAAACGTATGGTTCAGCCAAACTGAGAGCCTCCTTGCTTCGAATTTCTTTCACTGGCCAGCGTACAATATTTAAATTCTACCTACGTGACTTTACCGAAAGAACCAAAGAATATGGATTTCTGCAGTCACGAAAGCTTCAAATCAAGATTGTATAAAGAAGTTGCGTGTCACCTTTGACATGCAAGTGGGACTAACGTTTTAAATGTAAACACAACGGATACTACACTGTAACATGATGACAAATGTATGTTAATAGCTTCAAAAAGTAAAATTGTTTCCACTTGTTCACCATCACTGTCAACAAATGCCTGGAATCTTCTCCAGGTGGTCTCCAGAGCCTGGATGCACATTCTTGTGGTATTGTTGCAAATTCTCAGAAGTGTTAAAACATTTTATTGAAGCTCCCTGTATATCCTTGCTGTGTGGCGTTGATATATTATCAGTTTAGACTCGACACGTCAGCGCGTGTGTTTTACATAACATAATAAATCACCTTCCAACTACAGTACTTTATTTGCAAAAAAGTGAATATCTTCCTATTATCTGCATCGAGACCATAGCCAGTAACAATAGACGATGTTTGCCTGCAATTCATTCGTGTAATGCATAGCTTGCATTGTTGAACTAAACTTGCAATTCGATTTTAAGTGTTTGTGGTTTCTCACGTGAATGTGGCAGGTTAATTTTGTCGTGTTATACTCAGCTCTGAGTCACTGGTGGATACTCCATATTTCTATGGTGGGGATGAGGTTGTCATAATATATTTTGCATGTTTTATGATGTGGGAGAGTTGAAGGACAGTGGCACAGTGCCTCACACACTATGCTAAGAACCTGGCTACCTAAGTTGAATTCCTGGCCACGGATAACATCACTGGCGAGTTTACCAACTGGCACTGACCAGCGTGGTGAAGTATGGTCAAACAGCTCCCATCACCGCCACGACGTAGGGAGGCATTCATCCAGCAGTGAATTGACCAAGGGCTGTAAACTAGCATTCATAATGTAAAATGACCAGGAAATGTCGTTCACTAACTCTCTGGCCTAATGATTGCGAGGCGCTGATTTTACACCCCATTTATGGTCCACTTTCACTCCGTACAATATGTTTTTTTTTTTACCTAATGCATTTTTTAGTTCACCTGCGGCAAAATGAGACTATCCTCGTCTCTTGTGGTTAACAAAATAAACTTGACATCCTGAGAAGCTTCCTCGATCTCATCCGATCCTGTTCCCATTCTCTCCCCTGCACACAACGCCCAATGCTAGAATCATGGGGCCATATTCAGGTAAGAATAGTTGAGCTGGTGCCCTCTTTGCCTTCCTTAACAGTATTTGTTAGGAGACACCATCACCTAACCTTCTATATATTTCATACTGCATTCGTTTAAGGGGAATACCCATAACTCTCTGGTTACCCCAAGTTGCCATGAGGACGCCTCGCATGAATAACACGAAAACATAAATGAATGGATGAATACAAGGATCAACTATACATATAAAGGACGGGAGCTTGGAAATAACCTATTGGGTTGGTCCCACACACAACACAAACACACACACAAACACACCGCCACCACTGACAACCGGGCAGCCCCCCCCCCCCATCTCCGCCCCCCATCAAAGGGCGGCACGGGTCGCTAGCCACCCATGCACATCTGCGTCAGCCCATCACTCATCGCAAATGCTACAGTTGTAGGAGCACAAGACAACCCGCCCTCCTTTCCGTGTTTTCACGGGCAAATTATTCACAGCCGACCGGGTTGGAAATGCTTGGGATGGTGGCGGGGGGGGGCAGGCTAATCGCAAAACCGGGAGCTGCTCTTTTTTTTCGCCAGTGCCAACAACGTCCGTGGTGAAGCCACTAATCTGTGCACGCTGCAACCGTAATGTTTTCTTTTCACTCGCTGAGACCTCGCTGTTGCTTGCCTCCGCAACAGTGTGCGGGCTGCGTGCGGGTAACTTCGGCACGCGCTATGAAAATATCAACGCCGTGGCGACAAGTCAGGCTAGGCGCTTTTACTTTTGAAGGAAATAAAACAAATTTTGAGCGTTTGACGTCTTGGGCTATGGGGCATTGCTTTTATTTTTTTTATTCGGAAAACGAGCACACCAGCACCGTGCTTGTAAGGGCTCGACGAGGTTGTATCGCAGCTGCGGCTGTTCTTATTCTTCATCCGTTCTGCATATTAATTACATTCGAATAATGGTACAAGTGGCAGCTAAGGAACGAGAGGACGTTCCCAGCGCACGTTCATATTCCCTGAATGATCTGTCAGTTTGTGTACAGGTGCTCGGTGGATTATTGCGTTGCAGGACCGCGAGAGATGGCGGATGACCTGGCGAGGCCTTCATCCAGCAGTAGATTGACTATGGCTGATGATGATGAATAGTATAAGGAGGGAAGCTACAAGTATGCCAAGGAGCAATGGAAAGGAGCATTGGGAAATGTCAGGAGGAAATTACAATTAATCGAAAAATAAGAGGGTGTTTACGGAGTGAAAACACTTCAATGGAATTGGGCAGGGCATCTTATTAAATGACGGATGGGCGAGATTAACAATGTAATGGAGACCAACAGAGATAAGTGGGAAGAGAGATAGACAGAAAATGGGACAGTGGGATGAGGTTATAAGAATCGGAGAAAGAGACTGGATGGAGGTGGAAAGAGATCATTGGGAGAGGCCTTTGCCCATGCAAAAAGGTTTTTGTGCCATGCAGAGATCATGGATGTCAGGCATCCATCTGCTAAATATTTTCTCTGGAAAGCAGTACAGCAAGCAGGTTAATGCACATGCATTTTTTCATTTGTATCTATAAGTTCGTTTGCAACCTTTTTCTGGGCACATGGTTTGCCTACCGATGCGAAACGAATGTTTTCAAATATCTCAAGCAAATCAAGGTCATACGTTCATCAGGATCGACAATATGACGCCTCACTCCCACTTCCTGCTTTTGCGAGAGCCCGCAGTTGCATAGTCGACCTTCACGAAGGAGAATAAACCTGGATGGTGAAATTGTTTTGAATAAAAAAAAAATCCACCTAAAAATATTTAATTCCTAAATGCAGCAAAGCCTTGAACCAATTTCAATGAGTTGGGGTGGAGAGGTGGTACCGTGGTTAGCGCACTGCACTCATCAACCCGGCAATCTGTATGTGATTCCCAGCCACGGCTAACAATCAGTGGCGGGGAGTGATGTCTGAACCAGTCCTGGGCCCCTCCCACCCCTTCACCAACCTCCACTGACCAGCGTGGCGAAGTATGGTCAAACAACTCCCATTACTGATACAGCGATGGGAGAGAGGTCTTCATCGAGTAGTGGATGACAAAAGGCAGCGCATTGTACATCAAGGTTGTGTTTGATATTATTTCAACGGTTTAATTGAGCTATTTATATATGTGCTGCATGTAGTGTTGAACTTTTTTCGCACCGTACGTAGCCAACCGCGCTAATCGGAGGTGCCGGGGAAGGACAACAAACTAAACACAAAAAGCAATTCTAAAGAAATGAGTTTTCAATCCGGATGATGATTTAAAAGTGCATTGCTCCAGTGGCTTCCTACTATCGAAAGGAAGAGCGTTCCAGACGGCCGCGGAAGCGCCTGAGAAAGCGCGCGATGCCGAGGCCGTGTTTGTCCGATGGCCAGCCAAAGGGCCTCTGCGAGAAGACAGAGAGAGGTGGGCGAGAGAGATGAAGACCTTGCGCTAATCGGTTTGCTGCAGAGGAAACCTTTGAGTGATTGTGCTCACGGTAGGATGAGAAGGACACATCATCACACGTGCAGCAAGGGGCACTCCGCGTGCTTAGTCGGCTCATTCCTGGGCGCACGACGGCGCTTGCTCGGGCACGCTCTTCGCTTGCCCGAGTTGTATTCGAGAAGGGTCAACGCGTGACAACATTGCTGGACAAACACGGCAACGGTGTATGGCCGATGCCATTGTAGCGCGCGAGCAAATATACCACGGGAGTTGGGTTCAAACGCTGTGAAATGTATTCAGCAAACGTTTAAAATTACTGTACCGCTCTTGGTTACATGTGACAAAAAAAAAAGATCCCCCCCGTATTGGCCTTAACAAACTGTTGGGGCAAGTGTTGTTAGCGAGCACTTACGAAGGCCGGAACAGGTACACGAAGGGGTGGGTGGCCAGCAGCACCACGCCCGACCGCCTTTGTGCCCCCCAGTGTCGATGTTTACTATACACCGCACCAGGTACTTATTTGAGGCTGAGTCGACCTGGGGGAAGCCCAGGACCGGTTCAAATAATCGTCACTGGTCTTGGCCACGAGCAGGGAATCGAACTCGTGCCGCCGGGTTCATAGTGCAGCGTGCTAACCGCTACACTACCGCACGTAACACACGCGCGCACATACAGAGATCTACTAACACCTCAAATGCAACTGTAAACACTGCCTTGGTGTTTGTCTCGCATAGAGCATCTGTATAAGTGAACACTTGTTTTTTAATTGTTGAAAAATTAGGAGTGTGGTCTTGCATCGATTATTGTGAAGACATTGTAACATGCTGACTTAAAGCTTTCGTGACTGCAGAAATTCATATTCTTGGGTCTTTCGGTAAATATGCAGCTATTGATACAGCTATCGTGCTGTGACGGTTCCACCTGAAGACGGAAGCTTGTGTTGCCTCCGAAACGTCGTGATTTTTATTTAATTTTTTATTTTACTTTTATTAATTTTATTTTTTTACCTACGTGACTTTACCGAAAAAACCTATGAAAATTAATCCTTGCAGTCATGAAAGCTTCAAATATAGAATCTGTCGGTAAAGTCACGTAGATAGGTTCATAGGCAAAAGAATATTGTAACATCCATTTGTCAATCCACTGCTGGATAAAGGGATACCCATGCCGTGTCGGTCATGGGCATTGTTTTGACCATACTTCACCACGCTGGTCAGTGGGGGTTGGTGAAGGAGGAGGTGCCCTGGACCGGTTTAGATATCTCTTTTGCCACTGATGTTAGCCGTCGCCGGCAATCGAACTGAGTTCATAGTTCAATGCACTAAAGAAATGTCCATTTAACATTGTTAATCTCACAATTATAGATGTGTAAGAATCAATGGTGTTTATCCATATATATTGTATGTAATTGATCCCTCTATCCATTACAGACCGCTACATTGACCACAATGTAAAAACAAATAATGGTTCGTGAATTGCATCAGTTATAGTTGTTCCACCGTAACGACAGTGCGTTGACAATGCGTAATTATTGGACAGCAAATATAATGAGAAATGCCAAACATTGAGTGTAAAAGTCACCGTGACTCTCCAAATGGCAATGCCTAATTTGTACACGGCAATTGGTCATTCGCATGCAATTTGGCTGCACGTGGCATCTTAACGCATCATGATCTCAGCACGCTGTAGAAAAAAATAGTGACACGTCGGCTTAGGAGCGTCGTGGTGGCGAGATGTTAACTACCTCGCCTGGTATACAGGAGGGCGTGGGTTCCATCCCGACCCTGACGCCTGCTGCTGTATATTTGGAGTTTGCATGTTCTCCCCGCGGTCGCGTGGATTTTTCTTCGCATTTTAGAATTATTTATCATCAACATGTGTGTAAGGTATGTGGCTGCTATAAATTTCCCCATGAGAAGCCACTTCGTTGAGCTATCATTTGTGGCCGGGTCGCTTCTGAGAAAGAGCCATATCTCAGTGGGCCTTACCTGGTAAAATAAAAAAATATATTTTTAGCTTCGTTAAGAAGGTCTTGCCACATTTACACAACACCATGAACTACAGTGGTGTATTCTTACGAATGTGCATTTTTTGACTTGCTTTAAATGTGTTCTCCTTTCCCCCGACCCCACTCCATTTGTCGTTCATTACCACGCACACACACACGCATACACGCACACACACGTGCTGCGGAAACAACATTCCCTCCATCGCTAATATGCACTTCGTGCTTTTAATGACGACTACAGCCTCGCGTCTCATTTCGGTCGGCAGTACGCGCCATTCAAATACTTAATACTCTGGCTCATCAGCACCGGTACACAACACACACAGCGCTGGAGATGGGAAGGCAATTACTGGGGGAACTCAGAAATGATTATTCCCAACCACACGAGATATGAGGAGGGGGAGCTTAGTTCGGTGTGTGGGTCTGTGTGCGTGTCTGTGGGTCTCTGTGTGTGTCTGTGGGTCTCTGTGTGTGTCTGTGGGTCTCTGTGTGTGTCTGTGGGTCTCTGTGTGTGTCTGTGGGTATCTGTGTGTGTCTGTGGGTTTATGTGCGTGTCTGTGGGTATCTGTGCGTGTCTGTGGGTCTCTGTGCGTGTCTGTGGGTCTCTGTGCGTGTCTGTGGGTCTGTGTGTGTGTCTGTGGGTCTCTGTGCGTGCCTGTGGTTCTCTGTGTATGTATGTGAGTCTCTGAGCGTGTCTGTGGGTTTCTGTGCGTATCTGTGGGTCTCTCTTTTAGTCTAGGGGTCTATGTGTGAGTCACATAAATACAAGATTCATCCTTGACTCCTTCCGAAATGCAGTCAGGTTAAAATGTCACTCCCACCACGGCGTTCTGGGGCATTCCGGCCCATTTCCACCACTGCACACGCACACACTACAATATTCTCGGCGTTTTGATAGAAACATAAAATCAAATGACCTCATGATAAACTTATTTTGAAGTGTAACACCGCGTTATTTTACTGCTTTTCTATGTAAGAGCTGAACTTCATAACGAAGTGCAGGTTAGCGATGTGCGTGCAAAGGAAAGTTTTCGATCAACTATCGCTTAGATCTGCCAGCTATGGCATAGACGCGAACCCTGGCCACGAAAAAACTAAAACTAAAGAAAATCTAAAGAGTGCCCAAAGCAGCTTGGAATTAGACAGGCAGAGGATCAGGGCACAAATGCCAATCAGAAACTTCGTAATGAATGATAAAATAAGTGCACTTGGGCAGGACACTTCCTGATAAGGAATGATGGCTTATGGACAAGACTGGTGAATAGCCCAAAGGAGACGATACACCAACGATTACGACTGCTGTGGAGATAATAATAATAACCACGATGATGATGATGACGATTTATTTACCACACTAAGTCCAAACTCTTCTCAGGAGAGTCCCACATTGGGGCGGTTGGCCAAGATTAAGTGACGATTTAAAGCTTTCGTGACTGCAGGGATTCATCTTCTTTGTTCTTTCGGTAAAGTCACGTAGAAGGGAAGTAATAAAATACTAAAAATAAAACATAATAAACAATTATGTTTTATTTTTATTATTTTATTACTTCCCTTCTACGTGACTTTATGTTTTATTTTTATTATTTTATTACTTCCCTTCTACGTGACTTTATGTTTTATTTTTATTATTTTATTACTTCCCTTCTACGTGACTTTACCGAAAGAACCAAGAAGATGAAGATTAAGTGACTCTACAAGACGAGTGGCAAGCCGTGGGATGAAGCGGAGAAGCAGGAGGAAAGTTCTGCAGAACAGGGGGAGAACGTAGAAACTCGGCACAGACAGGCGAGCGAGTCGGGAGTTGAATGCAGGCAAAGGTGTTATTGCTGTGCCCATTGGAGCGTTGAGATGGGTCCACGTGCATGACATCCATTGTGGCAGCACAGGACCTGAGAGGAGGCGATGGGTCAAGCAGGGGCATTCATCCAGCAGTGGATAGAAAATGCGATCATAATGATGATTAATTGAACACAAAAACGTTTCCAGCCACACGTTACGTGCGTTCACTTGTCGGACATCGGAAGTTATAAGGCTGTAAGACTCTCTTGAGAATAAATGCTGAGTCTGTTCCTAAACGAACTTTTAATATATCGTCGTTCTCAAACTGCCTCCGGCTCTTCTTGTTCATTGGCGACTGTAATCAGTGAATCTCTCGGTTCATTAAGATACGATTAAGCAACACACGGCAACCGTCGGGCTTGGCCATTCATCAGTGTCAGCCTTATCTTGGATGAGATATTAAAACACGTCACCCATTTTTTTTTTTGCTAAACGTCGTTTCAACTGCCGTCGCTGACCCGTTGAGAACCGGCAGCGGCAGTGATGGATTGACCAATACCATTGATTAATTAAGCATGTGCATTCTGACGTCAGGCTGCTTAATTCAGGGAGATCTTAAGAAGCGCCAGAATGCACAACGAGGTAGCAAAGAGGCATGAATCGTCATTGTGACCGACCACGATCAATAATGTGTTCGTGCATAATAGAGGTTATTTTGGGTTAGATCGCGTAAATATATAAATGTGTCGTTAAAACCCGCCACCACTTGACACAGCCAACTATTAAGGGTTATTTATGGTTTATTTTTATTTTATTATTTCCCTTCCACGTGACTTTACCGAAAGAACCAAGAAGATGAATCCCTGCAGTCACGAAAGCTTTAAATCGAAATTTAGTAAGGGTTGTCACGTAAACAGAACGTGGCCAATTCGTCACTAGTACAGCACTAGCGTGTAGTTTATAGTGTAGTGTATAGTGTAGTCTATAGTGTAGTATACTATTACAGCACACCGGTGTGTTGGAGAGCCAAGCCACAACGTTTACAATCTGAGCACGACGTTTCGCCAGTAATAACAACTAGCTTCATCAGGCGACAGCCTGATTGGTGGTGGCGGGTTTAACGACACATTTATATATTTACGCGATCTAACCCTAAAACTTCTATTATGGATGATATTGGTCGCGAAAGCCTATGTGTTAAAATGTAATCGTGGTCAGCAATGCCGGATGGAAGCCTCTCAAGGCCGATGCCACCCCTCAAGGCCCTGCGATTAGATATTCCATCTAGCAGCTGCACACGAGCTGACACCATCGCTCCATCTCCTTGGTGGGTGGTATCTCAGATGCCTTCCATTCCTCGGCGGCCACTTAATAATAGAATGAGTCTGGACCACGTGCCATCAGCCCTTCTCGTGAAGTGTCCTGCACAATATAGTAATAGGTTTTTACCCTTTCAACTGGTACAAAACTGACACATTTATACAAGGCATCATGTTTGCAATAACCACAACACAAGCAGTTGTACCAGTTGAAAGGGTAAAAACCTATTACTATATTTTGCCACTGGTAAAGGAGGTCTCATAGTGTCCTGCACAAGTCCACTTAACTTTTCTTAACGGTTTGAATTGTGTCATTAGCCTGGGGTATGTTCTCTACTCCACGTGTTCCTTTTGAAGTATCTCAATGTAAATGCCAAGCATGCATCTATACACTGATGCCTTTGAATAACATCAAGACGTATTCATATGTTTCCTATAAATGGCACGAGATATGTAACCCTCTTAACAGTGGGCTGTGAGGTGACCAGGAGATGGCAGTAGAGAAATTACAGTTCGAATCTATCTGTGCAGAGCTTCGAGTATTATCCACTCATTCATGGACTTTGTCTGGATTCTCCGGTTACCCTTGGACTTTCACAAATGTATTACGTTGGCACCAAATGCCCTACAAATATTCACATAATTCCCACCGCATGCACACACGCGTGTGCACACACCCGCATGCACACAACTGCATCAATTCTTTAGGGAGTCGTCTCAGGCGAGGCCAGAGATGTTGTCCTTCGCTCAGCTTCAGTTTGGACGCGACCTCACATCTTACGGCAATGGACTTTCCTTCGATCCGTCGTTCTACAGAGCTCCCAAAGAGGTACTCATGTGACGTTTTGCAGGGGTTTCTGTAGGATGGCACAGATGGCACCAGCCCGTCATGCAGACCAGTTGAATCTTCTTCGAAGCTACAATCGTACCACTGCTAACAAAATAATATATGCCTCGAGTTTTCTGGCTGGCTGCTGGCTGGGTTCCTCTCCACCCCAGCAATATATTTATCGGGTGACTGCCTAAATGGGATTGTCCATGTACAGTCACAAAAATCAACATTGAATTGAAACGGTGGAAGATGTTCGGAAGACGAATAGCATACAACACCAAAAAGGTGTGAACATCTAAATACACGGTTCATTTAACACTTTCAATATGTTCTCCCAAAATGCAATTCTTTCGCCATAATCTTTAAATCCAAGATAATATAAAAACCTCATCTTTCGGTCAGAACCAGCCATTATTCAAATTTACATGACAAAGATTACTCAGGTTATTACTGTGACTGACAGACGCAGAAGAGTATGTTAGGATATTTAAAGATATATAATGTCTCAATGGACTTTCGCAAGCAGGACTCAAATAAAAGAACTGATATAAAATACATTTGGTGACAAGGCCGAGCTGTAACTCATTCGCCGCTTGTTGCCAAGGTTTGCCCATCAAAGCCTGGTTTATTATCCTTAAGAATTAATATTTAAGGATAACACATATTACGTGCCGTCTGCTTCACACTGGACGTTAAAGATCCCGTGACGTAATTTGAATAAAATAGGCCGTGCTTGTGGGAGTCACGGTTAAATTTAGCCTAATTTTATAAAGCGACTTTGCAATATAATTGAAACAGCAGCAGTTTTGTTCACCTATAACATGGTACTTGCGTATCCCTGAAGAACACCGCGTTATGGGAAAATCGCGTTATAATGAATAATATATAATATCGGGGTAAAGCACAGTCCGCGATAACACGTGGGATGTGTAACGCAGGCTGACCAAAGACCGAGGCGCGTGAGTAGCATCTAGAAGCATCCAGCAGCATCCCGCTGCCTTGTGCGACGCTACGTGGAGGCAGCCGCACGACTGCTTATTCCTACTCGCGGGACGTAGTTCCCTCCACTCGATCGCGTTATATCCAATTGGCATCCGTGTTATAACAAAAAAATGTTCCCTAACACATTCAACGCGTTATGTTCAACTGGCGTTATGAAAACACCACGTGGCGTTACGGGATATCGGACCGTACTGTATTATTGCAACGTCACCCACCTACTGACAGGCGAATGCCCACTAGCAGGCCTGGTGCAGCCGTCACCGTGTGTTGCACAGAGAGAGCCATCAGGGGGTCCCCTAGGCTAAAACAAAAATGAAAGCGACAGCTGGGCATTGGGAATGATTTAAATGTGATGCGATGCAAGGTGCTTTGAGATTCTGGGACATTTGAGTGGCCAATGGACGCAAGTGATTAATCCTTAACAAGCAGCTCATTAGAACGCCACATCTGCGTTGTGCGCGGGGTCCTGGAATAATTGCTCGTTACTCTTGCAGCGATGAGGCCTGATATGGAATCAACCAACGTACGTGTAAACCTCGAGCTGGACGATTAATTGCGTGACTGTGTTTTGTTCTTGTTGTTTACACAGCACGATGTGAGCACTGAGACCAAGGCCGTTCTATCTCTACCACCGGCTGTCCGCTCCCAGGATAAGTTACGAGCGGTGAGTCAACACTGCGTGTCTACATGCAAAGTTATTGCCTTGCAGGACTCTACAGAGGCACATTGAGCAGATGAATGCTTAACGGCAGATACCGTGCATGTATACATGGCGATGATGTGTGTGTGTGGATATAGAGCCGAGAGGTCGCTCAGTGTTACAGCGAGCGGCTCACAATCCGGAGGCTTCAAGTTCAAATCCTGGTTGGGGGGGTCGGCCCAGTCAATCATCCGTAGAGGGTTTCTAAAATTACTACCACTTTGTGAGGAAGTCAGCAGTGGTTGTCCTCTGGAAAAAAAACTTGGCCCGCCATAGCAATGAGGAATGTCCACCTCAGGGCTGTAAATAGGGTAGATGACCACCTTCTGAGTGCTCACTTGAACAGGACATCGCGTTGACTTTCGGTACTGCTGCTATACACTTTCCGATTGCGGGATACAACGGTGAATTAAATACATTTCAGCGAGAGTGAAATCGATGACTTCCTCCGACTGCAGAATAAGCCGTGGATAAAACTTAACTTTTCATTGTGGGCAAACAGATAAATAACAATTCTGTCCAACAGTCTGGGGTTTTTTTTGGCCGTTGTTGTTGTTTTTACAGAACGTGAAATCAGTTTATTTTCTTTCAGGAGTTTCTTCCAATTCGGATATTTGGCCGATTCCATTTTCCAAGCTTGGATCGCGTGATAATGATAGCAGTGGCGATGACAATGATGAAACTAGCGATGGTGTGTTTCTTGCGTAAGAATATGATGGGTTTGTTGTATAGACGATACATTCAAAGAACAGAGTTGTGAAAATGATAATGACGATGATAATGTTGACGACTATGTACTTATGTTGAAGTTCTTTCGTACCGTACGTAGCCAACCGTGATCATTATCGGAGGTGCGGGGGAAGCACAACAAACTAAACACAACAAACGCAGTTGTAAAGAAATCAGTTTTCAATCTAGATTTCAAAGTGCATAGCTCCCGTGGCTTCCCAATATCGGACATTATGATGATGTATATCGGTTATATGATGGTTAAACAGCATGGACGACGGTCTATTCAAATAACACAGTAAGTGACAGTGAGCAAATTCGCTTTGTGAGCCTTCGTGTGCCCTCCGGTTCAGAGCAAACAGCTCGTGTTGGGGTGCGTCTACCTCGGCCTGAGCAAAGCAGCGCGCATTCTCTTAGCGGACACGGCACGCTGCAAAGTGTGCAACTGTTACGCACAACAAAGCAATTGTTGGGCACTGAACCATGAAGGCAATTGACCTTTCGTTTATCTTTTCCTTGCCACAAAATGCCCTGGCTATCACAATATTCGAGCTTGTTTTAAAAACATTTTTTGGGTCTTTCGGTAAAGTCACGTAGATAAGTTCTAAGGGCAAAGGTTTAAAATGGGCGTAGCCCAAATGTATGGCCATACATTTCACCCCCTATTCCTGATGACGGCCGCTTGTGTTGCGATCGAAACGTCGCAGTTAGTTTTGTTATTTTCTTTGAACCTATCTACGTGACTTTACCGAAAGACCCAACGAATGTGAATTCCTGCAGTCACGAAAGCTTTAAGTCGAGTGTTTTTTTTTCTCATCTTAAATACACCGAGAACTTTTATATTTGTGTGTATAGTTTTGTTTTGTGGCGCAGCCTCAACAAAAATCACGCGCCAACCTCCCGCACCACGGCGAGCGGCACCACGTGTCACGCCAACACAGATGCACGCGCGTGGAGGATGTGCACATGAGTGGGTCTCAACCCTTATCGGACCCACTGGTCCCCTCCCCCCTCCTCCCTCCCCCCCCAGGTTACTAAGGCCAAGTTGCATAGAGAAGATCACATGCCCACGCCCGTGCAGTCAAAAGCAGCGTTAACAATGAAACTGTTCCACATTGTGCGTAATCGCGTGTTTAGTTGCCACGCGAGCGTGTTGATAACGCTCCACGAACACGTTGAAATGTTTCCTGCACGGTATCCATGCTAACCACCCCAACACCCCTTGTGCCGTGCGGGCCTTCATAGGCGCTCGCCAATATCACTTGTCCCCAACACTCTGTCTCTCTCATAGCAGGGGTGGGGGATTCTCCAAGCAGACAACTTGTCTCTCTCTCACACCCGTCGGTCCACGTAATAGAAACGAGACAAAATAATTTTCCACAAATTCCATCAGCCAGGGTCACAAAGGGCTTCTGAATGCCTTTGGCTGGTCACACAACGTGGACACTTAAGTTGCTGCGAGAACACCGACTGCTTTGACGCAAGTTTGCTTAACGCGTTGAAATGAGTAACGCGGTCTTCGCTGCCAGGTCAAAATGAAATATAAATATATATTTCCCTCGAGTCTCCGATGAGTGCGGTTGAGGTACGGTGATGGACAACTTCGTTTGTCGGCCGTCTCAAAGTGGCTGGCTTCACGTGGCCACGGGGGTCCATATGAAAAACACGAAGTTGCGGATCGTGTCCGCCCCCACCACATTGTGGTAGCTTCTACCCCTCTGCTACAGAAGTTTGGTTTTTGTGTGTGTCTTGCGTGGCGTGGATTGTTGCGACCTCTTTGCAGGCGCTGACCTCCTTGAGGACCGTCGTGGAGGCATTTGGAGAATTCCCGAAGACCATGCAGAAAGGCTTGGTCAGATACGGCTGGTATGAAAGGTAACGGTGCCTCGATTCCTCTCCGAAAGTCCATCGGCGGATTGCTTTTATGACGGGGCGGCTTGCGTCGGCTGTAAAACGTCATTAGTCGAGCGTAGTCGGCCTGACCGCACGTTACGAGCGATCTAATGTCGCGTGTAAACCATGCGCATGATGCTGCGTTCAACCTAGCTTAGTATACGGACCCCCGCACCTCCGATTATTGCCGCTGTTAGCTACGTACGGTGCGAAAGACGTTCAACATACAGTACGTGCATACGATGGTCACCCTATTGCCGCCACCCCCCCCCCCCCCCTTCTCCACACACGGCAGCTTCGGCCCTGGCCGAATCATCATCCGGCAGGGCCAGGTGCCCCAGAATTTCTACCTCCTGCTCACAGGCACCGCTCTCGTCACCAAGGTGCGCATGGACCAGCAGAGCGGAGAGGTGTCCGTCAAAACGGTCACCTTCCTCAAGCAGGGCGACTTCTTTGGGGTGGGTGTCACGTGACGCACGCTCACGCAAGTCAACGCGCGTCGCCACTTTCTAGACGAAGGGAAGTAGAGATAACAATTCGGGCAAATCGCCTGATGAAGCTGGAAGCAATCACCAGTGAAACGTCGTCCTCACATTCTAAACGTTTTGTTCACGTGACAAACCCTACTAATTGGATGCGTCGGGTGGCGGTGGGGTAACGACACTTTTAATTTAACGCAATTTAACCCCAAAAAAACCCTTGATATTGGTCGCGAATGCGACCAATATCACTGGGGAGGGGGGGGGTGCCATGGTAACTCTGGCGAAGACGATCGCTCGTAAACGAGACTTGAGTATAAAGTCGTCTTGCTATTCGGGACTTAAACCCCTTGAGCAGTGGTTCTTCTTAACCTGGGGTGCACGCATCCCCTGGGGGTGCGGGATGCCCCCCCTGGGAGTGCGAGACACGGCCAGATTTTTGTTCGAAGTTAAATCGTTGAATAGACAAATGAAAAACGGGCACGTAAGTACACCTTACTTTATTCCATCAAGATTCTGGGACATTTGAGCGGCCAATGTGTGTGTTTATTAACATTTATTAACATTATACATTTTTTTTACGATTGAGAACCAAAGGGGAGCAAGGCTGTAGTGAAAGTTAAGAACCACTGCTCTAGAAAATGGGGGGTAATGGATGAAAGTTTGACCCAAAAAAAAGGAGCCTTTTCGGCCAAGGCGATGACGTCACAGGGACGTCACGCCTCATCGTGGCGTGACGTCACCTCGCAATGCCACGCGTCGCTTTGCTTTGCCAGTGGCAGGGGCCGATTCTGTCACGAGTTAAAGAAATCTTTCCGAGGACAAAAACGCACGTAGGAAAGCACTGTGGCAACGATGAATATGCACGCTTTTTCTTCTTTGTTTCCACGAGGGGAAGAAAAAAAACCTCGCTGACTCGAGGCTTTTGTTTGTGCGCAGGGCAGTCCTGTTGTGGAATTTTTTTAATCGACTTTAACCAGTGCCAGGAGAAAAAAATAACCCATCTCTAGTTTAGTGTTTATAAAGTTCACATTCCTATGCAGTCCGATCATCTTCCACGCTCGTGCAAATGTTTCATAACCGAGTGAGCATTATGCACGTGTGTGTGTTCGCCATACGCCGCGTAAAGACTCACAGTTTGGCCATTCCAAGCACACGTTACAATCTCTGGAGACAATACATGGTTTGTGGATGATGATGATGATGGAGATGTTGAATAAGAAAAACACCACTTCGAGTGAACGCCAATGAGTTACGTAACCTTAGGCAGGCTTTTGGCGGCACGCCATTGATTCACGCGGTCACAATTATCAACGCCTTCATTAGCCAAGACTATTAATTACCGTGATCTCTCGACGGGGCTCATCGTGATCATTACAGCCGCCGCGCGCTCTCTTCAATCAGCACCGGCCCCGGCGTGCGTTGTCAAGCGCCGATTTAGCACCTCCTGCCGTAATTGAGCCAACTTGATGTCCAGGATGAGTCGTAATTTGTAAAGGTGCAGCCATGCATTCGCTCGCTTTTGTCACTGCTGGTGAAACGACAAAAACAAACAAACAAACAACCTTCACGGGGGCGTACTCCACAGAGCCCCCCTCGAAGGGGCATTTTGGCCTACTCAATGCACCCCCCCCACTTTACTCCACCATATGCGACATGCCAATCAACGAACTATGATGTATAATATTATTGGTTCTTTCGGCAAAGTCACGTAGGTGGCTTTACTCTTCAGCAATTGTTTCTTGCTGTTGTTGTCCCACCTGATGACGGACGCTTGTGTTGCGCCCGAAACGTCGTGATTTAATTAATTTCATTTTCTACCCACGTGACTTTACCGAAAGAATCAAAGAGTATGGATCCCTGCAGTCACGAACAATTCAAATCTAGATTGAACTATAATGTACCCATTTATATTGCTGGGGGGGGGGGGGGGTGGGGGGGCGGGAGAGTTAAGCCAGTTGCGCCCTTCATTCACTGCCGCGACGGGAGATCGAACGGCGACTCCTGCCGCCTCGCAAAGTCTCGTGTGCTCACCGTGGCGCTCGATCATTGCTCGTGTTACAGGACCTGGCCATTCTGATGCGAGCGAAGAGGAACGCCACCGTCGTGTGCAAGGAGACGGTCGCCCTCCTCACCGTCAACCGACAGGTCTTTGTCTCCCTCCTCCTCTTCCTCCTCCTCCTCATCCTCCTCCTCCTCATCCTCCTCCTCATCATCCTCCTCCTCCTCACCGTCAACCGACAGGTCTTTGTCTCCCTCCTCCTCTTCCTCCTCTTCCTCATCCTCCTCCTCCTCCTCATCCTCCTCCTCATCCTCCTCCTCATCATCCTCCTCCTCCTTCTCCTCCTCACCGTCAACCGACAGGTCTTTGTCTCCCTCCTCCTCTTCCTCCTCCTACTCCTCCTCCTCCTCCTCCTCATCCTCCTCCTCATCCTCCTCCTCATCATCCTCCTCCTCCTTCTCCTCCTCACCGTCAACCGACAGGTCTTTGTCTCCCTCCTCCTCCTCCTCCTCATCCTCCTCCTCCTCATCCTCCTCCTCATCCTCATCCTCCTCCTCATCATTCTCCTCATCCTCCTACTCCTTCTCCTCCTCACCGTCAACCGACAGGTCTTTGTCTCCCTCCTCCTCATCCTCCTCATCCTCCTCCTCATCCTCTTCCTCACAGCAACGGTGGCTGTCGGCTGGCCATCGAACAAACACGGCCTCGGCATCGCGCGCTTTCTCGCGCGCTTCCGCGGCCGTCTGGAACGCTCTGCCTTCCGATACTAGGAAGCCGCTGGAGCTGTAAACACTTTTAAATCGTCTGGATTGAAAATTCAATTCTTTAGAAATGAATTTTGTGTTTTAGTTGGTTGTCCTTCACACGCAACTCCGATTAGCGCGGTTGGCTACGTAGGGTGAGAAAGAATTTCAACATACGCACGTACAATACGCTCGAACAAGAGTTACTTGCATTCTTGCGTGGGCTTGGTGGGTCTCCGCCCTGATAAACAACACAAATACCGCCCATTGTTTCAACGTGGTGTCGGGTTTAGAGTCTTTATTTCATAACGTTGCACGTCCATTGCCTATACGTGAAGGAGTTCCATATTTGGCTGCGCGGGGTAAGCACACACAGGGACGCAAGTTGATGCGCGTTGCGTAATTTGCGTGAATTGAACCGGGCGAGTGAATGTTTGGCGCAGGAGAGGGACGACTGCTGTGGACACGATGAGGCAACGCGCTTGGGGCTGGCTCGCTTAAATCACAGCACATGTAGAGACTCACTGTGCAATGTTGAACTCTATAAATGTTGGCGTCCCCAGGTGTGCCCCCCCCCCCATCAATGTATCTAGGGGTGTCATGTAAAAAGTGTTATTTTTTAAAAATCAATATAAATGGGCACGAGTCACACGCATTTTTATTGATGTGTGATCTTTCAAAGTACACATCGCCTACGGATATTTACACACGCAAAATTAGTCCCAACTTACTTATTATTTCATCCCATTTTACACGTGCGTAATTGACGAGTATTATTTAGATGGTTAAATGGAGAGGGGGGTGGGGGAAGCGCTCCGAACCTTGTGACCTGAGTTTGATTCTTGGCCACGACTATACACGAGTGACGAACGATATCTGAACCGGTCCCTGACCTAACTCTCACTCACCAGCCCCGTGAAGTGCGGACATACAACCCCCAAGACGGACGCGGTGTAAGGCAACCTTCATCCATCTGTGGATTGACAAATGGATGTAAATTAGTATACATCATTGACATGGACACGACCACCTCTTAGCGACACACCTTACAACTTTCCAGCAAGGATTAACTTTAAGGTGAGAGACTTAGTGAGCAGCCATGGCAACCCATGAAGTATATTAAATCAGGGGGCTCAGCAAGGGGACTTTCTTCCCCGAATATAGCCCATGCCCCCACAGCCACAACTCGCAATGTCTACCATCATTCAGATTGACGAAGCCTGTAGCCCGACAAACACATGGTTAACAACAAAGCTGGGCAGTAGTGAGGGTGTCTGAAGTAGCGATGATACAAGTGTGGTCAGGGCTTCATGCCAGCGGGGGTCTGCTTGGGTCTGTGACCCACCCAGAGAGCGCAATCGGCACGCACAGCACCGCACCGCTTCACCACTCGACAAGGCTGTCGCAAACATTCACAGTCGCCGCCAAACTCCGGTTCACCCAGCGACTTGAAAATTACTCAGTGAGAGATTTAGGCCCCGGGTGCAGCATTGTCAACGCAGTTTCAGTTTCATTTATTTGGTATAGCCCTGTGAGCCATTCGGCTCTTGAATCGGGTGCAACCGCAACAAACAAAACATGAACAAGAAAACATCTTAAAGATGTTACGCGCAAACTGAAAAATCCAGGAAAAAACAGCAAAGTCTTCCAGAAAGAGCACCGCACATCATTGCTGTGTGCAAAAATCCCAGTGGTATGCAAGTCAAACAATAACAACCATAAGACAATTTAGATTAAAGTTATCAGTTTAACTCTGTACTACAACAAACAAATTCACACCTGAGGATGATTGCTTGTGTCGAAACGTCGTGAGAATTTTTATTGTTTAATATTTTTATTATTTTATTATTTCCCTTCTACGTGACTTTACCGAAAGAACCAAGAATATGAATCCCTGCAGTCACGAAAGCTTTAAATGAAAATTTAAACCAAAACTTTTCGAAATCACCAAAATAATGCTACAAAAGCAATGGGCACGAGTCACACGCGGTGATCCCTGCATGTCCTCACGCACACCCGTGGCCACTGTGTGCCTCTGCTGCTGCTGCTGCCTCCTCCTGCTGCTGCTGCTGCCTGTCTGCCTGCTCCTGCTGCTGCTGCAGGACTTTGTGAACATCTTCATGCAGAACGGCGTGTGCAGTGGCGAACCCGAGTTCGTCAGCTTCCTCCGCTCCCTGGAGGAGTTCCATGGCTGGCCTCTCCACGTGCTCCCGCTCGACAGCACCAGCGTGTGCATCCACAGCTACTTTAGGTTCGCCTGCGCCGCGGAATCCGTGACCAGGCGAGGCTGCGTTGGCTGTGTCGTGGAGTCGGCATGCTCATCCAGACAAAGACAATGACAAAGATCCCCCCCCACGTATAGCCTTAACAGACTCTAGGGGCAAGTCCTGTTAGCGAGCACCTATGAAGGCGTGCACGGTACACGAGGGGGTGGGTGGCCAGCACAACGTCAGACCGCCTTGTCTCCCCAGTTGCCATGTTTTACACACCGCGCCGGGTACTTATTTGAGGCCGAGTCGACTTAGGGGAGGCCCAGGACCGGTTCAGATAATCGTCACCGGTGTTGGCCGTGAGCGGGAATCGAACTCGGGGACACCGGGTTCGTAGAGTAGCGCGCTAATTGCTGCGCCACCGCTCCCCACACGTGCTCATCCACCACCTGCCCGAGACAGCTTTTGTTTGGCCGGGTAGCGGGGTCGAAACGGACACGGCACGGGCTGGAAAGGATGTGGAGCTTAGTGGACTTGTCGATGACCGGTACCAGCGGTGTCAAGATCGGCGGAGGGCAGAAGAGCGGCGCTCGCGACAACGAGCGGAGCGCCGTGTGGTTAAAACACAGCAAGGTGGCACAGAGGGGAGCACAGGTGGTGCATCTTCCAGTCATCTCAGTCTGTTAACACACAAAACCTGTCCGGTGACATCCTGCCAGCAAAGCTTTGACACTTCACGACTCAAAGTGCACCGAGCCTGGCCGAAGCGTCGCATCGAGGTCACCAGTCGGCGGCTGTTGTCTGATCGTGGTTCGTGTGCTGCGATACGATACCGGCCACCCAGCATCGATTCCTTGCCAAACATAATGACAGTGCCAATTGGCATCCTATCGGAACCAGCACCGATCCTCCTCTCGGTCAATTCAGCATACAATGAGTGGGTGTCATCATTAAGCATCCCATAACTGGCTATGATGTATTGCTTGTGTCAAACACAAAGGTGAGCATTGTGCAAGTGATACACCTGCGGAGCATTTACCGTGACGTGCAAAAGTTAAAATTGTATGTTCACGTGACACATTGTCCGTGGTTCATGGTGTCACGGTGGCGAGATGTTAACGACGACTCGTGGTGTACACGAGGTTGTGGGCTGAACCTCGACCCTGACGCCTATATATAGTTGCAGTTCGCATGTCTCCCTCTCTCTCTTCCCACGGTCGCGTGGATTTTTCATCGGGGTCCTCCAATTTTCTCCCTCCACATTTAGAATCAAGGTGCGTTTCGAGTATTTGGCTGCTATAAATGTCCACATGATGAAAAGCCACTTCGTAGAGTTTTCATTTGTGGCCAGGTTTCTTCAGAAATTAAAACAATAGCTGTATTTCTCGATGGGCCTTACTTGGTCAAATAAAAAAAAATAGTTTAGTATTTTGTATTTTGCGAAACTCCCAATTCCAGTGGGGCTGCGAGGTGGCCAGGAGATGTCATCAAATGCTTCGTGCAGACATTAGAGTGCTGTCCCTATCTTTGCAGTCGTTCCCTCTGGCTACTCTGGGGTTGCTCCCACATTCCAACCTTGTTGTGTTATTCGTCGTCATTGGATCTTGACGATACGCTGTGAGCCATTACGATTATTCGAAACCTCTTGAGTAAAATGCATTAATTAGCAATTCAATTTGGTTAAACGTCTCAACGCAGCACCCGACTGCTGAAAGAAAATCAGCCTTGGAATTTAGTGGCCAGCGAGGTTGCCCTGTATAAATAATCGACATCATTGGGTGATGATTTATTTTTGTCTTGGGCCACGTACACAAACTAAACCACCGATCGCAGCGTTGGCTGTGAGAACCCACGTGTCACGTTCAGCAGCATCGCGACGGCGTGGGATGTGGCTCGGCAATGGGCTGAAGTGTGTTCCGCGCAAAATGTTTCCTAAGTGTGTGTGTGCTCGTTACAGGCGTGGAGCTGTCATTTGCAAAGACACCGCGACCTCAGACATGCTTTACGTGGTCAAGTCGGTGAGTTCCACCCACCTCAACCATGACCTCCCCCCCCCTCCCCCGGCACCTTTCCTACGTATTTTTTAATTCATCTATCAGGCTGCGTCTTGCAGCTTGCAGCTAGACCTGCTTAGCGGGACAATTTTTTTTAAAATTATTATTGACATCACAATTGTTTACCCAGGAAAGCCTCGCAGAGTCTCATGACTCCCTAGTCAGTAGGATCATACCAAGCTTTGGGCAGCAGGGTGCTGATAATTCATTGCTGCGTATTGATCCATTTGAGTCCCGCACCTCTGATCAGCACGGCAGGCGACGTACGGCGCGAACGAAGTTCAACGCACGGTGCATTCATCGAGCAATTTGCCGGTCCATCTTCGTGGTTCTTTCGGTAAAGTCACGTAGAAGGGAAATAATAAAATAATAAAAATAAAACATAATAAAATAATTCTCACGACGTTTCGGCCACAACGCAAATCCACAACATTTACAATCTCAGTACGAAGTTTCGCCGGCAATTACAACTGCCTTCATCAGACGACAGCCACATTTTTTGGGGGGTTTTCTGTAGGCCCTAGACACTTGTGCCCACCGTGCCGATTGCATACCGCTGCCCCCGCTCGTCTCAGTTCTCCCGCGCTTCCACGTCACAGGGCAGCGTCCGAGTGCTGAAGGCGCTGGCGCCGGCTAAGCGGAGATGCGGGACGCGTGCCGCCGCCGCCGACTCTCGGCCCCGCAGAGACTCGCCCGGTACCGCCGGCCCCGGAGAGACGGCGAGAGACGCGCTGGACGAGAAGTCCCCCGCTGCGGCCCGGGGCTCGGGCCGGCCGGGCAGTGACGCGCGCGCTGCGGTTGCGGCTGCGCGCGCGCGAGCGGAGACTCATCCCAAACTCGCCGACGATCAATCCGCCGGCCCTCGGCTCTCGCCGCCGTCTCTGCGGGGTTTGGCGAACGACGAATCGCCGCCTGCGGGCGGGGAGGTTGTTCTCGGGGTGTCGCGCAGCTCCCAAGAGGCCGAGCAGAGGCGCGCGATGGATGGACTTGGAGCTGAGGGTGGCGGTGGTGGTGATGATGTGGCCGGTGGTGGTGGTGATGATGGCAGTGGTGGTGGTGGTGATGATGGCAGTGGTGGTGGTGGTGGTGATTGCACGAGAGAGGGCGAGAGCGGCACCCGTGACACGAGGGACGGCCACATCGTGGGGTCAGGGATTTCGAGTCACAGGAGCAGCCCTGGCGACTCCCACAAGGTGTACGTGCAGGTGCAGAGCCTGCAGACCGGACAAATATTCGTAAGCAGCTCCTCTTGGCTATTTTTGCATACATATTGAATTTCAAACGTATTGCAACACATCATACTGCAATATACAAGATTGGCATCACATATGTTAGATTTTTTTTCTGGTACAGGGAAGCGTTAATGGCAGATATGGTAATTATTTTGGTTTGTGCTCGTGAAACACTCCCTCTGCGTTTCCTGCATTTGTAACGTTTAGTGTGTTTACCTGTTTGTAAAACACTTAATGAATCAGTGTACTTTTTTTAATCTACCAAGTCATCCCTGCCCACGAATGTTGTACACCAGGGGTCGGGAACCTTTTTGACTGGGAGAGCCATAAAAGCCAAATATTTCTAAATATATTTCATTGACAGCCATGTAGTATTTTTAACGTATAATAAATTAAATGTCTTACTTTTAATGCGACTTCTGGTCACGGGACCGTGACCCGAGAAAATTTAACTTCAAAACTAATTTCTGTTTACTTTAAAATGACACAGTATTATTAAGCAATATCACAATTATTTTAAAATCAGTTCCAAACTGATTTTATTTTTATTTTTTTACTATTATTATTTTCAACTCAAAATTGTCTGGGAGCCATATGCCGTCACCGGAAGAGCCATATATGGCTCGCGAGCCATAGGTTCCCGACCGTTGTTGTACACTAATGAGTAATTACGTACATGTACGTACACGTACGCAGCCTGTTGACTTCCCACCGCTGGATGAGTGCCGGCCACGGTTGGTTTGGGGCGATTGTTTGACCATCACTCGGCACGGTGCGACAGCGTCCCGGGGCAGCAGTGAGTTGTCGGTGGCGCTGTGACCGTGTCCATCGCCGCCCCGTGGGCTTCGCAGGGCCTCACGGACACGGTGTTCAACGAGAGCACGAGCATGGTGCTCGTGTCCGAGGGGGCCGAGTGCGTCCTCATATCGCGCGAGTTTTTCCGCAAGCACGTGGACGACGCCTACATCCAGCACCTGGGCAAGAAGGTCAGTAACAGCAGCAGCACATCTCCCTAGCCGCTTGCACATGAGCTGATTGCATCGCTCAACATCCAGGGTGGATGCTCCCTCGAGAAGTGTTCACTCCTTGGGCAGCCACTGCGTTGTTAGTCTCGACCGCGGGCCACTGTCCCATTTCTCGGTCATCCCCGCAGCGGCTTTTGGCGAACCATCGAACAAAGACGGTCACCGCATCGCGCGCTGTCAGATGCGACCCTGCGGTCGTCTGGAACGCTCTTCCTTCCGATATTAGGAAGCCACTGGAGCTATGAACTTTTAAATCATCATCATCTAGATTGAAAATGCATTTCTTTAGAACCCCTTTTTGTGTTCAGCTTGTTGTTCTTCCCCTGCATATCCGATTAGCACGGTTGGCTACGTACGGTGCAGAAGAAGTTCAACATACATTCATACATGCATTGAGTAAAACTACTTAGCAACATCGGCCCCTACTGGCAGGCTATACCCGTCCAGGGGCCATGGTGCCTTCGTGATGGCCTTGCCCTATGCCCTATAGTCACAGTGGACGTCTCTAACAAAGAGCTTCATAGCTCATCGGATTCCTCCAGTCTCAATAACGATTCTGATTCTAATAATAACAACAACGAAGGCCTCAACACGTTTGCCAATAACACTGCCCTAAAAGGAACAACTATATCATAGGCAACGTTTCGGGTGATGGTCCTTCTTCATGGCACTTGTAGTATCGCAAAAATAATTTCTGCAATAATGTAGCGACAACCCAAATGTACTCATCATTGTCATTATTAACTAATTAAGGTGACGAGATATTTTTTTCTTCAATGAGACTGAAGTCAAAACGTCAACCTGGGAAGTTCCCATTTCGCCGATGTCCAACTCACCCACAGTGCACCCAGTCTCGTCAGATCTCGGAGGCTAAGCAGGGGTGAGCCTGGTTCGTTGTTGGCCGAGTGACCGCCAGGCCTTGCCAGGTGCCGTGGTCACGGGGCTGCGAGGTGTGGCCAGGAGATGACACTTTTAAGCGTTTGTTTCTCTGGTTTCCTCCCACATGGATTGTATTGGCCAATTTCATCCCGATGCAGGAATCACCTGAAGGGCCGTATTGAGACTCGAGTGAGGCTTTCCTGGCTAAATACTTAGAATTAATTATTTTCTACAAGTGCAGGCTCAAGACTAATTGTTTCCTGTGACTGACGCTATCAATGCAATGTCTTCATTCAAACCTTTACCTTCCTGTTAGCTCTGTAACCATGTGTCCTGCGCCAACAGCTTGCTCATGAAAAGTCCCCTCTTTAAATAACCTCGAAAACCGCGTCCCATCTCCTGCACAATCTCCTTCGATGCGGTTGCGTTCAAGCGCTTTTATGCTCCACGATGTTGTTGCATTTTTGAAAAAAATCCTAAACCGATGGGAGGAGTGTATGCTGCTCTGGGTAGGTGTGGTTGACGTGGCTAGCGGCCGTGCGTTTGCGGTGGAGTCGATTGATTTGCTGCAGAGGGTAGCATTCCCTGCCCACAGCTGCTGGCAATTACGCAGATGCGATTGAAACGACTGCAACCTCTAAATAGCCTCTCGTGGCCGGCCAAAACCTCAAAACAGCTCAATCAGATAGCCGGGCAACGTTTCCTGTTCCTTCGTGATCTCAAAGGCGTGGGTTGTGGTGGTGTTTTTTTATATTCCTACGTGGATTTTGACATCTCTGTGAGAGTGTTCATATTCATCGTCCACTGCGGGGTGAGGACTTGCCCCAATGGCGTGTGGGTTCTAGGGGCTTATTGACCATGAACATCGGCCAAGCTGGTCAGCGCAGGCTCGTGAAAGCTTGCGGTATAGCATACGCGGTGGCATAGAAGCGCAGTACAATAATGGGTTGGGTTGCACTGCCCCCTGGTGCCCACAGCGGAGCGCTGCGAGGGCGCCACCGATGACTCCCTGGCCTGCACTACGGTCGACCCACCAGGCACGATCCAGGCTCAAAATCCCTGCTTAGCTTCTGATATCTAGTGTAAATAAACATATTCCAGGCTTCATCTTCTTGGTTCTTTCGGTAAAGTCACGTAGAAGGGAAGTAATAAAATAATAAAACATAATAAAATAATTCTCACGACGTTTCGGCCACAACGCAAGTAGCCGTCCTCAGGTGAAGACCAGGTCTGTCGGGGAGACAGCGTTGTGGCCGAAACGTCGTGAGAATTATTTTATTGTTTTATTTTTATTATTTTATTACTTCCCTTCTACGTGACTTTACCGAAAGAACCAAGAAGATGAATCCCTGCAGTCACGAAAGCTTTAAATCGAAATATTCCAGGCTATTTAGTCAAGTGATTGATGACTGACTATCGGTTCGATTACTCGACCAATCAGAGAATACAAATGATCGATCGTGAAAAGAGTTGTCGATGACAATTTTACTTGATTGACCGCTCGTCTCAGCTCTGATTGTTCCTGAATTGTGCTGTGCCTCGCCTTTCTCTGTGTGTTCAGCTCAGCCCGTACCCGTCACATGAGAGCCTGCAGAAGGAGCTTCAGTGTCTCGTGGAGTGGAACCACTTCAAGAACACGCTGATCTCCCGCTTGCTGCGATGAGGAGCGAGATTTGACTTGAATGGAATCCCCGTTCGTTAAAGCGGCGGATGCGGTGCAACGAATGAAAAGACTCGACTGCAAATGAGTTACCCTGATTGCTAATTCTTCCCTCAACGGGAGTGGCTTTTGACTGTGCAACACCAGCTGAAATTCTAAGCCAAGGTTGTGAATCAGCCTCATCATTGTTATCATTTTGTTGTAATTGTCTCCATCATCACGAAGATCGCCAGAAGTGCCGTTGAGCACCGTCTGGCAAAGTCTGCACAAACAAATCGGTGGGAAGTTATAACATCGGTCGTCTTGCTGTGGGGGAATGTGGGAGTTCCGTTCCAACTTCAGGACCACTAAGGCGGGGTCAAGACCTGCCACGCAATTAATTTGAGGAGTAGGGGAACGTTGTATCTGTGTACTCGTCAACGGGCGTGTCGTTGTTGAAATGGGTGGCGGCGCTGGGCACAGGCAAACCAAGCGAAAGTTGAGTTCCCCAAGCAACACAAGGGGCCCCCAGATTCGTGAACTAAATACAGCGGTGCGTCAAATATCTTCTCAAATTTAAATGTAACAAAAAATCATTAAAATAGAATTAACATAAACAACCCATTATTCTTTGTAATTTAAATCCATGATTCAATAAGAATAGGTTTTGCTCTTTCTTGCAATAAAACTGGTGTTAAGATGTTCAAACACCAACTATAATCCTTTTGCAAGGAATCAAAGTTCGCATTAGCCACACGTACTTGTGAGCATGCACACAAACATGCTCTGATAATATTACATACATTGCCTTTGAAACATATAAACACCTCCTGTTTTATTGCCAGAAAGGGTAAAAGTATTCTTATTTTTTTATACTTTGACACAGGCAGAAAAGCTCCCATTTTAAAAAATCTCTTTATCGTCTGCATCTCTCTCTTCTCGTCTCACTACACCTCTCCACTCTTTCCTATTTTACTCGTCTCTCTCCGCATCTCTTTTGTCATCTCACTGTGATTTTATACATCGAAAAGAGAGTTGTGGGTGGGTGAGGGACAAATGTAATTTGATGGGCCAGCACCCCCCACTGATGTGGGTCGCCACGGTGGTGAGATGTTAACTCCCTCGCCTGGCATACACGATGTCGTGGGGTTCGCTCCCGACCCTGACGCCTGTTGTACATTTGCAGTTGTCATGGCTGTCTCCTCGTGGTCGCGTTGATTTTGTCTCCGGGTCCTCCGGTTTTTTTTCTTCCACGTTTAGAATGAACATCGACGCGTTTAGAGAATCTGGCTCCGATACATTTCCACGCGATAAGCCACTTCGCTGAGTTACCGTGATTTGTGATGACCAGGTAGCTTCTGGAAAAAAAGAGAAAGAGCAATTTAGCTCACTGGGGCCTTACCTGGTAAGGTGAAAAATAGTTTGTGGTTTAAATCTTGACTTAAAGCTTTCGTGACTGCAGGAATTCATATTATTTGGGTCTTTCGGTAAAGTCACGTAGATAGGTTCAAAGAAAATAACAAAAAATAACAAAAAACTACAACGTTTCGATCGCAACACAAGCGTTCGTCATCAGGAAACGTCGTAGTTGTTTCCGTTATTATTTTTTGGTTATTTTCTTTGAACCTATCCCCGTGACTTTACCGAAATACCTAAAGAATAGAGTTTGTAGTTTGTTCGAGGCAATCGCCACGCCGCGACAGCCCGGGTCCATGGGGGTGACACGCGACTCACTAGCTGCATCTCCAACCATTGCCAGCAGGGGGCACTGCGAGGCCGTTGCATGCTCGAGGTTTACCAATGCCTCTGCGACAAGCACGTGCGTGTGTGTGATCACACGTGTTGCGGCGGTAAATAGAGAAGTTAACATACGTGCAAAATGTGCAGGTTTTCAGATGCAATTGTATGGGTATTGGGTTTCAAGGGAAGTATTTTCAATTCCTAAGCAGGTTATTATTTTATGATGTTATGTATTTTTTTACGTGTACTATAACAAAGACAAGCAAGTGCTGTTCGCGAGCACCTATGAAGGCCGGCACGGCACACGAGGGGGTGGGTGGCCAGAACCACACCCGGCCGCCTTTGTCTCCCCAGTGGAGATGCTTACACACCGCACCAGGGACTCATTTGAGGCTGAGTCGACCGAGCGGAGGCTCAATACCGGTTCAGATAATCGCCACTGATGTTGGCCGTGAGCGGGAATCGAACTTGGTTTGCCGGGTTCGTAGTGCTACGAACTAAAAAAACCCGTACAGAAATGCATGATATAATGTTCAAGTAGGAATGTTATTTCTCTACGGTTCAATTTAACACAAATAAACGGAAAAAAAGTCGAAACATTGACCCATCAAAGTTCTATGCATCAGGAAATTCCAAACAATCTTGAAACCACAACAGGAGTAGCCCACACGCGGTACAATGGGTGGTCAAAATAAAAAAAATATATAGAAAAATACACACGCAGGCATTACGTTTATTTAGAAAGCCCGTCTTCACGTGCAAATATTGTACCCCACTAGGGGAGTTGCCTTCACCACTTCAGGAGTTGGTTGGGTCACAACACATTTCAAAATAAAAGTCACCGGTTTCATTCTCTGCGTGCTTTCATATTTCATTCTCAAAATGTTGATCATGAGGTTGCCACTTGTCTCGAGTATGACCGGACACTCCAGGAATTTGCATGTGGTCGGGTGGCAGAAATTGATTAGTGGTAGCGTGTTGAACGTTATTACAGTAAACTGCAAAGCTTTAATAGACCGAGACTGATTGGACAACCCTCGCTGCGCAGCACGCATTTTCTTTCTTATCGATATGAATTGAGTAGCAACGATAAATCGATGTCTGAGTCGTGAATCATGCGTCTGGTTTCAAAGGATAGCGAGTTAATCCCACTGGTGCCCTCGGGAGAACACTCACAGTGGACATACGTAGACTCCCATAGCCTCACGCAGAGACCCACAGACTCACAGAGACCCATAGACTCACACAGAGACCATAGACTCACACATAGACCATAAACTCACACAGAGACCCGCAGACTCACAGACACCCATAAACTCACACAGAGACCCATATACTCACACAGAGACCCATAAACTCACACAGAGACCCATAGACTCACACAGAGACCCACAGACTCACAGACTCCCATAGACTCACACAGAGACCCACACACTCAAACAGACCCAAATACTCACACAGAGGCCCGCAGACTCACAGAGACCCATAGATTCACACAGAGACCCGGAAACTCGCAGACTCCTATAGACTCACACAGAGACCCATAGACTTACACAGACTCACACTCATACAAAGACCCATAGACTCACACACATACCCATAAATTCACACAGACTCACACAGAGACCCATAGACTCACACAGAGACCCACAGACTCACACATACCCACAGACTCATACAGATACCCATAGGCTCGCAGTGGACAATGTGTTCCACTTTTATGGTGCATTGCAAACACGTAGGGCGATTCTTCTATTATCTCATTGTGGAATATGTGATTGCAGCTGCTGCGACCAGTTCGAATTCAACGTAACGTAGTGCATTGGAATACGCCATATGCAATTCGGGCATACATTTTTACATCCGCAATTTGACATGATCATTAGAATCCAAAATTGATTTCAATTAATGCATCCATGCATTGTTATGTGACTGATTTTCACCAAGCTCCATTGTCTAACCCATGACTCACACTCCCCAAGGCAAATGACCTTTAGCCTAGCAGCTATCCTGTATTCGCCGCCAGCGATATATGAAAATGCACAATGGTAATTCGTGGGCTGTGCAGTTAAAATAAACAAATTTAACGTGACGGTTCTTTTTTGCTGTCATTGCTGGCAGGGCTGAGATCATCAACTCATTACACTCGAGGATCCGGATTAATCACAGACTGCTGCCTGGATTTGAACCCAGGATGGCGGTGTAAAGTGTGGGGTTACTTCCACCCCATTTCCATGACATCCGGCCAGCGTGGAAAAGTAGGCCAAACACTCTCTAGAGGGTCTCTCCAGGAAGCGACGTCTAGTGGAGGTTCTTGGGCCAGTCGTGGCATTAGCAAGCCATTGCAGGGGATGCACTTTGGATGGCACATTTGTGCCAAAAAAGATATCACAAGTTCATCAAGACATAACTTGACCAGTACACTACCCTTGGACATTTCCTTTCTGTGAGACATTCTATTTTTGAAAACAGAAACGACAAAAAAATATATCCACACGGCTCTCTGAATGTCTTTCATAATCTGTGTGATTGAAAACTTCCGAGGGAGCAACGTTCCAGAACACTCGAGAGCGCCTCGTCGATTCACGGGGCAATTGGAGCACTGCGGATAGCGGCCAATTGCACCGACCATCTCACCCCGACCACCTCACCCCGGCCACCCATCCGGCCACCCACCCGGCCACCTCACCCGGCCACCCCCGCGTCTGGCGGTGATCTCAGAGCGCTTCTCTTCCCGAAGCCCGCCGAGGCGCCCACGTAGAGTCAAGGCGGCGTTGCTTACCCCTTTGTGCCATCAGGGATTTCCCGACAGCAAGGGAAGCTGGTATTAATAGCATTGTTTGCTAATATTTCATGCCAAAGCATTTGCGTAAGCTACAAATAGAAACATCGATACGTGCAACGTTCCCATGCTTGCGACAGAGGATGTTGTTGTTGCAACGTTGACTTCTAACCGTTAACAAAAATAATGACAGCCAGTATCTGGTCCACTGCTGGACTAAGTCCTCCTGCCGTTGAAGGGCTCCTCATGATCGGCACGGTGTAGGGACACCTTCAACCAGCAGGGAAGTGGGTGGGGGGTGGGTGGGGGGAAAGTGGGTGGAAGTGGGGGGAAGGTGGGTGGGTGGGGGTGTGTGGTGGGTGGAGGGGAGGTGGGTGGGGGGTGGTCTGGGGGTGGGTGGGGGTGGGAGTGGGGGGAGGTGGGTGGGAGGGAAGTGAGTGGGATGGGGGGGAGGTGGGTGGGGGTGGGAGTGGGGGGAAGTGGGTGGGAGGGAAGTGGGGGGGGAAGGTGGGTGGGGGTGGGAGGGAAGTGGGTGGGGGTGGGGGGAGGTGTGTGGGTGGGGTTGTGAGGGAAGTGGGTGGGGGGCTGGGGATGGGGGGGAAGTGGGTGGGGGGGTGGGAGGTGGATGGGGGGGGGGGGAGTGGGGGGTGGGTGGGGGAAGTGGGTGGTGGGAAGTGGGTGGGGGTGGAGGTGGGTGGGGGAAGTGGGTGGGGGGTGGGGGGGAGGTGGGTGGGGGGGAAGTGGGTGGGGGTGGAGGTGGGTGGGGGGGTGGAGGTGGGTGGGGGGGTGGGGGTGAGGTGGGTGGTGGAAGTGGGTGGGGGTGGGGGGGAGGTGGGTGGGGGAAGTGGGTGGGGGTGGGGTGGTGATGCTCTCAACAATGAAACGCGCGTGCGCTCGCTGCAGACAGCGGCGCATCCTGTTGAGGAAGCGCGTGCCCGTGGAGAGAGCCTGGGACACGTGGCGTGGGAGAGACACAGAGGAGGGGCGGGGGGGGGGGATGTTAAGTAAGAGGGGGGGTGGCGGGGGCGAGCGGTGGTGCAGTGGTTAGCGCGCTACGAATCCGGCGACTCGAGGGTTCGATTCCCGTTCACGGCCAACGCCAGCGACGGATATCTGGATCGCTCATGGGATTCACTCCTCTAGGTCGACTCAGCCTCAACTGAGTACCTGGTGCCATGTGTAAACATCGCCACCGGGGAGACAAAGGCTGTCCGCTCTCGTGTTGGCCACCTGCTCCATCGCTCCAGTGCCATAGTAGCTACATATGTAGTAGCTACTATTTATGTGTAGTAGCTACGGGCCCCGCACTTTCAAGAGCCCCTCCAAGCCTGGGGCTTGTCATTCAGACGCTATCTTCTCGACAGACCTGTTATCCACCTGAGGACGGCTGCTTGCGTTGTGGCCGAAACATCGTGAGAATTTATTTTATGTTTTATTTTTATTATTTTATTATTTCCATTCTACGTGACTTTACCGAAAGAACCAAGAAGATGAATCCCTGCAGTCACGAAAGCTTTAAATCGAAATCTATCAATTCCGGTTCAGTGATTCTGCACTTGCTCTATTACTCTAGTACCATACCGCCTTCAACTCTTATGAACGACTGGGTGTTTAAGTTTAGCGATTTGTCGTATTATCTGGCCGTATAGCAAATGAAAAATTACAATTACTTTACTATGCGAGTAAAAAAATGCGTGTGTTAATATTTACATGTTTATTTTATTTAGGGCCCCTTTATAGCAACAACATCATCATGCTCCAGGCATCGCTCGTGCGGCGTTCCGGCCCTCATAGGCGCTGCTCGCTGACAGCGCTCGACGCAACAGCAACAACCTGTGAAGGACAAGGAGGCGAGCTGTCGTTCCCAGGCGGCGGCCGTCTATGGCGCGGTGTGCGGTGAAGCTCGCAATGTCGACGCTCCCCCCTCTCATCCTCCTCCTCCTCATCCGTGGCCGCTCTCGGTCTACGGCAGCCACTCTCCCCCGCCCCTTGCCAAGGGAAACAGGAAGGTGCAGGCGGGGGGTGCGATGTGACGGCTTCCCACGAGCGGTGGGCGAGTGAGCGGCGGAGCGGTCGCGAGCACGTGGACTTTAAACGAAATCTTTGTTTTTAATTCGAACAGGTAAGGCCCCCCCCCCCACACCACCCCGCACACACCGCTGAGCTTGCGTAGGTTTTTTTCATTTCAGGAGCGAACCTGGCCGTCACGAATGATCGCTCAACGAAGTTACGTAATCATCGCGTGGGAAGTTTTTTTTTTATAGCGGACAAATACGCTGAACGGCACGCTGATTCTAGACGTGGTGGGGAAAAGCGGAGGACCCGGAGAAAAAGACAACATCCACGCGGGCACGGGGAGAGAGGGAGACATGCAATATCCAAATATACAGCAGGCGACAGGTTTGGGATTGAACCCACGACCTCCTGCATACCTGGCGAGGTAGTTGACATCTCCTAGCCATCGTGATGATGATGAGAGAGACACTCAAACTCCAAATATACAGCAGGCATCAGGGTTAGGGATTGAACCCTCGATCTCCTGTAAACCAGACGAGGTAGTTAACATCTCCTAGCCACCGTGATGATGATGATGAGAGAGATTCTCCTGTATACCTGGCGAGGTAGTTAACATCTCCTAGCCACCGTGATGATGATGAGAGAGAGATGCAATATCCAAATATACAGCAGACATCAGGGTTGGGATTGAACCCACGACCTCCTGTATACCTGGCGGGGTAGTTGACATCTCCTAGCCACCGTGATGATGATGAGAGAGAGATGCAATATCCAAATATACAGCAGACATCAGGGTTGGGATTGAACCCACGACCTCCTGTATACCTGGCGAGGTAGTTAACATCTCCTAGCCACCGTGATGATGACGAGAGAGAGATGCAATCTCCAAATATACAGCAGACATCAGGGTTGGGATTGAACCCACGACCTCCTGTATACCTGGCGATTTGCTCACGCGAGCAGACACCACTGCCGTGTTCGCGACGCCACGACGCGCACCTGCGTGTCTGTGTGTCATCTCAGTCATCTCAGTCAGTCGACTTGTGGCACCTGGATCTGCCCTGTGACCTCCTGCCAGCGGGCGTTCGACACTTCACGTGGCCTCAAGGTGCACATGGCCTGGCAGAAGCGACGTGGTGACGTCACCGCCACTTAGTGGCGAATGGCGGTTGTTGTTGTTGTGTGTGTCTATGTGTGTGTCTATGTGTGTGTCTATGTGTGTCTGTGTGTGGGGGAGCGGTAGTGTAGCGGTTAGCGCGCTGCGCTATGAAATGTGCTGTCACCCAACCAACCCCTGAAGTGCTGGAGGCAATTCCCTTAGTGGGGTACAATATTTGCACGTAAAGTCGGGCTTTCCAAATAAACGCATTGCATGCGTGTGTATTTTTCTCTATATGCATTTTTTGTAAGTTTTGACCACCCATTGTACCGCGTATGGGCCATTCCTGTCGTGGTTTCAGGATTGTTTGGAATTGCCTGCTGCATTTTCTTAAAGTTAGTTGAAAGAATAGAATTTTGATGCGTCAATGTTTCGACTTTTTCCCCGTTTATTTATCAAATTGTATTGAACCGTAGAGAAATACAAATTCGTACCTGAACATTATATAATGCATGTCTGTACGTGTTTATAGTTCGTAGCACTACGAACCCGGCAACACGAGTTCGATTCCCGCTCACGGCCAACACCAGTGACGATTATTTGAACCGGTCCTACACCCCCCCCCCCTAGGTCGAATCAGCCTCAAATGAGTACCTGGTGCGGTGTGTAAACATCGCGACGAGGGAGACAAAGGCGGCACGGGCGTGGTGCTGGCCACCCACCCCCTCGTGTACCGTTTCGGCCTTCATAGGTGCACTTACCCCAGCAGTCTGTTTAGGCTACACGGGGGTATCTTTGTCTTTGTATTTAACAAGACGGAAAGAAAGAACAACAACAAACTGGAAAGGACGTCACGTGGTGCTCGTGCGAGGCGATCGTAAGGAGGCGGGGAGGTTTGTTTTTAACATTTTTTGTTTGCACGAAAAATAATCCGTCTTCCCGTTCAAATAAACGTAGGTCTCCAATAAGAGTTTACACGGCTGAGAATAAACGTGTTGATTCCTGAGCCCACTTTGATCCTACGCGTTTCTCATGTACAGCTGATTGTCAAGTATACCCCAGCTCCAAGCTAATTAAATCATCAAGGGTTGGGATATGTTTCGGGGTGTTCTTGTACCACTATAAATCATGGAGGGGGAGCGTAGGGTGGCAAGACATTTCGCGACCCCAGGGTCCAGCTCGCTGAGGATTTTGGCTGGTAATTGAACATAGACGGTCAACTGCATGGCGCGCGTTCGGATGAGCTCCTGCAGCCGTCTGGAACGCTCTTTTCGATATTAGGAAGCCACTGGAGCTATGCACTTTTAAATCATCATCATCATTGTTTGTTGTAGTACATAGTTAGACTGATGGCCTTAATCTAAGTCGTCTTGTGGTTGTTATTGGTTGTTTGATTTGCATCCCACTGGGATTTTTGCACACAGCGTTGGTGTACGGTGTTTTTTTTGCAATATTTTGCTGTCTTTTGTTGTATTTTCTGTTTGCACTCACATAATCACTTTAAGATGTTTTTTTGTTCATGTTTTTGTTTTTTGTTTGTTGCGGTTGCACCAGATTCAAGAGCCGAATGGCTCACAGGGTTATACCTAATAAATGCACTTGAACTTGAATCTAGATTGTCCTGCGATGAGCGCCGTTGGCTACGTAGCGTGCGAAAAAGTTCAGCATTCAGACATGCACAGTCACTGAACTGGAGGCACTGCCACAAAACAATACATCACAATACACGATGCCAAGTAGTTAAAGGAAAAAAAAACTATCGCATTTTGGAAAACAGAAAGGTACTCGACGATTAAAACAATCCAGGGCATTGTTGACTTTAATTGGTTATTTCACCTGCTTCCTAATGGAATCTAAGTGTCTGTCTTATCACAGATAACATTTACATCGTATATAATATAACATTGCAGGCAATGACACCGTGGAGTGGAGAGTATATGAGAAATTATGCATTGTACCACTGATTTGTTTTCGGAAGAATGTAAATACGGAGATGCTCAAGACGACCGAGTTCATGAATGCAGACACAGAGGCAGGGCACAAACCCAGGATTTGGAAAAAATGTGTTCAGTGGGAAATGTGGCCATGCTGTTTCTTAAGCCATGGAATTTCGCGTTCAAAGAAGAAATACCACAATAAAGTATACACATGTGTGTTTGACGGCAACATATTTTCTACTTAACATATTCACAATTTTTTCCACACGCAAACTCCTTATGAACCCTTTTGCCTTCGTGTTTTTCTTCGCACGTGTCAAAAAATATGTGGGGTCTGCTTCCATCATTGCCCCAGTCGTGGACAAACATCGCAAGGTGGGATAGATAGCTCCCCTCGCACACCCCGACGTTTGGACGGAGGAGCAAGTCAATTGGCTTCACGGGGGTGCAGGGGCGACTTGGTTACTGGACATGGACCCCCGATGGCCACTTGCCCCCCCCCCCCACTTAAAAAATCGTTCCCATGTGCCTGCTGTTGGTATGAAGGCAGGCGGCGATGGATGGCAGTGGATTGTGCGATGCACAAAAAGAGAACAAAGCATACCCTTGGATCATTGGACCCCCACCGACGGATGATTTGCTCTAAAAGCATTCCATGACAAAAAAAAAAAATCGAGAGAGGGTGCATAAATATCGTGCCGAGCCAGCGCTGTTTACACGACGTGGAAGTGCTCTGTAATGAAGTAAGCGCCGACATTCTTGCAGTGAAACGTTCCGAGATGTCCACTCACCGACGACGAGACTTGCGGACGGGAGAGCTGTGGCAGGATGCACTGGTTACCTGTGTTTACGCGCTTGCACATCGCTGGCCATTCTAAACACAGGATGTCGCTCCTGCGGTCAAACCCACGCCCCCGACTGCCGCCAGGCCGTTTGTGGGCGTGTGATGGTGGGCCCGATGATGTCTCGTGCCCCCTCCTCAATCCCCCCAGCCCCATCCCCCCAGCCCCACCCCCATCCCCCGCAATTGGCATCATATAATCTGGAGGGGTAAATGCTGAATATTCTTAGGTTTTTTCGGTAAAGTCACGTAGGTAAAACATTAAAATTAATAAAAGTCGGAAGCTTGTGTTGCCTCCGAAACGTCGTGATTTTTATTTTATTTTACTTTTATTAATTTTAATGTTTTACCTACGTGACTTTACCGAAAAAACCTAAGACTATGAATCCTTGCAGTCACGAAAGCTTCAAATCTAGAGTAAATGCTGAAATTTCACAGAGCGCTGGCCAGTGGCTCACCTCTTCCATAACTTCATTATTTCAACAAAGTGCGGCCAAATTGCTCACTTGGCAGGATTAATATTATTTTAGTATCACAGCAAAAGTGTTACATTATCGGTGACCTTGACGCTTAATTGGTTCCAGGTTCCAGGGGATTTCTTTTTTTGTCCGGGTTGGTGTCCAGATTCGATTGGCTCGCATTCACCAGTGTGTGTGTGGCCGATATAGCAACACAATAAATCCTTTATGCCTCTCACGTACACTCGCTCACTCTGACTGCTTTGAACCGTTTTTGGGAGGTTGGTCCCTGGCTCGTGTGCAGGAAACCAGTTTTTTTTGGGGGGGACACTGCTTAAACACAACCATTCGCTACGCCAAGACTGATTCCCTTCGGCTCCCTTTGAACTGATCATAAACGCCGATGCTGGGCACACAATGGCGTTAGATTCAAGCGTCTAAACCAAAGGGAATCGATAACCCGCGTCTCCGGAGCCGCGTGTGGCGGCCTCTTCAATGAACTGCTTCGTGACGGTCAAATCAAGATTGACCACCACCGTTTCGTATTCACCACAGAAATATTGAGGTTTTTTTTTACTGAATCCACCCCCCAAAAAAATGATTGCCCCTGGCCTCACCAAAACTGTAGCAATCGCAATGCCCAGCATAAGAACTTGTAATGCCGGCATACACAACGATGGATTTGTTCTATTCGCCATATAAACGTAGTGTCTTGATGCATCTAAAATACCCTTCACTTGTGCGGTAACACAAGGAATATTATCAGATGAGTGAGCATTTGATCGCTGTGTGTAAAGAACCGTGAAGATCATCCCTGATGGTGAGTGATCAGCGTTAATCACAACTAATCGCTTGAGAATATTTTCCGGTGATGAAGTGAATCATTTCTGATGCACTCTCTACCCCACGGTGTCATTGCCTGCAACGTTATATTATATACGATATAAATGTTATCTGTGATAAGACAGACACTGAGATGCCATTAGGAAGCAGGTGAAATAACCAATTAAAGTCAAAATGCCCTGGATTTTTTAATAGATGAGTACCTTTCTTTTTCTCAAGATGCGATTGTTTTTATTATTTAACTACTTGGCATCGTGTACTGTGATGTATTGTTTTGTGGCGGTCTTGAGTTCAGTGACTATGCATGTTGAACTTCTTACGCATCGTACGTAGCCAATTAGTGGTGCGGGGGACGACAACAAATGAAACACAAAACGCAGTTCTAAAGAAATGCATTTTCAATCGAGATGATTGCCGTGCCGTTACGAACGATTTTTTTATTTTATTTTACCAGGTAACGCCCACTGAGCTATGTATCTCTTTTGCAGAAGCAAAGTGGCTTTTCGTGTGGAAACGTAGAGCAACCAAATACTCGAAACGCGTGACGTTGATTCTAAACGTGGAGGGATAAACCGGAGGACCCGGAGAAAAATCAACACGACCACGGAGAGAGACACGCAAACTCCAAATATACAGCAGCAGGAGTCAGGGTCGGGATCGAACCCACGACCTCCTGTGTACCAGGCCAGGAAGTTAACATCTCCTAGCCACCGGGATCGAACCCACGACCTCCTGTGTACCAGGCGAGGTAGTTAACATCTCCTAGCCACCGTGTCCTGGTCGCTGCTCCTATCGCGCTCCCTGTGCAGTCTCTCCGGACCAGCATCGTGTGTGTGCGTGTGTGTCTCACGGTGGCCACGTAGGGTGCAATTCGTGGCCGCTGACGAGTGAACCAATCGCCCAAGGTTTCCCCATCTAGGTCCAAGGTGCTGGATCTGATCCAGGTGCTGGATCTGGTATTTGACTGTGACACGTGGAAGGAGCCCAGTTTTGCTTTGCGGAAATTCCAGCGTGGCGTCGGCGCAGACACTATTTTCACAATGGTCTTACGATTTTGGCTTTCGTGGGAAAAGGTCAAACGATGGTTCGTGAAGCTGATAGGATGCTTCGTCTGTTTTCATTTCGAGAGAATGGCTGGGCGATGTTGACTTTCGTGGGAAAGGCCCCAAGAATGGTTCGTAAAGATGTTAGTGGATTTCCTTTGTTATGGTGTGAGAGGAAGCAAAGGTTTGGATTGTGGTCTGTGTGCCACTTGGCCCAATGGAAGTAGCAGGTTGTTTGGGGTCCAAGGGCTGGTTGACATATTCCATCGAGGTCCAGTCTGCGAACTTCTTGCCTCCCGCATCGTTTTGGCAATATCCCCATTACGCACCGTGGCTGTTCAAGTCACACATTTATACTGCCGGATGAGGGAGACACGGGAAACGAAGGGGTTAACAAGTCGGTGTTAGGCGGCTCACAGACATTCACCGGCGATATTTGGGCGACCCTTGACCGCGACGTGCGAAAGTTCCCGTGGGTCTTCGTTTTCCCATCAACGACTGTGGGTTACCCATCAAAGGTTACGTCGAATGCACGCGGCAGCACCGACCTTCGCTTCGTTGACGCGAAGCGAATGAGGCCGTAGCCACGGGTCCGGTTACTTTCGGGGTCTTCTCTTTGGTTGAGTTTCTCGCACAAACGACGACATCTACGCGAGGTGCTTGGCGCTTCGTGGGCGACAAACAGCGGCGCACGGGGAATAGAAACAAAATCGGCCCAGGCGTTTCTAAACACACCGGCCCGAATTCCAGGCGATGGGCAATTACATGTTGATTTACAACAAATGTTTTGCGATGTGGCGATGTGTTCGCGTGCTTTGTTGCCGTGCGATCTCGTTCGCCCATTTGGGCTGGGTCCAAACAACAAATGGGCCGGTGGGGAATGAACTTTGGCTGCCTGCCAAATGTATGCGGGACTTGATGCCAGCTGAGAGCGTGAATGAGCAATGAAGCGGACGCATTAGAGGTAATCGAACATTGAAATAAAAGTAAAATTATACGTATTTTTTTACTCGAATCACATTGACAAATTCGGCCACACAGACCGGCCCACCGGTCCTCATTTTCCCTACCGGTTGCTGCTCTATGACCCAGTCCGGGCTTGGCACTGACGACCTTGCCTTCAGTCGGTGGATGCGGAGGACCGGGCCGTGCAGTCGTTCGACTTTGGTCCTGACAAGGACCGTTGTGTGTTTGTAAACGAATGCGAACCACAATAACGGTGTGGATCGACTTGTCTACGTCGCGACATCGGCCTGCTTTACAGGAACACCGCGTCAAGTTTGGCGTCTTTCCCCATCTAAGAATAACAATAATAAGAAAGCTGGAATATTACATTTGAAGGCGAATGCGTGAATGACCGACCAACGGTTCCATTGTTTTAATCAATAGGCCTGGTGGAATGCCAAGTTTGGCCACAATGTTAAAATGAGGTCAGTTTCATCTTCTTGGTTCTTTCGGTAAAGTCACGTAGAAGGGAAGTAATAAAATAATAAAAATAAAACATAATAAAATCATTCTCACGACGTTTCGGCCACAACGCTAAGAAGAAGATGAATCCCTGCAGTCACGAAAGCTTTAAATTGAGGTCAGTTTGAATAAAAAGCAATTGGCACTCAAGAACAAATCACTGCCATGCTGGACATCTGTGAAAAGTAAAGAGCTTCATAGCTCATCGGATTCCTCCAGTCTAAACGAAGACCCTGATTACGTTTCTGAGTTTTTGTCATCGACGTCGCAATAATCGACTGCAATAGCCCAGGAAGGTGACGGCGATTCCCTCAATGCAAAGGGATGGCCAACTGTGCCATGGCCTGTGGGTAACGCGTGAATCATTAGTAGCATTTTCTGGACTTGACATTGCCCTAGCGTGTCTCTCCCTATCCCTCTCTCTCTCTATTAGTCTAATGACGACTTGACACACTTCTCTTGAGATGTCACTTGTTTGAAGACGCGTTCACTTGACATCAGGCGGAGACCCCCACTGCAACAGCCTCGAGTCTCCCACGCATCTCCCCCTTTTATACCGGCACGAGGCCACGCCCCCCTTCTCGATCATTCTCGCTGACTCTGGACGCTCGCTCCACTGGCAGACTCCACCGTCCTCTTCCCTCACCTGACCACGCTCCCTTCTCGATCATTCCGTAGCCACCAGTCCCTTCGCACGCACAGCTGATACCCCTGTCATTACCTCCCGTGGCCACTCGTGCATTCGTACCGCGTGCAGGCTCTATTGCCATGACGGAAATATCCCGCCAGTACAACACAGGCAGAGACACGAATAATGCGCGGCCCCATCCATCACAGGGCCAATGATGTGCCCCTCCAGTGAACATATTTCAGCCAAAATCAACAAACAAGGGGCGCCTCTGTGCATTTTGGAAGCGTGTCTATTGAGTTGAACTGCGTTGAAGATCTGCAGAATCCAGCGTGATTAATTGCCACGCTTGTAAGGGAGTATATTTATTTTGTAAGTGTTTTATTTATTTCCTTGGAGGTTTTTTATAAAAAAAATTCTGAAGCGTGCGGCTGCATGCTTTGTGTAAATTGTGCAAATCGCTACTGTGTACGGCTGTTTACAGCAAAACATTCGTAACCTTATGTCAATGGGGCCGGCTGAGCACTTGAGTGTGGCTGCTTTGAAAGGAGCGCAGACTTCTCTTCTGGAAACCTTGCATAATGTCCTAGACCGTGTGTGTTTTCGTTTTCAAACCAGAAGCCGAACAAAAGATTGTATAACCGTTCATTGCGTCGTGACTGTGTGTTCGCTGCGGAAGAGCAATGGCTTAGCCCCCTGGCAGTGCTTTGAAGAGGGACCTCCTCAAGACTCTTCATCTCGTCTTCGCGAGGCAATAGAGGTGGGGGTGGGGGGGGGGGGCGATGGGAAAGCTCCGAGACAACAGTCCGGACCATCAGCTCCGCTGGCTAAGAATCACGCCGCACCGCATTGCACCGCAGGTTGCTCTGTCTCGTCACCACAAAGGGGCTCTTCACGTCCCATACGCGCGCGCGCGCACGCACGTCGTGAGTGAGTGATTTAGCGCACCGCGCATCGAAACCAGCCACCCGAGTGACGTGGTACAGGAGGATGTGGAGTTGAGTGGACTTTCCGATGACTGGTACCAGCGTTGTCAAAATCAGCCTCTGTGGAGGAGGCTCGTGAAGGACGCTACTGGGCAGTTGGAGGCAGTCGCCCTCCAACAACAACGGAGGGCAGAGGAGCGATGCTCAAAACATCGAGCGGAGCGCCGGGTGGCTAAAGCACAGCAAGTTGTCACAGTAGATGGCACAAGTGGTGCATCAGCCAGCTATCTCAGTCAGTCGACCCGTAGCACCTGGGTCTGCCCCGTGACCTCCTGCCAGCGGGCCTTCGACACTTCACGTGGCCTCAACGTGCACACAGCCTGGCACAAGTGTCGTGGTGACGTCACCGCCACTTAGTGGCGAATGGCGGTTGTTGTTGTTGTTGTTGTGCATACGCGTCTTCTGCCAACAGGAGACAATGGATCTGAGCCCTGCCAGTTGACAAACACTTCGTTCCTGTATCCTGCCTCCTATCCTTTGCTAATTTTAGAGTAAACTCTAAACAAAGTTGCGTTATCTTGATAATTGGTTCTTTACCCTTCTATCTGGCAACAAAACTGACACCTTTTTGCAAGGAGTCATGTTTGCATAGACCGCAATACCTGCAGTCATAATACAAACAAAAGAACATAACTCTGATAATGTGCACTGTCCTTGAAGTTGATTGGTCCACACCCGAGACAGCTTTCCTTCGAGCCTAGTCTCATATGGGTTGGACCAGATGACGCCAAAAGGCGCACAACTCAAGGACAATGCACCATCAGAGTATGCGTTATCTTACAACATTTTTTTTCTCTCCTTCTATATATATACACATACACAACCATCCTTTATGCTCTCGATTTATCATAATATGTGCGTGTGTGTACAAAAACGAAACAATGCTTTGTGACGCTACATTTTTCATGAATACATGCCGTGACATATTCTATATTCTTGCTTTTCTGTTTGTGTTACTGACGATTGTTTTGCGTTTTTGCCCACGTGTGTGTGTGTGGACACGGCTTATTGCAAGCTCTGGTCACGCACGATTGCCAAGTGCCCACGACAATTGAGATAACAGCACCGCGTGTACTGTGTGTTGAACTTCTTTCGCACCGTACGTAGCCCAGCCGTGCTATATCGGACGACACATACTAAAGCGACACATTTATACGATACATTTATACTTTAGCGATCTAAACCCAAAAAAAACGTTGTTATGACGAATGTGTCAGTTTACAACAATATGCTGTTTCCGTCACTTCATGGAACATCAGTAATGCATACTGGCACCTATCAAAACGGCTCTTATTTCTATACCGCGATGTTTCCACGGAGTGGAAATGGCAGTGAGCATGAGCTGCAGGATGAATCGGTTTCATCCCGGCACTTCCAAATTGCCATTTTACCATCTGGAAATAGATGTACATATAGCTGTGATACGCGTCTGAGCCTGTTTAGCTGACAGTGCATGTATTACTTAAACTTTGTGTAATATTGCCTCTGACTTGACACACGTGTATAATTTTACCGTGAATTATTTAACAACAAAGCATATATTTGACCCAGTCAATTTATGATACGGGATTTTTTTTGTTTTAAAATATTGAGATAAACAGGTTGCTTCAAAAAAATGTGAACACTTCAGAGAATTTGCAACAACAACGCCACAATAAATGTGCTGCCTCCGGGCTCTGGAGACGACCTGGAGAAGATTCCAGGCCACGCGTTGACAACGATGGCGAACAAATGGGAGACTCTTTGACTTTTTAAAGCTGTCAACATTACATTTGTTATCACGTTACAGCGAATTAGTATCCGTTATTTTTCCATTAAAAACGATCGTCCCATGTAAGTGTTCACATTTTTTGGAGCACGCTGCATCTGTGCAGTACCGTTGTTAAATGTTGTCTGTAACCCGGTCATGTTTTTTTTGTTTTCTTCTCCCTTGCGGTGTTCAGTTTTAACCCTCTGTCGTTGTGGTGACCCAGCTCGCTCCGCGGCGAGGCAGATTGAGCCTCGCTACCTGAGTTCTCTACTCGTCGTGTAAATCTTCTTTGTTCTTTCGGTAAAGTCACGTAGAAGGGAAATAATAAAATAATAAAAATCTAACATAATAAAATCATTCTCACGACGTTTCGGCCAAAACGCAAGCAGCCGTCCTCAGGTGAAGAACAGGTATGTCGGAAAGACACCTGAGGACGGATGCTTGCGTTGTGGCCAAAACGTCGTGAGAATTATTGTATTGTGTTTTATTTTTATTATTTTATTATTTCCCTTCTACGTGACTTTACCGAAAGAACCAAGAAGATGAATCCCTGCAGTCACGAAAGCTTTAAATATAATTATTTTATTGTGTTTATTTTTATTATTTTATTATTTCCCTTTTACGTGACTTTACCGAAAGAACCAAAAAGATGAATCCCTGCAGTCACGAAAGCTTTAAATCGAAATCGTCGTGTAAACTTTGCCGATCCACTGCTGGATGGGAGCATCGCCCCGTGCCGTGTCGGTCACGAGGGCTACTTTACCATACTTCAACACGCGAGTAAGAGCAGTGTTTTTTAAGGTGGGCATCATAGACACGGGATGATAGAAGTGCAGTCCAACCGTGGATTTTGCTGCATTGCCCTCTGCTGTCTGCAATTTAACGCAACCCCCCGCATATTTGAACACTTTTTTGCATTGTGGTCACCCATCCCAGTATTATCATTACCCAGGTTGAACCTTCTATTTGCTTCCGAGGACCTGAAGAGATGGGGAGGGCTGTTGACGATGTGGTCATGGCCTCGTGAGCTACAGGACAACAATGTTCCATAAATCACCTCTCTGTGGGAAAAGTAAACACGTGGAGCTATTTGGAACTTCGTATCGGAACAGGCAGTGCTCGGGGAAGAGAGAAAAGACAGGATCATTCATTACCAAGCAAACCCACCCCACCACCACCACCCCCCGTGGTCACAACGGGTGCAATGTTGTTTTGGTACCACGTCTGGGGACCAAAGGAACACAATAGCCGGTTTTACGTGAACTGATTTGATGCATGTGTCCGATTTCTAAACAATAGCTCGTCGACTGTTGTGCTGGCCAATGCTGTAAGGCAGGGGTGGGGAACCTTTTTTCTGCCAAAGGCCATTTGGATATTTATAACATCATTCGCGGACCGTACAAAATTATCAACTTAAAAATTATTTGGTCAAACATTCAATTAACTCACCCCTAATGCGATGGCTGGAACTGCTTCTCTTTGGTGAGGCGTGTGATGATGTTAGCTGGCTATTGATGATGTCGCTACTCGCAACTGCTTTTCCAGGTTTGCTCCTAGATTTATTGAATTTCGAGTCCCGCCTGCAGTTGCCTTGGGCAAGGCCAGACCCAAATGATTTCGCGTGCCTCATACGGCCCACGGGCCGGACGTTCCCCACCCCTGCTGTCAGGAGTCATGTTGGCTGTCGTGAATTTCTGCCAGCTAGGAATGCGACGGTCCTGCATAGTTCACCGTAGTCACATAAAGCCCTCATCCGGCCCCACGCACACATTGTGACGTGAACAAAATTGCATGCGTTGTTTGGGACATTTTGTCCCCACAATTGATTTACAACGTTTGTCCGACGCGGCATTGCGACAGGAGTCTGCGAGTGGCTTGATTTTTATCATTGTATCTGCAATCTTGATCAAGATAATCTCACCCTTGCAGAAAAACAAAAAAGTATGTTCCTTTCATTAATAAAGCTGTTCATTGTTTTAATGTTTTATATTAGCTTTGGGTTTGCCAACCCAGCAGTATAGATGGTCAGTCGGGTGCGGTGGGTTTAAACTGTGGGTACTCCAGCCTATTCCATGATGATTGCCCAGTGAGGAAAAGTAGGCCAATATACCATCTAGAGGGAGCCCTGCAGAGCTCCCTATAGTGGAGGCTCTTTCGCTAGCAGTGACGTGGGTGAGATATTGCAGGAGCTGCACACACAAAAAAAACTTTCATCATCTGCCAACAGTTTGTGCTCTCGTAACGCATCATTAGGAAACCATTCATCATCGCCCAATCTCTTCCCAACGTGACCGCTGAGCAGCAAGAATCTTCAGCCATCGACAGAATACTCTTAAATTCCGGGGTGAGGAGGAGGGGGGGGGGGGGTCTCTGGAATCCCAGGGCTAGCATCGTTGACGCACAGACCGGCCCCACGTGGCAGTTTCCGATTTCCACGTGTTCGTTTTTCCACCGCAGAACTGGAGGTGAGGTTTCGGTCGCCTCCTCTGCCGTCGCCAGATTCATGGAAGAGCTCTCGCTCCGTCATCGACGCGACCTCCTCCTCCCGACAGAATCGAGCCGACAGCAGTCAAGGTGCAGCGCTGAGAATTGGTGCAACGAAGGCCGCTCCGTGTTTTTTTTTCTTTCCAAAAGCACAGGGCCTGGATCAACGGAGGGGCCTTTATGGTCTGCAACCAACGGCATCGGAATTTGAGGGGCTCCCAGAAATACCAGCGTGGTTCAAGTCATTACGGGACACTTTCTCACGGAACAGAGAGTTTGAACCCAATGATCACCGCCCCTCACCAGCACCTCACCCACCGATGCCAAAGTGCCCTATACCGACGCGCGATACGGCAGCACGGTGATGCATCATGTAGGTAATTGAGTGAATTTAAAGTCGTAGCGTCACTTCGTTCATTGCTGCCATTTACGTGGCGATATCAAAAAAATGTTTTCATGAGCTCTCACTTTAATTTGGCTCGACGACTCGTACATCACACACTGAAACGAGACGCGCATTTGAACTGAAATAACCAACGGTGATTAAGAGTGGGCCGTTTGGCATCGCACGTGAGTGGTGGCAAAGCGGTCAAGGGAGGGAAGTGGACCCACAAGCTGGGCCCCCCGAAACGATAACAGCCCTGAGGCCCCCATCAAACTGAATCCGCACTAGGACAAGCAGCATCGCCCGAACAAAAGGTTTGCACCTTAGAGCCCAACGTGTTTATACATCATCAATCAGTGCTGTCGACAGCTCGCAAAAAATATCATCGTTCTCCTTTGGGGGGCAGGGGCGGGGGGGCAATCGTGAGTTACAAAGCACCAGGCAATGTGCACCGCTGTCTTGGGGTCTCCGCTAAAAGAGACAGATTTGGCCCTCTCATATTTACGTGTGACAAAGACAAAGATCCCACCCTCCTTCCCCCCGCATCGCCTTCATGGACTATTGGGGCCACGTGCTGTTAGCGAGTAGCGCCTATGAAGGCCGGCACGGTACACGAGTTGCTGGCCGGGCTAGTACCATGCCGAACCCGCCTTTATCTTCACATTGACGATGTTTATACATTGCACCGGGTACTCATTTAAGACTGAGTCGACCTAGGGGAGGGTCAGGACCGGGTCAGATGATGGTCACTGGCGCTGACCGTGAGCGGGAATTGGACTCTGGTCGCCGGGTTCGTATCGGAGCGCGCTAATCGCTGCACCACCGCTCCCTACATATATATACACAGACACATTACTCCGTGTAAAATACATTTAGTGTGAATATATATTTTCCGCATATTGTATGATATGCCTGTTACTTAAGTATAAATCTCTTCTTCGTCTTTGTGTTGCACCATAAATGCCATTGTGCCCGGTAATATTTATTGCGGACATATGGTATGGGGTGTATCCTGTAAAAACACAACATGTTAACGATGGACATTAATCACGCAGTAGTCTAGCTGGACATATACTTACCACTTGTGAAATATACGAAACATGACATCATCATCATCGTCGTCGTTTTGTTCACGAGGCTTTAGTCAGTAATAATTTATTGTGTGAACTTTCATCGCTCTGCTCTGCGTCCCACAGGTACAATATCACAGTTCTTTCTGGAGTGTCTCCATCGCGTAAAACAAACACCCAGTTCCCTTCATTCAAAACACGTTATATTATACACTTCGGGATATATATATAGACATATAACTAGGTTCTTCGTGTCTGTTGGTAGTTGGCAGAGCTGTATATCTGTGTCTAAGGTCTAACCATACGTGCTGTTAACTTTTTATCTATATAAATATAAAAAATCACTCCTTGTCCAAAGTGAGCGCAAGACCTTGGCCCATGTGTTTATTATCTTTCTCTGAATGACCGATGGCTTCTGGGTTGATGAACGCTGATTGTGGCTCTTCCGCTCTTTTGCCTGCAGTGTCACTGTGAAGGGCATCCTCAATGCTGAACTCCTCCGAGCTGCTGATGTCTTTCAACTTGGTCCAGCATCCACTGCGAAGGCAACCCACCCACCTCGTCCAAGCTGTCTCATCTCACTGCATCACAACTCTTGCTTGGGATTGCATCTGTCGGGCATTGCACTCTCGTGGTGTGTCCAGGCCATCTCTCCTGACCATCCTTTTGGCTTGTCTAATATCATTCTTGACTCGTCTCATGTAATTTTTGTCTCGTCTCATTTCCTTTTTTCCCCCAGAATGCTTGGCTGATAGGGTGGCACTGCTTGGGCGTTGCACCATTTCTTCAGATGCCATCGTGGGGAATATTATCATCATAATCATAATTAAATAATGTTCCGCGCTCTGTCGCTCCACTGCTGGATGAAGGCCCCCCAGGTCACGTCGTAAATATCCAGCAGAATGTATTTTTGATACGCTATACGTATGTGGTGTGATATAATTAATTACATTTGAGGTTAAAATCATTTAACACATTCAACTGCCAACTTCAGGTACAATATATAATGATAATTTCAATAATTTATAGTTCTCTGGCATGGCGGTATGTCCATGGCATGTCATGAATATCCAGCAACATATAATCCTGATACATTATATGGATGTAGAGTAAATTAGTTCGTGAAGGGTGATGCATAATCACTTCACACCGCTGCGGTTGATGTTAAGTCATTGTGAGAACACGCAACTTATGGGAATTGGTATTTATTTCCAAATTTTTACGTAATTCTTAACACCGAGGGTGGCTTTCAACTATTCTCTTGCACGCACGGTTTATTTCCCAGACGAATGATACCAAAGTCAATATTTTACTCGTGCTATGGAATTCACAATTTGTGGGTTTAGAATTACAAGCTTATGCCATCGAAATTCATTTTACTTTCCATATAGGGATACAGAGTCATTGGTGTAGCACAATTTCCTTCGTGAGAAGTATGAACACACGAGTGTATTCATGTCCGTGCTGCTAATGTGCTTGCGCGCTTATAGATGTGTGTACATATACGCGTGCACGGGGGAGAGTGGCGGTGCAGTGATTAGCTGCAATGCGGGATGAACCTTCCAACCGGATTTCAATTCCCGGCCAAGGCTAACATCAGTGGTAAGTGATATCCGAGCCAGTCTTTTGCCTCCCCCTTCATCAACCCATACTGCCCAGCGTGGTGAAGCCTTCATCCAGCAGTAGAAGAGCATTTGCATAACTCTCATCGCCACCGCTATTATATTAGCACACACGATTTCCATCTGACACATTCAATTTGTATGTCAATAACAACTCCACCAGACGAAACGGAGGACTTTATAAGCACATGTGGCTTCGCGTGTGTGCATGCGCATGTGTGTTTGCGCGTGTGTGTGTGCGCGTGTGTGCGCGTGTGTGTGCGTGTATGTGCGCGCGTGTGTGTGTATGCGTTTGTGTATGAGTGTGTGTGCGCGTGTGTGCGTGTATGTGCGCGCGTGTTTGTGTGTGCGTGTATGTGCGCGCGTGTTTGTGTGTGCGTGTATGTGCGCGCGTGTGTGTATGCGTGTGTGTGCGCGCGTGTGTGTATGAGTGTGTGTGTTCGTGTATGTGCGCGCCTGTGTGTGTGTATAAGTGTGTGTGCGAGCGGGGGAATTTCCGTTTGGTACAGATATAATGGGAGGCTGATCGACGCCCGGGTGCGATCAAGGGATGGCTCCCTATTGGTCAACCACGTTATGTATGCCGATGATTTGGTAATAGCTGCTCATTCAGAAGAGGAGTTGGAGGCGCTGCTGCTGAGACTGGAGCGTGCCACTAAGAGGTGGGGCCTTACCATCAGCCCCACCAAAACCAAGCACCTGCCTGGGTATTTTGTACCATCGGACACTCCACCCCCACAACTCCCAATTGGTGATGGGGCAGTTGTGGAGAGAGTGGAGAGTTTCCCATACCTGGGCAGTGTGCTTATGACCGGCTCCAGTCTATCAGCAGAGGTCTCACTCCGAATCAGTCGAGCGGCAATATCTTTTCATCGGTTGCGTAACGCTGTGTGGAAGCTACCTGGTCTGTCGCTCCGCACGAAGCTTCAGGTCTTCTCGGCCACGGTCATTCCCTCCCTTCTCTACGCTTGCGAGACGTGGACCCCCCTGGTGGAGCATCTTCGCCGGTTGGAAACATTTAGGCTGGCCTGCCTACGATCCATCCTGGGTTTAACCAGGCTGGATTGTGTGAGGAGCTCACAAATCCTTGAAAGATCTGGGCAAGGTCCCATCAGTGAGCTCCTCCGGCAGGCAAGGCTGCGTTGGCTGGGTCATGTAGCCCGCATGCCCAGCCACCGCATGCCTAAACAGCTTTTGTTCGGCCGGATCGAGGGGGCTAGACGGGCGCGGCACGGGCTGGAGAAGAGATGGAGTGATGTGGTACAGGAGGACGTGGAGCTGAGTGGACTTGCCGATGACTGGTACCAGCGGTGTCAAGATCGGCCTCAGTGGAGGAGGCTCGTGAAGGACGCTACTGGGCAGTTGGAGGCAGTCGCCCTCCAACAACAACGGAGGGCGGAGGAGCGACGCTCACAACAACGAGCGGAGCGCCGGGTGGCTAAAGCACAGCAAGTTGGCACAGTAGGGGGCACAGGTGGTGCATCAGCCAGTCATCTCGGTCATCTCGGTCAGTCGACCAGTGGCACCTGGGTCTGCCCCGTGACCTCCTGCCAGCGGGCTTTCGACACTTCACGTGGCCTCAAGGTGCACTTGGCCTGGCACAAGCATCGTGGTGACGTCACCGCCACTTAGTGGCGAATGGCGGTTGTTGTTGTTGTTGTTGTGCGAGCGTGTGTGTGTGTGCGTGTGCGCGTGTGCTGTAACATCTGACGGAACGTGTCTTCCACGTGACAGTGGCTTGCGTGAGCCGACGGTGGCAATCCGTGATCAGTTCAGATAAAAAAATGTTGAGAAAACAGGGGGATAGATTCTGGCTGCTCGCTGCGTGTCTGGGCCTGACGATCAGCAGCCCGATCTGAGCGCGGGTCTCTTGATAAGGAATGACCAGCGACTCCTGACTCTTAAACAGATTCCCCCGGCAGACACAGACAGAGAGCTATTAACTGTGGGGGGGGGGGGAGGGGGGGTTCCGACCGCGATCCGCACGCTTTCATCTTAAATTCGCGATGACGTGTTTGTAAATCTCGGGCACTCTCCTCGTTTGCTGGGTTTGGTCTGGAGATAACGCTTCTTCTGTTGTTCACGTAGATGTTTGTGGATGTAAACAGTGTTGCTGTTCGTTGTATCTTCGGATACAACGAACGGGCATGCGAATGGATTTGTTTTCCAGATAACCCCTAAACGTAACGAAACTTTGTGAGTATCGACAACTCGTGCCGACCGCTGTGAACCGCGTTGCGGCTGTCACTTTGGGTACCCTCGGCAGAGATGATTTCTCGCTCCCGCCTGCCCCCCCCCCAACTCCACTCACGTTTCAGGTCGACAACAGGAGCAATGCATCGGTAAGGGATAGAGATGGAGTGAAATTAGAGGGACAAAAGTAGAGATGTTTATTAGAATACCAGCTGACATTTGATGTATCCCAATGTCTTTATTCATACGATGCCCCCTGAACCTCTTGGCGGCCGGTGCATTTGCTCGCTTTGCCACGCGTGGCACCACCTCGACCGCTGATAAAGTCTGGTCGGAGAGCCACCCACGGACCCTGCGTGGCCATTGGGAGTCCCTCATCCAGCAACGGGTTGACATAGGGGCTGGACAGGTACACGTGGTATCACCTTCACAGTGTCTGCGGTCCATAGCAACACATTGGCATCGTATGCCTACAACTTGTCGCCCATGCTAGTCATGGCATCGTAACGTGAAATAAATCGTGATTGCTGCTGCTGCTGCGGTTAGATAAACATCAATCGTGACTGCTGCTGCTGCTACTGATAGATTAAAATCAATCGTGACGCTGCTGGTGCGAGGTTAGCATCAATCAAACCATCGCACGTTAACAACAACAACAACAAGAACACGATCAACAGGAAAGAGAAATGAGAGGGCAGCATCAACAACAACAATAACAACAACAAAATCGTTTCGCCTGTGACCCTTGGACGGGCTGCACCCACGAGGCTGGTGGTGTTGATCGACAGCAGCCGTCAGCGGGGGAGATGAGGGATCGAGATAAAGCATCGAGATAAGGGATCGAGCGAGATAAGGGATCGAGATGAGAGATTGGGCCATGGGTGGGGGAGGGAGGGGGGTGTCGCGGGGGGTGCCTCAGGGCGGGCTGCGGCCACATCGCAGCCGCTCTCTCCCGAGACGCAGCGGGGCCCACGCCGAGACGGCGGCTGCCGTCAGGTGGTGATGATCGAACAGCTGGTGTGTGTGTGTGTGTACGTGTGTATGTGTATACGTGGGTGTGCGTGTGTGTGTGTGCGTGTGTGTGTACGTGTGTGTACGTGTGTGTGTACATGTGTGTGTGTGCGTGTGTGTGTACGTGTGTGTGCGTGCGTGTGTGTGGACACGTGTGCGTATACGTGGCTAACAGCACTTGCCCCTACAGTCTGTTAAGGCTACACAGGGGGATCTTTGATCTTTGATACGTATGTGTACGTGTGTGTGCATGTGTGTGCGTGGGGAGCGGTGGTGTAGCGGTTAGCGCGCTGCACTACGAAATCTGGCAACCTGAGTTCGATTCCCGCTGACGGCCAACACCAGTGACGATTATCTGAACCGGTCCTGGGCCTCACCTAGGTCGACTAAGCCTCAAATAAGTACCTCGTGCGGTGTGTACACATCGCCACTGGGGAAGACAAAGGCGGCCGGGCGTGGTGTTGGCCACCCACCCCCTCGTGTGCCTGTGCCGGCCTTCATAGGTGCTCGCTAACAGCACTTGCCCCTACAGTCTATCAAGGCTACACGGGGGATCTTTGAGTAGGAGCTGTACGATTCTTCACCGTCATAGTCATCATCATCAGTAGCGACCATGATCTATCCGCTGCTGGGCGAAGCTCACACCCAAGCTCTGTAGCCTGTCGGATTCCTCCAGCATGAATACTTTGTCCGATTCTGATGAGCTGAATGCGTCGCTCAACATCCAGGGTGGATGCTCCCTCGAGGATTGTTCGCTCCTTGGGCAGCCACTCCGTTGTTAGTCTCGACCGAGGGCCACTGTCCCTCTTCTCGTCAAGGGGGCATGAAACGGTGGTGGTCGCGCGTTTTCAGATGCACCTCTGCGGCCGTCTGGAACGTTCTCCTCATTTAGAATAATTTTTCTTGGTTTTATTCCGCACCTCCGATTAGCACGGCTGGCTGCGTGCGGTGCGAAAGAAGTTCGGCATGCATACGTGCAGCTATTATGGACCAGCACGTGAATACACTGGATCGCGGTGCCTGAGATGGTGGCATGAAGACAAGTTCGATTGGTCTAGGGCACCGGCGTTAGGATGTGCCCCTCGTTTTTCGAGATTAAATTAATCGTCGCGATCCAGGGTCGTTATTTGATTTAAACTTGATCATTATTATTATTATCTTGACGCAGTGGTAAATGCCTCTTTATCAGCCGGAAGGGTCTTAGGGGAACAACCCATTACAAAAGTCATACGTGAATTTAAAATCATCGATTCGCACACGTACAATTCGACGAATGCATCGTGAGCGGTAGGATCGATTTTAACCGATGATTCGACGCATCGTGAGGCTCCAAGTTGATTGTGCCAGAGCAGATTCCCCTTTAAAAAAAATTCTCAATAAAAAGCGACACGTGTGAAAATAGTAATGCATCACACTTTAAGACTTGGGGAACCTTCGCTGGCTAAATTAATAAATAATCATCATGGACGTCTGTGCCTCGTCTCTTCTTGACAACTCTAGCACCTCGCTGCCAGCACTTGAAACCAGAAAATAAACACCGCCTCGCTGCCCGCTGTCAGCATGTATCAGGGTAGCAACAGTGAGCGCAACACATGTGCGTCGTCTGAATGCAACGTACGCGCAACACATTTACGGATCGCTCGATATTTGTATCCACGAAGTAGACATGAGACGCACAGAGACACACGGCTACGCGATGCGATGTTCGGCGCGATGGTTGTGCGTCTTTTTGTTGTTGTTGTTCTTGGCGCTCGCCCAAAGCGTGCCAGGAGGTCAACCAACAAAGGGAGCGGCTGCTGTCGTCATCGGGTCCATCGCTCCGTCGCGCGCGCTCGTGACGACACCCGGAGCGCCGCGTTGTGCGCACGCTGCCAGATGTGACGCGGATGAGTGGGGACGCTCTTCTTACAAAAGGTGTCATTTGTGAATGTAATTTTTTGGGTTTTTTTTTCCTTGAGAGTATCACTTTAGTTTCTTTGGGTCTTTTGGTAAAGTCACGTAGATAGGTAAAAGAAAAATTACGACGTTTCGATGGCTACGCAAGCGCTCGTCATCAGGTGAAGACGAATCTATCTACGTGACTTTGCCGAAAGACCCACAGACTATTAATTCATACAGTCACGAAAGCTTTAAGTCAAGCATCACTTTAGTTTCACCGCAAATTTCCGACGAGCAAACCAACCCCGAATACACCCGATCGTGTCAGATCTCAGATGCTAAGCAGAATATGAGCCTGGCCCGTACTTGGATGGAAAACGACCTGGGAGTGGCAGGCGTTGTAGACTCGGGCTGTGAGTTGGCCAGGAGAGAGTGGTACGGCAATGGATTATTGAATCTATCTTTGTGGAGCTGTGTGTTACTCCCTGTCCGCATTGGGGTTTCACTTGATGCTCCCCAATTTTCTCTCACAAGGCAATTCGCTCCTTCACGGAATCGCAACGCAGGAAACATCCACCAGAAAAGAGTCCTGAAACCCGGTGAGGTCTCACTGGGTAAATACAATAAATAATAATGATTACGATATACGAACGCACCAACACAACATACACGTTAGATCACGGGGCGATCAAGGTGCCAGGCTGCAAAGGATGGACATTTAAATCTTGTGGTGATAGCAATGGTTTTCGTGTCCACGGTTGGAGTCCACTCAGGGCAGCAAGACAGCTTGTGAACGTGAGCTCCAATCCGTTGACAGATGCGTCTCAGCTTCCCCCTCCGTTTGACTTGAGACGCAATGGGTTTCAATCGGAGTTTAAGGTTTAAACTCGCAAGGGAAATGCACAGAGGTGTGGTCTCGGTACGAAACAACATTTCGATGCGATTACCATTTTCATATTCTTAGGTTTTTTCGGTAAAGTCACGTAGGTAAAAAATTCAAATTAATAAAAGTAAAATAAAATAAAAATCACGACGTTTCGGAGGCAACACAAGCTTCCGTCTTCAGGTGGAACCGTCACAGCCACGACAGCTGTATCACGTAGATCCTCATTTACGTGATACAGCTCATTTACGTGATACAGCTGTCGTGACTGTGACGGTTCCACCTGAAGACGGAAGCTTGTGTTGCCTCCGAAACGTCGTGATTTTTATTTTATTTTACTTTTATTAATTTTAATTTTTTTACCTACGTGACTTTACCGAAAAAACCTAAGAATAGTAATCCTTGCAGTCACGAAAGCTTCAAATCTGCGATTACCATTGTCACCGTCGGCCGTTTAAAATGTTCCCGCATGCTAAACCTGCTCCAACTTTATATTGATTCCACCAATCTCGGTCATCGTCATCTGTATCGCTCCCACATGTCCTCAGGTTGCACGACTCCGTCTCCCCGTTGGCCACCCTCTCGTGATGCGTTCCACGTCTTGGCTTTCAGCCTGTCACTGGTGATGTCCATCTGCCCCCCCCGCCCCCCCCCCCACTGCCGTGCTCATCTTACGTCCTGCCCAAGTCAGCGATGTCTCCCGTTACGGAGTGATGTTGTCTTGGATTGTCGATTGTATCGGTAGCATTGTATATCCGATATTGCCTATTTGGGTTTTTAACAAGCGTACATTTTTCGCAGGCCTTTCTGTAACAATATTAAACTATACTCTTTGATTCTTTCGGTAAAGTCACGTAGGTGGAAATGGCAAAAAAAATGAAAACAACTACATTGTTTTTCATCATTTATTTTATTTTATTATTTTCATTTATTTTAATGTTTAATTTACATTCTATTATTTTTATTTTCTATCTACGTGACTTTACCGAAAGAACCAAAGAGTATGGCTCATTTCAGTCACGAAAACTTCAAATCTAACATAAAACTAGACATACAGGTTGACGATTTGCGGCGTAATGATGCATCGATTCGCCGGTTAAAATATATATTTACCTTATAACTTATTGAATCGCCTCTGTTGAAATGGACGTTGTTTTGATTTGTGAATGTCGTTAGCCAGCGTGGTGAAGTATGTCCAAATAACATACACGACTCACATGGCACGGGGCTGACCCTCATCCAGCAGTGGAGTGACAAAGAGGGCTGTCCACGTGTACAGGTGTAGGATGCAACAGTTCACGTGACCTCACCATCCAACTGAAAGCCGCTCCATTCACCACAATATACATTTTTCAAAAAGATAATTAAATCGATTAATGTTCTTGATTCATGACAATGTATTGACCTCTGGTGGGGGGGGCGTGGAGGGCGAAAATTGTTAAGTTCTCATGTCCATAAATTAATTGTTTGCATCGATTATGTTGAACGGATTTTAAAGTATATCAGTTCAATTACGACCGTAAAAAACAACTGAGAGTCACGCTAAATTGCCCTTTTTTGCGGCATACATCCAAGTATATTTGTTCTGTGCAAGGGCATTTTATTACGCATCGTATAGACAAATATTATAATATTAAGCATATTTAAGGAGCCGCATGAATGACGTATTTTTAAACGTGTCGTTGTTTTCAATTCAGATTGAAAACTCATTTCTTTATAACTGCTTTTTTGGTGTGTTAGTTTGGTGTCCTTCGACCGCCCCTCTGATTTGTACGGTGTGAAAAAGTCCAACATACAGACATCCATTCGTCTCCCTCCGTGGGTGCATTTTGCCTTTATCCGACCCGTTTACGCACCAATGAACGACTGCACAAAGCCACACCGCTCGAGGAAGAACAATGTCACTGGACGTCACATCCAATGCATACGTGCACTTAATTTACACTGTGACCCACGGCGTGCCGACCTGCAAAGCGTGCCGACAATGCCACCACCCAATCGCAGTGTTTTGCACGCCGAAGCGATTATCTCTGCGCCCCAGGAAGTCGGCTCGCTATTATGCCACACTCGCTTCATTTGCGCCGCACGCAACTCAGAGACTCGGCGCACTTTTGCATTCTCCTCGCGAGCGGATTGTCGGGGTTAAGTGCCTAATTACCAATGGGGCGGTCATTAGGGGGGCGGGAGGGGGGTCTTTAATTCACCGAGAGGCGCAGCTTAATAGCTTCGCAGGCGCAATTACGCAAACGGTTTGGTCGCCGGGTGTCAGCTCGAGAGGATGGCTCGGCACTCGGGGAGTTTGCTCCCCCCCTCCCCCCACCGTATGCTCGTCCCACTTGTTTCCAAGGTGGACGGAAACAGAGAAACAAATCGCGTCGACTCAGCGCTCGAGGGTGACGCGCTGTTATGCTGTGACAGCACGTGTCCACGTGTGCAGCACGTGTGCACGTGTCCACGTGTGTGAGTGTGTGTCTGTGGGGGGGAGCGGTGGTGCAGCGGTTAGCGCGCTGCGCTATGAACCTGGCGACGCGAGTTCGATCCCCGTTCACGGCCAACACCAGTGACGATTATCTGAACCGGTCGTGGGCCTCCCCTAGCTCGACTCGGCCTCAAATGAGTCCCTAGTGCGGTGTGTAAACATCGCCACTGGGGAGACAAAGGCGGCCGGGCTTGGTGCTGGCCACCCACCCCCTCTGTGTGCCGTGCTGGCCTTCATAGATGCTCGTTAACAGCACTTGCCCCAACAGTCTGTTTAAGCTACACGGGGGAACTTTGTCTTTGATGGCTTTAACGCACACGGGTCGAGCAGTGGCAACATTCAGTATGTGTTACTTTACTCCTCTGATGTGGCACCTTGAGTCAGTCGTCATTGCTAATTGTGGGTAATCGCCACCTTTCATTCAAAAGCTATTCCCCCCCCCCCCTCATAAATTGGCCAAGGCTTTGTGGTTTCTAAGCATATCTTGCTGGTGCGAACAAATAATTTGCCATCCATGGAACAAAGTTGATGGAATTACAAAGCTGATGGAATTACAATGTTTTATGCTCATAATTTCAACATTGCCCAGTAACCATGCCAGTGGATACTCTTAGGCCATACTTTATCATACACAATACAATTGTGATTAATAAAGCATTCCACACGCCACTGCATGTCAAAATAGCGCGACCTACACACAATCTGCGTGTAGGGATGCGTATTTTAAGATGCATTTACGGAAAAAAAACATTTCACCTGGAAAAATCCCTTGCGATGGAACATCACATTTTTGCAAGGGTGTCCGCAGGGTACCAAGTGACAGAGAGAAACGCGTAATGACAACACGTGCAAACATTTGTAAATATACAATGCATATACCGTGCACAGCTGCACGATGTCACGAACAGATGTCGTTTGTACGCAAGCCGAATGTCAGTTTGGTGCATCTTTGCTATACCTCAATGTCAAGACGTTTTGAGGACAGAGCCCTCCCGTAGCATATCTTGCATCGTCTCTGAAACACGAGCCAAAGCAGATTCTACTGATCATTGCCCCCCCCCACCCCCCCGCCAACCCCACCCCACCTCGGAGACAGAAACTGAATCTTAAGTGTGTTTTGACTGGCACCTAATTAAAGTGCCAATGAGCGCCAAAACGCTTCCCAAACAAAGCACCCTTCGGCAAGCGATGTTGTCCCGACCTGCCTTCACGGCGTCGTCGAGGCGTTTGGTCGTGTGTGTGTGCCCCTCACGCTATTCCGACACGCGGGTGGCTGGGCACTGAGAGCGGCACGGGCAACGCGTCTCGTCGACGCTTGAACACTTTGGCTTCTAGAGGTGTGGGCGTTATGGGGGGGAGGAGAGGGGGTGAAGTTTCACGGCAAAATAAATAGAGGGTGGGAAAATAACCTGTCATCGTGCAACTGTGATGTGTGGTAATTGGATGAGGCAGTGTTCCGACTAAAATTGGATGAGATGTGAGGCTCCTTCCTTTTTTGTTTCTTTTTTTTCCAGAAGTAATTTAAATGATTGCATTGCTTTCATTAGCACTTGCATGACGTTCGAAACAAAGTGCAATTGCCAAAAGAGCTAACATTTTTACATTTTTCAACGCTGGCAAAACCGTTGAGAAAATGTTTTTTTCGTTTGAAATTTAAAACCTCAAACATTGTTCGAAAAACATTTTGTCTTTGCTCTTTAAGCAACAGCTTAAATCCTGGGCCAGATCCTTCACATTCGTATCCCAGCAGGGCCTCGACATCGCAGTCCAAACTTTTTTTTTGGCACGAAACAAAGATGTTGGGGAAAGCGTGGAAGCGAACGTTGGACTTTTCCAATCGCCGCGACTCACAGAGTCCACGCACCGACGTCGTCGAAGATGGGCTTCGTATCTCTCGTCAACCGCCGGAGGCCCCACAGCCAGAATGAATCCTTGCCACCACCTCGATTTTATTTGTAAACAAGCAGGCGATTAAAACACAGCGACAGCCTGTTTACTTGTAACTGACAAAGTGGCCTTCCTTCTCCGTCACGGTGCCCTCGATCATTTGTGACACACTCAAAATAAAAACAAATGAAGATTTGTTTATGTTTTTTAACCAGCCAAAGGGAACGAAAACCAACGTGCGTGGCAGCAGTCAGAATTGGCTGCCTCCGAGGCACCATTGGATGCTGTTAACCGTTCCTCATTATCACGGAGGATCTTTTATACATTTTTATTCCGTGTCTGTGTAAAAAATGGACCATTTCAGTCACTTCGAACTCATACCATGAAATTAACCGATGCATCATTGGCAGAAGATTGAGAAAGTAAATTCGCTTTTTATCAGTGATACAATTATATTTAACTGCTCCCCGTTTAACGGGGGTGAGAACGGTGGCGCAGTGGTTCCCACATGCTCTCTGAAGACTGAGTTTGATTCACTGCCCAGAGTTGACGTGAGTGGAGGGTGATATCCGAACCAGTGCAGAGCGTGGCACTCACTCTTCGTCACAACCCCGCACTGATCGGCCCTGTGAATGAAGTTTGGTCGAGCAATTCCCGTGACAAACACAGCATGGGGAGGCCTTCAGTCACACAATGAATTGACAAATGGCCTTGTAGAATTATTTGTATTTTCATCATTATTAGAATCTATATATAATTTTACTCTTTGGTTCTGTCGGTAAAGTCACGTAGAAAGAAAATCAACTAAATAATAGAATACGACGTTTCGATCGCAACACAAGCAATCGTCATCGGGTAGAAAACAAACCCAGTGAACTTCTAAATTTGAGAGAAAGAGACAAAACACAGACACGGAGACACACAGACAGACACAAGCAAAGAGAGAGAGACAACACAGAGACACACATAGAGAGACACACAACATAGACACACTCTCTGTGTACGAAGCAGCCCCCAGAGCCACGCGGCCACCTCCACGCTGGTACTCGCTGGAGCCAAGTTGTCCCCGTGATGCATTGTCCCTGTTGACGTGTCACACGGAGAAGGTGTTTTGGAATCAAAACCCATAACCGGATAAACACGCCGCGGTGATTCGTCTCTCGTGCTCGGCCGGTGGTGGAGTGGCCACCCACTGCTGATGAGTGCAGCGCGCGGCGCGGGCAAGTGTAGGTGGAGGAGGGCCACTTAAAATGACAACGATTGCACTCAAACATGTTATATTGCACCCACAATTGTACGGAATGTCTCTAAGCTACGCAAGTTGGCAACTGCCCCTGTGCAGCCCAAGGTGACTCAGCACGTGGCCTGCAGGTGGGCATTAGTCTGGCAGTAAAGGGGGGCGGGGGGCAATGATTGCGATGCGTAATCCCATTTGAGTAATTTGTGGGTCATTTTTGGAATTTGGAAAATTTGAACCCATAATGCCGGCATACATACCACCCATAATGGCAGACTCTCGGGATCTTAAACCATCTACTGCGAAGTAGATGGCGTGTATTCTTTGCATGGTGAACACACCCGCAGAATTAACCAGGGCAGCCTGCCGGATTTGAACCGCGAAACTCCACAACAAGCGGCCCAACGCGCTTTTGCTGCGCCATGCGACACGGAGAGATGCATTGCCCTGTGAGAGATCTGCATGGATAATTCGCGTCATGTGGTGATAGCACAATCATAATAAAACTGGACCAAGACAAATATTACTTAAAATTATTCTCATGCAAAAATATATTACTATACACATTATAATATAATCGTGTCAATGATTTGTGTCTCCCCACCGCCCCCTGCTTTGCGACTCTGTATTAGTTAATTACATTAATTAGTGTGCATATTTTTCTAAAAGAGATGAGAAACAACGAACTGGCAGGCATTGATTGAATTATAAAAATTACATGCAGTCAATTACGTCAATGTAAACAGTACTCCTAAAAGCAAAACAATATCTATAGAATAATGATCCAATTAAAGTAACCTAATTAGTAAGCATGGCACGGGTTACTAAGCAAACAGCCACTCGATACAAATGTGCTACGTCGCGCATAGAGCCACGTGATTCTGAAATGTGGATTGGGAGCGGTGGTGCAATGGTTAGCCTCGCACACTGTGCTGTGAACCTGAAAAGTTGTTTGATTCCTGGCCACGGCAAACACCGGTGGAGAGTGATCTCAGAATCGCTCCTCCGCAAAAAACCTGCACTGACCAGCGCGGTGAAGTATGGTCAAACAACCCCCGTGATCTACACAGTGGGGAGAGGCCTTAACCTATATGTATGTTGAACTTCTTTCGTACCGTACGTAGCCAACCGTGCAAATAGGAGGCGCGGGGGAAGGACAACAAACTAAACACAAAAAGCAGTTCTAAAGAAATTAGTTTTCAATGCAGCAATGGATTGACTGAGGGCTTTTATCTGCCTCGCCTGGTGTGTAGGAGATTGTGGGTATGATCCCGACTCTGACACCTGTATATTCGGGGTTTGCATGTTCTCCGTGTAGTCTCGTGGATGTTTCTCCAGGTCTTCCGGTTTTCCCCCTCAACACTTAAAGTCAACACATGCTCATAGTATTTGGCTGCTATGAATTTCGACATGATAAACCGCTTCGTGGAGCTATCATTTGTGGCCAGGTCGCTTCGAATAAAAATAGCTACATCGCTCAGTGGGCCTTACCAGGCTAAAGAAAAAGTGACAAATTAATACTCAGTGGTAATGTACATGCTGACATTATCTATACGATAAATCCACTGCTGGATGAAGCGCGCTGAGAAGCATATCGGAATGTGGAGGTGGTCACCGACGCTGCCCCACCACTCCACCGCATTGAAAGATCGCGAAGGGTCTCCCTGAGAGATGATGGCCTGCTCTTGCCGGCCTGGGACTCTGCCAGGCCTGGCAACACAAAGACTCCCCCGCCAACACAAACAGAGTGGCGCTCAGCAGAATTAATGGGCCGTGGTCAATTTTTCCCAAGAACTCCGGACGGAACTACAGTATATATATAAAAAAAAGTTTGCTTGAACCCAGGCTGTTTTTTTTTGTTCTGGCTTTTTTTTATTTCAGTGGGCCAGAAGGCTGAGAAAACTATACAGACAAAAAATATCTCTCCCTTGAGTAATTGTATAACTTTAAAGCGTAAAAAATAATTTTATTATGATTGTTGCGATACGTAGAACACATGTTACAGTTCAAGGCTGAACGTATAGATTTTGGGCAGCACTTTACAAGCATCTGCGATAATATGAGATGTGGTGCTTGCCATTGTTATTTAAAGACGAGCCATCTGCACCGCAATTGATGTGTGAACATTACTGAATGTATACCTAGTTGGCTCAAGGGAAAGTTCAATCATGTATTTCACATTTAGTAGGAGTGACTACATTATATTTTTCAAATTTTTTTTTCTCCTTCAAGTACTTTCTATACTTGTAGACATAGGCAGGCTTCAATGGAGGTCACCAGTTCGTATTTTTTTTTTCCAGCGTGGCAGTGAAAACTACGTCTCTTAAATGTCTTGCTTCAACATTATAGAGTATATGGGTTTGTGCGCCGCAGTCAGTTAATCGGAATGTCGCGTCTGGTGGGGTAAAGTGTGGGTACTCACACCTCTTCAGAGATATCTAGACAGTGTGGAAAAGTAGGCCAAATACCCCCTTGAATAGGGGCGCCACGGTGGCGAGATGTTAACTCCCTTGCCTGTTATACAGGGGGTCAAACCTGACGCCTGTACATTTGGAGTTTGCGTGTCTCTCTCCCCGTGGTCGCGTGGATTTTTCTCCGGGTCCTCCGGGTTTCCCCTCCACATTTAGAATCAACATCACGCGTTTAGAGTATTTGCCTGCTTAACACATAGTAGGCTTTCGCGACCAAAATCATCCATAATAGAGTTTTTTTGGGTTAGATCGCGTAATTATATAAATGCATCACAAATCTGGCTGTTGCCTGATGAAGCTTGTTGTAATTACTGGCGAAACGTTGTACTCATAAGTGACACAATGTGGGGATGCATTACTCCAATGGTAGATTAAAAAAGGGCAGTAACTTATGATGATTCATTATTATTAAGTATAACGTACCGGTGTATTGTTAATAAATCTTACATTTCTGTGAGTGTTATGGACCTAGCATTTAATACTCACGTTTCATCGGGGCCAAAATTCAACGCATTGCTGTGTTAAAAACACTCGATATTAATGACGCATGCGCATATATTAAATGAAAACCACATGGGATAATTATACAGTCAGGTGGCTGGGTGATCGAGAGAGAGAGCGGCTCGCAATGGGGAGGCCGCGAGTTCAAATCCTCTTCGGGGGGTTGACTCAGCGGGCCCATCATCCCTCCGTGGTCAACAGAATGAGCGCCGTACCAAATCTGCGCCATAGGAATGTGGAATTTCCACCGCCGGCTCTGCGGGGACATAAGCACCGATGTCTCAAAATGCTCATAAGAGCCGAAAATCACTTCGAATATTTGTAGGACATGGTTCACGAACGCAACTGCATGTGTATATATCTATTTCAACGTACATCAAATTATCGTGGTATTAACAATGTTATGCCTCATGCTAAGCGGCGTGAAAGAAAACAAGCAGCCCTCTGCTAACAGCACTAACGTTTGGCTGTTGCGGCTCGAAAAGCCGAGGCCGCAGCCGATCGCCCATCTTGTACGTTCTCGTTAATTCGTTACGACTGCATTTATATTTCCAACAACACAGGCCCTGGAAGACAGGACCAGGGTACTAGGAGGAATCGGCCGGACCGGTATACGGACGAGCGGATCTCAAGGAGAAGCCGGCAGGTAAGAGAAGCAGAGGAGAGAGAGAGATGATAAAGGAGAACTCAGGAGACCGGGACAGGACCTGGGTCACCCAATTGACGAGAGCAAAAACATCTGAAATGAAGTACTCCAATTGAATAGAAATCAGAACAAACAAAGAAACACTGCATCACGCGAGGAAATCTTAAAATATTTGCACGAACGTAACTCGATGGGCCAAACCGAATTTTAACGTTAAATTCCCTGCCAGCGCAAATTGGATCGGGTAGATTTTCCCCCGGGATTGATCACAGCACAAATTGCAAAACTAAGCTACGGGCACATGAAACATTACACAGATATTGAACGTCTATTGCACTCGCATGCATGTCAAGTGCAAGGATATTAGAATGAAAAAAAACTAAAGCCGTTATTTTAATTACCAGGTAAAGCCCACTGAGCTATTATCTCGTTTTCAGAAGTGACTTGGCCACAAATGATAGCTCAACGAAGTGGCTTATCCTGTAGATATGTACAGCAGCCACATACTCCAAACGCACGTTTATACATGTGGAGGGAAAACCCGGAGGATCCGGAGAAAAATCCACGCGACCGCAAGGAAGAGAGACTTGGAAACTCCAAATATACAGCAGCAGGCGTCAGGGTCGGCATCGAACCCACGACCTCCTGCATACCAGGCGAAGGAGATACACATCTTGGCACCACGGCGCCCTTGAAGAAAGGAAAGAGTGACAGGAGGCAGCTTTGGGCTCGTACAAAGTGGGGGGAGGGGGGGGGGCGAGGGTGCTGGGTGAGGGAGGGGGGCTGTGGAGAGGGGGGGTGTATTTGTGTGGGGGGGGGGGCACCTTGCTATAGACACGGCGAGCCATGCGAGAGAAGCCCCAATACGTGGGAGGCTCGATTGTTATTGGGCCGCGTAGAGGCCGCTCACGCAAGCCGCTCACGTGCGAAGTGTGTGTCTCTCTCTCTCTCGCGCTGCGATGATATCGTGAAGGTGTTTTTGGCAGGGAGCCTTGGCACCACGCGAGCTTAACGAGTGACCTGCCAACGAAAATAAAAACAATACCGAGAAGAAACTTAATCGTCTGATCAGACCAGACGTGGTGTTAAACTCCCACCGAATATATATATTTTTAAAAGCCTGTAAGATTTGTGGAAATTTACGATTCATCCAGCGCTCCCAAGAAAATGAAAAAAACCAAGGTTACATTTACTTTTAGGTCTTGGCACCAAGTTGCTGACTTCGCGAATCGGACGACAACGTCCCGAACAGATTTCACACACGAGGCCGCTAAAATGCAAATAAACAAACGGAAATCGAAGCCCACGCAACGAAAACACCGGCGGTAGGTCGGCAGTGCGCGTATTTTAATGAGGAGGAAAATTATCGTATTTAACAAAAGATATGTTGTGCCGATTTGATCGTCTCACAATTCTATCGGGGCACTTGGAGTGCACTTACTGCTTTTATCAGATGCGGTGATATTTGATTTTTGTTTATCAACTGCGTCTAATTTTTGCCACTAAGCATTATGTAATTACTCCGAGGGGAGAGAAATACGCCGAATACACTGTTTACCTTTTTAATATATCACGCGTAATTAGACCTAAACGGCGAAATAAATTGTTGTAAATTATGCCGCGAAGCTATGCCAGAAAGCGGTGCTTTCTAATGCACAATATTTGTGTTTTCAGGAACCATTATTAACGAGTAAATATAATAATGATGAAGCTGAATGTCATCTCGTTGAGGTTGCTGCTGTGGTGTAATGGTTAGCAGACTGGACTTGCAATCCAGACAGATCGACATTCCAGCTCAGGCTTTCGGCGCGGCATTTGGAACCATGCTACAGGCCGCTGAAGTCCCTGTGGCTACTCAACGGTAGAACGGGGAGTGCTCACGACGATCCATCGGCATCTTGCGGTGCGGTGGGGTAAACGTGGGTACTGCCGCCTCTGCCAAGACGTCTGGCCATGATGGAAGAGTAGGCGAACTACTCTCTACAGAGGGCTCTTTCTCTAGTGGAGGCCCCTCAGCCAGCGGTGGCATGAGCGAGCGATCGCAGGGCTGCGCCGTGATCTTGTTTTCATCGTCACGGAATGGTTTGTCTCTGAGATGACCAGGATTTCGCTGGTTGAGAGTTCCTTGGGGAAATGAATCTTAATTCTAGATTTGAAACTTTCGTGACTACAAGGAGCCATACTCTGTGGTTTTTTCGGTAAAGTCACGTAGGTTAAAAAAGAAAACAAATTAATTAAATCACGACGTTTCGGAGGCAGCACAAGCCTCCGTCTACAGGTGAAACCGTCACAGCAAAAATGTAACAGGTGAAGAGAGCTCCAAGAGACACGGCCTTAAATACTGGGAATGTATCTGTTGTGAGGGATATCTGGGACACAAAGATCCCGTTATCTTCTCCTCCTCCTGATGTCGGTGGTGATCAACAACTGCAATGTTATATCACGATGCACTGCAACGAGTTTTTGTTTTGTGAACTCCCCATGTGTTGTTGTTTCTGTTATGAATAAATAACAATAATACGTCATCATAGCAATTAATAAATGAGGGCGCCACAGTGGTGAGATGTTAACTACCTCGTCTGGTACACAGGAGGTCGTGGGTTCGATCCCGTCCCCGACGCCTGCTGCTGTATATTTGGAGTTTGCGTGTCTCTCTCTCACCCCGTGGTGGCGTGGATCTTTCTCCAGTTCCTCCGATTATCTGCCTCCACATTCAAAATCAACACGCGCCTCGAGTGTTTGGCTGCTATAAATGTCCACACGATAAGCCACATCGTTGAGCTATCATTTATGGCCAGCTCGCTTCTGAAAAAGAGCTACATAGCTTAGTGGGCTTTACCTGGTAAAAAAACAAAAAGTAAATATAGTTTCAAGGCAACTGAGCGCGTTACTTTCTCGTTTGTTCATTGCAGTGCTGCCAGGGCATGGTCAAGGATTAGTCTTAGGCACTAAGTTTGCTCCCAGGGCCAGGAGTAACCCCCCCCCCCCACCCCAGCCGTCGTCTGGCGGTCTAAACGTGTCGGGGTCAATGTTTTGTCTCCGAAGAGCCTCTTAAATTTCACAGCCCTGTGACTTGACACACTCAAGGTACCGACCTCGCAGAGCCAGAACCGCGTGGCCTAAGCCGGGCGGCCTTCGCTCTCATTAGCACCGTCATTGACGGAGAAAATCATTGCCGCTGACCGCCGACAACAGCCAGGGGGTGCTTCTAGGACAGGGATCGGCAACAAAAAATAAGAAGAAGAGATACTTTTTTGTTTGAACGCAGTAAAAAATTATAATAGCAAAACTTTAATAAGTGCCGTGTCACGAAGCAGTTTCTTAAAGAGCAGCAGGTTACTCACCCCCTGTTCTAGAACCTGGACAAAGGATTTGTCAGTCCACTCCCTGCGAGGATTCTAAACCGCATGCCACGAAAATAAGAGCATGTCCGTAATCTCCGTAATATTTGTTTACATTTTTGCTTCAATTGTTACGGAACGCTGTGGTTTGCGCGCCGCTAAAATAAATCGACCTCGTCTGAGTTCAATTCCTGGCCACGGCTAACATCAGTGGCGAGTTGTGTTCGAACATTCTGACTCAATTTGAAATCATTGAGCACTCCCCTCGTCACAAACCTGCAACGAGGAGAGTGGTGAAGTATGGTCAAATAACCTCCACGGCCAGCAGTGGATTGAAACAAATATTTTAAAGTACAATGCAGTTATGATATATTTATTATTATTATTTACAGTACAAGATAAAGATCCCCCGTATAGCCTTAACAGGCTTTTGGGGCAAGTGCTGTTAGCCAATAGCGCCTATGAAGACCGGCACGGTACACGAGGGGGTGGGCGGCCAGAACCACGCCTGGCCGCCTTTGTCTCCCTTGTGGCGATGTTTACACACCGCACCAGGCACTCATTTGAGGCTGAGTCGACCTAGGGGAGAGGCCCAGGATCGGTTCAGATATTTGTCACTGGGTGTTGGCCGTGAGCGGGAATCGAACTCGGATCGGTGGGTTTGTAGCGCAGCGCGCTAACCGCTCCACTACCGCTCTCCATACTAACACACATATACACACAATGGTGTACACACACTACTATTAATATCATGTTAAAGTACTGTACTTCTTAACACGGGTGGTTATACAATTTATAAAGGAGTGAGAGGCTTCTATATCTTGCAATGAATTCACTACCAAACTCTCAAATTGCTACTTGCACGCGTGCATACATACGTATATATATGCACATCGTAATCGTAGCATCTGCCAATCATTCAATTGACCGCTTCGATGGGAAACACCGACACTAAGGCGCTTGGGCTCGCGTAGATGAGCCCAAACTGTGGTATATTTGTTTCTCTCTCAAAGCCTCTCATGCGGAAGCGTCCCTGTTTGTCTTGCACTTCGCTTCAGTGACATTATTTGCGACTTGGTGAGCCGGCCCCGCCCTCCCCCATCTCTACATCATCTCCTAAGCGTTCAACTCGAGGGGGCTGAGCGAACGGACAGCTGTGACAACATGTGTCTCCTTCCCACCTCGTGACCTCTCACCCGAATGTTTGCGAGAGTTGGAGGGAGAAGGGCAGAGTTCAGCCGCGGGATAACGCGGGGGTCACGCAAGGTCGTCTGCCCAACGACCTCGACGCAGTGCTGCGACCTTGGCCTGGCGCGTTGGCTTCGTCTGAACCACAGGGCTAAGGAACAACCTGATCTCCCCTTCTCTCCCCACCCCCACCTCACCCCTACTCTCTCCCTGGGGGCCTAATTAGGAGAGATTTATCGATTCCTGGTATGAAAGATTTATTGTAACTTCATCATCCCAGAGTTGACGTAAATCCACAGGCCCCTCTTAGCGTCGTTGTTGTTGTTGTTGAATACACATTGGTAGCGTTCGTGGTTGTTCATTGTGTGGCCACGTTGGAATCTGCTGGAAGCCACTCGGGGAGAATGGGCGAGTGCGAGTTTGAAGTTGAATTTTGGAGACGTTTAGCAGCACGCTACTCCCCAGCTCTCTCGCGCGTTCGTAAAGCAAGCTGTTGAGGCATCGTCGGCAGTGATCCAGCAATGCCGCTAATGTAAGTCACCGATTATCTTGCAGTGCGCCTCCACGTGCTGTGCCCCCTCAATTTATCGTGAACTTCAGTGACATCCTCTGGACTCGCCCCTCCCAACGACGGCAAAGCACGAAAAATAAGAATCGGTTTTAGCCCTTTCTACCAATTAAACAGGAGGTGTTAAGATGCTCAGACACCAAATAGACAACTTTTGCAAGGAACCAAGCCTGCGTTAACCACAGGTACTTGTGGTGAACACGGAAACAACAACATGCTCCGATAATGATATATGCATCGTCTTTGAAACTAATTGTCCTACATCAGAGACAGCCTTCTTCATGGCCCAGTTTCACCAGTGCCCGACAGGGTACAACCACTTCTTATTTTTCATACTTTGATACTGGCAAAAAAAGTTCCCGTGATATAACAAAACAAACAAAATAACCACAATGCACCGCTGGGTTCGTGCCGCGTCTTCCCGAACAATCCCTGGGCACAGCTACGGGTCTCGAAACCAGTGCGACCGCGCATTTCGTAGATTCAATGGGAGGCGCGTGAACATTACAACACAACATCACCCTTTTGAGATGAAAAAAATGTGCTGAAACGCAACCCCCCCCCCACCCCCCCCCCCCCCCCCCAAGTTAAGTATATCGATCACACCTGTCCGGTCGAAAACTGCAGCACTCAAATGAGGACATGCGCACGTGTTGAAAATTATCGGAGGAATGTTTTCCTCTTATGAGGAAGGGGCCGGGTTGTTGTTGTTGTTTTTATTGTTGTTTTTGGCAGGCGGTCTGCTGGCTCACAACGCTCTCTCGCAGCCCGCCGTGCTCGGCACGAGGGGTTGGCGGTGCTTTGCAGGATCCGTCTCTGACTCGCCTCCTTCTTCACGGTCATTGAGTAGCGATGTGGGTTGTTTTCCCTTCTTCTTCTCAGGTGACATCTAATATCAAATCCACGTATTGTGAACACATTCCTGCGGAGGGAGCTGGTAGGAACGTTGGGTTGCTCGGTCAATGGCCAGGGTCAACGGTGGCGTGGTGTATTCCGCAAATATGCCCGACTACGAGGGCGGGCACAAGCCGGCGTGAGTAGGTTAAACGTTGAGTTTTATAAGGGCACCACGGGGTGACCAGCCCCTCCCCACCCAGCCCCACCCCTCCCACCCCCCACCCAGCCCCACCCAGCCCCTCCCTCCCCTCTCTCCCCACCCAGCACCTCCCCACCTCTCCCCTCCCCACCCTACCCCACCCCTCCCATTTTTTGGATGCACGACGGACTGACGGACACAATAATCCCATGTGGGCTGGTGGAACCAGGAGGTTCCTACCAGTAAAAGAAGCATTGCCTCTTGGAATTAGAAGGTGGGGGAGGTGGAGGGGGGCAGTAATTTTACTCTTGTTTTGGAAACACAAGAAGCATGTCTTTTGGTATGTGCGATATTTAACGAGATCATCTTTTTGGGGGGCGGGGGGTGGTGGAAACTATCACTTCTGTCGTAGGAATGAAGTTATGAAATACCCACATGCATCCGTGGCATGTTTTCACAGGTGCTTCAGAAACGCAATCATCAAATACTCAAATCCGCACACGATCAGCGGCCCACCGGCACAGCTCCTCATCGGCGCGGACGTCCGGCAAACTTTTGAGGCCGAGGAGTTTTTCGATCTCATTCAAAAAAGATCCCCAAGGCAACCGGCTGTGAACACCTCTTCCCCCACCGCCCCTCCCCCGCGTTGCTTTATATTAAAAAAAAATACGAGAACCCCTGGGATAGATTGGAACCGTTTGATAAACAACTTTCGTGAAAAAAAAGAGACGCCCGGTATTAAAGTGCTTAGGTACGGACAGGCGTGAGTCATGATGGGAGCTTAGCGTGACAGAGAGAGGCGATGATATCATCAGATAGCAAGGCCACGCGATCGGATTCGCGGCTCAAAAGTTCTCCTACGCAGGCAAAAGCTGCTCGTGGAAAAGTGGAAGGGCAGGTTTATTTTGTTTGCAAGTTTATGGTTTTTTTGTTTTCACAGCTTCGCTGAACTTTTGACTATTAATGTCTATTTCTCTGGGTCTGCTAATGCACGAACAGATGAACGATGCAGCTTTATATGTGGGGAGACCGCATTACCACATTGAAACAAACGTTAAGAGTATATATTTTGGAAACTTTTAATAATGATAAAACGCGCAATATAGTTGGTGGCGCAGTGGTTCGTGCACTAAACCCGGGCACCCTGAGTTTTATGTCTGCTGCCGTTCCCACCCTGCAATGACCAGCAAGGTGAAGTATGGTTCAACAAATGCCCAAAGTCCAACATGATAAGCAGACGGCCCTCACCCATCAATAGATTGACAAACAGACGTAATATCTTACATTTATTTTCACAAAAACATGACATTGAAATGACTTGACGATCACACGCATCGCGATGTAAGACTCACTGTCAACATCGTCATCTGCGTCGTCTGCCGTGTATCTAGCGCGCCTTGTTGGTGCTGCTAGCAACCGTCACTCAAACGTAGGGGCATCGCAGCCGACAGCTGCTGTAATCATTCACTTGCTGGTTCCTTCTCTCGTAAAAAACAAAAACCCCAACCACAAACGCACTTGGTTTGCGTGGGCGCAGGAGGTGGCATCGATGTTTTCCGGTTTTTGTTGTTATTCGGAGCGCTCTGCAATGGATTCACCACGCAAGTCGCGTTGCTGTGAACACGGCTCCATCACATCTGGATCTTGTTTTACTCAGCAGTTTCTCGGGCTTAAAAGTGTTTTTTTGTTTCGCAGGCATGCTGGGACACCGGGGATGCCAATCTGACTTAGCAGGGTTTGGAGATAAATGTTCTGCCCCCCCCCCAAAAAAAAAAACCCCAACCCACTCTGCTCTACGTCGATGCCTCCCGGCAGAAAGCCCCATGCACATACCACCCCACACACGAATCGCACATAAATCAGTGCCGCAGCAACAGGCCAAGACAAACACTGCCACCGCGCAGTATGAGTTCCTGTACTTCACTTAATCATGATCTTCCCGCTGCCTTGGGGTCAGCTGCTTTTCAGGTGATGGCATGGAGGATTTGGACAGAGGTGACGATCATAATGACAATACGAGGTACAATGTAAGCGATTGTGATGATTAAAATGTTAGGGTTGTTTATGTTTTTGCTTCATTAAATGTATGCGTGCGTCGCATAGAATGCACACTGCACTGGTGTGGCAGATGGGGTAACCGTGCGATGAACCCGGCACAATGAATTCCATTCCAGGCCCCACGGCTCACATCAGTGGCCAGTGGTTTATGAAGCAGGCAAGGAGCACGAACCATCACGCGAACTACGGTCATTCTCGCAGCGCCTTTGCCCTTTTGGCTCGCCATCGAACAAAGACGGCCACTGCATCGCGAGTTTTCAGATGCGCTTCTTGCGGCCGTCTGGAACGCTCTTCCTTCCGATAGTTGGAAGCCGCTGAAGCTATGCACTATTAAATATAGATTGAAAGCTCATTTATTTAGAACGGTTTTTTAGCGTGTAGTTTTTTATTCTTCCCACGCTTCTCCGATTAAAACGTCTGGCTACGTACGGCGCGAAAGAAGTTCAACGTACATCTACAGAAATAGTCCTGCCAACTCTACCCGTGCCTCCTGCACCAACCCGCATTGACCAGCGTGGTGAAGTATGGGTGAAAACCCCCTGTGACTGACACGGGGGGCCCTGACCCAACAGTGAATTGACAACGGCGATGACAAATAATTACATTATATTGTTATATAGAGTACATTCCCTCCCTCCCCCTCCCTCTCCTCCGCACCCACCCAAAAAATAATATCCAGAGGAAATAAAATCCGTAAAATGTTTCCACTTAAGATGAAAATTTCGACTTTAAACACAATTCGTAAAGTACAAAAAAAAAACAACAACAGCGTTTGACATCCGGGACATTTGACACATGTGGCGGCGTTCAAAAAGACAAAGCCACCCGGCCGAAAGAAGCCAAGAATGGCGACATGCTGACAGGTCAAGCCTCGCCGTGCACGCTAAGAAGGAACATTCGTCACATAACGATCGCCACAATGACACAAACGGTCAAACTTTGCAAGCTTCCTCCTGTCCCCTTGGCTAGAGGCGAGCGTTGTGTTTTTTGTTGTTGTTGTTCTTCTTGGTTATTTCGGTAAAGTCACGTAGAAGGAAAATAATAAAATAATAAATATATAACATGATACATTTATTTTATTTTATTATTTCCCTTCTACGTGACTTTACCGAAAGAACCAAGAAGATTAATCCCTGCAGTCACGAAAGCTTTAAATCGAAGTTGTTGTTATTGCGTGGGTACGTCACGCCGATAGCAAGGCCCATGTTTTCATTTCTTGAGGCCACGGAGTCGCACTCTCGGACGAGAATGATGTCTCTGCGTAAGCCGCCAACGTCAGGAACGAGGCCACTTTATTTGCACGCCCATCGGGAGATTAGAGCGATGCTGAATATTGAGTCTCACGTCCCCTCGGTAAACTGGCTTGAGCCAGACAACACTGTGGGTCCCTAGCACACAGCCTGGCTTCAGCCCTGTGCGACCATTAAAACTGAATCACCCGCCCCCGTCCACACGATGGTGGAATTCTTTACTGCCTAACAGCTTCACTCTGTCCCAGCTTAGAGGGCGGGCACAAGCCGGCCCTCTAAGTCTCCGATGACCTCTGTAGAAGAAAATCTGCCGTGAGGTTCAAGCATCGGGAGAGGACGACGCGTTTTGGGCGTTGCTTTGACGAGCATCTTGCAACAAATCCGCGTTGCAATAACCAACGAAAAAAACTGGGTCGCGGTTATTTTAGTTTGCGTGGTTATTTTTGTGTTGTTGAATAAATCATTTGGGAAATAGCATAAATATTGGCCAGGTCGATGGAACGGATGTATTTCTTTAAGCTCACGATGGAATACACCAACCCTGAGCAACAAAACAGTTATTTTGACCAAAATATTTCTAACAAAAATTACAATACTACAACATTTTGGTGAAGACATTATATCTTTAACATACAAATTGGAACACCAGTATTTAGTTCGAAAGGACATATTAATAAGGTTTTAAGAAGCAAGCGAGCTAACAATATCCCCGCCAAAGGCTGGCATGTCCTTGTGTTTGGATTTGGAAAATTGGCTTTGATTACATTTGCCATTTGTAACGTTTTGTAATTTCTGCTTTAACAAAAGTAACCTTGGCGACGTTGAGACGCAGTGGCATCAAAGCCTTGGCTAAATGAAGATCTCCTCATCCTCTCTTAGTAATTATTTTGACCATACTTCACCAGGCTGGTCAGTGGTGGTGGGGGGGAGCTAAATAAGGAACGGTGGCTGGGACCAGTTCACATTTCATTCTCATTTCTTAGAACAGTTTAACACGTAGGAGGCTTTCGCGACCAATGTCATCCATAATAGAGGTCTTTTTGTGTTAGATCACGTAAATATATAAATGTGTCATTAAACCCGTCACCACCCGACGCAGCCAACTAGTAAGGGTTGTCACGTAAACAGAATGTGGCCAATTCGTCACTAGTACAGCAACCCCGGTGTGTTGGAGAGCCATTTACAATCTGATCATAGGTTTTTCCCATTTTTTCTGGCAACAAAACAGGTCTTAAGATGTTAAAACACCAAACTGACACCGTTTACAAGGAATCATGAATGAAAAAAAATACTCTGATAATATATGCATTGTCTTTGAAACTAATTGCTCCACACCAGAGACAGCTTTCTTTATGTGTGCACCAATCAGTTTCAAGGACAATGCAAATATTATCCGAGTACGTTTTTTGTTTGCATTCTGACCACAAGTATTGTGGTTAATGCGGACATGATTCCTTGTAAAAGGTTTCAGTTTGGTCGTTTTAACATCTTAACACCTCTTTTGTTGCCATAAAAAAGGGGTAAAACCCTATTATCATATTATGGTACTGGCAAAGGAGGTCCCGTAATTTACAATCTTAGTCCGACGTTTCGCCAGCAATTACAGCAAGCTCCGATTAGCGCGGTTTGGCTTCGCACGGATGACGCTGAAAGAATTCTAGATTTGAAGCTTTCGTGACTGCAAGGATACATACTCTTAGTTGCTGCAGCAAATCTGGCTGTGACGGTCCCACCTGATGACGGAGACTTGTGTTGCCTCCGAAACGTCGTGATTTTATTATTTAATTTTTATTAATTTGAATTTCATTTTTTACCTACGTGACTTTACCGAAAAAGCTAAGAGTATGACGCGAAAGAAGCCCAACACACACGCGCACGTTCACCGTCTGTTTTGCAAGTTTGTAAACCTGCTGAGGTTTGTTTATAACAATTTGCATCTGTTCCCCGGCGTCGCTGGCCGACCACCTCACAACGAAGCTGCCACTGTGGCACGGGCGTCACGGCGGCGCCGGTGGCCGCTTTGACTACTGATTGGGCGGTTAATGGCTTAGTGGAGATGCTACAATAAAGACCCCCCCCCCCACGTGTAGCCTGAACAGACTGTTGGGGCAAGTGCTATTAGCGAGCACCTATGAATGCCGGTGGTGTGGGCCAGCACCAAGCCCGACCGCCTTTGTCTCCCCAGTGGCGACTGTTTACACACCGGGTACTCATTTTTAAATTTTCTTTCAGGCTGAGTCGACCTAAGGGAGGCCCAGGACCGGTTTAAATATTCGCCACTGTTATTGTTCGTGAGCTGTAATTATCGAGCTCTAGTGGCCAGGTCCGTAGCGTAGCGCCCCAACCTAATCGCTTGTCACACAAACCACACGCACACCACACACACACACTCCACACACACACACACATCACACACGCGCACGTTGTGTGTGATGGATCATTCGCGTTTGATGCTCCCCTTTTCCTGACCGACGCTTCCTGCCTTTGTGCTCGAGTCACGAACCTTCTCCGTTCGCCCGTGGACCGCGGGAAGTCTAAATCTTCCTCTGCAGGGTCAGAAACTGACGGCGAAAAGGAGCGGCTAATTCGCCACGATTGACCTCTGGTCACGTAACGCCATACACGGGGCCTCCCGGAGGGATATGGCAGCAGTGAGAGCGTAGACGACTCCACCGTACTGATGAGTCACAAAAAGGATGAAATCAGTCGACTCTTTTTCGATTTAAAGCTTTCGTGACTGCAGGGACTCATCTTCTTGGTTCTTTCGGTAAAGTCACGTAGAAGGGAAATGATAAAATAATAAAATTTAAAGAAAACATAATAAAAATTATATAATATAATGCAATATTTCGATTTATTATTTTATTTTATAATGTTTTCTTTTTTATTATTTTATTATTTCCATTCTACGTGACTTTACCGAAAGAACCAAGAAGAATAAAGTAATATAATATAATAATATATTATTGTATTATGTTTTATTTTTATTATTTAATTATTTCCCTTCTACGTCACTTTACCGAAAGAACCAAGAAGATCAGTCGACTCTTGTTACGTTGCTATCACTGCTTGCCCTGTTGGGTTGACCGCATTTCCCAACTCGCTGTGTGCGGTGCCATAAACAATAACAACAACAACAGCCACGCGCTCAGCTCCTTGGGCTGGTGGTCTGGATAAGGCTGAGAAGCATTGCACTGTGCGATGTGGGCGATCACGTCACTCGCAAACGAGGCACGAGCGGAGTTTGTGTCTTCCGTCCGTGAGCGGCGCACCTTTTTGTGTTGTGTTGTTGCATCTATTTGTTAAATCTATTTGTTTACAGCCAGCGCACTGCTGTTGTGATCGGGTTTTCTCATCGTTCTCGACTTGAGTCACATAGCTTTGTTAAAACACAACAGAATTCCACGGGCTATTTTGTTCTTACACAAAGATAGTGTATATGTTTAGGCCAAACCTTACGCAGAATTCGTTTTTTTTTAAACGAAATCAAGTAAGATAGATTGCTACCCATGTTACTTGCTTGAGCGTGGATAGTACAGTCCTTGGAATGGGTGATCACCATGCCTACCAAGTTGCTATAGGCTGCTGCAGAGTTACATTGATGGGCAGCAGGGGGACAGTGGAGAAAATAGATTGCACTCACTGCAATGTACCCACATCGTCCAGAGTGGTGAAGTATGGTGAAATAACCCCCACAACTCATCCAGCGGCGGAGTGACAAAGGGTTTGGACGACACAGACGTTCCGTGCCAGCGCCTACCACTGCATTGTGTGAACATGGATCCTAACGAATCCCTTTACACGGAGCTAAGAGTTTGTGGCAAATAAGCTGGCAGGGGGGGCAGAGGTTGGAGGAGGAATTCACGTTCAGAGTTGCGTTGATGCTTAATTAGCTTTTAATCGTTTTCAGGTTGTTGATTTTCTTAAGGGCGCATTCTATACATTTTGGAAATTCACTTGTCTCTTCAAAATCCTTTTACGAGCTTCAAGAGTGGCTCACGCCGGCAATGGGTTTTTTTATATTCCAAGTTTAATGTTTGTTGACAAGTAATTATAGTCATAAAAAAATAAGAAAAATACCAGCCATAACCTTTTGCGTCACCGGTCATAAAATGTTAGGCATGATTGACACAAGCATTGGGAGGCTGTTGGCATTCGTAAATGTTTATTTTCGCAAAAAGTAGCAATATGTAAACATCAAAATGACAAAACGCATACGTGTTTCGATTGATAACAAAGGCTCATTTTGGAGTCCCATTACTGCTCCTTTGATGCAAGTGCCATATGTTGCGTTCCGTTGAAGCCAAAACGGTCTGATTTATTCCCTACCGTTACCCCACGCTGGCTCTGATGTTTATTTTACCGAGTTACTGAACATCTTTTACGCTGGGCAGCTTCCGTGAGAGATCTACAAGAGGAAAAAAAAAACAAGAAAATTGGCTGGAAAAGAATGACCCATGACTGCGAAGAGGCAGTGTGAGAGATTCTTTTTTTTGGTTGACATCTACGACGGAACTCACCGGGGGCAGCGAGCCCTTGGTGTTTTTGCGCTCATATCTTGCTCGTATAACGCCGCTCAGTGACAGGGGCTAGACGTGGGCTTGAACCAGCCGGGCCTCGGTCTCAGAGGCGTTGCGTGCAATCTTCAGACCACCCAGAGACACGTTCAGTTTGCTAACGTGTGGAATATTAGGCTTGCAAAGTAACATTTCCACACATTCGAACATTGGCCGCGAGCCTGGAATCTTTTAACGGCGCGTCTTTTTTTTTTGTTAAGCGAAGCTTAAAAAGCCAAAAAATGACCCGTTTAATTAACTTGCGGCCGGCCTCTTGCAGCTCATTTCCTTACACACGAAGGAGCATTAATTCTGGCTCGATATGTGGTGCCTAATCCCTCGGCAGACACGAGGTCACCACAAGGAATCCTGCGTGGGAAACGACGCAATTACGCGCAAGTTCCACTCTCACGGACGTAAATTCACCGTTGTTTTTCTGCGTACGTGTCCATTCATCAAGATCGAGTAACAAAACATGTTATTGTAATTTGCCTTGCCCCGCGCATGTGCGTGCGCTTGTGCGGAACACAAAAGTTTGTGAAAACCAGCAAAATGTTTTCTCAACGCGGTCGTCATTGAAGGCGCTTGCGCGTGACCCATGGCACCTGCCGGGTCTGTCGCGTGACCCTCCTGCCTGGGAGCCTTCGACGCTTCACGTGGCCTCAAAGTGCACCTAGCTTGGCACGGGCGTCGTGGTGACGTCACCACCTCTTAGGCGCTAGCGGCAGCTGTTGTTGTTGTTGTTTGCACAAAACCGGAATACACACTCGAGTGGCTGTTGTTTAGTTATTACATTTACGCCAGTCGCCCAGTCGTCGATATGATAATAATAATTAAGAGTCCTTGGCCAGTCAACTTCAGGATGAAGGCCTCCTCATGCCGTGTCGGTCGAGGGGGTTGTTTGACAGTTGCAGGAACTTTGCAATGCTGGTCAATATGAATTGAAATGGGGTGGGGGGGTGGCAGGGTTGAGTAATATTTCAGATATCACGTTCTGTTTACGTGACAAACCTTACTAATTGGCTGTGTCGGGTGGTGGCGGGTTTAAGGACACAATTTATATTTACGCGATCTAACAAAAAAAACCTATATTATAGAATTCATGAACAAGTCAGTATTCAGCATCAGATCATCTGAATACTGCGGTACAAGGAGCCGTGGCATCGTGGCCCGTGCACAGCACTACGGACCCAGCCACCTGAGTTGAGTCCCAGCCATGATGAACATCAGCGACGCGCAATGGCTGAACTGGTCCTGGGTACCCACCTTCACCATCCCACAGTAACCAGAATGGAGAAGTATGGTCACAAAAAAAAAACTCGCACGACCAATATGGTGTCGGGATGGATTGAGTGAGGGATGTAAATGATTTTTCTTCTTATTATTATTGTATATACCCAGCAATATCAATGTGTACACCAGTCCATCGTTCAGTAGGTCGCGTCTGGTGGGGTAAAGTGTGGGTACTCCCACTTCTTCAAGACGTCTGGCCAGTGTGTAGGAGCAGGCCAAAACATCCGCGAGTTGAAGCCTTTTCGCCAGCAGCGGTGTGAGCAACTAATTATAGGGTTGCGCATTTACCGTTCTATGATGACTCCCGACTAGTATCAGCAATGCACATTTAGCCTTGCATTGCCCAGCACTAAAGTATGTTTAATTAGTGGGGGCGCTGGTGTGTCTGGGCATTGGCTAGTAAACGCGCTACATTCCACGCGATTGCACGAAGGGCTTGTCATCACGCCTCGATGTCCGCTCGTTTTAAATCACCGCGGCCCACGACAACGCATCACGGAACGGTGGCCGGAGGTTGGGAAGACCTCAAATGCACCCCGAGGATTGTCCCAGCCGCGTGCGACCTAAGGGTGCAGCAGCAGCTTACACTGCATCTCAGAGAGGAAACTGTCATTCTTCCCCGATGAAATATGAACAGAAGAAAAACAAGAATTTAGAAAAACCGCCCGCTCATTCAGCATGTTTAACTCGTTAACTAATGACGTTTCCGATATATAAAATGTCCATAATGAACATCTTTTGTTTTGTGTCTCTTTGCCCATCTGACAGGAAGCAGGTTGGGTTCATTATTGGGTTGGTTCGCCAGCTCCATCCCAAACCCAATCCCCCCCCACCCCCCGTCACCTTCCGTACTGCTGCTGCTGCTGCGCGGATTGCGTGGGGTGCCGAGGCGATCATCGCTTGCATGTTCTTGTTGTTGTTGCTACTGCTGCTGCTGGAAATCTCTCTGCCCTTCTTTCTCTCCCACGCCGCATCCGCGCACAAACATCTGCTCGCCGCCGTCTCCCGGTTTGCTGCCCCGAGCGAGCGAGCGAGCGCGCAGCTGAGCTGGGTCTCTCTGCTTCGCAAGCGTTTTCAGGTCTGACGCATCCTGTTTTTGTGGAGCGTCCTTCGCGTGAGAGAGAGACAGACAGAGAGAGAGAGGGGTGGCCCCCACTTTCCTCCATGCCAGAATGTCACTCTACACCTGTGATGGAACGAGCTCACACTGCCCACTCTATAGACTCGCACTTTTTTCTTCTTGGTTCTTTCGGTAAAGTCACGTAGAAGAGAAGTAATAAAATGATAAAAATAAAACATAATAAAATAATTCTCACAAAGTTTCGGCCACAACGCAAGCAGCCGTCCTCAGGTGAAACCAGGTCTGTCGAGGCGACAGCGTCTGAACGAAACGTCGTGAGAATTATCGTGAGAATTATTTTATTATGTTTTATTTTTTTATCATTTTATTACTTCCCTTCTACGTGACTTTACCGAAAGAACCAAGAAGATGAATCCCTGCAGTCACGAAAGCTTTAAATCGAGACTCGCACTTTCTCACTCAGCATCCCAGACCTCGGACACACCCGGAGAGATTTTGAAACGCTCAAGATAAAAAATACTCACCTTGCCCATCGTTAACAATGCATCTAAATCTCAAGACACCATCCGAGGGGTGTGTGTGTGTGGGGGGGGGGGGCACAGGGGATCTGATCGCACCCTTTCAACCTCTTTTGAAACCCACAATTCAATTTTTTCTCTCTCTCTCTCCTGTAGCCGCCACTGCGAGACGCAGTGTACAATAGCAAGATGTGTGCAGTGTTTTTTTGTGTTCCGGTGAATCGGGGAAGCCGGGGAAGAAATTCAAGTCACGATCAAGGCGTTTGGCATTCGTGTAGATTGAAAGAATCAGTCGTGTTGCAGAAGGGGAAAATATGTTATGCAGTAAGTTGATATTACTGGCAGTTTTAAATTTCGATTTAAAGCTTTCGTGACTGCAGGGATTCAGCTTTTTGGTTCTTTTGGTAGAGTCACGTAGAAGGGAAATAATAAAGTAATAAAAAATAAAACATAATAAAATAAAAATTCTCACGACGTTTCGGCCACAACGCAAGCAGCCGTCCTCATTATTTCCCTTCTACGTGACTTTATCGAAAGAACCAAGAAGATTACTGGCAGTTGTCCTTCTTCAGAGCAGAGAGAGAGAGATGGAGGCCTCCAAATGTCAACAGCTGCAGGTGGTCGTGTACTTTGTGGTGCCAGAACATGTCTTTAAAAATTCTTCATACGAACGGCGTTTGAATTGGCATGAACATTTTACGCGAACAAATTATGCAGAGCAAAGCAAACCACCAAATATTGTTTCAGCACAAATTCACTTTTTCTTCTTGGTTCTTTCGGTAAAGTCACGTAGAAGGGAAGTAATAAAATAATAAAAATAAAACATAATAAAATAATTCTCACGACGTTTCGGCCACAACGCAAACAGCCGTCCTCAGGTCTTCACCAGAGGAAGGAAGTTTGAGATCCTTCAACAAACTCCGGGATAAGAAGGCTCAGCTAATAGAGTCTCTCGCCTTTTTGAAAGCGCTCTCCTCCTCTCACCCAGCTGAAAATACGCTGCCAAGCTTAGCAGTGTTCATTAGGACGCTGTCTTTCCGACAGCTATGTTTCTTCATCTGAGGACGGCTGCTTGCGTTGTGGCCGAAACGTCGTGAGAATTATTTTATCATGTTTTATTTTTATTATTTTATTATTTCCCTTCTACGTGACTTTACCGAAAGAACCAAGACGATGAATCCCTGCAGTCACGAAAGCTTTGAATCGAGAAATATTTTATTATGTTTTATTTTTATTATTTTATTATTTCCCTTCTACGTGACTTTACCGAAAGAACCAAGAAGATGAATCCCTGCAGTCACGAAAGCTTTGAATCGAGAAATATTTTATTTTGTTTTATTTTTATTATTTTATTATTTCCCTTCTACGTGACTTTACCGAAAGAACCAAGAAGATGAATCCCTGCAGTCACGAAAGCTTTAAAAATCGAGACAAGTTCACTGTTCTGTTCTGTACGGTTGCCGAGGTGTCCATGAAGGTCTCTCGCTGATTTAAAAAAGGCAATCCCCTGCTGATGAGATTCGTAAAGGCAAAACCAGTGCAGAGTTTGATGATTCAACGACTGCTGAAGCGAAAGTCGGCTACGTACGGTGCGAAAAAAGTTCAGAAGTTCAACTGAAACAATGCGTAGGGGCAGAAGGCCCGTAGTCTATTGGAATTCGATGTTAGTTGTGTGTGGAGAGACAGACTTTTTGCCAGTATCCACAACGATGAAAAATAAGAATAGGCGCTAGCCTATTATTATTCTTGGGTTTTTCAATAAAGTCACGTAGATAGGTTAAAAGAAAATAACAAAAATAACAAATAACTACGACGTTTCGATCGCAACGCAAGCAATCGTGATCAGGAGAAAAAAGAGTGGGAAAACTGCTGAAGCAGGCGGTTTTAAAGGTTTGAAATGGTTGTAGCCCAAGGTCATAAACGAAGTGGGCGGATCTAGTGATGTTAAAGTGAGAAATTTTCATGCAAATGTAAGATTGTTCTCACTTGGTCTGTCCACCGCTGCCACTGAAGTAATTTGTTTTACATTTCATCTGGAACCTTATTTGAGGCTTTAAAAATTGTTAATTTAACACGTAGTAGTATTGTCCGTAGCAAAGTTTTTATTAGTTAGATCACGTAATTCTTGGTTCTTTCGGTAAAGTCACGTAGAAGGAAAATAATAAAATAATTAAAATAAAACATAATAAAATTATTCTCACGACGTTTCGGCCACAACGCAAGCAGCCGTCTTCAGGTGGAGAACAGGTCTGTCGAGAAGGCAGAGTCTGAATGAACGTTGTGGCCGAAACGCCGTGAGAATAATTTTATTATGTTTTATTTTAATTATTTTATTATTTTCCTTCTACGTTACTTTACCGAAAGAACCAAGAAGATGAATCCCTGCAGTCACGAAAGCTTTAAATCGAAATTTAGATCACGTAAATTTATGTCTTTAAGCCCGCCACCACCTGGCACAGCCGATTAGTAAGGTTCGTCACCTAAATAAAACGTGCCAATTCGTTACCAGTTGCAGAAAAAGTCAAGTGATTCCTTCCTCAAATGAGCACGGAAGCAGTGTTCATCTCCTGTTTACAGCCGTCAGCCTGTGGTTGGAATTCTACATTCCTATGGTTGGTGCAAATCTTTCCAAAGAACAACCCACTGTTTAAATTTCCCCTAACGATGATTTGAACTTGCGACCTTCAGATTACGAACCGCTTACTAAAACTCAGACTCACTCGGCTTGGATTTATTTTCCGGATGTTGAGATGAATAAACTATGGTTATACTTCAGCACGCTGGTCAGTGCCGGTTGGTGAAAGTGGAGTGGATACTCAGTGCCGCTTCAGATATCGCTCAGCAGTGATATTAGCCGTGGCCAGAAAAGAAAACAAACTCAGGTCACCGGGTTCACAGTCCTGTGGGCTGACCGCTGCACCACCTCTGCTGCCCTCTCTACTTTGATATATTATGAAAAAGTGCCACAACCGACTAGATGGTAAATTAAAAAGGTAGCTCGTACTGACAAGAGAAAGCTCACAGCGCTATGTATTTGAGACAACCTCGCTCCGTCCAAGTGAGTAAGGAGGTCAAGGACTCTGTTACCGAAGATGTGCTGTTATTTAATCATTTTTATAGGCAGCGCGACCAAGACGCTAAGCGATCTGTGACTAAGCCCTGGGCATCGCCTGGGTGTCTTCTTTACCCCCTCATCAAGGATCACCGCCACTTAATTTTTGTGTTCCTCCCTACCCCCCCTACCCCCTGTTTTTGTTTTTACATATCACCTTTCCACGGGCACGACGCCTCTTGACCTTGCTGACCCTTCTGAGTGTATCTTTGCCCCACCACCCCATCACAGCCCGCCCCCCCCCCCAGCGCCGGAGCTATTTATATTTTATTTTGAAGGTGGCCGTTGGTGTCTCTTACGAGACCGCTCATCCACTGCAAACACGCAGGGGCACGAACCGGCCGTAAAACTGCAAAGCAATTTTTTGTTGTTGTTTCAAGGTGTGTCACGTCTTCTCGCCCGTTATCTGTGGGTTTTTTTTCCGCTGAAGCAAAGTCTTTCTTCATACGAACAAACGTAGGTTTTCTAAAGAAATGTTTGGTTTATATAACTGCATAACATTGCGGTGATATGTCCCGAGTCACCATGACCTGGGTGAGGCCAAGCAAAGGTTTGATACAAATATAAAGTTGTACATGTGGACACGTCTGATGTTAATATTTTTTAATGAAATAAACAGTCGTGTGAGTGCTTTAAACGTGGGGGGGTTCTTTGCGGCGGCCAGGTGGCTCAGATGTTGAGCTGGCCCCGCTGGGATCCATCCCGGCCCAGAATCCAGACAGCCTGGATTCAACTACTGGACGTCTGTAGAAAAGAGCTTGTTGGCTCATCGGATTCCTGCGGTTTAAATTAAGTTTCCATTCCCCCCCCACCCCCATCTGGATTTTCAACTCTCAGAATGCAATGAACGCAACATAAAAGTGACATTAAACAAAGACAATAACACATTGGAAACTTATTTTTTTGGAAAAAGGCAAATACAGTAAAACCTTGAATTGCGAGCATTATTCGTTCCTGAAACGTGCTTGTAATCCAAAGCACTCGTATATCAAAGCACTCGTATATCAGTTGTGATCACGTGACGCTCGGCAGACAAAGCGTATACACGTACTACTCGTATTGCAAGACCTCGCTCGTTTATCAAATTAATATTTGTTAAAAAATGTTGCTCGTCTTGCAAAACACTCGCAGACGAAGCTACTCGCAATCCAAGGTTTTACTGTATACAACATTTCACAAGTGTCGTGATATGATGGTGGTCTCAGGCCATGTGCCAATGACTGCACACGAATGCCATTTTATTAAACTACGATAATACAAACTTGATTTGAAGCTTTCGTGACTGGCAGGAATTACTCTTTGGTTCTTTCGGTAAAGTCAGTCACGTAGAAATAAAATAAATACAATAATAGAATACGACGTTTCGATTGCAACACAAGCAACCGTTATCAGGTGCACAGTTTAACACGTAGGAGGCCATGCACTTCAATTTATTTCAGAAGTAGCGTTCTGTGAGTTCCGCTGCTCTGTGCGATTTGTAAGAGTTCGGAACGGATTATCTCACGAGATCAAGCCGACAGCACAACTTAGACGAATTGGGGCGGGGGCGAAAGACGAAAAAAAATAAACAGGAGATAATGTTTTTTTTTACGTGTTCTTAAGTCAGGAGGGGTGGTCACATCGTGTCACACACGCGCACCCACCCCCCCACCCCTCAGTGCATCGCCGACTCACGTCGTCTCTTCCTTGGCGGCCGCACAGAGCGGCCTGCCACTGTGCCACTCTCCACCCATCCTCCGCAGAGCCACCACCACAGCACCACCACCACGGCACCACCACAACACCACCACCACCACCACGGCACCACCACCACGACATCACCACCATCACGGCACCACCACCACAACACCACCACCACGACACCACCACTACACGACCACGACACCACCACCACGACACCACCACTACACCACCACCACACCACCACCACCACGGCACCACCACCACGGCACCACCACGACACCACCACCACAACACCACCACTACACCACCACACCACCACCACCACGGCACCACCACCACGGCACCACCACGACACCACCACCACAACACCACCACTACACCACCACACCACCACCACCACGGCACCACCACCACGGCACCACCGCCGCCGCGGGAGCGACTATGATCGCCATGTGCGTGTGGCGCCGCGAACGCAAGCACGGAGGGGGCCTCGCGTTAGCCCCGTTAGCCACGATCTCCCCCCCCCTGTTTACTCAAAACAACAACACAACAACAACAAGACAACAACACAACAACAACAAGACAACAAGCACTCCCTCCACCCTCTTGACCCGGCCGTGCTCGCTGCGACGAGAGCTGTCGTGCCCGCCCGGCGAGGTGTGGTTTCCCTGAATTGAGCCGTCAACGCATTGTGTACGGTGTCTGTGTGTATGTGTGTGTATCTGTGTGTGTGTGTCTGTGTGTGTCTGTGTGTGTGTGTATGTATGTGTTTGTGTCTGTGTGTGTGTGTGTTTGTGTGTGTGTCTGTGTGTTTGTGTGTGTGTGTCTGTGTGTGTGTCTGTGTGTGTGTGTGTGTCTGTCTGTGTGTGTGTCTGTGGGTGTGTCTGTGCGTCTGTGTGTGTGTCTGGGTGTGTGTGTCTGTGTGTGTGTATGTGTGTGTGTGTTTGTGTATGTGTGTTTGTGTGTGTGTCTGGGTGTGTGTGTCTGGGTGTGTGTGTCTGTGTGTGTGTTTGTGTGTGTGTCTGTGTGTGTGTGTCTGGGTGTGTGTGTGTGTCTGTGTGTGTGTCTGTGTGTGTATGTGTGTAGTGTCTGTGTGTCTGTGTATTTATGTGTGTGTGTCTTTGTCTGTGTGTCTGTGTCTGTGTGTGTGTCTGTGTGTGTGTCTGTCTGTGTGTGTCTGCCCGTGTGTCTTTGTGTGTCTTTGTCTGTGTGTGTGCGTGGCGGGGAGCGGTAGTGTCGCGGTTTGCGCACTACGCCACGAACCTGGCGACCCGGGTTCGATTCCAGCTCACGGCCAAGACGAGTGACGATTAATTATATGAACCAATACTGGGCCTCCCCCAGGTCGACTCAGCCTGAAATTAGTAGCTGGTGCGGTGTGTAAACATCGACCCTGGGGAGACAAATGCGGCCGCGCGTGGTGCTGGCCACCCACCATCTCGTGTACCGTTCCGGCCTTCATAGGTGCTCGCTAACGGCACTTTCCCCAACAGTCTGTTCAGGCTATAGGGGGGTATTTGTCTATGTGAGCGTGCATCATCATCATCACAGTTTAATAGGTACCCACTCGGTGTGCTTATCCCAGCAGCCTATAAATTCTTTAGGAGCAGGGATTCATTTCAGCTCCGGTCTGCCTTGGTCGGTGACACAATATTTCAGCAACCGCCACACTACAACATCCAGTGTGATGAAAATAAAATAAGGGTATGATTTACAGATGCTTTACTCCCAGAAAGGCTTAAGCCTATTCTTATGTCTTCATCGTTTTGATACTGGCAATAAGGCCCCAGAGATACACATCCAGTATACTGCTCGCTATGCCTTTGGCTACGAGTCACGACCCTCCGATTAGCAAGATTGGCTACGTACGGTGCGAAAGAAGTTCTACGTGCCACCTACTCTTGCCTACAACCGATCCAGATAATTTTCAGTGGGAAATATCACCCTGGGTGGGAGTATTGCTGGTGGCGGTGTTTGCTCTATATATGTATGTACAACATACAGTACAGCATATGTGTTTACAGATGATCGGCGGTGGAGACATTTGCGCACTGCAGTCCTGTATTAACCCGGCCACCTGAGTTCAATTCTTGACCATGGCTCTCATGCAATTGTCTGATTCGTGGCTGAACCACTCAACACTTAACTCACACTGACCTGCACAGTGAAGCATATTGTCAAACCACCCAATTGAGCGAAATACTTGGAAAGGCCTTCATCATCCAGCAGTGGATTGACATGACCTGTGGTTTATTCCGACGTCTGCAGTAGTGACCCATGAACCAGCTTCAACCGATTTTTATCAACTTTGTCATCACACTCGACAAAGACAGATGATGTGGGTCATGTCCAGGTATTATTATCATTAATATCAAGCGTGCAGAATTAGATTTCAAGTAAATGTAGAATTGTAGGCTGTCCCTGCCATATGGATGAACCCAATGAACATCGGGGACTATTATTGTTAGTTTTAATAATTTCTCGTTAAGAGCAGAGACTATATTTATCATAGTGACCGTCATTGTTCGAGGGCCAGCCAAACGCGGCTGCGAGGATGACTGGAGTTTGCGTGATGGTTCATGCTTGTGACGAGAGACTTGGCTGTGTCCTGTGTTCGATAATAAGATTGTTTAAACAAAAAAATCATTAGATTGTGTATTTACGTCAGTCGCTCAGCCTCGATCATCTGTATTAGACGTGCAATGTGCATACGATGGGTGGAGTGGAGCGGTGGTGCAGTGGTTAGCGCACTGTGCTCGCCAGCGGCAAGCGGCTTCTCAACCAGCCCTGCATGGGCCTCCCTACACGCTATGTGGGGGATGCCTTCATCCAGCAGCAGTGTCTTGCCCAAGTGCTGTGAATCAGTATTATTATGCGTGCAAAATATTTATGTAAGTATATAACTCAGAACGAATTGTTTAAAAAACGTTCTTTCATTTGGAATCACGCGACACTTGACATGCAATACGTCTTGCTCAAAAGACGACCTGGGAATTGGATATAAATCTGTCATTGGTGCTGCAGCCAATCGTAAATTCCAGCTCGGCAAAAATAACACCGCCGTATCGCAGCAGCGAAGATGGTGGTAGCTTTCGTGACTGCAGGGATTCATCTTCTTGGTTTTTTCGGTAAAGTCACGTAGAAGGGAAGAAATAAAATAATAATAATAAAACATAATAAAATAATTCTCACGATGTTTCGGCTACAACGCAAGCAGCCGTCTTCAGGTGAAGAATGAGACACTGCCAAGCTAGGAGCTTATATATAAGCTGAGTTGGAGGTGGAAGAGCGCCTTAACAAAAGAATGTGCATATAAAGAGGAATTTAGCATATTCATGTGAATGCGTAGGGGGTGGGCGGGTGGGTTTCAAAGTCTTCTTCCACCTCCAACTCAGCTTATATATAAGCTCCTAGCTTGGCAGTGTCTCATTCTTCACCTGAAGACGACTGCTTGCGTTGTAGCCAAAACGTCGTGAGAATTATTTTATTATGTTTTATTTTTATTATTTTATTACTTCCCTTCTACGTGACTTTACCGAAAAAAACAAGAAGATGGTGGTTGCTCTCTCCCTTCGCTGTCTCGCACGGGGGAGTGCAATGCGTTCCGTAGCTCTCCGGCGTGCAGGTTAAGACGGTGCTCGAACGTGGAGAGAGTTCCCTCAACACACGCGCAGAGAGACGGGGGGTAGAAACGACATCGAGAGCCAGTAAACCTTTACAGGCACGCACACTTGCAAAACGTCGGGTGTCAATCTTTTCCGATCTAAGAATGCCCTTCGGGTGAGCTATGCACATGCACGCACGCGCACGCACGCACGCACGCGCACGCACGCGCTACTCGCCACCGAATGAAGTCCCCCTGAGCGATGTCCTGGTTGGGAATGCCACAGTGGGACGGGGGTGGAGGGGAGAGTCAAGTTTTCGCCATTATCGATGGGCTTTAATTGGCGTTTCGCGATGATAAGATCTATGTTTTTTTTTGAAACGCTGTAACTCACCGGCAGCTCGTTGGGTTTGTTGGTCTCGTTCGTGCCGTGGAAACTCACGAGCACGAGTCGCCGCTTATTTACTGCGAAGCTTTGCCCTTCTCGACTCGTGGCGCACACCCGGAGAGAGACAGAGAGAGAGAAAGGGAGGAGTCTTCATGTTCGCGAAATCATTGCATCAACAACAATAACAACAACAACGCGTTGCTTAATCTCGTCACACATCCCGCAGCTTTGCGGGATTAGGCTCTGGCATTAAGGAGGATCAGTTTATAGCTCCGTCGACTGATCTTCCGACGGAACGACATCGAATTAAATTAAGAAAACACTTCGCACGAGCACCCAACAAAAAAGAAAAAGAAGGCATCGTTGAAACTTCGTGAATTAGTTCCACGTGCACAGACGGGCATCTCTCCTGTTCAACGAGGGTGACCGAGGTGGAGGAAGCAGATGTCCGACCGTCTCTTCCCTCGCACGCGGGCACGCAGAGGTGGCCACGCGCGCCCGTCAGGTCCCCGGGTATCCAAATCGCTGCGTCGGACCTTCGAACGAGCGTTGTTCACTTGAACTAAAGGAGTTTGGAAAAGCGATGGGACGACTGCGAATGTGCACGTTCGTCCACATACAAAACAAGTATCCCCCTTCTCAGACGCGATGGCAACGTGTCCGTCCTGGTTATTTCGTCGGATGAAGACGTTTAGCCGCAGCGATATACGTTTTCAAGCTACACGTCGAAAATCGCGTCCATACGATAGGCAGCTATTAACGACGCTCTGAATGGCTACACCACAGTTGGTTGATGGGGCAGGGTGCGTGTGATGGGGCAGGGTGCGTGTGATGGGGCAGGGTGCGTGTGATGGGGCAGGGTGCGTGTGATGGGGCAGGGTGCGTGTGATGGGGGCACGGTGTGGGCATCATGAAACCTCCTTTGCCAGTGTCAAAATATAAGAATAGGTTTTCCCATTTTTTCTGTCTGCATTATCTGTGGTTAATGCAGACATGATTCCTTGCAAAAGGTTTCAGTTTGGTGTTTAAATACCTGCACACCTGTTTTGTTGCCAGAAAAAAGGGGAAACCCTATTCTTCTATTTTGACACCGGCAAAAGAGGTCCAATGATGTAGCTGCTCACCCGAGCTATCATTGTCCTGATCGTGGCATGCTGTTCGCCTTTTGGCGTCCTCTGGTCTATCACTGTTTGAGACTCGGCTCTAAAGAAAGCTGTCTCTGGTGTGGACCAATCAGTTTCAAAGACGATGCATCATATACTGTCAGAGCATGTTTATTGTTTGTATTTTCACCACAAGTATCTGTGGTTATTGCAGACATGATTCCTTTCAAAAGGTTTCAGTTTGGTGTTTTAACATTTTAGCACCTGTTTTGTTACCAGAAAAAGGGGAAAACATATTCCTATAGGGTGTGGGCATTCCCACATCTGGACATCTGGCTGGAGTGGGAAGAGTAAGAGAGATGACATTGGCCGGCAGTGGTTCATCACGGTTCAGATTCGGCTTACGCCCTGATTAAATACCGCGGTGAGTGTGAACCGTGATTTGTTTTAAGCCCCGTCTGCTTCACAGTGGACGTTAAAGATCCCATGACGTCATTCGAAAGAGCAGCCCATCGTGTAGCGGCGTCACGGTCCAAGTTTTACAAATTTGATAACACCGCAAATCACTCAAGTGGGTTTGACCATCGCATGACTGAGTATTTTTTTAACCAAGTAAGGCCCACTGAGCTATTAGCTCTTCTTCAGAAGCGACGTGGCCACAGATGATAGCTCGAACAAATTGGCTTATCATGTGGAAATATATAGCAGCCAAATACTCTCAACGCATGTTTATAAATGTGGAGGGAAAAACCGGACGACCCGGATTAAAAAACCCACGCGACCACGGTATGAGAGACACGCAAAATCCAACTATAATAATAATTCAAATGTATAATGGGCATTCCATCCTCTGATCCGAATATGCAGTGCATGAATAGCAGGAAACAAAAACACAACCAGGGCAACCAACCCAGCTAAAGAGGGAAGGCCACTTTAAAAAGATGGCTTTTCAAAGCAGACTTTCATACATATCTTCTTAAGTTAACTTAGGGTCGCGATCGAACCCACGACCTCCTGCATACCGGGCGAGGTTGTTAACATCTCCTAGCCACCGTGGCGCCCTGCGAGAGGCCCTCTCTTGAACTCCCTGCGATGGATGCTCCTCCAACAGCAGTGGTGCGAGTGGGGAGCCCCTTTACCATCCATAATAATCTGGCGGCTACGTTAAACACAACAAATACCATCACAACGCACAGCACTGGTCGTGTGTGTTTGTTCAAGGGAAACTATTCCATTTTGGATGACGGCAATTTTCTCAGCTAATTACAATGAAAACAAGACGCTTTTGATTGGAATAAATCGAGTTATTTCTCACGTTCGCGGAGGCGCTCTGCTCATCTGGGCAGTTCTAGACTGGGCGGTCGTCATTCGGTTCAACTGCTAGTTGAAGATGACGACCGCAAAAACGCGTCCTTCGTCACGCGTGTCCAATTCATAACGATGAGAACAATCGAATTTCGTGATCATGGAATACGATCAATGATGTAGCGACAGCCAAAGGAAGGGAATGTGAGAGGATGTGCACTGACGGAGATGGAGCGATGAAATCAGCATTATGAGCTCACACAAATGCCACAAATGAACCACAATATCTTGCTGATCTCGTCAAGGGTCACAAACCATCACGTGAACTGCGTTCATCCTCGCGGCAGTGGCGTTTGGCTAACCACTGCATCGCGATGCGCTTTCAGATGCGCTTCTGCGGCCGTCTGGAACGCTCTTCCTTCAGATATTAGGGGGCCGCTGAAAGCTGTGCACATTTAAATCGAGATTGAAAACTCTCATTTCTTTAGAACTGCTTATTTGTGTTTAGTTCGTTGTGCTTTCCCCGCACCTCTGATTAGCGCGTTTGGCTACGTACGGTGCGAAAGAAGTTCAACATGCGTGGTGTGCAAATTACGAGGTGGATTATTATATCGCAGCGACGTAAGGCAACACGGCGCATTGGGGAGGCCTTCCGTCGCAGATTGTCCGTGGCTGACGACGATGACGACGACGACGACGATGATAACTTATAGTGTCACGATTCACCCCGCAGTTGATTTGCTTTTGAAAAGAAAGAAAAACTAACTCACCCGTCTCTAATCAATCAAAAAGGGGAGAGAACAAAAAAATCTCCGCCAAAAGACTTACACGAATTGATGGTTCAGTTGCTGCTCCTGGTTATTGTGAAATTCTGCCAGATGTTGGCTCTTGCTCAACAGACACTCGAACTGCTGGCACCCTCTCCCGGTTTACAATTTTCAAGTTCGCGTGCAATTATGGCCGCGGAAACACATGCTGGTGTTTGACGAGGAGAATTGAAATATGGCAGAAGATGTTCCCATTGCAACGGAGTCCTCCTCTGCGCGAGCTGGGGAGATGGAAACAAACTCGCCAGTTGCCTTCCTTTCTTTTCTCTTACACGCGGATGGCTTTTCTCCCACCAGGAATATGATTTCTTCTCTTAACGTGGGTGTCAAGAATTTGAGTTGTAAGGAACGGAACAAATGTGGGTGGGTGTGGGTGTGTGTGTGAACTGGAAAATATGTCTTGACACAGAGCTGCCGAGCAGCGCTTGCGGTCATGCCAGGAGGGCAAAATCGCCCTCGTGTCGATACAGATGAACGCGAAATATTCGCAGAGGCCCAAGTCAACTGCGGCTCCAGCTTGCAACGATCCCGACAAGACTAAAAGCTGCTAAGCGCAACCGTCATCGTGAGCCGTACATCACTCCACTGCTGGCTTAAGGCCTCCGCAAGTCGCGATCCTCCACCTAGCACCTCCACAAGAGCTAATTTCATCCCTCCATCTCCTCGGTTGGTCTTCCTTTCGGACGCTTTCCATTCCGAGGCTGCCACTCCATCGTTACTCTTGACCATCCGTTATCACCTCTTCTCGCGTCCTGTCCTGCCCGACGCCACCTACTTTTATCAGCAGTTCGTGATTCACCCGAGTTTGTTCTCTAATTCTTGGATCTTTCGGTAAAGTCACGTAGAAGGGAAATAATAAAATAATAAAAATAAAACACAATATGCTAAATTCCTCTGTTGATATGTAAACTCCTTTGTCAAGGCGCTCTGCTCCTCCCACCCAGCTTATAATACGCTGCCAAGCTTAGCAGTGTTCATTAGGACGCTGTCTTTCCAACAGCTCAGTTCTTCACCTGAGGACGGCTGCTTGTGTTGTGGCCGAAACGTCGTGAGAATTTTATTGTTTTTCTTTTATTATTTTATTATTTCCCTTCTACGTGACTTTACCGAAAGATCCAAGAATATGAATCTCTGCAGTCACGAAAGCTTTAAATCGAAATTCATGTTTTCTAATCCACGTGTTCCTATTTCTGTTTCGGGAAGTACTGAATTTTACGGATTCTAAGGCTCACTTTTTCTCTACGCTTTAATAACACGGTAGTTGGTGCGTCTTACAATCCGGTAAATGCGCGTGCGTGTGCGGCCAAATTAAGCCGTGAAACTTTATCGACACTGGGCACTACTTTGGGGTGCGTCTTCCTCTGCGGAACGTCTCGTGATCCGGGAAATAATTCCAAGCGTGAAAGGGTTGCAAGAAATATAATTCCCACCGCATGGATGCGCATCTGCGCAGTCTCCAACGGCCTGACGACCCTGCTGTTGTTTTTCATCTGTTTTTATCACTCGGGCAGCGAATAAACTCTATGGTGACGGTGACTTCTGTTGGGAAATAAATGTACCTTGTGGAATTAGCGCCTGCTCAGGAGTTGACCTCGGCATTGCGCAGCACTTGCCAGCTTGTATGATAAACACATTCAGATATATACAGTCATATATCGTCGACGACAACTACAGAGTCAATAAATACTACTTACTCTGTTGTATGTAGGGTGTGTACGTGTATATACATACGCGGGGGTACAAATGTTTTTTTTAAGGGGGGGGGGCGACAATTTTCAGAAACCTTTTATATCAACTATTTACCCCCCACTTTCTAGAACTTTTTGGACTTCTGCAAGCCTCCTATAATTTTGTTGGTGAAGAAATGGACCAACGGGCCACCGTGCTTTCACAATAGCTGTATGTATACAGTATGTAAGGTTTTTAAGATAGGTTTTGAAATATTTTTTTCGCCGGGCAACAATTTCCCGCTAGTGACTATATATATGACTGTATATATGGGGAAGACACATTTTAGATCATTAAAATAATACAGTTGTATAGGCTCCATTATAAACTGATTACCCAAGATCAATTCCCGGCCACGACCAACATCAGCAGTGAACGATGTCTGGACCTGTTCTGGTTCCTCTTCCCCCCCTACCCTCCGCTCCCCCTCCCCACCTTTGCCCAACCTGCATTGGCCTGAATGGTGACGGACGGTCAAACAAACCCCCACGACTGACACGGCATATGCAGGCCTTCATTCAGCAGCTCATTGAAGAGTGCTGTACATTATTATTATTACTACGAAGCCAGCCAGATGCGTTTGAGAGCTGTAGGCTCACACAGAGAACGCGTATCATCACACAGAAAAATCCAACGCAGAAGGAGCGGCCATCTAACATATATTTTTTTGCAGGAATCTCAAATAGCAACCGCGCAGCTGCACGGCGAAAACTGTGTCGAATACTCCAGCCATAATCCTTCCTTGGCACAGCGCAACGCATCACACCTGGACCCACGAAGCCGGCTCCACAGGCGGCAATGGGGACATCAAGAGTCAGATGGCTACTCATCCGGCCCGGTGGCGATGGTGGCGATGATGTGGGAATTCCTGGCGGTGGCACAGACCGTATCCCATTGCGCCTGCCACTGTGATGCAGGCGCCGTTCCCAGCTGGACGGAGAGGGAGAGAGAGAGGCTGAAGCGCTATCCAGACGGGCCTTCTGCTGCGCAGTCGGTGCCAAGGTGCGTTGTGTGTCCCTTGAACAGCGGATGATCGAATGCCCTTGTCGTTGTGACTTCTAAGACGAGCCCCTCGACCGAAGCTATCTGCACAAACGTGCCATATCCTGGTGGACCGTTCAAAGGAGGGTAGATAATGCCCTTGGGAAATTGTTGCAAATCCGTGTGAATGTTTGAAATAATAATAATAATTACTCATAGCCATTTGTCATTCCACTAGGATGTAGGCAGAAGAGGGAAATGCGTCGAAATCCATTGTTGTACTGTACTTTGTTTGCACATCTATGCTCCGCACTTTCACCAACCGACACTGACCAGCGTGGCGAATTGCGGTCAAATGACCCCCACGACCCGCACGGTGTGGACGGCCCTCATCCTGCATCGGGTTGACAAAATGGGTACGCAAGTACGTGTCAATCCACTGCTGGATTAAAGCCTTTAAACGCCTTTGTGCCATGGGGGTGACCGCACCTCACCACGCTAGCTCGTATGGATTGACGAGGCAGGGGCACCCAGGACTGGTTCGGTATATCACGCGCCACTCATGATAACCGCGGCAGGAAATCGAATTTAGGTCTCTGGGTTCAAAGTGCAGTGCGCTAACCACTGCGCCACCACTCCACCGTGTGAATTGTTGGCAGTCAGTATCACTACCGTTACGGCTGAAGATAATCACGACGCTGCTGCTGCTGCTGCTGATGATGCTTCCTATGAAAATAATTTAAGTGCAGTCTGTCCACGAATACAAAGATAAATTCCCACGTATCGGGAAAAAGAAAACAGCTCACTAAGTTCTAGATTTGAAGCTTTCATGACTGCAAGGATTCATACTCTTAATTCTTTCGGTAAAGTCACGTAGGTAAAAAATGAAATTAAAATTAATAAAAATAAAATAAAAATCACGACGTTTCGGAGGCAACACAAGTCTCTCTCATCAGGTGGGACCGTCACAGCCAGATTTGCTGTATCAAGTGAGGCAGGAATTCAGCTCACTAAGTGGTCAACAGTTCGATTTCTGCAGCCGCTTGGTGTTTTTGTGTGGCGTTGCCAACACGTGCCGCTCGCTTTGAAGCGGATTGCATTTTAAAGGAGACCCGAAGCACGCGGCTTAACATAATCCGTGACTACGTTAATAATATCCGGCCAGGCGGCGCCATGGCGAAAGCGACTGACTTACAATAATACATTTTCTTCTAGCGAGTTCGTATCTCCGTCAGAGGTTGGCTCTGGCTATAATCCTTCTCGTTATCAACATCCCCAGCAGCTATTATTTATCAACTGTTGGATGAAGGCAAACACTAACCGCCACCAACCTTTCAGTGGTCTTTTGATGCAACAATCCATGGAACGTCCGCTCCAAAACAACACGGCGGATGCCCTCTCGGGCCTCGCGTACAAGGACGTAAAAGGGCCCGAGTGGACACGCGACACAGAGACGGAGCGTTGGAGTGGGCTCACGCGGATTGTCGCATCCCAGGCTCACGAGAGATGTCGACATCGTGCGGAGACCGTGGCCCCTGCGGCGGGCGCCACGATGACGATTACGCAGACGCGTCGAAGTCTGCCGCTCTGAATTGACCCAAACGTTGAGGAATTCATTGCGTGTCGCCGGGGGTTTGGCTTTCGTTTGGGACGGTGAACCGCGGATGACACCGCGGATGACACGTAAGGCCGGCACATCGACGAGGCGCGAACACCGAGCACCATGAAACGTTTCGGTGTTTTTCTCACCCCCCCCCCCCCCCCCCCCCAAGGATGACCCGGCGCAGACCTTTTTTCTCCGGAGCAATTGCAACTGCAAAGGGTGATTAGCGGTAAAATAAAACGCGCCATCGATCACTGTCCCACGGCCGTGCTGCCCTGTGTACACACGCCGCTGTGCTCGGTAAACGTCAGTGGGAAGCAACTTGCAGGCGCGGATGGAGGTGGAGGCATTATGAGTAATGGTTCTCACCACAAAAGTGATGGCGAACACCTTTGATGCTCCTTAATGGCTTGTGCCGTGCCGCATGGCGATTGTCCGGTTTTCTTTTTGGCACGGTGTGTGTGTAGGGGAGGGTCAGTGTATGTATGTTGAACTTCTTTCGCATCGTACGTAACCAACCGTGCTAATCGGGGGTCTGGGGGAAGGACAACAAACTAAACACAAAAATAGTTTAAAACTGTAGCCTTAGCACGATGTGCTACGAACCAGGTGACGCGAGTTTCAATCCCGCTCACGGCCATCAACACCCAGTGACGATTATTTGAACCGGTTCTGAGCCTCCCCTAGGTCGACTCAGCCTCAAATGAGTACCCGATGCGGTGTGTAAACGTCGAGACAAAGGCGGCCGAGCGTGGTACGACTGGCCACGTATTCTCTCGTGTGCGCGCTGCTATTATCTCTTTTTCAGAAGCGACCTGGCCACAGATGATAGCTCAACGACGAAGTGGCTCATCATCATGTGGACATTCACAGCAGCCAAATACTCTAAACGCACATTTATAAATGTGGAGAGAGAAACCGGAGGGACCCGGGCAAAAGTAGCACGCAACCACGGGGAGATAGACCAAACAAACTCCAAATATACAGCAGGAGTCAGGGTCGGGATCGGGATCGAACCCACGACCTCCTGCCTACCAGGCGAGGGAGTTAACATCTCACCATCGCGACGCCACCGAGTATCTCAAGATTCTATACAGGGTGGCCACACACACACAGGCACGCAGTAGATTTAGACACGACACACAATGAAACAAGCGAGACGCGAGTTGGATAGACTGATCAGCGGTGACGTCTCGCCCCACCGCAGCCCCCGCGTGCAACCGGCAGTGTTTGGCCGACTTGTGGCACGGCAGGACCGAGAGAGATGGCGGTGGTGTCAAGTTTCAAGTTTCATTTTTAGGTATAGCCCTGTGAGCCATTCGGGTCTTGAATCGGGTGCAACCGCAACAAACAAAAAAACAAAAACATGAACAAGAAAACATCTTAAAGTGACTAAGTGCAAACAGAAAATCCAAGAAAAGACAGCTAAATATTGCAGAAAAAACACCGTACACCAACGCTGTGTTCAAAAATCCCAGTGGGATGCAAGTCAAACAACAACAACCACAAGACAACTTAGATTAAGGCCATCAGTCTAACTCTGTACTAAAACAAAGAAACATGGCCAAACCGAAACACGGTGATGTGGGGAGGCCTTCATCTAGCAGTGGATAGGCAAGAGCTCATGATGCTGAAGCTGCTGATGCTGCTGCTGATGATGATTTCCTTAGCGTACTGTGGTATTAATGTGTTTTCTTGGTTCTTTCGGTAAAATCACGTAGAATGGAAATAATAAAATAATAAAAATAAAACATCATTAAATAATTCTCACGACCTTTCGGCCACAACGCAAGCAGCTGTCCTCAGGTGGAGAACAGGTCTGTCGAGAACTCGTGACTTTACCGAAAGAACAAAGAAGATGAATCCCTGCAGTCACGAAAGCTTTAAATCGAAAAATGAATGTGTTTCTTAAGTGCGCTCTGTTACGAGAGTACATTTTGCTGCATTGTTCCAAATCATAATTCACATCCATCCAGAAAAGAGTCGCCGAAGCTGCGTGACGCAGATTGAAGGTTATAGCTTTGGATTTACAGTCAACCGTCACGTCCACACGTACAGGCCTGTGTCAGTCCACTGCTGGATGAGAGCCACCCCATGCTGTGCGAACCGCGGGGGGTTTATTCACCACGTTGATAAAGTGGCGGATGGTGATGCTATGGAACATAGAGGTACAGCGCAAGAGTGGGTTTCTCTGCGTTGCTCTTTGCTGACCACGTAGCCTGCTGTATGCGCGGTGGTCAAGCATCCAAGCATGATCCGGGCTCAACGCCTGCTTAGCTTCCGTGTCCCGCACCTCCGATTAGCGCGGTTGGCTACGTACGGTGCGAAAGAAGTTCAACGTTTATACGTCTGATAACATCAGACGAGGTGATTTTACGTATTTTTGCAGGACAGTTGCATCACAGAAACAAAAATGTAACAACATTTTTTTGTTAAATGTGACCAAAAATCGGTTCACCGTTCAGTGAATTTACTTGAACTGAAACAAACGTAGACTCAAAATGCTGTCCGCAGCGAAGCAAGTGGCGAGCACAGCCGCGCACGTGACGGTGCGTCACCGTGCGCACGCTCGCGGTTTGATCTCGCATCACGTCTGGCACGATGTCCGACGTTTCAGCGCGCGCCCCCTTTGAGCTTCTACGCGGAATTGCAGCGAGCGGCTCAGGGTTCTCTCTTGGCTACACCGCGTTGTCGCCTGCTGGTGCTGGTGGTGGTGTTGTTGATGGTGGTGTTGTTGATGGTGGGGGTGCTGGTGGTGGTGTTGTTGATGGTGGGGGTGCTGGTGGTGGTGGTGTTGATGGTGGTGTTGTTGATGGTGGTGGTGCTGGTGGTGGTGTTGTTGATGGTGGGGGTGCTGGTGGTGGTGTTGTTGATGGTGGTGTTGTTGATGGTGGTGGTGCTGGTGGTGGTGTTGTTGATGGTGGGGGTGCTGGTGGTGGTGTTGTTGATGGTGGTGTTGTTGATGGTGGTGTTGTTGATGGTGGTGGTGGTGCTGGTGGTGGTGTTGTTGATGATGGTGGTGTTGTTGATGGTGGTGTTGTTGATGGTGGTGGTGGTGCTGGTGGTGGTGTTGTTGATGGTGGTGTTGCTGATGGTGGTGTTGTTGATGGTGGTGGTGTTGATGGTGGTGTTGTTGATGGTGGTGGTGCTGGTGGTGGTGTTGTTGATGGTGGGGGTGCTGGTGGTGGTGTTGTTGATGGTGGTGTTGTTGATGGTGGTGTTGTTGATGGTGGTGGTGGTGCTGGTGGTGGTGTTGTTGATGATGGTGGTGTTGTTGATGGTGGTGTTGTTGATGGTGGTGGTGGTGCTGGTGGTGGTGTTGTTGATGGTGGTGTTGCTGATGGTGGTGTTGTTGATGGTGGTGGTGGTGCTGGTGGTGGTGTTGTTGATGATGGTGGTGTTGTTGATGGTGGTGTTGTTGATGGTGGTGGTGGTGCTGGTGGTGGTGTTGTTGATGGTGGTGTTGTTGATGGTGGTGTTGTTGATGGTGGTGGTGGTGCTGGTGGTGGTGTTGTTGATGATGGTGGTGTTGTTGATGGTGGTGGTGCTGGTGGTGGTGTTGTTGATGGTGGTGGTGGTGCTGGTGGTGGTGTTGTTGATGGTGGTGGTGTTGTTGATGGTGGGGGTGCTGGTGGTGGTGTTGTTGATGGTGGTGGTGGTGCTGGTGGTGTTGTTGATGGTGGTGTTGTTGATGGTGGGGGTGCTGGTGGTGGTGTTGTTAATGGTGGTGGTGTTGTTGATGGTGGTGGTGCTGGTGGTGTTGTTGATGGTGGTGGTGTTGTTGATGGTGGTGGTGCTGGTGGTGGTGTTGTTGATGGTGGTGGTGGTGGTGCTGGTGTTGCTGCTGCTGCGGGTTCTTAAATGCAATGATCTAGGACCAGGGGGGAGAACGAGAGCGGCTCCGTTCACTTTCCTGATAGAGGGCCCACCCACCGCGTGGAGCAAAACGTCGGACATCGTGCCCATGGACACGTAACGGTACAACCCGAAAACACACCGGAGGTCCAAGAGGAACGCTCATTGTTGGAACAGGAATTAATTAGACTTGGTAATAGAGAAAAAGTGTTGCAAAAAAATATGCACTAATACTTCTAACATTCTTGTTTTATGAAATGTTTGGTTTATTTTTTATGTGGAAGATGATGTCGAGTTTTATGAAGCACATTTCCGAGCTATAAAGACGCGTTTGTTATGTTCACGTGGGAGAGTATTCAAGCAGACGTCCTGTGTCTGGTCCTGGGATCCTCAGAGCGCGAAGACGAGTTCATTTCCTGGCATTTTGTGGCTTGCAACTTTCCCAGAGTACTTTTATAATGATTATTTAAAAAAGAAAACCACACAGAAACAAACAAAAAAACATTTGCAGCACACACCGCCAGACCGTCCAGGGGGATAATCGAGTTGGGATGATGATAAAAAAATATGAAGTGATCTCATTCATTCTTGATTTGATGCTCATTCATGCGTGGGAGGGTAATGCTTGTTTTTGCCTTATGCTGCATGGTACGAAGCCGTCACCCCCTGGCAGGTGAACGCAGCAGCCAACACATCGGCACACACTTCGTGTTGAACAAAAGCACGCGCCCTGCGCCCAGTCATGCTTTCGTCCCCCTTTGTTGACCCTTCTCGCTCCCCTTCACTGGAACAACTCCCACTGCCCAGACAACAATTGTCATCGCTTGCCTGCTTCCGTTCCTCCCTTAAAGCCCATCGCTACTGCCTCACCAAACCTCCTGCGACTCTCTGCCCTGACTTCCCAGCTTTGATCAGGACTACCCCTAACCATATCACTACCACTACCCCTATCATTACCCCTATCACTATCACTACCACTTTCACTACCCCCATCATTACCCCTACGCCTATCATTACCCCTATCACTACCCATACCCCTATTACTATCACTACCTCTATCATTACCCCTATCAATACCCCTATCAATACCACTACCACTACCCCTATCATTACCCCTATCACTACCACTATCACTACCCCTATCATTACCCCTACCCCTATCATTACCCTACCCCTATCACTACCCATACCCCTATCACTACCACTATCACTACCATTATCACTACCACAATCACTACCCCTATCATCACCCCTACCCCTATCAATACCCCTATCAATACCACTACCACTACCCCTATCATTACCCCTATTACATTATTCCTTAGCGCATTATTATGCTAGTTTTGTATCCTTAAATGTAATTTCCAAAAGCACTCTCTTCTTAAAAGTAGTCTCCTCTTGACAACAACAAAAAACAATCCCATGGAACAAACGCGAATCTTGTGCAAAGAAGCGTAACGAGAATGCGTGCTGGGAACTATGCCGAGAGACGGGAAGACTTTTGACTTTTAAACAACTTTTATTGCCGCCAGCAGCAACAACACCGGAGGCGATTCCGATATGAAATACACAAAGTCACCAGCAAACAAATGAAAACAAACGCTACAAATCCACGCGCTGTGGCGCTAAAAGCACCGCGCACAACACGAAAGAAAAGTCACGTGGTGGTGGTGATTGTGGTCATCGCGCACGCCACGGTGACGAGCGAGCGCTTCAGAAGGTGAACACGAGGGTGCCGTCCACGCTGCTACAAAGGGCTTGTCCGGCTTCCCAGCGTTCGAAGAAGACGTGCACATCACCGAGGAGAGACAGATGCAAATGAAGAGATATCATCTTGACCACGAAGAGGAGGAGGAGGGAGGAAGAAGAAACAAATAAATGGAGTTTGGGCAGGGCACATCATCGCTCGAAAATATGATGGCGAGAGTCAAGGATATTGGGTGGAGCGGCAGCGTCAATAACGCAAACGCGTCCGAGAGTTTCGCTGCCCCGAGGAAACGGAGAGACGGAATGGGCCCGTGTGTAGGTGCTGTTGTGGATTGCTCCATCGCGGCAGGATCGGGGAGGGATGTGCGATGTCTTGGGGAGAGGAGGCCTTCATCCCGTAGTGGATAGATCATGGCCGAACATGATGTTTCTCGCACCTTCGATTGGCACGGTTGGCTACGCACTGTGCCAAATGATGTCAACATACGTACGTTACATACGTGCGAATGAGACGGAGACCAGGACGATCACACAATATTCGCATTACTAACGGCACAATTTCACGGTGCAATGTTTGTCGGTTTTGTTGAGATGGCGCAGGATAGCAGAGCCACACATTGTTGTGCGTGTGCCGGTGGCCACATGGCCTCAGGAATTACAATGCACGCGGCCAAATCAGCAGCGCTTTTGTTCTGGACACGCAGGAATGCGACTGCTACGTTTATGACCAAAGGAATGTGCCGTGCATGTGCGGCAATCAAGAGCCGACGATACAGCGGAACACGCTCGCGATGTATAGTTGCCTCGGAATTTACTGGAACTAAAGTTGTCGCTAATTACGCCGCAGCACTGATTTTTATTGAGATAAAGAAGTGATTTTTTTTTCATGCACGTGCAGCATGTGTGTATGTGTTTAATGTAAGCGCGCTCTCTATTTCCTGATGGTATGCTTAATGCTACCTCAGGTCGCATAAAGGTGTATTAAATTACACAAATAACACACGTATAACCTAATCTTAAGCAATAACCAGCTCAAGCACATTAATCATGATTCCAATTATTTAACGAGGAAAGCCTCGCTCTGTCACGGGTCACTTATTCAGGAGGGTTTTTATGCTTCTTATTCGTTGGGATGTGTGGTCAATTCCATTGATGTTTGACTCCGGATGAGGGAGAAACCAGCTCGTCCGGAGAAAGCCCACCACCATACGTGATGGTGTAACACTCAGTCCTGCCATTTCCTGACCCACATCTCGCAGCCTCACACCCGGGAAGCCCTGGTGCTCACCCATTCAAGCACTAATCAGGCTCAAACGAGCTTAGCTTCTGATATCTGAAAAGGTTGGGCACGTTTCTGATGACTTGGTCTGAGTCAATGGCTGTTTAAAAAATAACCTAGTCAAAATTACGTATTCAGGATGGTGAAGTATGGTCAAAGAATCTTCACGATCCACAGGGCATCGGGATGCCCTCATCCAGCAGTGGATTGAAAAATAGGCTGAACATGTACATTTCGAGACACAAGGTATTGTCATTCAAAATAATGTTAACTACCTCTCCTGGTGTACAGGACTCTGACGCCTGTATATTTGGAATTTGAACGTTCTCCCCGTGGTCGTGTGGATTTTTCTCTGGGTCCTCCGGTTTTCCCTCCACATTTAGAATCAACATGCGTTTAGAGTATTTGGCTGCTATAAATTGTCACATGATAAGCCACTTAATTGCGCTATCATTTGTGGCCAGGTTGCTTCTGAAAAAAAAAACTATATAGCTCAGTGGGCCTGACCTCGTAAAATAAAAAAAGAAAGTTTGGTTTCAAGATATTTTTGTTTATATAAATGAGATATTCTTTATTATAATCAGCCTTTAAAAATGAAGATACAATTGAGAGGTTAGGAATGCTTGTATTAAGAACAAAAGTCCAACGGAAATTATGATTTACAATGATACTTTACATCTGAGTAGCTTCTGGTGGCAGCGATAGTATTTACCATAAACGGTGACGACGATTGCGATGCTTATGGATCCATGACTAATAATTTGCACCATTTAAATATTTCATAACCAGCCACGTGCGATGCGCGCAGTGCACGCTGAAATATCCCAAAGGGGAGTCACGACTTTGGCAGTCACTTGGAGCCTTGACTCGTATTGCATAAGGAGGACTCGGAACTAATGACGGATTTCTTACAAATTCCTCGCGTTAGACATGGTCAATTTTTTGTATCTATCTTCTTGTTTCTTTCGGTAAAGTCACGTAGAAGGGAAGTAATAAAATAATACGTGACTTTACCGAAAGAAACAAGAAGATGAATCCCTGCAGTCACGAAAGCTTTAAATCGAAATTTTTGTATCTAATTGAAAAATGTGTCCACCGGACAGCAGCATCATACGTCCGCAGCGAGGCCATCTGTCCTCTGAGCAACGAACTCGGAATGCGACGAGCAGGCCCGGAATGTGGACTACAGCAGGCCCGCCGCTTCGCCGCATGTATTCTGCGGCGTGGGAATGGGACGCAGTGGTAAGCAACGCGTGGGGTACATCACAAGAAGAGTAAGGAGGAGACGAACCTGGGTTCCTGTTTGTGACTCGGGCGCATTTTTATTTTATGCGCGGAGGATCGTACTCTCTCCCTCTGTTCGCATGGGGTTCGTTCTCTAAATTTGAGAAAATTCTCAAATTTAGCATTCTTTGGAAGAACGTAATCGACCAGGTAGGGTGTTGACTGTTATGTTAGCCGACTCTCTGTGTTGTATTGCATTATATTTCTAAGTGTACAAGGTTTGTTTTCTCTTTCATTTGTACCTGATGATGAGTGCTTGTGTTGCAATCGAAACGTCGTATGCTATTATTTAATTGCTTATTTTCTCTTTATACGTGACTTTACCGAAAGAACCAAAGAGTAATTCCTGCAGTCACGAAAGCTACAAATTAAGTTTCGTTCTCTAGTTGAACAACAGGCGATTGTGTGCACGGCAAACGGTGATGGGCCAAACATCCCAGTGCAGGGCCTCGCGCTGAAAGTGAGTCTTCGTAATCAGTGGCGCTTTCCTGGCCACGTGAAAAAAGAAACAAGACGCAAGTTGTCCGTGCGTTTTAAAGGAGTAGTTGGGGGTGCGTATTATATTCCGGTAGGCGCGTGACCACACGTGGATAACTGACAACGGGGCTCAAGTTATTGAGGTGAAGTCTTACTCTCCAGAGGCTCCTATAATCTGGAGAATACGGCAGTTACAAAGATGCACGGGAGACTTGAGTGGTGAGCCACATCGAAACAAATAGTCGCGTCACTGTTGGCGTGGTGGGTGGGGGTGCTGGTGGAGGGAAGAACAGAATCAGGAAAAAACAACAGACTTCCTTTTCATCGAATCACACCCACGCTGTTTTCCGAGCACATCCGCTATCTCTTACACCCCCCCCCCGCCCCCTCCATCATCCTCTTCGCTGTCGGCGATTCCGTTATCAAACTCACGACTCAGATTGTGGCTGCTTTACACACATCGCAAACGTTCGTCGTCGTCGTTGTCATCCATCATCAATAATGATCAACTTCTGGATGAGTCTCGTCGTATTCTATGTAACGAGTGAATGGATCAGCTGTGCGCCTTGTGAATAAATTCACTGCGTAACAAACTTGATTTTAGAAATTACGGAATTAATCAGCATCATTATCATCGTCCTCGACAGCCATGACAAATCTACTGCTGGATGAAGGCTATCCCACGCCGTCGCCATCTATCACGATCCAGCGAAGCAACAATCCACACGACGTCTGCACGCGAGCTCATTTTATCGTTCCATCTCCAACTGTGAACGTCTCTCTGGGACGCGTTTCATTCATAGGGCTGCCAATGCCGCTATTATTCTGAAATCGCCAACCGTCACTCCTACAAGCGACGTGTTCTTGCTCCGAGCCCACTTTGCTTCAAGGTTGCAATGGCGTGGTCTCTAATCCACGTGCTCCTATCTCTGTAACTCGCAATTGGCTCGACCGGAATGGCCATTGTTAGAAAAAACGTGAATTTACTTTGTAAAGCGTCAGTCGAATTGCTGTCATCCTCGCAGCAGATTTTTGCTCGCCAGCGAACACAGACGGTCACTGCATCGAGCGCTTTCAAATGCGCTTCTGGCGACCGTCTGGAACGTTCTTCCTTCCGATATTAGGAAGCCATTGGAGCTATGCCATTTTAAATCATCATCATCATCTAGATTGAAAACTCATTTCTTTCGAACTGCTTTTTGGGTTTGGCTACGTACGCTGCGAAAGAAGTTCAACATGCATACAACCAATAACAGGGGATGACATGGAGACTCCAAGCTGACACAGATGGAACCACCAGTAGTTGAAACCATCCTAGCAACACATGCTGCTGCTGTTGGTGTTGTTGATTTTTTTTTAAATGCTAGAAGCACGTGGATCAAAACGTCGAACATCATCGATCGTGACGATCAGCGCGCGCTCGAGTACAACACGGCACCACATCGGGGATTGGCCCATTGTTAGAACACGTGACTTGACTTGGGAAACACAACACACACACACAGCTTGTTGAAATAAAGTATGTAACTGACTCACACAGGTTTATATTCTTGGTTCTTTAGGTAAAGAAAATAAAAAAAAAATATTGCTGTGGTTTTCACACCTGATGATGATTGCTTGTGTAGTAATCGAAACGTCGTGGGAATTTTATTGTTTTATTTTTATTATTTTATTATTTCTCTTCTACGTGACTTTACCGAAAGAATATGAATCCCTGCAGTCACGAAAGCTTTAAATGGAAAAATTCACACGGGTTTGTTTTGCAAGAATAGTTCCCCAAAATCTATTTGCCACGGGAGCCGAGCGGGGGGAGTTTGAGGAAGTGACAGGCAAGCAGCGACCTCTGTAGGTGGCGTAGCGGGCACCCTCTGCACCCAATGGCTAAGGAAATGCAAAATGTAAATACTATAACTCATAGTCTGTTTCGATTTAAAGCTTTCGTGACTGCAGGGATTCATGTTCTTGGTTCTTTCGGTAAAGTCACGTAGAAGGGAAATAATAAAATAATAAAAATAAAACATAATAAAATCATTCTCAAGACGTTTCGGCCACAACGCAAGCAGCCGTCCTCAGGTGAAGAGGCGCTCTTCCCCCTCCAACCCAGCTTAAATATACGCTCCAAGCCTGGTGGTGTTTCAATCAGACGCTGTCTTCCCGACAGACCTGTTCTTCACATGAGGACGGCTGCTTGCGTTGTGGCCAAAACGTCGTGAGAATTATTTTATTATGTTTTAGTTTTTATTATTTTATTATTGTTGTCAATCTACTGCCTGCTGCCGTGTCGGCCATGGTAGTTGATTGACCATACTTCACCATGCTGGGCAGCGCGAGTTGGTTGAATGGGACGTTACACCCAGGATCGGTTCAGAAATTTCTCGCCGCTTATTATTATTATAAATAACAAAAGCCGTGGCCAGGAATGGAACTCAGTAAGTCGGCTGCACTCACCACTTCGCCTCCGCTTAGAGTAGATAAACCCCTACCACGCAAAAGCGTGTAAGAGGCCGTCCATAAATGACGTCACGCGATTATGGACGATTTTTTACTCCCCCCCTTCGTCACACGGCGTCACAAAAAGTCAGACCCCCCCCCCTCAAATATGACGTCACAAAGCTCTGCCCCCTCCCCTCCCAAAAAAATTAAACATGCTTCAAATCGCTTTAAACTATTGTCGTTGTAGTTCGTATTTAATGTGGCGCTGCCACTGATGTTGTAGGAGAAAACATGTATTAAAAAAGTCTATTTAATTAAGTACAACGTGTTTTCTATATTTATTTAAAGTTGAGCATTTTGATGTTACATCACATTTTTCAACCCCCCCCCCCTCGTCACACATGTCTGACCCCCCCCCCCAGGTGCGTGACGTCATTTATGGACGGTCCCTAATGTAATGACGCTTACGGCTACTCCTAACGACTCGGTTTGCAAGTGTTTGTCTTCATGTTCACCTACACGAGCCGTAGCAATTGCAGCCCGATCTCGTGAGATCTCGCATAGAGGAGTTCAGCAACATCCATTGTTGGACTGCACTTCTATGCACCCGTGGCTTTGCTCCACTCCCGTCACCAACGCGGCTTGTCGGAGACTCCTTATGCAGCGGTTTGATTGACAAGGACATCTCTACAGGCTGACACGAGACTCATGAATCTCAGCACTCGTAGACTCGAACGTCAACTCGCAACTGCCGGTTGCATTCGGGTTTGCCTACTTACTGCATGGACACGTCCAATGGCCCACGCTCGCATCAACTTTACCCGCATCTCTCACATGTGTTGTCGTTATCAAATGTCTACGATCGCAGTGTCCAATCTGTAAATTAAAAATGGGGGGGGGGGGGGGTGCTGGTAGAATAATGAAATTAACGCTTTAATCTGCTTCATTTAAATGCCACTGGTCGATCAACGAGTCCATCCTCACGATGAGTATAGTCAAACACAACCGTCCGGCATTGAGTAGACACAGACCTACCGAGGGCAGGAGGTTTTTGTTGTTGTTGTTGTTTGCAGGCATCTGCTAATGCACCGGCCCTTGCGATGGGCACATCATCAGCCGCTTACGCGTCACTACCAAACACCCCCCCCCCCCCCCATTTTTAAAATCCTTTATATTAAGTTCGCTTGCTTGCTTGCGTGCTTGCTTGCTTGCTTACGACCGTGCAAACCTTTCGATCGTTTTTTAACCCACTTCCCGTGATCCAATCGAGCTAACATTTTTCACACAGACTCGTTGTGCGAGACAATTAATGTTCGTGAAAAATTTTTTCCAAAAATTTTACACTGTTTAGGGAAAACAAATTAAATATTTAATTACCAATTGTTTAATACTGCAGACAATCATCTGACCCAGAGGTGGCAGCCATCTCAAGCCAGAGGACGAGAGGACTCTAGCCGCTACGCATATAAAGGATTTATAGTGAAAAACTTTGTTTTTACGGGTTAATTTTTTCTCTGTGCCGACTTCAACCAATCGCTCAAATCGTCAGCGTGCCGGGGCCCACGCCGTCGGATTCTTGTGCCCCGTGGTTAGACGAAGCAGAACGGGCTGCCCTAGCGCGCCTCTCTCGCCGTCCTCTCGTGTCCCGAGTCAGCTGATTGGACACTCCGCATTCGCACTCTTTAAACTGGAGCATGTTGCACGTGGCTCCGAAGGCATAGCCATTAGTGACATGCTAAATACTAAAGGTGCGGTGTGCGGGTTGCGTAAATATGTTTTGATGGGTTGCCCACCCAGGCAGGTTCGATCTGAAATTAATGTCTAATTCTAAACACGGCCAGAGATTATAAGACGCTCCTCCTCTGTCATTTAAATCGAAAGGTTTGGGCTGCGTCTCCTAATCTGGTCGGGGTGAGTGTGTGCTGCTTCTGCTGCCGCCAGATCTGTGTTCATCTATAGACACGCGGCACCAGTTTTGTGGGGTCGCGTCTTACTTTCAGGAGCGTCTTGTAATTAGGAGAATTACGGTAAGTGTACTACCCATACCAGCACGATCATTGCGGGGAGTCTCGTGTCAAGAAGCGCCTCGATCACCACAGTCATGTTCTGCCTGCGACACGAAGGCTTGCGAGCGGTGAGCCGATATTGCTGCGTTTTTGTCGAATGTATAGCTTTGCAAAGTGTAACTCGATTCGGCCGCGGTAGTTATTTTTGCACAAGAAGGGCGCATTTTGGCAAATCTGCTCAGTAACACGGCAGGCACAGTAGAACGCAAACATTTAAATAACAAAAAAATAAAGTAAAACTAAACTATGCGTTCCACAGAGCGAAAGCAAACACCGTGCACCGTCGAAAAACAGAAGTTTATTGAACAAAATTGTCAAATCGTTTGATATTATTTCACAACAGCACTGCGGGATAGTGGAACTCTGGGGAGCGGTGGGTGGTGCAGTGGTTAGCACAGTTGCGCTATGAACCCAAGCTAACCGACTTCAATTCTCAACCATGGCCAACATCAGTGGCGGATGATATCTGAACAAGTCTTGGCTCTTAGCGCTCCATCGCACCCCACCCCCTCCTTCTCTGTTCACTAACCCGCACTGACCAGCATGGTGAAGTATGGTTAAACAATCCTCATCACCAACATGGAGTGGGGAAGCCTTCATCCAGCAGTGTCTTGACAGAGGTTGCAAGTTTTTGTTTTATTATAGTGGAAGTGCGAATCACTTATTTCACTGCGACTGTGATTCTCAAAATCACTGTTCAGTCACAAATTTATCAGTATTCATGACCATACTACTGCGTATGAGAAGAAAAAAACCACGTAGCTATATTAAATATGCAGGCATGTAATACAAAACATTGGATATACACAACAAAAAACTATCGAGAAATAACAAACACGTGTATGGAATATTATAAATAGTCAGCCTTTATTTAATTCTAAGCTCGGCCAAAGATGCGTTCCGCTGTGAGCACAAAGAGGGGACCGCTGCTTCGTTCCAATCTATTTAATATTTCATTTGCCCCCCGCCCATCTTTTGTTACGCGAGAAACCGACACAGAGAGCGCTGAAAAGATCAGTCGATAGGTCATCAGCAGGACTCTCGTTTTGTCATCTCCTCGGAGGGACATTCGAGAGAGGAGAGACTGAAGAGAGAGAGAGAGTTAGACAAACCGCGACCTCCAATTTGTCTACGCCGCCATGAATCGGGGTCGTGTCGCTGTCTCAAGCGTCCATTTATCGCTTTCGTCTCGCCTGTCCTCATTGACTCTCACCGATCCATCACGCTCCGACACACGGAGCCAACGCTCGCGCAAGCATTGCGGTCACGGCATACCTCTCAATCCACCCCTGCCCCCCCCCCCTCCTCCTCTTGCCCCTGCCGGAGTCAGGCGGCATCCACGACCCCATTCCGAGGAGGCGACGCGCTCCCACCCCCTGGTATCGAATTGGCCCGGTAAGGACTGCTGCTGCCGCTGCTGCTGTGAGACTGTGCCAAGCTCCGCTGCGATCGTGGGAACGCGGCATCGTGGGTCCCTGTGGAGTTGGAGTCTCCAGGGGCCGACGAGAGAGTCGGGGACGAAGAGGCAGATTTCCTCTCTGGCCGCCAATCCCGCTCACCTGACCGCCCGCGGGAAAAATGCGCCGCAAACTACCGCGGTGCCTCCCCTGAGCCTTACTGAGCAATGCAGATCCGTTCAGCCACGCGCTGTCGAATGTGAAGGCATCTGCGGATCGTCTGCCATTGCGTAAAGCGTGGGCGCTCCCAACTCTGAAAGGAGTTCAGACGGCGTGGTAAGCAGTGAAATATCATGAGATGCCCTTGAGAATAGATGTCATCCTCCCAAACAGTGGCTATTTATAACGCATGATTTAATAGCGTTGCATGCTTTGGGGTTTAGCCGTAGTTAGCAGCAAACAATGTGTATTATTATCGTTCTAAGCGTCACCCTGCTTATGAAGATACGCTTCCTTCGTATTTGAATGCGGGTTAAACATAATCGTGGAGCGGTGGCGCAGTGGTTAGCGCACCTGTGCCATGAATCCAGAAATTTGAGCGGAGTTTGATTCCATGCATGGCCATGGCGAAACTCAATTGTCAGTGGTTGTTTGAACCGGATCATTATCCTGCCCCAGCCTTTGGCCGGCTCGTACCGACCCAGCGAGGTGAGAGGTCAAACAACCGCCAGGATCGACGCGGCGTGAGGAGACCCTCATCCAGCCATGGCTTGACAAGCGGCTGCAAATCATTATGAACATAACTATTGTATTGTAAAAACACATTCGCACAAACAATTGCTTGGACATCGTTTCTCCTCCCCACCCCACCACCCCCTTATTAATTTTTAAATGCATCACAGTTCCATCTCTGCAAAGAAAACGAACTAAAACTCTGAAATAAACAATGAGCCACTGATTGATGACAAACCACTTGGAGTCGGTCTTCCTTGCAGAGACGCTGGATCTCTGAAGTCGTCTTCGTGCGAGCCGCGGCAGCAGATCTACACGCGGTTTTATGCCCGCGTGCAAAGTGTACAACCCGACGGACCAGGCACATTGGCATAAAGAAAAAGCCCCCCCCCCCCCCCCGGCTTAGATGTTGAATCTGCCCGAAGTCACTGAGCTATCAGACCTCGTATTGATGCTAGAACGGGTAAAACCCCCGTTCAGCTTTCGCCCGAGCACGGCGTCGCAATGTGCACGCTGTCCACCCTCTTTGTTCCACCGTGAACTGTGCACAGTTAATGTGAGTCACTTTATCAATCCAGCGTTGAATTAAAGGTCTTCACGGAGCCGTGTCATTCGCGTTGCCTGTTTGTCCATACTTCGCCACGCTGGTCACATGTAGGTGGGGGGGGGGGGGGGCAAAGGTCGGAGGGGTAGGCGGGGCACAGAACCTGTGGGTTCATCTTCTTGGTTCTTTCGGTAAAGTCACGTAGAATGGAAATAATAAAATAATAAAAATAAAACATAATAAAGTCATTCTCACGACGTTTCGGCCACAACGCAAGCAGCCGTCCTCAGGTGAAGAACAGGTCTGTCGGGAAGACAGCTTCAGGTGAAGAACAGGTCTGTCGGGAAGACAGCTGTCTTAGGACGGCTGCTTGCGTTGTGGCCGAAACGTCGTGAGAATGACTTTATTATGTTTTATTTTTATTATTTTATTATTTCCATTCTACGTGACTTTACCGAAAGAACCAAGCAGATGAATCCCTGCAGTCACGAAAGCTTTAAATCGAAATTTAACCTGTGGGTTGTTTTCGTGTGTCAAACTTCTTTCGCACCGTACGTAGAACAACCGCGCTAATGCGGAGGTGGCGTTTTTTTTTGGTAAGGAATGGAAGGCACGTGGTGTTCAGTGACCGCTGCGCTTTCATTTGCTCGGTCGACGTTCGTTCTCGAGCAGCCATCGAGTGTCTAAGGGGCCGTCCATAAGTGACGTCACGCACCTGGGGGGGGGGGGGGTCAGATATTTGTGACGATGTATGACTAGGGGGTTGAGAAATGTGACGTCACATCAAAATGCACAACTTTAAATAAATATAGACAAAACGTTCTACTTAGTTAAATATAGCGATTTGAAGCATGTTTTTTTGAGGGGGGGGGGGGCAGAGCTTTGTGACGTCATATTTGAGGGGGGTCTGACTTTTTGTGACGCAGTGTGATGAGGGGAGGGGGGTAAAAAATCGTCCAAAATCGCGTGACGTCATTTATGGACGGCCCCTAACTACAGTAAGCACTTCGCTGTGTGCTTATCTCCATCGCGAACAAGAAAACAAAAATACGCCAAAAAAAATATTTGGGATAATCGCTTGCTGTTACGTTTTAAACAAATCCGTGTCTATCCGTACGTAAATTCGTCACAAGTACACGGCACTCCCATGTGTGGCAATGTTGGCGATTTCCACCAATGCATTTGCTTAGTAAATAACCCAGAGCGAAATCTACGTTTGCAATCGATAGGGAACCGCTATACCACTTGCGCCGATTCAATTAACGCTGTGACCTGACATCCACGTCATCGTCAGCATGCTTCATCACACTGCTCCTCATCATAACTACCCTCATTCTTACGTGTCTTCATCAATATTCTAGCAGCCATCAGCAACATCATCTCCCCTCCTCCCCCTCCGCCTCCTCGTAGTCAGAACCATTGTCCTCCTTATCGTCGTTAGAAGCCTCACCATCATCGCCACCACCAATCCCTCCTCCTCCATCACCACCACCACCACAAATCATGCATCATGCACGCACCGCCTCTCACACATCGCGCTGTATGACTGTGTGAGTGAGTATACGCCTTGGGTGTGCCCGGAGGGAAGGGGGGGGGGTATGGGGGGGGGGGCTCTCTGGCTCTCCGCTACGGGAGGAGGAGGAGGAAGGGGGGGTCTGTGCCGAGACGTTCTGGCAGCCCGGCGGAGGCTCCATTGGTTGCTGAGCGCGGTGCGAAGTAGGGGGGGGGGGAGAGGCGGAGCGGCGTGGCGGTGAAAATCGTCGGGCGGAGAGACTGCTGAGCGCATTGCTCGGTGGACGCCCTCGCATCCACCACCCCTCCGGGATCATCGCTCTCCCCTCCTCCCTCCCCACCCTCTACTACCCAGCCCAACTTGCTGCGCTACTAAACCCCCCCCCCCCCGCTTCCTCCGGCTGCTACCGCCGCACGGGAACCTGCCGAGGGAGGCAGCGTCCTGGTTGCCCCCCGTTGTCATCTCGTTGCGAGCACCGCGCGTGTAACCAGCGCAATTCCCTCTCCCTTGCCTCCCTCGTCTCGTCTTCTCCGCCTTGTGTGTGTGCGCGTATCGCCATCGTTTCCCCGTGCCGCTCTCGAACATCGATCAGCTCAAGAGAAGTTTCAGCCACCGACGCTCGCGGAGGAGCCACGCGGAGCCGCCCGTCTCTCTCTGTCTCTGTCTGTCTCTCTCTGTCTGTCTCTCTCTGTCACTCTCTCTGTCTCTCTGTCTGTCTCTCTCTCTGTCTGTCTCTCTCTCTGTCTCTCTGTCTCTCTGTCTGTCTCTCTCTGTCTGTCTCTCTGTCTGTCTCTCTGTCTGTCTCTCTGTCTGTCTCTCTGTCTCCTCTCTCCACCGTCTCACGAGGATGGAGTCGCGCCGCTCCACCGGCGTTGGCGCGTCGCTCCGGCTGTTCGCGCTGCTCGCGATGTGCGAAGCAGGTGAGTGGCGAGCGAGCGGTGTGCGGAGTGGGTGAGTGGCGAGCGAGCGGTGGGTCGCAGCTCGAGTGAATGAGAACAATCCAGAGCTGCGTTGGTCACCATTCGGCAGTGGCCTCACCTGGACGCTTCGCTCGCTCGCGCTGGGTTTGAACAGACGTCAATGTCACGGTGCCGTGGTGAGCGCTGGCATCGACCGACGGAGATTGTCGATTTCCCTTGGAGTGACGTATCTGACGAATGCCAGCTTTCGAATCCGTGTTCATGGATGCGATGTGATTTCATCTTATTGTATAGCTTGTGCATGGCATTAGCGGAATTCGTCTGCGGTGTGCATTTTACACGGTTATGTAAATTGAGTGTCAGTGAGAGTCATTCAGAGCCCGCATGTCAATCCACTGTTGCCTGAAGGTATCCCTCCCCTCCGTGTCGGGATTGTTCGCCTCTGACGTTCTCCGTGGCCGAGAATCAAACTCAGATGGTCGGGGTTAGAGCGCGGTCATGGTTTTCGCGTACGGCATTCGTGGGTCCGTGACGTCGGCACCTAACATCGGTTTGAGATGATGTGTGATGTACAGCGCTCTGGTGTATGGAGCGCTACATCAAAGCACACATCGATGTCAGTGAAACGCGTGTAGCCGCGTGTGGATATATCACGGCATTGGCACTTATTGTATCGTACAAAGCACGGGGGTCCATTGGTGATCGCACCGCGTTCTGAATCCAGGCAGCACGAGTTCAAATCCCAGCCAGGGCGTACATGAGCGGCGAGTCAAAGCGTATGAGCTCCCGTTCACTCCATCTTCAGCTGGTGGTGAAGTATGGTCACACAACCCCCACGACCACCGACAAGGCGCCGAAAGGGCATTTTGTCCGCTGCGACAGTGTATCGACAAATATCTGAAACCTAGTATTGTTATCAGTAGTAGTATTACTCTAAGGCAGTGTGTTCTTAACCTTTGCTGCAGCCTTTGCATCCCTTTGGTTCTGAATCGTAAAAAAAATGCACAATGTTAATAAACACGTGGGATTTGATGAAACAAAGTAGTTGTACGTACATGCCCCGTGCTTAATTTGCGTATCGATGATTCACCTTCTAAACAAATCTGTTCGTGTCTCGCACCCCCAGGGGGTGCAGCGTGCACCCCAGGTTAAGAACCGCCCCTCTAAGTTCAAAGACTGCGAACCAATACACCTCTTCAGAGCAATAGCTGAACGGAAAAGAGAATCGAGTTCTGAAAGCGTTGCAGCTTTGTTTTTGCTGCACAATAACCGCGTCTCGTACGCAGCCTGGTGACACGGTGCGGCCCAACCAATCGTAAATAATAACTTTGTGCCTGGGGGGCTAATCGGGAGTGAAATGAACACGAACCGCTCGTGTGTGAAGGCCGCGGTGGTGATGGTGCTAGTGGGCGGGAGGCGATGGCGTCGCGTTAAATGGTAAACAAGTAAACCCGTAAAAACAAAGTTTTTCACTATAAATCCTTTATATGCGTGGCGGCTAGAGTCCTCTCGTCCTCTGGCTTGAGATGGCTGCCACCTATGGGTCAGATGATTGCATTGCACCATTAAGCAATTGGTAATTAAATATAATATTTTTGTCCTAAAAAGTGTAAAATTTTGGAAAAATGTTTTCACGAACATTAATTGTCACGCACAACGAGTGTGTGTGGAAAATGTCAGCTCGATTGGATCACGGGAAGTGGGTTAAAAAACGACCGAAAGATTTGCACGGTCCTAAGCAAGCCAGCGAACTTAATATAAAGGATTTAAAAACGTCGCAGCCGGGCAGCTTCGAGGCTGAGCTTCGCGCTTTCGCCCTTGCCGTCTGCTTCCTATGGGAGAGGCGCGTTCGCTCGCGAAATGTACGGCCCATTGTCAATCCCCTGCCGGGCGAAGTGTCTCCCTCGGCCGCGTGGGTTATGAAGGTTTGCTCGAGTAAACTTCTTCTCGCAGGCCGGGATGGGCTGAGATGTCATTCACCACCGATGTTAGCCGTGGCGAGGGAATCAAACTGAGTTTCGCTGGAATCCATGACACGAACGCGGTGCTCTGTTCATTGCGCCACCTCTTCGCCGGTGGGACCGATCCAAGGCAACACATCAACAGAGGGCAGTTTGTATTTTTATTTTATCTGGCGTTAGAAAGGAGAAAGCAGCGTGGCTCGAATTGTGTTTTAAAATGTTGTGAGCTATTCCCCGGAATCCGGGGGCAGGAGCTGAGTGGAGTCGTACGCTTGTTCCTCCAGAGAGCTAGGATAGGCTGACAGCTCAGAAGGCTTTAACTGCTACTATAAAACATAGTTTAGTTGTATTTGTATATATTTTTAAAGTGATGTGATCAATTTTCCTATACTTTGCACTGCTATCGCGTCTCTTATATTGTTTGCTGTAACGTTCTGACCCGCCCCTACTGGACAATCTGTGATATAAAAAAGAGCTTTGTAGCTCATCGGATTCCCCCACTATAAATAAATATTCCGATTCTGATGAGCGCCTGTGCGCATGGGGCAGCCATCAGTGATACGTGCCTGTCGGATTGCAGCTCACAGCCTGCACATACGACTGTCGCACAAGAGACCGTGCCAATTACGAGGATGCATTCCCCCCCCCCCGCCCGCCCGCCGCACGCTCCCATGAGTGTCCCTTCGCTTGCGCGCCTCTCGTTAGACGCCTTGCCACCTCTAGGCGAGAGACGCGGATGAGTTTACGCACCACGCGCTCCAGCTGTTGTGGAGGCTCAGAGCAGAGCGACTCGTTGTGACAACTGCTTTCGCGCGAATTCTGCGATCACCACTGGGCGGTTTTGTCCACGCGAATCTGCGTCGGATGCTGCGCGCCTTGTGGTGGTTAAACACACAGCTCACTCACCCACCCCTCCCTGCAAACCAAACTGAGCTCGCCCGCTCGATGCCCCCTCCCGGCACGCACGTTTAAACAATGTGGCAAGTGCCTTTAAACGCCCCGCGCCTGCACGCCGACAGCACCCGTCCCGTCCTTCCCGAGCCTCTGCTGTGTCCAGCCATGGAGCTGTGCAAGTGTGTTCGCTACTCCCAAGGTAGCCGGTCGGCAGGTCACGTGCAGCGGGGGTTAAGTGTGGTGGGTACTGCCACAGTAGAACATCTCTCGCCAACGTGGAGCGCCGTGGTGGCTAAATGTCAAATATCTTCTTGGTTCTTTCGGTAAAGTCACGTAGAAGGGAAATAATAAAATAATAAAAATAAAACATCATAAAATGTGAGAATAATTTATTCTGTTTTATTTTTATTCTTTTATTATTTCCCTTCTACGTGACTTTACCGAAAGAACCAAGAAGATGAATCCCTGCAGTCACGAAAGCTTTAAATCGAAATTTAAATGTCAAATACTTCGCCGGGTATACGGGAGGGTCGTGGGTTCGACCCCGACCCCTGACGCCTGCTGCTGTATATTTGGAATTTGCGTGTTCTCCTCGTGGTCGCGTGGATTTTTCTCCGGGTCCTCCGGTTTCTCCCCGCCCCCCCCCCACACACACACATTTAGAAACGAATGGTCCTTTAATGTGCACTGGGCGTCCAGACAAAGGTGGTCGTTCTGATGGAGGCCCTTTCGTCAGCAGTGGCACGAACAATCAATCTTGGAGGGTGGTGAGGGCTGCACCTTTACCGTGCAGCTGGAATCCGACAATCCTCGCTTTTGTTGTGACTATCAGGTTCCTTATTTGCATATGTGATTAATCATATACAGAGGTATGACTGGGAACGGTGTACGTGCTTCTAAGGTTGATAAGTTCGTGTATCACCACATCGTAATCCAGTCGAGCATTTTTTTTGTAGAGAATTGCAGGCCCCCCCCCCCACCCCTACCTCCTTTGGTAAGGCACTGCTGGATGTAGCCCTAGGCCACGCTGTGTCTGTAATGCAGTGCCGGTGAAGATGGTGCGGGGCCTGTAGCATATGTTGTTATAAAGGGGCCCTAAAAAAACAAGTAAATATTAAAACACACAACATTTTCAACTTGCAATGTAAAGTAATTGTATTTTTTTCATTTGCTGTACAGTCAGATAATACGACGAATCGCTAACCTTAAACACCCAGTAGTTCATAAAAGTTGAAGGCGGTATAGTACTATAGTAATAGAGCAAGTGCAGAATCACCGAACCGGAATTGATAGCTTGAAAGCATTTAGCGCGAGGCCCTTGAAAGTGCGGGGCCCGTAGCTACTACATATATAGTAGCTACTTTTTCTACTAGGACAATCCGGCACTGCTGTAATGGTGTGTGGGGGGGGGGGTGTTGTTTGACCATACTTTACCATGGTAGTCAGCGTGCATTGGCGGAGCTGGCTTACTTCAGGAGAAGCGTCATCATTCCGCATGAAGTCGACGGCCTGCGTGGGTGGGCCGTGCTCTCTCTCGTTGTGCACCACGAGTCATCCCGTTCAGTCGCGACAGAGACGGAGCAAAGGGTAGACCAGGAACACGCGCGAATGCGAGCGCAGACCTTTTAGTAATCCACTGCTGGATGAGACCCCCCTCCCCCCCTGCTGAGCGGGCCTTTGTAGATATTTGAACATACTTCACCGCACTGACCGGCGTGGGTTTGCGATGGCAAGCAATGGGGAGAGGGCATCGCCGTGGAAGCATATGTGTACAGTACAACAGTGGGATTTACTTTGCTGCACTTCCCGACAACGTGGCCTCGCAACCCCTATATGACAACTGGTGCATATGGCAGGTCACCGACTGCGAGCGCTATCCAACCCAAGCTCAAACCCCTGCTTGGCTTCCCAAATCTGTCTAAGATGGGGCGAGCGCATTGCGCATGATGAGTTGACACGCGCTTCGCAATTCCGCGCAGGTAGAGGAGCGGCCGGGTTCATTGTTTACGGAGCAGTTGAGCGGCGGTGATACGCACGGTAATGGTGTAGCCCTGAATTTACGGTAGTGGTGCTTAAAGGATGATTCCCTTGCAGAGAGGGGGGGGCACAGCGGGAGAGGGGGGGCATGGATTCACGAGGAGCGGCTGAGTGCTGCCGTGGATTGAAATGATTCGGCATAGCGGCAGTGAAGCACTCGGCGCTTTCATCCCGGGCGTTTGATTTTTTTGTTAGTTCTTAGTCTCGGAGGGTCAACGTTGCCAACAATACAAATGAGCCGCGCGCACTCCGAGAGGAGGCGGCGGTGGTGGACGACGACGAGAAGGAGGAGGAGGCAACTGCCAAAGGTCATGGAAAGCTAAAGAGCAGAACCCTTAAGTCGACACGTGTGCTGCTCTCGAGCTTAGAGGCAAAGGGCAAGTGTAAGGGGCTGTTTCGAATCGTCAGCCCTGGTCAATCCACTGCTGGATGAAAGTCTTCCCAAAGCAGCCGCCACGCCTCTGATCGCCGTCATGCGATTTTAGTAATCCATCTTGTTGGGGCTACTTACGCACGCGCTGATTTCATTGCTTCATCTTCACGGTCAGCGCACGCGTGTGTGTACGCAGTGTTGCATGTGCTCACCTATTAGCCGCCCCGAACCCTCAAATGATTGCAAACACCGGGGTGTGATGGGGAGTGAAGCGTTAGCGCAGTGGGTAGCACAATGCGCCGCTAACCCCGCAAACCGAGTTCGATTCCCGGCTTCATCTGCCATCTGTGGCAAGCGATGTGTGAATCGGTCCTGGGCCTCTCACTTCACTAAGCCGCACTCACCAGTGTGGTGAAGTATGTTCAGTACATCGCTTTGACTGACGCGGCACAGAGAGGCCTTGATTCAGCGGTCGATTGACAAAGGGAGACACATTTATATTTGTTTATTACTTTTAGATTCATGCCCCCTCCAAATGTAATGCATTGTCGCTATTTTTGGGTCACATATACAATCAAGAATCGATTCTTCAAAATACCCAAAAAAAACACCATGGTGAATGAGAATAGGTTTTCCCCTTTTTCTGGCAACAAAACAGGTGTTGAGATGTTACACCACCAAACTGAAACCTTTTACAAGGAATCATGTCCGCATTAACCACAATACTTGTGGTCAGAATGCAACCAAAAAACGTACTCTGATAATATATGCATTGTCTTTGAAACTGATTGGTCCACACCAGAGACAGCTTTCTTTTGAGCCTCGTCTCAAAACGGCGAATGTAGCGGCGTGAAGTGGCTGGGCACGTGCACCATCACGCTCGATTCGACCTGTAAGTAATCGATGCATTCATGATTAGGCACCCGTACTGAATTTTGTTTCCCAGCCCTTGCACAGCATGTGGTCAAGGCGAATGCGTCTGTGCAGTTGTGATAGGAGAGAGCGCTGCGAGAAAACCACAAATATCCTCACACAGCCCACACTCTAATCAGGGTCAGACACCGACATTTCCCAGACCACGTGTTGAAGTTATATCGCAATAGGAATTGCAATACACTGCTGCAGAGCCCCTTTTGTCATTCCGCTGCTGCATCAATGCCTCCCCACGCCGTCGTTGGGGTTGCTGTGTCCATACTTTACGACACTGGTTAGTTGCGGGTCGGTGAAGGATGTGGCAGGAACGGTTCAGTGCATCACTCGTCACTTGTTTCAGCCGCGGGTGGGAATCACACTCAGGTCGTCGGGGTCCATAGCGCAGTGCGCTGACCATTGCCCCGGATAGGCCAAGTAAGTAACTTAACCTAGGTTAAGTGAGTGACTCAGGATCTTTATTTATCAACCTGTGTATGGTGATATAGCGCTCATCATCGTCGCCAAATGTGGCATTATTGTGCCTAAATCTCACTAAAAAGGAACCGATTTGATGATTTGTTACGCTGAATCAAATCTTGGAAATCGCAAACCAGAAAAACAAACCGACCTATCACAAGTGCATGCAGAGGATTCTATGAATTTCGTGGAAAGAAAGGGTAAAAAAAAACTCGTGGATGTTCGGAATAAAGCGTGACAAGAAAGCGTTTAGAGGTAATCGGGGAAAAGGTGGCTTCTGCAGTGGGAAGACGTGTGCAGTGCAGGTCACATGTACGTGCGTAATTTGAATTTTGTTCGCAAAGTACACTTAGTTAACCGCGCAAATCGGAGGTGCCGAGACGGGATAAACGTGCCGGTGATGAGACTGCGAAGAGTGGCTCCTGAAGGAGGTGTTGACTTTGCGACACCCCAGTGCTAACGACGACACGATAAGATCGAGGCTCGGAAATCGTGGCGTCGACTTCACGTCAATAATTATAAGATGCGGCAGAAGGAAGGAAGTGACGGCTGGTTTGTGGTGGCATGAACGCGAATTCGTAGCATTTTGATCGTGATTTAAAAGTCGACACCCATGACGTCCTATGTCATTTGGAACAGAGTATTTGCGTAGGATCAGAGATGCCGCGTGTTTGGTCGCCTGAACGCCCACTCCACGCGTGTCTCTTGCATCATGTTTGAACAGGGCCTACGTGCCGCGAATAGCGTACACACACGGTTGATTGTTGGTGGAGGGGACCATAACAGCTGACAAGTGCGTGGCTGGGAGTGGTTAAAAGGGAACTTTCCGCTTGGGAAGATGCGTGCCCTGGGATATTCCACCAGGGCATCCGATCCTGGAAACGAGAGGTTAACTGTTTAATTGTTTTGGTGTGTGCGCGCCGTCTGCCTGATGGCCGTATACACGAACGCACGTGCGTGTTATTAAGCAAATGTTCGTAGGCATCTATTCAGGCCAGCGTGGTGTGGCTCACTAACAGTACTTGCCACGTCTTGTGTGCCTAACTAAGAGATCGTTGTGTGCGTTGATGCCTAGTGGGAAGAGGTAGCACATATCACCACGACAGTGAACTTGGGGCGATGTTAGCAACCTCGCCCTGTATACAGGAGGTCGTGGGTCCGATCTCGACCCTGTTGTCTGTTTATTTGGAGCTTGTGTGTCTCTCTCCCCGTGGATTTTCCTACGGGTCCTCTGGCTTTTCCCTCCACATTTAGAATCAACGTGCCTTTAACACTATTTGGCTGCTATACATTTCCACACGACGATAAGCCACTTCTGTGAGCTATCATTTGTGGCCAGGTCGCTTCTGGAAAAAAAAAATCGTTCAGTTGCAGCCCAGGTTTTGTGCCTGGTCATGCTTGACAGGCGATGGCGAATGGTCTCTGAATGTGCACCGGGCCATCCCTCCTAGGAGGACTCAGCCTTAAATGAGAACCTGCTGCGTTTCGGCCAATACCACCGTGCAAGAGCGTCGGTCGTTTATAGATGCTCGCTGACAACACACGTTCCGAACAGTGAATAGCCTATGTATATTCTTAGGTTTTTTCGGTAAAGTCACGTAGGTAAAAAATAAAAATTAATAAAAGTTATTTTACTTAGGTAAAAAATAAAAATTAATAAAAGTTATTTTACTTTTATTAATTTTATTTTTGTACCTACGTGACTTTACCGAAAAAACCTAAGAATATGAATCCTTGCAGTCACGAAAGCTTCAAATCTATCCTATGTATGTTGAACTTCTTTCGCACTGTACGTATCTTAAAACAACAATAATACCTGTTGTGGGCGCATTGGTGCGCCGTGGATGCAGCAACAAAACGAATGCATTCGTAAATTATGGCATCAGACGAGAGAGTAACAAACAGGCAGAGCAACAACAACAAAACGCAAGCCCCTCCTTCCCGGCCCTAATTCGGTCTTTGTAGTTGGACCATTCCCGGGGTTTGCCGAAGGGAAATGGACAGAGGTCGACAAGAAGCAGTCGTGGGGGCAACGCAAAGAAACTCCCAATTACACGGGGCATTCCAATTACACGGGGCATTCCAATTACACGGGGCATTCCAATTACACGGGGCATTCCAATTACACGGGGCGGTAGGGGTGGGGGTGGGGGGGGGATTGGGCGTTTGAAGTGGCGGTGATGGCGGAGGGCCGATATAACCCATCGCAGAGCCACATGCGGCCCCGGCAGATCATCTCGCACGCGAGCGATGCTTCTCACAGTAGGCGGGACGCGAGGCTGGTCGCATTTTCGCCCCCACCCGGCCACCCCGTTCATGAATTCGGCTCGCTCTGAAGTGTCTTGGAAAGTAACCGTTGATGTCATAATCATCATCATGATCACCTTCAGTGTTAGTTCATGGTCGGCGGAGAGTTACTTGAGATAATGGTTTATTCCGCATCATCAGTGGAGGTGTTTAACCTGGGATGGAGATCAGAAAAATTGAAAAATTCAACTTTGGCGAAAGTGTGTGCGTGAGCGTGTATCTGTGCGTGATGTGATCAGTGTGTAAACATCGCCACTGGGGAGACAAAGGCGGCCGGTCGTGGTGCTGGCCACCGACCCCCTCGTGTGCTGTGCTGGCCTTCTTAGGTGCTCGCTAACAGCACTTGCCCTAACAGTCTGTAAATGTTGCATGGGGGGTCTTTGTGTTTGGTGTTAGCACGCAGAAAGCTGGCGAAGCGGTTAACATACTTATCCAGTTGGCAATCTAACGCTCCTATATGTTTCATCGGCCTAAATTGATTACTCCCTGAAGTACGGTCAAACAATAATTAGGGAGACGAAGGCGACCAGGTTATGCGTGGTGATGGTCACGCCACCCTATGCTTTTGAATGCGGTGACGGTCTGAATAGGTGCTCATTAACAGCACTCGCGCCAAGAGAGAGAGAGAGTGCGTGCGTGTGTGATTAAATCACTGGCAAGCGATATGGAAGTAAAGTAAACTCTCCTGACAGATGGAGATGAGTGGGGTGAAATCAGGCGAGTTAAAATAAAGAAATTAAAGCGATGTCACTCTGAAGGCGGTTCATGCTCCCATCGCTCAACTTACGCAGGATAAAATCACGGGGGGCTCTCTCTTAGATGGTGGGTCCACGTCAAAGGCGTGCATTAGTGTGTGCCTCCTGGAGAAGAAGAACAAAAAGAAGGCCACGTGGAGAAAATGAATGTCAGATAAAGGACCCAGAAGATGCATGGGCTGTGGTGTGAGGAGCTTGCCTCGAAGGACGGATTTACGGCTCCCACACGGACGCAGCCACTCTGCATCGGCGATCCATTCTCACAGCTCGTCTTCCGACGAAGCCGCCCACGCCTCAATGTGCAACAATTCCAAACCTGATGCAAGCCCCACAAAAGCAACTGAGGGCGAATTGAGTCTCATTAAACTTTCCTGGATCATTGTTGTACCGGTACTACTTTTTGTTTTCTTGAAATAAAAAAGGACACAAAGATTCCCTGCTAGAGACATGCAGCCTGTTGGAGTGAGTGCTGTTAGCGAGCGCCCTACTAATGCTGGCACGGCATACGAGGGGTTGTGTTGTTAGTACCACGCCCTGTGGCTGGGAATCGAGCTGAGGGCGAGAGATTCAGTAGCACGGTGCAACTAACCACTGCGCCACCGTTTTCTGCCTTGAAAAAAATAAAACACAAACAACGCTTAGCCCTGGTTGGGTGGCCAAAATCCCAAAGAGTACAATTCACTCCCCGGCAGAAAAAAAAGAAAAACATGAATAAACTATAGCAAATTCCCTCCCTTAGATTTGTCGTCGACTCCAACTAAGTGAAACACATTTAACAATGAAAGTTAATCTCTGCCCGCGATGCCACACACTATTTCTAATCTTTGTGAGCAGGAGACCTTGAGATAAAGGTGTAGGCCAGCAAATGCTTGCTCACGCCCCTGCTGCCGGAAGGGCCTCTGCCACTAGAAAGCTCCTGAGGGAATTTTGGCCTAATCTTCCACACTGGTCAGATGTTTTGGAAGAAGTGGGAGTATGCACACTACACTCCACCGACCACAATCTCCAGATCAACTTAGTCGGGGAGTATATATTGATGCAGCAAATCTGGCTGTGACGGTCCCACCTGATGACGGAGACTTGTGTTGCCTCCGAAACGTCGTGATTTTTATTGTTTTATTTTTATTAATTATAATTTCATTTTTTTTACCTACGTGACTTTACCGAAAGAACTAAGAGTATGAATCATTGCAGTCACGAAAGCTTCAAATCTAGATAGTCGGGGAGTACCCACGGATCATGTTGGGTGGATAGAGGCGGTGGAGCGGCGGGTGAGAGGGGATGTAACAACTTGCCCCATTGTTTAAACCGCCCCATTGTTTAAACCGCCCTATCGTTTTCACCTGCCACGCCTGGAGATGGAGAGATGTTAACTACCTCGCCTGGTATACAGGAGGTCGTGGGTTCAATCCCGACCTAAACTACTGTATATTTGGAGTTTGCATGTCTCTCTCTCCCCGTGGTCAAGTGGATTTTTCTCCGGATCCTCCGGTTTTTCCCTCCACATTTTGAATCAACATCACGCGTTTCGAGTACAATTTGGCTGCTATACATTTCCACGTGAATCGCCACTTCGTTGGGCTATCATTTGTGGCCAGGCAGCTTCAGAAAAAGAGCTACATAGCTCAGTGGGCCTTACTTGGTAAAATAAAAAAAAGTTTAGTTGGGTCTGAGTTAGATTGCACGCTCATGTTGCACACTCGAAATGAAGGACGTGGGCAGGTGCTCCAAATCGAGGGCAAACACATTTATTGTGATAATCTGTAAAACGCAACAGCACGTGGTGTCACACACAGAAATCTTCACCGAGTCGCCATTAACCACGTGACTGGTGTACACGTCCGATTAATCATTAATCCTGCCAGCCCCCCCCCCCCCCCCACAGACCCAACTCAGTCATCACATGCTGGTGGACACACGTGCGTTGATGTACTGCACAGCACATAAGGACTTATTAAAAGAGTCGTCCATTCCTACTGTGCCACACCCAGCATGCTCACCATGACACCACGGCACCATCCCTTGAGATCACGGACACAAATGAACGGTGTAGCCATCTTCATCTCCCTCTTCTCTCCCAGCTTCATTTCTGATTCACCTCTTCGTCATGCCAGCTCGTACCGGCAGCCGATCCACTCGAGTGTTTTGAAACGGAAATTAAAGTGCGTCATGGACATAAAATGCAGTCGCTGAAATCCCGAGTAGTTTTGCGTCGTTTTCATTGTTTATTCTATAGTACTGTTCGGTATTTAATCATCTAATCCACTGAGTTGTTTTGCTTGTACGATGGTACTGTGTGTCTCGATACAGTAATGTAGATGGCTAGTCGCCTGATGAAATATAAAATGACAGGCTGTTGTTTTTGTGAGTTCAAATGCTTAACGTTCAAAAGAAGTGACATTTCCTACACGCGTTCCGTACGTGGCTGCAGATAAGTTTAAATCATTTGTCACGACTGCCAGTGGTGATTCGGATGTTTAAACAACCGAACTCATATCGCGGTGAATGGAGCAAGATTTAATGGCTGGAGTGGGTTTCACGCGAACCCATTAAGCACAAGATACATTAATATGAAAAACTAATTATTACACAGGTGATAATGATGCATGTCGTGTGAGCTTAAGAATCGATTTCAATCCGATTCATCAATGAATTGCTACACCGCTAATGTGTGGCATGGGTCATCATTCACGGCTTATACAAAACTTTGTATCCTTGGCACCTGTGCAAGAAAAATAACAATTTCCTGTCACGTAAGACGGCGTGGGATGTTCTCCATTTATGAAGGTGTTTCTTTTCGTGCCAAAGATTTAGAACAAGTTGTTGAAACCCTGGGGCAAGGTTCCTCCGTGTTGATTCAGGACAAAGTTGAATTATAGGATGGTATCAGATTTCAGCCGTGGGTTGCCGAACCTCACAATCTGATTTTAAAACACCTAGAAATTGTGATTCTAAATTTCCATAACAATAATATTAATAACAGCAAGATACCATTGTAAATTATTTAAGTCAAGTAAATTAATAAAATATAACGTAATATTACAATGTTATAATTTATCACGGAGTTTCATATTTTTCCACGTCACCTCCTAGATTGGAGTAAGCCACACGGTATCGAGATGTTAACTACCTCGCCCGGTATACAGGAGGTAGTGGGTTCGATCCCGCCCCTGACACCTGCTGTACATTTGGAGTTTGCGTGTCTCTCTCCCCGTGGTCGTGCCGATTTTTTTTCCCGGTCCTCCGGTTTTCTCCTCCACATTTATAATCTACATCACGCGTTTTGAGTATTTGACTGCTTCGTTGAGCTATCATTTGTGGCCAGGTCGCTCCTGAAATAGAGCTATATAGCTCAGTGGGCCTTAACTGGTAAAATAAAAATAAAATAGTTTTAGAATCGCAGCCACAGCTAGACGTGTACTGGAAGTGGTGTGCTGGGAGCAGACATATTTCCCGGGTCCTTGAACCAGGCAGACCCAGATGAAATGAAGCCCTACCCACAGCCATAGTTGGTGACATAAAACACACGCCAGAAACGTTTGTTCTGGAGTGTTCCTATTTTTATAGATGTGTTTCGTTATCACACCTCTACTGGCTTTATTACTGGTTTATTAACATTGATTAAAAACTAATTTTGGCATCGATATAAATATGTACATATCCGTTACTTAAACCGTGCGAGATCCAACTAAAACCAATCATCAGCATACATCATATAATATACATATTAACATTCAACAATGAACATTTAAAACCACCAGCAGCCACGCCTTTTTACTAACGACACCGTGATTTAACAATGCAGAGTAATGCAGTATACACTTTAATGAGTGCATGTGTTTCTGCAGAGATGCATCTTAGTTGTGTGGAGTATTTGTGCAATGAATTTAGCCAGCAGAGATAGATTCTGGGCCACGGCCAACATCAGTAGCGTGTGATATCTGAAACGGGTCCTGTTCCCATTCCTACCATTTCACACTGACCAGCGTGGTGAAGTATGGTCAAACAATCCCCATGACTGATATAGCTTGGGAAGGCCTTCATCCAGCAGTGGATTTACACAATTACTATATTGTGATTGTTTTACATTTAGACAGTGGCAGTGAATCTATCAACATGAGTGAAAACAAAATTGCCTGGTCCTTCTGTTACCACCTTACACTTTTTTTTGCATTACAGTAATGGATTCTTGAATCTATCTGTGCGGAGCTTTGAGTGTTATCCCATTGAGTGTGATATCGTGGCCATGTGAAGGCAATGCAGGACTGGACTCAACAAAGCGCAGTCAGAGAGAGAGAGACGCTCATTTCAGTTCACGTTAGACCCGTTACTCCACAACCAGGCGAAGGCCCATTTAGATAAATAATCGGCCCATATTTGTAAGGGAGACATATACAAGGGAACAACCAACGGTCGCACAACACGTTAAACAAGATGCTGTTTTAAAACAGCATAATAATACAAGTTCATCCTTTGCCCATCCACAGCTTTGATGAAGTAATTCCCACACCATGCCTGTGACGTGGTTTTATTTTTTTTACCATAATTCACCACGCTGGTCGCTGAAGGTTGAAAACAAGTCTTGGTTTTTGGGTGTGCAGGACTGGTTTTGATTAACAAAACTCAGGCAATGGAACTCAGGTGGCTGGGTTCCTAGCGCAGCATGGGAGCCCCTGCACTTACACAACACAGCAGTGTTGTGTTAACAAGTTTTTACGACGGCGTTTTTTTTTTACGCGAAGGAGATGGACAGGGTTTGTTGAGCTTAAACAACTGCGGTTGGGGGTGATGGCTCGCGTTGGTGGAATGGTCCCTCCCGGTGCCGATGCTGACCTCACGAACCGCACGTACGACACGCTGAGACCCTCCTTGGACCGATTCCAACTATTTCAGCCGTTCTTAATTCACTCCGAGATGCGCGCCTTTAATCTCCGCTTCTTTCGCACCCCTCTCACTCTCTCTCTCAACAGCGCTGGTGGACTGCATTCTTCTGAGCGTCACATCTCCAGAACTTGTGATCGACGTCAACAAATCCCTCAACCTCACGTGCAGGTAAAAAAAAATCACCCCGTCGCGTTCCCTTTCCCGTTAATGACAAACACAACGACCCCCCGTATAGCCTCGACATCAAACTTACGGGGCAAGTGCCGTTTGCGAGTTGCACCCGTGACGGCACACGAGGGGGTGGGTGGCCAGCGCCACGCCCGGCCGCCTTTATCGCCCGAGTGGCGATGTTTACCACACCTCGAAACCAGGTACTCATTTGAGGCTGAGTCGACCTAGCGGGGGACCGGTTCAGATCATCCTCATTGGTGTTGGTGGCCGTGAGCGGGAGTCGAACTCGAGTCGCCGGGTTTCGTAGCTAACCGCTCCACGGGCCTTCAACATCATCGCCACCACCACCATCAGCATCACCCTTCACGTTGATCGTGAAAAGCTGCGCCATGCAGTCAGTCCTGCGTCTATGGGCACGCAACCTGCACATGGGCATGGCCACATCGGCACGGGAAGCGCCAACCGAGGCCACCCTCGCCCCTAACGCAGCGACGGCGGCAAACGCCGCCCAGCAGGGGAGTGCAGCAGCCTCGAAATGAGCACCCACCGCGGTGCGTGAACATCGCCACTGTGGGGGAGACAAAGGCGGCCGGGCGTGGGGCTAGTGCCCCCCCCCTCCCTCCCTCCCTCCCTCTGCAAGTCGTGTGCCACAGTGGCGGCCTTCGTAGTTCGCAACTCGCTAGCAGCACTTGCCCCAACAGTCTGTTGAGGCTATACCGAGTCGGGGGTGGGGGGGGGGGTGAATCTTTGTGTTGGGGTTGTTGACGGGGCTACTTGGGGTGGGTGTGGGGGGGGCAGGAAGGGATGAGGGAGGCGGGGAGGGGGTGATGAGAGGCTGCGAGCAAACAGCACGGCCCCTGCAACTTCAGATGGAAGAGGTTAATGGCTAAGATTGGATTAGATGCCCCGCGGGCTCTCTCCACGGCAAGCGCACTCCTGGCACGTGTGAGCAATCCCCTGGTGGGGGGGGGGGGTTCATAGACAGCGTCTGTGTGTGTCTGTGTGTGTGTCTGTGTGTGTCTGTGTGTGTGTCTGTGTGGGTGTCTGTATGGGTGTCTGTGTGGGTGTCTGTCTGCGGTGGTGTAGCGGTTAGCGCACTGCGCTATGAACCCGGCGACCCGGGTTCCATTCCCGCTCACGGCCAACACCAGTGACGATTATCTGAGCCGGTCATGGGCCTCCTCTGGGTCGACTCAGCCTAAAAAACGAGTACCTGGTGCGGTGTGTTAACATCGCCACTGGGGAGACAAAGGCGGCCGGGCGTGGTACTGGCCACCCAACCCCTCGTGTGCCGTGCCGGCCTTCATAGGTGCTCGCTAACAGCACTTGCCCCAACAGTCTGTTCAGGCTATACGGGGGAACTTTGTCTTTGTGGGGAGCTGGAGTGTTCGCGGTATGCACACTGTGAGCTTTGGTGGAGCAGTCGTGTAGTGGTTAGAGCGCTACTGCGCTTCAAACCTAACCACACCACGTCACACGTGCGCCGCGCCTTTACATGTGCTTGCTGACGGCACTTGCCCCAGCAGTTGCCCGGGCTATACGGGGGCCTTTGTCTTTGTTTTGCATGTGCTCACACACGTGTTGGGTGAACAGAGCGCATCGAATCACCGTCCCTCTACCGCGAGCCGGCCGTTTAGAGGGGTAATAAAATTAAGGAAAATAATATCTCAAAAACCCAGAGGCAGCTATGAAAATAAGTCAGCAATAATAGTGTAGAATTTGCGGCCAGTAATAGTTTCACGTTAGAACGCGCGCGCGCGTAAATGTAGAGCCTTGGTTCGGATGTTCGTGATCTGCTTTCTTTGACATTCTTGGTTCTTTCGGTAAAGTCACGTAGAAGGGAAATAATACAATTATAAAAAAATCAAACAATAAAATTCTCACGATGTTTCGGCCACAACGCAAGCAGCCGTCCTCAGGTGAAGAAACAGAGCTGTCGGAAAGACAGCGTCCTAATGAACACTGCTAAGCTTGGCAGCGTATTTTAAGATGGGTGGGAGGAGGAAAGCGCCTTGAAAAAGGTGCGAGACTCTATTAGCTGAGCCTTCTTATCCCGGAGTTTGTTGAAGGATCTCAAAGTTCCTTGAGTTGTGAAGCAGATGAAGTCCTGATGGCATTTCACCCGCACGAAGAGTCACAAATATCTGCCCTGCACAAGCATTAGACTTGAAATGCTCATCGCATTTCCACACTTCTCATTCGAGTGCATGGACCCTGTTCTTAGAGTAAACGACTCCAATGAATGAAGCTGCAAATACACGTAAAAATAAACCCACCGAGTTCAACACCCTCACTGTGTTATAACAGAAAGAAAAAATATATGAAAGGATGCAATTTCAGGCAGTGCCCCTTCCTGTGTGATGAATCTCCCTCCTTCAACACCTTCCGTCTCACTGCTCTGGAGAAGCACAAGTGCATGACATGTGAGCTCACTTTTCCTCTATTGTAAGGCGGCGTTCGTAACAAAGGTAATTTATTTTAGTTTGTTTGTTTAATCAGGTCTTGTACACACACACAGACACATATGCACGGTCCCTTAATGTAATAGTATTTTTAATCTGCTATTATTAATGAAGCATTATTAATGGAGCATGATTAATGTAGTAGTATTAACGTAGTGTTATTACCGTAGTATTATGAATGCAGTTTTATTAACGTAGTATTATCAATATAGTATCATCACTGCTGCATTATTAATGAAGCATTATTCACGTACTATTATTTCAATGAAGTTGGGGGAGGGGTGGTGACGGGGAGGGGCGGGGGTGGCAGTGAATCTATCAACACGAGTGAAAACAAAATTGCCTGGACCTTCTGTTACCACCTTACACTTTTTTTTGCATTACAGTAATGGATTCTTGAATCTATCTGTGCGGAGCTTTGAGTGTTATCCCATTGAGTGTGACATCGTGGCCATGTGAAGTCAATGCAGGACTGGACTCAACAAAGCGCAGTCACAGAGAGAGAGAGACGCTCATTTCAGTTCACGTTAGACCCGTTACTCTACAACCAGGCGAAGGCCCATTAAGATAAATAATCGGCCCATATTTGTAAGGGAGACATATACAAGGGAACAACCAACGGTCCCTCCGTCGTGTGCCCAGAGGTGACCCTGACTCATCCCCTTGCCACCGAGCCGTGCAATGAAGCGGGGGGGGGGGGGGGGTTCATGGCCCTAGACCAGCGCGTGTCAGTGCGGACAGCGCAGACAGTGCGGACGTCTCCACCCCCCACGCCCTGAGCTTGGGTAGCCGCCAGGTGCCGCCGTTCCGCGCACGGGAGGGGATGCCAACAACACCTGACAACTTGGGCACCTGCGTTCGACAACAATAACGCAGCGCAAGGGACGGGGGGTGAGCGGTGTGGGGGTGGGGGGAGTCACCGCAACACCCCACAACTCCACCGCCCTCCACCCCCGCGGGAATATTCTTAGGTTTTTCGGTAAAGTCACGTAGGTAGAAAATTAAAGTTAATAAAAGTAAAATAAAAAATAAAAAATAAAATAAAAATCACGACGTTTCGGAGGCAACACAAGCTTCTGTCTTCAGGTGGAACCGTCGCAGCACGCTTGGATGATGGCCATTCCAAGTCTGCAGATGTCCGTCGCTTCTCGCACGGAGGATGCGTGCGAGAAGCGTTGGCTTCATCGGCCGTCGCCTCGCAGAGGGTTTACGCCGAAATGTCTCCGAGCGCCGCCGATTTCCACACAGATATCCCTCCCCCAACCGCAACCCCGCCCCACACACGAACCCAGAGTGAATTGTTGCTCACCTTGATCATTGAAGTGGTGGTTCGTCTCCTGTTTACAGCCCTCAATCAGCTGTGGAAATGTCACATTCATATGATGGGGGCGAGTCCAGTGCCGAAGTATCCTTTAATGTAGTAGCTATGTAGTAGTAGCTACTACTACTGCATGTGTAGTAGTGTAGTAGCTACTACAACATATGTAGTAGTACTACTACATATGTAGTAGTAGCTACTACTAGTAGCTACTACTAGTAGCTACTAGCTACTACTACTAGTAGCTACTGCATGTGTAGTAGTGTAGTAGCTACTACTACACATTTCCAAGGGCCCCGCGCTAAATGCTTTCCAGCTATCAATTCCGGTTCAGTGATTCTGCACTTGCTCTATTACTATAGCACTATACCGCCTTCAACTTTTATGAACGACTGGGTGTTTACGGTGAGCGATTTGTCGTATGATCTGGCTGTATTGCAAATGAAAAAATACAATTACTTTGCCATGCGAGTTCTAAATGTGTGCTTTAATATTGACGTGTTTTTTTTAGTTAGAGCCCCTTTATAACAACATATACTACAAGCCCCGCACTAGCTTCATCCGGCACTGGATGAGTTTAGCTAACGTTTAACTTTTTTATTATATTAGCAGGTAAGGCCCACTGAGCTAAAACGCCCTTTTAATCTTGTTCAGAAGCGACCTGGCCACAAATGAGAGCTTAAGTAAATAGCTTGTCACGTGAACATTTATAGCAGCTAAATACTCAAAAAAAAATGTTGATTGTTGATTCTAAACGTGGAGGGGAAAACCGGAGGACCCGGAGAAAAATCCTCGCGACCACAGCGAGAGAGACACGCAAACTCCAAATATACAGCAGGCGTCAGGGCCGGGATGGAATCTACGACCTCCTGCAGACCAGGCGAGGGAGTAAACATCCCCCACGGGACATACACACATACCATGCACAGAGTCTAAACATAGAACAACCACTGTTGACTTCCCCGACGAGTGCTACTGTACACTACTTCTTTTATTGACCCCAGAGTGTCGACGGACCGAGCCAAAAAAAACCCCGAGACCAGGACGTGAGCTCGCATCCGTCTGACCGTGAGCCCGCTCCGTTCGCTTTCCCGCCGAGCCACCTGCCTCGTAGCCCCCGACCCAAAATTAGATTCTTCCGATTGAAAATGTTTCCCGCTAATCGCTGCAATGCCCCGGTGGGGGCACTTCTGGAGATTTCCTTCCTCTCGTCTTTCGGTTAGCTAGGGGTGGGGGGGAAGGGGGGGGATGGCAGGCAGGAGGGAGGGAGGCAACACAAAAAGCGTGTAGAACGAAGCCCAAAACAAACAACTGCAACGCATCGTTAGCCTACGAGCGTTGTTGCGTTAACCACGGAGGGCAGTTGTCTGGAGACGTCCCCGAAGGCGAAAGTGTCCAGGTCCACCGAGTTGCCGTGTAGGCAGCGCGTGTTTACCAGGCACCGCAGGGGTGCGCGGTTCGAACCTGAGAGCCGCCCTGGTTAACCACAAAACGTCCAGTGACATTGTATATTTATTTATTTTAAAGTAAGTCGACCACGCGTGTAGTTGTCGCTATCCAACATTTAAAAAAAAATTAGAGAACCTCGATTTAAAGCTTTCGTGACTGCAGGGATTCATCTTCTTGGTTCTTTCGGTGAAGTCACGTAGAAGAGAAGTAATAAAATAATAAAAATAAAACATGATAAAATTATTCTCACGACGTTTCGGCCACAACGCAAGCAGCCGTCCTCAGGTCTGTCGCCTCGACACCTGGTTTCACCTGAGGACGGCTGCTTGCGTTGTGGCCGAAACGTCGTGAGAATTATTTTATTATGTTTAATTATTATTATTTTATTATTTCCATTCTACGTGACTTTACCGAAAGAACCAAGAAGATTAGAGAACCTGTTTGGGTAAAGCCGTACACAGCGACACCCGCTGTGGGTCTACGATGAAGCTGCCGCAGACAGCACTGGGACTCCTCTGTGAGACACGGAGAAGACGACGAAGACGAATAAGAAGACGAAGATGAATAATAAGACGAAGAAAAAGACGGTGGCTTCTCTGTCCCAGCAGACACCGCGCGTCGCGTGCGCCCCAGCGTCTGAGAGGCCACGTGGTCGCGTCGACCGTTCGCCCCAGGGGGCCAACGCCGTAGCAGCAGCAGCAGCGGCGGCAGCTTCCCAAGAATAGATGAAGGCCGGGCCAACTAAACACAGCCTCACTAACACGCGCCTATTGTCTGCCGCGCTGCCCGTAAACAAAGGCGCCGCCAGGATACGCCGTTCCGTGTTGCTCATCTCACGCACGGGAGGGGGGGTGGGAGTAAATCCCAAATAGTTTTTGTTTGTGTTGGGCAGAAACTTAAATTTTTTGTCTTTTTTGTGTGCATCTAAGACCAAAATTAATCACCCCTCAATCTGCCCAGTGTCGTCACACTTTGGAAGCAAAGCGAAACTGAGCGGGATTTGAAGCCTGCTCGGTTGGGTACTTGGATATGTAAATTGCTGTGGAATACGTGCGCGTGTATGTTTGTTGAACTTCTTTCGCACCGTACGTAGCCTAAGGACATTTCGGCTGTGGGGGAAAAGCACAGCGCACACAAATGCGACATTCTGCATTTCGGAATCTGACGATGCATCGTTTCTTAAAACGAACACGGATTCTTAAACTGCTCAACAACGCGTTCAAACGATTAATGTCTGTGAGAATGCATTGTTTGAGATGTATGCACGTGTACATGCATAATGTTACCTAATGGAGTGACACAAGAGGTCGTAAGAAAAATTCAAACGATGTAGCAGAAATGAAACGATAACAGAATGAAGTATATTTGCATGAACTCACGTGCCCTTAATCGTGACAATGTATCATTCGCTAAGGGTCGGTAGAGTTATTGCACGCCGAGTTCAGATTTACCTGTTGTTAGCTTTACATTCGATTTAAAGAGGCTCGCAGTGACGTTTAGAAACGTGCGTTTGGAGTATGTGGCTGCTGCGATGCATATTCACGTGATAAGCCTCTTCGTGGAGCTATCATTTGTGTATTCAAGTCGCTTCTAGTAAAATAGTTGTATAACTCATTGGGCCTTACCTGGTAAAAAAAAGTTAAAGTTCATTGTTTTTACAAAATTTTCACGCTTACTCGAACACGCCGCTGCCATGCTGAGATAAATAAAATAAAACGTTGAGCTGGCGTCTTGATAGACATGCCCCAATGAAGCGTGAGTTGCACGTGCGATCCGTATTTTCATTTTTCTTTAAAAAATATATACATAAAACCCATGTCTGAACCAGCACGCATTCCATCAGATTGCATCATTTACATCCAACCGCACCACGCCGGCCAGCGAGCACTGGTGGCGACACAACGCGCGTCGGAGTGAGCACCACCACCACCACCACCTCCACCACCACCACCTCCACCACCACCACCACCACCACCACCTCCACCACGACCACCGCCTCCACCACCACCTCCACCATTACCACCTCCACCACCACCACCACCACCTCTACCACTACCTCCACCACCTCCACCACCACCTCCACCTCCACCACCACCACCTCTGCCACCACCTCCACGGCTGTGCCCACTCCTTCTGGGAGAGCGGCAGCATTAAGCAGCTTCAGCGGAAACGCCTCGCGTCTTCCAGTTGACCGCATATGACGCGCGCGATAAAGAAAGCGGAGCCGTCTGCAATTGCTTGCACGCAAAAACAAAAAAACCTGCTTCTTATGAAAGGCATCCACGCGAAAGGGAGCTCTAGAGCGTGAACCCTAGAGAGTGAACTTTAGAGAGGGAGCTCTCGTCAGCCCCATCTCGAGGAGTGTATCCCACGCAATGTCCCTCGACCTGCCGACCACTGTCAACCACAATGTCAATGCCAGATGAATTTGTTTCAAAACGACTCCGAATCGAAAGTAGAACCACTTTGTTGTCGCCTTTTGCGGACCACCAATGATCCGAGCACCACGGGTTGGAAACCGCTGCTCTAGCGGTGGATTTACACAGTGCCATAGGATTTCATATAGAATAACAATCATTAGACAGGACGTTATGATAACGATTGTAATGGGTTACTGTGACCCCTGCAGCCATGGAGGCAACGCGTTCACGTGAAGGAAAAGGAATGGATCCTCGGATAGATTCCACGGGGGGGTAGGTGTGTGGGAACGCTGACTTTATGATGATTATGACGAGTACGAAACTGAACGTGTGACACTGAACCCTCTCACCATCGTGCTCCGCTCTAGCGGGAGCGACCCCGTGAGCTGGGCCTCTCCGCGCAACGAGAGCTTCGTGGCAGCGCCGTGCCCCCACCGGGGTCGCCAGGGGTTCTGCGCAACCCTGCACGTGCCCCAGGCCGCCGTCGAGGACACGGGCCGCTACCGCTGCTTCTACAGCAAGTACGCGCCCTACATCGAAGGGCTGGAAGGCTGGGACCACTCCGTTTCGGTGTACGTCTTCGTGAGAGGTGAGTCAGGGGCGGGCGCTCAAAGCGGCCTGCGTTACTGCTTTTTCAGGGCCGCTGGCACCACGGACCTGGTGGTATCGGGAACTGCCCACTTTAGGCTCCCGCGATCGCCGGCGCGTTGCGGTGCTGGTCCGCGTCCCCGTCATTTATGAGCCACGAGGCACTCCTTTGTGGCATCGGCTCCTTCTCGCCGTGTCCTCCCTGCGCTCTCCTATCGGCCGTTGGACGGTCGTTGAGCGATCGAGGGATCTCGGGTGAAAAATGTTAAATTGTTGAAATTATTTTTACGTAAACTTAGGCGAGTTTAGGCTATCGCAAGGTAAGGAAGTTTACTTTTATTGTTTTGCCCCTTTAGTGGATGTAAGCGAGGGTGCCACTGACCACGTGTCATTGATCCTATAACATAACGGCTGGTTCTGGGGTGTCACGTGGCGAAATGTAAACTCCCGCGCCCGGTATGCAGGAGGTCGTGGGTTTGACCCCGACCCTGACCCCTGTATGTTTGGAGTTCGCGTCGTCAATCTCCCCGTGGTCACGTGGATTTTTCTCCGGGTCCTTCGGTTTTTCCCCCACAACTTAGAATCAACATGCTTTTAGAGTATGTGGTTTCTATAAATTTCCACGTCATAAGCCACTTCGTTGACCTGTCATCTGTGATAACCAGGTCGCTTCTGAAAAAGAGCTATACAGCTCAGTGGGCCTTACCTGGTAAAATAAAAATGAATAGTTTTTTTCTGAGGTCGCATCATCGCGACCGTTCCCACACCAAGCCAGCGCACTTTCCAGTGGTCATGGGGAACGCTGCATTTGTTGGGAAAAGTTGGAGCCATGCGAACGAAATGTGTGGCAGGTGGCATCGACGGGGTCTTTGCTCTGTGTAATCAGCATCGAGGGTCCAAGGAAGGAGCACGTCTCATTTTTGTTGTGTTGTTGTTTTGTTTTAAACTCGATACATTCCGCGCGAGTAATCCTACACGAGTGTAATTTGGGGCCAGGATATAGCTCGGTTTGTACGGCGGCCGTGCTCCCGATGTGCGTTAATGCAGGAGTAATAAGTAATAATAGAGTGCTGCCTTTTGTAGATTTCGTGGAAAGCTGCTCCCCGACGGCTGAAGCATCTGGCTATATTTTGAGGTGGCTCATCTTCCACCGGTTTACCCTATGATGCTCATTTCCCTCGAGAGAGAGAGAGAAAGAAGGCTCATTCATGAGGACACGGGTTTTAAGTGCGTGGGCGCCCTAATGAGCAGATTGACGTCGGGAGGAGGGCATGTCATCAAGGGCGGTGTGCAGAGTGGAGCCCCGAGGTGGAACGGAATGAAGGAAGAGCAAATACACGGACGGACATTGAACCTCTGGATTAAACAGCGCCGCTTGCTCGTCAACCTCAACCCGCTAAACTCCTAAACCCTTTAAACGACTTCCCGTCCCATGCCTAATTATTTACTTAGAATATTCCCTCCGGCTTGAAAGAAAAAGAGAGAGAGAGAGAGAAAGAGAAAAAAGTTTTCGTGAACAGATTATCCAAGCCCTGTCTACGCCACAATTCTAATGGTTACCATTGTTTGGGTCCTTTCTTCAGACGCGTCTAATACACGGACGATGGGTGTGCTGTACATGCACTGGGCATCATTCCCATGTCGACGATGAATCGGTTTCATCAAATTGTATAAATTATTATGGAATGTGGCAGGGTCCCTGTTGGCAAGGTTCCATTTATTTAGTTACAGCAAAAAAAACATTCATATGAGAAATGATCAATCGTCAAGACGGGAACGATGCCACGTTTTCGGAGGCACGCTTGTTGTTGTTGTTGTTTCACCCCAACCAGAGTGCGGTTTGCACTGCTGCGTAAGACGATAGCAGGAGCGCGAGGGAAATCTTTTGCGGACCGCTCTTTCAAGCCGGCGATGGTCGGTGTGTGTAATGGCAGAAGCGTTACATCGTCTTGAAAGGGGTGGAAGTTAATCGACATTTATAGCACGTGTGTGACGCTGTCAAAACATGGCCAAACATTCCTTCCATGAGGAGATTCTCAGAGAAGTGACAACTGGTTCCATGTAAATTGGCAAACATAACTTTGGCAGCCTTTTTCTAAATATTCCTGGGAGCGGCAAAGAAATCACATTCAGAGTTGGTAATTTCACAGATTATAATTTTTCATACGTCAAAAAAAAACTCTTTCCAAAAAGAAAACATTCCTTTCCCCTTGTGTTTTCTAGTGCCATAGCAACGTGAAGTTAACCGTGAAATTTTTATGTTTAATTTTAAATATGTGGTTGGGCATTTTTGCACGCGATAGATTTTTCCCGTGTGTGTCGTCAGTCGTAACGTTAAGGATATAGAACTTGGCGTTTCTCAGGACCAATGTCGTAAAAGTGCCAATTATTTTATGTTATTGTCAGAGTTCAGTTTGCGGGTAGTGGGAATACACCGGTTATGGCACGAGGCTATCAACCCAGCCACCTGAGTTGGATTCCTGGTCACAGCTCACGTCAGTGAACAATTCAAACAAAAATGTGTTCCTTCTGAATGCTTACTATTGCATTGAGTGATGCTTATTATTATTTTACATTCTGTAATTTCGCATAGAACTGGGAGGGTGCCCCTGCCTATTAACATCTCGCAGTTTACCAGCTTTGGTTCAGTCAAGCCTGACTGCTGGTGAGATACTGAATTTCAAAATCGGTCCACTTTGCTTGTGTGAACCAACGCTGCTCAAATAATAACAACTCCCAGAGGGCCAGGTGGCTGAGGGGACATACATCAAGAATAAAACGCTTTCATAACTTTTGTTTTGAACACGCGGCCACAGATATGCGAAGGAGTCGCATCGCCCGCTCATTCATTTCCCCGACGTACTCACCACACGTGCACGTGCCGTCAGCCTTCGCATGACATGGTTCGGCTGACGCGGTTGTACGTGCCGCGTGCCTTTTGTTTCTTTTCTCTCAGACTACAGTCGGCCCTTCCTGCAAATGAGTCGCGATGGATTGGACGTCGTGTACCTGTTCAAGGGCAGCCCGTACGTCGTACCCTGCCGAGTGTCCGCTCCTGACGTGAACGTCACGTTCGTATCGGTGAGGATCCCCCCCCGCCCCCGCAGTGCAATTTTGAACGCCGTTCTGGATACGGTTGAAACTCTTATCGCATTTGCTCCTTCTGTCCGTCCGTCCGTCTTGCAGGGTGGGATCACTCTTGCTCTTGTTAAGGATGATGCAATGTAAATTAAAAGCTGTGTTAGTTTATCGTCTCGGCCGTTATTACGGGCTCATCCGATCGAAAACTGGGAACATTGATTGAAGGGTTTAGCGAAAAGCTTGGCGATAACAACATGCTCTTCATCAAGCCTCGCAAATAATGTCCGTCACACGTCAATGCTGGAATTTTCCAAACGTATGAAAATATCTTAATTTTAAACAAAGGTTGTTTTTGTTTGTGTGCAGTCATTGGTGACCACGGTGTGGCTATGAGCTCACAGCCCGGTCTAATCATTTGAACTCTGGAATTGAGTTCAGGATTCGAACTCAGCATCTCAGCAATGCTGTGACACGGAATAGGCCACATGTCCTCCTCCTCCTCCTTGACAATGCGGCTTCACTTGATTTACTCGATCTGAGAACACAGCACCTGGGGCTGTGCCCCTCTAGTGCATGATAGAGGCCGGGTTGTATGGAAAAAAATCCCCAATAAGGACATTAGTGAATTGTACCCGGCGTGCCCTCAGTGCAACGATCTCCAACAGCTGGCAGCATTTCTTGGAAATGACGAGTAGTTGCTCCTTGTTATTATTTTTTTCTTACAAATTTCAGTCTGTGACATTCACAGAGCTTCCTGTAGGATCGAGATCAATTGCAACATGCCACGCATGTGGATCGCACCTGCTGCCTCCCACCCCTGTGTGAACTGAGGACGATGCGAAAACTCCCTACCCCCCTAGGCCGGAGCCTTTAGGCTTTAGACGATGCCAACCCGTGCCACTCTGCCCAACGCGCATTCCCCACCCCTCGTCGCAGGCGCGTCTTTCGGCGATGTGCGGCAGTGAGTCGAGGCCCCAGTTCGAGGAGGTGGTCAAATCTGTGTCAGGTTTCCCAGCGAAGGAATCTGTGTGGCCTCCTGGGAAAATCAGGGCTGGTGATTGGCCTGAATCCATTTGTGGATTAATCATAGCCTCCACGTTCTTTTTGCACTCCAAAAAAAGAACGAAATAAGTAACTAACATTGTATCACCTGCTTGTGTAACCTGCCATGTTGTCAACAGACAGGAGTGCAGCAAAATCAATTGCTGCACTGCACTATGCTCCAACGTGGTGAAGTATAGTCTAACAACCCCAATTTTTGGCATGGTGCAGGGAGGCCCTCATCCAGTAGTGGACTTACAAAAGGCCTGTACATGTGTAGGACTCGTACTCCGGATGTCTTTCTTTCCGTTCCGTTTATTCACACTCCGAGTTCACCTCCTCATCGTCACCGCTCCGCGTCTCTCTGTTCTCTCTCTCCACTCCGCGATTCCGTTCCGCTCTCTCTCCGTCTCTCCCATGGTCCGTATACTCCGCTGCTACCCTACTCTAGACCTTACAGATGCATGGCTATGACTGCTACCACACACCGTGTCCTCTCTATCTACTGCTACCGTACTCTCTCTATCATCTCCCTATCACTGTTACCGTACTCTCTGCTCTCTCTATCCCCGGGCACCATCACTCCAGCTCCAACCAAGACTCCCGTCTCTCTGAGATAATTAATAGTCCCTATTAATTAATTAATAGTCCCTATTAATTATCTCACCCCTCGCTTTACCCCTCGCCCCCAGGCCCCCAGCCTCACGTGGCCTTGTTATTCCCGCCTGAGTGACGCCAGTCATTAAGTACTTACCCGCTTAACCAATCACCGGCCTGTGTCCCCCGGTTACCCCTAACACCTGTCGCGCCTCTTAACGGCGTCTCCCTCACGCCCAACAACAACAACATCGTCCTCAAATACCCCTACACTGTACACTGCTCTCTTGCATAACAACCGCAAAAGAGAACGCGTGGCGCGGCATATTTCAAGTCCTACACATGCACAAACGTGTACGCGTCACCTGCAATGACAAACCTCGAGGCGGAGATTACTGGAGTCATGGACACGTCACTGAATAGATGATACTTGCATTTCCTGTGTATATATATTATTATTGTGCAAGTCCTCTTCCTGGAGAGGGTGAGCACCTCGTGACGTTCTGAGAGCTACTTTGCAACGTAATCGAGTCGCTTTTCCATTACGCTTGCGGGTTGCAGCGCATGTCGTTGGTTTACATTGTCCGACGTTTCGCTCCACGTGCTAGAATCTGCTTCAGGGCCTGATTTGCGCCGCTCATCCTGTTTTGGAGTCGCGATTTCCTATTGTAGACCATCCAAAATGTCCTATCGGTGCCGACATTTTACGTCCTTTCGCATCAATCCAGGGGAATGCCAGGGTCCCCAGGGTTGACTCGATCTCATCAATGTCTATGAACTCTGCGCCTGTGTTGTTCACCAGTACATACCCTCCAAGCGGTACCAGCCAAATAACAAGGACCTGCTGTGGGACCCGAAAGTAGGCTTTACCGTGATGCCGGGCCTCATCACGGAGCTGCCAACCCAATATTTCTGTGAGGTCAGCATCCAGGGCAAGACCTACCACTCTTACCGGTTCTTCCCGCAAATCTTGGTGAAAGGTGAGCAGGTGTCTCTATTCGCCAGACCAACAAATGCCACGAGACAATTTAATAAAAGGTAATATATATTCTTCTTGGCTCTTTCGGTAAAGTCACGTAGAAGGGAAATAATAAAATAGTAGAAATAAAACATAATAAAATACAATTCTCAAGACGTTTCGGCCACAACGCAGGTACGGCTGCTTGCGTTGTGGCCGAAACGTCGTGAGAATTTTATTGTTTTATTTGTATTATTTCCCTTCTACGTGACTTTACCGAAAGAACCAAGAAGATGAATCCCTGCAGTCACAAAAGCTTTAAATAGAAATTTAAAGGTAATATATTAGTTTTATTCACTTGTCCAAGAGAGTGTCACTGAGTCAAAAGAATCTATTTCTTTTCTGAAGAGAATCCTGCATGGAAATTGGTTGGACAATTGCAGTAATGGGTGTCTTGCTTGTGAGAGGAAACACTCAAAGCTCTGCACGTACAAATTCAATAACTCATCACCGTACTGCCATCTCCTACCCACTTCGCAACCCAAATCTACAACACGAGGTATTTCCCGTCCCCAATTTCATTGTTGACCGAATTTAACCAAGGGATCTGACAAGATCACGTGCCGTAAGGTGGCCATGAGAATGTTATCCCCTCATATATTTCTTGTCCGACTCCTCCGGTCCCCCCCCCCCCCCCCCCACACGGAGCTTAACGCTCATTAATGACATTGGTCAACTCTCCTATTGCAAGTCCCTACAGTGAAATAGTCTGCGATGCTCAGTGAGGCTTCCTTGGTAAATTCATTGACGTCAGTCTCAATCACACTCACTTGCTCTCGGCATTATTTGCACCTTGTTGTGAAGTTGCTCCGTCAGTGCGACAATGCACCGTTTCTCTAGAACTGCTACGTACAACATATATATAACCAACTTCTGATGCTAAATCTTATAGTGTCGGCATCGTCGTCGTCGTCATCACACTGACTTGTCACTAAGTCAACACATCCCTCAGGAGCTACTCGTCACAGTCTCATCACCGGCACCGTTTTTCTCATCTCGGAACCGCCGATTTGCATGGTTGGCTACGTGTGGTGTGAAAAACGTTCAACAAACACACACACGCACGTGCTACACTGTGGTGTGCGTTTGTCCATGTGTGGCGAGAGCAGACGGCATCCTCAATATCGGGCCCAACACCACGACCGAGTTGATGGTCGGCGAGACGCTCTTACTCAACTGCTCCATCACCACCAAGTTCAACGTGGCACTGAGGATGAAATGGCTTCATGTGGATCGACCGGTCAGTGTCGCATGCGTGAGCACGTGTGCGTGTGTGCGCGCGCGCGTGCACTCCGGGGAGCGGGGGCACGGTGGCTGAGGGGCCACTGCGCTACAAACTCGGCGACCCGAGTTCGCTTCCCACTCGCGACCGAAAACGGTGGCGAATAGTGAAACCAGTCCTTTGTTCTCCTCTGTGTGTCCACATCAGCACCGGGGAGACAAAGGCGGCCACGGGCGTGGTGTTGGCCACCCACCCCATCGTGTGCTGGGCCGGCCTTAATGGATAATACTCGCTAACTGAACTTGCCCCCAAGAAGAGAGTCGTTCTACGGAGGATCTTTGACTTGTCTCTGTGGTTGCTCGCTGGGAGGCAGCCTCATTGTTAACGCGCGTCGAGGCTTCTCGTGCCTCGCCGAGTGGATCAGAGCGTCCGCATCTTCCTGTGCCGGTGGGATGCACGCTGAACGTCAGTAAAGTTTCCACTCTGCTGTCACTCGCCAGTCAGCGACACGTTGGATCGCTGCGGGGATAGTCTCGTAGTCTGTGATCTTGTAACCGGAAACGATCACTCTCCTCTTTTTCGAGGGAGACCTGTGGCGACACGTGTAAAGGCAAGCACCGACACGTCGGTTGATCCCTTGGCATTGACTACCACACTGTATCGTGTTGTACGTGGAAGTATTGATTATTTACAAGATTACGCAAATCGTATGCAAGTTGCGGGCTTGCTGGTTATATATGAATCAAATCGTGACCCCCAAATCGTGTCCAGTCATCAATCTGCTGGGAAAGCAAAGGACGACATGCCTCGTGTTGTGCGCATTGTGCATCGTGTGGTGCGTACTGTGTTGTGTTTCGAGGAAATTGTGCAGCCGGGTGCAATTGTTTTACCTTCTAAAACTATTCCGCACGCCTCATCGAGGCCCATCTATACCTCGTTCATCTCGATCGAATGATCGATTCATTGAGCTCATGCACAGGCGGGTAAAGGGGTGAAACTGAAGAGTGCAATTCAGAAACTCTTCACCAACGGCAGAAGAAAATCACATTCGTTTAAGTTGGCAGAATACGTGGCTCTGGGTGGTTAAATGTCAGTGGGATTTTCTTTGTCATTTTGGGATTCATCAGCAGATACCATGCATGTGGATGTAGTTTGCAAGAGACGATCTTTGCCAATGCCAAATCTAAGTTGAGCTTAGTTTATTTTGATTTGTTACACGGATGATTCTAATGGCCAGCTGTATAAATGCCTTATGTGATTTCCCACTCGGTTTGGAAGTTGATGAAGTCGGAGTTACGGGAATATAAATCATTGATGGTGTTCTTTTATGCAGTAGCCTTGGCCCAGAATGTGCATAATTGAAAATTGTCCCAAGTTATAAATTCGATTAATTAACCATCTCCTTCTCGCATGATCGCCTTTATTTATTAATATTTTTATCGAGCACTTGAATCGCTAGCTGGAGAAAAGCGGCTGCAGGATCCGATGGCGGGAACAAAGTGGTTGGCAATATTTCGATTTAAAGCTTTCGTGACTGCAGGGATTCATCTTCTTGGTTCTTTCGGTAAAGTCACGTAGAAGGGAAGTAATAAAATAATAAAAATAAAACATAATAAAATCAAATATTTACTTCCCTTCTACGTGACTTTACCGAAAGAACCAAGAACATGGTTGGCAATACACAAATTAATTTGAATTTTGTGTCTCTCCTTCCCTGTGCTGCAGGATCACTCACTCGAAGAGAACTGCAAATTCTTCCCAGACATCGTGAATAATAAATGGAAACAATTCACAAAACAATTGGAGCTCAGGAACGTGACTGTGAGCGACGCGGGCAACTACCTCTGCTCCGTGAGCTACATGCAAGAGCACTGCTCCTCCTTGTCACACGTCGTCATATACGGTGAGAAGCACGTCATCCTCCCCGCATCCTTCACCCCCAAACTGTTCATTATTTACTACACAACTGGGCCTCCACGATGGACTTCCACGAGAGCAAGCTCTCGAGGTTATTCAACTAAAACTACACTTTTTTTTATTTAAATGTTTTACCATGTAAGGCCCACAGAGCTACAGAGCGATTTTTCAGAACCGACCTGGCCACGAATGATAGCCCAACAAAGCGGCTTATCACGTGGACATTTATAGCAGGCGAAGACTCTAAACGCGTGATGTTGATTCTAAACGTGGAGGGGAAAACCCGGAGGACCTGGAGAAAAATCCACGGGAGAGAGACATACAAACTTAAAATAAACAGCAGGCGTCAGGGTCAGGATCGAACCTACGACCTCCTGCATACCAGGCGAAGGAGTTAACATCTTGTCATCGCGGTGCCCCGGATGATGCAAAAATGCCACTTCCAGTTCTAGATTTGAAGCTTTCGTGACTGCAAGGATTCATATTCTTAGGGTTTTTTTCGGTAAAGTCGGTAAAGTCACGTAGACGGTTCCACCTGAAGACGGAATCTTGTGTTGCCTCCGAAACGTCGTGATTTTTATTTTTATTTTTTTATTTTATTTTACTTTTATAAATTTTAATGTTTTTACCTACGTGACTTTACCGAAAAAAACCTAAGGATATGCCACTTTCAGACCTCTCATCCTCTCTGATCGCCCCCCCTCCCCAATCCCCCACGGGTACTCCCTCCCTTCCCACCACCGCCCTCTCCGTAGAGCGGCCATTCATCTCGGCGGCACCTTACGATGGGCCCCTGGCGGAGGTTGAAGTGGGGAAGAAAGAGGTCTCGCTGCGGGCGAGAATCAGCGCCTACCCCCTGCCCAAGTTCAGCTGGTGAGACTCGTGACCCTGGCGCCCAGACCGCCCGGGGCTCTACCGTGCCGAGCCTACGTATGGTGCGAAAGAAGTTGCACGTGTATACGTACGTGTCGCCAACTCCTCGGAGAGGAAAGTCACCAAAACGAACCTCAAATGTTCCCCAGATGTTGCCGGATGAGTGTTCTTCACTAATTTTCAGAGGGGGGGGGGAAGCTTTCGACGATAAGATATCAGCGTGAGAGCTGCCACACATTTGTAACCATTGGGGTTTGCCAGCCACGATGGGTTGTTTTTAAATCCTTTATATTAAGTTCGCTTGCTTGCTTGCGCGTTTACGACCGTGCAAATCTTTTGTTCGTTTTTTAACCCACTTCCCGTGATCCAATCGAGCTGACATTTTGCACACAGACTCGTTGTGCGTGACAATTTATTTTCGTGAATGTTTTTCCCCAAAATTTTACACTTTTTAGGATTTTTTTTTCATATTTAATTTTAAATACCAATGTGATAAAAATGAAACTCTTACTCAAGAAAAACAGAAATGAATAATAAAATAAAACCGATGCCACGCATATAAAGGATTTATAGTGAAAAACTTTGTTTTTACGGGTTAATTTTTCACGTATCGTGTATTGTCGGGGACATCACGTCAGGGGCTGCACTCAAGGCCACCCAAGGGTTGCCAGCGGCCTGCGAGCCTTGCAATGAAGAGCGCTGCGCTAGATAGACAATTATGAAGGAGTCTAAAACGTCACTTCGGCCATTTACTCTCTAATTATTATTATTATTAGTGCCACGCTTGTTTACCCGGGCAAGCTTCACTGAGTCTCGTGGCTTTTTCAGGAGGGTTCTGCGAGGTTTCCACAGTTGAGGGCGATAGTTGTGATGTATAATCCCAATTGAGAAATTTAACGATGCCTTAAACATAGCAAACGGACACAGGATACTTAATGCACACCTAGAATTGTGTCACGAGACGATTTACCATGATCACAACGACGACGATGATTATGCTGAAGGTAACGATGATGAAAACGATGTCGATGATCACGATGACAAAGATGAAGACGATGGCAACGATGACGGGGACAACGGCGATGATGACAATGATGTTGCTAACACCAATGATGACAATGATTACGATGATGACGACGACGATCATAGCAACTGTTTAACATAGGTTCAAGGACGGCGTTCCCATCGTGCGAGGCCATCCGCGCTACCGCATACTCAAGTATGAGAAGCGGCAGTTCGAGCGGCTCCTCGTGCTCATAGTGCAGGAGGTGACGGTTGCGGACGCGGGCAACTACACTCTACAGCTCGAGATCCGGCAACACAACCTGCTCAAGAGGGTCTCCTTCACGCTCGTCGTAAACGGTGAGAGGAACGCTCGATCGCTCGCTCGCTCGATCGCTCGCTCGCCCGCTCCGACTCCCGTGACGCGGCCGTTGTTAATATGATTGTCATTGCAACTACGTGCCGTGTGCTCGTCCGACGTGTCACGCGCTCGAAGCTTCTCCGTCTTCTTTGGCAACGCTTGATCGCCGATTTGTGTTCGGAGCGGCGGTTCAGCCAGATCGCTCGTTTGACTTCCCCGTCCCCGCTGCCGTTTCCCCCCCCACCCCCCCCAGTGCCGTCGGAAATCCACGACAAGTTCGTGGCCGCAGAGAGTGACGTGACGTTCCCGCTCAACAGCCAGCAGAGTGTGGTGTGCACGGCGTATGGGCTTCCACCACCTGCCATCCACTGGTACTGGCAGCCCTGCGATGACAACGCCAGGAGGTGGGCAACCAACACCCGCATCCAACTCACTCACTCAGCGCTCGTTCGCTTGATCGCTCGTCTGTTGGCTCACTCGCCTGCTCGCTTGCTCGCACTTTTGCTGCTCACCGACTCGGCTATTTACTCAAAGACGAAGACAAAGATCTGTCGTGTAGCCTCAACAGACTGTAGGGGCAAGTGCTGTTAGCGATTTGCACCTATGAAGGCCGGCACGGCACACGAGGGGGTGGTTGGCCAGCGCCACGCCGGGCCGTCGTTGTCTCCCTTAGTTGTGACGTTTTACACATTGCATCAGATTCGTATTTAAGGCTGAGTCGACCTAGGGCAGGCCCACGACCAGTTCAGATGATCATCGCTTTTGTTGACTGTGAACGGGACACGTACAACAACAACACAACAACCGCCATTCGCCACTAAGTGGCGGTGACGTCACCACGACGCTTGTGCCAGGCCATGTGCACCTTGAGGCCACGTGAAGTGTCGAACGCCCGCTGGCAGGAGGTCACGGGGCAGACCCAGGTGCTACGGGTCGACTGACTGAGATGACCAAGATGACACGTACACACACACACACGCGTCTGCGTTGTGCACACACACACACGTGCATTTAATCTGTAAGGGGGCCCACATTAGTGTCTCTCAGTGGGGGGATTCTACAACTGGAAGCAGGCAGGAAAGGTGTGGCGGCTCTTTTGTAGGAGGATGTTTGCTCGCCCGACGCTCCGAGGAACTGTTTATTTATTCTCCGCCGCTTTTGTTTTGAGAAATTCGGACGCGAATAATGGCGTTATGGCTAGCCACGGAATTTTCCCTCGCAGGGAAGAGAGTTTGACTTTTGAACAACTTGTATTGCCGCCAGCAGCAAAAGCACTGGAGGCGAATTCAATATGAAATACAGTCACCAGCAAACAAAAGAAAACAAACGCTACAAATCGACGCGCTGTGGCGCTAAAAGCACCTGCGCACAATACAAAAGAAAAGTCACGTGGTTGTGGTGTCATCGCGCACGCTACGGTGACGAGCGAGCGCTTTAGAAGGTGAACATGAGGGTGTCTGTCCACGCTGGTGCAGAGAGCTTTTCCGGCTCCCCAGCGTTCGAAGAAGACGTGCACAGCGCTGGCAATTGTGGCTTTTCCCGCACCTCCGATTAGCACGGTTGGCTACGTACGGCGCGAAAGAAGTTCAACATACGTGTCGCTCGCGGGTCATGCTGCATTCTATGTATTCACAAAAGCCTCGCCGAGTCTCAAGACACTTTATTTTTAAGGAGGGGTCCATTCGTTGGGACGTTTGGTCAATTCCATTGTGAGCGGTGTTTTTTTTCACGCGGGAGGAAACCATAAAAGCCAGGGTTCTGCCTTGGGGTTGGGGTTGCCACCTGACAGCCCAGGGATTGACGTCTGTGCCCGGCAATAGACTTGTGCCGAGATTCATGGTGGCCGGTACTGCTGTGTTGAACGTCATCACAGTGAATAAGCATTGTTTTAATAACGGGCCTAGGTTGACTGTAAGATTATACATGTCACTGGGTTCGGTCCGCGTGAAAGATGGGCTACCTTTAAACAATCTTGAATGATTGTTAGGCATTATGGGTGAAAATCAGAGGACCAAGAGAAAACCCCAAGCCTTGCATCATCCACCAACCCTTGCCTTTCATGCCCTATATCACACACATGGGCAAAAACACGTAATGGTAAATTGAGTGTGCACGCATAGTGGCTTGGAGGTATCATGCCTCCCCTCTCCTCCTCGCAGTTGCAACATGGATTATTCCAAATGGAAAGTGCAACACTTATGCTGCTCTTTGTTACCAGCGCAGAATTGCATTGTTTAGTTTGGGACACACCACTGCATATTGGGAACTGTAGACATGGACTGCAGTGGAATATATGACTTTCCTGCAGGAGATACTTAAAACTCTGTTGAGGCTAAACTAACACTAAACTTCTTCTTGGTTCTTTCGGTAAAGTCACGTAGAAGGGAAGTAATAAAATAATAAAAATAAAACATGATAAATAAAATATTTTATTTATCATGTTTTAATTTTTATTATTTACCGAAAGAACCAAGAAGATGGATCCCTGCAGTCACGAAAGCTTTAAATCGAAATTTAACACTAAACTTGACTATTTTAATTTTAACCAGGTAAAGCCCACCGAGCTATTTTTGCTCTTTTCAGAAGCAACCTGGCCGCAGATGATCGCTTACCGAGGTGGCTCATGGTGTAAGAACGTACAGCTGCCAAATATGATAATTTTTTTTTTACCCTTCTATCTGGCAACAAAACTGACACCTTTTTACAAGGAGTCATGTTTGCATAGACCGCAATACCTGCAGTCATAATACAAACAAAAGACATAACTCTGATAATGTGCACTGTCCTTGAAGTTGATTGGTCCACACCCGAGACAGCTTTCCTTAGAGCCTAGCCTTTTGGCGTCATCTGGTCCAACCCATGTGAGACTAGGCTCTAAGGAAAGCTGTCTCGGGTGTGGACCAATCAACTTCAAGGACAGTGCATACATTATCAGAGTTATGTCTTTTGTTTGTATTATGACTGCAGGTATTGCGGTCTATGCAAACATGACTCCTTGTAAAAAGGTGTCAGTTTTGTTGCCAGATAGAAGGGTAAAAAACCAATTATCATATTTTTACTGGCAAATGAGGTTCCCACAGCTGCCAAATACTCGAAGCGCACGATGTCCATTCTCAATGTGGAGGAAAAAATCGGACGACTCGAAAACAACTCCACGTGACCACTGGGCGAGACAGAGAGAGACATAACAACTCAAAATAGACTGCCTGCATCAGAGTCGGGATCGAACCCATGTGCTCCCGCATACCAGGCGAGGTAGTTAACATCTCGCCACCGTGGCGCCTCTTGGCTCGCGCTAGGTACGACGCTCCACGTTGAGATCGATGTATACGTCTAACTCTGGTTTAAAAATACAAAAGCCGATGACGAGAGGAAGAAGGCTAAATTCATTCCGAGGGCACGCCGATTAAACGAGCGCCAGGAGATCCCAATGATCTCTTGTGGGATTGAACCGGGATCGAGGTCTTTCGTGTTGGGACCCTCCCCCCACCAACCCCCCACTTCCCACCCCCCAACCCCCCCCCCCCAGCCCGGCTTTCCACTCTTTCCTCACCCCCTACCCCCCTTTCCTCTCTCCCCCCCCCCGCCTCCCCGCAGCCTACTTCCCACTTTTAAAACCGTTCTCCAAACATCTCGCTTCCGGAGTCGCCGCTCGTTTTTTCCGCCGCGAGTCGAGCGACGGTGCGAGGGTCGCTGTGGGATGCTGCGAGCGAGTGCCGTGTGCTCTGCCCCCGGGGGGGGGGGGGGGGGGGAGATCACGCAGAGCCAGTGACACACACTGTTTATTGTCTTATTAGACAGTCCCTATCACACAAATTGGTATACGGTCCCCTCACCCGTCACCCTGAGGAGGTACAGCCTCCGGACCTTGTACAGCTCCACACTCACGCTTAGCTCCTATTCTAAGGAGGTACAGCCTCCGGACCTGCTGTCTATCTAATCTCCTCTCTCGTAGGGCCCTTACCTCTCTGCATGTCGGGGCTCGCGGTGGTGAGATGTTGAATGCCTTGCCTGGTACACAGGAGGTCGTGGGTTCGATCCCGACCCTGACGCCTGCTGTTGTATATTTGGAGTTTGCGTGTCTCTCTCCCCGTGGTCGCGTGGATTTTTCTCTGGGTCTTCCAGTTTTTCCTTCCACGTTGATAAGCCACACACGTTTAGAGTATTTGGCTGCGATGAATGTCCACGTCATAAGCCACTTTGTTGAGCTAAATTTGTGGCAAGGTCGCTTCTGAAAAAGAGCTATGTAGTTCAGTGGGCCTTATCTGGTAAAATAAAATTAAACTAGTTTAGTTCATCTCCCTTGCCTGGTACGCAGTTTGTTGAGGGTTCGATCCCTGATCCTGGACCCTGGCGATGCCTGCTGTATATTTGGAGTTTGCATGTTCTCCCCGTCGTGGTCGTGTGGATTTTTCTCGCGGTCGCTATGGTTTAAAGCCTCCCTCCACATTTAGAAACACAATGCACTTATATTATTTGGCTGCTGCAATGAATTCCCACGTGTGGTGATGATAGCAGCCACGACAATGAGCCAGGTCACCTGCGAAAACGAGCTAACAGTTCGTAGCTCAGTGCTCAATGAAATAGCTCAGCTGTTAGTTTATATACACTCCGGTGTGAATCCCGCTTTATACTAATCTTCATCTCCCTGCTCATCACGCGTCTATTAACACGATTTCCCGTTGTGCCGAGCACAAACTTCCTCTCAGCGGATCTGACCGGCTGCCCCTGTTGCCTCTGCCGTTCCACGGGTCTCTTCGTGAGTGCTCGCGTGATTCCATCCTCGTGATTCCATCCGCGTGATTCCATCCTCGTGATTCCATCACCGGCCGCGTGGCTCACCGGTGGAGCGAGCAGCTCACAGTTCAGAGGTCGCGAGTTCACATCCTGGTTGGGGGTTGATTCGGCCCATCATCCTTCCGGGGTCGATAAAATACGTACCACCGGGTGGGGAATTCACTTGATAGATTTGCTCCTGCCATGGGAAAGTGGACATTCCCTCCACACGCTCGGGGGCCGAACCACCACTGCGAACCTCCGATTAGCACGGCTGGCTCCATAAGGTGCAAAAGAAGTCCAACGGAACACGTACAACAGGAGTTGATTGCCACCTCAATGCTCGTTTAAGCAAGAAGTCCCTTCGGCTTATGTTGGGACGTTGGATTCCGCTCCTAGATTGTGGCACAATGACGCCGTGTCGCCTCTTACCAGGCGCCGTGACAAACTAATGTAATACGTATTCTTGGGTTTTTTTCGGTAAAGTCACGTGACTTTACCGAAAAAACCTAAGAATATAAATACTTGCAGTCACGAAAGCTTCAAATCTAGAATTAATGTAATAGAGTGACACTAAGATGCACCCTGGCTTATTAGAGAATACAAAACGTTCTCATGTAAGTTAAGTAACTTACTATTTTACGAGGTGGATCTGCTCCTCTTAAAGAGCCACTGCCGGTCACGTGCACTGTGATGTCACCGTTGTCTTTGCGGGATTTTGTTTGTGCTATAACCGGCCGTGATTGGGCGGAGACCATCGCATGCAGCTGACATTGACTCAAAACTCATTCACCGCACCCTAAATACATGCTTTTGACAACATACAAAAGACATGCATTGGTGATCCTGACTATGAACGGATGAATATTTTGCGGGTGTACATTTTAAAAATGACGTTTCATTGCAATAACAAAACTCGAATGACACAGTCACTCGACTCTGATGCACTTCACGCTTGAGTCATGCTGTCTTTGCGTGACTCACACTGCTCTGAGCTGCCCATGTGCTTCACGCTTCCTTGTGCTACCCACGCTTGAGTCATGCTGTCTTTGCGTGACTCACACTGCTCTGAGCTGCCCATGTGCTTCACGCTTCCTTGTGCTACCCACGCTTGAGTCATGCTGTCTTTGCGTGACTCACACTGCTCTGAGCTGCCCATGTGCTTCACGCTTCCTTGTGCTACCCACGCTTGAGTCATGCTGTCTTTGCGTGACTCACACTGCTCTGAGCTGCCCATGTACGTCATGCTGCCCTGTGCTGCCCATGTGCTTCATGCTTCCTGCTGACCATGTGCTCCATGCTTCCCTGTATAGTCCATGTGCTCCATGCTTCCCTGTGCTGCCCATGTGCATCATGCTTCGTGCTGCTCATGTGCTTCATGCTGCCCTGTGCTGCTCATATGTGCTGCATGCTGCCCTGTGCTGCTCATATGTGCTGCATGCTGCCCTGTGCTGCCCATGTGCTTCATGCTTCGTGCTGCCCATGTGCATCATGCTTCCTGCTGCCCATGCACGTCATGCTGCCCTGTATAGACCATGTGCTCTATGCTGTCCTGTGCTGCCCATGTGCATCATGCTTCCTGCTGCCCATGTGCTTCATGCTGATGCTGCCCTGTGCTGCTCATATGATCCATGCTGCCCTGTACAGACCATGTGCTCCATGCTTCCTGCTGCCCATGTGGTCCACGCTGCCCTGTGCTGCCCATGCGTTTCAAGTAACGTACGCCGCCCGTGCTGCAGGTGCTATCCCCGTAAGCAGAACTGGGTGGTTCTGCCCTCGCATTTCCACGTCATCAACGGCCCCAACAGAGTGACCATCAACACTCGCATGAAGGTCTTCAACGACAAGAACAAGGTGAGGGGACGGACGGGGCTCCAACACGCTCCCTTCGCGATCTCAGACGCAGAGAATAATACAAAGTCACGTGACTTTACCGAAAAAACCTAAGAATATGAATCCTTGCAGTCACGAAAGCTTCAAATCTAGAAATAATACAAAGGCTCCCGCTCACAGATTGTTGGGGCAGATGCCGTTTGCGAGCACCGATGAAGGCACCGAGCACATTTTAGGCTGAGTCGACCTACAGGATGACCGACACCGGTATCAGATTATGAATATTTCGCCAGTGATTGAGCAACTCTGGAACAAATTTGCAAGGCAATGTGTTTCAGCCATTTCCACGAGGATGTTGAACCTGGCTCATGAAGTTACACATCTTGATTTTGCAAAGAAGATTCCAATCGGTTGTTGTGTGGTGAAGTGAAAATCTGCAATATCGCTCCGCCTGGCGTACATTTATTTAAAAAAAAATTGCTAACAATGCACAGCGCCAGTAAACAAGCTTCATAATGAATCATTCTTTAAACAGGCATTATTACTTTTAGAATGGGTGAGTCAAATGCTCGCAGAACATGATGATTCACCTCATGTCAGCAGGCTGCATTGTATTCCTCCGAATTTGAGCCTTCTTTTTTTCACTGATTACCACAAATAAAGAAAAAGTATCATGACAGCAATATATTCGCTAATCTAAAGAAGGGTGTTTTACCCAAAAACGTTATCCGACGATTGTAATAAACTTGTCTGCCGGGACTTGTTTAATGTTCGGAAAAATGGAAGGAACTGGAAAGAGAGGAAGACCTCATAGAGAATGGCTCGACGAAGACATCAAGAGATTCGTGCCAGAGAGATGTGGCTGCTACTTGAGCGACTGCCACGGTGGCGAGATGGTGACTACCTCGCCTGGTCGTGGGTTCTATCCCGATCCAGACTCCTGTATATTTGGAGTTTGCATGTCTCTCTCCCCGTGGTCGCGTGGATTTTTCTCCGGGTCCTCCGGGGTTTCCCTCCGCATTTAGAATCAACATCACACGTTTAGAGTATTTGGCTGTTCAGAATTTCCACGTGATAAGCCACTTCGTTGAGCTATCATTTGTGAGGGCCAGGTCGCTTCTGAAAAAAAGAGCTATATAGCTCAGTGGGCCTTACCTGGTGAAAAAAAAGTTGTATTATAGTTTAGTATTGACACTGCAAGACAAAGGAAAGTGGAAACAAGTGACGAAACGTGCCAGTGGGACACCTATGGGCTCTGTCTGCCCAAGGATTGTGGCGACGACGCTGAGTCCTAGCTCAATGCAAACACGCTGCGTGCGTTGTGGCCATCTGCGCGACTTCCAACTCCTTAGTTGCCATTTTTGTTTCCATTTTTTTCCCCCCAACCGCCCAGACGGTGAGCTCGCTGCTGATTGGACAAGCCAACATGTCGGGCCACTACCGCTGCGAGGCCACGAATGACCTCAAGGCTGACCAGTGGACCGTCCCGTTCTTCGTCACAGGTGAGAAAAGACAGGTCCACGACGTTGACATCGTGAACGTTGGGCAACTGGAGCTGGTCTGTCCATGCTTCCCGTCTGTCCGTCTGTCCATGTGTGAGTGTGCCACTCTGCAGTATATGGGACCTTTTTGCTCATATCAATATATGAAAAATACTTTCAAACTGCCAAAAAAAGGTCCCATGATAGAGCTGCTCACCACGAGCTATAAATGCTCTGATACGCGCATGGTCTTTGTACTGTCCGCCTTTTGGTGTTCTCTGGTCTGACACTGGTGAGACTGGGCCACACAGAAGGCTGTCTTTGGTGTAGGCCAATCAGTTTCAAAGACAGTGCCACGTATTATCAGAGCATGGTCGTTTGCATGTTTTACCACAGGCACTGTGTGTGGTTAATGCAGACTTGATTCCTTGAAAAGGGATTCTATTCGACGTTTGAGCATCTTAACACGTATTCTTTTGGTCTTTCGGTAAAGCCACGTAGATAGAACAAATAATAATAACAATATCACGACGTTTCGATCGCAACACAAGCAATCGTCATCAAGTGAAAAAGATAGCGCTATATTTTCACGTGATGACGATTGCTTGTGTTGCGATCGAAACGTCGTGATATTGTTATTATTTTTTATTATGTATTATATCTACGTGGCTTTACCGAAAGACCCAAAGAATATGAATTCCTGCAGTCACGAAAGCTTTAAGTCAAAATCTTAACAGCTGTTTCATTCCCAGAAAGGGTAAAACCTATTCATAATTTCATTCTCTGCAGTATATCTGTTTGACGTCTCTTTTGTCTGCATGTCTTGAGATCTGCCTGCCGTTCACTCACAGAATCACTTTGCCTCTTGCTCACACAAACTCGAGCAATTTATCGAAGCATCAATGTCAGCTTCACGAGCCTACTGGGCATTACGAGCGCCTAGACGCTACGCAGGAAGGGAGTAACGCTCAGCGCACTGAACGGCATTGCGTAACTTTATCGTTTTGTCGAGAGATACATGGGGTCAAAGGGCGCCAGCCAGTTTCGTGATCGCGAGACGGTCTCATTCCAACCGCAAGGTCCCTCCGACGCGGCGCAAGCGATTCGCGAATTTCCCCCGCTCTGTCCGAGGAGGTCAGGAAGCACAGCGCCAGCGACCGCGCCCATGCCGAAGCTGGACATCCGCAGTTGTTAGTGCTCCTCTCTTCCGCACACAGGAAGGCTGAACCCCCCCCCCCCCCACTTCTCTGTCGCCCCCCCCCCCCTCGGCCCACCCCAGCTCACGACCGACGCGATAGCAGACTCTATGTTGGGTTTTTTCTTTTCTTTCGCGTGCCATATTTATTCAACGGGCCTTTTCCTGCTCCGCTGGGGATCGGGGGGGACAATGGGGAGACGTTGCCAGCTTCCTGTGCAGTTGGCGACAGAGGTTTGCGCAAGATCCTCTGGCGATGACGAGTCGTGAGAGTCGTCACCCGGAACGTGACGATTGTGAATGCGAGGGGGCAGCCGAAGTGGCGTCGGCGTGAGTCACGTGTCTCTTCCAGCCATTGTGCCCTAAATTTGATGGCATTGATGTGACTAATAGCAACCCTTATGATGACCTTTATTTACCCAGGAAAGCCTCACTGAGTCTCAAGACACTTGTTTTGTGCAGGGATGGTTGGGAAATACCATATGAAGGGAGTGTTTTGTTTAACGTGGGGGGAACCAAACAGATTATCCAGAAAAATGCCACCGTTCACAAAATAATTACGACAATTAATTATTTGCCCAGGAAAAGCCTCAAAGAGTCTCAAAGATTCCATCGCAAGGGAGTTCTGCATCGGTGTGTTTCGCCAACACCGTTCCTGAGTGGCTCAGTGTGGCAGTGAAACAGTGGCACCTAAAGAATGCCCTCGCGAAACTCCGCACATCCAGATTCAAGTAACCCATCGCTGCCCTGCCACCTTCTGGCTCCATTGCGGCTCCAAGCCCTGCCAGCAACGCCTGCTATTCTCAGGCAGTCTCCATCTCTGCCCAGCTTGTGAGATCCAATGAGATAATTGGTTTTTTACCCTTCTATCTGGCAACAAAACTGACACCTTTTTACAAGGAGTCATGTTTGCATAGACCGCAATACCTGCAGTCATAATACAAACAAAAGACATAACTCTGATATTGTCTTTTGTTTGTATTATGACTGCAGGTATTGCGGTCTATGCAAACATGACTCCTTGTAAAAAGGTGTCAGTTTTGTTGCCAGATAGAAGGGTAAAAAACAATTATCATATTTTTACTGGCAAATGTGGTTCCTAAAGTGTAGAGCCAATGAGATTGCGCGACTTCGCTCCGATTTTGTCACGGGACCATGTGGTGCAAGCTGTGCGTAATCAATGGCAATTACCGATGACTCATGATGATCTTTTCGGATGGGGGCCGGGGGAAGGTATTGCGGTGTGGGAGGCTGCAGGGTGTGTGTGTGTGTTTTTTTGTTGTTGTTGCACTCGGAGTGAGCGGTCGTTTCACCACCACCCCGCACCTTTTCCCTCTGAACAGTCATCCCACTGAGCTCAGCGCGATAACAAAAGTCTGTTTTGGAAAAGTGGTTTTGAATGAGACAATTTTGGCTCTTCCTCCCATGTGAAAGTATGTAGTAGTGGTTATATAATGATAATAATAATACGGGTGATGGGCTCTACATAGCATGCTTGACTACACATAATTTCTTGCACGTAAAGATTAATCCGTGGTTAAGTGGACTCCTAATTCTATAGCCATTGTCAGTGCAATCTCGGTACAAATTGCGATGTGTTTTTAGGTTGCATCATCATCTGTTTCGGCACGATGCCTTAGCTTTGCACTGGGGGGGGGGGGGGGATTTGCTCGGGACCTAAATAAATTAAAATTTCCGCTTCCATTGCCCTGGGAGCGAAACGTCAGACGGCTCGCGGCGCAACCCGAAAAAACCCAGCGGCCAGTTTATTTGTGGTCAGGCGTGGGGAGCTGAGAAGCCCTCTTTGTCAACGGCGACCCCCCCTCCCCCCGACGAGGCTGTCACAGCTCAAACCACGAGACAACAACCCACGCGGTGTCGCGACCAAAACATGCCTCACGGTAAACTCTTCCCCCACGCAGACGTGCCAGGCGGCCTGGAAGCCCGCCTCTCCGCCGATAGCTCCGCCATCGAGGGCGACAACCTGACCCTGGAGTGTCGCGCCAACAAGTTCCTCTACAGCAACGTCGGCTGGCTCTGCCCGAGCGTCGGCTCGCCAGCGCCGGCCCCTTCCTTCTTCCCGCCACTCGACGGCTCCGGCTGGAACCTGCCGGCCACGGCCCCGGTGGGCGCGGCGGAGAGCGCGGGCTGCGCGTACGCTCTCCCCGCGGAGGCGACGGACGGGACGTACAGCACGCTGGTGCGTCTCTCCATCCCCGGGGCCCTGCGGGCGCACGCCGGGAACTACGCGTGCTTGGCGCAGAGCCGTTCGGGCCGCTGGCAGCGCCGCAACCTCACCGTCGAGCTGCAAGGTGTGTTCGTGCGCGCCCGTGCGCGCCCGGCTTACCTGCCTGACCTTGCATGCGGAGAGAAAGAACGGCAGCCATGGCAAAATATCGGTCGCGCCGGTACGCAGCAGGATGATGGTTCGCGTCTTCAGACTCGGTTGTAGCTACTGCATCGCAACTGAATTCATTCGCAGTGTGATGGACGTCGCGAGGAAGTAATACAATGTCTTATTTACTGTACTTGTATTTGATGGTAAAGCACTGAAAGTGAGAAAAACATGCAAAATACAAATGTTATTCTATTTAATAATGGCCACCGTGGTGGCGAGATGGTAACTACCTCACTGGCATGCATGAGAGCGTGGGTTCGATACGACCCTTGATGCCTGTATGTTTGGAGTTTGCATGTTCTCGCCGTGGTTGCTTGGATTTTTTCCGGGTTCTCTGGGTTTTCTCTCCACGTTTAGAATCACTCGTTTAGAAAATTTGGCGGCGATAGATTCCCATTTGTAAGCCGCTTCGTTGAGCTATCGTTTGTGGCCAGGTCGCTTCTGAAAAAGAGCTACATGGCTTAGTGGCACCTTGCCTGGTAAAATAAAATAAAAAAGTTCAACAGTTTAGTTGCATAGGACTGTAGGTATTTACATCAATATTTATAACTATGTATTTTTAAATATAAAAAAATCTAATTGCTCAATCAAACAGGTGAGGCAGCATACCGGCTGTACAAGACAAACAGTGGCTATGTGTGCTCTCGCCGTCCGCAGCCAGCGGTAAGAGAAAGATAATTATCCACCACCCCACAAAAAGGGAAAGTAATTCACCGGAATTGTTCACGGCAAAAAGTCGCATTGTACGGTGGGGGGGCGGGGGGGGCGCGACGAAGCCACCTTTTCGCTCTCGTCTTGCCGTGCGCGTGTTCGACCGATCGCCAGCGAGCGAGCGAGCGAGCGCTAACGACGTCCCTGGCGCGTGTGCCCACGACCTGTCCCCGCGCGCTGCAGCCCAGGAGCCGGTGCACCTGCGCAACCTATCGGCCATGGCGCTGAACGTGAGCGACTCGCTGCGTCTCGAGTGCAGCGCGTCCGGCCGGCCGCGTCCCACCATCAGCTGGTTCAAGGACGGCCGCCCCCTGACGCCGGGCGCCGGTAAGGGCCGAGCGCGACTCCGCCCCGGCTGTCACGGGGAGCCTGGCTCGCACGGGGACACGGCAGCGGGGAGCCTTCTTCCTTACTCAGCGGCGAATGGCCACTTCCTAGTACCTTCGGCAGGCACCCCACGTAAACGCGCACACACGCGCGCGCGGTAGGAATATTAGAAGCAGCCTTGTTGCCAGGCCAAAAGTATTTCCCTCTAGGACCCAATGAATGCGGCTAAGATCCCTTATTGCAGTGACGGTAAATATCGGGTCGTGCGGTATGAAGTCGTTGCCCAAATGCAGCCATTCTTCACCGTGGATCAAGTCAGCGGAAAGAGACAGAGTTGCTGAGAGTTGCTGAATGGAGAGTTGCTGCAGCCGGATAGCCTCGGGGTGACTTGAAAAAGGAAGTACAATGTAACCTGAGCTCATGACATTCACACACTCAAGGAAGCCGCCTGGTATCCTACCCCCTCGGCTACAGCTCATGCTGCCCGCTGTGCAATCAAAGAGAGATGATGCATGTCAGTGAGTCACCTCCACCCTGGGCCCCATCCCCTTACGTCCCACCCCTCTCCTGCCCTCCCCTCCATCTTCTCCCTCGCACCCCCCACAATGGAATAATTCAGCCCCCCACCCCTAACTTGTCAAATGGTGTTACCCCTCACGGTCACAACCCTAAGTGTCTCACTCTGTCCCCGTGGTCCCCCCGTGTCCCCCATTACCCCCCCCCCTGGTTTCCCCCCGTGTCCCCCGTGTCCCCCATTGCCCCCCCCCCCTGGTGTCCCCCCGTGCCCCCCGTAGCGGTGAGGCTGAGCGAGTCGGGGAGCGTGCTCAGCATCGACCGCGTGAAGGAGGAGGACTCGGGGGAGTACGTGTGCTACGCCTCCAACCGCCTTGGAGACAAATCCACCTCCACCATCGTCAGCGTGCACGGTCAGCGTCACGGACAGAACGACGCACGCACGCGTCATGTTCGCAGACCATTCACAATGCGTCATCGTACGAGGTGGAGGTGGTTGAAAGTCCTGCAAATTCCCGCTCACGCCGCTGCTGGCGAAAGGGCCTCCGCTAAAGAGCGTTCCGGAGAGCTGCCTCGAGTGGCTATGTTGCCCTACCCACCCTGTACCCCACCAGGCGCGATCTGCAAATCGACGAACAGCGGTGTGTCCGTTCACCCCGCTCGGTGGAAATAGGCGAAGGGACTCAATAAATGTTCCCATTCCATAGAGGCACCTGAACCAGCGGAGAAAGCAAAGCAGCGGCCTCTGGATTGAAGTCCAGTTTTCTGACCGTTACACCACGGCAATATCCCTACAATATATTATTATTAGAGTGGGTATTAGCAGAGAAGTCTGTCGAGTGATTTAATGTCAGTGTTTATTTTCACATGTGCTCTTTTATACCTGTAATGTGTTTGCATTCGATCAAATATGGCTCTCTCGGTGATCTACCCAGAAAAGCCTCGGTGAGTTTCGTGGTTATTTTTCGGGTAAAGTGCCGCCTGGGATGTTTGGCCACTTGCTGGAGTGATATACACTTCAAACTCCGCACAGATGGGTGATGATAGAGCTTCGCTTCAGTCGGGTCGGTCCGGCTTGGCAACCCATCAAACAGTTTCGCACCCAGCACACCACATCCAGTATATCTCATGCCATGGCAATGGCTAATAATCAAGTGTCTACACCGATGTAACCTGCAACCTGAACATTATTCCGCGAGAAATTAAGCCCTTGTTGGTGATTAACTTACTTACTCGTGCTGTGCTGTACAAGTCTTTCATTGACAGCTTTGAAATAATTTCACATTCTATCCCACAATTCATCATTCAGCTTATGCTGGTGTGGTATTAAACTTATGTGGCCACAGTACGCTTGTAATTAATGTCAAAATGAAATGCACGCTGACAGTGAGAAATACGGGGCATCTAATAACCAATGAGACCCTGAAAGTATGTATATATATAGATCACGGACAGGTCTCCTTCCTAACCATCACTATCCATGTCTTCCTAACCGGTGTTTTTCTCATCCGAAGTTTGCCTGACTCTGCAACAGCTGGACAAACCCTTTCCTGCCTTTGTTAGTCCAAACAAAGCACGGAGAAAGACCTTCACAATGATTGAGCAGACCACTTCTTATTGCCTCCCTTATCAGCTGCCAATTTATGACAAATCCGTGCTTGGCAATTGGAAAATAATCATCTCTCTTATTCTTTTTGAACCCACAGGTTTGTCGGACCAGTCGAACATGACCATAATCCTGCTGTGCACCGGCGTGATCGGCATCCTGCTGTGGCTGCTGCTGATCCTCTTCATCCGCAGGGTCAGGCAGGTAAGCAGAGTGTGGCCATACAGCCCCACTGGCCAAAACTCGAGTTCACATTCGATTGCGCTTCATCATCAGCGCCGCCGCAAATTCCTTTGTTGCTTTACGCGAGCGCTTTGAGTTTGCACAGCCAAGTGTTTCATGTGTGAAGCGCCAAAATCAAAAAGCCGCCACTTGCTCAAATGAACATCGAGGCGGTGCTCACCCCCCGTGTATAATTGTGGAAATTCCTCATTCCTATGGCGGGAGCGTGTCTTTCCATAATATAACTGCTGGTGACTTCACCACATAGTGGTACTTATTTTATTGACCGCGGTAGAATGATGAGCTGAGCAGGCCGAGTGAGTGAACTTGATCTCCATCCCTTAGTTAGATAGTTTTTCGAAGAGGCATATTGAGCTAAGGGAGGGAAGTGTGGAGCTGTGGAGCAGTGGCTCGCACAACGCGCTGTGAGCCAGGTGACCTGAGTTCGATTCCCAGCCACGGCTAACATCAGTGGCGAGTAATATCTGAACCGGTCCTGGGCTCTCGCTTTCAGCAACCTGCCACCGACCAAGGTGGTGAAGTATGGTAAAGCACATTCGCGAACTCACATGGCGCGTGGAGGGCCCTCATACATCCGTGGATTGACAAAGGGCTGTAAAATTGGGCAAAGAACGTGGCATTCAAAAATGCACGACAGCCTTTTGCACCGTGGTGAATGTACACCACCAGCCCCGGCCAAACCAACCCCAGAAAGACGGACGGATGGACAGTTGGAGAGACAAATGCTACCTCGGCAACAAAGGCTCTCCGTCCAGGTTACAAGTTTCTCAGCGCTTGCCGCTGATCTATGCTTTGCCCAATTTTGCGAAAAGGCTCGGTGGCAAACAAACCGTGGCAGGAACAAAGTCGCTCGGTGTTTGGCTTCAGAATGAACGGGGCGAGCAGAGCGATTAAAAGCTATCCATTTGACGCACACGGCCGAACGTGCTTTTGTGAGCGCCGAAAGTAAACGAAGACAAACAAAAAATTTGGCGATTCGCGGCAACGTTACGTACATCTCGGTCGGAGAAGCGGTCCGACGGGATGAACATTTTTTACAAGGCCATAAAACGGGACGAATTAATACGGATATAAACCGTGCTCTCTCCGAAATCCAATCAAATAAACTTAAAATGAAGGGGCGTATAAAGCGCGATGAATAGACGCGTGGGCAACAGGGCATGGGAGCTGTGAGTCGCGGTGGATCCCACCGAGAGCCAGCGTCCAGGAAGACATCGCAAAAGAAAGAAAGAACACACAAATCGCCCGCAAATTCTTTCTGCTCCACTTGGGGAAATTAATTAATGTTTTTTTTTTCACCGCGAGCTTCGTTATTACAGCGGCACAAAGGGCGGCTCTGATAGGTCCCGATGCGCGCTGCATTATGCCGTTGTTGGAAGCTGTCATAACGAATTTCACGTGAGAGTGACCCTGGCTACAGGCAGCCGCTTTCACGCATGGCGCGTCTGCCGCGGGGCCAAAACCCACGCGGTGATTCTTCTTTTGTGATATAATTACAGCGCTCTGTAAGCGCTCGGTTATGTAAAACTCCTCCGTACGTCCTTATCAACCCTCGTTTGAAACCGCGACAAATGACGGCGCGCCGGTCGATTGCGATCGGCGCACATCCTCTGCAAGCCCCGTCGAGTGAGATTATCCGTGAAATGTGTGGACCCCATCGTTTCCTTTGTGGCAGAAATAGGTCGCCGGTCACAACGACACAATCACAGCGCCGCCAGGTCGTAGGTCAAAACGACGCAATCGTAGCGCCGCCAGCACAGAAGGCGAAACGAGGAGGTCATCCGGACCAGTGCCACTGATGTCACAACACCTTGCCGTCACTTCTTTTCATCTGTCAAACGCATGCTTTAGTGCGAGCCCAATAGTCATGCCAGTAAATGTTCCGGTGACTCTAAAACGGCCACTATAAGGAAACTGTTACGGGTGAAAGCAACCGGGAAGCAAGTGGGCATCAGTCCGCCAATAGGGGGTAATGTCCCTGTGCGGCTATCAAGTAACGTGCAAGCTCCCGCACCTCCGGTTAGCACGGTCGGCTAAGTACGGCGCGAAAGATGTTCACCATACATTCATACGTCAATTATGGTACAGTTGATCAAAATTATAGTTCGTTTTGGCAAAATGTGCATCCGTCTCTTAACCGTTATTTATTTAATCATTATAAATGACTGACCCAAGTGTGGCCTGTTGGCTAAGGCCGCGTGTTCAGCGGTAACGTGACCGTCGTGTCGACCGCAGCCCAGCAGTGCGGACATCAAGACGGGCTACCTCTCCATCATCATGGACCCCGGCGAGGTGCCGCTCGACGAGCAGTGCCAGCGGCTTCCCTACGACGCCAGCAAGTGGGAGTTCCCGCGCGACCGGCTCAAGCTGGGTACGATCTTTAAACTAAACGTTTTATTCTTCTTGGTTTTTTCGGTAAAGTCACGTAGAGTGGAAATAATAAAATAATGAAATAAAACATGATAAAATACAATTATCACGACGTTTCCCCGACAGACCTGGTCTTCACCTGAGGACGGCTGCTTGCGTTGTGGCCGAAACGTCGTGATATGTATTTAATTGTTTTATTTTATTATTTCCGTTCTACGTGACTTTACCGAAAGAACCAAGAAGATGAATCCCTGCAGTCACGAAAGCTTTAAATCGAAATTTTATATGTTTTATTTATTTGAAACCAGGTAAGGCCCACTGAGCTGCGTAGCTCTTTTTCAGAAGCGGGCTGGCTATCGCAAATGTCAGCTCAACGAAGTGGATTATCATCATCGTGTGGAAATGTACGGGAGCCAAGGATTCTAAAGTCGCAGTGATGTTGATTCTTAACGTGGAGAGGGAAAAAGAACGGAGGACCCGGAGAAAAATCCACGCAACCACGCTGGGAGAAAGAGAGAACATCCAAATTTGCAAATATGCAGGCGTGATCGCACGCGCCCACGTGCCTACGCAGGCAGGCCACTAGGTCCGCATGCAGGCAAAGACAAAGATCTCCCGGGTAAACCTTAACAGACTGTTAGCGAGCACCCATGAAAGCCGGCTCTTTTTTTGCACAAACGCACACAGCAACAATGACAAAGGTAATAGCCGCCACTCCCCCACTAAGTGGCGGTGACATCACTGTAGAGCCTATACCAGGCTCGGTGCACGCAGGAAAATTAAAGGCGCAGACAAAGATCCTCCTCGTAACAGCAACTTTGGGAAAGTGCTCGAAGTGAGCTCCGATGAAGATGACTGTGTGCCCTTGTTTTTATACCACACCAGACACTCAAATAAGTCTGAGTAAATCTAAAGGAGGCTCGGAATTATTCAGACACATCCTGCCACGGACGTGAGCTATGATCCTAAATCAATTGCAGTTGGTTTGTCGACCAGTCATAAACCACGGCGCTTGTGCCAGGCTAGGTGCACCTTGAGGCAGTACGTGAAGTGTCGAAGGCTCGCAACTGGCCGGAGGTCACGGGACAGGCCCAGGTGCTATGGTTTGACTGACTGAGATGACTGGCGATGCACACACACTCATGCGTGCGTACACATACACACTCATGCACAGATAACCATTCGCGCGTGTACCCATAACACACGGAGGCCCTGAGGAATGGTGTGGCCGGAACCACGCCCAGCTGCCACACACGCACACGCGCGCACGTACGTGAGTCTGCATGCACAGGAACGCACAGATCCTCTATTTAGCTTGATGAGTCTAGAAATAGCGTCGCTTAGTGCGTTGGTAATTGCTCAATTGCAACACGCTGTCACATAACGCCACGACAACACAAGGGCACAAATTGTAGCATTCGAACAGCAAAGTTTGAAATTTAAACCAACGTTGTGTGGTCAGACTTAATAACACATGAAGATTTGCATAGCATGCACAAAAAGCCTTATCCAAACCCCCAGCTCTCAGTTCAAAAGAACTGAGTGCTATTCTTGGACATCTTTGCGCGTTTTTGTTAAATCTATTCGTTTTCTGACCTGCGCTAATGTCTTCGTTGCGATGGGGTTTTCTCCGTCATTGACAGATTTTAATCATCGTGTCGTCTGTTTGCCTATGAAATCAGGTGTAACCATCGAAGTAATTCGTTGCTCGTGTATGGCCTGATGCGGCGAGACCAACAGCCACAGCTACTTGTGCAGTGAATGCCGTTACTCAGGGCTGAATTTCGGTGGCTTGATCTGTTCGCTCCCGGCACACCACATCCAGTTTATCTCTCGCTGTGGCTGTGGTAACTAGTCACGTGCCTACTCCACCACCAGCTGGAAATTAAGCCCTGCAATCTCCTGATTGGCAGAACAAAAAAAAACTGTCGTGGAAGAAACATCGCGTTCCAAACTGCGATTACAGGTGTGCATGCGAACGAACGCACGTGTGCAAACTCGTGCCTCTGCGTTAACAAAAAGCAGTTAACGAATTGCTCTTTGAGTTTAGTTTGTTGTCCTTCCCCGGACCTCCGATTAGCACGGTTGGCTACGTACGGTGCGAAAGCATTTCAGTGTACGTGTACACACGTACAACGCGGGCGCGCGGTGTCGCGCGGCATGCGGGGTCTGTACGCCCGGCCTAGTCCTTGACGGTCGAACTCCCACGCAATCCGCAGAGCGTTGTGAAGATAACGAAAACCCTCGCTTGCTTCGGGGGTGGGGAGGGGCGCCACCCGCGTCTCTGCTGCTCATTAATTGTCCCAGAGAACGGCGACTTGAGAATTTTTCTCCAGCCGGATTCTCGTACTCGCCAAATTGCAGGTTTGTTGTTAGTTTTTTTGGGAGCGAAATGCCGTGAGCTTTGTCGAATGGCCGCGTCGTGTCACAGTGTGCTTTGCCAGGTACATTGTTTATGGAGGATCTCATTTAATTGAAAATATCTGAAAGATAAAAAAATATACAGTCTCTGAATTAGCCTACAATCAAATCTCCCCTTCATGCGCCTAATCTCATGAGACATTTGAGGCTCGGCAGGTTTGAGCCTGGGCAATACTTGGATTGGAACGATAATTTGTTTTGTCGGCTTGGGCTGTGCGGTGGCCAGAACATCGCAGGATATGAACGGATTCTTGAATTCATCTGTGTGGGGGATTTAAGTGTTATCCCCTCGTATGTTTGAGTACCCTAATTTTATTCCACATGAAGACAAACATGGCTCAATCAAATTGGCCAAACATCACAATTCAGGATCCTCCTGAATAAAGACTTATAACCCAGCGAGGCTTTACTAGGTAAATAAAGTGTTGTATTGTCTTGGTTTAAGATATGCTGGGCTCTTTTGGTAGAAGTTATTGTGATTAGCGTGCGCATGTGACTTTCGCGCTTCATACCACGTGGTATCGGTGTTTAGAATGCCATTAAGTGCTCATGTTTGTGTGTGTCTGTGTGAATCTACGTGTGTGTGTTGAGATTGGTCATCATGGTAACCACTGAACCATCTCATCTGGCACCAAAAATCTTGGCATGACTTAAGTTGAATGTGCTAATGTGAACCCAAGGCTAAGCACATTGAATAGCAGAGTGTATTTAAAGCAAAGCTCTTGCCTGTTTTGGGATTTCACGTCAATGTAGACATTTGCCCTTTGCTTCTGGAATGCAGAACTTGATCATGAAGAGTGACATAACAATATGCCTCCAGAAAAAAAGTGTTTAATCATTGCGTACTTCCTGATATGAAGTGTGGTTCAGAAGATTGGTCGTTGACAAAACTTCAACGGAACAAAAACGCAAAAGTGCGCGAAGAAGCGTGGGCAGTCTTGATGTGAAGCTTTCGTGACTGCAGGAATCCATACTCTTTGGGTCTTTCGGGAAAACCACGTAGATAGAAAAATAATAAAAATATCACGACGTTTCGATCGCAACACAAGCAATCGTCATCAGGTGAAATATTTTCCCGAAAGACACAAAGAATATGTGCACAGGGTAAAGACCAAGTTATAACTGAAAGTAAGGTGGCTCGGGCAGGACACGTGGTATGTTTTTTGTTTGCATTATGACTGCAGGTATTGTGGTCTTTGCAAACATGAAAAAGGTGTCAGTTTTGTTGCCAGATAAAAGGGTAAAAAAACTATTATCATATTTTTTTACTGCCAAATGAGGTACCAATGGTGAGATGATGGATCGTTACATCGCAGGATCGTGAGGTGATGGCGGCTTGGAGAGGCCTTCATCCACCAGTGGACTATCCCTGGCTGGCAATCATGATGAATATTATATAATAGTGTTATAGTTATGGTGTGTTTGCTGTTGCGGCATGAGTTAGTGCGATCATCAAGAGCAGGTGACTTTAGAAATTCATACCATCATGGTGTCAGCGTGTAGAGCCTCACTAAGCGCTATTGTTACTGTGTGAGCCTCTGTGGATTTACGTACGTGTTCAAACACCTAATGTGGCTGAGCCACCGATGGTGGTTGCCCGCACCTCTTCACCGCCGATTAGCACGATCGACTACGCTCAGCGCGAAACAAGTTCTGCACACATACGTAATGTGACGGACGGGATCTTGGCACGCCTCCACTTGGCACGCGCTTACGTGAACGCAAACGCGGAGTGCGCGCTTATGAACAAAGCTCTTGCGGTTTTCGGATTTTGCTTGCCGCTTGGACGCATTTTTTGCGTGAAAGTTGGGGGGTGGGGCGGGGGGTTGTGAGGGGTTGGCGTCGCGACCTCGAGCGATGACCCTCCTCCCACTTGCAGGGAAGACGCTGGGCCGTGGCGCTTTCGGGAGGGTGATGGAAGCGGCCGCGTTCGGGATCGACAAATCGTCCACCTGCCGCACCGTGGCGGTCAAGATGCTCAAAGGTGAGACGGCAAACGGCGGCAGCGCCATTTTTTTTTTTTGGCCACGAGTTGCCGAGGTTTGCGGTTTGAAGCCGGGAGGCCAGGAGGCCGCCCTTGTAATTACTGGCATTAGTCGTAAATGATATGATTGAGATGAGATGTGCTGCAAGACGCTTTGAGATGCTGGGGCGTTTAACCACCTATTACTGTAAACGAAAATCATTATTCCCAATGAGATAACTTTATTTCTCATGGAGTTGTTATTTTTGCAAAATTAAGCGTCTGTGTCAAGTGAAATGTTCATTGAAACAATAACACGCACAGCCTAATGGGCCGCTTCGTTTTTAAAGTGGTTGCTCGAATCCTTGAGTGAACGTTTGAAATATCAATAATTCAACAGTGGCTTATTGCATGCGGTCATTTCCTCTCCCCACATCAACATGACTCGAAGGCCGGTATTAAAATAAGCAGCGGTTGAGAATGTGTCCCACCCATATCTTCATCATCACTGGAATAATAAAGAGCGAAGAAGGGAGTGGAGATTTAAACCTGAAGTACTAAATAACATATTTTCCTTCCCAATAGCGTGGACTCATTCTGGTGTCTATTGCCAGCAAGGCTGGATCAGATAGCCTAGGCAGCTGCTAGATGTAAGAACTCCAGACACAGGAAATGCAGATTCGTTCTTGTTCATAGTAATACGTAGGGGTCTTTTTTTAAACAAGAACAATTTACATCTTTTTGTCAATCCACTGCTGGATAAAGGGCAAGTCATGGAGGTTGTTTGACCATACTTCACCACGCCGGTCGGTGTGGATTGGTGAAGGAGATACCCAAGGACAGGTTAGATATCACCGACCCTAACGGTGATCGCCTTGGTTGTAAATCCAACTCATGTGGCCAGGTTATTGTGACCTTAATTTAAGGGACTTATTTGGTGATGCTGCTGGTTCTCTGTATCGCCTGTAACCGACTGTTGGGGTGGGTGCTGTTAGCGAGCACCTATGAAGGCTGCGTTGGGCAGTGATGCACAAGCACAATTGACAAAACACTCAGGACAGTGGTCAATAACACTGTGGCTTGAAAATAAATAAAACATTTCTATGATATCCATTTTTTATAGGCAATGGCGCGTAACACGCAAAGGCTGTATAGAGAATGACGTATTACTAATTTATGGGAGTCATCCAACACTCCATCATTAACGGGAGTGTGATTGTTTTTCTCACTCCCCCGTATCTGCCCTCCCCCACGAGATGGCGAGAGCTGTACATAGACAGGGACGTTTTGTTTCTGGCACGCGATAATAACTTTTTACGTAAGTTGAAAAAAGTGCTAACGACGCGTTACCACCATCACCCGGAATGCACGTGCCAGGCCCAGGTAATTGCAGATGACTACGTGGGAGAGTCACGTGGCACGTCGTGCTGTCTTGCCGCGACAGACTGTGCAGGCTACATGGGCAGCCTTTGTTCGTGTGTGTCTCTTGCGTGTGTATTTAGGATGCTCGTTAATAGCACTTGCCCGAAAAGTCTGTTAAAGACTATACGGGGATCTTTGTATTTGGAGAGAGAAAACGGTAGCTCAGTGATTAGTGCATTACACTAAGAATCCGGCTAACATCGGTGGCAGTTATCTAAATCGGTCTTGGGCCTCCCCTGGGTCTACTCAGCCTGAAATGAGTACCTGGTACATTGTGTGTGTACATCAGCACCGGGGAGACAGGGCGTAGTGCTGCCCCCACACCGTTCCGCACCGTGCCAGCCCCAATAAAAGATGCCCGCTAGCAGCTCTTGGCTTCAGCAATTTATAAAAAAAGGCTGTTTGGGTGAATTCTGATTTCTGTCTTGATACTGCATCGGGTTGTGCGGCTGTGATTTCCAGTTGTACCGTGTATTATTCAGCATGATGTCCGACGTTTCGCCCCTGGTCCTAGGAGCTTCTTTGGGAATTCAGTGCCACGAGATGAATGATCTCTGTTTGTCCGTGCGCGAATGTGTCCTTCCCACCAGAGGGGGCGACCACCAGTGAATACCATGCCCTCATGTCAGAGCTGAAGATCCTCATCCACATCGGCAACCACCTCAATGTGGTGAACCTGCTGGGCGCGTGCACGAAACCCGGAGGTGAACACCGCACCAGCACCCACAATGCACCGCACACACACACTCACACACCGCACCAGCACCCACAATGCAACGGCACACACACACACATCACACCAGCACCCACAACGTACCAGCACACACACGCACACTCACACACCGCACCAGCACCCACAATGCAACGGCACACACACGCACACACACACCGCAACAGCACCCACAACGTACCGCACACACACGCACACTCACACACGGCACTAGCACCCACAACGTACCAGCACACACACACACACTCACACACCACACCAGTACCCACAACGTACCGCACACACACTCACACACCGCACAGCACCCACAACGTACCACACTCACACACTCACACACGGCACTAGCACCCACAACGTACCGCACACACACGCACACACCGCATCAGCATCCACAATGTACCGCACACACACGCACACTCCGCACAAGTACCCACAACGTACCAGCACACACACAAACTCACACACCGCATCAGCACCCACAATGTACCGCACACACACGCACACTCCGCACAAGTACCCACAACGTACCAGCACACACACAAACTCACACACCGCATCAGCACCCACAACGTACCGGCACACACACATACCAGATTGGCACACGCCGGCATGTCAACGCGTGCCTTCCGCTCTGCGCACTCTGGGAGGTTTGCGCAGTGTTGCTCACAAGCCTCACCCCGACCCTGACACCCTTGCCGTGCGTCTCGCCTGTTAATCCAACCGCAGGGCCACTCATGGTGGTGGTGGAATATTGCAAGTACGGAAACCTGTCCAACTACCTCCGCAACAAGAGACAGGACTTCGTGACCGACAAGGTACCTGGGATCGATCTCTTCAGATCTCGGAAGCCAGGCGGAACTGTGCACGGGCAGTGCTTGGCTGGGCGACCGCCTTGCGGGCAGTCATGGGGCTGTGGGCTGTATGTGGTGGGCAGCAGTGGTCAGTGCAGTAAAACATCCATTGTCGCGTTTCTACGCTGCAACGTCTAAGCTCCCCGTCTTCACCCAACCCACGCTGAGCAGCGTGGCAAAGTTTGGAAAAATATCCCCCACGACTCGCACACCCGGTGAAAGGGCTGTCTGTGCACAGCGGCTTATTTCAGCCGGCTATCTCTTGGTCAGCAAGCCAGAAAATATTTACACACCCAGCACACCACGTCCAGTATCCCTCTCGCTATGGCAGTGGCTACTGGTCACGTGCCTTCTGCAGTGTCGTGGTGGAATGGTGAGAGGTCGCCGGTTCAAATTGGTGATTCCTTGCTCAAATGTGCACCGAGGTTGTGCTCAGCTCCTGCTTACAGTCCTAAACCAGTGGTGGAAATTACACATTGCCATGACAGGGGGCGAGCCTATGCACAGGATAACCTTGGTTTACTTCGCCACAAAGTGGTACTAATTTTATCGACCGGGGTGGGGGGATGATGATGGGCTGAGTCTACCCCTACCCACGAATTGAACTAGCAACCTCCCGACTACCAGCCGCTGTCCCCGTCGTGCGCACGGCGCTGTGGCAGCGATACCGCGGCTGCACGGCTGCAGGGCTTTGCGCGTGCGGTGTCGCGCGCGTGCGCTGAGTTTCCGCCGTGCTCGCCACAGGAGAGGCTGGGCAAGACGCACGGGGACCGGGCGAACACGCGCGAGAACGGGGACGAGAAGACGCGTCGCCTCGACAGCGTGGCGAGCTCGCGGAGCTCCAACAGCTCCGGCTTCGCCGAGGACAAGACGCTGAGGGAATGCGAGGCCGACGAAGGTAGGGGCGGGCGACGTCGCGACAGCGGGCGGGAAGGCCGCTGTACACCTCCCAAGGGACGTGGGGGGGGGGAGGTTGGCATTGCCCCCATCTCACCACAATCCCCCAACCCTTCAACTTTGGATCTGCCACCGAGAGGGCAAAATGTGGTGTTTGTCGCCAACCAACTCCTCCCATGTTACCCGCCCCCACCTCCAAGGACTTTATTTTAATACTTTGGTGCGGGTGGCTTCAATATTATACAATAATATTATAATTACCGTGTAATTACTGTGTAATGTGGGGTAGTGCGTGTGTGTCCCCATTGATTCATTTGAGGACAGGCCCATCACGCAAGCCAACAACTATCGACATGATTAAAGTTGTACGAGACTCGAGTTAACACGCCTCTTGGATTGAGAGACGTTATACGAACTTGTACGCTATACGAGTCTGTACAAAGACAAAGTCACAGCATCGCGCACTTTCACATGTGTTTCTGCGGCCGTCTGGAACGCACTTCCTTTCCATATTAGGAGGCCACTGAAGCTGCGCATTTTAAAATCGAGATTGAAAACTCATTTCTTGAGAGCTGCTTTTTGCTTTTAGTTCGTTGTCCTTCCCCCCCCCCCCCGTACCTCCGATCAGCACGGTTGGCTTCGTACGGTGCGAAAGAAGTTCAACATCATACATACATACGTCTACGCTGTCTCAAGGTCACGCTCTGCAGTCTAGTTCATTGCAGCTGCGCTTGATGCGCTGAGCGACCGGGGGAGGCCTTGCGAGCGCCAGCGCTCGTAACGTGTTTAGTGCCACTTTACGTTGACAGAAAAATAAACCTTTTCATGGTTTTTTTTCCCTTTCTCTCTCTCTCAAAAGAGAATAAACTTGACCTGAAGCCAAAGTATAATTTTTTTTTTGACCGTGGTTGTGCCAGCGTTTCGCTTCTCGGGCTGCAGGCCGACGAGAGGCTCCGCTGCGGGGTTGGGTGGCGTGCGTGCGAGCGAGCGGTGGCGCAGCGGTTAGCGCACTTCGCCTCGGACCTTGCCACCCGAGTTCGATTCCCACTCACGGCCACCGACATCAGTGGTGGATATTTGAACCGGTCCCGGGCAGCCTCAAATGAGTACCTGGTGCGGTGTGTAAACATCAGCACTGCGGGCATACCGCTGGACACTCATCCCCCTTGTGTGCCGTGTTGGCCTTCTTATAAGTGCTCACTAACAGCACTCTTGCCCCAAGAGTCTGTTACAGGCTATACAGGGGACCTTTGCGTTCATGAGCGCGTGTGCCCGTGTGTGCGCGTGTGCCCGTGTGCATAGATAAGAACACAATCTCGGTATTTCGTTCACGCATGAGTGCGTGTGCGTACGTGCGGGTAAGGCACGCACTCACCCGTTCGCTCGCGAAGTGAAGCATGCTGACCACAACAAATCTCAGCCGACCGCATTGTTGACAGAAGTACGGTGACTGCAGCAGCAGGCTGAGCGCCAAAGGCGTAGTGAGTGTTGTTGGTTGTCTTTACTGCCTGGCTGCTGCTGCTGCTGCTGTTGTCAGCTGGTCGAAGGCGTCCCCAATTTTCTTCCATTCCCTTGTACGTACACACGTTGGACTTCGTTCGCACCGTACGTAGCCAACCGTGCTCATCGCAGGTGCGGGAGAAGGACAACGAACTAAAACACAAAAAGCTGTTCTGAAGAAATGAGTTGTTCCTGTCGGATAGTGGCCTCAGAACTCTCCGATGCCGTCTCTGATCCACACAGTAATTTTTCCCCATCGCCTTTCGTCAGTTGCTGACATGACATGCCCTGCCCTGCCCGTTTCCACTTGATCTCTTTTTACATTAACAACTCTGCCACTCTTGGAAGATGGAATTGAACCGGTGACCTCTGGGGATTGCAAGTCCGGTGCGCTAACCATTGCAGTGCAGCAGCGTCCATTCTGCAACACACGCGAAAAAATAATAACCCATCCTTCGATCTAGGCACGTGAGCGTAAGAATCGTTACTGAACGATTCGATGCATCTTCTTGGTTCTTTCGGTAAAGTCACATAGAATGGAAATAATAAAATAATAAAAATAAAACATAATAAAATAATTATCATGACGTTTCGGCCACAACGCAAGCAGCCGTCCTCAGGTGTAGAACAGGTCTGTCGAGAAGACAAAGTCCTGTTCTTCACCTGAGGACGGGTGCTTGCGTTGTGGCCGAAACATCGTGAGAATTATGTAATTATGTTTTATTTTTATTATTTTATTATTTCCATTCTACGTGACTTTACCGAAAGAACCAAGAAGATGAATCCCTGCAGTCACGAAAGCTAAAAATCGAGATTCGATGCATCGTTACACACCTAGCTGTTGTTTGCTGCTCTCCACTCGAGGCGTCTGTGATTGCCGTCACGTGCCGTGTCCTCTGCCCGATGTCTGATGCTCAGAGCTCGACGAGACCTGCAAGCGACCGCTGAACATGAAGGACCTCATCTGCTACAGCTTCCAGGTCGCTCGCGGGATGGAGTTCCTGTCTTCCCGCAAGGTACTCCACTCCTCTGCTCGCCTTCGGCAGTTATCGGAATAGGGGTTTTCCTCCATTTATGTCTGGCAACAAAACAGGCGTAAATATGTTGAAACGTCAAACTGAAACCTTTTGCAAGGAATCATGTCTGCATTGAGCACAGGTACTTGTGGTGAAAATACAAGCAATTAAACATGCTCTGACAGTATATGATGCATCGTCTTTGAAACGGATTGCTCCACACCAGAGACAGCTTTCTTTAGAGCCGAGTCTCAAACGGTGTTAGACCAGAGGACGTCAAAATGCGAATAGCACAAAGACAATGCCACCATCAGGACAATGTGTGTACTGTCAGAGCATGGTTTTTGTTTGTATTTTCACCACAACTATCTGTGGTTAATGCAGACATGATTCCTTGCAAAAAGTTTCAGTTTGGCGTTTTAACATCTTAACACCTGTTTTGTTGTCAGAAAAAATGGGAAAAACCTATTCTTATATTTTGACACTGGCCAAGAAGGTCCCATGATTCGTCAGTGATCGTTTTCTCCGCACCTTCCGCGCGGTGCCAGTCAGTTTCACCACCTGAACCGGTGAAAGTCCCCATATCCCAAGACGAGAGATGTTTTTTTTCCTGACTTTGCTGGATTCGTCCGAAAAATCCCAATCCAGTGTCGAGACGTGCCGTGTAGAGACGCCGTCGCCCGAAACGTCGCCCGTTTTGTAGTCGTCCTCTCGAGGCAGAGCTGTTGACGGGACACGTTGGGCTTGTTGCTGTTGTTGTTGTTGTTATTCTCGCTTTGTGCACCACTGACAACGGAGCAGCGTCAACAACGACATTTGATTGACGTCGCCGATTGGTGCATCTTAAACCCCTTGCAGATCTTTGTTCTGATAACACTCATCCATGCGGTCTGTGAACACAGGTTTTTACCAATGTGTATGACTGTACTTTTTTGCTGCTATCCAGTTACTAAGGGTACTGCACAAGCCCCATGCTAGAAATATCGCTGTAAATGAACGATCAGGACGGCATTGAAACTTTATCGTTGCAGCGCCGGGCTGCACAACTTTTGTGCACACAAAAGTACAAGGGATCGTTACGTAATTGCTACAGGGAGCTTTGCTGTTGTAGAATTTGCATCGACGTAAATAGACAACCGTGACAAGCCCCCTAAACGTTTGTCTTTCGTTCTTGTGACATTTCATTTCCCGTAATTTTTTTTTTTTTACAAAATTCAGTTTTCCACACAATGTACGTCCTGTTTTTTGTGGTGGTGTTGTTGTTGCCATCCTCCCTCCTGCATGTCAGCTCTCCGTCCCACAGTTATGCCCCTGGCTTTTTTTGGTATTCATTTAATTTATTTATATTTTACATTTTCGTTCACCCCCCCCCCCCATTCATCACCCACCTCGTCGATCCGTCAACCCCCTCCCCCCCTCCCCCCTCTCCACGGGGGCCGTCATCACAGTGCATCCATCGGGACCTGGCAGCGCGCAACATCCTCCTGAGCGACAACAACGTGGTGAAGATCTGCGACTTTGGCCTCGCTCGCGACATTTACAAGGACCCGGACTACGTGCGCAAGGGAGACGTGAGTAGGGCACACGGTGGAAGTGGCCGTCCCCGCGAGGGAAGGCCGCTTCCTCAGTTACCCCCCCCCCCCACCGCATCCCCCCCCCCCCACCCACGTGTTTACGAGCCGCGCCGAGCGTTGTTCGGCACGATGTCCGACGTTCCGCTCAATCGGCCCGGGAGGGGGGCGGGGGTTGACGAAAAGCGAGGTAGAAGTATCCTGGGAGTGATGGAGGCGTGTATGTATGCATGCACGTTGAACTTCTTTCGCACCGTACGTAGCCGTCCGTGCTGATTGCAACTGTGGGTGGGGGGGGGGGGGGGGTACAACAACCTAAACACACAAAGCAGTTCTCAAGAAATGAGTTTTCAATCTCGAGTTAAAAGTGCTTAGCTCCGGCGGCTTCCTAATATGGGAAGGAAGAGCGTTCCAGACGGCCGCAGAAGCGCATCTGAAGGCGCTCGATGCGGTGACCGCCGCCGCCTTTGTTCGACGGCGAGCAGCCGCAAGGCGCTGCGTGAGAAGCCCCTGCACGTGGCCCGTGATGCGATAGGAATAGTTTGACGTCTGCGTTTGTTTGGGAGGGGTTTATCTCGCGCAGGTTTGCATTACTATCGCGGATGCCAACAGCCTCGCGATCAGGACGATCGGAAGACACTCCTCAGGAATTGTCAGCGCAAGATAGCCTCTTGAAGAAAGCAAGTGCCAAAAGGCTGCAAAAGACTTTTGCCATAATTTCCTACCCCCCCGGCAATTGCAGACACCCCCCTTCCCACCTATTTGGTAAATAATTGAGGGTTAGGGATGGAAATCACCTGTGTTCATTTCATTCCAATACCATTTGGTTAGAGGAACTCCGCTCGGGGTCTGATGTTGGGCAGACGCGGCAAATCTCTACACGAGCATTTAAAGCGCCGTTTAACATTCTTAATGAAAGCCATCTGCAAACTCTGCATGAACTCAACGAGCATGCGGTTATGCCCGCAGAAAGTTTGTCGATAAAACTGGGAACGTTTTGGCCGATGTGTGTATGAGTGTCGCTAGAGAAGAACAGCATCGTTTCACTGGAATGCCACTGTGCTTTCACTTGAGACCTCAAGAATTTGTTATAATTTTGCCCAGCAATGTTTTTTTCTGCATTTTGTAACTTGAAATATGGCCCTGGCCAGCCAGAACCTCTTTGGCAGACTCTTTTTTTTATTTGTTTGTTAAACTTTTATTTTACAGAAGTAAAATAAGTATAACCCGTAAAAACAAAGTTAGAGTCCTCTCGTCCTCTGGCTTGAGATGGCTGCCACCTATGGGTCAGATGATTGTCTGCAGTATTAAACAATTGGTAATTAAATATTTAATTTGTTTTCCCTAAACAGTGTAAAATTTTGGAAACATTTTTTCACGAACATTAATTGTCTCGCACAACGAGTCTGTGTGCAAAATGTCAGCTCGATTGGATCACGGGAAGTGGGTTAAAAAACGACAGAAAGGTTTGCACGGTCGTAAGCAAGCAAGCAAGCGAACTTAATATAAAGGATTTAAAAACATGCAAATATCATTATGGGCAGAGTGGTTGTAGAGTGAACCCGGCAACCCGAGTTTGAGTTCCGGCAACGTCTGACATGACCTTGCCCCTACCGCACACTGCTTCACACCACCCTTCCCTGACCAGCGTGGTGAAGTATGGTAACAGAAAACCCCTCGTGACTGACAAGGCACTCGGGACACCTGGTGGATTATTAATAGCTGGTATTTATTTTCAGTTCTGCACATTTTGCCAACATAGCTTACGTTCCTGCAGCAGGTCATACATGCACGGTGTCTGCTCTGTCACTGACATTTTCAGGCTCGTCTGCCGCTCAAGTGGATGGCCCCAGAGTCGATTTTTGACAAGTTGTACACCACGCAGAGCGACGTGTGGTCCTTCGGAGTGCTTCTCTGGGAAATCTTTTCCCTGGGTGAGTGATGCCTTGATGTCGGCCGGATCTGTCTGGGTCATCGGCCCAGAAAAAAATATTTGCACACCCCGAACAATCACACTACGGCTCACGTGCCTACTCCTCCAGTCTAACGGTAACCCAGACACTTGTTTCACATCTGGTACACCGCATCGGGTATGCCTTGCGCTATGGCTGAAGCTACTAGTCACGTGTCACCTACTCCAAGTCTACCAGTGACCTGCAAAATATTCCATGAGAACTTAAGCGCGGTGCTGAGGGAAGCCAACTAGGACCCCCCCCCCCTCCCGCCAACCTCGTCTTGACTCGTTAGGAATGTCTGCAATTTTTCATTTTTAGAGCTGGAGTTTATCCAATTTAAGTGCAGAACCAAATTTAACATGATGTTTTTTTTTTATGAGACCATCAACTCACTACACTTGAGAACCTGCTTTAATCAGAGGCAGATAGCTGCTTTCCGACCCAGGATCTCAGTGTTGCCAGATCAGCGCTCTGACCACTTCCCCATGTCTTGTGCACATAGCGGGCAGGAAAGTGCTTCCTACTGCTGTGTGGGCCAGAGGTTTGCTAGAAGAAATGTCATACACTAGCTCTGTGATATTTGCATCAGTGGGTCACCCTTTAACATGGGTGGTTGCGCTGCCCTGTGAGAGATCCCAATCTGATACGTTGTCTAATGACATGACACTGGAGTAATATTGAGGAATTTTTTGGTGGATTTAAAAGTAGAATTGTAATTGCACGTCGGGGGAAAAAGGTCGGGGCAACTGAGCAATCATTTTGTCGCAAGCAATGGAAACATTTGGCACGAAAATTGCGAATAGAAATTTAACAGGGTTGAATTATAAGCAGGATTTTGTTTTACTTCCTAAAATAACAGTACAGCTACAAACATTGCAAATTTACATTTCGCAAAGTTGAATATTAACAAGTTGGGATTATTTTTTACTGAAATAACATCTTTTTTGTAGGGGAAGTGGTGGGGGGGTAGTGCCATAGTGATTAGCGCACTGCATTATGTACCGGTCCACAGCTAACATCAGTGGCGAAATATATCTGTGTCCATTCTGGGCCCCCTCCCTCCGGCATAAACAACTCACTGTGGCCAGCGTGGTGAAGTATGGCCATACAACCCCCGTGACCAACACTGCATTGAAAAGGCCTTCATCCAGCAGTTGATAGACAAAAGGTTGAACATTATCATAAATGTCTTAATCTTTTCTATTGTTTGCCAAATATATTTAACGCAGCCTCAAGTTTTCTTGGTTCGTTCGGTAAAGTCACGTAGAAGGGAAACAATAAAATAATAAAAATATAAAACAATAAAATTCTCACGACGGTTCAAGTCTCTATTTTTCTGGAGGGTTTTCGAAATCCGTTTTTTTGCTGTGCTGTGGGAGCTGATTTTACAATTTCGCGATGTTAAGATTCGGAGCTAATTTGCACCTGCCTTTGTCTTGGCGGGAATTGAGGCCAAGGAAGGCAGAGATCATGACCACGTGCTCCGACGGTTTCTCATGAGGGCTGGAATCGCAGATTAGTTCGTACTTACGAGAAAGGAGCTGCACTAAGTTTTTTTTTTATTTCCGCGATAACAAACCGCATGATGCCGTTGGCGCACAGAACACGCTCTTTCATTCTTCTACAGTGACCTAATCGATCACATGCTTTGAAATTGTCACGTGGGCCAGAAAATAATTGAATGAGCCGCACACGGCTTCATGGATGAGCCATTTGTGCAAAGACATTAAGTGATTCAGAGATACGGGGAGATCGCAAAGCCTTTGTGACAGCAGGGCAAGCGGATTAAATTGTGACTGTGGGCCGAGGCATCAAAATAAAAAAATAAATAAGGAGCGAATTGTATAATAAGCCTGTAATTGGGCACGTAAAAATACCTGCTCAGCAATGTCACGACTTAGAATGACGTGCTCTAATAACCAGGGATCTTTCCCGCTTGCTCAGACATCTGCAGGTACAAACCAGAGTCACCACCTGGTCTGAGTTTTCCTAGAATCGCCCTTTTATTTTAGGTCGCCACCTCGGGAATTCTGTGAAGTCTTCCAAGTACATTCAAAGTCCTGTCTTTTAGTCAGTTGCGTAACGATAGTTGGTTAAAGGTATACGACGATAGTTGTGATATTATAAAACTCGTATTATAATGATATTCACATGTTGTAACAGCTTTCTCGCTGGTTCAGCAGTTCCACTGCTGGATTATTTTTTTACACCCGAGGACGACCGTTCATGTTGCGATCGAAACGTCGTGATGTATTATTTTTTCTTCTTGTTTTTTTTTCGGTAAAGTCACGTAGAAGGGAAATAATAAAATAATAAAAAGAAAACATGATAAAATAATTCTCACTACAAATTATGAGAATTAATTTATTATGTTTTATTTTTATTGTTTTATTATTTCCCTTCTACGTAACTTTACCGAAAGCACCAAAAAGTATTCACGTGTAGTTCGTTCGTCCCTCTTCTGATTTGTCCTCAGAGGTGGCAACCAAAGTCGAGCCGTAGAGACATTTTTGTAATGAGTGAAGTTATTTTTTCGTTCTCTTTCACGTATATATATATTTTTAAAGATACATTCATCACTCCGAAGAGCCAAGCTGTGTTGAGAAAAAGGCACTGGTGTCATGAGTTTACAGTTAATAAATCTACTGGCTGGATAGCCTCCAAAGTGACGCAATAAGGGCCTCACCCTGCTTTTGTTGCGATGGCAAACCCCTGGAGAAATGTTATCGGAATCATAGCAATTATATTTATGAATATGAATCACTTGCAGTTCCGTGTCAATTCACCGCCATGTGAAGGTCTTCCCACACTGCATCAGTCATGGGTGTTGTGGACACATTAAACTACTTTACAAAGAGCTCCGCTGACGTAACCTCAGACTGACTGCGAGGCCCTTTGCGTTCTAGCAGTAACACCGGGAGCGTGCAGCGGTGCCAGGGGACATTGCGTGGCAATATCAACCAACGCATCCGAGTTCCCTGCTCACTTTCTAAATGACGACGTTGCCAATCTCAGTTCTCCTCCGCCGTCTCTAGGACGTACTGGCAGTCTATAATGTGGACTGTAGCCTGGTTATTAAGTTTTGTGAGTGTACAGGCAGTCTATGATGTAGACTGTAGCCTGGTTTTAAGCTGGTGAGCGTATTGGCAGTCTATAATGTAGATTGTAGCCTGGTTATTAAGCTGGTGAGCATACTGAAAGTATATAATGTTGACTGTAGCCTGGTTATTCAACTGAGTAAGTGTACTGACAGTCTATAATGTAGACTGTAGCCTGGTTTTAAGCTGGTGAGCGTATTGGCAGTCTATAATGTAGACTGTAGCCTGGTTTTAAGCTGGTGAGTGTACTGGAAGTCTCTAATGTAGACTGTAGCCTGGTTTTAAGCTGGTGAGTGTACTGGCAGTCTATAATGTAGACTGTAGCCTGGTTATTACGCTGGTGAGTGTACTGACAGTCTATAATGTAGACTGTAGCCTGGTTTTAAGCTGGTGAGCGTATTGGCAGTCTATAATGTAGACTGTAGCCTGGTTTTAAGCTGGGTGAGTGTACTGGCAGTCTATAATGTAGACTATAGCCTGGTTTTAAGCTGGTGAGTGTACTGGCAGTCTATAATGTAGACTGTAGCCTAGTTATTACGCTGGTGAGTGTACTGGCAGTCTATAATGTAGACTGTAGCCTGGTCTTAAGCTGGGTGAGTGTACTGGCAGTCTATAATGTAGACTGTAGCCTGGTTATTACGCTGGTGAGTGTACTGGCAGTCTATAATGTAGACTGTAGCCTGGTTATTACGCTGGTGAGCGTACTGGCAGTCTATAATGTAGACTGTAGCCTGGTTATTAAGCTGGGTGAGTGTACTGGCAGTCTATAATGTAGACTGTAGCCTGGTTATTACGCTGGTGAGCGTACTGGCAGTCTATAATGTAGACTGTAGCCTGGTTATTACGCTGGTGAGTGTACTGGCAGTCTATAATGTAGACTGTAGCCTGGTTATTACGCTGGTGAGCGTACTGGCAGTCTATAATGTAGACTGTAGCCTGGTTATTACGCTGGTGAGTGTACTGGCAGTCTATAATGTAGACTGTAGCCTGGTTATTACGCTGGTGAGCGTACTGGCAGTCTATAATGTAGACTGTAGCCTGGTTATTAAGCTGGGTGAGTGTACTGGCAGTCTATTCCCGGACGCCTTCATCTCAAGAGCCTCCACCTCTGCGACTGGGTTTCCGAATGAAGCATTTCCCCAGTCAAATAAGTGCTGCTCATTCCATTGAAAATTTTTGAATAAATTGAGGCGGTAAATGAAAATGGCTACGTCCGTACGACAAACACAAAACGTGTCCTGCTCGCGAACATGATAAAAAATTAACCCGTAAAAACAAAGTTTTTCACTATAAATCCTTTATATGAGTGGCGGCTAGAGTCCTCTCGTCCTCTGGCTTGAGATGGCGGCCACCTATGGGTCAGATGATTGCCTGCCACCATTAAGCAATTGGTAATTAAATATACAAAACATTTCCCTAAAAAGTGTAAAGTTATGGAAAAAATTTTTCACGAAAATAAATTGTCTCGCACAACGAGTCTGTGTGCAAAATGTCAGCTCGATTGGATAACGGGAAGTGGGTTAAAAAACGACCGAAAGATTTGCACGGTCGTAAGCAAGCAAGCAAGCAAGTAAACTTAATATAAAGGATTTAAAAAGGGACGCGTGCTTTGGGTTTCGTCGAATAAATTCATATAGGGTGCAGTGAACGAGTTTTTTTTTATTGAAATCAGAAACATGTAATGGGTACCGTTCAATTTAGCACGCAGATATGTATGGGGTCGTCCTTAAATGACGTCACGCACCTAGGGGAGGGGGGGGGTCAGATATTTGTGACGATGTGTGACGAGGGGGGGGGGTTTGAGAAATGTGACACATTAAAATGCGCAACTTTAAATAAATGTAGACAACACGTTCTACTTAATTAAATAGACCTTTTAATAAATGTTTTCTCCTACAACATCAGAGTGCAGCGCCACATTAAATACGCACTACAATGACAATAGTTTAAAGCGATTTGAAGCATGTTTTATTTGGGGGGGTGGGGGGGGGCAGAGCTTTGTGACGTCATATTTGAGGGGGGGGTCTGACTTTGTGACGCCGCGTGACGAGGGGAGGGGGGTGGTCAAAAATCGTCCAAAATCGCGTGACGTCATTTAGGGACGGCCCCTATAATGAGGGCGCTTCACTAACAAACGACGCATTAATTGCATGGCGCAACGCCAGCAGTAGTGGATTTGAAAGATAAACAAAATTCAGTTGTGGCAAACGGGAACTTACTCGACTCGTATAAATTCGAATCGGAGAAGCTGAGTTATTTCTTGAGCTTCTTAATGGGAACGCGGTCTGTCTGGTTTCCTGCCGCTAATGCGTCCTCAGGGGTTTCCCTGCCCAGCATCCGTGAGAGACGCGACCGGGAGTCCACCGGACGGATCCTTCTGAATTATTGCAACAATTACGACCGCCTCGTTACGGTCACGGAACTCGTGTCTCGAGATGTTTGATGCTGCAAGTTTAAACGTTTGAAATGATGCATACCCCTTCGCTGCATGCGTTTTGTACGCACTGAAAGTGTTCTAAGAAATGACGATTCGTCTCAATTTGCGTGATCAACTGACACGCACATTTATAGTATTTTTTTACGCCTCAATACAATGCTAACAAGATGGTTTAGTTTGCGATTTAAAGCTTTCGATGCTTGCAATGATTCATATTCTTGGTTCTTTCGGTAAAGTCACGTAGAAGGGAAATAATAAAATAAAGAAAAGAAATAATAAAATAAACAAACAAACAAATAAGTTACATATTCTTAAAAAAAAAATATTTTATTATTTCCCTTCTACGTGACTTTACCGAAAGAACCAATAATAAGATGGTTTAGATTTGTTTTTTGGAGGCAAAAACTTCTCCATAGGAGGGTAACATTTACGGTGTCCCACAAACGAGAGTGCCCGAGTTGTACTGCGTAGCTCCCTGGTGTGATTTCGGGTTGTACCGTCTGAAGAAGCTCCCAGCACGTGGAGCGAAACGTCGGACATTGTGCCGAGCGACACGCGGTGCAACCCGAAGACACATGGCGGAGCTGTACAGTGCCGTAGTTGGTCATAAAATGTCAAGATCGGGCATTTTTTTTCAAGTTTCTTCATAAACAAAATTCTTTGTTTGGTTCGGAAAAGTCACGTAGATAGAAAAATAATAATAAAGTGACCAATACTTCTGCCGTGGCTGATCATTATTACTTTAATGCAGCTGGCTCACGCCAAATTTATTTCTCTAAGACGATAGTACTTTGCAAGCCTATACTGGCTATCAACAAAGATTCGTTCATGAAGCCATCCATATGTACAGACACAGAGACAATTTCAACCGAGAGGATGGTTATAAGCTCAGCAATCATTGGAAAGATGTCATCAACCACTTTGGGTCATGACTTGATTTGTGTTTTCTTGATAATTGTTTTTTTACCCTTCTATCTGGCAACAAAACTGACACCTTTTTACAAGGAGGCGCCTTTTGGCGTCATCTGGTCCAACTCATGTGAGACTAGGCTCTAAGGAAAGCTGTCTCGGGTGTGGAGCAATCAACTTCAAGGACAGTGCACATTATCAGAGTTGTGTTTTTTGTTTGCATTATGACTGCAGGTATTGTGGTCTATGCAAACATGACTCCCTGTAAAAAAGTGTCAGTTTTGTTGCCAGATAGAAGGGTAAAAAACCAATTATCATATTTTGACTGGCAAATAAGGTTCCAATGGTTGTGTTTTCTTGTCAACCTCCACCGTCAGCAGTGTGGTGTGTGTGGAGCGAGGTGCAATGCTTTGATTGGTGTAGACCTACTGCCGGTGTCGGGGTTTTCTCCTCCGTTAACATTAGCTGCCCTGTCCATCTCTAAACCTTTATAAGCAGTTTGCCTTTAGAGGTTAACCCCCCCTTTCCTGATGACGACCGCTTGTGTTACGATCGAAGCGTCGTGGTTTTTTTTTGTATTCTTATTTTTATTTTATGACTGAAAGAGCCAGAATAAGTCTACATTATAGACTGCCAGTACGCTCACTCAGTTTAATAACCATTGCTACAGTCTACATCATAGACTGCCAACACGCTCACCAGCTTAAAACCAGGCTACAGTCTACATTATAGACTGCCAGTCCACTCACCCAGCTTAATACCCATTGCTACAGTCTACATTATAGACTGCCAGTACACTCACCAAACTTAATAACCAGGCTACAGTCTACATTATAGATTGACAGTACACTCAATCCGATTAAGAACCAGGCTACAGACTACATTAGTGCTTGTTGTATTTTTTATTAACTTGATTTTTTTTCTATCTACGTGACTTTACCGAAATAAGCAAAGAATATGAATTCCTGCATTCGCGGAAGTTTGAAGTCAAAATTCAATCAACAAAAGTTGACCGTTTGGAATTTTGCAGGCGCGTCGCCTTACCCCGGAGTCCAGATCGATGAAGACTTCTGCCGGCGACTGAAAGACGGAACCCGCATGCGGCCACCAGAGTACAGCACACCTGACATGTGAGGCAACGCACGCACACACGCGCACGAAGCAAAGACAAAGACTTCCCACGTAGCCTGTTCAAAAGGTTGGGGCAAGTGCTGTTAACGACCACCCGGTCAGCGTGCGTCGGTTGCGGCATGGCCAAAAGAACTCCGCACCCCCACTGCCTTTTTATCTTCGTTCGTGGCTGAGTCGACCTAGGGGGGAGACCTAGGACTGGTAGAAAAAAAACTCCCTTTCCACGGATATTAGCACGTGGCCAGGAATTTAATTTGTGTAGCCGCAGTTCACTAACCACCGTTGCCACCGCTTATCCTCGTCATACATACACACATACACTACAGTACACACACACAGGACAAAGGTTCCTTTGATAGCATTTGTGTCATGCATGGAAAATGAAGGTGTGGTGCGGTCAGTGGTAATGACCCCCACACCTTATCAGCTACTCATTTTTGGTTGAGTTGCCCTAGGGAGTCCCACGACATTTGAAGATCCATTGGAATGTAATCATGCCTTGACTCATCGATTACACGATTACTGTGCTCACAATGCATGCATCGTACCTTGCGTGTAAAGTTTTATACAAATTATAACTTTACACGGAGTCAAATGGACCAAACAAACCTGTACAGGTTGGATAGGAAAAGAGAAGCAATACAAACGAGATGGTAAACACGATACAAGAAAAATTTGATTGCTGAATCGAATCATGACCCCCGAATTGTGATTTGTGAATTTTTTTTATGTATGCGGGTGAAGTGATACGCACCTCGTGCTGTCTACGCTGGGGAATTGAACTCGGGTCGCCGGGCTCGTAACGCGGTGCGCTAACCATTGCGCCACCGCTCCTTACACACAACTCAAACTTTCCACGCACGTGCATCAAACATCACCAACACTCACCGATGAACTGTGGTGGTTCCACCTGGGTATGTGTGTCACCTTCAGTGCACTCTCAAGAGTCAGTTAACAATATTGTCCACGTACATACACAGGCAGGCCTTTTTCGATTTAAAGCTTTCGTGACTGCAGGGATTCATCTTCTTGGTACTTTCGGTAAAGTCACGTAGAATGGAAATAATACAATAATAAAAATAAAACATAATAAAATAATTCTCACGACGTTTCGGCCACAACGCAAGCAGCCATCCTCAGGTGGAGAACAGATCTGTCGAGAAGACAGAGTCTGAAATGTCTGTCTTCTCGGCCACAACGCAAGCAGCCGTCCTCAGGTTGGTCGAGAAGACAGTCTAAAATGTCTGTCTTCTCGACAGACCTGTTCTCCACCTGAGGACGGCTGCTTGCGTTGTGGCCGAAACGTCGTGAGAATTATTTTATTATTATGTTTTCTTTTAATTATTTTATTATTTCCATTCTACGTGACTTTACCGAAAGAACCAAGAAGAGGCAGGCCTTTGTCAATCCACTGCTGGAGAAGGCTGTTCCCAAGCAGTGCGGGTAAATGGGGGTTATTTGACCATACGGTTGGTGAAAGCATCGGTGATAGAAAATCGCAGGAGCGTATGAGTGCAGTACAACAGCGGATGTTGTTGCGCCGTCTTCTGTTGCCCTCATCATCGTCCCACTCATGGGAGGTCAAGGCGCTGACACAGGTGCGTAGGTGTTTCCTGGCTCCAGTGTCCCTGTGCTCAGAATGATCGAGACCGGCGTCTGGACTTTCAGTGCTGAATTCCAGGTCTCCCTGCCAGACATTGTTCAGCTTTTCATTTCAATCTCTTCGCACATATTTGTCATGGATTTTGTCCAACTTTATCGGAGAGCGGTCGACAACAAAGAATGTTGGACCGCCTCTGTCTGACCAACAGAGCTTGCATTTTGTCCATTGTTAGTAATATGGAAATTTTAATCAGTGAAGATTTTTGTTTTTTAAAGTCAACGTCACAAATTTGTATCGTGCACGATTTTTCCTTCGATTCAGAGGTGCGGGAAACCGCAGACAATCGGGAAGACAGCTAGAACCGGCGCCAACGATTGCCTAAGCAATGTGGCCCTATAAATTGGGGTGTTTGGCCAACTCCATTGACGAGGGGATTGTACATGTACAGGCCAAGAATGTCTGTTTCGCACCATTGCTGGTGGAAGTGTCTTTACCAGAGGGAGCTCTGGAGAGCCCTTCTCGAGCATATTTGGCCTTCGATTCCACGCTTGGCAGATGCACCCACACTTTAACCCACCACAGTGACCTGCCGATCGACGAATATGGAGGGAAATTTGCAGCCATCGTGCTGATCAACATGCGGTCTCCATAATCATGAAATCACCCTCACCGTGCTGATCACCATTACTGTAGCCATTGCCGCAGTTTATCTGGCGGTGCCGATAGTGTGGTGCTGCCGGTAGCGGCGTGCTGCCGGTAGCGGCGTGCTGCCGGTAGCGGCGTGCTGCCGGTAGCGGCGTGCTGCCGGTAGCGGCGTGCTGCCGGTAGCGGCGTGCTGCCGGTAGCGGCGTGGTGCTGGCCACCCACCCACCTACGCGTACCGTGCCGGCCTTAAAAGGAGCTGCCTTGCCCCTGCAGTCTGTTGAGGCTATATGATGGATCTTGACCTGTGCCTTTGCTCCCGGCAGCTATCAGATCATGCTGGACAGCTGGTGTGGGGACGCCTTGGACCGGCCAACCTTCTCGGAGCTGGTGGAGCGGCTGGGGGACTTGTTGCAAGCCAGCGTGCAGCAGGCAAGCAAGACTCACCGGCCACAGCGCCTTCACTGTGTTGGGGTCCTGGCACATTGCAAGCAGCCGCCCCTCCCAATCTTTTAATGGACTAGTGCGGACATGGACAAGAGATGGCGATGTATATACAAGGGACAAAAATTTAGTTGGATGAGAGAAGAGCGACACAGACAAAACCGGGGGCAAGTGAGAACGACGAGCGTTTTGATGGTAATTAGCTGCGTTGTGTTCAGTAGGTTTTGAATTCGAATTGATATTCGATGCGCCCCTGTTCCTTTCCATGCATCCGCAGCCTTTTTGATTTTCTTGGCAACCCTAAGGATGTGCTTAGTTTGCTTATGCCTAGCGCCGTCACTGACCTCGTGCATTTCATCGAGCCGAGGGGATAATGTTTGCCAAGCAAGTTGTGGCCGAGAGGAGGCTCGGGGCTCATGCCATGTCCGGGGGCTGAGCCAGCACCACTGAGGGCCTTGGCTTTGCGAATGCCAGCGTCGAGTGACGCGCGATGAAACTGGGTTCACAGCTACGTAGCGAGTTGATGGTCTCGGGCAGGTGACCTCGCGACTGTGCGGAGACTCCCATCACGCAAAATGTTGCGTTTCACCTAATGTGGCAGATTCCCAGCTGTTCGAAAAATAGTAATTCTAAAAAGATCAGCTTGACGTGTGACAAACGCTCTGCGTGTGCGACGAGCGTGGATGTAGTAAACACATTCCCCGAGGAAGAAGAGAGACCGATTGAAGCGACATGAAAAGCAGCTTTTGTAACTTCATCTTGCAGAGCCATGCTCTGACGCAGGGGGGGGGGGGGGGGGGATATTACTGCTCGCTGCTAGAGTTATTGTTTTTTAACGTAGATAAACTCTTCATCTCATGCCACACCGTTGAATGCACAATCAAAATACAATCGGGAGAAGGAGATGTCCGCGTGCGTGCGTGCAGAATATGTATTAATACTAGGTGGAATTCGATGAGCTATAAAGCTCTTTTTCACATATGTCCAGTAGTCACGCTCGCAGCTACCGGCGCAATAACGAGCGTCCCCTTCGCACACCCACGTGACGTGGCTCCCCCCGTGTGCGTGGGCGCAGGGAGGGAAGGACTACCTGGTGGCTTTGGACGATGAATCGGGATTCTCCTTGCTCACCACTCCGAGTCCCTGTGCGGCGGACGACCCACACGACCCGAACTTCAACTACGACAACGTGGCCACGTTCAGGTGCCGAGCGATCGCTGTGCTTGCGCCCACGAAGACAATGATACCCCCATTACAGCCTTTTGTAAAGGCCGTCGGGGAAAGTGCTGTTCCCGAGCACCGATGAAGGCCGGCACGGCAAACGAGGGGGTTGGCTTGCCAGCACTGTGCACCGCCGCTTTTGTCTCCCCAGTGCTGATGTTTACACACGGCGCAGGCGCACATGTGCAAACGAAGACGCGCTCTGTAGACTTTTACTATTGGCGCAAGTGTTGTCACCCGTTCAGGTCGATATGGCAATAAGCGTTATGCCCAACCGCCTTTGTCTTTTAAGTGCCGATGTCAACCACACTGCACTACAGTCAACGTACTGCGGTTTCAGGACGGGTTCATCGCGAGGAGGTCAGACATCGATTGCCACTCGTGTTTTGTGCGGACCTTAAGAGTTAAAACCAGGTCGCAGGGAGGTGGCTGGTTGGCTTAGCAGTTCAAGTTCATTTATTAGGTATCGCCCTGTGAGCCATTCGGCTCTTAAATCGGGTGCAACCGCAACAAACAAAAAACATGAACAAGAAAACATCTTAAAGTGAATATGTGACTAAGTGTACTTAAGCAGACACCGCTGAGACCCTGGGTTTGAATCCAGACAGCCGCTTGTGGTTAAACTGGGTTCTTCAGTGTAGTGAGTTGATGGTTTCAACACGGTCATCAATGACTGCGCTCAACAAACCCATCACGTTGAATTTGGTTCTGCACACAATTTTGGTGCATTATAATTCTGAGAGTGAAAAAACATATTGCTACGTCCGTCATGTGACGAGCATTGCTCTCAGGAGCAGTGAAGGTGCGACAGCGCTGCCCCTGCTGTGTAAACCACAGGTCACTTGATCAGAGACCAGAGGTAGCTCTGTGGTGTCTGCTTCTGTGGACCATTTTTGAAAACGAAGGGTCACGCTGCTCTGTGACAGTTTCAGAAGGATTCATCCCACATCTCCGATTAACACGGTTGGCTACGTACGGCGTGAAAGAAGTTCAACGTAGATACACGTGATTTAAAGCTTTCGTGACTGCAGGGATTCATATTCTTGGTTCTTTCGGTAAAGTCACGTAGAAAGGAAATGATAAAATTATATAAATATAAAACAATAAAAATGCCCACGACGTTTCGACTGCAACACAAGCAATCATCATCAGGTGTGAAATCCACAGAAAGAAAATTAGAAAAAATTTGCGATACTAAAAAATTAAATTAAACATTTTCTTTCTGTGGATTTCACACCTGATGATGATTGCTTGTGTTGCAGTCGAAACGTCGTGAGAATTTTTATTCTTTTATATTTATATTATTTTATTATTTCCCTTCCACGTGACTTTACCGAAAGAACCAAGAATATGTACGTACACGTGGCAAGCGGTAGCGTGCTGGTTAGCGCGCTGCGCTGCGAACCTGTCGACCCGAGCTTGAATCTCCCTCACGGCCGACACACAGTGACGATTGTCTGAACCGGTCATTGGCCTCCCCTAAGGTCGACTCTAAAAAGCCAGTGGCCGCCGTGACACGAACTTGTTGCTGCATGGACACGAACGTGTCGCCTCCCGCAGGTACTCCTCGTCGGGCAGGAAGATCGCCCGTCCCGTGAGCGTGAAGACGTTCGACGAGGTGCCGCTGGAGAAAACGACTCCGGTTTCGCGAGAGGTAGGAAGCCAGGCCACGCGTCAAACACCCAAGCCCGAAGCGCGCGACGCGTACATATGCAACGCTGCATCGTTACCTTGCTTAACGTGGGCGGAGAGGGGGGGGGGCACTCAGCCCTCAGCCGCCCCCCCCCTCCTCCCAATGTTATGGGAATGTGAATATTGTGAAACTTTATCTCTATCAAGGCAATAGGCACGCACTGGGCGCCATCACGATCGTGCATAACTCAAGCGAGATGTTTTGTTAGTTCACGAGCCATTGACCGCACCGTATGTAAGGCACGCAGCTCAATTCACTCTCTCATGGAAATTACCTTGCAGCAGGGGGCTTGGCAGTGTAGCCCACGGACTTAAGTTTTTAGCCAAAACAATTTTTTATGGTTTGTCAAGGAGTCATATTTCTGGGCTCCCCGGAATTGTCCCATTGAAATGCGATTATATCCCCATAATTTGGTTTAGAATAATATTATTTCCCTTTGTTTATCTGCTGAAGCTTCTCTGAGTCGCAGGGCTTTTTCAGGAGGTTCTTGCAAAATGTTGCAGTCAAGGCAATGTTTTCCCAATTGAGCAATTTGCAGCTAATTTTTCAAATTCGGCAAATTTCGGAGCGTGACGCCAGTATATATATACACACACACAGGGGGGCGGGGGGGGGGCAGATGGCACGTAATGTTTGCGATGAATAGAAACCGCAGTATTCACCGGGGCCGACCGCGTGGCTTCAACCGCGAACCTCTGCAACGAGCGGCAACACGCTGCCTCCCGGGGCCACGTTATCGACGGCAGTCTGTTCACGAGAGCCGTGACGAGCGCACGGCCTTCGTGTGCTCGTGGCGTTTACAGCGGCCGGATTTTTCACAGCGGCTGTGTTTGCTTCCGCTCTCGCAGGAGAACCAGACGGACAGTGGGATGATTCTGGCTTCGGAGGAGTTCAAGAGGCTGGAGGTTGGCTCGCGGTCGTCGGCAGCCTTCGGGTACGAGCACAAAACGTCCGGCACTGTTCTTTCCCTGGAAAAAATAAAAACGGCTAAATAATTGTTGTTGGCCAGGGGACGAGGACCTAAGACGAGTATCGCAAAAAAAAAAAAACGGTGAAGAGATTGTTGTTGCTTCAACCGAACAGGCCACACGTTTTGTTTTAATTGGAATTTGTGTGTGCGTGTGTTCTCATTGCAAACCCACCCTCCCACAAATTTCCCAAACCAAACACCACCCACCCGACCCTTTCCTTCCAAACGCTGCGTAAAAAACGCTTCTAGCAAAAGCAAGGAGTCCCTGCTGTCCGAGGGGCCGGGGCGCTCTGCGGAGGAGGCCCAACACCACCACCACCACCGCCGCCGCCGCCTCGATGATGAGCCGGGCGGCGAGCATCATGGGGAGAACCTGTTCTCGCACGAGGACCTGGGCCGCGTGCTGCAGGCCACCGAGCCAAGGCACATGATCGGCCGCCGCGCGAATTCCTCGCCGCCGCCGGCCTACGGGGCGTCCGTGCGCTACACGGTGTCGCCCGTGTGAGCGGCGCCGCTCGCTTCCTGCTACGGCGACCGGCCAACCTTGGTGGCGGGCGGGCGGGCTCCCGACGCCTCGCCGGGAGATGCGTGGCGAGGGCTCCGCGGGGCCTCTGCCGGGAGAGAATCTGCCGCAGTGGCACCAAGACTCTGGAAACCCGGCCGCAGAGAGCCCCGTTGGCTTCCTAAACGGAAAAGCTGCCGTTCGCGAGAAGAGTAAATTTAAAATCAACGTCCGGAGATGGCAGTGTTGTCACCTGCGCAGGTTTTCTTAGGACGTCCTATTTTTGAGGTGGTTGTCCCGCGAAATCTGTATGTCTTAGCGGGACATTAATGTTACTGGGAGTTATTTTGTCAGTTGTGTAACATAAAAACCACTCAAGACGTTGCATTGACATGTAGTTCTCCCGTCTTCCTGTATTGTGAGATCTTGTTGCCGTGATATGTCCTGGGGCAGCCCCAAGGACACGGTAACAGGAAGAAGGTAGACACTACGTTAACTATGACTACTGTGTTGTGTGTGTTACGAAGGTATCTGCGTAGTGTATTTTATTTAGATTGTATTATTTCTTGTTCAACTGGAAAAAAAAATGGTGGGAAAGATTTCTTGCTATGAAAAAAAAGGTTTACAAAGGATGCAGCGAGTATCCACGAGTGAATGAATGACAATGTTTTACACACCATACTGTATTTAGTTTTATGTAAAAAAAAAAATCACTAATGTGAAAAACACCTGCTATTTTTAAATACCACTTAAGTAATGATTCGTCAAATATATGAAGGAGACATATTGTCTGCTTATCTATTTTGATATATTAAAGCCGCATTTTTAACTTATTGTATCAAACCTATATCGTCAGGCCTTTTGCTTTGTTGCCAGCATTTTGTTAGACTGCGCTTCGTGTATCGAGTTATATTTTTGATATTTGCCGTTTCAACTTAACCTCGCCAAAGGAAAGGCGAATGTGTCCCACCGAGGCGTAAACGGCCAGGGAGATGGAGCTATGAAATCAACTCACGCCGACAGGAGTGGGACGGATTGTGGTTTCGCAAGACACGGAGAGAATGGTGATGACAGCGTGCGGAGGAGGCCTTTGTACGGCAGTGCAGAGATGATGACCGACGGTGATCAATTGTTAAACGGAGCGTTTTCGACTACCCATATCTGCAGTGTTATGTACATGTTAAGCGTTTTTTTTTATAACTAAAACAGTCTACGGTGATATGTTTGAAATTATGAAAGTGCTTTAAATTTAGCAGAAAATAAAAGAGCTATCACTGTTCTTTTATTATATTACCATATATTGATTTCTGTTTGCTTGCTGGTCAGGCCAATTGCAGTTACCTTATTGGTAATTTTACATTGGAGAGCATATTAAATCATAGATGTATGACATATGAAACCAGCGGTTATTCCCCCAGTTCATCTTCTTGGTTCTTTCGGTAAAGTCACGTAGAATGGAAATAATAAAATAATAAAAATAAAACATAATAAAATAATTCTCACGACGTTTCGGCCACAACGCAAGCAGCCGTCCTCAGGTGGAGAACAGGTCTGTCGAGAAGACAGTTATTTCTATGACATTTACGGTATAAACGCACAAGTCGGACACCACCTTCATCTAAATGGGAAGTGTCTTTTCATGTTTCTAGAACAAGGCCGTAGCCATGGAGTCAACATTGGGGGGGACAAAATCTAAATTTGAAAACGAATTTCCTGCCATTTCCTGCCTAAAATATGAAAAAATTCACTTACACATAGGATGGACTTTTATTTATTTTTTACAATAATGTCTAATAGTGTATTGTATTACATTGCTCTGTTTTTTTTTACCTTTTCTTGTTGCATTGTATGTAATTGCAGAGATTATGGATTAATAAAGTACAATCATAACCACAATCATATAAACAGAAATCTATTTTATAGCAATAAATTGGGGGGGACATTTTGAGCATATTTGAATATATATTATATATTATAGTTACGGCCTTGTTCTAGAATATTGTATGGTTAGTTTATAATGTATCGTGACAATCACTGACTACGATGTGCCACCCTCCACAAGCAAGTGAAGATCCCACACGCCCGTGTGTGAGCTGCCATTGTTATCATGCTGTGTATTTACTTGTACGTTCTGGAGTGGACTAACAACTTGTAAAATAATAAACGTATCATTCTTCCTTTGGTCTCTCTCTCTCAAACCATTGTTGATGCTGCGTGTGTGTCGTGCTGGCTTTCATAGGCACTCTCAGGCGGCGTTTGCGTGTTGTTGTTCGGCGTGATGTGTACGTTGAATTTCTTCTTGATTCTTTCGGTAAAGTCACGTAGAAGGGAAATAATAAAATAAAATAATAAAAATAAAACATAAAATAATTCTCACGACGTTTCGGCCACAACGCAAGCAGCCGTCCTCAGGTGAAGAACAGGTCTGTCGGGAAGACAGCGTCATTCATTCAGACGCTGTCTTCCCGACAGACGGCTGCTTGCGTTGTGGCCGAAACGTCGTGAGAATTATTTTTATAATGTTTTATTTTTATTATTTTATTATTTCCCTTCTACGTGACTTTACCGAAAGAACCAAGAAGATGAATCCCTGAAGTCACGAAAGCTTTAAATACGTTGAACTTCTTTCGCACCGCACGTAGCCAACCGTGCTAGTCGGAGGTGCGGTGATACCCGAGGAATTCACGAAAAAGCTCCCAAGCAGATAGAGCAAAACGTCGCGCAGAATTCCAAACTACTGAACTGCACGCGAGGTAGAGCCTGGAAATACATTGGCACGCCAAACAGCACAACCTCGACCATCTGTGGTGTGGCGCATGCCCCAACAGTCTGTTCTTTGCCTCTACTGGCGCCTTCGCGTGAAGAGGTCGAGGATTTTCATTGCATGGCTTCTGAAGATTCAGCAACGTCAGTCATGTTTTCTCGTTTTGCCTTTCGTGATGAATACACAAAAGGCATACAAGACAAATCACAGTTGCACTCAGTGGGTGTTGCCTACGATGTGATAAAAAAAAACTAGCTTAAATTTCGATTTAAAGCTTTCGTGACTGCAGGGATTCATCTTCTTGGTTCTTTCGGTAAAGTCACGTAGAAGGCAAATAATAAAATAATAAAACTAAAACATAATAAAATAAGAATCATTTTATTTAGATTAAAATAATAAAAATAAAACATAATAAAATAAGAATTATTTTATTATGTTTTATTGTAATTATTTTATTATTTCCCTAATTCTTATATTATTGTTTTATTTTTATTATTTTATTATTTCCCTTCTACGTGACTTTACCGAAAGAACCAAGAACATAATTAGTTTTACGATTGAGAACCAAAGGGGTGCAAGGCTGCAGCAAAGGTTAAGAACCACTGCTCTATAGACCCTATCTATTGAGGGTAGTTTGGTCTGCTCTTTCACACTGGCCAAACATCTTGAAAGAGGTACGGGTAACCACGGGTTACTCACCACACCGCCTGCGAACTGAAGTCATCTATACGGCAAAGGTGGCCTGGTGCGGGAATGCCAGAGACCATATCAGTTCAACTGCTGCATCAGGAGATCGAACCGTCGACCTCTGGATTGCAAGTCCCAGAATACTGCTAATCATGACACCACGGACATGATTCCGACACGATGCCACATTAAGAGCTTACAAGAACGGCTATGTTCCATGCATGTTTCATGATATAGCCCCTATCCTGACCCAAAACCTACATTCGTCGAAGCAGAAAACATTATTCAAGGTTTTTTTTATGCTTTAAAGTGAAATACTTTTTTTTAACTCTCATATCACGCCGGGAAAATGTCATCACACTGTTTAATGAAAACAAAACGACGCGCGTGCGTGCGCGTTCGCGAGCGGCTTAACAATAGAATATGAAGGTAAACAAAGGTAGGAAGTGTGTCGTGCTGTGCACGTTGACCCATGACCTGGGCCTCCCAGTGGTTGGCAGCTTCCCGAGCAGAGCTTTTCCTGTTGTTGGAGTGTCAGCAAGGGGAGTGCAGAGTAGACGACCCACCATGAGGCTCCATTTAACGCCGGGGAATCGTCGGCGAGCAGCATGGGAACGTAGTTGACTGCCCAAAGCCGTTGCTCGTTTCAACTCGCGTGGCTCATTCCCAAAGGTGAATTTTCTCCTGTCGCTTCTGCAGCATCTTGTAAATTCATCCTTCGACCACACTGTTCAACAAAAACGATAGCTCTGTTCGGTGGTGTGGCCAAACGAAATTGTAAAGTTCCTCTTCGATGTGTTTTTGGGTTGTAGCCACAAGCCAAAATGTTTCAGGAACTGAAGAAGCTCACAACACATGGAGCAAAATGTCGAACATCATGCACAACAAGCGGTACAACCCTAAAAACTCAATCGCAGCGCTATACGGCGCAACTCTGGACTCCTATGACCAGTTTGTCCCAAGTCGTTTGACACCAAAATATTCCAATGCATATCATTATCTACAGACCTGACTTTGTAAATTCTCAAACTACTTCGTGTTTTTTGGCATGATCCAAGTGAAATGTATTAATGTAAATTCACTCACTGCAAACACATTTTCACACAAGGTATTCTTTATTAAAATATTGCTGATGCGCAATACAGTGTTTTCATCTCAAAACTGTACATCAGGGTTGCAAGTGGCAAGGCAGTGACTGGTGCAGGAATCGAGAAAATGCAATGCATTGTTGATTATCCCCGAAGAAAACATGAACATCAAAGCAGGCCTTAAATAACATTAAATACAGAGGCCCGCATTGTATAATCTCCAACAATACAAAACACAATGGTCATGTTTGCTGCGATTTCTGTAATATTGGTGGAATCTGTGACTGGTTTGACCAGTTTTTCCCAAGTCTTTTGACAACACATGCACACTGTGTTTGCATGTAGGTGGATTTTAAATGTTAAAATGTTATAAATTTTGAGAGGTTCATTGATCACGCCATCCCACATGGCAAATTTAAATATTGCAATGCATATCATTATCTCCAGACCTGACTTTGGTGACCAAACAAGACTGGACACGACATTAGAAATCCACGGATAAAACACTTGCAGTTACCATTGGTGCTGTAACTACCTAACAAACCAATGAATGGATCCTTAGTCGATGTTCAGTTTGTGCCATTTCCAATTTCTTAATTTACAAGCCTGCTTAAAAATATGAAAACCCCATCATGAACGCAGCGCTTTCGTGGATTTCCAATGTCCCTGGATAGAGGCAAATTTGAAAGCAGCAACATTTGTTCGTGGCAAGCCACTGCAAACACAATGCATGCAACATCCCCATTAACTCTAACCGGGATAAATTCAACATCCAAACTTAACATTAGCCTACAGAGTACCAGTGCTTGCACTTGGCAAAACCAGACCCTGGGAAGTACTGCAACAGGTATGCGAGATGTCCATTCTGTCAACATCGATTAAAAGAAAAAGGGTAATTTGTAGATTTTCTGTTTTATTATTTCCTGACTCAATTGTAACATCATGTTAATCGGACTATACCAGCAATTGCAATTGGACAATGTGCCATCTCGGGGCTCAGAGGGGTTTAGAAAAACGGCAACACTAAAAAAATACACTGTTATCTGTTAAGTAGTGAAACAAGTTCCAAAGCTATGTTTTGTGCATAGTTCCCAAAGATGGCAAATCATCCCAAGCTCAAACAGGATGCTGACAATGACAAGTGTCTTGAGCAAAGAATAGAAATTTGACAAATGTCCAATTTTTTGTCTGCCAAACCAACACTGCCTTAGACCAACCTTTAAACCCTTAAAAATCCCATTGACAAGTCAAAATGGTTTACAATTTTAAAAAAATAACATGAAATAAAACCAATTACCACAGAATACCAAAATGTTTTTTTTCTATTTTTTTTAAGCCTTATCTATAAAATACTTACAATTATCCCTTCTCGAAGATGAAAACTTACAAAACAAATTTGAAGAGGCTGCAAAAATCCTAAATGTTTCCCTCTCGGGGTGGAGGGGGGCAAACAAAACATTGCAGGCCAGGTGGCGGTGCGAAAAGTTTCGCAAACACGTTGGACAGCTCCTCCAATTATCCCCCACATTTTTTGAATGCAACAAAAAATATACATTTCAGTACTCCCTCGGAAAAGACCGGCTCGCACTCCTTCCTTCTGACAAGATGGTGCACATTTTCAATGTTGGCTGCACACGGCATCATGTTTTCGTCGCACAAAAGGTTTCACAACAGACTACTACATTGGAAATGTACAATAAAAATGCATATCATTAAGGCCGCAAGAAGACACTTTTTTTCAGAGACGTTAATATATGTTTTATGTACTCTTACATCTTGCTTCTGTTAGTGCTTAACATTTTTATTTTATATCCCCAAATGTAATATTCTTATGACTTTCAATCTATCGCAAACCCTCTGGCACCTTAAACAAAAAAACTTGCAACACAAACATACGGTGCAATCCAGTGGTCATCACACACCTGGCCTAAAACTCGCACCAAATGCTTTTTTTTATCGCGATTACCATTCTCTCCTCTTAATGTATGCCTTCAGAGTACAAAAATGGGCCTTTTCTTTCAATATTTTTTTCATGGTAATTAATCTTTTTTTGCTTTTATAATAGGCAAAGCAGAAGCTTTAAGAAATTAAGGGCTTTTCAGTATCACCGCTTTAAGGCTTCTGTATTATTGCCCATCTTAACAAATAAACAACACCGTTTCCTCTCCACTCGTTAATGGTTTAAATGGAGCCAGGGAATAAATCTAAAAAGTAGCATTCGCGCACTTCCACGCACTAATCATATCAACGTTATGGCAGCTTCATTTCACTCGTTATGTGAATGTGTGAATGGCATAATCTGGGAAATGTGAACAATACTGCAGACTGTAGGGCATTCTCCAAGGTGTTGCAGTTCACATTTAAACTGGCGGCGTTCAAATTGCACCGCGTGCATCATACGAAGTTTCACCTTCGAAGGTCGTTCAATAAAGTAAACCCGTTTGCACAGTTCTAAGCCGAGCGGATCATTTAATCTCCAGTCATTGCAGTAAAATCAACATTATCCTTGCAGAAAACATGCAACGGGGTTGGCAGAAAAGTCAAAGGGAAAACTAAATGTATTTACTCTTTGCAACTTTGTTTTACCTGATGAAAATGTTGTTGGGTGAGCTTTGGTTGCTAAGGCTCACACAGTCATTTTCGAAAAAAAAAAAAAAACTCGCGTGACTATTGACAGCAGTGTTCCTGTATTCACCAAGGGCACAAAGCAAGTTTCAGCCTTCACATCGCTACAACGAATGGAATAACCTCACCGCCTCCGAAAACACATTTACCTGAAATTGTGGTAAATTACAAAAAAATACTTTTAAGGCTGTGTACATGATCACAGCCTTGAGCCCAACTATTTTGTTTTAAACTGGCGATTTGTAAATATTGATAAATATCAGATTTCATTTCCATTTATCGTTGATGCTAAGAAGGCACCGCATGCTTGAACAAAAATGGCTACAGCGCTGAAACAACTTTTTTTCACGGCATGATGCAAGTGGTCACCAAATGCCCATTCTGGTATGAAAATCAGAAATCCATTGGTCATGTCCAAACATTTAAAAGTAATGGTCAAAATCTTAATGGCAAATTGCCTAAACTATAAACGTTTCCATGGACTCGACAAAAGCAACCGCGCAAAAATGATTTTGCATTAAAAGCTGCCATAGTATGTTGGACAGTGATGCCGGCTTTACCAATTCTCAAACAATTTAACAAAGATGAAAAATACTTCTTTCTGTGTACGCTATCAAAGACTTCATACAAAGTTTGTTTTTAAGACAATAAAAACATGAAACTTACAACAGTTGCTCTGCATGTAAATTCTACCCCCACCCCGCAACCACCCACCCGTAACTCAAACAATGAACAAAAACATGTGCCTCTAAACATTCCCCCTACAAGTCCACAAAATAAACGAAGGACCATCATTTTTGACCGCAACTTTGAAAACGTCTGGATATTGGAAATCTTCATTAATATCAGTGCCGCTACTCAAACTTTGAGAGACGTCGTCTTGTTTTCTAGCCCAAGGAAATTGGACACTTGCTATAAAAGCATGTTCTCAGGCTACATTCAACGTAGTGCCATGATGCACGTGTCCTTGATGATGTCTCACAATTGAAAGCTAATACTCGTTTGTTGCGAAGCAGCTGCAAGCTGCAAAATATCCGACCTAAAATTTAAAATGTCCATCAAGAGAGGGTGAAGCCAGTGGCAGAGGTGCCGTCGTAGGAAAAAAGTGGAAAAGTTCACGTAAAAAAAAAAGTTACGTTCCTCTATTTCGGGTTTGCTTCGGTCGGCTTCATCACGCGAGGAGAAAGAGACCACGAGCGCCAATAAAAGCTGTAGTGCAACGTCAATCGCCATACAGTGTTCTGCTGTGAAAAGCCTTGTGGGGGTCTGGGTTCTTCCCGGTTGACTTGTCCGCACTTTGCGGTCCAGAACCGACTCAGGGCTGCTGCTATAACTGACCATTAGAGGCAGCCAGCAGTTCCGAGAAGGCGTTATCAAAGCAGCGCTTCAAGTCGGCGTAGGTGACGACCAAAACACTCTTCTCGTCGCGGGAGACCAGGCTCAGCTTCTCTGGAGTCCCTGCGTCAAGCTGATGTCCCAGACGGCACGGGGGGGGGGGGGGGGGAGTATCAGGGCAATGATAAGGAAAAAGCACACAGGAAGGCATTCCATTAGCCTCGAGCATCTGCAATATAAATACTCCCTTATCAGACCATTACCTCTCTTCGAAACCTCAATTGATAAATGGTGCTCATGCAAGTACAATGAGAATTCATTTTTTTCGTGCCAAGTGTTGATGTTTGAGTTGGTTCAGTTCAAACTGTATTCATTTTCACGTCAAAATGTAAATGCAATTGAAAATCTCAATATAATATATTGTTTGGCAAACTGTTCTCTTTGCTTATCGCTGAACACTGAAACAAATGAAGAACTGTAACATCACGCCTCTTCCTTTTCATAGCCTGGGGTCATGGCGAGGAGGCTGAGAATTAACGAGATATACCTTAGTGACATTTAGTTCAAACAAATATGTGGGCGTTGAACTATGTGTTTAGACGTTGCAATGGAGCCCCCAAGACAAGTGTTTATCATATGTCCACAGGTACTAACATCTCATTACTAGAAGTGGTGGGAGTCTTCTCAGAATGGAACCCGAAAATCTCAAGTATTTCTCACCCACAACTGTTTCTGGCTTTCAGTCCCTGTCTACCGTTTCACCATGCAATGCCATGGTAATGCCATGAAGGTGTATTTAAAATAACGTCAGTCAGTTCATAGTCCATGGCAAGCATTTTACTGACATTTCAGCAGTTATGGCCATTAATCTCAAATCACCATGATAAAAAATAGTAGCATGCCTGAATAAATAGTGGAATGAGTTTTGTACATACACTGCATTTTACTATTCACTTCCAATGATTTGTTTTAGTTAATAATACCTCTTCTATAAGTGGCGTGTTATGAAACGGGATGAATAAAAACAAACGTCATCTTATGAAAGCCACGGTCAGTTGAATAAAATATTCCAAACTACTAATTCTGTGTTATGTATGGTACGTGAAATGGACACTAAAAAAGCATATCGGATTCCTTGATGCTTTTAATCAGAAATTAAACTATTCCCCGCGCTATTAGACAAAAACAGAATTAACCCCCCCCCCCACCCGTGCAGCATGAAGGAAAACAGATACTCTGCAAGACACACAGCAGGACAATTGCCAATTTTGGCAGGCTGTGTCTGAATTCAGCCTGATCTCATTGTTGGGATGAGCTCTCCAGAGAGAAGACAAGCAGGGATTACAAGAGTCGAGCTAGATATATTTCACGCAGCATCCCGAGTTGTGCCCGTCTCTGAAGTGATGACGGTATGGCACACCGTTTAAAGCGCTTCACTCGAGTCACAAGGCGCAGGAAAAGAGGTTGTGCGTGAAGGAAATAACAGCGCTACTACGGCGTGGTGTTTAAAGAGTACGGCGTGGTTTTACTTCGATTTAGAGCTTTCGTGACTGCATGGATTCATATTCTTGGTTCTTTCGGTAACGTCACATAGAAGGGAAATAATAAAATAATAAAAATAAAACATAAGATAAAATTCTCACGACGTTTCGGCCACAACGCAAGCAGCCGTCCTCAGGTGAAGAACAGGGCTGTCGGAAAGACAGCATCTTGTGGCCGAAACGTCGTGATAATTTTATCTTGTTATATTTTTATTATTTTATTATTTCCCTTCTATGTGACTTTACCGAAAGAACCAAGAATAAGTACGGCGGGGTGTTTGCAGCTGTGCCGTAAAGATCTCCCATGTGTTGCAGGTTGCGTCGTGTATTGCTCAGAACGATGGCTGACAGTCACATTTCTTTGTTTTTCGCTTGCTATCAATAAGCAGCTCCCAGCACGATGTTGGACATCATGCCGCAAAAATATACGCGCGGCACAACCCAAAAACGCATCGGAGGACAAAAAAAAGCTGTGTTCCTGACCAAACAACAAAACGATTTCAATAACAGCACGTACATTTTACTCAAAATATAACAAATGCGTCTGTCTAAACGTCGCAATGCTGGTAATGATTCAGTGATGTGCCAAGTTGAAGGCCTTGGCAGAAATTCACCGGAGAGGCAAAGCATGACTAATTTTAAGAGCGAGCCGGCTTGTGCTCGACATTTTCTGGCCAGCAGCTGTTCCAGCAACAAATCCAGACCGAACATAGCTTCAGTGCATCTGTAATGTGATGCAAATACACAATACGAGCTGGGCATCTTATTCCCTGACATTAGTACCAATGTGTCTCACTCGCCGGATAAGTAAAATACCGGTCAAGTGGTTCCCGTAATTGCAAATTATCGCTGATAGCGATTTAAATTTAGGCACTTGTGCACTGATTATCCAACGCAGAAAACATTTCTATCAATTTCGACTGTAAACATACCTTAAGAGAAAGACACGTTATAAAGTATGTACAATTATAATTTCAAAGCGCCATTCATGAATAAAGGTTGTGCTGTCTAACGTCCAAGTAAATTCAATACTGATCTCTAAGTTACACAATTGGTCTTATTAAAAAAAAAATACAAATGTGGGTTTTCTAGGGCCATTTTCCAAGGAATATATGTTACACATGCTGTTTCAGTTAAGGAAAGCTTTCGGAACAGCTGACTTGACTGGAAAAGTTAGTGTCGTGGGATCCTTATGTTTTGCCACGACAATGGTAAGAAACACTATGAACTATCAGATGAGCTTAAACTGACGCACACACTCGGTGCTAATTTCCAAACTGTTCCACGAATAATTCCATCGCCAAAAAGTTACAAAGTTTCATGCGGTTTGTTTAAGTATTAGTCACATTCTTTGAGCTTTCAACTTTAATTGTAATTGTTTCAACCTTGCTAGGAAATTGTACTCATCAGCTGACAATGGATATTCCCGGGATTAAATTCAATACGTCTGAAAACATAATCCAGCATCACAAGACAAAAAAAACACCAGGGTGCATGTTTTTCTGCTTTACAAAAAACACTACAGCAATTAAGGGGGATCTATATTCAGCTGAATTAGCCACAAAGGCCATCGAGCCAAAACTCTGAAAGCAAAATTGTAATTTTCCTTCTCAGTCTACATGTCCTCACACTATTGTCCGAATACTCTCAAATAAAACAATGGACCGACACAGAAACAGCGACGTAAATGTTGATGCGTGGCAGAGTGCAGATGAAGTCACCTTGTTGACACACTGCACTATGTGAGCAATGTCCACCCAGGGAGCCCCCATCTCGGACACCTGGTGGAATAAGTGGTCACGGAAGAGCTTCAGGAGGTAGCGATCGCCCGTCTCTGACCAGGTGGTGTCCTTCTGGAACCTTGGACACACGGGACATGAAAAATAATGTCACGCAATAGAACAGAGTAAAAACACACACATTCAGGTTCATGAAGCGGCACACATCTGGTGGAACAGCTGTTCCATTTATGCGGGAAATCCCAATGTAAAGGATGCAGCAACTGACTGTCATTATTTTTAAGGTACGTAAATTTGCTTTGGGATTTTTTTCTCTCTAAAATGTGTCTTTTATTGCAAAGTCGGACGATTAATTAGCATAAACAAGAGTAACACACTTCGGTAGCGAGTTTTTGTCCACTACATGTAATATTAATACTGTACACATCACTGTATGTACATGAGAGGATAGATTAGCATTGTAAACAACGCTCAAGGTTAACTTTATAAAAAGCTCATTACGCGAGTTCCTGGACCTTGTCCCAGCTTGAACTACATGTTTGCCTTGTTGTTCAAAGCACATACATTATATCGAGCCAAACTCTTTGATTCTTTACTGCCCGGTAGTCAATGGGGACTGTTGTAGAGGTGGGTTGCTTTCGGCCGCTTCCAGCACGGTACTTAACACGATTGCATTAACAAGCTATGCCGATCCGTACCGCGGGAAAAAAAAAAAACACAGCTAACGTGGCGAATGCATGAAACTAAAATACAGCCACCCTTTTAGTCCCGCTTCACGGGATGTTAAGGAGGGCAGATTTATTATGAGCGAGCCTTGCCAGACAAAGTCAAGCTGGAAAAACCGCACAGAGAGGGCAGGTCCCCAATGGGTGCAGGGGCATGTCTTACTCAGGCCGCTCGTTGATGGTTCCAAGCTTACACAGCAGCCTGAAGAGCCGTCCGTTCTGCACTTCCTGCAATGGCCAACAACAGGAAAAGCTTGGCTTAGAAACCCGCTGGCCACGGGGAGACGCGCGGCGCAAGAGAGTCTGTCTGCCCACCAAAGGGCCGCTTCCTAAATCTGTTGAACACATCCTGTGCTCCGAAACATCATGGCGAATGCTCCCGCAAAGCGTAAATACAAACACATGTACTGCATACACACAAGAGTAAATGTGAAGCGAGGCGACGGCATTCAACAGTGTTAATCAAATAAACAAAAACTTTAAATGGGACGTAACAAAGAGGTACATGGGTACAATTACACCGAGGCAGAAAGAGGAATACGTGAATTAGAAAACATACGTTGGTTAAAGACATTGTTTTAAACGCTAAGAAACTTAAGCGAACTTGGGTAGGACGCTTTTCTAGAAGGGATGAAGGCTGGTGGGTGAGAATACGGATGGAGCGATGAAATCAGCTCGTGTGTTGGTGCTACGTGGATTGTTGCATTGTAGGACCATCCAGCAGTGGATTAATCATGGCTGATGATAATAGTGATGAATTAAGATGCTGTACACTTTCTTTATATACATATCCATTATTAGTTAATTTATAACTTCCTTTAGAAATAAAATTGTACTGCATATATATTGTGTGAGATTAAGTTTGGCATGCTCTGCTGGCCAAACTCACGCTTCATTAAAAACAGACTTTGAACTTTTCACTGCAGTGCCGCATGCATGGTGGGATAAAGCAGGCTGGTGATGCCCCCTGGTGGAAACAAAACACACTTCCAGAATTTTTTCGATTTCAAGCTTTCGTGACTGCAGAAATTAATCTTCTTGGTTCTTTCGGTAAAGTCACGTAGAAGGGAAATAATAAAATAATAAAAATTAAATTCTAACGACGTTTCGGCCACACCACAAGCAGCCGTCCTCAGGTGAAGAAACAGAGCTGTCGGAAAGACAGTGTCCCAATGAACACTGCTAAGCTTGGCAGCGTATTTCCCTTCTACGTTACTTTACCGAAAGTACCAAGAAGACACTTGCAGAACTTAATAAGCGGCAGAAAGGAGGTGTAGAAGAATACGACACCGCAGACACAATACCTTGGCAAGCTCTTCCTCGATGATGTCGCTCCTCATCTGCGCTGCGTCCAATTGCGTGTAAAACCGCGCTCCGATCATCGGCATGATGTCATTCACGCTGCGGAGGCGCGTCTGATTGGACAGCAGGTAACTGCAGGGGTAGCGGAGAGGATGAAAGATAAAGAGCGAAACGTGAGCTCTTGCAAGTTCAAACCCACAGCGACGTCATCCCGGGGGGTGCCTGCAGGGTGCGCCGTGAAAATAACCACTGTGCAGCGCACGCAAAAACACACTTTCAGCGGCTACTAATCCTGGGGTATAAAAGCCCATCAAAACAATCTTTAAGACTTTTTGTGCATGTTCCGCCTGGACTGTTTTAAGCACAGCCGTGAGCCCTGTATAAATGAACAGCATGGAATTGTGATAAATGAGCACAAAGGAGGTATGTGTGCATTTATACTGCGGCAGTTACGTAAGCTTCACAACGGCAGCTTGACTTGCCCGTGTGTACATTGAACCTTGAAGCAATTTCTTTGTCAACACGGCTCCTGGATAATTTGCAAACGTTTTCAAAAAGCCCAAGCCATAGGCGCAATGGAAAAGATGGCCAAGAACCTTATCGGTCCGGCGGTCTTTACCAATTATTTTTGACAAGCGGCTTTTCTTGGCAACATTTTCTCTCCTCCTTACATTTCTGTTTCGTGGACTTGAACATTTTAAATCAACAGCACTACGACCAACATACACAATTGTTATATTGTTTTGGTAAAAAGCTTGCGCAAACATCGGGAGTAAATACAGGAGGAGGACCAAGAAGTGCATGTTTCTATCCAGCAGCGTTCACCATGCATGCTGCTACGGGCCATGGCTGCCAAACCATAACGGGAGAATAAAGCAGACAGAAAAACATCGAATCGATGCAATGGCTCAGAGTGTTGGTCCTCACATGATGAGGTTCTTGAGGTCTGTGGAGTAGTTGTGGGTGACAAGCTCCATCGCCTTGGAAATGTTATCTCGCTGCACCCCGACCATCGAGTTGCACGAGAGGGACAGCACAATCTTGCCGAGTGTCGTCAGATCCTCTTGCTGCAAGCACGGAGAGCAAGGATTTTATGAGAAGGGTCAAGACGACGTGGAATTATGGACCAAGTAAAAAGGAGGCTGCTTTTATAGATAAACTAGCTTTACTAGCTGGCTTCGCCCGGGACTTGGATTCACCACGCCCGGCTGCCTTTGTCTCCCCAGTGGCGATGTTCACACACCACACCAGTTACTCGTTTGAGGCCGAGTCGGCCTAGGGGAGGCCCAGGACCGGTTCAAATAATCGTCACCGGTGGTGGGAGTGAGCGGGAATCAAACTCGGGTCGCCGGGTTCGTAGCGCGGCACGCTAATCGCTACGCAGGATAAAGACAAAATCCCTCGTGTAGCCTGTAGGGGACAAGTGCTGTTAGCGAGTAGCACCTATGAAGGCCGGTACGGCACACGAGGGGGTGGGTGGCCAACACCACGCCCGGCCGCCTTTGTCTCCCCAGTGGCGATGTTCACACACCACACCAGTTAATTGTTTGAGGCTGCATTGACCTAGGGGAGGCCCAGGACCGGTTCAAATAATTGTGACCGGTGGTGGCCGTGACCGGGAATCGAACTCGGGTCGCCGAGTTCGTAGCGCAGCGCGCTAACCACTACACTACAATGCGTTACGCTTCCACATGCGCGGGTCACGTGACAGATTTGACGTCACAGCTCACTTGTGTACAGTCTGGAAAGTACCCACATGGCAAATTTCCAGTTTGTTGCATGTCGGGAAGTACGCTAAACATATTTAACAGACACAGATACTCACAAATTTCCCTTTTATATACACAAAGGGCATTGTTATTATTATCATCTCACCCCCTACTAAGTACTGTCTTAAACTAAAATCATCTTATAATTGCAGATAGCGCTCGGTGATCTGCTGATGAATGGCACGACAGTGAAGCTCATAACAACGATTCTGATGTTGATAATAGCCAGTCATGGAGACTTAGGTAGACTAAAGATAATTATAATAGTACGGACATTGTAACTTGACTAATTAGATTTGAAAACCGAAGCATTATGTAACGAACAACACTGTTTGTTTAGCCAATTTCATCTTCCTGCAACCATAATAATGTGACTAGGCATATGCATACCTGTCAACCCTTAAGGATTACCCATATTCTTGTACAGGTAAATTTAGTTCAGGTCCATACTGCGTGCAGCCGTTTCAATACGGGCAAAAAATGGGGTTTGTTTGTGTCTCTCCCCCTTGTGATGGGACGTTGTAGGATTTATGTTGAGATTTATAAGGTCACGGGGTGACCAATAAGGTCTGAATTGGTCTATAATAAGGTACGCACTGATAAGGAGTTGACAGGTATGCATATGCACGAATTCAAAGAATAAACTCGATTATTATGCTTATACATGCTTAAATCTAATGATATAAGATTAATGCAAATAACATAAAATGACTTTATAATGTTATATTTATAATAGATAACTTTGTATGAATATAAACTATAACATATCTAAATATCCTTGCGGAAAATTACACGCGGTCCCATTACTTTCAATAATAACGTCCTAAACTAAAGCCACAAATTCCGCAGGTTATATTGCAAACATGAATTGCTCAGTCGCTGAAAAAAAGTCCAAATAATGAAATATCATCTTCTTGGTTCTTTCGGTAAAGTCACGTAGAAGGGAAATAATAAAATAATGCAAATAAAACATGATAAAATAATTCTCACGACGTTTCGGCCACAACGCAAACAGCCGTCCTCAGGTGAAGAACAGGTCTGTCGGAAAGACAGCGTCTGAAGAACAGGTCTGTCGGAAAGGCAGCGTCTGAATGACGCTGTTTTTCCAACAGACCTGTTCTTCACCTGAGGACGGCTGCTTGCGTTGTGGCCGAAACGTCGTGAGAATTATTTTATTTTGTTTTATTTTTATTATTTTATTATTTCCCTTCTACGTGACTTTACCGAAAGAACCAAGAAGATGAATCCCTGCAGTCACGAAAGCTTTAAATCGAAATTTAAAAAAATATCACTTCGGTCAAGAATAAATGAGAGCTCAGTTGGGCATGAATAAAAACGACAAGACGCAGCGTGGCAGTCCGAAACTCTGGGTGTCACCACACGACCACGGCACCCTTTCCGAATCGCGCAACTCTGGAATTTGTATCCTGGAAATGCCTCATTTTCCACGATGGCTTAGTGCCCATCACTGGAGCTCCCCAGTGGTAAAGAGAGCTCCAGCGTGAAGCTGCTGTCGCCACACAGGCACGTCTCGCGCACACACCGTGCACTGACCTGGTACTGTGGGATTAGTGCCAGCGGAGAAGCTTGGGTGCCGTCGAAAGTGAGCACGTCGAAAATCCCCACGCAGTTCACACGTAACCTGTTAATGCGACGAGAGTACAAGCGTAGCCGTTTAATATGCCATCGGGAATGCAGAGACGATGCAGGGTAATTAGCACGGCCGATGATCAACGTTGGTAATGAAGTGTGTGGCGATGCCCCCTGATTCAACCCGAGAAGTGGCCAACGTGCTCAGAAAATTAATTTTTCAAAGTTTATTTATAAAAAGGGAAGAGTCCATTGAGAGTACATTTATTTCTAAGAACAGGTCCAAGTCAGAAATTAATTACTTTTGGAATAAACATGCAAAACTGTGTACAAGCAAGAAACATGTAAATGTTGATATTAAATAACTCGAGCACAGGAAAAAATACGCCGTGTTTAAAAAGTGTGGAGTCGTGTTTGCGCATATGTCAGCTGTACTACACATGTATTCACAAGCGAATAACCTCTAATGTTATGTTGCAGTGCAATCATTGCCACAACCGAGTAATGAAACCTGTGCTCAATGTGCCTCTAATACATTAAATTAAGCAAATGACTAAACCGAGCCAATCAGTCCAAGACAGTCAAACAAAAACCAATCAAAGTGATTATTTTATTTCATATCCCACGGTTAACAAAGCTATTATGTACATGTATACATGTTAAGGGTCACCCAAAATGACTTATTGCTCAGATGTGACTTCCGAACGGTCCCGGATTTAATTTTAGCTGTTCGTCCGAAGCAAATGTCACCCTGTTTTGGCAAGAGCTTGGCAAAGATCTCACCATGTATTCTGGGATAAGACTGCTGGACAGCGGTTAGAAGCTGTTGGGCGACAGGTTTATCAATACAGCTAATAAACGGCATCGCATTCTTTGACAAGAGTGTTGCAAAAGTCCCTACCGTGTTTTCCCTCCAACTAGGATCTTGCTGGGGTGCATGACGCGGCAGGCCAGGCCAGCCGAATGCACGGTGCGCAGGGCCGAGCTCAGCTGCACCACGTATGCCCAGATGAGAGACTCGGGCAGTAAGCCGGCATGCTGCCGAGGGAGGGGTCCGTTCACCTGACCTGCAGGCATAGGCAAAATGGCCTTTCAATGTCTTAAGTGTCTCAACATGTACGAGTGTGATATTCGAAAAGAACATAACAAGGATAAAAAATAAAACACGGGAGGCATTGCTTTTCGAGTATGTCATACATCGAGTTGACATTGAGGGCAGAGATGGACATCGATGGAATTGCAACTTAACAATGCGGTGTCTTAATAATGACGGTTAGTAAAATGGATTGTTTGATACTCAATACATGTGAACAGAAGACTGATTATGAATCAATTTAATACTATTTGTATAGTCCACATTATTAAAAGTTGTAAACTCAAGTGTAAAAGGCTATTTCCAACTAAAGGTAAGTCAATCTCTATGCCTTCTTTCGAGTTTTTAAAAGGCCACTGTTAACTTCGACAATAGTCTCATGCCACATGTGATATGAAGCCACAGAACACAGTGACCTGTTCTTGTGAACAATGACAGGCTCTTTTATGGCGACAATCTCGCAGACTGCCAAGTCCACTAATATCTGCAGATAGCTGGATATGTATTTTTAAAGATTGTGTACAAGGTGGATATGGTCAGAACACAGCATACTAGTTTCATAGACATCAGTAACAAAGATGTTTAGAATGAGGCCTTCTGAAACTCAAATATTTCTGAAAGCAGGACAGTGCAAACGCTAATTTGAGAAAATTGCCATTGTAAAATGCTTACTGAGAATGTGTATAACAGTATTTAAATTCGTCAATAAAAGTGCCTTAAAAGAAAATAAAAGCCATGCTTTTGGCAATGGGCCTTCTTAATAACACATTTAAGAGAAGTATGTGCCCAAAAAATTGTCTTTCCAGATTTAGTTTTCTTTTAAGGCAATGCTATTGATGAATGTTTTGGCGGGTTCTTTCCATACTTATGCACCACTGTCAATACAGCATCACGAAATTGCATTGTATTAAGGGTAGCTTAACCAAAATTGCTCTTATATATGCATATAAGAGAATTGCACGACTCGGTGAGCACTCGACCTGTAGAACGCTTTTGATTTGCTGCAAGTCGCATGCCCAACCCCAGTACTGCCCCCACACCATGTGGGGGGGGGGGGGGGGCACGCAGAAGGGGGGGCATCTGGGTATGGGGCGGTGCTGGGGAACTGTTATTCTATTACAGTCCTACCACTAGTAATTCCTATAAAGTAATACACTTAGACTTTTGATTTATATTCTGTTGTCGCAATGGGATTTACAATGTAGAAATGACCGGATACTAAATAGTAAGTACAGAAAAAGCCCACTGAAGAAACCTTTTGCACAAAACCAAAAAGTTGGGAATCTTATTAAATTTGTAACGATAAAACCATTTTGATTTTTCAATACACATTGTAAGAAAATGCTGCTCGGGGACATTACAAGAATGGAGAATTGAGTTCAATTTTAGGGAAATAAAAACCACAACAATTTTTTTCAGTTCTGACTATTTCTACGCTTGAACCAAGGTGGAACAAAGCAGGGAAGGTTTTTTGTTGTTAAACGCTAGACTGTAAAAAACACATGCTTCAACACATCCCCTAAAGTTAAATTGAACAAAAAGAAACCAGAAATGTGTGGTTCAGGCAACATCAACCATAAAGCTTTCTTGAAACATAATAACACATTTAATTATTTTTCTACCTACGTGACTTTACCGAAAGAACCAAAGAGTATGGGTTCCTGCAGTCACGAAAGCTTCGAATCAATATTTCTTGAAACAATATTGTGTAAATGCATTTTTTTTTTAAACCAACAATGTGGACATTTTAAAAATGCAGTTGGGAAGATATTCATAGGAACAGTTGCCCAACCACTCATGCAAAGACACATATATGGAAGTGATGTAGGATTGAGGTTTTCTGTTGACTAACTTTCTGCAAGCTGTTTCCACAGCGCACAGGAAGACAATTAACCGCTTCCTAACTTATGGTATTTGAGCGTTCAGCAGCATATGCATTGTGTCATCCTCCTCATCAAGTATAAACCACTTTGTCAAATGGCAACATTACTAATAGTTACATAACCACAAAAGCAGTTTGCACGATGCCTCTGAATAAATATTTGTCATTTTGATATTTAACATGGGCCAAAAGAAATATGCTATTTCATGGTACACAAATGAAGAACACATCTAATGCTTAAAAATTGCATATGATTAAAGTTAATAACAAAGGTTGTAAAAGACACACATTGTATGTTAGGGGTATGATTCACCACCTTTACATTTTGATTAATTGTCGTGATTCAACACACAATCGATTTTTTTGTTTTACCATGCGGTGAATATAGCAGCCACCGTGGTTCCAGGGGATCACATGAACGCATTACAATGCACATATATTGGAAAAGATTGATTCTTACACACGTGATTTCGATGCATGTATCGCATCGAATCATGTGTATAACATGCGCAAGATGTTTGCAGTAAGTCACAAAGACAAGTCACATGGAAGTTAGACTTCAAATACGTGACATTTCAGAGCCCTACATTACATTAGGACTCAAAAATATAGAAAATCAGTGGCTTCTAAATTCTCTAAAAATATCAATACGGATGTGTTAATTAGATCAATATTTTCCACCCACAGCCCTTCCTCCCTCAAGTCACACGACCCAGAGTGCGGCCAAGACCATCCTAACAAAAACCTCGGCCATACGTTATCAAAACGGAGACGTTAACGACATCGTTCACCGTCATACACAGGACAGGCAAAATCCTGAAAGAATGGAAGCAAGCCCAAGTCATTGCCATACTGTAACCTGGAAAACAGCAACTTGCCCTCCAGCTACAGGCCATGATGGCGCTTGTCCTCCACCTCCGCCAGGCTGATGGAACGTGCCATGCTTGCCACACTTTCCCCCATTATCGATCCCAAACTGCCTCCCATACAAGCCGCATTCCCAACAGGCCATAGCTGCAGTGAACAGATCGTTGCTTTCACCACCCTCATTGAAACTGGTTTCCAGAATCAACAGAAAACTGACCTCTCTGCTGCCTATGACACAGTTTGCCATCATGGCCTTCTGCTGAAGTTAGCCTAAATCATCGGACGCCGTTCTAATGTACACCCAATCGATGAGATGCTCTGCAACAAAACTGCAAGAGAATGATAAACAGTGGCTTTCCTCAAGGCTCTATCCTAGCACCATCACTATGTAACATATGTAAGTGACCTCCCAAGTCATAACCTCACAAGTCCATATATGCAAATGACATAGCCCTTGTTGCTCCAGGCAAAACTTGCAAAACTAAAGAAACTTGCAGGAACGACCTGGAGCTTATGTGCTGAGAACTGCCGCCATGGCACCGATTTACTCAGTGGAATTGAGTATTGCCACTGAGTATTGAGCTCCAACCTAGTCCAGGAGCTTGTACATAAAACTGCCAGATGCACAATTAAATAATGCAATGTGCATCAAAACCGGAACACTGAAACCAAAACTAATCCACTGGCTCCCGGTTGTAACGAATATTCTACTACCAATTAATTATCTGCAGACATGTAAATGTACAAGGAAGGTTACACGTTTTCTTTCCAAAGCCAGCTGACTGATTAACCAAGACCACAACAATGTACCTTGCCACCAACTCAAGTCCCGATCCCCCTTCTGGGATCGTGCTGCTGTCACCATCACAGAATGTCACCCAGATCCGAAAGAATGCTGGCGAACAGAGTGGAACAACGCGGATCTCAAACCCAGACATCGCACCTCCTATTCTTAGGTTTTTCGGTAAAGTCACGTAGATAAAACATTAAAATTAATAAAAGTAAAATAAATTTTTTGTATTTTATTTTTATTTTATTTATTTTACTTTTATTAACTTTAATGTTTTACCTACGTGACTTTACCGAAAAACCTAAGAATATGAATCCTTGCAGTCACGAAAGCTTCAAATCTAGAATCGCACCTCCTGGTTTTGGCATTCCTCAAAGACACCGAGTGTACCATCAACCGCATCAGAACACGAATAGGCCAATGTCTACATCTCCTTCATTAAAGACAAGCCAGTGCAACTGTGCCCACACAACACAAGCCATGGACCATATAGGAAACCACCATAGTCCGTGCGCCTTCAATGGAGCAAAACTACACAAACTCTCTCGTGAAGCCCCCTCGTGGCCAGGAGATCTTGACATAGGCAATAAGCTCCTAAGCATATTTCCAAACGTAAGAATGGAATCGAACGGCATCTTGGCCCACTCTAACCTAAAGCAGAAATCGGATCCCTGCATCCACTAGATATGGCTGACATTTTTCTACTGCTCTGATGCAGACTTCATGGTTTGTGAGAAATTAGCACAAGCGTCTCTGTGATGTGCACATCGGCGAAGTGTGCTCCGTGCTCTCACCCCACTTTCTCTTGTTGAAGAAGGCGTCTGCGTTGGGGTCACTGAAGTGCTTGCTCATGAGAGTTTCAGCTCCGGCGTGAAAGTCGTGCGCAAACACAAGGGCTGCAAAACATTGTGTTTTTTTTACACCAATGACGATGCAGCATAATCACTTCGACGGTGAGTGTGGTATGTCTGTTTTTGCAAAAATCACAGTATTCGTAAAAAACCCAAAATGTTTATATTAAAGCGAATGCATTTACTGCAGAATGCCTGATGTACCTATATTTCTACAAGGACTATAATGATGCTGAAAGCCAGTAATTAGGGGCTACATTAAATAATCGTAAACACTTCCAACAATAAACATGGTGTTTCTATTTCTGCAAAATCATTTGTGTTTTGTTTAAACAGTAACGCTTACATAAACGTAAAGGCATATATTGTACTGCAGAATGCCAGATGTTACCCATTTTCCTCAAGAGACATTAATGCTGAAAATCAGCAATTAGAGCCCACCTGAAATCCTTTTCAACACAGATTCGAGGAAGCTTGAGCCACAATCATTATTTATTTAATGCAACAACAAAATCCGATTAAGCAGACCAAAAAAAATAACACTTCTTATGCATGCTAGGAAAGGAATGACGATGAAGTGAAACCATATTTTCACAATTCAAAAGACATTAGGAGTCATCTTAAAGAAAGGGGCCAATGTTCGGCAAATAAGTTTTCAAATATTGTTTTGTCTCTCTCTCCTGGAAAGCACAGCAAGACTTACAATGTTCGCCGAATGCCTTGGTGGTGAAAACCTCTCGCAAGGCCACGATGTTAGAGTGCTGTTGCTTTTTCCACATGTCGATGAGAATCATGCACTTGGTGTTTGTCAGACGGTAGCCTACACACAACCCAAAGGCAGAAGTTATGAACAGGTGCCATACAAATGTGGAGGTGTCAGTCATGTACACTTGCGCAGAGCACTCATCCCGCAGCTTTTGGTGACTCATGTCTGACGTGCAGAAAGATTACGTCATCAATCTCTGCCCTTATTGTGTTCATCCGTGAAAAGGATTACCTTTATCATCCAAGAGCACAAGTGTTTAATATTAAATATAATCTACGGATATAAATTAAATATTGGCAAGCAAAGCTATTACAAAAAAAGACACTAAAATATACTAACTTTAGAAAAGAACACGTTCATAAACAGGCCATTTGTATGTAATTATAACATGCACAATATTTAATTGTCAGAAGAAAATATAAAACTGGAAACCCAAAAAATTAAGTACCGATGCAATCTCAGCTCGACAGTCTTTATGTGCTTGAGGCTATTGTTTTATTAAGATGGAAACTAGAATCCTAGCATGAATTTTAGAGTGTACGCATATTGTCAATGCATAATCTTACACCAAAGCTGGTAAAACCTCTGCCTCCAAACGAATTGTCTCCGAGCATGGATTTCAGCGGAACTCTTGAAACGTCTCACCGTGAATTCGACGCAGGCAGTAAGCCATGCCATCTTTGCTGCTGACTGCCTTGTAGCAGGTGGTGGTGTAGCCAAAGGTGCCAGACTTCTGCATTGGGTTCGTCTGTGGTGGCTCCAGTGGAAACAGACTGTGGTAGTTGTCCACCTCTGCTGGGATGTCTGAAAATGGAAAACATGGGAGCCCATGGTTGTTTAGCAATATCGTCTGATATGCAACTTCTCGCCTGGAGACTGTGACACAATGAGGCATGCTCAACTGATATTATATGTGCAACGATGTGTTGAAACTTAAAGGTTAGGACTAAATCTTGATAATGTTGTGATGTGAAATCAGCTTTTAAAGTGCAACTATGGGCAATAAATGTGACGGTTTATACAAAGTACCACCATTTTTTTAAAACTTGAATTATAATCAAATCTGTGACTTCAAACCTATTTAAAAAGAAATTGTACCATCTCTTGAATGCAAAATATCCATGGGTTCCGCAATTATATGCAAGTACACCACGCAATAAAACTGGACGCGAAAGTGGCATGCATTGTCCTTTGATTAAGCAATCGTGTTTTGTTCATTTTTATTTTCTAAATGTCAATCTGAAAACGACTTCAACTTCCATACAGTGCAGAAGGGCACACAAAACACAAGTGATTTTTTTTATTACACATTTGCTTTATATATGTAACACTTTCTTGCAAACAAATCACCGTCCACATCAAGACTGATTTTTAGGAACTAGGCCACTTTAAATTGAAATTATATACAATAACTATGCTTTGATGCGTGAAGGCTTGCCCAATGTAACCACATTAGCGGACATGAAAATCAGGCATCGGTCACTGACCAAAAGGTCACATCTGCCAAAAAAGGATGTGCAGTGTTCCAAACCAACTAACAATGCAACGAACCAAGTAAAATCAGACATCCTCATGGCGCACACATGTACACTCATGAAGCAATGAAAACCAATAACATGAAAGCTGCAAGGGTAAAGATAAGAAAATATTACGTTTGCTACAGTACATTCAAAGGATTTGCGTGGCAAAAAACACTTACCCGGGTTTTCAGCTTGGTCTATCTGAGCCATGGTTAAGAGATGTCTGTTGATTAGATCCTGCCAAAAATAAAAATCCTATTTAATAAAAATGTACACATTCTGTTTGAACTATTGGACAATTTTCTCTTGAGAACTACGCTGCGAGTGCAAATACGGTTTGGCAAATTAATAAGCAATGATTTTTTTTGCGAACACTAAGTAAGCATAGTTTTACACCTACGTTATCACAGGCCACCTACATTCACCATATTACAAAAGTGTCTCATAGTAATTTTGGCCGTGCAGAAGCCTTCTCAAGATACTATAAGCAGCGGATTTCATGTTTAAATTGTGATGGATCTAAAGTTCCTACCCTCGAGGCCTGTTGCTGGCAGTTTTATAAGCCAAACCAACACCTTTTGCAATGAATATGAAGGGCAATGTTGCTTGTGTTTTCATAAGGTTATTAAATATCAACAACACTTATTGGGAAATTAGGTGTCCATAAATGTCCTGAGGGAAGAGGCCAGTTAAGTACAAAAACTCTCAAACAGTTTTTAAAGGGCACTGTTCAAATTAGTAGCAATACAGCGTAACATACTGCTAAAGGAACTAGTTTCTATAGTGCACTGTTGCTTATAAAAGAACCATCATCGACTGCAAAGTTACCGTCCACGGCGTGTGGAAAAAAAGTACAAACCACCACCGGTGCTTGAATGAGAGTCATCCAATCGCAAAACTGATTCTTTTTTGTTACAAACTCATGATAACAATGTGTGTGTTTTATAAATATTTTCAAATGGCTGAAGTTTCTATGGTGGTATGCTGATGACGACGTTGAGGTTAGTGCCATCGTGTGAGAAGAGTGAAACACACCTGCCGCAGCTCGTCCATCATGAAGAAAGAAGGGGCATTCGCCTTGGGCTGCATGTATGCCACTTGCGCCGAGGGAGAAGGATACACATGATAGGAAGGGAAAACCTGCCAACAACAATTCACTGTTACGCAAATGAACATATTGGCGGTACACCAGTGCGCGATATAAAAAAAAGCAACATTTTAGCTATAAATTTCCTGCGATTCGCAACCCCCGTCAAAAAATCTTGTGGGGTGTGCTAAAATCGGTTTGCGTGATGTCGAAGCATTCGGAAGACGAATGTCAGTTAAAATTTAGATTTTAGACAGTTTATGAGGACCGGTGTGTTATGCTGCACCGGTGCACCGCCAATACAACCATATGGTTAAGTAAGTGTGAGTGAACATTCAATCAAGCTGTACTAGTGCTTGTGAGAGATAATCCAGTCTGTTTCCACAAGTCAAAACACTCATGAACAGAATTCGTAATATATCCCAATGCAAGACCCTCCTGAATAAGAGCCTTGACACTCAGTGAGTTTTGTGGGCAAAATGAAGGTAAAAGGGAATTATAAATATTCATTATAGATGATGATTAATGCCATGTAAATATCAGAACTACCTTTACCAGCACTAAAAGAGAGCACATATGTTTATATACTGTGTACACATTATATTACACGAGATATGGATTATAACAAACAGCTGTGCCACCAAGAATACAGGCTTCCCAGCATCGATTTTTGTTTAATGTACATGTCACATGCACAGCCCTTTTGTCAGTCCATTGCTCAATGAGAGCCTTCCCTTGTCCAGCTTGTGTAAGTTGTGAGGGTTATTTGGACATATTTCACCACGCTTCTTTGGTATGGGATGACGGTAGTGAGCATAGACACAGAAGCACAAAAGTACAGTCCAACAAGGGACTTTGCTGCACTGCCTTCAACTGGCCACCAACGTAGCCCTGCAAGCCTTATGACAACTGGTTTGTGCTTGGTGGTCACCCATCCAAGCATTGTCTACAGTTCAATCCTACTTGGCTTCCGAAATCTGATAAGATTGCGTACATTCCAGGTGATTTGGTCATTGGCAAGCTAAATTCCATCACTTAAAAAAAACATATTTAACACAGTGTAACAAGCTGTCCCTTAGATTTGAGTACAGAAATGTAGAGCGCACCGTCTCATTGAATCCCGACAAGAAAATACGGTGCGCCCATGAACTTGTGAGCTCCTGGGAGAAAGCCCCGCTCGTGGGGTTTAATGCACATACGTGACGAAACTTGGCCTAGCCAGGAACAGTGTCTTATGTGTTTATATTGTCGCCCCTTAAAGGACATTAAAAAACTAAGACTTGTAAACAAAGGCAAGGAGAAGTAGCGGCGCACACCCAGACCCGCCTGCCCCCACACACAGTGTGGTATCACTATTGCACATTCCAGCATGTTTCACAATTGTCAGGCCACTTTCAAAATGACATTTGATCAAGTTCCTCCAGTTATAACCAAAACTGTATGTTATCTCATTCATGGCTGCGATTAACCAAATAATATAGTTACTAAAAGATTAAACTATCACTCTCTGCCGAGTTGAGGCCAATTTCAACAACGTTATCTTTGTTATTACTCTCTTCCACGTTGAAGGTAAATCTTGGCCCCAAAGGAAAACAGTGGCACATAAAACGATTTAATTAATTTTATTAATGTCTGTGCAGAAAAGTAAACCACCCAGGGAATGCCACTTAAAAGAGTAAACAGTGTAGCTCTCCAGAGGCAATGTGTACTGAATTACAAGCAACTGTCCTGTAGGTTCTAAATCGAGCGTGCTGCAATTGTGTTTAAAAAGCCAAATGGTTCCCCACAGCATCGTCTCATTTGTGTAGCACTCTCGTGTTGTCTGCTACACATCACGTATACCCTTATAAACAGCAACAAAAACATTGCCGAGGTAATCTCTGCTACGGGTAATTCACAGCAACATTATCGGTGAACAACCATTACATACACGCTACAATCATGCCAGAAGATTTCCAAACTGCTTAAATCATTTGAAAAATGAATATCAGTCTAAGGGGTTTCTCCTTAAAAATGGGCAGGGGGGTAGTGCTCATCCCCTGCTCATTACCGTGAGCCAGTGCTAGAAATTACACATTCCTACAGTACAAGTTTCACTGTTGAATTCCCACAAAGTACTCATTAAAATCGCAACCTTCATACTGCAAGTCGCACACACAAACCAAGGAGCCACCCGGGTGGTTGATTATTATGCACTATAACAATAAATGCAATATTGACAATGACAACAAAAGTGAATTGGAATACCATGCCAGAGTGCTGACTGAGTCCCGGCTCGGTGAAGAAGTAGGTGGTGCCCCCAACAGTCTCGTTCTGCACGCGCGCTGCCTGAGCCAGGGGGTCGGCCACGGCCGAGCTCTGGGTGGACGGGACGGGGGCGGCCGCGCCAGCGTGACCATGCGGAGCGTGGCTGCCGTGGCCCTGAACATGAGCCGCGTGAGCAGCCGCCTGAGCAGCCGCGTGACCCGTGTGGCCAGCGTGGGCCGCGTGGCCAGGGTGGGCCGCGTGGGCCGCGTGGCCAGCGTGGGCCGCGTGGCCCTGCGGGAGGGCAGCGTGCTGGTGCACGTGGTGCTGGTGCGCGTGGGTCAACGCGTGCGGGTTGGCGTGGCCGTGGTGGTGATGGGGACCGCCTCCTCCTCCGCCACCGATGGAGAAGCCGACTTGATTGGGCGTGTGACTGCGGCGCCGTGCCGCCGGAGAGGTGTGCGGGGTGACCTTGGGCGAATGCAGCGGGGAGGATCCAGCTGAGAGAGACAGCCCTGTGTCAAAACACACAAAGGCACAAGGTACGCTTTACAGCTCGGCATAAGACAACAAAAAAAACCCGAGGGGCTTACCTTTTGCCGGATCGGCTGAACAGTGGGATGTGCTCAAGTCCCTTAGTCTCCGCTCTGTCATTGGAAGACAAGCCAGAAAATAAACAAGTGTCCACAGAGAAAGCACACAATTAAAAAATGTCCTGAGGTCACTTACAGGCAAACCATTTGAACTAAAGCCAGATATATCGTCTCTTAAGCTCGTAAATATTGGATAAAAAGTATGCACAGACTAAATTGCTGTTCAGGTTTATATAATATGCGATCTGTCATACAAGCAGAATAGTAGCACCTGTGCGAAAGAACGAGAGAGTAATTTTGACAAATGGCTCAGCACTGTCAACAAAGGCAGTAAAAATCAGCACAAAGCGCCTACCCGGAGCAAGGGATGAAGGGCTTGTCATGGCATGGGTCAGGGTGATTGCAGGAGAGAATGGTCCTGCAATGGGCGATTGGGCCACTCCGCTGCTCATTCTTGGACTTGCGCCCAATCCAGCCTTAGGGATAAACTCAGAGGCTGTTGGGTTTGGCGTCTGTGGAATAAGTGTAGAAAATATCAGCAAACATTTACAAAGGCAAAACTTTTTTATTACATACAAACTAAAAAGAGGTGCATGCATGAAATGAATAATTTCAGTAATATTACACAATCAACAAAACAACAGACTGAATCGTTTTAGTCTTTTAAAGAACACCATGGCCATGTAATTACTTATGTGCTTTTCTGTGCATTTCAAAGTGTGCTTTGCACATTCAAAGAAAATAATTAGAATTTAAAAAACTCTAAAGTCAAGCTAATCTAAAAAGGTCAACCCGATGCAGTGTTTATGCCACGACAGGCAACAGACCTCTATGCCTTTTGAGAGAGGTGGAATAGAAAGGTTATGGAACACATTGTGTAATTGGAAATAAAGTCAGAAAATGTATTCTAGATTTGAAGTTTTCGTGACTGCAAGGATTCACACTCTTTGTTTTTTTCGGCAAAGTCACGTAGGTACAAATTTATTTAATTTTTTTTATCTACGTAGCTTTCCTGAAAAAAAAAACAAAGAGTCAGAAAATTACTTTCCTCCAAGTGAAAATGTATTACAGTTACAGCAATGCAAAACATGAAGCTTATTCTTCAAAACACAGTCAATAAGAGTCCTAAGCACCTTTCTCCGCTGCGCAGATAGGTTGAGATTTGAGAAGTCACTAAAAAGGGATGAATTTGGAGAGTTTATGGAATCTGTTGAGAAAAATGAAAAAGGACACCGTAAAATGTATCATACATTGTTATGCGTGCATGAGGCACTTACAATTGTGTAACCCTCGCAATTTGATGCAGTCACAATTCTGAGTCGCACATTAATTCAAGAATCAATGGGTTTTGTCCCACTGAGATACGCTAAATAATTAGTTACCGCAGTGTTCAAATAAACCAATAACATACAACATACACAAACCTAAAATAAGCTATTTTTACACGCACTGATCAATGCATGTTATTGCATCGTTAAATATTGACGATAAATACACAAGTTAGGTTCTGGTTAACATATATAAGGGCACCATCATTTGCGACCACAAAATAGCATTTATTAACTGATGCGCGAGCGCAAGTAGACGTAACACATGCAGCCCACATTTGACGAATTCATTAAAGTGTGAATTAAGCACTGGTAAATATTGATGTTGTGGTGGGGGAAACTGGTGCAGTACCTTGCCCTGAAGGCGAGTAGAGTTTGGCACTGTCTCCAGTGAGGCTGGGAGAACTACTGCTGTTTGTCATTCGCTGCAGACGAAACAATGAAATCAAATTTCTTGGCACACAGGAGCTGGTAGAGCCTCTATTTTAAAACATAGCAAGGGAGGCACGCACCAAGCAGTGGCCATCCTCAATTTGTACATTTGTATTCACAATCATGAAGTGTGGGTACTCCCATCGCTTCCAAGAAGTCTGGCGAGTGTGGAAAAGAAGGCCAAATACCCTCTAAACAAGACCCTAGATCTCCCTCTCCGAGAGGCCCTTCCACCAGCGGTGGCATGAGCGAAGAATTGCAGGGCTGCAGCTTTTCCTTTACCTCTTAAAATGAAGTTATTTTCACTTATAATGAAGCTATTTTCACTTAACAAGTATAGAACAATTACAGTACAAGCATGGTGGGAAATAAGAATACAAGTTGGTCGATGGTTTTTATCCAATTATACTTCATGCAAACAATAACAGACACCCACTGTCATGATGAATGCTCAAGTCCAAAATAAACCTCTGCTTTCTTTTCCACCAGTTAGAAGCACGACAAAACTGCAGATTCAAGTTTATCAAAGAATAAAGTGCACATTTGCATTTAAGTCAGTTTAACCGAAAATATTTTGCATTGACACACATATCCTTGCCAGAACATGAATGTTTCACAGTCATAATAGAGCAAAGGCACTCAGAAATGTGCCTATTAATACAAAGGTAAACAAATAAACATTGGGTTGCAAAAACAAACTTTCATCGAAAAGCCAGAAAAAAAATGTTCCAATAAAAATCACAGCATTCACAAAATGTCAGTGCTGAAAAGGACTGTAATGTCTATCAGCAGAGGTTCGATGTTGTCGAGATGCAATAGAAAGAGAAGAGAGATACCGCCATGACGGGGAATTTGGCGTCTCCGGTCCCTCCTCCGCCAAAACCATTCACGCCAATAAAACTGCTGCTGAAGAAGGAATTGGGAAGATTCCCATCTGGTACTCCTCCACCTTCCAGTAATGGGACTAAAACACACACACACACACAGCAAGGCCAACACAGGACCTTCACGTCAGTTAAATGCACATAAAGCCATTGCTTGCCACTAATTCTCAACATTTAGACTATTACCACTTTTACAAATACCATTCAGACATGTGTAGCCCTTTGTAAATCCTGTCAGGGTTGTGGGTTTTATTTCACCATACTGCACCAAGATGGTCAGCGTAGTTTGAGGAAGGTAGGGATCATAGTCATAGAGCATAGACATTTAGTCGATGTATAGATGTTGCTGCACCGTGCTTTGCTGCCCACCATGTCAGCCCTGCAGCAGCACCCATGACAACCTGTTTGTGCGTGATGTTCACCCATCCAAAGCTCTATCAGACTTCACTCCGTGATCTGGCAAGGTCATGCAAATTCTGGGTGATTTGGTCATAAATATAAAAATGCATATTTAAAATAATTTGCATTCCAACACCATATGCCAATCTATAAATATACCACAAGTAAACACACACTTTAAACATCTTGACGTACTTTCATTTACGAGAGAAAAGTAAAAATATATGCAAATGCAAGATATAAAAAAAGAGCCCTGTGATATTTAGTGTAAAAAATTATGTAAGTATTTACGCAAATGTAGCATAATAATTCCAATCTCATCAATATTAAATCTCATGTTTGCTGCACAATTTTCTAAAAGTTCACACATCTTGCAAATATTATATCCAATAATGGTGATACCAACATGCAAATACAAATACACGACAGCTGATTGAAGCAAAAGCAAATGATTGACAATATCCGCAAAAATGTTCACACGTATCCTCAAAATAGTGGACGGATATGCAATGTCCCGCATACAGCAAGGTTTCCGGACACAATGTTCCGAAAAAAATGTGAACATTTAAAAATCTCACTCTACAACCTCTAAAATGAAATATCACACAAAGTAATGCCGACTTGTCGTTAGCTGCATCTCAATGCGACGCAGGAACGTGACGCACAAGTCAGTCCCCGCTTGCTACTGTAAAGTAACTCATGGAGAACTGGATTGTGCATTCCTGAATTTACCTCCAATTTTCAGTATATATTTTTTTCACCTTTGTTTTATATTTCCTTTATAAAAATGGTGTTTGCAAAGAAAATATATATACTGAGGCACCCCATCCATGAATTAGCCCAGCATTTTTAGGTCAGTGTATTGTAGTCATTAATGAACACATTGTGATGTGATAGTATGGTTACGCCTATTATCCGAAGCAACCCAGGATGGGTGGCCACTATGAACAGCAGGGTTGTAAGTCCACTCCAAGGCTACACGAGTCGCAGAGTGGAAGAAGATGTATCGATATACTTTCACGTCTATGCTGCTGCATCTATGCTACCTGCCTTCACTGAGCCACGATGATCAGCGTGAAGTATAGTGAAACAACAGCGGTGCCACGCGTGACACGATGGTTGGGAGGCCATCAACCAGCAATAGGTTGGCAAAAAAAAATCTGCGTATGTCGTGTGATGCGTGACAATAGCAAGATATTGACGCCAACTCTTGATTTTTGCGTGGCAAGTGGAGATTGTGAAGCGTTATGTACTTAGTAATTGGTGGTAAAGGGGAAAAAAAAGCATTAAAAATAATTTAATTATTTACAGAAGGGGGGGGGGGTGAGATGTTTATGACGTCCTTCCTTTCTCAGTTCACGAAACACATGGGACTGCATTGGCAACACGCACACAGAAATCGTTTTACGAGTGCTGTCGTTAAACAATGGCTTGCAAATGAAAACATGCCAAACTAACGATACTGCATTGTAACTTGGGTTAGATCTCGTAAAATTAAATGTGTCGTTAAACCCGCCACCACCCGACACAGCCAATAAGTAAGGTTTGTCATGTAAACATTACATGCCAGTTCTCTACTAGTTCAGCACCCTCAGGTAAACCCTCAACATTTACAATTCGAGTTCGACGTTTCGCCAGTAATCAGAACTAGCATCATCAAGCGACAGCAGAGTTGTGGGGCAATCCTCATGTTTCGGTCTTAAATACCTCTATTATGGAGTTCAAAAAAACCGTATGGATATTGACCGTGAAAGCCTACGTGTTACCCTGAATAACACAGCATACAGTGCAAGCTATACGTCGTGAAAGTCAATGTTCGAAACTTAAGTTCATGACCGACATATGTTAGTCACGAGTGTGTTATCAGTGATCATGGTGGCAACGTTGTTTCCGTTTCTGCTTGTACCATATGTGCACTGCTGACAATGCCATGTGAACTGGAATGGGTTGGCATGAAGTGTAGTCCCCCAAAACAATGGAAAGAAATTCCGCACTATCACTCTTACTGCTTTATAAACAATCGTGGTGGTCAGACGGACAGATTGGAACCCACCGAATGAACGTGCAACTTAAACCGATGGCTCAGGACCGCCATAGCAGCAACTTTTAAGTGCTCAGTGTACACAATTCCAGCTACGAAACTGGATCAGAAACGTGGACACTGGCAAAGGAAATGAAACAAAAGCTGCAAAAAAGTGTACAAAGAAGCACAGCGAGATGCATTCTTGGAATTGGAGATACACACACAAAGGAAAATAAACACGCACGGATGAAGGTAACAAATACAAATCAGAAACGTCTTATTGGAATAAAAGTAAATGGACGTAAGCGAGAGACACGGGTGGCTAGAGGTGATGGATGGATGGATGGCCGGATGAGGGAGCCAGATTTAAACACGGAATGCGGCCAAGGGAGAGAACACGTTCAGGTGGACAACAAAGACCAGTTTGTGTGAAGTGCCGACGGATTGTAGCTGCGTGTTACCCGGAGGAATGGGTTTCATCAAGCAGTGGATATGCAATGGTTGTTGATGATAAAAGCGATTCCCACATAGACAGACTAGGCTGTCCAATGACGTGGTATTTTCACCAAGGCCTCGGGACCACCGATAAATGTTTGTCGGAAAGGTTAACACTAGTTGTTTTATTATTTAATACGCACATTTGGGAGATTTTAACTGCTACCACAGTACGGCAGTTTTGGAAGAGCACCCTAAAACAATGGTTTCCATATGGGCCCACTAGTCTTGAGTGACAGGAAGGTGGAATTTTCACCACGGGATCCGGATCGCCAACAAAACAGCTTGTACACCACCAAGGGAACACATTTTCGTGATTATATTTGCATTTTAGTTTCCATCCCAGTCTAGTATAGCCGATTGCAATCACAAATAACAGTAGCTGCAACGTGCAGGAATGGTCACTTCCACGTAAATACAAGCTATTTCCTCCAACTGTTCGTCAAGTTACTCGTTTGTGCATGAAGGCTTCGACTTATAGCGCTAATAAACAAACGTAAACAAGTGATAGCATTACATGCGTGCGCCATGCTGGGCAACAGAAGGCCCAGGAGAGGCCCTGCTGCTATATTCAATAACCCTCACCCACAGCCATAACCATTCACCATTACTACCACGACTACCACCACCATTATCAACAACACGACTCTATTACTTCGGATTAAGGTGTGGGAAAGGGGGGGGGGGCAACATCTGCGGGACAATCCACAATGAGGTGCAATTTAAACCGCAACACAAACAAACATTTCACCGAAACAATATTCAATAACAGCACAACGTTGTTTTTTGTAAAATGACAGACACACACAATAACAAGAGACACACACACGCGGAAAACACGCGCGCCCCCCGGCCCCGCCCCCCGCTTCGAAATCCATTGTCCGCACGCGCAGCCCCGCGAGCAATCCGCCGCTCCAATTGGCCTAGGCGGCGTGCGTGCCCCCTGGCGCGCTCCCCTCCCATTGGTTACCGAGCGGCCGTCCGACCAATCGCGTGGAGGCGCCCTCGCCTATCCGCGCTGCGAGATCTAAAGGGGGTCTTCCCGGCGCCATGTTGTGGTGTAGGGGGGCGGGGGTGATGGGGGGGGGAGTGAGGGGCGGGGTGGTGAGGGGGGGGGTGAGGGGGAGGGGGGGCAATGGTGGAGGGGGAAGACGAACGAACGAGAGAGAGAGAGGAGGAGGGGGGCGGACATTACGACGAATCGCCGCTATCCTCCCTCCGTCGCTTACTCTGCAAGAAGTGGCCGCCGCCTTCCATGGGCGCGGCGGCGGTGGCGGCGGCGGTAGCAGCGACAACGGCTCCTGCTGCTGCTGCTGCTTCCTGCTACTGCTGCCTCGGCGGGCTTGACTGCGTCCGGATCGTCATGCACGAATTGGCAGTCGTCGCCGTAGAAGCACGTCCTGTCCTTGGCGTAGTAGCGGCAAGGCTTGGCCGGCAGCAGCAGCTGCTGTGGCTGCTGCGGCTGCTGCTGTTGTTGTTGCTGCTGCTGCTGCGGTGTCGGCGGCGGTGGCTTCGCGGCGGCGGCGCCACCTCCTCCCCCTCCGCCGCTCATGGCAGCGGCACATTGGTCGCGGGGAGGCGGCGGGAGGCGATGGTGGAGCGCATGAGTGGTGGTGTTGATGGTGTTTGGTTGTGGTGTGTGGTGGTGGTGGTGATGATGATGGTGGTGGTGATGATGGTGGTGCTGCTGGCTGCGAGGGAAACTTGCGCGAACTGCCTTGTGGGTAGCGCCCGCGTGCTGCTGCTGCTGCCACTGGGGCTTGAGGCAGCTGTGAGTGGAGGGACAGAGGTTGGGTGAGAGGTTGTGAGCAGCAAACACACAACACATACAACACAAACTCTATGGGTTGTTGGTCTCTGTTTTATTTTTTGTGTGGTGGGTAATCAGTTGATGTTGTTGCTGAGGGTGGCTGCCTGGGTGTGGAAATTCCACGTTCCCATTACAGTGCTGATGACAATTCAACCTGGGTGTTCTTGTGAGTTGAAATATAACACTGTGACAAAAAAAAATCCTGGGTAGTAAGTGTTATTTCCTAATTGCTTATGCCTCAAGAGTACAGAACATGGCTATTATTACCCACAAACTTTGCTTTTGTGACCAGCACTCAAACGCAAAGTGAATCCACTCCATTAATAACGCTGTACTGTATAACAATTGTTTTTGTTCCTGGGTAGTAAGTGTTATTTCCTAATTGCTTATGTCCTCAAAAGTACAGAAAATTGCTATTAATCCCCACAAACTTTGCTTTTGTGACCAGGACATTGATATTTAGAAATGTACCTATTTTCAATGAGAAAACGTGTGCGTTTGTGTCATTCCTTCACATAAAGTCCTGGTCACAAAAGCAAAGTTTGTGGGGAATAATAGCCATTTTCCATACTTTATAGGCATAAGCAATACAAATAAATAACACTACCCAGGGACAAAATTGTGTTACATAGTATAATCATTCGATTATAATGCTGATGTTGTTTAGGTGCTCTAGTGAGGGTGGCTGCCTGCTGGATAAGATGGGTGTGGAAATTCCACATTCCCATGACTGCTGATGAAGGCACAATTATCAGACCTGGTTGTTGTGATTTTCTATAATAATTTGATATTGTTTAGGTGCTGAGGTGAGGATGGCGTCCTGCTGGATTAAGATGGGTGTGGAAATCCCCATGATTGGGCTGATGAGAACAAATAATGTAACACAGTTGACTTGTGTATTGTGAGTTCATAATGGTTTATTATTACATTGTCTCGTGTGTAATGCAGTCTGCTACTGCTGGTAGGGCGTTTGAGCTCTTGACACGTGAGTGGTGGAGGAAAATAATGTAATGTTGGGGGGGGGGGGGGGGGGTGACGGGAAGGTGTAATGCGGAATGAATGGGGTTGTGATTTATTGTGCAATTATTTGTGTTTTAGGTGCTGAGGTAAGGGTGGATTCCTGCTGTCTATGTGCACAGCCCAGTGGTGGAAATTCCACGTTATCATGGCTTGGCTGAGAAGGAGTGGGCACAGCATGACGGAATAATACAGTGTTTGTAATATTTTGTTTCAAATGTATAGGTGAGAATGCCTTCTTGCTCATTGTGTTCAGTACTATACATTTAATACATTTAATAGGACAATCAATGCTAATCTTCTTGGTTCTAAAATATTTTATTATGTTTTCATTTTATTATTTCCCTTCTACGTGACTTTACCGAAAGAACCAAGAAGATGAATCCCTGCAGTCACGAAAGCTTTAAATCTAAATAAAAATCAATGCTAACTTTTCACAATAATAACTTTTTAGGTATCATTGTTTTTGTGATAATTAAGATGTTGTGTAAACACATGATAGCCCATTGTTATTTATTTTTATATCTGAGGGTGGCACTGGCAATGACACTTTCAACACATTCCACACATTCCACACATTTTGATAACACTTATGCATTATTCAGGTCAAACGGTGAAAGCGTATCCCTGCCTAATGAGGTGGAGATCTGCTTGCAGTAATGATTGGTGGAAATTCCTTTCCTTATGACAAGACAAGTTCATGCATGGAACAGTCTATGCTGACTTGCTACAAAGTGGCACTTGAATACATGATAATTGTTCTGGTGGCATAAAGACCATGGGTAACACTTAAGAGCCTGGTGGGTTTCTTTTTACATTTAATCAGGACGGTGGATTCCCCATTAAATGAATACAACACTTAATTGTGGAAATTTCACATTTCCATGGCATAGGCCAATATCAATTGGATAAACTATATGCTGATGTACCACAATGCATCAGGACTTTTATATAACTTTGTCAATATTTTTTAATGACTAGGCTACAGTCTACATTATAGACTGCCAGTACACTCCAATTAAGAACCAGGCTTCAATCTACATTAATGTTTTTTTAAATTTTCATTACACTTTTATTCACTTTATTTTTTATTATTTTTCTATCTACGTGACTTTGCCGAAAGAACCAAATAATATGAATTCCTGCAGTCAGAAAAGTTTTAAGTCAACATTTAACTGCCTCCACCAGGAGGGTTTCCACATAACCATAAGATCTTTTAACAAACTCCGAGACAAGAAAGCTCATCTGATGGAGTCACTCACATTTCTGAAGAGATGCCGTGACTCTAAGCTAATATCGATCTCATTTACACGGATTTCTGCTGCTGTCACATCTTCCAATGCCGAATTTTGTTCAGGGCTGGCTTGGCCCTGATCTCAGAAAGAAACTAGACTGCTCAGTACTGAACTAAATCATGTGGACATTACACACACTTAACATTGACGAAAAAAATGTCTACATCTCATTGGGAACATGTAGATAACATGACTGCTTCATCAGCCACTACAATGTCAGCTAAATGTAAAGATAACCTGATTTCCAAGTTCAACCTCCTTTCCAAGAAGAAACCAGATCCACACATTAAAAAGTTAGATGTTGACAAGGTTATTAATCTGAATAATAGCCCAGTTTCCGATGGTCAAAGTCGGTTTTGGCTAAAGGGTTGAACTTCGCAGTCACCCCCAAACACATACCAGTGGATGACATTGTTGCCCAGGTCGATGTAGCTCTTAAGGGTTTGGGACACATCGCTGCAGACGAGACAAGATCTGAAATCGCTGCAACACTCAAAAGCACTAAGATACCAGCCAGCAACATCAGTAAGGAGGAGCGTTTTGTGTTTTCTCAATTTAAAAAGAGGGATGATATCGCCATCCTCTCAGCCAACAAGGGCAATGCCACGGTCATCATGGACAAAACCACATACAATAAAATGCAGCACTTAATGATGGTAGCTAGACAAAAATCTAAATAGATCCTACTAACAGCCTCGTTACAAAAACGAACAGTATAATCACTGATTCAGCTTCATTAATTGAACAGACCAAACGGTTTTCCTTAAAACCTTCTGCTGCTAGACCACTCAGATTATATGGCTTACCAAAAGTCCATAAAGAGGGTACACCCCTTCGTCCCATCGTCTTCACCATTGGCTCACCCACCTACAAACTGGCCCGATATGTCTGAGACCATGCAGCCATTCGCTGGTAAGACCACTTCTTCTGTACTTAACTTAGCTCACCTGGTATCTCACTCTCCCCAGGTGATTAGCTCGTTAGTTTCGATGTAGTTTCTTTGTTCACCCAAGTACCTGTGCCTGATACCATTGCAATCATTCAAGATTTGGTCCAACAAGGATTGAATGCTGATGTACCAGCCCTGGGTGAGACACTGCCTCACCAATACAAAAAACTGAAGGCACCCCAATGAGTTCTCTATTATCTTCGGTTGTCAATATTTTCATGGAAAAATTTGAGACGGACACCATCCACGTTTGACATCTGGCTACATGGCCGACCGTCTCTGAACCAATTCCTCAATCACATCAATTCTATACACCCAGCCATCAAATTCACCTTGGAGGTGGAAGAGGATGGCATGCTACCTTTCTTGGATGTCCTAATCAAAAAGAGACCAGATGGCTCAATGAGCCATTCTGTCTACAGGAAAGTAACCCATACTGACGCCTACCTAAAACCTGATTCCCACCACCATCCATCCCAGAAGAATTCCGTCATCAAAACGCTACACCATAGAGCTCAATGTATCTCCGACCATGAACACCTAACCAGTGAAATCAAACACATTCACCAAGCTCTCAAGGAGAATGGATATTCTGACTACACAATCTGCCGTCACCCCAACCGTGAGGAAGGAGCCATCTGAGGATCCAATCAAAACCATCACCTTGCCATACATAGCAGAGGTAACCAAAAATATTTCCAAAATCATGAACAAACACAAGATCCAGGTCCGATTTAACACAGTACATAAATTCGTGATCTGATCCCATATGTGAAGGACAAGATTCCTGACATGCAATATCCCAGCGTCTACAAACTAAGCAGTATCTGCGGCAGCAGTTACATTGGGGGAACTAAGCGACATGTCTCGGACCGTTTTTCGTTAGCATAAGTCAGATTTGAAACACGGTAGGACCAATACTTCTGCCGTGGCTGATCATTATTTTAATGCGGCTGGCTCACACGAAATTGATTTCTCTAAGACGATGGTACTTTGCAAGCCCATTGGCTATCAAAACGATTCGTTCATGAAGCCATCCATATGTACAGACACAGACACAATTTCAACCGAGAGGATGGTTATAAACTCAGCAATCATTGGATAGGTGTCATCAACCACTTTTGGTCGTGACTTGATTTGTGTCGTTTTCTTGTTGTCTTACCCCAGGGCACACGTGCCCCGCCAACTTCGTTCTGACACGGAGACGCTTTGTGGCACTGCATGTTCCGTGTTTCACATTGGTGCTCTCTGACCCCAGGGCACATATGCCCCGCCCACTTCGTGGCGCCCGCAGGAGTTTTTGCTCTTGTGCCACGCCCATTTTTGAAACCTCTATAAACGGTTACCTTAGGTCAGGGGTCGGCAACCAAAATAACAAGAAGAGCCATTTCTTTCCAATTCGGTACAAAATTCAGTATTTCAAGAGCCGCAATGCATCTGAGTACATACGTACTCATTGTCAAGAAGCAGCCCGTAAAGAGCCGCATGCGGCTCCGGAGCCGTAGGTTGCCGACCCTGCCTTAGGTGAACATCTCCCTCTTTCCTCCTGAAGACGATCGCTTGTGTTGTGATCGAAACGTCGTGGATTTATTTTATTTTTTTATTTCATTTTTTATTACTGAAAGAACCAAGAATAAATCGACATTATAGACTGGCAGTACGCTCCCCGAGGTTATGTACCAGGCTACAGTCTACACTATAGACTGCCAGTACACTCACCAAACGTAATAACCAGGCTACAGTCTAGATTATAGACTGCCAGTATATTCACTCCGATTAAGAACCAGCCTACAGTCTACATGAATGGTTTTCATATTTTTTTATTAAATTTTTTATCATTTATATTCACTTAATTTTTATTATTATTTTTCTATCTACGCGCCTTTACCGAACGAACCAAAGAATATGAACTTCGTTAATCTACTGTTGGATGAAGGCCTCCACAAACTGTCAGTGGTGGAGGTTGTTTGTTCATACTTCACGCTGTTCCATGCGGACTGGTGAACGGAGGAATCAGAACTGGTTTAGATATCTTATTCTTAGGTTTTTTCGGTAAAGTCACGTAGGTAAAACATTAAAATTTATAAAAGTAAAATAAAATAAAAATAAAAATCACGACGTTTCGGAGGCAACACAAGCTTCCGTCTTCAGGTGGAACCGTCACAGCCACGACAGCTGTATCAAGTAAATGAGAGATTGCAAGAGCTACCACTCCGTATATATAATGGTTGGAGAGGGGAAGGGCCAAGTAAGGCACACTTTTTATTAATATGGTAAGGTGTGCCTTACTTGGCCCTTCCCATCTCCAACCATTATATATAGGGAGTGGTAGCTCTTGTAATCTCTCATTTACCTTGCAGTCACGAAAGCTTCAAATCTAGAATGGTTTAGATATCACTCGCCACTGATGTTAGCCATGACCGATCTCAAGTCGCCAGGTTCCGAGCACATTGCGTGGAATTACAGCGATACCAGTCCACTTAATACAGTGCCTAAGCATTAGGTGTTTTTTTAATTCGTAAATGTAATGGGCTCGCATGATCCAGCCACTGAATGCCACTCTACCACACTTAAAAAATAATGGATTTTTAAACATCAAAGTATAATGCAGTCACGACAGGTAATTGAATCGCGAGGAGAGTAAATCATTACACCTGTAAATTGGATACAGGTCTCCCTTGCCAAAGCAGCAACGTATCGCATTGAGATTGTATAAAGGACATTACCGTATGTGCCACAGAAGTCATGAATTAATCGTGTTATTTTTGCAAGGGAAATTTAGATAAAAAGTAAACGGAGCTGATGATATTTTTTGTTGTTTATTGAATATTGTACAACTTTTTGGTAAAAATATGAATACTGGATATTTAACGATACAAAAATAAAAAAAAACTGAAAAACACATTTTATATATTTTTTGTGAAAAACTAAGATACAGTGTATGAAAAACATACTTAAGGTAGTTTTTAAAACAAGAGTTCAATATATCCAGTAAAACATTTTAAAGTTTGAGAAAATCAAGTCATTGGTGTATTCAAACATCTATTTCTACTGCAAACAGGTTTACAGTACTGTACTCGCCATTAGTTTTCAGTGTCAGTTAAACTACAAATTTATTTTACAGGTAGGAACAACAGTTCCACATTGCCCACCAGGGATTATATGTCTGTCGTGCATAGCCACTCCCAAACATGTACACTCCCGGATTGGTTGAAGTGTGTCACGTGACCGCGAGCTTTCTGTCGTGCACGAATGCGCTGTCCAACCAAGTTCCTACCTGCCCACTCCAAAGGAACGTGTTGAAATAACACTTCCATTCATAGCATTTGAGATAAATCGTAAAATCGCCCTCACCTTAGACAATCACTTATATTCTTTCAACAGCCCGGTGTTAAACATCAAAGTAATCTGATTAATATCCTGGTGGTGTGTTGATAACACGCGAATGTAAAGAACACGAAGTTATAAAACGTGTGATAATTAAAAACTGACAAACCTCAGACACTATTCAAGCTTACAGTTACAAGTTTAGAAAATAGACGTATTAAAAAAAACACGTAAAATATCAGTGAAATACTTTGCAGAAGACGACAAGCACATTATGGATCTAATACATTGTATAACAAAGACAAAAGTTGCATTAAAAGCACGTTACGACAGCATGAGATGTATTACTCCGATGATGTTTTTCATCATTAGTTTCAGATGTATCATGTTCCATTACAAAATTATGCTTTATAAATGACCATGTAAAGCTTGTTGCGACCATATAAATCGATATTCATTACTCACAAACTGTAGCAGTAATGCATCATTAGCTAATACTGTAATGCTTTTGTGACAAGCTATAAAATGTCAGTACAAATTTATATATCCATTCGCTTAAATACCATTTGACGAATCTATATTCTCTTAATTTCACGTAAATTACAGTAACCATCGGTGATTATATTGTATGTTAATACAATTAGTAACTAATGTAAGAAATCACTACAGTGCAAATGTCCTCTTCGAAATATATTAAGTGCATTAATATTGTTACTATGAAAATAAAATAAATGTATACGCGTAAACGTATTCTTTGGTTCTTTCGGTAAAGTCGTGTAGATAGAAAAATAATAAAAACATGAATTCCTGCAGTCACGAAAGTTTGAAGTCAATATTTATACCATAACGTTATGAAAAAAAAACCCGTACATAGTTGAAACAATATTCACGTGCCATACTGTGTTGATTCACCTGTCGGCCTAGACAGCCACTTAACTTGACAGAGCACTCTGTTCTGATGCAATTAAACCAAAAACAGACATAGTTGACATGGGATATGAAAGCCATTCATACTTTGCACATTCTACAGCAGAGGCCGTCTCCCGGCCATGAGGGATGTCTCTTTGCGATGCTCAATATCGTGCGTTAAGGCTGGTGGATTATGAGTTTATTATTATTTGTATGTTAAATGTATTACCACAGTTAAAGGCAGTGAATTTCTGGGTTGAAGGTGTGCACCTTACATTTTTTCACAATTCATATCTTGGACAACGACCAATCCCACTGGCGGTTCCATGGGTTTAAATTGCCAGGGGTAATGCCCTATTCAGTTGCAGTGTGGCGGAATTAGACTACTCCAGTATTGTTAGATATATCAGTGCGGAGATAATAAAGGATTGGAGAGTTAATGAGCACAGCAAAAGAGATAGAGGGTAGGCATTCAGAGAGAGAGAGGGCCAGAGGCAGAGAGAGAGCAGAACGATATGGAAAGGGTGGACGGGTGGAGTGGAGCCAGCCAACGGATCTGTGATGTTAAGGCGGGAACACAAATCGAGGTGTTGTACGTAAGTCTGCTGTCGCATGGGATACGACACGAGTTGGCTTCACTTAACGTGCGAAAGGAACCGGGGTTATAAACATGAGCTTAACGGTACAGATGGCACGATGGGTCAATACAAAGTCGACCTTCTGACGATAATTTTTCATCGACAACATTTGTTGTGGTCGATATTTCTCAGGCCCCTTTGAAACTGGTGTCTGCCCCCCACACATCGGTGAGAGCATCACATAACATCTGGCAGCTCACGTATGAGGAAAATATGAAGTGCGTGAATGAAATGTTCAGACATTCGCTATTCTTTTAAGAATATAAATGCATGCTATTTTTGCGGATTTGGACGTCAGAATGTAACCATTTTTTGCCGATATGAATCTTCACCGAGTAAATTAAAATGCATGAGTGTGTTTTCTAAATGAACTGGACTCTGGCTCCTTGGAGAATTTGAAGATTAATTAGACTTCAGCTGACTAGGGCTCAAGTGCAGTAAAGTTGAAATACACATAATGCTGATGCAATACTCTAACATTAAAGTTATTTTTACTCAAATGAATATTGAAGTGGTTGTTCGTCTCCTGTTTACAGCCCTGGGCCACTTGCTCATAGAGTGGCACCGATTTTAACAACCCCTGAGGGACGATGGCCCAAATCAACCCCCCGACCATGATTTTTCATTCTCCACCTTCAGATCTCGATCTGCTCGCTCAACCACTGGCCCCTCGGAGAACGATGCTATTGAAGAGTTTCTTCCTCGCTCGAGTGGCTGTACGACCACTGTCGTTCAATTAAATCGACCAGCTGATCAAACGTGGGTCTCTCCACCGGTTCCGCATTCCAGCAAGCCAGCATCAATTCGTACCTGTAGATAAATAACGTATAGAGTATATTTTGTTATTTTTTTTTCACGATAATTTTAGCACTTTTTGTAAACAAAATACATTCACAATTCTGCCAGCTGATTGACAATAATATCTAATGCGTGCTAATCGCACCTTTGCTTTGTGCGTTTGGCTACGTACATACATACATTTGTTTATATTTGGGCAAATGTAAAGATATAGCCCTGCAATTGCTTGCTCATGCCACCGTTACTCTTTCGTGTTGGTCAGATGGGAGTACATGTACGTGCAATTTCCCCCACTCCACCCCACCACACGTGACCTGCTGAACGAACAGCGGTGGCGTAACCGTTTATACTGCTGGGTGGACAGAGGCGGGAGGATCGAGGAAGCTTCCTCATTGCTTTCAAGTGCCATGCCGACGATCTCTGGATTGCTAAGTATTTACACCACCGCAGCATACGTTCATACATACGAATGGAATTTAACATTTTTTTCTGTAATCATTATTTTTAATTAAGTGTTTCTCGCGTGCTATTTTGTATCTGCCATAAAATAAAAATCTATATCTAGCAGTGCAATAGAATGTCTGGTAACAGTAATGATGGCGCGTATCTCCACTACAGCCAAAGTACAATAGCAAAGCACGTGTTCGCTTGATGAATGCGTACATGTCAGTTGTATTGAATCTTGGTGGTGGCAATCTGTATCCCTCTTGGATCATCTGGTAGAAGCTGGAGTCCACTCTGATGCCACTGTAGGGGGTCTCACCTAGCAGAATCCAACACATGGCACGAGACAAGTGGTACACATATAACATGAAGAATCATACGTAATAATGAACAGTTTTTTCGGTAAAGTCACGTAGGTAAAAAAATGAAATTAAAATTAATAAAAATAAAACAATAAAATCACGACGTTTCGGAGGCAACACCAGTCTCCGTCATATCATATTATTAATTTTGATTTCATTTTTTTACCTACGTCACTTTACCGAATCTTTGCAGTCACGAAAGCTTCAAATCTAGAACAGAGGAGATCTCCACTCATCTGTGGTGATACTGAGGACGAATATTTTGACATCGGCTCCGGAGTTTTGAAATAAACGCTCGTAACCCGCGCGTTATCGGATTAATTATTCCACACACCTCTTATCCATGAAAACCTCGAAAATAACAGGAAGCTATAGTAGTAGGTTTTAACCCTTTTAAACTGGTACAAAACTGTCAGTTTTGTACCAGTTCAAAACTGTCAGTTTTGTACCAGTTTAAACTGGTACAAAACTGACAGTTTGGTACCAGTTTAAAAGGGTAAAAACCTACTACTATATTTTGCCACTGGTAAAAGAGATCTCATAGTGTAACAGGAAGCTATTTTGTAATACAGAATGGGAAAATAATAATCGCACATAATGGGATGAATAAGGCCGCTGATCAGATGTTTACAGCTCCCACGGAAAATAGTAGTCACTGGTAATAGGGTCGCGGATAACAAGACTTCTCCTTTAATAACTTACACAGCTATGTCAATCCACTGCTGGATGAAGGTCTGCCTGCACTGTGTTAGTCATGGTCGGTTGTTTTTTATTATTCTCCATGCTGGTTAGTGTACAGGTTGTTACTGGTAGGAACCTCCTGGTTACACCAGCCCACAGGGGATTATTGTGTCCGTCATGAAGGGAGGGGCTGGGTGGGAGGGAGGGGCTGGGTGGGGAGGGGCTGGGTGGGGGGAGGGGCTGGGTGGGGAGGGGCTGGGTGGGGGGTGGGAGGGGTGGGGCTGGTTGGGGAGGGGCTGGGTGGGGAGGGGCTGGGTGGGGGGTGGGAGGGGTGGGGCTGGGTGGGGAGGGGAGGGGCTGGTCACCCCGTGGTGCCCTTATAAAACTCAACGTTTAACCTACTCACGGCCGGCTTGTGCCCGTCCTCACAGTCGGGCATATTTGCGGAATACACCACGCCGCCGTTGACCCTGGCCATTGACCGAGCAACCCAACGTTCCTACCAGCTCCCTCCGCAGGAATGTGTTAAATATGGAGCTAGGCCCTGTTAAGATATCACTTGCCACTAATGTTAGCCATGGCTGGGAATCAAACTCGGGACACTGGGTTCATAGCATAGCACACAAACCACTGGTCGAAACATATACTTTGTATGGACTAAATGGTAATGCATTTCAAATTGCATACTATTATAATTTCGTGCTCTAAGTGTTATTTTTGCATGTTACAAACTGTCCTTCAAAATGTCTGACATTTTGCTAATGAATTCCATCTTTCAGCGAAAATACGTCTCTCCCTATTATTGAAACATTATTTTTCAAGTTTTTATTTTAATTTTCCAGATTGAGAATTTCCATTAGCCTACAAACTGCTCTTCCGGGCACATTGAGATAACTTTAGGGCCCCAGAACGTAATATTGGCTGGGGCCTTCCATCCTGAGTTTGAGGATCTGAGAGAGTGGTACTCCCTTGACCACTTATAGTTAGGTGAAGGTGATAACCATGGACCAGTTCACATCCGCACCTCCGATTAGGGGCCGTCCATAAATGACGTCACGCGATTTTGGACGATTTTTGACCCCCCCCCCCCCTCGTCACACGGCGTCACAAAAAGTCAGACCCCCCCCCCCCCCCGCAAATATGACATGACAAAGCTCTGCCCCCCCCCCCAAAAATAAAACATGCTTCAAATCGCTTTAAACTGTTGTCATTGTAGTGCGTATTTAATTTGCCGCTGCACTCTGATGTTGTAGGAGAAAACATGTATTAAAAAGTCTATTTAATTAAGTAGAACGTGTTGTCTATATTTATTTAAAGTTGTGCATTTTGATGTGACCTCAAATTTCTCAACCCCCCCCCTCATCACACATCGTCACAAATATCTGACCCCCCCCCCCCCCCAGGTGCGTGACATCATTTATGGACGGCCCCTTAGCACGATTGGCTCCGTACGGTGCGAAAGAAGTCCAACATACATACATATCACCCCCGTCCCGCCAGGCTTATGCACATTACACAGTATGGCATTTTTCCCCCTAAGATGATCATTTCCTTGTGAAGGTGGGGGGGATGAGTGTTGTCTGTCACCGAGAGAGAAGATTTCCCACAGGAGGATGCCATAGGACCAAACGTCGCTCTGGCCTGTGTACAGGCAGTGGAAGATGCTCTCTGGGGACATCCACTTGACGGGAAGGCGAGCCTGCCACGTGCACACCACAGCACCACACACAGACACAGAGACAGTCAGAACCTCCTCCTTGAGTTCTCCGCCTAAAGGTTGTAAGTTCCCGTTTTTCAATTCGTCAAGCAGTACCTCGCCATATCTACCGTACGTGTCCATTTCCACATAATTCTTCGAGATCCTCATTCAGCCAGATTTGTCTCTGACAACATTACCAAACCAGATCCTTCACCATCTACGATTGTTCCAAGTAAACCTACCTCCTCCTCAACACAACTCTCTTACATACTTCTCATTTAAAACAATACAATAGTGAGATGAGGATTCTCAGAACCTTTAGACACCAGTAAAGGTCTGATGTGTACTGCCGTTGAAACATGTGGTAGCTCGATCACCCAGGGAGCTAATGCCCAAGAGAGAGTGCCAGAGGTCGCAATCGGGTACCCGATACCCGTATCCTACCCGATACCCGGCTACCCGTACCCGGCCAGGTACGGGTAGCCGTTTGCGACCCTGGTGCGGCCAGGTACGGGTACGGGTAGGCCGTGAGTCACTGGTGAGTAACCGTTTGTCACTCATTTCCCAACCTCTTGTCTCTTCTCACAATTCAAGTTCCTAGAATCAACCCACCTGCGCCTGCAACATGGCTTCATCCCAGAGGTCGCAATCGGGTACCCGATACCCGTACCCTACCCGATACCCGGTTACACGTACCCGGCTGGGTATCGGGTAGGGTACAGGTATGGGTAAGGTACGGGTACCCGTTTGCGACCCTGGTGTGGCCGGGTACGGGTACGGGTAAGGAATCGAAACCCGTTTGCGACCTCTGGAGAGTGCTGAGCTGAGATGCTAGGTTCAATTCTGGGCAGCCACCCGTGATTAAATGTGTTCTCAAATGTAATGGCAGTGGCAATTGTATGGTCTCAGCCCGCTCACTGACAGCAGGTCAAAGGATGCTCATGAAATGTGTATTTCATATAAATGAGACTCTCCTATTTCCAGGGGCTTACATTTATGAGTACACTGGATGATTGACGTGTGGTAGGCTGTTATTTACACAGCACGATGGATCGCTGTCTTGTGTTTGGCGAAATAGGTCTATTTGAAGTGACATTATTGCCATGTGCCATGTTCCATACATGTCGTGATGCTCTGCTGACTATGTAAAGTTATATTTTAAAAATATGAAGCAATGTGTGATGGTTCTTACAACGTTCTATATATATGAAAAAAAATCCCCTTAAAGTTTGATTTACAAAAACCCTCACCTATTTTTAAGCGTACAGGGAAAAGGGGTGTGACTTTACTGTATTAACACAAACGCAACATATTCGTCAATAACACTGTCATTAAGAGGACTATATATAAAAATAGACGTTTTGGGCAATGGCTCTTCATCATAGCAGAGCGAAGGATTAATAGTTGGAGGCTGGACTATACGCAGTCATATCCTGCCAGAAATTATGTTCGTACAAAAATGTTTCTAGATTAATATCCTTCAATTGACAAATGAACAGTTCATAAGTCACTTGTGGTTGTGCCGTATCAAACAATCGTGTGGGACGTGCGACACGGGCTGTGACCTCAGACAAGTCCGTGACTCAAGCCATGGACTCACGTTCCCACGGATGACGTAGTTGGAATCGTTGTCGATGTCTCGAGCCAGGCCAAAGTCGCAGATCTTGGCGACGCGGCCACTCGTGATCAGGACGTTCCGAGCGGCCAGATCACGATGGATGCACTGGAACAGACAGGAGAGTGCGTGACATTTCAGTCCCATGCGTCAACTCTGCGTAACACATCGGAATTATTGACACGGCCATTCCATCACTGCAGGACTCTTTCGAGAGGCTCCACGAGGCGTTCTTGGGTAAATAAAGGTAATTTATAATGACCGTAAAAAAATAAACAGTAACTTTGAATACTCTCTCAACAATTCCATTTGAGGGGTTGTGTAGCATGTATGTGCGTGGGTGGTGTGACAGGGGTCTGCATATTTTACTAAAATTACTTTCTTCGATTATTTTTGTTGTATTTTATTCAGGGATTGTTTTTCTTCCTACTCTATGAATAAAACGCTCGGCTGCCATAGTCACTCCAATCCTGGCATGAAGGTTTTCTCACTGGGCACGCTCTTTTACTGCAAGTGGAAAAATCACACCGGGCTCAATGTGTTGACTGTCTTACTAACACGCGATACTGAAACAAGACGGAATGTGAGAACCCCTGCATGGGAGATGACGCGAGCGTCACTTAGTCGCTGATTGGCTGAAGACAGGCCCCTTGTTGTTGTCTGTGCTGTCTCGGAGAAAGACGGTAACAATCGAACCTGACGTTACTCTGATCCACGCAAGTTCTTACATTGTTCTGTGCTCGAATATCACAACTCATGCGCGTTCACATTCAGAATGTGACAGTTTCATGCCGGTTCATTCCCCCCACTCTCTGTGGATATAATTCTTTGCCGTGGTGTGAAAATGCTTCATGCGTGGATTTAGTTAATTTAGTTTGCCTCATCAGATAGGCCAGGAAAGGTCTGAACAAAAAATTTGCCAGAATGCCACGCAACTGAGAGTAGCTCACACAGTTACATATCTTAATTACGATTCAGTCCAATAAGGTCTAATTATGTTGGTGTCATAGACAACGCAACGATATTTGAAAGCTGCTTGGATTGGTACTGTACAGTTTCAGAGCCAGAAGTTAGAAATGTATTGCCATATTCAGCTTTAAAATGGTTGACAAGACTCAGAGATTATAAAATTGTCATTTGTAAATTTACAGCCATTTGTTATTAATGCATCGTGTGGGTCACGGGGGTTATGTGACCATACTTCACCACTCTGGTCAGTGCGGGTTGGTGAAGGGCATTCACAGGACTGGTTCATGTATCACTCGACACTGATGTTAGCCATGGCTGGGAATCTACCTCAATTTGTCAGGTTCGTAGTGCATCTCACTAACTAACCACTGTGCCACCGCTCCCGTTATGTTATACATTTGGAAGGGAGGGATTGAGATGGGGGAAGCCTTGCCCAGCAGTGGGAAGTTACAGGCTGAAAAATAAGATGGGGAAAAATAAACGAGAAACAATGGAAATACGACGGCAAACAGAAAAAGAAAATTGATTTTAAAATGTTAACTTGCACGTGAATGACTGGGTGGTTGAATCGATACATTCCTAGATTACAGTAAATGGAAATGAGAACTTCTGCCAGGGCTGGCTTCATCGGATGAACCCGTTCCTAAAGTGTCTTTACAGTTGGGCAATGGGAAATATGTTGTCTGGAAAAGTTGCAAACACTGGCAGACCACAATCGTTCTGCCATTACCTTCTGCGGGAAATTGCAACATGCTTGGTTCTTTCGCAATCACAAAATGACTCCTCGGAAAAGGAAGTGTGTGTTCCGTGCACATGATAGTTTTCTCAATATGTGTTGTAATTCGGCGAAACATTCATCTGCAAACCTGTGCGAGACAACACCACAGAGATTCCGCAGACTACGTTCCCATTTACCTGGCCGCAAAAACCTCGATCGTAATTTAAAACAACCCTCTACTCCCTCTCTGTCAGTGCCCCCTTTGCCTTCCGTTCCGGTAGCTTCAGCGAGCGATGCAACAGCTCTCCGATGCATATTCTTGGAGTTGTACCGACACGTATTGTTCGGTACGATGTTCAACGTTTCGCTCTGCATGCTGGGACCTCATTCAGGAACTGAAGAAGAAACTGAAGAAGAATAAAGCTCTCCAGTTCCGCAAGTGGAGCGAAACGTCGGACATCGTGCCAAACAACGTGGGGCATGACCCAAAAAAACACATCGGAGAGCCAAGGAGCGCAACCACAAAATCCCACGTGCAAACGCCGCGTTCTCTCTCTGCCTCCCATTAGTTGGCACAACGGTAGACCGCCTTCGCCCGCTGTTCCTTACGTCTTCAAATAAACGACCTCCCCTTTATTGTCAGCGCTGTGCCAGTGGATAACGTTGCAATGTGTGACAACATTGCCTAAGTTAAACAAACGTTTTCATTTTTACGTTGTTACTTTTAAGGAAAACCCCACTTCCGTGAGCTGAAATGGATCGCGAGGGTTTGTCTCTTAGACACAACACGTTTGCAGATAAATATTGTCGGTAGCAAAATGGCTCATCTGAACAGGAATAAAGAAGTGATGAAACGAAGAAGGAAATTAGGGACTGGACGGACATTGGTGCGCAGGCAAAGCTGAAAAAACATAACCTCACCACATTCGTTATAAACGCTACCTTATAAGGGAAAATAGAGAATAGACTGGCTTTCCAGGCAAAGGTCTTTCTTCAGAGCTTATCCTCTCAGTCCTTCCTCTGTCTGCCCCAAAGATTAGCGCAGTTGGCTACGTACGGTGCAAATAAATCAACATACAGGCATACATAGAAATTGCCTCGAATCTCAGCCCACTATATATTCATACAATATTATTAGTCGGAGTTAAACATTAATGTGGGTGGGTGGTTTAAATTACGAGTTTGAAGAATTATTGAAGTACATTGACCGGTGTTAATATTTTTTTCTCTGCTTCCAATTTTGTGTTGACGGACCGGAGAATAAATGTGAATGCAGAACAAAACTGCGTAAATCTATAAATCCAAAGAGCTGTCACTACAAATGATTTTCCATTTATGTATGAAGTGGAGCTATTTATTGTGAGAAAAATTTCTGCCCGAAATATTAGCTCACATTCTTTGAGGAAAGGAAGGCCATTCCCTTGGCAACATGGAGAGCAAAACTGAGAAGATCTTGAAGGTCCAAAGGGAGGTTGTCAGCTTCCTCCATCTCCGCCAGCTGTGCATTTTTGCCGTCTGTATAACACAACACCACAGATAAACATTATGCGTTGGAAAATCAACGAGAACAAAAACAGGGAAGCAATCACCGTGACAAAAATGTCCAAACAGAGTTCACACAAAAGCTATGTTTTTCAAAGCACGTGAAATATGTGAAGTTGACAGCTGCATTCTCCCAAATATCTAGCGATCCCAAAAACGTGACAGCTTTTAATGCTGGATATAAATCTATCGAGGGTGCTGCTTTTAGAAAAGCCACACTACTGATTATTATTACTTTTTAAAAATGTAATTAACACATTCCTGCGGAGGGAGCTGGTAGGAACGTTGGGTTGCTTGGTCAATGGCCAGGGTCAACGGCGGCGTGGTGTATTCTGCAAATATGCCCGACTGTGAGGGCGGGCACAAGCCGGCGTGAGTAGGTTAAACGTTGAGTTTTATAAGGGCACCACGGGGTGACCAGCCCCTCCCCACCCAGCCCCACCCCTCCCACCCCCCACCCTCCCCACCCAGCCCCTCCCTGCACGACGGACGGACACAATAATCCCCTGTGGGCTGGTGTAACCAGGAGGTTCCTACCATTACCAGGCAATCTCAGATTTGTAAGTCTAGGCTGGTGTTTGTTTGCAAGTCTATGCTTATTGCTGTTACGATACACGGTACATACCATGCAGGCTCTTGCATTCCACATAGTCCATCATCGCACCAGCACGTTCTGGGAAGTCCACTTGGGTCATACTGGCATTCATCTGACAGTAGTCATTGCTCTCTGCCTTGGTCTCTCCCAGACTTGGAAACAAACACGTGTAACATTAAATCAGTCATCCTACGTTCGCGTTGAAGAACTGCACCTCCCAGAATTGCCGTGCACCTCTGCGTATGTTTCACCGAATAACAAACGTATACAAATAAAATGAACATTCTAATAATTCTTAATCCATCAATGAATGAAGGCCTCCGCATGCCACGTGTCGTGGATGGTTTTTGACTATACTTCACCATGCTCGTCAGTGTGGGTTGCTGAAGGGGGGGAAATGTTAGGACAGTTTTAATCACGAAAGTCAAATTAACTTTAAATATCTTCGCATTTGTGTGTGGTAGATTATCCTTTGCTTTGCAGTGCATTACTTTAGGAAGTTCTTGATCGACTGCATATTGGAGTAGTCAAACAATTTATTCTTCACGATCTCGAGGCTGAAGTCACTTTTCTTCTTCTGCAAAAAGTTGAGGAGGTCTCCAAAGCAGCAGTACTCAGTGATGACCAAAGTCGGACCTAGAACAACACCATCAAGATGGGGGCATCAGAGAACACATGAATAAATGCAAACTACTCATATTCGAGAGGTGTCCAACAAAGAATGTGATGGCCCAAGAAAGGACATCATCCACAAAAGTCAGGTTTTGTTGAGGGGAGTTACATAGTCATCTGTGGAGAGATGATACAATACACAATGAAGATGAAATCAATATTGTTGTGTTAAGTGTCTCAATGAAGCCAGAGATAGGTTCTCTCGAAAAAGCACACAAAATGCAGGCTGCCAAGTTTGCCAAGGGCACTGACTGATGTTCGCCTTGGGTAAGAATCGAACTCTGTTCGCCGTGTTCACAGTACAGCATGTTAACTACTGCATTGCGGATACCTGGAGAACAAATGGAATATTTAAAAATCTCCAGTGTGCGACTGATCATCCAGAACAGAACATACCAAATGTAACGACACAATGCCCGATCCAAAAACAGGGAGACATTACAGAGATACATTTCCCTGCTCCTGACACAGTTACCTGGCTTGACCATCTGCATGTGGAACTGTTGTTGTTTCTCTGCATTCATCTAGATTTGAAGTTTTCGTGACTGCAGAGATCCATACTCTTTGGTTCTTTCGGTAAAGTCACGTGACTTTACCGAAAGAACCAAAGGGTATGTTTCTCTGCATCTACATCAGCAATACGAAGACGAAGCACCAGCTCAATCACGTCCGCAGATTGTAATCAGTTTCCTGACGGAAATCGGTACAGGCGTGGCATTAAACGGCGGCGTCTAAGCTGACCTTCAACAGTGCAAGCCCCCAGCAGATTAACGATGTTCAGATGATGGCCCAGGTGGCTCATTATCTTCAGCTCCGACATTAGGGCTTCTTTCTCGCTGGAGTGAGCACCGGCTGGCAAAATCAAACCAACCACACACAGATAATTAATGTGACACATTTACGGCACCTCCTGTATGAAGGTATTCCCATGCCGTGCTTATCATGTCAGTTGTGTGACCCTACTTCGTATCTATATATTTTTTTGTCAAAGTGATTTTTGGCCCAAATTAGCTCATCTTAAATTTACAGCCCAGCCATGAGTCAGGAGTGGAAATTCCACATTCCTTTGGCGCCGTGGTGGGGAGGGGGGTGTGAATCTGTATCTAGGCCAACCACTGTAGATTTCGCCACAGAGTGCTAAGACCACTGAGGGACGATGGGCTGAGTCAACCGCCAACCAGGATTTGGACTCGCACGCTGGACTACGGCGCATATACTGTGGAGTCAATTTGTAGCATCCATTCAACACGGCTCTTCAAGAAATGTTTAAGAATGGACCGGTCAAGACTTTTGTTCAGTATTTGATGATATTATGAATACAACGTTTGGTGGTTAATGCAGACTTGATGCCTTGCAATATGTATTTGGTATTTGAACATCTTAACACCTCCTGTTGTATTGACTAATAGGGTAAACCCTTTTCTTGTTTTTCCCCTCACTATTTTTATACTGACAAAACGGTCCTATCGAAGTCAAATGTATGATCACCCAAAAGCCACAGCTGATTTAACAGCACTGCAAAATCTCTGGCTTGTTCTTGATTGAGGTGAGTAAAAAAAATAACATCTGTTCAAAAAAGCGAAGTTAATGTATATTTAATTATTCCTTCCTTTTTAGTTTCCTACGCCAAGGGGTAGGAGGTTCCTGGCTCACAATTCCTCAATCCTATCTGATCCCACGCCCCCGTCTTTGCCTCGCAACACCAAACTCAACACACGGGTCCTGGAGCCAGTAATAAGAGCAAGTTTGAGCCTCTTTCCCATCCACTTTCTCGCCAGTGCCGTCTAGGTGACAACGTCACTGCGTGCAGTTTAACGTCAAACCCAGGACCCGTGTATAATTTGTCTCAATTAGTGCACGTTTGGGAGCAAAGAGCTCAGGACAGCCGAATGTGAATGTGCAGCTGAACGCAGCTGAACACCTGAAGTCCTTGCCCTCAACAACCAATTGCAGCGACCCCTGACCTCACGTGCCCTGTGTGTGGCCGAGTGTGTGCCACACTTAAGGCCATAGAAGCCTAATCAACTTGACTATTCTCCCTGAGCGGCCATTGTCGAATATGATGCGACAGCCAATGAATGTTCACTGCTGCGAATTGGTGTCGAAACATAATTGAATGGGATGGATACATTGGCTGTTTCTCTCTCTCTCTCTCTCTCCAGAATCCACTTGATAAGTGGAAGTAGATTGTAATTATAGGTAAACAACAGCGAGAACAGGCGAGAGAGAGAGTGCAAGTGCTGTATCTTTGGAAGCGTTTTGAGAGAAGATGGCAGAGGCTACAAGAAGCCCAGAGCTACAATTTCCAAAGCGACAGCAGTATTCAGCAAGAAAAAAGAGCTGCTAATAAGATGGACGAACATGGCATCTCAAAATAGGCTCGTACATACTCCAGCATGGAGCGTGGTTTTATATATTTGGCGGGGACGGGAACGCTGAGGAGGGAAGATGCGATACGAAGACTGGAAAGCTTTGAGGTGTGGATGCGGCACCAAATGGAGAACATCATTGGCATGGAATTAACAAAAGGGAAAAACGCAGATGTGAGAGTGGGTTCAGAAGGAAAGAAGTTGAACTCTAACAATTAAAAGATGGAAAAAGATTTGGAATGTTAATATACATGATGGTCCAAATGGATTGTGACCCCCCCATTGAATTTTCTAAAACTGAAGTATTTTTAAAGCAGCGTTTAATTAAAACATAAATGAATATGCAAATTAAAAAATTGGTCAATTATTTGGGGGATCACAGAGACATCTGACCCACACTGCAATTCGAGACTCGCTGAACGAAGCTTGGAGAGGAAGGTGGGGGAAATACCAAGACGTAAAGACAAGAACGCATCGATCAGTGATGCGAAGAAATGTGAGGATGTATGGGGAAATGCACGGGGAGGCACAAGGATGGAGGGAACTTTATGTAGAGAACTCAAGCGACCGAATGAGCGACGGACCATGTTATTTCTTGCACGAATTACGGGAAATGGTTCTGCAGAACGTTAAATGCACGCGGCACGTGCCACCAGTGTGGCTCCTCCAAGAAGCGAGATTTCCCTTTCCACGAAGCGACACGTGGGTAGTGGCTCAGCCAAACTACGTACGTTTAAGCATCTTCACAGCCACGTTGGTGGAAGTGTCTTCATTGAGAAGGCCGTGCGCTGCGGCCTTCACCACCTTGCCAAAGGCCCCGGAGCCCAGGAGTTTCCCTGCGAGAAACGGTGAGCTCAGGCCTCCTCTGCATTGCACGTGCCAAACCACCAGCGACCGCATGCTACGGCGGACGTGGCCACACCGTGGCTCGCGAAAAGCATTGCGACTCCCGGGCATTTTAAGTGTACGTTAAACTTCTTTGCGCACCGCACGTTGACAGCCGTGCTCATCGGAGGCACGGGGAAATCGGAGGTGCGGAGTACAATTACGACTCAACAAGCGGTAGATGCATATACAACTAAAAGTGTTTTTAAATTCAGTACCAGCATTATTATATCTATGGAAGCGGGAGCAGCCTGGGGCACTCGCTCCTGGCAAGCGCGGTGAGATGGATAAATCGCAGCTTCGTGGTCAGTGGTCCATCGGTCTGGAACTGACCACCCTCTGGAGTTCAGCCGAGTCGAGGCCCTTCTGCCGGTAGTGGCGTGAGTAAGCAGGGCCAGAACTTAATGGTATTTATCAAACCGTTTTATTCCGCAGTCCACAAATTGAAATGTCGCTTGATCCAGATGTCTTGTGACGCCAAATAATAAATTGACCCCTAACATTTTTCCCATTTGCAAAGTCATTTCTGTTTTTAATAAACCTCTCTTTAATCATTTTTGAGTTTAAGATAATTAAATGAGTGGTCGCAAGACACCTGGACTACCCTGTACATCGGCGTAGAAGTACTTTAATTACAATACAATTTGTTTAAGCTCACCAAAGACAAGCTTATTTCGTGGAAACTCCCACTTGTCGTCGTACGGTAGCTGCGTTGGGTCAATGTAAATGTACGAGTTTCCATTGTTTACTGCTTCAATCATCTTCCAGCGGATTTCGTACCTGGGTCGCTGAAAGGGGAACAGTTGGCAGCTGTAAGGATTCAAAGTACCGCAATTCAGGGCCGTGCTGCTGTTCACTTTGAAAGCCTGATGTTAAATATCCTAACTTGTGCTGCGTTGTGTGGCAGTCCCCAACACTCACAGTTTTGTATTTGTAGAGAAGCACAATGAATCCGACAAGCAGCACACATGTCACCGCGATGACAGCAGCTATGGACGATGTGTCGGTCACATGGACCGTTAATTGACCGATCATTTGGCCTGCACGAAGAGGGAGAGCGAGATGAACACTTTGAAGAAATCGAAAATTGTAGGAAGGGCAGTTCAAATGATCAACGGTAAAAAACTTCATAATAAATCGTAGAAGTTTGCATACTTGTAACGGAGATCGAGAAGGGCACTGAGATATTTCGGTCGGCGTTCTGAGCGAAGAAAAAGTATTCCCCATTCTCGTTGGCTTTGACTCGTAACAGATTCAGCTCGAACTTGTACCTGTAGGGTTTAGTGAAAAGAGAACATGGTCCAAGAAGTGCTTAAATATGGCGTTTAATGCCCACGATCGATAGCGCAACTTTGGGCAAGCCCCAAACATGCAACTCCCTAAGTTTCTCTCTAATCAACCACGACTGCTCAAATCAGCAATGTTGCCATGGACCACTGTGCAAGAAATTAAACCCTACCTCTAACAATGGCCAAATCCACTCCCTCTCTGTGGCCCGCTGCCTGGGTCCCTCCAGCCCACGGGCCCCGGTGCAGTTGCTCAGCTTGCAAACTTGACAGCAATTTGCACCGGCTAAAATATGACCAAATCATCCTCTCACACATCCCGCCTTGCTTGGATGGGTGACCTCCAGGGTTTGGCAGATGTTGCAGGCGTGAGGCAGTGCTGAGTGTCACTCCCTCGTATGTGTGGTTGGTCTTCTCCGGGTACTCTGGCTTAATTCCAAATTATAAACATCGGAATTGGAAACACACTCCAATGGAGTAGGGCCCTCTTCATAAAAAAAGTTTTCCTGAGTAAATAATGTAATGTTTATAATTTTGAAACATGGCTACAGTATGATTATTGGTTGTTTTACCCTTCTATCTGGCAACAAAACTGACACCTTTTTTTACAAGGAGTCATGTTTGCATAGACCACAATACTTGCAGTCATAATGCAAACAAAAAACATAACTCTGATCATGTGCACTGTCCTTGAAGTTGATTGGTCCACACCCGAGACAGCTTTCCTTAGAGCCTAGTCTCACATGGCGTTGGACCAGATGATGCCAAAAGGCGCACAACTCAAAGACAATGCACCATCAGAGTATGAGAGCTCAGGGAAAGCATTTAAACCATTGGAACCTCATTTGCCAGTAAAAAATGTGATAATTGTTTTTTTACCCTTCTATCTGCCAACAAAACTGACACCTTTTTTTACAACGATTCATGTTTGCATAAACCACAATACCTGCAGTCACAATGCAAACAAAAAACATAACTCTGATAATGTGCACTACAGTAATAATTACACAAGACCACAATGTTATTCAGCGGTGATGTACAACTGTTGAGAATGTCCGTCCTTGCCGTCAAATGGTTGTGAGTTCAACTCCTGCCACGGTGTCGTCTCTCAGCTCCGTACGAAGCTTCTGGAAATGATGCGGTAAGTCAACCACAGATACGGTAATTACCCTCTGGATAGACTCAGTCCCACCAAAAAAATCTGGAATGCTCATCTCTGGCTCAGAGCTGCAAAGAGGAAATTTAGCGCGACCTCCATGCTCATTCGAGCTTGGAAAACACGCGGAATGGAGTGCTGGGTCAAGCAGGAATGGTAAACCTCTCAAACGGAGTAGGATTAGCAATGGCCAAGTCCTTTGTGTAATTCCTTCTCGTTGAAAATACACACACACGCATACCTGTGTCTGTCGTCGACGGATGACCTCTCAGTGTGTTCGGTCACATTGACCAGCTCCTCGCCGTGGTACCATGCCCAGTGGGAAATGGGTGGATAGGCCACCATTTCCACTTCCAGGGTTGTAGAATCCCCCTCCTCCAAGATTTTGTGGGTATCGGAGCTTTGCTTTGTTACGTTAATGAAGCCGTCATCTGCAGCAAACCAACACTCGCAATGAACACTGATGAAGAACGCAAAATCGTGTACATTCAAGCCAGTGGTGTAGCTGTCGCGTGTACGGATTTTGCGGCAGCAATGAGGTTTTATTTACGTGGAGGGACGGACATGGTAAGGTGTATCATCTGTTTGTTTGTTTTGTCAATATACGTACTTTCACGCATCCCTTCATCCACATTTTTTATTTATATATTCCAAAATGCTGCGAATTATTGTTATTGTGTTACGTCGAGATCGTCTTTCATCCGTAATTCACATCATCCGTGGTGACGGAGCGGTGCGAAAGCTTCACGACAATAATTATAATGTACACTCTCAAATCTTACCTACAACCACCAGTTCGACTGTTGCGTTTTTGTATTTGCCGTTGGTTCCTTGCGTTCTTATTGCGCTGCAGCAAGTGTAGTTGCCGGCGTCATCCAGGTGCACTGATGTGACGGAGAGGCACTCCGTCCGATAGTAGCCATTATCTACACTGTCAAATCTTTTCATGCCATACGACACCTAAACACAAAGTTCAAATACATGTCTGAAAACAAACACTGCACTCATTTTCCCGTGAGGACATTTGTAACAGACGCCTGGCTTTATATTGGTAGGAACCACCTGGTTCCACCAGCCCACAGGGGATTATTGTGTCCGTCCGTCCGTTGTGCAGGGAAGGGCTGGGTGAGGAGGGAGGGGCTGGGTGGGGAGGGGAGGGTGGGGAGGGGCTGGGTGGGGAGGGTGGGGAGGGGCTGGGTGGGGATGGTGGGGAGGGCCTGGGTGGCGAGGGTGGGGCTGGGTGGGGGGTGGGAGGGGTGGGGCTGGGTGGGGAGGGGCTGGTCACCCCGTGGTGCCCTTATAAAACTCAACGTTTAACCTACTCACGCCGGCTTGTGCCCACCCTCACAGTCGGGCATATTTGCGGAATACACCACGCCGCCGTTGACCCTGCAGGCCATTGACCGAGCAACCCAACGTTCCTACCAGCTCCCTCCGCAGGAGGAATGTGTTAGTGACAAACACAACCTCGAGGATGACACCAATGTGCGATGGAGTGACGAGGAGATCGCCTCATGCGCTACAGCGAGACGGATCATGGTATTGCAAAAACACAAAGGGGGATTAGGCCATGGGGATGACTTCGCCTAGATAATGACGATTTGCTGAAAAGCAGGCGATTGATGGGTGGTTAATGCCTCACATTTGTCGAGCTGGCGATCCACTTCAGTTGCCCATTTGGCCTGACGGAATTGACCTCGCAGAGGACAGAAAACATATCGCCTCGTTTGAGCATCACCCAGGAGGCATTGAGTTTCACGCTGTGAAAGTGGTCGTCTGCAAAGAGAACCAAAGCAACGGCAACACGTGCTGTAACATTGTATTCCACTTTGAAGAAACATGGGTTAAGATTATTTAGATTGTTTGGCTGCTATAACTCTCCATATGATAAGCCACTTTGTTATAAAATTTTGACTTTGAACTTTCGTGACTGCGGTAAAGTCATATAGATATAAATGTGTTGTAACCCTCCACCACCCGACACGGCCAATCAGTAAAAAAAGTGTCACGTTGACAAAAGACAAATAGTTCACTGCTTTAGCTCACCGGTGTGTTGAAGCGTGAAACCACAACATTTACAATTTTTGAGTACGACGTTTCGCTGGTAATTGCATCCAGCATCATCGGGCAATTCGCCATGAATAATATTGGTCGCGAAAGCCTACGTGTTAAACTCACGTAGATAGAAAAAATTCAAGCAAATAAAATAAAACTACGACATTTCGATCACAGCACAAGCGATCGTCTTCAGGAGGAAACATGGGCTGATGACGATCGCTTGTGTTGTGATCGAAACGTCGCAGTTTTATTTGATTAACTTTTATTTTTGCGATCTACGTGACTTTACCGAAAGAACCAAAAAACACGTTGTTATTATTTGTGACCAAGTCGCTTCTGAAAAAGAAGCTAATAGCTCAGTGGCCTTTACCTGATACAATAAAATAGCTTCGTTTTATTTGTATATATTTTTTATTGATTTCCTTACTTTTCCTACACTTTTCACCCCGATTGTGTTTTTGAAAGTTTGTTGTAACAGTTTGACCCGCCCCTACTGGACATCTGTGAAAAAGGAGCTTTTATAGCTCCAATTACATATAAAGACTCTGATTGCGATTGTTTTCAAGTAAATTCCAGGACGTGCTCACTCGCTCACTCTTCATCGGCGCTTAATTTCCCATTGAACATTTGAGGGGTCGACGCCTGACCAGGATTAGACCCTCACGACCTTTTCGACTTGGAGCGATTCACTCTCCCGCCGGAGCCGCCTGGCCGGTTTACATGTAAGCCGGCGAGAGACAGTCCTTTTTAAATCCTTTATATTAAGTTCACTTGCTTGCTTGCTTGCGCGCTTACGACCGTGCAAATCTTTCGGTCGTTTTTTAACCCACTTCCCGTGATCCAATCGAGCTGACATTTTGCACACAGACTCGTTGTGCGTGACAATTTATTTTCGTAAAATTTTTTCCCAAAATTTTACACTTTTTAGGAAAAAATAAATTATATTTAATTACCAATTGCTTAATGGTGGCAGGCAATCATCTGACCCATAGGTGGCAGCCATCTCAAGCCAGAGGACGAGAGGACTCTAGCCACCACGCATATAAAGGATTTATAGTGAAAAACTTTGTTTTTACGGGTTAATTTTTAAAAATAATGCACGAGCAGCTGGTTGACTTAGCGTCTGTCACGTTCGCCACTGCACCAGCTTGCGTGGCGCTGATGGTGCCATTTACATCACCGTCTGGCGGTGTGTCTCTATTGAGGCATGGCCAAAATCTCAGGATCTGATGTATAACAGCGTGTGATGTTATTACTATTATTTACAAGGTGAGGCAGCCCACCGAATTTGAGGTTCTGGTCCAAAGTGTAATTTAAACAGTATGAATATATCGGCATTTCTGAATTAAATTATAAGACCGTATATATATGCATGCGTTGTTATGGTGGTTATAATAAAAGAAAGACAAATTAAGTAAATTATTTTCTTCCAATAATTCGGCTTTCCCTTTAAAAAAATAACAATTTGCCTCCATAGGCAAATATAATATTTCTATTTAAAGCTTTCATGACTGCAGGGATTCATCTTCTTGGTTCTTTCGGTAAAGTCACGTAGAAGGGAAGTAATAAAATAATTCTAACGACGTTTCGGCCACAACGCAAGCAGCCGACAGACCTGGTCTTCACCTGAGGACGGCTGCTTGCGTTGTGGCCGAAACGTCGTGAGAATTATTTTATTATGTTTTATTTTTATTATTTTATTACTTCCCTTCTACGTGACTTTACCGAAAGAACCAAGAAGGCAAATAGAATATATCACGATACTAATGTAAATGTATAAAGCGCCCTTAAACAATCGTTCTCACGGCGCTATATATAAGCTGGTAATATATAAATGACCTCCGGTTAGCACGCTTGGCTACGTACGGTGTGACAGAAGTTTCACGCACGATGCAAAAATCAAGAAGTCACCATGGTCGGCATATCTCTCCAAATGTTTCCTATCTTCTGCCAGGTTCCACAGCCCTCCACATTCTGCCTCTGACAGTCTCTCACCACCACCACCAGCACCCTCTGGCCTGAGTCAGCAATGGTGCCGCTTGATAATAATGTATCTGTCACGATTGATGCAAGCAAACGCTTCTAATTTAAATAACCTAAACTTGAAATCCACACGCATGGTGGTGACAGCGTTCAGTGCAGAAACATCCGTCCTGTTATGACTGTGTTCGCCAGATTATAAGATGATCCGTTAAGTAATTACGCACCCCAATCGTGTGTCAATGAAGTCAAACATGTCGACACACACACACCTACCAAATTATAGGACGCAACACCCACTTGTATTATTATTACTACACGATTTATTTTAACTCACTCTGTCTGTTGTTGTCGTTGTATCCTCAAATCTTGTAACTCAATTTTAACCCACTTCCCAATGGGGTATCCACTGCAAACTTGGTATACTTATGTCTTACTGATGACAATACTATATTCTATCAAAAATCTATATTTTTAAAACATTCTTTTTTATATGTTATGTTTCGGCTTGGGTATAATTGTCCTCGGTCAACTCACATTGGCTGTAATTGGCCACGGCCCCTTACGTTATGGCAAGCTTCGGGGCCACTTCCTGGAGTCGTGGAGTTCTGCCATTATTAGTACATTTCATAAAAGCGTGTTTATAAAACACATTTTTAAAAATATTACTCATTTTAACTCACAGAGAGAAAAAAAACACGCGTATCACAATCACAGAATAAGGTGTCATCCGCTCACTCACTCAGCGAATACAAAAAATAGCTGAAGGAAAAAATCCTTACCTTTCTCAACAATCAGCTCAAAGATCTGCGACTCGACTTTCTTCCTGCCGAGGAGTCCGACGCACCTGTACCTGCCTTGCATGTCCATGCTCAGGTTGTCAATCCTCGCACCCTCAGCGACGTGCATGGAGTAAGGGAAATTCAGCGATGCGTTTGGCTCCGTGTCGGAGACGACCCGCACCAGATGGCATTGCTTCATGCCCTGTGTCCAGGGAAATGCACGGGATGGTGGCCGATTGCCTTTCGTTGCCGTACACCGTCGTAATTTCTCGATGCATAAACTTGGCAGAACCTGCAAAAACACAATTGCTGTTTGTTTGTTTGTATTAAAAGTGCGCCATGCTATCGAGGTGGGCTTAAACAGCCGAACTAACTGAGAGGGAAGATAAATTCATGAGGCTGCTCGTGGCCAAAGCCACCGACAATGTGTTGCAGTTAACTTTAAAATGTTTGTTGTTACAGGTATAGCAAAACGGACAATAGGTAGTCAAATATGTAAAATCTCGCGGACCAAGTTAGTAACATAAACTTGTACGTTGACACTTGGAAACCTAACGGCATGCACTCAACTTCATTCGCAGTCGCAACAACAGAAACACGTAGCCAATTTCAGTATTTGGAACCATGAACAAATTTAACGATACTATAATTATTATAGCTCGTGGTCATCTCTGACCCCTCTCTTATAAAATTAAATCGGTCATCTTGATGGTGGAACCTTTAAAATGCATTCTTACTCGAGTGCGCTATATTAAACTAACCCTGCATCATCATTTGTACAAATGTAAAATAAAAAAAACGAATGCAGCATGCATAAATCTAAAAAAAACACGGTGCAGGACAAGATAAAAGCAAATATTTAGTTTGTATCCCATTACAACGGATTACATTAAAGAAGCAGAAAGATAACGTAGGATACACATTCTTACACAAGGCTGCGTACACCAGCAGCACAAAAGAATATCCCGGCACAGCGGTCATTTTGCATTCACGTAAGTCCGTCGCCTCTCAGCTCGTCTTGCCAATGTGTCAATCTGGACGTCGCAACTCTCTGCCCCACTGGCTAAATAGCCCATCTCGCATCGCCACGTCACTTCCCATACGGAGACGCGTTGCCTAATAGGCTCTTACATACTTTTGATGTCAGGTTTTTTTTTTCACTTACTGCTGTACGAGGCATCATTAATGTTGCCGTTTGATTTTTTTTCACGTGAACAAAATAGATATTTGATTCTCAAAATAGATGTTTAGTTTACTACCACATATGTTTGAAACCCCATGCATTATTCGAATCTAAATTTGAGTAAATTAAGATGTGTAATGACGATAGATTCTAACTGCGGTGTGAGTGGATATAGTGGACACGGGAGTAATGACAGGGGAGTCAGCCTGCAGTGCGAAGGGACTGGTAGCCACGGGAGGTAACGCCAGGGGAGTCAGCCTGCAGTGTGAAGGAACTGGTAGCCACGGTAGGTAATGACAGGGGAGTCAGCTTGCAGTGCGAATGGACTAGTGGCCACGGGAGGTAATGGCAGGGGAGTCAGCCTGCAGTGTGAGTGGACTAGTAGCCGCGGGAGGTAATGACAGGGGAGTTAGCCTACAGTTACGAATGGACTAGTGGCCACGGGAGGTAATGGCAGGGGAGTCAGCCTGCAGTGTGAGTGGACTAGTAGCTGCGGGAGGTAATGCCAGGGGAGTCAGCCTACAGTACGAATGGACTTGTGGCCACGGGAGGAAATGAAAGGGGTGTCAGCCTGCAGTACAAAGGGACTGGTGACTACGGAAATGATCGAGAATGGGAGCATGGTCAGCTGACGGAAGAGGACTGTAGAGTCTACCGCTGGAGCTAGCGTCCAGAGCCAGCGAGAAGGTTCGTGCCGGTCAGTTCTGGTTGGTGAAAGTGGGGAGCATAGAAGTAAGATCCTAGGGTACAGCACAACTGTAGATGTTGTTGCGCTGCCCCTCTGCTGCCCAAGAAACAGCCCCATGTGGGGGCGAAATACCTATTTCAGCTACCTATTTCAACTACCACCTATTTCAACTACCACCTATTTCAACTGCCACCTATTTCAACTACCACCTATTTCAACTACCACCTATTTCAACTGCCACCTATTTCAACTACCACCTATTTCAACTACCACCTATTTCAACTACCACCTATTTCAACTACCACCTATTTCAACTACCACCTATTTCAACTACCACCTATTTCAACTGCCACCTATTTCAACTGCCACCTATTTCAACTGCCACCTATTTCAACTACCACCTATTTCAACTACCACCTATTTCAACTGCCACCTATTTCAACTGCCACCTATTTCAACTGCCACCTATTTCAACTACCACCTATTTCAACTACCTATTTCAACTGCCACCTATTTCAACTACCACCTATTTCAACTACCTATTTCAACTACCCATTTCAACTACCATCTATTTGAACTACCTATTGCAACTATTTCAACAGGGTGGGGGAATGAGTATGTAAGATACAACTGTGGACCCCTCTCCTTTCTCCCGACTCACTTTTACTAACACGATGCCGATGAGTGTTTACGTACTATTTTAGTTTCACCGTGCATTGGGTTGAGAGGAAGACAGTTTCCAAGTGGCAGTATTAATACAAAGATTTAAAGGTAACAATACTCACAACTAAGTTATCGTGCGTCTCCCATGCGCATGTAAATTAGCAAACAATCCTGACGGCGCTCATTAACAAATGCCAGTGGTAGCGCTGCTAGATTTAACGCTGTGTGTATTTTTCAGAAATATAATTTTGTTTCGTTTTATAACAATGCATTTTTTGGAATGTTATGGTTAACTGTTCGAATATTTTTTAAATAATGTGTTTTAATAATTGGATTTTTCCCCTTTCTTTTTTAAAAAACTTGTTCATCTGTTGATTCGGGGCCCCGTTGTGGTCTGCTGGGTCCCTATGCATCGCATAGCGTTGCCGAATACCCACAGCTGAGCCCCTGGCCCCATGGCTGCCTATAACACCTGTGATGCATGGTGGCCACCCATTCAAGCAGTAACCTGCTTAGCTTGTGATATTTGACAACATCGAACGCATTTTGGGTGATGTGCTCTAAGGCTGCAGAACCACTGCCAAATCATCTTGAATGTGTGTATGTTACATACATTCTACATATATGTGAAACCAGACACGTGTTGAATTTCCACGTTTGAAAAGTCAAAATACGAGTACTCATTAGAATTCACGACATATACCAATTCACATTGTGTATGCTTTTCAAAGACGCATGTTTAACTTTGTTTTCAAATTACAGATGTCTCCATGGGACCTTAGACCAGAGAACGTCAAGAGGTGAACATAATCAACGTCAATGCAAGTTTCAAAAGATTGATAGCTCGGGTTGAGCAATTATATCTACGTGACCTTTTAGGTGAGACGAGACGAGAATGAAGGCTGTCTCTGATGTACGCCAATCATTTGCAAAGACAATGCTTTTTTGATGAAAGCGTGTTTGTTTGCATGTTTTGCCACAAGTATGTGTGGCTAATGCAGTCGTGATACGTTGCAATTCCTATCGATTTGGTGTTTGAACGTCCTAACACCTTCTGTTTTATTGCCAGAAAGGGTGAAACCTATTATTCTTCTTCTTGGTTCTTTCGGTAAAGTGTTCAGGTGTTTCAGGTGTTCTTCACCTGAGGACGGCTGCTTGCGTTGTGGCCGAAACGTCGTGAGAATTATTTTATTAAGTTTTATTTTTATTATTCTATTATTTCCCTTCTACGTGACTTTACCGAAATAACCAAGAAGATGAATCCCTGCAGTCACGAAAGCTTTATACCTATTCTTCTTCTTTTTTATATATGTCTCGATTCTTTTTTGTTAATATAGCAAATATAATCGAGATAGTTTTAATGCTTCATCATCATCATCATCTTTAGCAGCAGCAATGACCATTGCCGGATTTCGGCCTCCCCAAGTCGTTGCCATCTCTCACAATCTTGCGTGAGAGAGGGGCACGTCCTCTCGGGCGTTTTCCTCCTCTGGTTGCCACTGCGTCGCCACGGTGGCTAGGAGATGTTAACTACCTCGCCTGGTATACATGAGGCGGTGGCTTCGAACGCGACCCTGACGCCTGCTGAAAATTTGAAGTCTGCATGTCTCTCTCCCCCCCATGGTTGCGTGGATTTTTCTCCGGGTCCTCCGGTTTTTTTCTCCACATATGGAATCAACATTACGCGTTTAGAGTATTTGGATGCTATACATTTCCACAAGATAAGCCAATTCGTTGAGCTATCATTTGTGATAGCGAGGTTGCTTCTGAAAAGATCTATATAGCTCAGTGGGCATAACCTGGAAAAAAAAGTAAGTAGTTAATCTCGATCACTGGCCATCGTCCCTTCGAGCGTCGTGTCCTGTTCTAAGCCAACACACTTTTTTTTTAAACCGTCAACACGATTTCTCAAACTTTTGAGTTCTCTAATCCATATGTTCCTCTTTTTTTTCCTTTCAGTCTCTTCCCCTCTTGAGTTTAGTCATGAAACGCAATACAGCGATATTATGAAAGAGGGTTTTTAAAGCCTTGTGCATTCGCTGCTATGCCATGGATTAGAAATGTGCGCCATTTGCAGAGGAAATTACAAAAAAAACTAACAAGTTACGCAAAAAAAAGCGTGAACGGAACACGTGGGTTGTTCACAAAAGGCTTCATCTGGTCGAACATCATATGAGACTAGGCTCTAAAGAAAGCTGTCTCTGGAGTGGACCAATCAGTTTCAAGGACAATGGATAAATAATCAGAGTATTGTTTTTGTTTGCATTTGACTGCAAGTATTGTGGTTAATGTAAGCATGATTCCTTGCAAAAGTTGTCAGTTTTGTTGCCAGAAAAAAGGGGTAAACCCCTATTAGTATATTTTGGTACTGGCAAAGGAGGTCCCATGATGTATTCATATAAATATATACACATACAACTGCTCAGAGGACTGCGATTTAAATAAAGCAACATAAATTGGCATAACGGCCGTTATAGAGAAACTGCCTTGCTGTCTGGGAGACTTGCACATTGCTTAATTGCATTGCTCTCCCGTTGGCAGCATCTTCAATGTCCTCTCGCTCGAGAATTTTCTGCTGAATGCAATGAAACAGTCGATTGGCCACAGCGTGAAGCTGAAATGGGGGCCACTCACATCAGCACGTTCCCTGGACGATTAAACTAAAACAAAGTGCGAGGGGGCGGAGAGAAGGAAAACGACCGCGGCCGAGGTAAAATTCTTCTTCTTGGTTCTTTCGGTAAAGTCACGTAGAAGGGAAGTAATAAAATAATAAAAATAAAACATAATAAAACAATTCTCACGACGTTTCGGCCACAACGCAAGCAGCCGTCCTCTGCTTGCGTTGTGGCCGAAACGTCGTGAGAATTTTTTTATAATGTTTTATTTTTATTATTTTCTTACTTCCCTTCTACGTGACTTTACCGAAAGAACCAAGAAGATGAATCCCTGCAGTCACGAAAGCTTTAAATCGAAATCGAGCTAAAATTGTTTACTACTTGCGAAGAATAAACGCCCGCGACACCGTCGAGAAATTCTTGGCACAACATTCCCAGCTGGGTGATGATCTTAGTGTCAGACGAAATGAAATGTTGCTCTGCATGAGCGCGGCTGGCATTTTTTGTTGTTGTTGTAGACCGCTGGAAGCCAATGTCACGAGATGCTGCCACCACCATCATCACCCCGCTGTCAATGTGCACGTTCGTATTGGCGCGCGTACGGCGGAGACGCAATTCGTTTCTGCTGCTGCACGTGTCCCCCGCAGCCTCTAGATGGTGACAGCATCGCATAGCAATCGCCCACCGAATAGTTTTGGCGGGATGGAATAATAGAAGGGATTTTTTTTACGTGTATTATTGTTATCGTGAGTTGTTTGCAATTAATGCTAAGTTTATTTTTTAATTGAAGTAATGAAATTGTCGTTTTTCTGGTCAGTTGCTTCACAAATTTTACAGAACTCTGACAAACATTGCCCTATAATTTCCTGCTGCTTGATTTATATTTCTATTAAAAAATTACGTGAAAACCATGCATTAGTGGTGACTTTTAAACTTTGTTGACAGGATACATCTGGTACATTACCAACGTTGATTTTATATGGCATGCATAATAACATATTTATCACACATAATAACTGAAGTGCCTATGATTACACACAATTAATTTCGGACAGAAGCAGCTATTTAGTTGAATTAAGCACTCTCATGAATGCACACTGTGCGCTAATCAACGTAAAATTAACCTAATTGCCACTTTAACTTGGTAAAAAAAAATGCGTTACACAGTATTAACGAGCATCTCTGACACTCTTGGAATGCTGAGATAAAACATTTTTTGCAACCCCAAAAAACACCTCGGCTCATCCGCGCCTTCAATTGAAATTCGCAACGCATTTTATCCCGATGAGATGTCTGGCACAGATGCAAATCCAAAGTCTGGATTTGGCCAAGGATCCATTATTACTATTATTTACTTCTTGGAGAGAATATCAGCATAAAAAAGGGCCCCGCCGTGTACACATGTAAGCGCAGTTTCCGAGGCACCGCGCTGCACCATGCAGTCGATCGTCCGTCCAATTTCGCCACGAAATTGGATTTCGTGCGCCACGCGTGGACGCATGAGTAACAGGCCCGTCGCGGGGCAGAGTAAGCAGCAGCAGCGGCAGCAGCAGCGGCGGCGGTGACGCTCGCTCCACCCCTGGCACAATGAAGCTCCCCCCACCACCACCGCCGCCGCTCTGCTCAAATGGGCTCAGCTCGAGAGAGAGAGAGAAAAGAGAGATTGACTGCATCAATTTTATTTTGAGATTTTTCAGAATGCACGATTGAGTCGTGCCTCGGTCCGTGGGCCCTTTTTACGGGGATTTCAGTCACTCCTCGGGGCGACGCGGCGGTCGTCTCGTTCGCAACAACAACAACAAAAACAACAACAGCAACAAAAACAACAACAACAAAAACCCCGCCGCCACCAGATGCTGGGGCAGGATCACTGTAGCCGCGAAGCTGGATAAATGAGCCCGAAGCCGCAAACAATTATCGTTGTAAAACACTCAGCCCCCGCGAAACAAAAAAAAAAGCACGCGCGCGGAAATAATCCACCGCGTAGGTAGCGTGACATTCGTCAGCACAAATACTATAATCAGCGCCATATCTGCATGAAACAGATTGCCTCTGATGTTTTATTTTCGAACACATGCAAATATAATTTTAGTTTTAATCCTTTGGGCTGCCTTTGGTAAGGCGCAGTTGTGCAATGATACTGTTGGGAGCCCGGCTGGTTTTACTGGCGAGTGTCCGTACGACACAACGCACGCGGGGCTGATGATGATGATGGTGGGGTCAGTGCTTCTTCTCGCGGCCTGCGTCTTCTTTGCAGCACGTGCAGTTGACGTGCCACGGGCCGTTACTCTCTGAAGCAACGGTGCAACCTCAGGGATGTCCACTCCAGGAAGGTTGCAGACACCAAGTGCTGCCTGCCGGTATGCGAGGTTCCAAATCAAAATGTGGCTCACTGGAATTGTCGTCCTGTAACAACCACACCGCCTCCGCCTGTCCCTGTGAGGATACATGCGTGTGTTGGCCAGCACGTGCGTGTGTTTTGCACATATTTTGGAGATGTCAAAATAAAAATGTTTGACCTTAACATTAGATGTACTGCAACGATAATAATTGTCAGCCCCGTGTCAATCCACCGCTGGACGAAGGGCTCTCTCCATGCCATGTCTGTCAAGGAGATTGCCCGAGCTTCCTTCACGGCTGGTCAACGTGAGCTGGTGAAGACTGTAAGCGTTGACGTGGGAGCATCGAATCACTGGCAAACAATGGTTATTGCTGCATCCACCCCCCCACACCTCCCCCTCTCTGCTGACCACCACGTAGCCTTTGCAAGTCCTATGACGCACCTCTTTGTGCAATGGCGCTCACCCATCTCAGCACGATCCAGGCTGAAACCTCTTTAGAGTGGGTGGTGGGGACAGGACGGGTTCAGGTATTGCCCTCCGCCAGCGTTAGGCGATTGTTAGGTGTCAAACCCAGGTCACCGGGTTCACAGCACTGTACAGTATTGCTGCTCGCCGCATGGCATTAAGACTGCTCGCGTTAAATTGATAGCTGCTCCGCAATTAAGTGGTTCTTGATTGTATACCCCCGGCTAAATAATTCATAGATACGGCGCTGGCGAAAAGGCTAACGATTGTTTGATTTCCGTCAACCTCGGTGCAGAACAAATGATCCAGTGAGCCAGACACATATTTAATGCAGATGACTAAACATGTATCAGCGGCAGCCGTTTAATCAGGCGCATTCTGCGAGAGATGCGAACATCGTAAATTATGAATTCTGGAACAAAAATCTTTGACAAGATTCACTACGCCTTTGTTAATTGAAATGACTCATGCGAGCAGACTGGAAATCTCCAATTCAGTGATGCCGTTTAAATGACTGACATTAATTCACATTTTCAAACGTCCATAATAACGCCCATTATTAATTCATGCGGGAAATTCTTTAGACTTTTTTAAGTGGCAGTGACCAGGGGCGGGGTGGGTGGGGGGCATTTTTGTTGCCCCGATTCATTCCACATCGGCTTATTCCAACCAAGACTCGTTTTTGAGCCCCAATTAAGGAATACCAGATCCCTCCAAAAAACTCAACAGCAATAGTCAGGACGTAAATAAAATAAGCAATGAGAGTGCGATGTTGATTGCGTAATCTCACTGTGACGCAAACGCTGGAGGAGACGATAAAAAATGAACAGACCAGCATTTGTCGATTTAAAGCTTTCGTGACTGCAGGGATTCATATTATTGGTTATTTCGGTGAAGTCACGTAGAAGGGAAATAATAAATAATAAAAATAAAACTCAATATATATTTTTATTTTATTATTTCCCTTCTACGTGACTTTACCGAAAGAACCAAGAATAAGACCAGCATTCGTGAATGTATGCAAATATATTCTTGTTTGTGTCAGTTTGAGTTGATGCAACCAATGCCAATGCCAGCGCTCTGTGTGCAAGCACAGCAAGGTGACGATACAGTAATTAGACAAAATGTTAATCAATTATGTCACTGATACACATTTTACAGCAAATATTCCATTAACTTTCATTGAGTTACATGGTTTTTTTGGAACCCGGTAACAGTCCGTTGCGTGACCGGTCACAGAGTTGTTTATTGCGCTGCGCTACGAACATGCTTCCATGGGTTCAATTCCTGTGCAAGGCTCACATCAGTGGTGGGTGATGTGTGGTCCAGTCCTGCGTCCATCCACCTTTACGAACCCGCACTGACCATCTTTTCAAACAACCACGGCGACTGAAACACTGTGTGGGGAGTCGTGTACCCTTGCCATGGATTGATAAAGATATTAAATAATAATTATTAACAATCAGTTGAGGGTACCATTCATTGTTTTTGTTCTATACAAATAAAAAAAACCTTCTTACGCAATACTTAAAAGTAAAAACACGTGGTCGTTCTAATTAGCGGAGAACTCTTTCGAGCGCGGAACGTGGGCATCGAACCTGGCACAGAAAAAAAAACACATTAAAACCGCTCAGCTGGCGAAAATAACTTCGCAAAGTTTCTTGACGTCAACTCGAGCAAACGATCCGCTCTGGTGACGCCCCACAGCGACGCCGGACGGACGTACGCACCGAGGCGTCCACCAACAGCGGGCAAAGCCGGCCCAAGTGGCTCGTGTGTTGACTATTAAGCTCCATGGCAGCCCACTCAATTAATGCATTTTGGCAAAAAAAAACACTTCCAGACCATTGGATCAATATCAGCAGCGTTTAACCGCTTCATGTACGACATCCTGAACGCACCGACGGAGGGGGGGGAAGGGAATTGCGTAACGAAGAGGATGTCGTAATAAAGGTGGGTGTTGGTGGGAGTGTTTGGCGTTAAATCGCGTAAATATAAATGTGTCATTTAGCCCACCATCACCCGACACAGCCAATTAGTAAGCGTGGCTGTGTCTGGTGGGTGCATCGAGCGCTAGGAAGAGGGTGCGTCGTTCTGTCTGCTCGCGTTTCACGCCGATTTCAAGTTGCGTCCGACTCCCCCGACACTGATCCCCCGCCACAAGCGAGCGACGAAACCGCCGTCGCCGCGGTCGTTTGGCTGCCTTCAACCCGGCCGAGACGCGCCTTTTATGAGCAACGCGGACTTACGTAAGCCGTGCAACATATGGTCGTTTAACGCTCGTTTTCCACCCACAACAGCTGCCCACACGATGATATGGAGAGCCTTTGACGAGGAGACGTGCTGCTGCTAACCTTGGCCTCATGCAGGATATTGGCCACTGGCTCTAAATCACAGCCGCGACATTGACCGAGAGGGCTTTTTCTCTCCCCCTCCCTCTCTCTCTCTCCCCGTCTTACTCCGGCGTGGTGGCAAGCAAGTTTGACGAAAACAATGGCACGAGCAACGGAGGGTTAAAGGCTATAAACAGACCGCTGTAATTTGGTATGTGCGAGTAGACCCGGGCTTATTATCACTTACGTCAATTCGTGGCATCCGCTACCAAGGGAGTTAACGATATTGTGCCACGGGAAATCGAGTGGCTGTCAAAAACAGAGCCCCACTGATCGCGTCCAACTAATGAACAGGAGCGGCGTTGTAGCGCTGTTTGCGCTGCGGAGAAGACATTTCTTGTTTGGCCTGTCACGGCGTTGCTTTGATGTGGCCACATTTGATATTGAGGGCATTTCTTACGTGCACACAAAGTGCAGCCGTCGCGGGGAATCAAAGGGTGGCGACGCGCCAGAATATGGACGTGAACCTTTTGGCCGACGCTATGCATGCGCTATTACCTGCACGTGGACGATGTGCCTGCGTCAAGGGGTGAAGGAGAACGTGCAACCTTGTGATCGCTCGCTCATACGACACCGCCGCCGCCGCCACCGCTGCTGCTGCTGCAGGAGTCTCTACTCGAAGGAGCTTCAGAGATTCCCCTAAGAGGTCGCTTGGCTTACTCTGCCTATGCCGGCCAGACATCTCGGAAGAGATGGGAGGAGCCACGCTTTGGACCCACCGCACCATCACGCACACTTTGGTCATCCCCGTAGCGGCTTTTGACGAACCGTCAAACAAAGACGGCGGTCACCGCATTACGCGGCGCTTCCAGATGCGCTTCTGTGGCCGTCTGGAACGCTCTTCCTTCCGACGTTAGGAAGCCACTTTTCAATCATCATCTAGATTGACAAACTCATTTATTTAGAACTGCTTTTTGTGTTTAGTTTGTTGTCCTTCCCCCGCACCTCTGACGAAACTGGAGCGCACTCACTTATACTGCTGGATATAGACAAAGACAGGGAAATGTAAGAAACTTGCACCATTGTTTCAACTGCTCTGCCAGGAGATCGAACCAGCAACCTTTGGATTGCAAATCAAGTGTGTCGACCACGCTAGCATCTCTAGATTTAAATGGCGTGTCGATTTTTTTTATATATAATTACCTCTTTAACCCTATTCATCATTATGGCGAATTATCATCTTCATCGGGCTGCTGACAATCACAGAAGCCAATCATTTGCCCATAAACATTGTTATTCATCACAACTGTGGTATAATCATAATCGCTTCCCCTCTCAACAGTAAAGTGTCCATGACTCCGTTGTGAATCGTGGCCAATCATTTACTGCGTGTCACACTCATCGACCTCCGGCAATGCAAATGAGCAAAAAAATATAATAATACAAATCTCACGTAATTTTATAGACTGTCAGGGCAAATGCTGTCACCAAGCACCTATTTAAAAGTCAGCATGTCACACGATGGGGTGTTGTAATGTCCCCACACCAATCTTAGCGTCTCGCGGTAGAGCGAGCGGCTTGCAATTGGAAGTTTTCCGAGTTCAAATCCTGGTTGGTGGTTGCCTCCAGGGGCCTATGAAATGAGTACCGCTTTAAGTGAGTGAACCGTGGGTGTCCTATACAGAGACCTTGCCACTTGCCATAGGAACGTGGAATATCCATCACTGCCTTAGGGCTGTAAACGTAAGATGGGCATCGCCTCAATTATACTCTTAGGTTTTTTCGGTAAAGTCACGTAGGTAAATAATAAAAATTTAATAAAAATTAATAAAAGTAAAATAAAAATCACGACGTTTCGGAGGCAACACAAGCTTCCGTCTTCAGGTGGAACCGTCACAGCACGATTGCTGTATCATATCATTTTCAGCAGGAGATCATTTAACACGGCACATGCGCGTACAGGTTCCACGAATGGAAGATCAAAGACTCGCCCAACTGCGACTGTGTAGAAGTCCTTACAAGCACATCACCAATGAATGCTCCATCCATGCCCATCCTGGCAGTATCGGTGAAATCCACACTGCGTCAACCACATCATTGGACTGGATGAGGAACATTTGCATTCATTAATGACGATCGTTAAGAAAAAAATTAAAACTGTTGCTTTTCACAATGCCACACGAAAGAAGAAGGAAATCTCTTTGAAACCCCACCGTAGCAAGTGCTCATTTAAGGCCTAGTCGACTTAGAGGAAGCCCAGGACAGGTTCCAACACAAATCTCCACTGATTGTGTGCGTGGTCGGGATTCTAACCCAGGTTGACGGGTTTGTAGTGCGCATTATAATCAGCACTACAACGCTGAACAAACACACGCGGGCGGACAAAGACAACGGACACATTCCTGCGGAGGGAGCTGGTAGGAACGTTGGGTTGCTCGGTCAATGGCCAGGGTCAACGGCGGCGTGGTGTATTCCGCAAATATGCCCGACTGTGAGGGCGGGCACAAGCCGACGTGAGTAGGTTAAACGTTGAGTTTTATAAGGGCACCACGGGGTGACCAGCCCCTCCCCACCCTCCCCCACCCAGCCCCTCCCCACCCTCCCTACCCAGCCCCTCCCCACCCTCCCCTCCCCTCCCCACCCAGCCCCTCCCCACCCTCCCCTCCTCACCCAGCCCCTCCCTCCCAACCCAGCCCCTCCCTGCACGACGGACGGACACAATAATCCCCTGTGGGCTGGTGTAACCAGGAGGTTCCTACCAGTATTAGCCACACATGTCCCTACACAGACGATGCTCATCACCACCGAGACTAAGGTGACCGTGCTTGGTTCCGGCCACACCAATCCTTTGAGCTGGCTAACAACGCCTGCCCCAACAGTCTATGTGTGTGAGGGTAAAGATGACCCTCCCGTCCACACACACCCATATATAGCCGTACAGATTGCTGGGACAAATGTTGTTAGCGTGCGCCCATTGAGGCCGGTTACGTTTCGCGTGAATGTAGAACACAGAGCACAGTGTGAACGTTTACACACCGCATCGTACGTATTTACGGCTGAGTGGACCTAGGAGAAGCCAAGGGCCGGTTGAGATCTTCGCCACTGATGTTGGCCGTGAGCGGCAATCTACGGGAGTTCGATGCACTTTTACGAGCAACATAAACAAAGATTAACCGTGTAGCCTTAACAGACTGTAGGGGCAAGTGCTGTTAGCGAGTAGCACCTATGGGACACGAAGAGGTGGGTTACCACCACCACGCCCGGCCGCCTTTGTCTTCCCAGTGGCGATGTTTACACTTCGCACAAGGTACTCATTTGAGGCTGAGTTGATCTAGGGGAGGCCCGGGACCGGTTGAGATAATCGTCACTGGGTGTTGGTCCGTGAGCGAACTCGGCGAACTCGGGTCGCCGGGTTCGTAGCGCAGAACGCTGACCACTGCACAACCGCTCGCCATAAGCACATACTCACTCACACACACGCACACTCACACACACACACGCACACTCACACACTCACACACTCACTCACACACTCACTCTCACTCACACACTCACTCTCACTCACACACTCACTCACTCACACGCACACTCACAGACTCACTCACTCACACGCACACTCACACACTCACTCTCACTCACACACTCACTCACTCACACGCACACTCACAGACTCACTCACTCACACGCACACTCACACACTCACTCTCACTCACACACTCACACACTCACTCTCACTCCCACACTCACTCACTCACACGCACACTCACAGACTCACTCACACACTCTCACTCACACACTCACACTCACTCACACACTCACTCTCACTCACACACTCACTCACTCACACGCACACTCACAGACTCACTCACACACTCTCACTCACACACTCACTCACACACTCACTCACACACTCACTCACACACTCATTCACTCACTCACACACTCACTCACTCACACGCACACTCACACTCTCACACACTCTCACTCACACACTCACTCACACTCTCACACACTCACACACTCACTCACTCACACTCTCACACACTCTCACTCACACACTCACTCACACTCTCACACACTCACTCACTCACTCACACACTCACTCACACTCTCACACACTCACTCACACACTCACACACACACTCACTCACACACTCACTAACACACTCACTCACTAACACACCCACTCACTCTCACACACTCACTCACACACACACTCACACACTCACACACTCACACTCTCACTCACACACTCACTCACACACTCACTCACACACTCACACACACGCACACTCACTCACACACTCACTCACTCACACACACGCACACTCACTCACACACATGCACACTCACTCACTCACACACTCACACACTCTCACTCACACACTCACTCACACACTCACACACTCACTCACACACTCACTCACACACTCACACACTCACTCACACACTCACTCACACACTCCCACACTCACTCACACACTCTCACACTCTCACACACTCTCACACACTCACTCACACACTCACACACTCACTCACACACACACTCACACACTCACTCACACACTCTCACACTCTCACACACTCTCACACCCTCACTCACACGCTCGCACACACTCACGCACACTCACTCACACACTCACTCTCACTCACACACTCACATTCACTCACACACTCTCACTCACACGCTCACACACTCACTCACACTCACACACTCTCACTCACACTCACACACACACTCACACACTCACACACTCACTCTCACTCACACACTCACTCACACACTCTCACTCACACGCTCACACACTCACTCACACTCACTCACACTCACTCACACACTCACACACACACACTCACACACTCACTCACACACTCTCACTCACACACTTACACACTCTCACACACTCACTCACACACTCACAGTCTCACACACGTGCGCCCCACACGCCCCTGCCCTTTAAGTTCCCCCGGCTAGAAGGCGGATCTGACACGCAGGCGGGTTGGGGGTGCGATGGAGGCGGGGACCGTGGGAGGAGGAGGAGGATGGAGACGGGGATGGAGGAGGAGGGGGTGGGTGGCTCGGCTTGGTATCCGTTCCCGTAGCGACGCGAGCTGAGTGCTGCTGCTGCTGCTGAATGGAGGAGCCACTTCGGAAGAGCCTTTCCCCCCTCGATCATTCGCCTCTCCGTGTATCTCTGTCTCTCTCTCTCTCGCTGTCTCGGCCTCAAGCGCGTGGGTCTCTGTCTGTCTGGGTGTGTGTCTGTGCGCGCGCGTGTAGGTAACGGTGCTTGATACGGCCGCTTCGCTAGCCTCACTTGCCCCAACAAGTCTGTTCAAGGCTGTAACGCGGGGAATCTCTGCGCATTCTTTTTGTGTTAGCGGAGCAAGCGGTGAGCGGACCGAGCCGTCAAGCAGCACGCAGCCCGAGTTCGATTCCCGGCCGCGGCTATGGGCAACAGTAGGAGCCCGTGATCACAATTCTGAGCCTGCTCTGGTGCCGGAACGTCTACGTCGACTCGTCACTTAATGAGTGTCTGGTGTGGTGCGCGCGTGTGTGGGACATCAGCGCTGGGGAGACAAAGGCGGTCAGGCGAGTGTGATGTTGTAGGGCCGTAAAAGGTGTTCGCTAACAGCGCTTGGGCTCAACGGTCTGTAAATGCTCTATCTGTGGTCTTTGACAGTCTATAATATACATTAATATGACCCGCACATACAGACTTCAAAACACAGACTAGGACCACGCTTACTGGATACGTTCTTGACGTTGCCATAACTACAATGTGGATGCAGCTGCTGCCAAGACGCGTTGGGTGAGTTTTCCTTGAATTTGCTTTCATATGCACGAATTTATTACACGTCACGGATTTTAATATATATACGAAGCGTACGCTTGCGTAATATGTACGCTCTGTGAGAAAATGATGGGCCGAAATTTGATTATGAGCGGATTGTTCAGTGGAGAAGCGTGCATCTCAGGAATATGCTACAGTGCCCGTGTTTGCTGTACATAAGCATTGGCAATGTTATCCATAATAGAGGTTTTTGGGTTTAATCGCGTGAATATAAATGCGTCGTTAAACCCACCACCACCCGACACAGCCAATTAGTAAGGTTTGTTCCGTTAACGAATTCGTTACTAGTTTCAGCACACCCGAGTGTTGGAGAGTAAACCCACAACATTTAAAATTCGAGTCCGACGTTTCGCCAGTAAATTACAACCAGCATCATCAGGCGGACAGACAGAATTGTAAACGTCTGTTATGGATCATATTAGTGGCGAAAGCCCTCCTACACGTTCAACTCATTGCTATGTTATAGACCCGTGTGCCATTTGTAAATAAGATTAAAGCCAAGCTGGAAATGTGAGCCGTGTTTTGATGTTCAGTGCGGTTTGAATGCCTACTCAGATTTCAAGTATTTTTCACTTACTTGAAAATAGTTTACAGGCAATCTATTTATATATATATAAATCTCCTAACCCTTTCCACAAGTTACTTCCTGTAAACGATTGCGAGTTACAATATATGAACAGCATTCCTACAAATACAAACGGTGTGTGCGTATAAACTGTTGAGTTTTTTTTTAGTTTTGCAAATACATTTTTATGATATATTGCTCATGCAGGAACAGTGTGGAGCTTGGCAATGTACCCGCGCTGCCATCAAACGCAGGAACATCTGGACGCGATTAAGTAAACGGAACAGGTTTTTGCCAATGTGGCTGTGTACATTACTAAGAGCATTTGCGTACTCACTCGGGTTGTGTGCTCGCCTCGCTCTATGCATGCACATGGCAAACATCTAACAGTGGGAGCATAAGCGCTGCTCGGTTAGCTGAAGAATGTGACAGCATGCCAACTCGTGACACTTAAACCTACTCATAATTCATAATGCAGTATACAGCCCTTTGTCAATCCACTGCTGGATGAAGGCCCACCCCTATCCTGTGCCAGTCATGGGGGAAGAGAGGAGGGGCAGTTTGACCATACTTCACCATGCAGGTCGATGCTGTTTTGTTAAGTGTGATGCGCCCTGGGCCCAGTTCGGATATCACAAGCCAGTGATGTTACCCCTGGCTGGGAATCTAACTCAGGTTCCTGGGTTCACAGCAAGCTGACACTGCAGCGTCACTGCTCCATCGCGATACTGGGGGTAGTTTGACCATTAACACTACTTCGTCTCTCTGGTCAGTGCAGGTTGGTAAGAGGGTGGAGGCTGACTAAGGAGCGACTGCTTCAGATATGAATAAGCTCGTGATGAATACAAATTATTCATACTCTTTCGAGTGTATAGGCGCAGTACCGAGTTGCTTTTTGCTGTTACGTAACTTGCGTCAGCTTCGCAGCCTGTGAGCTATTTCCTACCATGTGAGTTCCTGTTAGAGATGGTCTTTAATTGGTGGTGTGTGTGTGTGTGCGCGTGTGCAACGTTAACAGTGTCAGCAGCAAGTTAAGCGGCTGTGAGAGGACAGTGAGCAGCAGAGACAATGCAGGCTACGATCAAGCCACTGTTTGGATGGATTTTCACGTAGATTGCCACGTGAAAAATAAATTAATCGCGTAATACTCTCGCAACACAAATCTTCAGTGGCGATCTTCTGGAATTGCATTTCTTTACCTCCCCCACCTACAGAAACGCACAACACACAACTGTCAGCAAGAATGCCAAGTTGTGGATGGTGTATTTTTGGAAATTCCACTAAGCACCCGCTATTATATTGATTTTTTTCTCTCCCTTTGTCGAGTACTCCAAAGCATTTTGCTCACGAGTCGGCATGCTGACAGGGGCGAGCCCAATGCCACGGTAGCACGTCTCTTCCCATGTGCTCCCATTCCGCATGACTGTGAAAGAGAGAGAGAGAGGGGAGGGGGGAAGAGGCTTGAAATCTGCCAGGCGATACTAATTCTTGTTTTGTCTGCTCATGAAACCCCCGCTGGCAAGAATCAGATTCTCCACAGACTCTTGAGCAAAAGGGGTGGAAAAAAGATTTAATTCCTGTCGTGATATCCTTATGAAGCCAGGCCCCAACAGCTTTCTTGACTTGATTGTATAATTATATTATCTTCATTAAATGTAGAGCCCCCACGAGATTTCGGTCGTCCTAACACTGGGGAACGTCAAGATTCCTGCTTGACTGGCAGGGTGCAATTCCCCCCCCATAGTTTTCCCACCGTTTGATAATCATCGTCGAAACATTTTATTCAAAACACAAATGATGTCGCGTTGAAAAAAAAGAAATCCGTGGCTCGATTCTTCATTGGCTGGCAGTCAATGTTTCAGGATTTGGTGTCGGCGACAATTACGTGTCACCAAGTCCACTCTGCACCACCTTTCCCACTTAATACGTAATGCTTGCGTTGTGGCCGAAACGTCGTGAGAATTGTATTACGTTTAATTGGTATTATTTTATTATTTCCTTTCTACGTGACTTTACCGAAAGAACCAAGAATATGAATGCGCAATGTTAAAACATGATATGTCTCAAAGCACTTCATGCCGAATGCGCGTTAGCGTGTAACACATTAGCCGTATTTGCTCTTTGGGAGTGTCTGCAGATTTTTTTTTACAACAGATGGTCAAGTATGCCCCTTTCGAGCTGCGAAAGCGAGCGGCTTCGCAATTGCAGATATCTTGGCCCCTGCTATTATTTATTCATTGTGAAGTGAAAGAGGAAACAGACCTGCTATTAATTTTTAACCGTCCTGTCTTTCTGCCGGTGAGTTGCTTTATATTTGCCGTGGCTCTCTATTCAAATGCCAAACGCAGAGCCAACAAGCACTTGTATTTTTGCCAGGGCTTATTTGTAAATCCCTGCTATCGTGGTAGTCGTGGCATTCTCAATCTACTGCTGGTGGTAAGATTTTCAGAACAAAGCAGCTTTTGATCCAGTATTCATGACCGTGCCTAAAACAGAAATAATGTTGTTGATTCTGAAATTATTGTAATGCTTTATTACTTCCCACATCTGTATTTCCACGTATAAAAGTAAAATATTTGTTGTAACAAACCATCAGCTGCAGAGCCTCTTGGGAGTGCCTCTTAGAAGCAGCACGGCTTCAATACAACACACACTTAGGACCGGTTTTGGCATTCAAAGTCTCATCAGCAGTGCCCAGGCTTGCTTGAACCAATGCTGGTGAAATCCCCAACCAGGAATCAGAATCAGAAAGGGTTTTATTCGCCGTGAAAGTTTGCACAAACAAGGAATTTACTATGGCAGGAAGGTGCATACATTAAACATGTAGGAATCTTAAAACTTAAATAAGTGGTATACAGTCTAACTATACTAAAATTACAAAGTCTAACTAATACTCAGGGGCTAAAGAATGTAAAATTTAGAATAAGTATACGTTTATGGACAAGGTTTCCTTTTATTTAAGAAATGGGTCCCAGTTGATTTCATCTAATGCCAATTTAAAGTATTCATACAACGTCGCCTTTGGTCCAGTATTTATGACTGTGCATAGCACACAAAACATTGGAATGATAAATAGTTATGGGTAAAATAAACATGAATGTTCTTTTTTAAAACCTCGTGTAATGTGATCGGCACGCAAAGTAAAAACATAAAGAACACACGTATTGCTTGCAGAACATTAAACCTTCACGGAAGGCATTTAAATTAATGTAAACAAACAAATTATTAACCTTCATGTTCACCTTTTGCTATGAACAGCGTAACAAGGAGCCATGCTGTGTTTAAGACAATAAGCCCCAGGCTACAATTTAAACAAGTAGAATCGGGGTGACTTTGCGCGCGTTTGGTACACCCGCAAAAATAAGGACATTTATTTAGAATTATTCCCAAAAACGTGCGATGGATGACTTCACACGAATGTTGGTGCTATAAATAAGCCTCACCACCACCACTGGGTTAACAGCCTTTGATAAATGCTGGTGTTTATGATCTCTCTTGAAAATACGTTTTATGATCCATTAGCAAGCAGAATCCTCAACTATAATTGCTCATAATGGAGGTCACATGAACCAGATAAATGCATCGTCGTGTTGTGAACGCGCACCCAAAGTTTACTGCACAACACATTGCAAAATTACTATTATCATCATCGCTCTAATGCGATTTTTTTCTCTCTCTCTCTCCAGATATATGATGAGCACATATTCCAATGTGTAATGGCACCCCCAAATGTTCTCTCTCTACCTTCTCGTTATCGTTGGTAAAGTCCTTCGAGTGTTTGGCCCGGGATTGCTCAGCGGTAGAAAATAAAAATCCGTGAGATTCACAATTGGAACGGTTGCTGGTTCAGTCCTGGCATGTGGGTGGTCTCCTCAACCCCAATCGTCGCTTTGGTGTTGATGATATGCAGCATTTCCTCGTTATTCACGAACTTGCTATCCGCGATTTTGGCCATCCACGAACCACATCTGGAACTCTACAGGAATGCACCGAGAGAGATTGGGAGAAAGAAAGTGATGAGAGAGAAAGTGATACGATAAAGCGATGAGATCAATTAATGAGATCATGTTCATGTATTTAATAGATTATTTACGTATTTATTTACGTATTTATTTGAGGTGATTAATTAAAACAATAGGTTCGCGTAGGCAAATATCATTATCCGCAAAATTCGCATCACCAGAACACATCCCTTCGCGAATACAGAGGGAATATTGTGAGTACCACTTTGTAGGAAAGTCTCAACGGTTGGTTGCCCTATCCACGGGCTCGTCCCTGCCATAGTAACGTGGAATTTCGATCGCTGGCCCGGGACTGTAAACGTGAGATGAGCACAAATACCTCATTGCTCATTTGGGGAAAGAAATCACTTTTGGTGTGACTTAAGTCTCTATTGTTTCATCTTATAATCTCTGCAGCACAATCATGGGGTATGTGTGGCGGTGGGCCTCATCATATTCCTGACTCTGCAGACTGACTCACTGAGTCATTCTAATATTGACAAAATGAAATCGTAACAATCTCTGATCCAGAACAACGTGGTCGTTTGGCTAGCGGATCTCACGATGATTCAACCGCATGTCTCAGTAAATACCGCAGTGTCAATGTCAATGCCTGCTGGTAAATCCATAAGGCCGTACCAACCAACTTTAACAGTCGAGGGCACTGCTGCAAGCCACAGTGGTAAGAAGACACCAGCGGGGAGAGGAATACGCGCAGTTGGTCAAACGCAGCCTTGTCACGTACTGTGTAAGTCAAATAAAAGCAGGCCGTAAACCAAATGCTGAAAAATGTTTACAGCCAGGGAGGACTTGCCGGTGGAGTTATACGGGCGTGCGGTGCTATTTCTGAATATACCCCCAGTTTGACATTTTAGATTTCTCACAGGAGACAACTGAGCGTGTCACATAAAATAGCCCGAGAAAAATGGCCATTGCTTATTTATTTATCCGGGGCACCGCTACATTTTCTGTGACGGGAAGCGCCTCGCAAGCCTCGCACTTGAACACCCCCTGAAGGGCTTCCCTCCTCCTCCTCGTCGTCGTCGTGCGCGGCGCGAAATGTTTGTCGCCGATTCAGTTGGCCATGAAATCAGCGCGCACGACGCCGATGGGCTTTTGTGAAAGTGGCGTCGTCGGGAGATGGGAGAGGGCAGGGAAGTGGGGGGGGGGGGTCTTTCGCTACATCAGACACTGTGCGAGGAGCCCCCTGCAAGCGACGAAAGGATTCTTCGCGCTCTTCTCGTGCCCGTCGGTGAACTCCCGACGGCTGCATCACGGCGGAGCTTGAAGCGCGTTTGCGAGACTCTGCGACGCTTTGTTTTTGGTCACTGCCACCCGGGGGCGAACCCAGCGAAGATCATTTTCTCTCTCTCTCTCTAAAACCTGCTGTGCTTCACGTAGCAAGCGTTGCGAGTTCATCGAACATACTTAAAAAATCTGTTAAGTTTAGATTTTCAGATGAATGACGACCATTTCGCCTCGGTGACGGTATTTGTTGCGTTTAATGTAACGCGATAACACATAACTGGGGAGCCGGGTGAGTGCTACCATATGAGACACCGCTGTGGTCTGCGTTCCTTCAGCGTAAGTTTAGCAAAACGACACGGACTCTCGTGGCTTGCAGACATTGACGTTGGCATTTAGCTCACGAACTTATCGCCGTACGCAAGAATGTCTTTTTTTGTATCTGCCAATCCACCGCGGAATGAAGGTCTCCCCACGCCGTGTTGGCTGTCGGAGGTAGTCTGACCGTGCTTCACCGTGCTGGTCGGCGCGGATTTGCGAAGGAGGGCAGGCGGTGGCCGCGCGACCATTTCAGAGATACTCTTACGTTTATTCGGTAAAGTCACGTAGGTAAAAAATAAAATTAAAACTTAACAAAAGTAATAATGGAAATAAAATAATAAATCACGACGTTTCGGAGGCAACACAAGTCTCCGTTATCAGGTGGGACCGTCACAGCTAGAATTACTGCATCAAGATGCAGTAATTGATGCAGTAATTGTAGCTGTGACGGTCCCACCTGATGACGGAGACTTGTGTTGCCTCCGAAACGTGGTGATTTATTATTTTATTTTATTTCCATTATTACTTTTATTAACTTTTAATTTTATTTTTTACCTACGTGACTTTACCGGAAAAAAACCCAAGAGTATGAATCTTTGCAGTCACGAAAGCTTCAAATCTAGGACATTTCAGAGAGATTTGCCCTGGCCGGCAATCGAGGCCGTCGAGTTGTGAGCGCGTCCCCGCACTCCCGCCACCGCGTGCCGCGTGCCGTTGCTCCCACGCCCCACGTGACTATCGGATGCCCTGCGTTGTTCAAAGGAGACGATGGGATTTTGTCAGCATTAACAGCGAGTGATGGATTTCGAGTCAACGTAATCTTCATGAATGTGTGTATGTTGAACTTCATTCTCGCCGTACCGTGCATAATCTCGAATAGGAATGTATTCAATTTTGATTTAAAGCTTTCGTGACTGCAGGGATTCATATTCTTGGTTCTTTCGGTAAAGTAATTATTTATTATTATTATTTTATTATTTCCCTTCGACGTGACTTTACCGAAAGAACCAAGAATAGGAATGTATTAATCAACGGATCGGTGCATCGTTACATCCATACTTGGAAGGATTCACCCCCAGTGAGTGCACATCGTGATTAGACTCAAGCCTATCCTGCCCCCTCTCTTCGGTCTCCTTTGTCGTGTTGCCTCGTAACATTCACATGCCACGTGCTTGTAATTGGTAGATATCCCCAATTAATCTTCAATGCGTGATTTAAAGCAAGTAGCCTGAGCGTTATAATACATTTTAATCAACGAACCGTTGTTGCATTGGTACATGCCAAATGTCGTCGTTGCAGCGTTATCAGCATGTATCATCAGCGATGATCGACCCACTGCTAGATGCAGGCTGCCTCGAAATCATTATCATCATTTAAATCCTCTTTTAAATCATCATCAGCCATACACAAACATGACTTCGATGTTGATTATTTACTCGGTTGTTACTGAATAATCTATGATGATGCTGATGATGGGAAATTTACATTGCTTCTTAGTGGAATAAAAAAGAAGGAAAACTTGACTCCATCTTGATAGTGAATGGATGATGTTGTGCTTTTATTAACTAAAATGCATTTGAGCCCGACAATTACTGGGTTGAGTTTGTGATAATCTGGCCAACACGACTGCACTACGACATTTACGTTATGGCGATGCTAATTCTTATCCAAAGCTAGAACCATAGAAAAATACACTTTAACAAACACGTCCAGAGTATAATAGGGATAACAGTTATTATTTTACAGACGTTTACAGAAATACTACAACAAGAGTGAAAAAAAAAACACGTTTAATTTGATAGTCAAAAAATGCATCCGTTGTGATTGTACTGCTAGTTGAAGTCGTTTCGATGGTGGGGGTTGTTTAACCATCCATACTTCACCACGCCGGTGAGTGTGGGGGGGGGGTGAAACGAGAGGCCAGGAGCAGTACAGATATCACTTGCCGCTGATGTAAGCCGAGGCTGGGAATCAAACACAGGTATAGTAACAACACAGATAAGCGGACAGTATGGCTCCTTTGGTTTAGCATGTTGGCTTTTCGCAAGCAGTATGTCGCCTTCACGAATCTGCCCCTCCACTTTAAAGTAAATATTTAAAAAAAGTATTTCTTACACAACCCACGGGCCCACACAGTCTACAGGGAGTGCATCATTTCAGCAGCACTAATTCAGTACACGCAAACTCTGGAGAAGTTTCAACAAACGTTGTGTTTCATCAGCAGTCAGGCTTTTTTAATGAATGCTGGTGAACTGCCAGATGCAACAGGCAATGGACCTGCCTCCTCTAAACGACACGCGGTCCTAGTTTGACACGAACATACAGAGTGCATGCAATGCATCGTTCAACATCATCATCAGCAGTCGTTGTGGAGAATGCTGTACGAGTAATAAAATCGCAAACATCGGCTGCCGCTCGCCTGTTTTGCTGTGTGGAATACAAGGCACACAATCGATAAGCAGACACATCTGTTGTGTAACTCATAATCTCCGCAACAACCATAACGATTATTTCGTGGCGGCTAACACAGAGATAGCAATCGCGTTCGGAGCGCATTCGCCCCCAACAAAGTGAAGAAACAATCTTGATTAAACAACGGCATACCACACTTTATTAAGTGACTCAAATGTCTCGACGTGTGTTGTTTGGTTGTTGTTGTTGTTCTTCTTCTTCTTATTTCGCTCCGCAAGTGTTTAAGGGAACTGCATTCGCGTGGGTGAAAACGGTGATTGCCAAAATAATAACGCGATAATGTGAATTGCGCCGATGAACGTCGCGAGTAGTGTGTGCGTGCCCCGTGCAAAGAGGGTTTTCAAATTGCAGTCGATGTTTTAAGGGGTAATGAACATTCGGTCGTGGAATTAATTGAATTGAATTTGCACAGAAACGTCATTTAATGCAATTCATTTTCCGTAGTTACACATTGCAGCTTTGCCATTAACTTGGGAGACCATTACCGCTCTGCCCAGGGCCGTACAGCAGTGGTTTTGTGATCGTGGTCTTGTGACGTGTTTGCCCCGCGTAATCGCTGCTATGTTTGACCAGCTTACACGCTCGTGCAACGCTGATGAAATCAATCTGTTTTCCAAGCTGCTGCGCTTATTGCAACAAAAAAAGCCATTATCATACGAGCGCGTAATCGGCGTGATGGAGCCGTGGGTGTAGCGGTTAGCGTGCTGCGTTATGAGCCACCACCACCAGCGGACACTCGAGTTCGATTCCGAGCCACGGTTAACATTGGCGGCAAGTGATGTCACAAATGATCGTGTCTGCCGCGTCCTCTTCCTGTGTTGGTGTACGGTGCTTTTTCTGCAATATTTTGCTGTCTTTTCTTGGATTTTCTGTTTGCACATAGTCCCTTTAAGATGTTTTCTTGTTCATGTTTTTGTTTTTTTTGTTTGTTGCGGTTGCACCCGATTCAAGAGCCGAATGGCTTACAGGGCTATACCTAATAAATGAAACTTGAAACTTGAAACTCTTCACCAATGTGAACCGAATAGCGATGGTGAAGTATGGTAACAAAGAAAAACCTCCACGGTTGAAATGGCACGGTGAGGTCTTCATCCATTGATGGATTGAAAATGGCTGGAATTGTTTTGATTTAATTTCATTTATCACTGGCTGTGGCATCTTTAATAATAAATTCTGATTGAATTGCATTATCATATGATGTGGTGTGGCAAAAACAACATCTAGAAAGCAGTATTGCGATGTGACAAGGCCTGCCCAACGGTGAAGGTTAATGCAACTAACGAATCAGTTGGCCCACCGTATATCCACTTTAAAAATATATATTCTCTTTAGCCTATCAACCTGTTGCCCTTTGATACTTATATTAACTAACGGTATTTGTGTGAGCCAACAAACCCTGCACCGGGTGTGACCTTCTGGATCTCAGCAGCACGGGCAGGTTTGCTAAACAAATACTACTTTACTGGTTTAGCAGATGTTTAGTGGTTGAGAGCACTCCCTCTAAATAGTAGGTGTTTTTTACATGTAAAATAGGGCCGTCGGCTGGTGTTGCGGTTAAAGCACTCCGACCATCAGCATCGGCCATGATCAAACCTCTGCTGGACAAAGGCATTTTAAAGGCGTCAACAGACCCTCGTGATCCTGTGTTGAATCGAAAAAAAATGCGATAAAATAGCATAGTAATGGATAGTGCATTGAAGCTGGGGAGGATAGTTGAGAAATAAAACAAGGAACAGATTATCTGAAACCACAAAAGACATGATTATGAAGAGAAGAGGTATCAAAATAGATCAATAAACGAGAAAATGTTTAGCAAATAACTCTAAAATTGAGTGCCACTCGATGATAAATGAACAGCGGCCATCCTATGGAGGGAATGGCTCTTGCCATGGGAATGCGTGTTTGGACATAATCCGGACAAACAAATTAAGCTGCGTGGGTTCACCAATTGTGTCACTTTGCCACGTGCTCTGCTAGTGGGAGGCCTTATGCTCTCTCGCGCAGAGTCCTGCTCCTGTACGGGCTGCGTTGGAGATATTCAGGTTTGAAGGAGCAAGGCCCCATTAGCCCTTGCCACCAGCTGCCCATGCTTGGGACCCGAGTTCAATTCCCCACCCTGGTTCACATCATTGGCAAGTGATATCAGAAAATGCTGGCACGGTGATGCATAGTCGGGTCAACCCCCGTGACCTACACGGCATTGGGTGACCTCGTTCAGCAGCGACCTGACAAAAGCCAAAGTAAATTGTCAATATTATTATACGTTTTGTGTCACCGTCGAGTCAATAGAGCCGTGCCGCTACAGATTATACCTTGCGGCGCCATAGGGGCAGAACGAGGATAGATTCGTGGTGAATTGTATCACGGGCACGAATTGTCACAATTCAATAAATAGCGGAGGCGATGAATGGTTTCAGCCCCTAATGGCTACAGTCGCGTTGTGGGTCCCATGAAAACGAAGCGGTGTGTAGAGGCGCTCCCGTCCGTTAGAATCCGCACGGAGCACACCCGGTGGCCTGCAATTATGATGACGATCACTCGTAGCGCAAGGGGCTTGCCTTGCGCTCAGTGTCTGGCTGCTGGCTGTGAATCGAGGGCGAGCACTGCCTCCAGAAGGACTCACCCCCCCCCTCACCTCCTCTTGCCCACACGCATGTCCGAAGGGAGCACACGCGGCTTAATGTTGTTTACCTTGTTGCGTCGAGACAGCATGTGGCGGCTGTCTTCTGGCCGAGCAAGAAAGTTTGCAGATTCCTATAGCCCGTGTTAAGAACATTGTCTCATTGCCCATCGGGAACGTGTGAAAAAAATAATCAGTTTTTTCAATTATTATTATCATCACCGATGTGTAAAAACTGTATAAATAGAAGCCTCACCAGGAAAAGATGTGTACATTTTAATGGGTTTAGCTCAATACAGCAGCTACAACCAACCAGTGCAAATAGACAAAGGTTCTCCATATAATGTTTTACAGACTGTTGGGGAAAGTGATATTCGTGGAGACGACACCAGTGCTGATAATTACACACCGTGACAGGACAATTTAAGGCCGAGTCAATATAGAGGAGGCCCAACACCGGTTCAGATATCGCTCGCCACCAATGTTAGCCTTGGCCTGCAATCAAACCCAGGTTTCCAGGTTTATAGTGTAGTGCGTTGATGACTGTAGCCACCACAACAACAACAACCGCCATTCGCCACCAATCCACTGCACCAACCCACGCACCCACCCACCCATTGCACGCACCCACCCACCCACACACCCACGCACCCACCCACGCACCTACCCACCCACCGACCACCCACCCATTGCACGCACCCACCCACCCACGCACCCACCTACACACCCACGCACCCACCCATTGCACACACGCACCCACCCACGCACGCACCCACCCACGTACGCACATAAAATGAAATTGAAAAACCAGAAAAAAATGTTACGTATTGAAATGCTGCGCCGTCAGCAACTCTCTAATCCCGCGAAGGATTAATAATAAAAACACGACCACGTACGGCCCTTAGTCAATCCACTGCTGGATGAAAGACTCCCCACGCCATGTCAACCGTGGGGTTTGTCATACTTCACCAAGCGATGCAGTGCATAATGGCGAAGAAGAGGATCACAGGACCGGATCAGAAATAATTTGCCACTGATTTTGCCTGTGGTCAGGAATCGAACTCAGATAGAGCAAGTTCGTCGTGCTGTCTCACTGACCATCAAGCCACCACTCCCTCAAATAGCCTTCAATGCTAAAGTTGTCTTCACATTTGCATTCTGGATGTGTTTACGGCTGCAGCCCCATGTGGCATGCGTCTCTCCCTCTCTGCCCCTGCAGAGCATGTGCACCCTGCATAATCGCACCTTCTCATCGCCCCTGAGATGAAGCAACCTCACCGGAATCATTACTTGGGGTGTATCGATCCATCGAGTCATCGAGGCAATCTTTTTGACGCGTCCATTTGAACAAAGACGGCGGTCACCGCATCGTGCGGCACTTTCAGGTGCGCTTCTGCGGCCGTCTGGAACGCTCTTCCTTCCGATATTATAGGAAGCCACTGGAGCTACGCACTTTGAAATCATCTAGATTGGAAACGTATTTCTTGATAACTGCTTTTTGTGTTTAGTTTGTTGTCCTTCCCCCGCACTTAAGATTAGCGCGGTTGGCTACGTACGGTGCGAAAAAAGTTTAACATGCAAACAAATAACAAACAAAACAAACGATATGGTATCAACGACACCAACCAATACGTGATCGTCCATTTTTAGTCAATAAATCACGGCCCTGAATCAAAACAATTCATAAAAAATTAACCCATAAAAACTAAGTTTTTCACTATAAATCCTTTATATGCGTGGCATCGGTTTTATTTTATTATTCATTTCTGTTTTTCTTGAGTAAGAGTTTCATTTTTATCACATTGGTATTTTAAATTAAATATGAAAAAAAAATTTCCTAAAAAGTGGAAAATTTTGGAAAAAAATTTTCACGAAAATAAATTGTCACGCACAACGAGTCTGTGTGCAAAATGTCAGCTCGATTGGATCACGGGAAGTGGGTTAAAAACGACCGAAAGATTTGCACGGTCGTAAGCGCGCAAGCAAGCAAGTGAACTTAATATAAAGGATTTAAAAAGCACAGAAGGCTGCGAGTGAGCGGGCCAAGCATCAGGTCCATAGATATTCACGGAGCATGGAATGGAGTCCAAGAGGTTACAGCATCAGAATGAGAGTATTGTATTTGGACTGCAGGAGGAGGAATCCGATGAGCTATGAAGCTCTTTTCATGGATGTCCAGTGTGGGCGGGTTAGCGAGTTGCAGCGTCAAGCAACACTTTACGACATCACATGATGCAGGGCTCTGTAGGTACGATGCGGGTTGTTATGTAATGGGGGGGGAGTTGGACTATTTGAAAATTGTCCTTGGCACGTATTTTTTTTCCATCAATGTACGAACATAGAAAAATCAACAAGAGGGTTCTCTAAGCTCATGCTAATCCGGATTTCGTAATCCCACGGTCTTGTAGTTTCAGCCATCGTCGTAATTCCAAGCAACTTTTGTAGTTGTAAATTAACATTGTATTATTATTTGTATTGCTGTTGTAGTCGTGTTTGTTTTATTTTATTTAGAAAGCAACAAATTGAAATAAAGGCACAACCCCCCCCCCCTTCCCCCTTCACATATTGGCTGAATCTATGAATAACGCGAGTGGGTGGATCTGCCAAGCTGTTGACGGTAGCCAAAGTTGAACGCAGATTAATTGCCGGTGCGTGGGTCACAATGGGAGCTTTCACGCGCCGCGTAGGCGCGCTGGACCACATTGAAATGCAAAAAACAGCGGCCCCTTCGCGCGCCGTTCTAGCGATACATATTTTAAAAAGCGCCAGTAAATGAAAACTCATTAAAGCGCATCAAGGGGAGCGTAATCGTTTGATTGTTCAGTTGAAACAAAACAAAAATATAACTTTACTGGTGGCCACCCATGTTAATTTATTTCAGCCGAAGTAAAAACAAATCTCTCACCTTTTGTCAATGCGCTGCTGGGTGACGGCCTGTCCAAGAAACCCTCCCCTCTCTCCCCCCTCTGTACTCGAACCGTTACCATCAACGCGGCCCCCTACAATACGCATGCAGAGTGTGGATATTGGTCGTCCAATTCCAGAATTATCATTTGTAATTACGAGCGAAAGGTCGTACTCAGATTGTAAATGTTGTGGATTTACTCTCCAACACTCCGGTGTGCTGTACTAGTAACGAAATGGCCAAACGTTTCTAATTGGCTGTGTCGGGTGGTGGCGGGTTTAACGACACATATTTACGTGATCTAATCCCAAAAAAAACCTGTATGGATAATATTGGTGGCGAAAGCCGACGTGTTAAACCGACATCCATGCAGTCCTGGATATCTGCACGGTGAATCTATATTTATTTGTCTACACCTCTTATCCTTTGTAATCATCTCACTACATATCTGTTGCCTGCATCTCTTCCGTGACATAATGATATCTCTATGCTCTACGCATTTTCTGTTATCTCACTGGCAGTTTAAAAACTGCACGCTGAATAGCTGCGCTTGTATTAACCGCAATGCGTGAACCGTCCACTTCACAATGTATTTTCGATTTCAAGCTTTCGTGACTGCAGGGATTCATCTTCTTGGTTCTTTCGGTAAAGTCACGTAGAAGGGAAGTAATACAATAATAAAAATAAAACATAATAAAATAATAGTAGTAGGTTTTTACCCTTTTAAACTGGTACAAAACTGACACCTTTATTTCTTTTGTACCAGTTTAAAAGGGTAAAAACCTACTACTATATTTTGCCACTGGTAAAAGAGATCTCATAGTATAATAAAACAATTCTCACGACGTTTCGGCCACAACGCAAGCAGCCGTCCTCAGGTGAAGACCAGGTCTGTCGGGGAGACAGCGTTCAGACGCTGTCTCCCCGACGTTCAGACGCTGTCTCCCCGACAGACCTGGTCTTCACCTGAGGACGGCTGCTTGCGTTGTGGCCGAAACGTCGTGAGAATTATTTTATTATGTTTATTCACAATGTATGTCGAAGATCCCATTACGTCATTCGACAGAGTAGGCCAACGGTCCAAACCTGCCAGGTAAAAAAAAAACACATCACCCACGAATTATGAAAATGACGCTACAAATTGCACTAATCGCCCCCTACTGGCATACAAATGCCCACTTGTAGGCCAGCGCTGAGTCACCTTGTACCGCACTAGACTAGTTGCCACTTTGGGATGAGCCGTGATGTGAGTTAATGAGGCATTTAAGTGCCCTGTATATGCAAACATGATTATTCCGAATATCATCATCACTACTTCAGCTGGATTCACGACTCGGGTGACGAGTCACAGTCACTACTCAATCCATATCCATACGAGAGAAGACCAGGGGGAGGGTGCGGCCAAAGAAAATACGATTTCTACTCAGGACGCAGCGCTCCTCACGGAGCTTGAATTTGGTAGGTCAAGGGTCATATGTCAAATGTGGTCATGTGATGTTGCAGATTTCTGTGTAGAGTTGCGCTGTATGAATGGGGTTGCAATGTATTTATTCTAGATTTGAAGCTTTCGTGACTGCAAGGATTCATACTCTTAGGTTTATTCGGTAAAGTCACGTAGGTAAGAATAATAAAAATAATAGAAATAATAAAATAATAAAATGATAAATCACGACGTTTCGGAGGCAACACAAGTCTCCGTCATCAGGTGGGACCGTGTTGCCTCTGAAACGTCGTGATTTATATTTTATTTCTTTATTATTTCTATTATTATTTCTATTTTTATAATTTATTCTTACCCACGTGACTTTACCGAAAAATACCTAAGAGTACGCAATGTATTTATTTTCTTTTATTTACATTTTCCAAGCACGACAACAGAGCCGGGGGGGGGGGGTGGGTACATAGGTAACACGAAATCGGTGGACGCGTGAGCATACTCCGCCGCATTCCCCGCAGGGCCGTTATCTAGTAAATTAGAAGATGCGTTTGCAAAGGGGACGGGCCAGCGGAGGGAAGGACAACGTGGAAAAGCGCAAGGGGGGAGAAGAGTCAGGAGGCGGGTGGTCTGGCCGAGATTCGCGTGGCCGAGGGTAAAGTCACGCCGAGAGGGCATCCACAAAGTCATCGCCGTACGCGACGACGAATCTCGAAACGCCGCAAGCGAGCGACGCACAGCCATGCGCCGGTTTATGTCGGGGATGCGTTGCTGAAAGGCGCGGCGACGAATCTCGAAACGGCGTCAATCAAAGGCCGTTCATAGGGTAGCGGTGGGAGGAGGAGGGGGTTGAGGCGACGGATACACACCTTTGCTTGCCACGTTGACCAATCCGTACTTGTATTTAAGGGCTGGTCTTTTGGAATTTTTCTCACTTGATGCAGTGATTTTAGCTGTGACGGTCCCACCTGATGATGGAGACTTGTGTTGCCTCCGAAACGTCGTGATTTTTTTTATTTTATTTAACTTTTAATTTTATTTTTACCTACGTGACTTTACCGAAAAAACATAAGAGTATGAATCCTTGCAGTCACGAAAGCTTCAAATCTAGAATCAATCCGTACTCGCCAGGGTTGTGAAGTATGGTCCAATAATGACTCCCCCCCCCCTCCTCGCCCCTTTTCTGACCTGGCAAAGTGTTGGGGAGGCTCTGAACCAGCAGTGCATTGGCAACAGAAAAAACATTGCAAAAAAGACACAAATTCTCATTGGGATTGATAGCCCACTTAGATATATTTTTAGGTGAAACTTTTAAATTATTAACACATCCTCAAACAACTTGTTCATTTGGTCTATGTGCTATGAAGAAAATCCATTGCTCAAAATGTTACCTATTATCTTGTTTTTTCCCGTGAATGTGTTTTTGTAATTTATGCTTATGCGCCACTGTCCAATGCAGCATCACGATAAAAAAAAACATAAGGTTTCTTTTCAGCCGGGTTATAACGTTATTGTTACTGTTACAGATTAAAATGCATTCAATTGCTCGTGCAAACCTTTGTAATTCAAAATATTCATAATTGCCAAATTTAATATTTATTGTTTCATACGTTATGCAAATACAACCAATCTATCCTCGCGATAGTAATCGCCCGCGCTTCATTTTTCTGCCAAGTGCTGCGGAGAAAGAAAGAAAGAAAAAAACATAACCCCCAAACAAAAATAAAACACTGACATGGTTCTGTGATCACAGCCGCTGCTCTGGCTTTTTTTTAGGCCGCTGATTAATTTCCTTGAAGCTAATCTGTTTTGATTTCGCTGCGGAAAGATTTGCTGTACATTCGACTTGCGCGGCGAGGGAATGGTCTTGCCTAGGGGGGGGGGGGGGGGCTCGCACTCATTCTCTCTCAAGCGTCCAAGGTTCACAAGTGTGACCCCTAATCTCTGTCCTGCTGATAATGCGCTGCAGACACAGGAGAGTAAAAGCACACACACGCACCACAGTCAGTTTGCTTTGCCCACGTTAAGAATATCCACAGTTGCGTTTTCGTGCAGCCCCGTTTGTGTGTGAAGACCGAATCTAACCGCCTGGCATTGAGCAATATTCCCTCCACCAAATGGCAAGGGCGCGCCAAAAGCTCCTACACAGCTTTATCTTGAGAAATGTTTCCTGTGCAGGTTATTAAGTGCTATTGCTGGAAGTACCATAGAGGTGGGTGGTGACACGGTGGTTAGTGCACTGTGCTGTCAACTCGCCAACCAGGGTTTGATATAACAGTGGCAAGGGATATTCGAATTGATCTGCTGTACCTTGTACTGCCCAGTGCGGTGAAGTATAGTCAACCCGCCATTACGGGCATGGCGTGAAGAGGCACCGATTTTGCAGAGGATTGGCGTCAAAAGGCTGTACGATGCTGCGGTCAATATTAACCACGAACGATGCGACACAACACGTGTCATAGAATCATCCGCATCCATCGTCTAGGCGTTACATGCGGAGGCCTTTTGCAGACTGGGACAAGGCACAGGAGAGCAATTGACATTCCTAAACGAGCACTGCTTTGTTTTGGTCAGAATATAAGATTAGTTCAGCCAAAGCTGAGCGCGACATTTATTTACCAGCCGCACAAATAAGCTCTAATTATATAAAATCCCACCAGTACATCATGGGGGGCGGGGGGGGGGAGGCGGGGGGGGGGGGTCGGGGCGTAAGTTGCAAATATTTGGTCCTGTACCAAAAGGTAAAACGAACGCATCCACTCACAACGGAACACGTTAACGAGCGTCAGACTCCTCGGAATTATCCTTGAAATCCATGGAAGCAGGTGAGGAGGCCGGGTGGTTCAGAGGTCGGAGGTCAGAGCGCTGATCCAGCTCCGCTGAGATCCTGTGTTCGAATCTGGGCAGCAGCAGCAGCGGCGGCGGCGGCAGCCTGCCATGAAAGCAAGTGCCCAGCTAACGCAGCGGGTGGATGGTGCTGCCCACTCACCAATGACTGCGCCAAAAAAAACACCGAACTCACGTTGAATGAGTTATTTAACCTAAATTGGTTAAATTCCAGCTCTGATCAAATGTTGGTTTCATCGTCAACGGGACAGCCAAGCTCACGGCAGAGTGTGTGGCAAAGTGCGCCCCCAGCTGTGTAAGGGTTCAATTGGCCACGTGAAGAGTGTCTTTGGGTGATGCCCTGTGAAAAATCGGTCTTACGCATGGGGCGCACCGATCTGTTAGAATTATGAATGGATTGTTTGCACCGTGATATAATGCTGATAGCACGATTTGAATCATCTCTGGGAAAAGAACAAATAAAAAAGAGATTTAAATTAATGGAAGCATTGTGACTTTACGGATGTTTTTCCCCTTGTGCGGTATATCTGCAGGCTGTGTCCATAACGGCTAGATAAAAGCTTGACAATCTTTGAAAATATTCAAGTGAGCAGGGATGTGGATGTATAAATAATTTATACAACGTATCACCAAAAAATACGTAAATAGGAAAATATACTTCAAACAAAAAAAAGATACAAACAGTGCTAGATTTATGAGCTACTCTGTAAGAAACTAGATAATGTAAAGAGAATGGGCCTTCATAGATTATCCACTGTCCTGTGTCTGCCTTATCCCCCAATTGGTCCCACGTCTCTCATCTTTGAATCCACAATGTGTTTCAAGGTATTCCTTTGCTCATTCTGCACACGCATGCGAGGCACCTCAAAAACAGCCACAGCTGTTCTATACCCGTAAATATAAATTCAGCCTTTGTGTTTTCTATTGGATTTATTTATGCAACGTTTTTTTTTATTCACGCATTTCCAAAGAGCCGCTTCGTGCTCCAACAACAAATATGCGCACCGCACCGTGCACAAGCGGCTGCTCTGCATCCGTTATACCCAGGACACTCTCCGCTTTAAGTACCCCATGCATATTTGAGATGGGACACGGGTTCGTTTGAACGAACGAACGAACGAACGAAGGAGCGAACGAGCGAGCGAGCGATAAGTTGAGCCCCCTAGGACGTGATATGCGGGATTTGTGGCACCGCGATTTTACGAGTGGGTGCCTCCGCCCGCTATCCATGGCCCAAGACAAATTTCGACGCATCTCCTCGCCGGTGCAGTTGCCGGGGAACCGTCTCATCCCGTTACGCTCCGCGGAGTGTGCGCCCGCGAGCGTTTGGGAGCCGCCGGCGCTGCCCACCACACACTGTACTCCTGCCCACCGCGTTCTGCACCGGCCAATTTGTCAATGCCACGTGGCTTCGTAACCCCCGCATAATTGATTTCGTTTCTGCGTTTGTGTGTTTTAACGCACGTGACGGACTCCAGGAAGCAGTCTTTAATTGGATGTGCTGCGGTGCGCTAAAGAACACAGATATGTAATTAAAGCGTGCTGCAAGTTTAACCATTTTTTATATATACAAAAAATTGGTGAAGCCAGAGCATTGAAGGGGGAAGTCAAACAGATTTTCACTTCGGCCATGAGGGAATGATCGCATGACATGTCTGGCATAGCTGCTCCGAAATATTCGTGTGGGAGGAAAACTCTGCATCCATACATTGCAGGGGAGTTGCAGTAATTAAGTGCAGTGAGGTGGAGAAGGAAAAATGGGCGTTTTCAAATTCCTCGGCTTGAAGGGCAATAAACCACAGAGATTCCACGAATAAATCGGTCCAGTTTATGGTTAGGGTCACCAATCTGCCCCCCCCCCCCCTCCTGAGCAGCTCATCTTATTACGTGAACAACTCCATAGACAGAGGTTTAGAAATTACAAAGATGTCCTGTCCTGGGTTCAGATCCAAAAAACATGACTTCTGTACTATAGCAGTCTCCTTTGTCTTCTCCTCCTCCTTATTTAATCCGATTTTGGTGACGAGAAACAATTCTACCATTTTACTGAAAGGTAGTTGAGGCGTCGTGTCAGCAGTGGCTTAGTGGATGGCTGTGATGGTGCCTCCCTGGTGTTTGGGAATCGGGCATCGAGTCGTTGTACGTTCCACAGTCTGTTCTGGGTGACCACAGTCGCACGCTGGAACATTTGTTTTACTTTGAATGTGTGCATCTGCTGCCATGATTTTTGTAAGTATTTATGTATGTATATCGAAGTTCTTTCGCACTGTACGTAGCCAACCGTGCGAATCGGAGGTGCGGGGGAAGGACAACAAACTAAACACAAAACGCAGTCCTAAAATTGCTTTTTTATATCTAAATTTAAAAGTGCATAGCTCCAGTGGTTTCCTAAAATTGGAAGGGGAGAATTCCAGACGGCCGCAAAAGCGCATTTGAAAGCGCGCGATGCAGTGACCGCCTTTGTTCCATGGCCAGCAGCCAAAAGCTGCTACCATGGTTTGTGCAGTGGATGCGATTTGGAGTTGTGGCCCAGAAGCTTCGCGAAGGGCCGAAAGCCAAGGGGACGTTTTGCGGTGTTTGTCTGTGACTCCTTACGAACTCCATTCGGCTTTTCAAGCATCGTCATCATCATCGGTGTTGAAGTGGCAATTGTTGAAAGTTAAGCGCATGGGTCCAAAAGGGCTTACGCGGCTGCAAGCGTTGGTGGAGAGGGATGTTATTGAGATCCTGGAGGATGGGGCGATGTACGTTTTCCACAATTTTCTGGACTTCCTCTCCAGTTTCCAGCCAGTGACATCAGGAAACTAAGCCATTGTTGGCAGAAATGCGTGACACTGGCTGGAAACTACATAGGAAGGACAAACATCTGTGCTGAGTTTTGCTGATGGCTTTGTGGTCAGGGGAAAACATTTTTTGACTTCCCACTCATATGCGGTACAAACATCGAGTGATATATGTTTGCATATATCACTCGATGCCAAACAACTTTCAAGTGTTTTTGTGTAACCAGGTGAGCACTCAAGGGAGCAGGATGAGCCTGCTTTGCTAGAGTGACCTTTGTCACCAACATGACGAAAATATGTATATAAATAAAAACAAATGTACAGCATGAAGCAAATAGAAATCTGCGCAAAAACAACCGTGTCGTAATGGCCAAATTGATAAGAATAGGTTTTACCATTTCTGGCAATAAAACAGGTGTTGAGATGTTACAACACCAACATGAAACATTTTGCAAGGATTCATCTTCTTGATTCTTTCGGTAAAGTCACGTAGAAGGGAAATAATAAAATAATACAAATAAAACATAATAAAATACAACTCTCACGACGTTTCGGCCACAACGCAAGCAGCCGTCCTCAGGTGAAGAACAGGTCTGTCGGAAAGACAGCGTCTGAATGAACACCACCAAGCTTGGCCGAAACGTCGTGAGAATTGTATTTTATTACGTTTCATTTCATTATTTTATTATTTCCCTTCTACGTGACTTTACCGAAAGAACCAAGAAGATGAATCCCTGCAGTCACAAAAGCTTTAAATCGAAATTTTGCAAGGAGTCATGTCTGCATTAACCACAAATACTTGACGTGAACATGCAAATAAAAAAACACGCTCTGGTAGTATATGATGCATTGTCTACACCAGAGACAGACTTCTTTAGAGCCTCGTCTCAAACGGTGTTAGACCAGAGGACGCCAAAAGGCGAAAAACACAAAGACAATTCCACTCTCAGGCCATTGAGAGCTCGGGGTGAGCTGGCCAGATTTGCTTGCAAAAGTTGGTTTGCGTGGCAAGCGGTATTGGGCACATCACCATCGCATGCCGCAAACCCAAGTGTTTAATATTCTTGGGTTTTTTCGGTAAATTCACGTAGGTAAAAAAAAATTAAATTAATAAAAGTAAAATAAAATTAAAACAAAAATATATATATATTTTTAAATAAAAGTAAAATAAAATATTTTTATTTATTTTTTATTTTACTTTTATTAATTTAAAATTTTTGCCTCCATGACTTTACCGAAAAAACCCAAGAATATGAATCCTTGCAGTCACGAAAGCTTCAAATCTAGAACCAAATGTTTCAATTCGCCGGGGTCGATACTGATGCACCACAGATGCACTATGTGACATGTTTACAGCCATTGTCATTAAGCACCCTTAACACCCATTACTGCCACGCTGGAGAGCTCGTGAGCTTTTCACTTTGGGACATTGGCTGCACGTGATGCACGAGGTGTCTGTGCTTGAACATCTTAGGTCTCTCTTGCAGGGATTGACAACTATTAATAACGTTCGGGTCCAGCATTGGTTCGATCATCTTACCCCAGTTATCTACTCTCTCCCCTTCAATCTCTCACCCCCTCTCTTTTCTCTTTGCTCCACTCCTCTTCCCTGCTTTAGATCTCAGCCGGGATTTGTTTTAGGTCCATTCGTCTTCGCCCGACGCGGCGACCCTTGGACCCCTGGTTTCATTCGCGTGCTCGTTTTGGTCGAACAAAAATGTGAGGAAAATACAAAAAAATGGGAAAAGATCCCTGAAAATCGCACCTGCGTGACACACAGACAAAAGACACACACACACACACCACACACACGCGCGCACAAACACACACACGCGCACTTATAATCCATCTGCCAGCCTGCGGTTTTATCCAACTCCCGCGACGCACCTACGGGAGCTTGCGCCTTCAACAAACGGAGTTGGCGCTTGGGGGAAGGAGGAGAAGGGGAAGGGATGTGGCTGGGAAGACAGAGTGGTGGCCGAAACAGAGGGATCGGCTGAGCGGACAGAGAGAGGGAGACAGCGGGGCACCGGGGGGAGCTCCGGTGGAGGACGGGGAAGACGGGGGCGGAGGTGGTGGCGGAGGTGGACTTACAGGGGAGAGCGGTTACGTTGAGGAGGTGGTGGTGGAGGTGGTGGACTCACAGGGGGGAGCGGTTACGTTGAAGAGGTGGTGGTGGAGGTTGTGGCGAAGGTGGACTTACAGGGGGGAGCAGTTACGTTGAGGAGGTGGTGGTGGAGGTGGTGGCGGGGGTAGACTTACAGGGGGGAGCAGTTACGTTGAGGAGGTGGGGACACGTGCCGAGGTTGCTGCGTGGGGTTGAGTGGGTGGCTGAAAGATTTGTCAGAGTGGTTTTTTGTTTTACTTTGGAGCGATGGAACGTCAGCTCACCTTCTGCAGTTTGCATCTTTCTTAATTACCGGCAGGCGAGTTAATAACCACACACAGGCGGAGGCTTTGAAGCGAGAACATCTGCTGGCTGCTGCTGCTCTGTCTCCCTTTGCATTCTGTTTGCTGAATCTTTTCACACGTCTGCTTTTTTTTGGGCAATTTGCATGCCATTTCTTGTAATTAATGTGAAACACGTTTCAGCTACGTAAAAAAAAAACATATTGCATGTTTTCTCGCAAATATATATTGTTGTTAGGTATTGAAACACCTACTATTATTAACGATACATTGTGTGATGGTGCGTCATTCGGGCCACTGGTTTAAAAACATCAAGGTGCGAACGTTTATTTTCGCGTTGTAGAATTTCACAAAAGAGACAGGGTTTAAACATTGACGTAACTATTTTCTGTTTTTTTCACCGATTCCCGAATACAAAACAATGAACGCGACTAAAATATTAAAGACACGAGCAGTGCATTCATGAAACTTGTTGTATTAAAGCACCGCATAGTAACCACGTGAAAGTGTAATAGATGTGTCTTTTGTATATATAAAGCACTAATGGAAAGTAAATAAAGCAATTTTAAACAAATTCATACTATCTGCTTTTTGTTTCACAGGTCTGGATTGGGATTAAATAATTCAGAATGAAGACAAATTAATCTGGAAGCTTGCGTGAAATATTGCCCACAAGTATGGGAATGTGCGCGTTCGTGACTTTTCCTGCGCCACCAATCTCAATTCGTTTATAAATAATGTAACGCATCCGGCAAATGCGAACAAAAAGTTTGCATTATGTAGCGACCCAAAGTCATATATTTATGATCAAAACAACACGAGATTTCAGCGAGGTTCGACCTCAAAATGCATTTTGATGAGCTACCATTATTTATAATCTTCAGCGAGATATAAAAAAAAACATTGTCATCACAAATGTACATATATTACTCGACTTTTGAGAGCCCAGTTTAGCGGCATCGATTTCCCAACATGAGGCCGCCGAACAACCGCGGCAACGTTGAAGATGTGCGTGCAACGATCCCTCTCTTAGAGACGTAACTTTTCTGGACAAGCCCCGCACATCGCCCCCAGTTTCCAATCTCACCTCCGTGCGATGCAATAAGCGCGTAAACAATCACATCGCTGACTGACGACGACGACGAAGACGACGCCAGCAACAACAACGCGAGAGAGAAACGCGCGCACGCTTAAGAAGGCCAAGATGATCGCGGCATCGCACGCCGACATCCTGCCCTCCGGTTCGATCCCCTCTGTGGGGGAAGTGTCGCTCGGCACGACCTCTCCGGCGACAGCGGCCGTGCCAACGCCGCCGCCGCCGCCGCTCGCGCTGTGCCCCGACTGCGGGCAGCTGCACTCGGCGGCCGAGGGTCACGTGTACGACTACCGGCAAGAGGTGGACGACGACCTCACGTGCCACATCTGCCTGCAGCCGCTCGTGTCGCCCACCGACACGCCGTGCGGACACACGTACTGCGCCCGCTGCCTCCGAGGGTTCTTGCTCGCCACCAGCAGGTGAGTGGTCGGGCCCCTGGTGGGGGAGAGGGGTTGGGGGGGGCAAGGGAAAGCCTCTTACCCTGCTGCCCCTCGCCACCCCTCCACACCATTGCTTTAAGTGATTTGTTTACCTCTCCTATAATTCTAGATTTGAAGCTTTCCTGACTGCAAGGATTCATATTCTTAGGTTTTTTCGGTAAAGTCACGTAGGTTTAAAAATGTAAATTAATAAAAGTAAAATAAAAATAAAATAAAAATAACGACGTTTCGGAGGCAACACAAGCTTCCGTCTTCAGGTGGAACCGTCACAGCACGATAGCTGTATCAAGTAAAGAACTTACTTGGAACCGTCACAGCACGATAGCTGTATCAAGTAAGAGAGATTCCTTGTATATATACATTTTAATTAAAAAAATTTCCTACGTGACTTTACCGAAAAAACCTAAGAATATACCTCTCCTATAGTTTGCACTCATATCGTGCGTTTGTATTGTCTGTGATCGTAACGTCTGTCGAAAAAAGCTTTATAGCTCGGCGGATTCCTCCAGTGTAAATAGATATTCTGATTTCGCTTGGAGTTCACTCCCCACCCACGCAGCCGTCCGTGCTGCCAGGTTCCTGCCCCCACCACTGCTCATGTCCAGGCTCAAGCCTGTCCTTCGCTTAGAAACCTCCCAAGGTGCGGTGGTCTCAAACTGTTAAGCTTTTCAACTGAACCCTAACGTTCTCAATATTTATAATGAAACCATTCACAGTATTTTTTGTTCATGGTAAATGTAAATAAAATTTAGTTTTGGGTCTCAGGTTGGGAGGGGGTGGCTTGCCCCATCACCCCCCCCCCCCCACATCTCCCTCCTGGGATCTGCCACTGCTTCCTTTTCACCTTGGCCTATGACTGCCTCTCGTACATATGCCGGCACTGTACAATACGCATCTTCGTCATTGTTTCTCTCACAGCCTCTCGTCACGTTTCGTTGCTGTACGAATCCACGTTGTATTGTAATTGCATTATCAGCTTTCTGAATTTCATCCCATGCAACGTGGAGCAGATTCAAATGTCTCTCATTTTGTGATGTAAAGTGTTTGGATGACCACACTGTTGAGAGTCACAAAGCACAATAGTGGTGCTGCTTGTCCACTTTTGCAAAAAAAAACATAAAACTGTAAACAATGTATTGATCCATACAACCTCACTAAGAGGTCAGAGCCCCGAGCTGTTAGCACTGAGCTGTTCGATTTTATCGTAGGCATCAATGACTGGCAAAAAAAAACCCATCATTAAAATTAGGTTTTTCATGTAATTTCCAGCTCTGATAATTCCCCCACAAAAATATATTGTATCGTCATTTAGTGAACATTAATCACTAATCAAGTTCAAGTTTCATTTATTAGGTATAGCCCTGTGAGCCATTCGGCTCTTGAATCGGGTGCAACCGCAACAAACAAAAAAGAAAAACATGAACAAAAAAAATCTTAAAGTGATATGGAGGGTGGGTGAGTGCTGCCTCTTAGTGTGTATAATAAGCCACTTGACTGGATCTCAGAAGTAGCTCGGTAGTGTCCGCTTCTGCGGACTGTTTGACAACATGACGGGTTGTATGTATGTTGAACTTCTTTTGCACTTTAACGTAGTCAACCGTAGCAATTAGGGTTGGCTACGGTTGGGATGAAATGGGAGGGAAGAGACAATACAACAACAAACAGAAGGGAAACAGCTCACTCTGAGTCGGTATTGCTTTTCATGATGGTTATGAATTGTGGGACGTTTGCTAATTTAATTACATGGCAGGAAACGTGAGCATCCAGAGAAAGCCCTCTCATGCGTTGTTGTTGCTGTTGTTGAGAAAGCTCTCCCAACACTCAAATGTCTGTACGTACGGATTGACAAATGCTTAAAAATGCCTTTTAACTGGACATGCCACAAAGCCCTGATCAGTGGAACATGTCCCTCTTTGATGAAAATCAAAGAACAAAATTAAAACACAAAAAAACGATGTCAAAGTAAATACCATTCCCGTTACAACCTCAATCCTCTCAGTGCCTCCCCGGGGCCGATAATGACCACGTCGCAACCGGTAGTCTACACCATTGAGGCTGCATTTACGCCCAAGGGAGACGCGGACAAAAGTCAAACTACCAGTTGTCGTTCGGGCTGCGTGCCGCGGGTCAAGACTCGAACCTGGTCTGCCGGGATCGTGGCACAACAGCCGAGCTGATACACGAAGCAGCAACGCCACTGCTGTAGTCTTGCGTGACCCGTACAAATGAAACACAGAGCAGATGGCTTTGTCTCCCAGAGTGTGATGATGATGATGGTGATTTCCCACAATGAGAAAAGCTTCCAAAGCAGTGGACGGCTCCACTCGGGGTGGAACAACGATGCATCGAATGTTCGATATCGATTCTTTAAGCTCTCGATTATCAAACAGTGAAAGTGATTTCATTCTTAGGTGAGCATTGAGGTGATGCTCATTTCCTATTCAGAGACTTAAGCCTTGTGGCTGAAATTCCACATTCCTATGGCGGGGGCGAGTGTCTCCATAAAACAACCACTGTTGAATTCCTCACAAAGTGGTCATCAATTTATCAACCCTGCAGGGATGATGAGCTGAAAATCAACGCCTAACCAGGATTTGAACTCCCAACCTTCTGTTTGCGAGATGTTCTGTCCTCAACTGAGCCGGCTGGCTCACAACACGTGCACCGAATTGCATAATACGTTTTGCTTTGTTATTCACGTAAGGTTTATACATTATTCTATTTTATACATTATCAAAAATGTATCACGTGTTAAAAAATGTATGCCTTTAGTTTAGTTTTATAATTGAATCCATTTACAGATTAAATTTGCGTGGATAAAAAAATCAAATAAATGGATTAGTAAACAATGCATTTTATTTAAGGAGCAATAAAAATGCAGATCGCTGGAAAATTGTCATTAAAAATATATGCAATTCATTTTACATGGAGCGACCTTCCAGAATTTTCTAAAGCGTGCAAATAATTCATTCTAGAATGAGAATGGATTGTGACTTTGCAAGGCCGTGAGAGAGATGGTGAAGGCACGGTGGAAGCCTTCATCCAGCAGTGGATGGACTATGACTGCTGATCATGATACGTTGTATGTAAGAGGTTGACATCAGTTTAACACGTAAGCTTTCCTGACTAATATCATCCATAATAGAGGTGTTTTGGGTTAGATCGCGTAAATATAAATGGTTCGTTAAACCCGCCACCACCCGACACAGCCAATTAGTAAGGTTTGTCACGTAAACAGAACGTGACATTTACAATTGTAAATGTTGTGGATTTGCTCTCCAACGCACCGGCGTGCTGTACTAGTAACGAATTGGCCACGTTCTGTTTACGTGACAAACCTTACTAATTAGCTGTGTCGGGTGGTGGCGGGTTTAACGACGCATTTATATTTACGCGACCTTTCCCCAAAAAAAACATAGGATGGAGGTTAACATCACCCCTCTGCAGCCATGAGAGGCAGTACAATTCGCCGCAATGTAAAGCGTAAAACTACTCCCGAGTAATCGAGACGATGTATAACATTGCTGTGGTGGGGGGCGTTAAGTGACTCCGCCCCTAGTTTCTAAACTAATGAAGAAAAAATGTTCTTGATTATTTCCACCTCCCCAACCCCCCCATCCCATTAACGTTGTCAATACTGCACAATTAGACCATTAAGCGGGCCAATGATCAGATCCGTCGCTGCATTAGTGCTGCGGAACGGTCGGAGGATAATCGCACGGAGGCCGTTTTCGCAACCCAGGGACGCTCCACGAAACTCCGCCGCTAAATGGTCCCGTTGGTGGCTCCCTCCGGGAGTGACACAAAACCCCGAGATGTTCCATGTCAGTATCCAGGCTACAAGATCACTGAGCGAATTTTTTTTCTTTTTTACCGAAGGGAATAGAAACCGAATAATAACCTCGACTTAGCCTTTAAAATATTTTTTTAATATAAATCTTCCCACCTTCTCATTTTCTCCTTCAACCCCTTCAGAAAAGTCCCTCTGAGCTGTTAACAGTGAATAGGGGGCAAAGCGGTGGAAGAGGGGGGTGTGGGGGGCCATGCAGGGGTGGGGGGGGGGGTGAGGACACTGGGTTACGAGTGTGGGAGGCTCTGCGGCGGGAGTTTAAGGGCGGAGAGGGGAGCCGAGCTGAAACGGAAGGTGGTGAATCAAAAGCTGGAGGGGTGAAAGTGGAGTGAGCCACAAAGACAGGCACGAGACTCGAGAGGCCACGGTGGCCAATGAGAAGCCCATGCACAACGTTAATGAGCACCGGGAGAGAATGGATACGGGGAGTGAAGCCGGCGCTTCTTAAGACAGCCAACTCTCGGCTCCTGGAGCAGGAAACAAGCGTGGGGGGAGAGCGATTGCAACTTGCGCACGGTCAAATCCGCATCCGGGAGCTGTTGGCGCCCTAAACGGTCAGCACACTTGCAATCTGCCGGTTGGCGATTCGAGCCCGGCTCCTGGGAGCTGCAGTCAAGACAAGGGGGGTAAATTCCCGGGGTCACACCTCTCCCCCACCTCTGTCCACACAGCAGCATGAGTTCGTGCCCGTACGGTTCGTCGATTGGCCTGGGTCGCACGTGGTGGCACAGAGGGTGGGCACTCCCGCCTTCTCCAACGCGTCTGGTCAATGTTGAGTCGGAGGCCCTTCTGCCAGAAGTGGCGTGAGCACAGCAATTGCAGGATTGCACTTTTAACATTTTCATCTGTTAATAGTCCACACATTTGCCTGCTGCTACTGCTGCTGCTCTTGAGACGTTTTGTAGGTTTCAGTAAATGCTTGGGAAAGTGTCCATCTGCTTAGCAACTGTGCTTCATCACACACCACTGCATTCTCTCGTGCACATAAACACAGAAAAAGATGCCCCATATAGCTATTAACGAATTGTTAGGGCTAGTGCTATTCGCGGGCACCTATAAAGGCCAGCACTGGCACACGAGGGGGTGGGTAGCACCACGCCCAGCTGCCTTTGTCTTCCCATTGGTGATGTTTATCACACAGCACCAGGTACTCATTTGAGGCTAAGTCTACCTATGGAAGGCCCAGGACCTGGTTCACATGTATGCCACTGTTATTCGTCGCGAGCAGGAATATAATTTAGGTGGGAGGGTTCGTAGTGCAGCGCGCTGACCGCTACACTAGCCCCACTCCATTCCACCAACGTTTCGCAAATCATTTTAGATCACCTCTCCAAGCCAAGAAAATGTACAAGGTTGAGGTTATGTTCAGTGCTCGCACCCAGATTAGCCTTAAGGTAATTCATTAACTGACACAGCCGGTGAAAATTGGCCGGCTAGGAAGAATGTCCTTAATGCAGTCAAAGCAGGAGAGTGATAACAAAAAAAAAAGAATTAACTGCGAAGGCTCATTCAGAAAATCACTAGAGCAGCAATTGTGTTTTGGCCACACGAGGCAAAAAACACGAAACCTCCAATACGCTTAAACATATTCATTCTTTTTGAAATAATAAGCATACAAATAATAATACAGCCCTCTAATCACATTTCTTCTTAGCGTGAGAACATTTCATATCTCACTTAAGTTTTCTTAGGTTAATGCCACCAACAATAATCACTGCCGTCCAATTTACTTCTCGAAAATTCGTTTTTTGTTTCTTCTGAACGCTGCGTGCGTGCGTGCTCGCGTGTCTGTTGCGCATCGGCTGTTCGCCGCTAGAAATGCGAGTGCCGGTGAATTGGGGGGTAAAATGCTGGATGCTTCTTCTTGGTTCTTTCGGTAAAGTCACGTAGAAGGGAAGTAATAAAATAATAAAAATAAAACATAATAAAACAATTCTCACGACGTTTCGGCCACAACGCAAGCAGCCGTCCTCAGGTGAAGACCAGGTCTGTCGGGGAGACAGCGTCTATTTTATTATGTTTATTTTTAATTTTTTTATTATTTCCTTTCTACGTGACTTTACCCAAAGAACCAAGAAGATGAATCCCTGCAGTCACGAAATCTTTAAATCGAAATTTAATGCTGGATGCTTATTCTTCAACAAGAAGGGGGTCCCACCATCTGTCCAAACGATGAGAAAACTGGTGAAGTAGTAAAAAAAAAAGCAAGCGGCGGCTGATTATTAATGAGTTACCCGCACCGAATGCGTTGCTTGTCGAAGTGGAGCGGTAATTAAATGAGCAGCTTTCATCGTTAATGGCTCAAAATATCGCAGCGCCCGATTTTGCCGTGCAAATTCGCACGCTCTCACTTTTGCTCTCAACGCTGGTTGGGGATAAAGCCAAGGCTCTCACAGAGCCTGCTGCTCGTTTGCTCTCTCTCTCTCCCTACGTTCGCCTGTTATAATTATTCGTAATTAGTAATTAGTAATAATAATGAGCATGCGATGGAAAAAAAATTCTCCACTTGAGCGCATTTGTACAATAATGAAAATCCCCCACTTGTATTTTTTTTGGCCGCAATTAATTCGCGAGCAATGAGTGCGGACAACACTTAGTATTGCAGCATCGCAACGGTCCGGAGCGATCTTCGTAATTTGTAAAACATGCCTCGGAGGGAAAAGAAACTAATTACTGGTGCAAATGTCACAGAAAATGATTGCAGTTAATGGGTGTGCTGGGGGCGGGGGGGGTTTGCACGGCAGGCATCTTCTGACAGCGTGAAACTCTCACGGAGAAATTGTGTCGCGCCGTTTCATTAGTGGCCCAACGTGTAGGCTGAACCGTTCGCGAGTTTGCGTCCCCTTGGTTGGTGTTTCTTGTTTTGTTTTATCCCCCCGCCCCCCCCCCCTATTGTAATTAAAGTGAAGACATTTGTTGAAGCTCTCCTGTTTGAAGATGCGACACGGGTCACGTGTGCACCGTTTTCTTTCAGATATCTAATTACTGTACGAGGCTTATTATGAACTTCCGTGGCGATGGTGAATCACAACAGTGTTTTTGCAGACACACGCACAACGTGGACGCATTTAAGAGGCGGTCAGAGCAGAAGATGACCGGCATGGCAGGGAGGAGGGGCGTTCCTCCGGCAGCAGATTGACATGGGGCTGTAAACGACGAATATTGTTCCTGTCGATGTTCACGCGCTCATTCGCCGCACGCACACTCGCCCCCGATGCCGAAGCACACCCTGTGTTTGTGGAGCACGGTGATGCGCCACATCGCGTCAGATCGCCGAGATGAGCAGCGTCGAACCGCTGGGTGGGTGACGGCCACCCACAAGCAACAGGTGCTACAGGTGCTGTGGGCAGCGCAGGGAATTTCAATCTTCCGCAGTCACCCCCCACCCCTCCATCACCAAGTCGTACTCACCAGTGTGGTGAAGCATGGCCAAATATCCCTCCTGTCCCGCAATGCGTCGGGAGGCCCTCGTTCAGCAGGGGATGGACATAGCGGGCTGTACGAGTTCGTGGTGAGTGATTATCAGCAGCGTTGCCGTCCGTCAGCGAGGCTGGAAACGTTCGTGTCGGCTCAGTGTTATTTTAACGAGGCCGGTAGCGGAGAATTTGTTTGCAATTTGTTCGCGCACGTGTCCTGCGGTTTACGTGCAAGAGCCTCTCAAACTAAAACACCCCACCCCACCCCACCCCACCCCACCCCACCCCACCCCACCCCACCCCACCCCACCCCACCCCACCCCACCCCACCCCACCCCACCCCACCCCACCCCACCCCACCCCACCCCACCCCACCCCACCCCACCCCACCCCACCCCACCCCACCCCACCCCACCCCACCCGCCTCCACGCGCCCCCAGACATTTCGCCGTGTGAATGCTCTTTCAGTTGCTTGTTTTTCTTCCGATTATTATTTGTGCGCCGATCAATGCGTGCGAACAAAAATATCTCGTGGTAAAACAGGGTTGCGTCGTGAATGGAAGCTAATGAACGCGACAGCGGGAAGCAGCGGCTCCTCGGAGGCATTTGGTGGCAGGGAGGCAAATGAATGGAATGACAAGGAGCTGAATGTGAAAATTACTTAGCATCGCGAGCCACCCTTCGAGCTCGGAAGTCGAACACGATCACTCGTTGGAAGGTAAACCGTTCAAAGTGTCCACCTTGATTTCAATGGAAGCTCTCGCTGTCATTCCAACGCTCTCATTCAGAGGAGAGAAAACGTTCCGCCGATGTCTTTCAATTCGAAATCTGCGACCCAAAATAATATGAAATCCGAAACGTGTGGATCAATTGTTCCTTGAATGGTTGTCAAGGCAAGATTTTTTTTTTTTTGCTCAATTCAAAGTCAAATCCTTTCATAGGTTTGTGCCAAACACACTGCTGTTTGGTGGAATGGGGATAATGTGCCGCGGTGGAAGGGTTTTCCAAGAAGCGGCCTCAATTCGCTCATTGAGGACATGGGGAGAGGAAACGAAACAAACGTTGACAATTTGACCCACTTTTGTGATGCTGCTGGAGAGGCTTGACGCATGCACAGGCTGAACGGAAATTGTCGTCCTGATGTTGCGTTTCCCAACACAAGGACGCACACGCAGCACGCACAAGGGGAGGTCGATAACATCGAAACCGAAATAGACTCACGACAACTTGCTTTATTCATTATTGTGTCTTTGTCTTAGGCCACATAATGGCCCAAAATTCAATTATGAAATACAATAGTCTGAGAAAACCTACGTGTTAAGTTAACTAAGTTTATTTAGGTTTTTTTAGGGGTTATCTCTGCCGTGTTTCATTTGCTCGTCTCATGAGGATAGTTGTAGTTTTATTTTTAAATGCCAATCAATCAAAATGGTCCTGAATGACAGGATGTTCAGCATAACCACCATTCTGTCCGTAAGCAAAGCCACATCCATTGTACATCATCGTCGTCGTCGTCATCATCATCATCGTCATCATAGGTAAAGTTCTGCTTCACTGGTTTACATCAAGGAAGCACTCCTGTGTATTTATAGCACAGTACAGACACACAGACGATCCGTTTGCGTCGGTCCGACAGGGGGCACGGCCCCCACCCCCAAATTGAACACCTTTATTAAATAATTTTCAATAGTTTACAATTAAGATTAAAAAAGTATTATATGGACCGTATAATAGATGGAGAGAGTGGGGGTAGGAGGGGCTCTGCTAACTGTGGAGTTAACACTGCTTGTGCGACATAATGTCGTGATTTGATGTTTATTTAATGTTATACCTACATGACTTTACCGAAAGAACTAAAGAGTATCCATTCCGAATGTTTATCGAGGTCTCCGGTTTTGTGAGCGTCTGGATGTGTGCATCCATTCACGCTGAGTCAAATGCCTTTCGTAGTCTTCACAGGCCAGGGCCTAATGGTATTTGATATGCCTTTTCCAGAATCTGAGCGATCTGATTGATCGCGTGCAGTGAAGAAGGACCATTGCCGGAAACGTCACCTGTGATCTACTTTTTCTTGCAGTGCCATATTGTTATTGATGAATGTGCTTTTTGATTGATTGACAGAGTGTATGGTAGTGGTGGGGAGGGGGGGGCATGGGAGATTTAAAAAAACTTGCCCAATTGTTTTTATACTGCCCTGCTTGAAGATCGAATCGATGACAAGTCCAGTGCGCTGACCAGTACACGGCAGCATCGCCACTCAGTTCTCAACATCATCTACGTAGGTTTTCTCTGGGTTCTCTCGTTTCCTCCCATAACTAACCAATATTGGGGAAACACCCCAAACTACCTGCAAATATTCTTAAAGATGCAACGGAAATGACTCAATTGGGAATACACATAGCAACCACATCGCCCTCCCGCACCCCCCCCCCTGTGACAACTTGGGAAGACACTCGTTAACACAGATTGTTTCTTGAGACCCGGCGAGGCTTCTCTGCATAAAAAGAGCAGAAACAATCATCACGAAAGCACTCGTGCGTATTTCTAGATTTGAAGCTTTCGTGACTGCAAGGATTCATATTCTTAGGTTTTTTCAGTAAAGTCACGTAGGTAAAAAATTAAAATTTATAAAAGTAAAATAAAAATAAAATAAAAATCACGACATTTCGGAGGCAACACAAGCTTCCGTCTTCAGGTGGAACCGTCACAGCACCATTGCTGTATCAAGTAAGAGCAATTCCAAGAAAACCGTCCTTGTATATATACTGGTTTTATTAATTTTAATTTTTTACCTACGTGACTTTACCGAAAAAACCTAAGAATATGAATCCTTGCAGTCGGCGGTAACACTCGTGCGTCGTTCGTTTATCAATCTTCGTTTCATTCTTTCCGGCACAGCGGTGGATGTGGCAGCTCAGGAGCGAGCGGCGGCGGCGGCAATGGCAGCAGCGGCAAGGGCGGCGGCCTGGGCGCGTTCTGCCCACTCGACCGTCGCCCGTTACGCCCGGAGGCGTGCCGCGCCGCCAGCCTGCTGGTGCGGCGCCTGCTCGACAAGCTGCCCGTCGCGTGCCCCTTCGCGGCGGACTGCGGCAGATCGGCGCTGCCGCGCGGAGACCTCGCCGACCACCTGCGCCGCAGGTAACACTCGCCCGCTCGCACGCACGCACGCACGGTCGCCCGTTCGCTTGCACGTGAACCCGCTCACTCTCCTGTTCACTCGCCCACCAGCCCACTCACTCTCACGCTCACTCGACTGCCAGCCCACTCACTCTTCCGCTCACTCGACTATTCACCCGCTCACTCACTCACCCGCCAGCCCACTCATTCACCCGCTCACTCACTCGCCCGCCAGCCCACTCATTCACCTGCTCACTCACCCGCCAGCCCACTCATTCACCCGCTCACTCACTCGCCCGCCAGCCCACTCATTCACCCGCTCACTCACTCGCCCGCCAGCCCACTCATTCACCTGCTCACTCACCCGCCAGCCCACTCATTCACCCGCTCACTCACTCGCCCGCCAGCCCACTCATTCACCCGCTCACTCACTCGCCCGCCAGCCCACTCATTCACCAGCTCACTCACTCGCCCGCCAGCCCACTCATTCACCCGCTCACTCACTCGCCCGCCAGCCCACTCATTCACCCGCTCACTCACTCGCCCGCCAGCCCACTCATTCACCCGCTCACTCACTCGCCCGCCAGCCCACTCATTCACCCGCTCACTCACTCGCCCGCCAGCCCACTCATTCACCCGCTCACTCACTCGCCCGCCAGCCCACTCATTCACCCGCTCACTCACTCGCCCGCTCACTCACTCGCCCGCCAGCCCACTCATTCACCCGCTCACTCACTCGCCCGCCAGCCCACTCATTCACCCGCTCACTCACTCGCCCGCCAGCCCACTCATTCACCCGCTCACTCTCCCGACCACTCGCCCACCAGCCCACTCTCTCTCCCTCTTGCCAGCTCGCTCACTCTCCCGCTCACTCACCCGCCAGCCCACTCACTCGCCCGCTCACTCACCTACCAGCCCACCCACTCACCCGCCAGCCCACTCACTCGCCCGCCCACTCACCTACCAGCCCACTCACTCGCCCGCCCACTCGTCTGCCAGCCCACTCACTCTCCCGCTTGCCAGTCTGCTCACTCTCCCGCCCACTTGCCCGCCAGCCCAGTCTCTCTCCCTCTCATGAGCTCGCTCACTCCCCCCGCTCACTCTCCCGCTCACTCGCCCGCCAGCCTACTGACTCTCACGGTCGCCAGCCCACTCACTCTCCCGCTCGCCCAACCGCAAGCATCCTTGTAGCTCTTAAATACATTGATCTCATTCCTACATCGCCATGATGGACATCCTGTTGGGCGCGTTTCATCCGATGCTTGCCACTCTCTTATTAGTTTTGACCACCGGCTATCATCCATTGTCGTGATGTGTCCTGTCCATGATATCTCAATAAATAAGGAGACCATGCTCCTGCCTCTTTCACATATCTGTCCCTCCATGTAAACAAAATCTTTTTTTATATTCCACATCCCATCAGCTACACAGTCTGCTGGGAGAGCACAATTTCAGCAGCTTTGGTTTAACACACTCATTTGTCTCAATGGCAGGGTTTCATGTCTTTAAATTATTAACATTCGTCCTCTGATCCACATGTTCCTCTTGCCGTCTCCTAAGTGTGATTCATCAACTTTTGTTCCATTTCTATGGACAATGTTCATGTTATTCATAATCAACGTTTTTGGGTTTAGATCGCGTTTATTTATAAATGTGTCGTAACCCTCCACCACTCGACACGGCCAATCAGTAAAAATGTGTCACGTTGACAAAGACAAATAGTTCACTGCTTTAGCCCACCGGTGTGTTGAAGGCACAACATTTACAATTTGAGTACTTCAACACACAGGTGGGCTAAAGCAGTGAACTATTTGTCTTTGTCAACGTGACACATTTTTACTGATTGGCCGTATCGGGTGGTGGAGGGTTATGACACATTTATAAATAAACGCGATCTAAACCCAAAAACGTTGATTATGAATAACATTGGTCGCGAAAGCTTACGTGTTAAAATGTTCATGTTATACAGCTGGTAATATACGCTGATTTTAAAAAAAAAACTGGTCAGTGTTTTTTCCCCTGATTAAATGACATTTTTATTATCAATCTACACAAACTCGTTAATGTGAAGAATTGTGGGTAACAACAGAAAAAATATATACGGTCGGTCTGCATCTGAAGATTCAAATACCTAATCTATTGTCATTGTCCTACTAGCATTTGTTGAAGCAAGAAAATCCTGGACAAAAACCGGTCCAGAGTTCGTTTGCTTCAACAAATGCTTTTGGGCAATATGGTCTAGGAAGCCAATAGACCGATGACTAAAACACATTCGATGACTAAAACACATTGCATTCGTATACGTGGAGACGCAGAAGGAAGGTGCGTTATCCATTATTGTCTTCATTATAGCCCCACACACACACACACACTGACTCACCCTGACCCAAAGCGGCACAGAGAGCCGCGCTCAAACACAGAGCACGGCGAGCACGTGACCTCTCACCGAACAGCGCCGGATCTCGCTGCCGTCTGCTCAAAGTTGGTCGCGCCACGCAAGGATGTCGCACAGAGTACCCCCCCCCCCGTCCCCGCGCCCCCCCCGGGAACGTACGCGGAGTGCCGCTTTTCACGGAATAAAAAAAATCAAAAATGTCCTGGCGACACGCCGGAGGAGGAGGGGCTTACGGTTAAAGGGTCAAGGTGAGAGTTAGTTTGTGCGAGGAGATGGTTGGCTCGCTTGTTAGGGCGAGGGCACGTGGTCGGTCGGCTATTGTGCTGAGTCCCCTCGGAAGTTGCCACCGCCGCCCATTGCGAAATGTGGTCCCATTTTGAAGTTCGCGTTCACCTCTCAGGTGTAGTGATTCCAGCGATGCGTGACAATTAAACAAAATCAACTGGGACGATTATTCGATGAAATGTATTCATCGAGATTAAATTGAAAAATGTATCACCTTTTTTTGCGGGTCGATTATTCGGGACCCTTTAAAAATGGCGGGCCGCCCCGACATCCTGCCTCGCGAAGGAGGGAAAACCCCCTTGCAAGCCACGCCCCAACAAGGACTCGGCTGATTATGCCGATGAAGTCACCAAGCCCCGCCCATCTCCTCCCGTCCAGCGGCACACGTGCGGACAGTAGCGAGACCCGATTCCCCCAACTATTTTAGTGTTATCCGACTAGTAGAGTAATCTAACCGATAATCGGTGGAGTAATCGATTACAGTAATACCCCCATCTACATCCTCCATTTTACGTTGTTTCGCAAATACGTCGTCACTTTATTCTTAAAACCGCTACTCGATTTTCGTCGCCTCCATCCACACTTACGTCGGTGACAGCATCGTGGCGTCCTTTCTCGTATCTGTGGCCTCTCAGCCTTCACCACGACCACCACCACCACGACCACCACCACCACGACCACCACCACCACCACCGCCACCACCACCACCACGACCACCACCGCCACCACCACGACCACCACGACCACAACCACCATGACCACCACCACCACCACCACCTACCCTGTAAATCGCTGCGATTCACATCGTTTCAATCTTCGTCGTCGCACATTTCAGGAACGCATCCGCGATGTAGCCCGGGCTATTGCTGTACTCACATAATTGGATAACCCAGCTGTGTTGCACTTACTTCTCCTGTACTGCAATACTGAAGTGGCCGACAAATGTATTATGTTATGTCTAACCCTGCTGCACTGACAAAAACTGCACTGAGACGCATTCCATAGTCACACTGGAATGAACACACGTCACGCGAAATGGTGAACTATGGTTTAACAACTCGCTTAACCGACATTACATGGAAAGACACACATCCACCAGTTGATTGACAAAGGGCTGTAGATGAATATTATTATTTATTATTTCATTCTAACTAAAATCAGGCCATCCCTCCATGCTGCCATCACCTCCCCTGCAACCAAATAAGAGTTTCTGTCCTAAGCTGTTATTTGCACGAATGTTTTGACTCAATTTCGGCCATTAGTGCTGTGCACATCAGGAGGCTGCTTGACTTGTTGAGTCCAGCAGACTTTACCCACTCCATTAGGGAACATCGTGTGAGCCTCTATTAAGCTCCCAGCAGGCTGCAGTCTGGTGCGATTGGTGGATTAACGGATGCGCGAGGGCTCACACAAGCCCGTCGCTTAATTCATCGTGGCAGAGAGGTGGCTCGGTGCAGGGGCATTTGTTTCGTGCATGGGAGAGGCCTGTCCGTTAACCGGCGTATTTGTTATCGGAACGTTTAGATATCGCCCGTGGATTGCTGGGCTCCATTGCAAGGGAGCGACACGACACCAAGCTATATATAGACATTTAAAAAAAAAACCATTTAATTAATTGCGCAATTGATTTTGTTAACAGTTGTTTCCTATTATTAATGGACAAAAATAAATAGGTTAAGAGGTCACTGGATGGCTCAGGGGGGATGATGCCCATGTCCGGGAAATGAGCCAACAAATCTGGAGATCCTGTGCTGAGGCTCGGGAATGGACACACGCGTTAAAACGAAAATGAAACGGCGCAGGCCCCCCCGGGTCTACTCGACGCAATTCTCACGAGCGGAGATTGCAACGGTCCCGGCACCGGCGCGGATTGGCTAGGCGCCAGCACTGACCCGAAACCGATGTCTGCAATCGGTTTATTGGGCATCGGCTTCAGAGAGCCAACGCAGCCTCACCGTGATTTTTGTGGATGAGCGACTGTCTTCTTGGTTCTTTCGGTAAAGTCACGTAGAAGGGAAATGATAAAATAATAAAAATAAAAAATAATAAAATAATTCTCACGACGTTTCGGCCACAACGCAAGCAGCCGTGCTCAGGTGAAGAACAGGTCTGTCGGGAAGACAGCTGTCTTCCCGACAGACCTGCTCTGCAATAATTCATACTCTTAGGTTATTTTGGTAAAGTCACGTAGGTAAAATAACAATAAAATAATAATAAATGAAAATAACTAAATTAAATCACGTTTCGGAAGCAACACAAGCCTCCGTTATCCGGTGTAACTGCTCCAGTAAAAATTAGTTACATCTGATGACGGAGGCGTGTGTTGCTTTCCGAAACGTCGTGATTTAATTTAGTTATTTTCATTTATTACTTTTTTTACCTACGTGACTTCCCCGAAAGAACCTAAGAGTATGAAGGCCATGCGGTAGTTTGGCGCCAGCTATCACAGAGCGCGGTTGCGTCGCTAGTTCTCTGCGTGCGGTGAGTGGAGTTCAATGTCTTTAAAAGCTAACGGCGCTATGCGTTTCTAAGTAAAATTAGCGTTGAACCGCTTGCACGTTCCGAGATTGAGCGGTGAATGGGGACACCCACCCACCCTGCAACTTGCAGACGTCTCGGAACGGGAAAGGTTCATGTGCACCGTGAAGGCGACAGTGCTGTATTTGTACGGCCGATAGAATCAAAGAGCGTTAACCAGGGCAGCCTGCCACATTCCAACCTGTGAACCTCTACCCTGGTGAACGCGCCACCACTGAGCTGTCGTTTTTACTCGAGGTTGTGTTTCCAGGTTTCAGGAAACTCTTCCTGCAATTTGGCCGGTTTTCAATGTTCTTAGGTTTTTTTCGGTAAAGTCACGTAGGTAAAAAATTAAAATTTATAAAATTCAAATAAAAATCACGTTTCGGAGGCAACACAAGGTTCCGTCTTCAGGTGGAACCGTCTTCAGGTGGAACCGTGACGGTTCCACCTGAAGACGGAAGCTTGTGTTGCCTTCGAAACGTCGTGATTTTTATTTTTTTTTATTTTATTAATTTTTTACCTACGTGACTTTACCGAAAAAAATCTAAGAATATGAATCCTCGCAGTCACGAAAGCTTCAAATCGGTTTTCAATGGGCTAATATCCGACTAGGAATACCATGAGTCCACCAGACGAAGGATGAGACGACACAATCCTCTTTATTTTCCACGCGCGCTCACCCTGCGTGCCAATACTTCACTCCAAATCCCGTCAAGAAGTGCCCCCGATCGCCCCGCCCCATCCGGTGACGTCACCAACCGTCTCCTCCTTGGGCGTTCCCTTCTCTCTCGCTCTGTCTCTCAAGCCCCGCCTTCTCCTTCTTATCCTTCGTGACGTCATCGTTAACAGTCTACTGGGATCCCGTGGGTATTTCTAGCCCCAGATCGTACAAGTATTTGTCCTACAAGAACACGACTTGGCAACCAAAGCTCCAACCCAAATTTGGATCATCCTCATGAGAGTTACGGTGTTACGGACGGATGCACAGAGCTGATGCTCTCACACTTGCAAGGTCTGAAAGAATTTGGATGTAAAACAAAAATCCGATTATCCAATTTGATGCTTCTCTGTAGATATTTTCATGCGGATTACATCAAAAGATGTCTTCCTACAAAAACGCCAGCACTTTAGTTGATTTGTCTACTTTGAGTTAATGCTGACCAACAGGCAAGTTCAGTAACATCATTTCGAGTGTTACTCAAGACCACAGCGGACGTTAATAGTTTGGACAGGATGATCTAAGTCGTCGAGTTATATTCTTTGGGTCTTTCGGTAAATGCAACACGCTTGTGTTGCGATCTTTGAACCTATCTACATGACTTTACCGAAAGACCCAAAGAATATGAATTCCTGCAGTCACGAAAGCTTTAAGTCAAGATCATCGAGTTATACTTTACATTTTGGATACATAAATGGAACCCATTATGTTTTGGGGCGCATAGGCCTCACGGCATGTATAGTGTGCTCTTAATCGGAAGGTTGCGAGTTCATATTCTGGTTGGGGTTTGACTAAGCCCATCATCCCTCCACGGTCAATAAAGTGGGAACCGCTTTGTGGGGAAGTCAGCAGTGGTTGTCCTATGGATAGCCTCACCCCCGCCATAGGGACGTGGAATTTCCACCACTGGCTGTGTGGTGTAAACAGTTGATGAGCACCGCCCCATTGCTCATTTGAGCAAAAACAACGACTTTGACTTCACGTGTTACTTTGTTTGCCTCCAACATCAGGTGACTCAGCAGCATGCGTTTAACGGACAACTCCCCGCTGATGAGACCCCAGACGTCAAAAGCAGTTCTGGGTTGGCCTCCCTAAACAAAAGCTGCTGGGAAACGCCATTTTGGAAGCGTAATAGGCCGATCGATCAATATTTAATCGTATTAAACGTTTTCCATGGACGTATTAAGAGCGGTCGATCAGAAGGTCATGTGCGGTGGGGTAGAGTACGGTTACTACCACCCCTTCCAAAGCATCTGACTAGGATGGAAGAGTAGGCCCAATACCCTCAGAGTGGGGGGGGGGGGGGGTGGAGGGGTCTCTCTCGTGGAGACCTTCCACCAGCAGCTAATTGCAGGGCTGCACCTTTACCCATCGACGCTTGACTTTGTCGCAATGTGAGACTACACAGAAGCTGACATTTGCGAATCGCTTGAGAACGCCTGAGAAGGAAACAGGGCCGTGGATAATCGGTGGTTTCGCACCGACCCCTAACGCTGCCCCGGATAATAGGACTCATGGGCAATAGGGCTGCGAATTCGAGAAGTTGTCCCGGATTCATTGCCAGGGTATCTCGGCATCACTGGAGGAGCAAAGCCTACGGAGAGAGGGTCACGGGGCAAGTTCCGTTTGTGGGTCACGCAGGGTCAAGAATCCCAGTCTCGTGTACAGGTTACGCGTTTGTGCCTGTACGACGTAGAATTTGTAAGACAACTCGTTACTATTATTTAAGAAATTATGACGACATTCATTTACAACTCTTTGTCAGTTCGCTGCTGGAGGAAGTCCTATCCAAGCCGTTTTCGGTCATGTTTGACCATACTTCCCCACGCTGGTCAATGTGGGCTGGTGAATGAGTGGTTCAGTTATCACTCACCACTGATGCTAGCCATGGCCCTCAATCAAACTCAGAGATCTTTATGTTCAGAGCGCAGCGCGCTAGTCACTGTGCCACCGGTCCACCCGGTATATAATAATGTGAAGAATTTTTCACGTGTTAATCCTATTGATAAGTAAAACTGATCTTAATTGAAAATAATGAAGGCTTAAATGCTCCAGTGGCATGATTGACCTCTGACCACATTTTTTTGATTGCATACCAACGTACTTAAAGTGGCGGACAACCAAAGCAAACTTTCGCGAAAACCTCTTCGGTACGACGAGAATCCAACAACGTCTGCAACCGCCGTCCCTTTCACAAGGTTCCTCGAAGTGGATCGATCGCCTCCCAGAAATCTACAGCGCAACAAGTAGCGGCCGGTCAGTCGGTCGGTCAGTCGCTCGGTCAGTCGCTCGGTCGTTGGTCCAGCCCCGAACCTTCCGTTTAGCTTGTCGGGCCACGCTGTTGGCGGTGAAGTTTGCTCCACTGCCTGAACTCTTAGAGGGATTTGTACGGTCGAGTGCTAATCCACGGGGTGTCACAAAGCGGCCCACGCTTACCCCCCCACCACCCCCCACGGCAACCACCCCCACACAGCTATTCTCCAAGTCATATGACCATGGCGCCCGTAATAAGCGGGGCGCGTGTGCACCGCCGCTCTCACGCAAAAAAGGGGGCCAACGGAGCCGTGAGCGCGCGGAGGCAAACGCCATGCTCGCCAACTACGCAAGCGCGTTCCTGCAGCACATCCTGTGCAAGACGGCCAGGAACGACCGCGTTGGGGACGACTCACACGGTCGGCGCGAGGAGCCGAGGTTCGTGAAAGAAAAAATGACTCGGTTTGCCGCTCGCTTTTTTGGCTTTATCTTCTGCTCTTTCTATTTTTAGTGTTGGGTCGATCTCTCCCCGGTGCATTCTTGTCAGCTTAAAGCTAATGTCACAAGTCTCCTGTTTTTTTCTTCTTTTTGTGAGTGCGAGGTGTGTGTGTGTGTGGGTTGGTGTCGTACACCGGTGTCTGTGAGTTGGCCAAGGCTCGTGTGTAGTTACAGTAATTATCATCTCCGGTGAACTGGTGGCGAGACAGCGATAAAATATTTTTTTTTATAAAACAGCGAGGGAGGGGAAGAAAGAGAATCAATTTCACAGTTATTACAACGACGGGAACATTTTTCTATTTTTAAACGCTCTGTTTATGGCAGCTGATAATGGTTGTTATACGTCGTGTGTTGGTCTGTGTAACGCTGTAATGATTACCGTTAAACCAATGGCAACGCTGGTCCGAACCACCATGCGTAAACATGCTTAATGACCAGATCCTTCCCGTTTTACACGGTGCGATTTTTTTTCTTAATTACACAATGTAATTATTGATGTGTATCACAATTATTATTACTACGATACACATCGTCACACATGACTGTGTTAGCCGGTTGATACTCGGCGACTCGTTTGGAGATGATATTACCTATAAGAGTTAGCCACGGTTTTAATAAAGCATCAGCGGAGTGGTGGCTCAGTGGTTAGCTCACGATGATGCCAGAGACCTGAGTTACGATTCCGATGTGTCTATCATCAGTGGTGGGTGATATCCGAATGCGTTCCCGGGGCTCCCTCCTTCAGCAAACCCGCACTTGCCAGCGTGGTGAAGTATGGTTAAACCATCCGCGTGACCAACACGGCGTGCGGAAGCCTTCATCTAGCAGTGGATTGCCTGTGCCTGAAGGGCGTACACGTGGCCAGATAAATAGGCGCGTACGTTTCGCTGAACTTCATTCGCACCGTGCTAAGACAACCATGCTCATCGGCGGTGCCGGTGAAGGACAACAGACTCACACACACAAAAAAATCAGTTGTCAAAGAAATGGAAAGGTGACCTAACCCTAAATTAACAAGTTAATAGTAATCAACAATTAATGAAAATAAATGTTTGTGGACGAAACACATACTTTGGATTAAACACATATATTATTTTACGATGTTTTATTTTTATTATTTAATTATTTCCATTCTACGTGACTTTACCGAAAGAACCAAGAAGATGAATCACTGCAGTCACGAAAGCTTTAAATCACATGCACCTATTAATGGCACTTGCCATTGTATTCTAACTACGGTAATTACATAACCCGTTTAACATTCTGAACTGCAGAGCTGCGTTTCGAGGTAGACGGGACAAGTGGCATGAATTGTGTCCAGTTAAGCAAGAACTGTTTGAACTGCACCCAAAAACCCAAACCACGTTGCTCACGTCAGTCCTGGAAGCTGTCAACATCTCTCGAGAAACTATTCATTGCATTAATTGCTTCCTCCGAAAACTTTCCGATTGTTGCAAGTTTTAATTGGTGATTAGGCAACTAAACATATAATTAAGCCAAGCAATTACTGCTTACATTTAAAATTGAGATTTTTTTTTGCAAGAAAATTTAAAGTTTGTAAAAAAGAGAATGGGGTTTTCTGCTGCTGAAAATATCACTGATTTCGCCACCCATGTAGAAAAATGTCTACCAGACTGACTGTAGTCTCATCCACACTGTACTCAACCACTCACCCCCGGAGTCACCCACTCACCCACCCACCCACTCACCGAGTCATTCACCCACTGAGTCACCCACTCAACCACTCACCCACTGAGTCATCCACTCACCCACTCACCCACTCACCCACTCACCCACTGAGTCATCCACTCACCCACTGAGTCACCCACTCACCCACTGAGTCACCCACTCACCCACTCACCCACCGAGTCACCCACTCATAGACTCACCCACTCACCCACTCACTCACCCACTCACCCACCAAGTCACCCACTCACCGACTCACCCACTCACCCACCCACTCACCGACTCACCCACTCACCCACCGAGTCACTCACTCACCGACTCACCCACTAACCCACCCACTCACCGACTCACCCACTCACCCACTGAGTCACCCACTCACCGACTCACTCACTCACCCACTGAGTCACCCACTCACCGACTCACCCACTCACCCACCCACCCACTCACCCATTCACTCGCCACACAGCAGGTCAAAGCGCTCTCTGATTCTTCCCTCGCATGGCTCAACCATGAAATCCCTTCCCATCTACCCCCCCCCCCTCCCCCAAGTTCTTGCATCTTTGCTCAATTCAAGAAACACTTTGACTCTCATCGATTACACCTTCGGCGTTGCTGTTTGTTTCTGACCTCTTGGCGTTATGGGCCTTTGGGCCCTGTACTCAACAACCGTGATATGTGCAGGGTGCTTAAAAAAATGTTAACACTTATATGGGACTATCGTTTTTAATGGAAAAAGAACGGATAATACTACACTGTAACATGATAAGAAATGTATGTTAATAGCTTCAAAAAGTCAGAGTCTCCACTTATTTCGCCATCATTGCCAAAACATGCCTGTAATCTTCTCCAGGTGGTCTTCAGAGCCCGGAGGCATATCTCTTGCGGTATTGTTGCAAATTTTCAGAAGTGTTAACATTTTTTTAAAGCGCCCTGTATTTTTGCACACGACGTTGACCAATTTCTCTTGTAGCCCCGCCCACCACTCCACGTTCCATTCCCTGGTTACCACATTCAGATAAGCCCCTCCCCCCTTAACTTGTATTTAAGGGCTGGTCTTTTGGAATTTTCCTCACTTGATGCAGTAATTTTATCTGTGACGGTCCCACCTGATGACGGAGACTTGTGTTGCCTCCGAAACGTCGTGATTTATTATTTTATTTTATTTCCATTATTACTTTTATTAACTTTTAATTTTATTTTTTACCGAAAAAACCCAAGAGTATTTGGGAAGGTGTTGCAAAGCTCTCAAGAAGACACCTTCTGCCAGGTTTTATTTGCGCGACGAACGCGGTGGTTTTAGGCAGAGAGTAAATAATGGCTCCTGGAAATCCCGGAAAAGCAGTGAGCTTGAAAATAGAAACATCGAGGCAATCGACGCTTTTGTCAATAATTCCACCACGATGCCCCCTCCCATCCCATTCCACGGTGCCTGAACTATTTATTTGCCGGATATTTCGCGCAGACAGTGTGTGTGTGTGTCCCATGAATGAACGCTCAAGACAAGACGATCACCAATCGTGGTAAAGACTCATAAGCCAATAATCTGGCCAATTCCTCCCCCCACCTTGCCTCTTTATTGGAATGAAATCAAAGCAACCAGATAATGACAGACACACCCATTGGTCAACACAGTGAGGCAGGGCTGTTTTCGGGTTATTCAGTTGAATTTGTTTAAATTCTACCTAAAATTATTCGCTTTTGATTGCAAATGCAAACGAATTGCTTTTATTCGAGTAACGCTCAATCAAACACGCGAATTGCTATATCTAATTATGAGGGATTCCTCACGCGGAGTGCCTCCCGTTTCTTATTCCTAAAAACGTGTTTTTCTTGGTTAAACCGATGCAACATTTGAAATATTTGTGGGATTGTCTTGAACGTTTGAATGACGTTCAGCTTAGGCAGCATCATCCATTTAGGATCGTGTAATGGGTAGCACGCTGGACATTCACCATCAGTGGCATCGGTGGACATTTACACAGCTGCACCTTTTATCCTTTTACCTAGACTCCTCGAGAGAGAGAGAGACAGAGTGGGAGCCTCTGCTGCGATTTATCTGAGAGTATATTTTGCCCCTTCTGAGGCACGGAGAGGCGGGTTCCCGCATTCAAGAGGAAGCCTTATCAGTTGCGATCCAGTGCTGCATTCAATAAAGGACCCTGGAAATGGTGTGATGCTGCACACAGTTTAACCGTTGTTCGCCAGCTAGCAACAGACTGTGTGTCAAGAGCACAATAGCGCGGTGAACATGAGTAGAATTGAAGTCGACTGCCGTTCCTGTGACCAGCGTTCGCTTAGCAGGGTGGCCAATCCTCGTGTCGATACGTTGAAAGCAAAAGCCATCACATCGCTAGGCATCGGCCCTCCAAGCGCCAATGGGCCTCTCATGAATTGTGAATATGTAACCAGTGAATTACCACCAGCCCACAGGATATTTCAGTGATATGTGGCCTTTCGCCACATGCGTGCGTTTGATCACAGTTGGGGAACTATGGGTGTGTGTGTCTTCGTTTTTTTTCTGGGCGATAATTTCTGGTGTCCCGGTGAAAGTCGGTGCTGTGTTTCCTGTTCCAAGCTGTGCCGGGTGGTTCTCGGTACACCCCGCCATGCCTCACCCATTGCCCCAATGTGACAAGGCCAATTCAGCTCCCCTCTGCTCATTGGCTCGTAATTCTCGGTGGGTTTTCAGTGGTGTTTTTGTTTTTACCATGGGCAGAGTTTGCGGGAGGAGGGGGCATGGGGGGGGAGCAAAGCCCCGCCCAAACTGGACATCTTTATTAATTTATTGTCATTGGCTACCACATTCAGATAACCCCCTTCCTCCCTCCTCCCCCCTTAACTTGTATTTAAGAACTTGTATCTTGGAATCTTTGTCTCACTTGATACAGCAATTCTAGCTGTGACGGTCCCACCTGATGACGGAGACTTGTGTTGCCTCCGAAACGTCGTGATTTATTATTTTATTTTATTTCTATTATTACTTTCAGTAATTTTAATTAAATTTTTTTACCTACGTGACTTTACCGAAAAAAACCTAAGAGTATTATTTTCAGAAGTTTACAATTACGATTACGAATGAATTAATTATATGCACCCGCGATTCCTAATGTTAGGCACAAAGCAAACTCCTGACCCTCACCCCCTCCAAAACACAGGGTGCTTAAAAAAAATGTTAACACTTCTGAGAATTTGCAACAATGCCACGTGAAATGTGCCGCCTCCTGGCTCTGGAGACCACCGGGAGAAGATTCCAGGCACGCGTTGACAACAATGACGAACAAACGGGAGACACTCTTTGACTTTTTGAAGCTATTAACATCACATTTGTTATCATGTTACAGTGCATCATCCGTTTATTTTCCCATTAAAAACGATCGTACCATAAAAGTGTTAACATTTTTTAAGCACCCTGTATAGAAGCCAAACTCCGCCTGTGGTTTTTGCCTTCCTCTTTATGAAGGATAACGGCACGGCCCCGCAATGTCTTTCTCACGCCACCGGTAGCAGAAGGGCCTCCCCTGTCCAGAGCCGTAGAGAGGAGACGGCACCTTCATGGAGTTTGCGGCCTGCTCTTCCGTAGCTGGCCAGATGTCTTGGAAGAGGCGGAAGTGCCCACACTTTACCCCACCACATGCAAGCGGCCAATCAACTGTCTTGTACCCATTTACAACACTGGGTGGACAGAAAAAAATTCTGCATCGGATTGGGAACCTGTGGATAACATGACAGCTTCGTCAGCCGCTACAATGTCAGCTAAATGTAAAGATAACCTGATTTCCAAGTTTAACGTCCTTTCCAAGAAGAAGCCAGATCAACACATTAAAAAATTAGACGTTGACAAGGTTGTTACTAATCTGAGTAATAATCCAATTTCCCACGGCCTAAAATCGGTTTTGGCTAAAGGGTTGAACTTTGCAGTCACCCCTAAACACATCCCAGTGGATGATATAATTGCCCATGTCGATGTAGCCCTTCAGGGGTTGGGACACATCGCTGCGGCTAAATTGGAAATCGCGTCAATCCTCAAAAACGCCAAGACACAAATCAGCAACATCAGCAGGATGGACGTTTTGAACTATCTCAATTAAAAAAGAGGGATGACATCGTCATCCTCTCAGCCGACAAGGGCAATGCCACGGTCATCATGGACAAAACCACACACAATAACAACATTCAGGACCACCTTAATGATGGTAGCTACACAAATATTGAAAGAAATCCCACCAACAGCTTCGTCACAAAAAACAACAACATCATCACTGATTCGGCTTCATTAATTGAACAAACCAAACGGTTTTCCTTAAAACCCTCTGCTGCTAGATCTCCCAAATTGTATGGCTTACCAAAAATGCATAAAGAAGGTACACCCCTTCATCCCATCATCTCCACCATTGACCCACCCACCTACAAACTGGCTCGGTTTCTGTTTGAGTCCTTGCAACCATTCACTGGTAAGACCACCTCATCTGTACTTAACTCAGCTCACTTGGTATCCTTAACTAAGGACATCTCACTATCTACAGGTGATTTTCTCGTTAGTTTCGATGTAGTTTCTTTGTTCACCAAAGTTCCTGTACCCGACGCCGTTGCAATCATTAAAGATTTGGTCCAACAAGGATTGAATGCTGATGTACCGGCCCTAATCTATCACATTAACATGCTGATCTCTCACATAAACATGCTAATCTCTCACATCAACACGCCAATATCTCACATTAACATGCTAATCTCTCACATTAACACGCTAATCTCTCACATTAACATGCTAATCTCTCACATTAACATGCTCATATCTCAAATTAACATGCTAATCTCTCACATTAACATGCTAATCTCTCACATTAACACGCTCATCTCTCACATTAACATGCTAATCTCTCACATTAACATGCTAATATCTCACATTAACATGCTAATCTCTCACATCAACACGCTAATCTCTCACATTAACACGCTAATCTCTCACATTAACATGCTAATCTCTCACATCAACATGCTAATCTCTCACATTAACACGCTAATCTCTCACATTAACATGCTAATCTCTCACATCAACACGCTAATCTCTCATAATTAACATCACTAGCCCCGCCCACGTCGTTTATGACCCTAGGACGACACCCTATGAAACAGTCTGCATTCAGCAGCTTTTGCCCTCTTTCTTCCTGATGAACGATCGCTTGTGTTGTGATCGAAACGTCGTCGTTTTTTGTTTATTTTATATTCATTATTTGTATTAATTTGTACCTATCTACATGAATTTACCGAAATAACCAAGGAATTACTGGTTACACATTCGCAATTCACAGGTACCAGAGGGCCAACACCCAACCGTATGCTTGCTTTGATTTCAACGTATCGAAACGAGGGTTGGCCACCCTGCTAAGCGAACGCTGGTCACAGCAACGGCAGTCGCCTTCAATTCTACTCATGTTCACCGCGCTATTGTGTTCTTGACACACAGGCTGTTACGCTGCGTGCAGCATAAAAAAAAAACATTTTCAAGGTCCTTTATTGAACGCAGCACTGGATCGCAACTGATAAGGCTTCGCGTTTGAATCCTCGAAACCGCCTCTCGGTACCTCACTGAGGCAAAATGTACCCGCTAATAAATGACAACAGAGGCTCGAATTTTTCGATGTAAAGCTTTCGTGACTGCAGGGATTCATCTTCTTGGTTCTTTCGGTAAAGTCACGTAGAAGGGAAATAAAATAATAATAATAATAAAACATAATAAAATACAATTCTCACGATAATAATAAAACATAATAAAATACAATTCTCACGATAATAATAAAACATAATAAAATACAATTCTCACGACGTTTCGGCCACAACGCAAGCAGCCATACTCAGGTGAAGAACAGGTCTGAGGACGGCTGCTTGCGTTGTGGCCGAAACGTCGTGAGAATTTTATTTAATTACGTTTAATTTTTATTATTTTATTAAATCCCTTCAAACGTGACTTTACCGAAAGAACCAAGAAGATGAATGGCCGTTGTGTTCAAGAAACGGCCGTACCGGAGCGACCCACCTTTGAGTTAGCCAGCACACACTGGAAAGCATCGTTAAGCGACTTTTACGCGTGTGACTCGGCCCTCTTTCCCTCCGGAGTGCATTGTGGTTGCTGCCCCGAACCAGTGGTTGTCCCGAGAACAGACTCAGCTTCATCTTCTTGGTTCTTTCGGTAAAGTCACGTAGAATGGAAATACTAAAATAATAAAAATAAAACATAATAAAATAATTCTCACGACGTTTCGGCCACAACGCAAGCAGCCGTCCTCAGGTGGAGAGCAGGTCTGTCGAGTAGACAAAGTCTGACTCAGCCTCGCCATAAGGTTGTGGAAACGTCAGCACTTGAAAAGTGCTATGAACAGGATATTGAGCAACGCTTCAATGATCTTTGTTGCATAATTAACTTTTTTATTGCATGTATGTATGTTGAACTTCTTTCAGACAGTATGTAGTAAACCGTGTTAATCGGATGTGCGGGGGAAGGACAACAAACTAAACACAAAACGGGGTTCTAAAGGATAAAATTGTCAAATCTCAATTGAAAAGGCGCATAGCTCCAGTGGCTTCCTACTATCGGAAGAGCATGTCAGACGTCCGCAGGAGCACATCTGAAAGTGCGCGATGCAGTTGACAACCTTTGTTCGATGGCCAGCCGAAAGCTGCTGCTGTGAAGATGACCGGAGTTCGCGTGATGATCGTTTACGGTCCTTGACGAGACCATCAAGGCATTTGCGGTTCATTTGTGGCGAGCACTTCCTGCGCGACCTCGTAATGACCCTCTCCGGCGCGCTAATTACCGTGCGCACAGGTGCGTGGGCATGAGCCAGCACCACGCGGCCGAGGAGGGGCTGAGTCGGCGCGGCACCATCTACCCTGGCGCGCTGCACGCCGGCGGGCCGGACAGCGAGGCCCAGGCGGGTGGCACAGAGGGCTTCTCTGCGGCGGCCGCGTCCTCATCCCCGTCGGGGCCCGACGAGCCGGGGTCGCTCGGTGGCTCCAACTGCAGCGTGAGCGGTGGCAGCGGCGTGAGCGAGAGCGGCCTGGACAACCCCGCGTTCGAGGAGAGCACGGACGAAGAGAGTGAGTGACGACGATGACCGTGCGGGCGACGATGTGTGGCTCAACCCCCGAGCGTTGGAGGTGGGAGGAGGGGGGGGGCTTGAGGGTGGCTGTCCCTCCCCCCACCCCCCCCATCCCCCCACTGAAAACTCAGACCGCCCCCATTATATATGTATTATCTATTTTGAAAAATTCTAAAATAATATATCACGATAGTGCTATCGGTGGAATGGCACCAAGAAGTGAAGTTTCCTTTCGGATGTCTCGCAGAGCAGTGCGACTTCTCGAGTTGGCGAGTGGCCACGGCACTAGACATCTCAGAGCTGTGAATTGATTATCCTCGCTCTGAGATGTCGCAGCAAACCTTCCGAGTGATCGAGTCATACACGCTGGTTCAATATTTAGAAAGGGGGTGAGGGCTAGAGTGGAATGTATGATGTACAACATCAGATCGTTTTGCTATTCGCGTTGAGAGTCCCAACGTTTGTTTAAAGTTGGTTTACTATTGACTGTGATGGCGTGCCCCCCCTAGTACCCGATTAGTGATGCTAATATGCTTGAAGTGATGGATAAATATCATTTGTGGGCCGTTTTAAAGTGGCAGACGTTACGTCACCACGGGGCGTATGTGTGTATGTTGAATCTCTTTGTACCGTACATCCGCCGACCGTGATAATCATGAATGTGAATTTGTGGGTTGCATCCAGGTCCATGCCTCTCTAGGTCTCCCACCCCTGATGTCGGATACAGTCTGTATTGTGAATTGATTATCCTTAACATTCAATAGCAAACTTTACAACAATTACTTTTTATTTTCTTCTGTCTTGCTCTCAAGTGTTGCGACTGTCGCTTTAACTTGATTTCACGCGTGCAATTTCGCCAGACAATTGCAGAGTCCCTTCCGGGCGTAATTGTTTGGTCGCCTCCTCCTTTAATCAGGACTCGTCCGCAATTGCGGTGCTTTCAGAAGGGAAAAAAAAAGTCACACGATACTTTGTTGATCCAAATTATGCATATGCGCTCTAAATACAATTCTGCTGGGATATCTCAGTAGAGCAGACCCAAGGAAACAATGCGAACAGTAAATGTTTCGAGTCCTTGGACTGCTCTTGGCCACTTTAAGATGTTCCATTTTGTTTGCAACTCTCCCCGCAAATGGCTTTCTTTTCAGTCGTCTGCAAATGCTTTCATTGTTGGAGAGCACCAGACAGTCGCAAATGTTCCAGCAGTGAAGCATTCAAAGCACAGCCGTCTGCATGGGCAACTCTGTGGTGATAGCAGCAAAGAAGAAATTAATACAATGCCAAAGTGGTTACAAGGAGGAACACAAATCGGCCCATGTTGAGAATATCAATGGGTTTAAATTCAAACCGGTTCAGTGTGTGTATAAGCGCAGGGTGTATGTGTGTGTGTATAAGCGCAGGGCGTGTGTGTGTGTGTATAAGCGCATGGCGTGTGTGTGTGTATAAGTGCATGGCGTGTGTGTGTATAAGCGCAGGGCGTGTGTGTGTGTGTATAAGCGCAGGGTGTATGTGTGTGTGTATAAGCGCAGGGTGTATGTGTGTGTGTATCAGCGCAGGGTGTGTGTGTGTGTGTGAGCGTTAGGGCGCGGAGCTTCGAACCCAGCAAACCAAGTTCGAATCCTGCTCACGGCCAACACCGGTGACGATTATCTGAACTGGCCATGGGCCTCCCCTTGGTCTACTCAGCCTCAAATGAGTACCTGGTGCGCTGTGTAAACATTGCCACTCCGGAGACAAAGGCGGGCCGGCGCGGTGTTGGCCACCCACCCCCTCGTGTGCCGTGCCGGCATTCAAAGGGTGCTGCTTACTAACGGCACTTGCTCCGACTATCTCTACAGCTATAAGGTCGGGGGCGGGGGGAGTGTGGGGGATCTTTGTCTCCATGTTGTTTGAATCTATGTATGCGCATGCCAAATCTGCGTATAACAATACTGCGGGATTCATCTTCTTGGTTCTTTCGGTAAAGTCACGTAGAGTGGAAATAATAAAAATAAAACATAATAAAATAATTTATTGTGAGAATTATTTTATTATGTTTTATTTTTATTATTTTATTATTTCCATTCTACGTGACTTTACCGAAAGAACCAAGAAGATGAATCCCTGCAGTCACGAAAGCTTTCAATCGAAAAATACTGCGGGAGTTTGGGACCAAATCATCTGCTCTAAACCTGGGTGGTCTCAACCGATGCCCATCCCCGGGTGCCGTGTTTGCTCATTTTAAGGCCCACTTCCGGTTCTATCCACTTGTACACAGCTCCTACCCTGCCCTTGTTCTGCCCTGCATCATGCTCCCCCGCCCTTGCTTTACCCCCCCCCCACACCACCAGCTGATGTTACACAGTGTCGTGAGATACGCTCCAGCTTAGATGCTCGATTAAAACTATGATTATTCTTATTATGCGAAAAAAACGGTACCTGGAACCGCATCATTGCGCCATTGCATCCAGAGATGACGGTATTATGCGATTATAAAACAACACCATTCGTGTTTTTTTGGTTTGTATTGACAGGATCAAGCTGTCAATACAAACCAACCGGTCAATGCAAACCAAAAACAAATGCCAATTTCTTTACAACTGCTTTTAGTGTTTTGTTTGTTGTTCTTCCCTGCACCTCCGATTAGCACGGTTGGCTACGTACGGTGCAAAAGAAGTTCAACGTACACACACTGGGTTCCCTACCTGTCACGTGGGGTACGCGTGGCCACGTCTAGGGAGTCGACAACTCGTGTACACGGTCACATGGTGCATAATATAGGTTTTTGGGTCAGATCGCGTTATTTATAAATGTGTCGTAACCCTCCACCACCCGACACGGCCAAACAGTAAAACATGTGTCACGTTTTTCAAAGGACAAAATAATTCACTTCTTTAGCCCACCAGTGTGCTGAAGAGAGAATCAACAGCATGCCCGATGAAGCTGATTGTAATTGTCAGCGAAACGTCGTACTACTCAAATTTTAAAATGCTGTTATTTCTCTCTTCAGCACACCGGTGGGCTAAAGAAGTGAATTATTTTGTCCTTTGAAAAACGTGACACATGTTTTACTGTTTGGCCGTGTCGGGTGGTGGAGGGTTACGACACATTTATAAATAACGCGATCTGACCCAAAAACCTTGATTATGAACAATGAGTAACGCTTTGCGGAGAGGTCAACGGTGGCTGTCCTCATAGATAGACTCGCCTCCACGATGGGATTGTGGAATTTACGCAAATGGCTCATGGCTACGAAGAGGAGGTGAGCACCACCTCAATGCTTATTCGAGCAGAAAATTATCTTGACTTTTGACGAAGGGAATGGTCAGTCATCCGCATCCAGTGAAACTCAGCCTCCCCCCCCCCTCCGCTTCATCGCGATGGTAATTGGCTCGAATTAAACTGTACGGGATTTTTTTCTTTTCTTGTGAAAGTGTAAATATTTTATTCTAAATATTTAGTTGTGATTAATTATTCGGTGCTAATAATACGCATGAGGTTATAAATCAATGTAAATGTAATTAAAATGTAGATTTTTTCTTCTTCTTCTATTCTTTACATTTTATGTAAAACCTATTTGTTGGTAGGCATAGGGCTCTGCGGGCAGCTGATGGGGCTGGTAGAGGGTTCGCGAGAAGCTGAAGGTTGGGAATGACGAGAGAAAGGGAGCGAGGAGCGAGCGAGCGAGCGAGCGAGGCTCACAGCTCCGAATTGCACGCAAATATTTCTGAAAGAGCATCCACCACGTGTGCTGCCCAAAATGCACTCGGCGTAATTACTGCGGAGCAAGCGGCGTGAGAATAAAGCGCAGATGACATTTTATGGATGAGCGCCCCCAGACTCGTGATGCACATGCTATACCACGCCGGGTATCTATGCACCAAATAGCAGCAAAAAAAAAAACCCACACACACAATTGTACTTCCTTCTCAAACAGATGCCAACACCTGCGGGTTTAAATCCAATGTTTGTGTGTGAACACAATTCTTGCTTTTGACTGGCCATCTAACAAAAGACGGTCACCGCATCGCGCGCTTTCAGATGCACATTGCGGCCGTCTGGAACGCTCTTCCTCACGATGTTGGGACGCCACTGGAGCTATTGCACTTTTAAATGTAGATTGAAAACTAATTTGTTTAGAGCTGCTTTTTGTGTCGAGTTTGTTGCCTTAACCCCCCACCTCCGATTATCACGGTTGGCTACGTACGGTGCGAAAGTTCAACATACCTACGTACAATCTAAAAAAAAATGGGAGAACCAAGCAAAAAAATCAGACATTGCTTTTAACGGTGAATGCATTGAGCATGTGCGAGTGTGTAGAAGTATCGTGGGCACTTTGTGTCGAGGTGTACCCTCTCGTTCGAGGTCTCATCAATTATGTGTTGACACAGAATATGCATCCTCGCCGCCTGCATTACGCCTGTTTTGGCACGGCCGTGCGTACATTTTTAACGGGGATCGACTGCGTTCCGTCGGACAACGTTTGAATAAAGAGCAGAGTACAACTACACTCGCACGGTGCAGGATGTCCGTAAAAGTATCGACCGTTTTTGAAGAATCGTAATGAGACAGCGGCGTGAAACTGCGTGGTTTTAATGGTGGAGTCACGTGAAATACAAAAGTGTTTGCCACGAGCGAAACGACTTGGCGATCTTCAGCAGCTGCACGACAGAAGCAATTGAAATAATCACGGCAGTGATGTTGGCAGGCACTTAGGGCTCTCAAATCTCGGTGCGATGGACATCGCGTGAGAATGAGCCTCGGACGGCAAAAAATATATAATCTTCACACGACCGGATTGTTGAATTGACCCAGCTCACACTGCGGTCCCAACTGAAATATTTTAATAATTGATGATACCTTTATGGACATCGTGTGTTTCATGCTTTGCCAAGGAACATAATTAGCAAAAAAACACTGCAAGGCCCGCAGCGTGTAGAGCACTCGTCAGCTCGAGCAAAATCAAACTAAAATAGTTCTCCTTTCTGTTCACGCTGCAAATGCAGTCCCACCAAGCCAGTAGTCAACCCTAACACTAACGCAAGCACATGGTTGTACCCACCATCTTAGGCTAAGCACTAAATCACACACAAGCTGTAGGTGCTGGCCCAAAGCCAGTAACTTCCGATTCAAAATACAAGGCTCTCTCCGCAGCCAATCACTCACACCTGTGTTCTCTGCGCCAGTCCTTCCCAAATTGCACGTTTGATATTAGACTGTGGTGAATTATCCACACGTGCACGATGCCCCCCTCCGTCCATTCACACCTGCGAAGACTCGGACCCCTGCCAGTGAGCACGGTCAAACACAATGGACTGGGAGGTGGCCAGGTGGTGCAATTGTCAGAGTGCTAACGTGGCACTGCTCTGAGATCCTCGGTTCAAATCCAGGCAGCCGCCTGTGATTAAGCTGGGTCCTCAAATGTACGTAGACCCCCACAGTTCAACCGTTGTTGGACCTTCCTTATCGTCAGCCATGATCAATCCACTGCTGCATAAGCCACCCGGAACATTACTTGGTTTTGTGATATAGCACCTGCTCATTTTGTTGCTCTATCACGGGCGAATTTACCTCCTTTGACTGCCATTCCGATGTTAGTCTTGACCACTGTCCGTCATCCCTTGAAGCGATGTGTACTGCTCAAGCCCGTGGATCAGCAACACATTCTTGTCTTGGTGGTCAACAGAAGCATATTGTGAATGATCGCCAGGTTTAGGGGCACACGCATTTAGTCGGTTGTCGTATAGGGAGGGTTGGTGGGTCACGCACAGATGGAGCCTGAGTAACACATCTATCTGTAGTCGTATTGGGCTTTCATAATAATAATAATGATAAACTCCGTTTTCCAGAGCGCTATTCGCACAAAGAGATTGTATGCTATGCACTGACCGCTGACCTCTTGCAAAACCCCCAAAAAATTGAGGCAATTTGCCAAACATCTTGAAGCACAACCCTCCTGAAAAGGAATATTGATACTTAATTCCTGGGTAGATAAACCACATTTTTGCAAACGATAATTCAGTGGCTTGGTACGATGTCCGCATGGTAAAGTAACAATAGTGTTAACCTCAATCCCATGAAGTGCCAAGCGCTATTCATTATTCTCAACAAATCCTAATATGTTGAGCTAACCATAAACAAAATGGTTAATAAACAATGCTAATTATAATCTCTTACATCTGTTTTGACATTCATGCATTCTAACTGCATCCTGTGCTCTCCTTTCTCTGGCTTTATCGGCAATACTTAGGCCCACATTGTTTTCCACAGTCCCAAAGTAATTATATTTAATTAAGGGCACCTCTCTAAGCACAGGCAGCGGCGCACAAACATTAGCAAGTTTAATGGTCACTGCGAAAGAACGCCTCTGATTACCAAAGTAATGGAGAGACAGATAAGCACTAAAAAGGCGAGAGCAGTGGTCGACGTTTGCATTTAGAATTTTTGTTAAAGCCCTCGTGACCTTCGTGATGTCACGCTGCGGGTGAACGTGGCTGTACAAAAGTCACGCCTCAGTGACCAATACAAGAACATGGGTTGGTCATCAGCAGTGGCAGCAGCAGCAGCAGCAGCGGTTTCCCTGGCCAGGTGTTTCAGCTTGATGTTTTTTTTCTTCTTCCTCCATTAAACACATTCATGGCTTGAAGCGCATTGAGATTTGACGCGAGCAGACGCCGCTGCGTTTTGTCTAGTGGCGTTCACAGTTAATATCGCAATGCTTAGGCGGTGACTGCTATTTATTCCTGCTATTCCATTCCTCTCTCTTTACTTTATTTTCATATCGTTCCCGAGATCATAGCTGATGACCCGCCCACACATTGTTGACCCGCCCATACTGGGCATATGTGAAAAGAGCTTTATAGCTCTTTAGATTCCTCCTGCAGTCGAAATAGAGATTCTGATTCTGTGGGCTGCTGCTGTCTTTTATTTCGGTCAGCTGGAAAGTTACTTACGTGGTTCTTTGCCTATTTTTTTTAAAACAGTTGTTGGGCACTAGGCTCAAATGCCCAATAATAACAAGCAACCAGTAGCAATCAGCACCATCAAAAGTTGTAATGGATATATAATCAGAGTTTCTTGCATTGAGCAAGGTTGTTATTATTATTATTGTAAGGGATTTGGAGAAGAGACGATGGGAGGGAAGTCCCAAAGTGGAGCAGCGAGAGGCAAAGGAGCAGGATGGGAAGCATCGTGACCTGCAGGTTGTCGGTTGATCACCGTGTGGATGAGAAGAAGTAGTCGTCTTCAGCTACTTCAATGTCAACCACATGTAAAGTTAACCCGATCGTAGATTTGAAGTTTTCGTGACTGCAAGGATTCAAGGGGCAAGTGCAGCACACTTTTTATTCATATGGTAAGGTGAGGCTTAAGAGGGTGAGCCTTTGTTATGGAGAGGTACGGTTTGTGACTCAACCTGGCCTACCTCTTAAGCCTCACCTTACCATATGAATAAAAAGTGTGCTGCACTTGCCCCTTCCCCCCTCTTCAACCATTATATAAACGGAGTGGTAGCTCCTGCAAACTCTCATTTACTTGATACAGCTGTCGTGGCTGTGACGGTTCCACCTGAAGACGGAGGCTTGTGTTGCCTCCGAAACGTCGTTATTTTTATTTTATTTTACTTTTATTAATTTTAATGTTTTACCTACGTGACTTTACCGAAAAAAACTAAGAATATTAACCTGATCGCTAAACTCAACCTCCTGTCAAAAAAGAAGCCAGAGCCACACATTGAAAAAGTTAGATGTTAAAAAGATTGTTGTCAATCACAGCAACAGCCCAATTTCCGACAGCCTAAAATCGGTACTAGCTAAAGGTGTTGAGTTTCGCAGTCACCCCTGAACACATTCCAGTGGATGATATCATTCCCCAGGTAGACGTAGCCCTCAAAGGTTTGGGACACATCCCGGCAGATGTTGCAAGATCTGAAATCGCTGCTATCGTCAAAAACGCTAAGAAAGCCATTAGCAAGATCAGCAAGGACGAGCGTTTTGAACTCGCTCAATTGAAAAAGAGAGGTGACATTGTCATCCTCTCATCCGACAAGAGCAATGCCACTGTCATCATAGATAAAACCACGTACAACAACAAAATTCAGAACCTTCCTATGATGGCAGCTATACCAAAATTAATAGAGATCCTACCAACCGCCTACTAATTCGACTTCTCTAATCGAACCGACCAAGCAGCTCTCTCTAAAACTCTCGGCTGCTAGACCACCCAGATTTTATGGCTTTCCAAATAATCCGTAAAAAGGTCGCCCACTCCGTCCTATCGTTTCCACCATTAACTCACCAACCTACAAACTGGCCCGATTTCTGTCTGAGACCCGGCTTCCTTTCACGGGGTGATGGGGGTGGCGATTAGCGACCCTGCTTACCACGGTATCATCGTCAACGATGGGATAGTCATGTTCACGATACGGTGTGTTATGATCTTGATTTGAAGCTTTCGTGACTGCAGGAATCCATACTCTTTGGTTCTTTTGGCGCAACACAAGCGTCCACCATCAGGTGGGAAGCAGCAGATCATTATTTTGCCACCTGATGATGGACGCTTGTGTTGCGCCCGAAACGTCGTGGTTTTTTTTTTTTTATACCTACGTGACTTTACCGAAAGAACCAAAGAGTACGTGTGTCATGATATTTCACAATTCTATCGTTGTGCTTCCCTGTACTTGCATCGCTTCATGACTGAATACACCTTCAACGATGTCCAGCCGTAGTCCGCTCAAAAGAGCATTCACGGGATAGGCGTTCATCCCCATGTTACAAGCAGTCTGGAAATTCCACATTGCTATGGCGGTGGCAAGTCTAACCCAGAGGGGGCGGTGGGTGAGAAAAAAAAACACCCCCCACTGCAACCTTACTCACGGGCCTAAACGTACGTACTCTTAGTTTTTTCGGTAAAGTCACATAGGTAAAAAATGAAATTAAAATTAATAAAAAAAATAAAAATATATATGTCAAGTGAGGCGTCACTTGATACAGAAAATCTGGCTGTGACGGTCCCACCTGATGACGGAGACTTGTGTTGCCTCCGAAACGTCGTGATTTTTTAAAGTGAATTGTAATTTCATTTTTTACCTACGTGACTTTACCGAAAAAACTAAGAGCATGAATCCTTGCAGTCACGAAAGCTTCAAATCTAGAACCAAACGTACGTGTTTGCACAGAGCGGGGTTGTCCATGCAGAGCCACTGGTCATTGTGTGGGGCTGGCAAGATTGAGCCGTGGAATGTGGTGGCTCTACCTCATTTGAATGAGGACCTCGTCCTCCTCCCTCCTCCTCCTCCTGCGGGCCTGTGCGCTTTGTTTCCCGGCGCTTGTGTTCCCGCAAACGTCTGGGAGCCGTGACCCCGTGGGCCGAGCCCTGTGGAGCACAAAGGAAACCTGGGTGAGAAAGAACGACCTTGACTTTGTGCTGACGAATCTGTCTCCGTGTTCAATTATTGGCTATTTTCCTTTCTAAAGCGACCGGCAATGAGGGTTAATATTCACCAAGCACAACGCGCCTCGGTACGGAATTTGCACTTCAATATTAGCGGTGAATAAAATAAAATAAAAATAAACGTTTCTTGCAGTAAAAAACTAAAGTGTCAGAGCGATTTCCTGCTCAAGTGACACCTGAGCCAGTGCTTGTATCCAGTTTACATCCTTGAAGCCAGCGGTGGAAATTCCACATTCAAATGACGGGGGGTGAGTCAATCCGTATAATTGAACACTGTCGACTTGCCCACAACGTGGTACTCTTTTTATCGACCCCATAAGAATGATGGGCTGAGTCATTCCTCAACCTGAATGTAAACTCACAAACATCAACATTACTTTGTGTCGATGAGCATAGATGTGCAGTGACGGTAAAATCTCCAGTGTGTTTGTGGGTTGGACCTCGTGCTGTTCGGCAATGTCTGGTGTTTTACTCCTCGTGGTGTTGTACTGCACGTCGTTTTTGTTATCAATGCGCACTGCCTGCTGTGACATATCCGGTTCAGAAACACGATCATTATTGACAAATCGAGACCGAGAGCTGAAAAGAGCTCAAAGAAGCGTGGAGAGATGCACGCTTGGAATTTCAATGAGACAACAGAGAGAGAATACATGGATTTTAAAAAAAACATACGCATGTTAATGACGTCACTCAAACTGTTAAGAAAACTAAGTGTGTTTGGGGGAGAACACATGGTAAGAAGGGATGATGGCTGGTGAGCAAGACTGGTTGATGGAATGGCAGTCAACAGAGAACATGCACTGAGAAGATCGAGCGGTATTGTCAGTTCTTGTGCAGCAGTGAGATGGATTGTGGGGATGGTGGGATCAGCCAGGATCACAACAGCGTGGCCATGCCTTCAACCAGCAGTGGATAGACCATGGCTGACGAATGTCAATGACAATCATTGGTGTTGACGTACATCATTGCGAGAAGTGCGCAATGATGGCCTTTGGTGAAGAATAACAGCCGAGCAATGGAACGTGCCGGAGGGAGAGATGGAGCGATGCGATCGGCCGGTGTGCAGTTGCTCATCGGATCGTTACATTGCAGGATCGCGAGACGTGACGGCAGCTGGGAGAAGCCTCGATTCGGCAGCGTCATGATCATGTATGATGACGACGACGATGATAACGACGACGGCGATTGGTCCGCGCGTCTCCCGTTTAAATCCCGCTCGACCCCAGACACGCCGCGAGCCCTGGGGGGCATCCCGGACGGCGAGGTGACCACCATCGAGGTGGCGCGCGCCAACCCCTACATGGAGCTGGGCATCAGCGTGGTGGGCGGCTGCGAGACGCCGCTCGTCACCCTAGTCATCCAGGACGTGTTCCGCGAGGGGGCCATCGCACTGGACGGCCGCCTCCTCCCCGGGGACCAGATCCTGCAGGTGCGACTCCTCGCTGACGAGCTCGGGGGCCGAGATAGCCGGGAACTCGCGTGCACCGGCTCTGTCCAACGCACATCCACACCTGGCACTACACGTCCAGTCGAGCTGCTTTTGGTGTTACGTTTGTTGTCACTCCCCCCGCACTTCCGATTTGCACGGTTGGCTACGCGCGGTGCGAAACAAGTTCAACGTACACACATTCGGAGTCTGCCCGTGCCCACTGTGGCCTGCCAGCAAATTGGAAAATGTCCACAACTTGCACACCACATGCAGTCTACCTTTCGCTGTGGCTTTGGCTGCGACGAGTCATGTACTGCCTACTCCTCTCTGCCAGAGAAACGGAAAACATTCCCGCGCCTGTCACACTGCACGCAGCACTCTCGAGGCGACGTTTGGTGTGTGACGGTGGGTAATAGTCATCCGTTGACTGGGACGTCGATGAATTGATTGAAATCGATTCCACACTCGTGATGAGCGCATTAATTTTGGCATGTAGAAGCATTGATTATTTTCACAAATGGCACGTTCACGTGGGGTGAAGAGTGGGTAAGTACTCCAGCCTATTCCAAGACGTCGGGCCTGTGTGGAGCAGTTGGCCAATTACCCTCGAGACGGGGCAAGAACTGGTTTAAAAGCCTTGTCAAACCGACGTCGCCGGGCCAATGCTAACCACCGTACCACCGCTTCACGTGCTAATAGACACATTGATACTATTAGCACGCGTTCATTCGTACGGCAATGTCACACGGCGGCGGCGACGCACGCCCCACCCTTCCCCCCCTCCCCAACGCCGTCCACGCAGGTGAACGGTGTGGACATCAGCAACGTGTCGCACAACTCGGCGCGCGCGGCACTCGCTCGCCCGTGCCCCTCGCTGCGTCTCACCGTGCTGCGCGAGCGCCGCTACGGCACGTCCGGCACGCGCGCCGCGCCGCCGCAGCCTCCGCCGCCGGTGCAGCAGCTACAGCTGGCGGCCGGCCAGCCCGCCCCGTCGCCGCCCGGCGCGGCCGCCCCCCCACAGCAGCACGCGCAGGGCTCCCAGCATGCGCCCGCGGCGGCGCCGGCGGCGCAGCAGCAGAGTTCGGACGGGGGGCCACCGGCATCGGCGGCGGCTCCGAGGGGGCCTCACTGCCAGGGGGGGCACCCACCGCCGCCGCCGCCTCCTCCGCCGCCGCCGCCGGGGCCGCCGAGCGCGGAAGGGCCGGCAAGCGCCGTGGCGGCGGGTGGTGCGGGCGCCAGGGACGACAGCTTCCACGTGGTGTTGCACAAGCGGGGCGGCTCGGGGCGCGAGCAGCTCGGCATCAAGGTGAGGTCTCGCGGCGGAAGAGCATCGTCGGCCGCTCGCAAGGTGGCGAGATGTTGACTGCCTCGCCGGGTGTACAGGAGCTCGTGGGTTCAATCCTGACCCTGACGACGCCTCTTTATATGGAGTTTGCGTGTCTCTCTTTCTCTCTGTGGTTGCATGGATTTTTCTAAGGGTCCTCCAGTTTTCCCCATCCACATTGAGAATCAACGTCACGCGCCCAGAGTATTTGGCTGCTTTGAATGTCCAGGTCGCTTCTGGACAAAAGAGCTCTCTATGGCTCAGTGGACCTCACACCTGGTCAAAAAAAAATAAAAAAGCTTCGTAGCTCATCGGATTCCTGCAGTCCAAAGAAAGATTCCAATTGTGATATCTCATATCGCGAAGCAAGCACATGAGCGACACTGCCTTCGCTGCATTGTGGCCCAGAGGGACTCGCGCAGCTCACAAAGTTCGGACGCTTAAACAACAGGAAGTTTTGCCCCGGCCGTTGTCGCACGATGAAAATCTCATCACATGAAATATAATTGAAAAGTCCAAAAGAATTTAGGCGACACAGACTCCTGAGAGAAACCGCCCTGGGCTCGTTGTGCCAAAGCCACTGGCCCGGTGCGTGCGGCAAGGGGCGGTAGAAGCAACCCGAGAATGAACGATCGGCTCGCTAAACAAACGCTCGCATACACAGCACCCCCACCTTAACCACTTGCAGTGCTCGTCGTGGCGGGAGCGAGCGACACCATCACGCGTGTCGAAGTTGCCGTCTCATTGAACGTGCGTGTGTAATGGTAGCACACAGTCAATCAACAACAACAGGTTCATTATGTTAAACATCATGACGGGGTGGGTGGCTCAGAGGTCAGAGCGCGGAACCAGTTTCGCGCTGGGCTCCTGGGATCACCGAAGCCTGGTTGCAGCAGCGTTTAATCCGCGTTCTCGAGTGGAGTGTGAGTCTGTGGTCTCAGCCCGGTCGCCGGTGATTGCACAAAATGCCAAAAAATATAGAGCATAAAATTTGGTTCTGCATTGGGAATTCAAAATATGGGATTGTTATGAGACGAACACTCCTCTGCACAGTTCAGAACATGTCACTTGAAGGGATCTCAGAGGTAGCCCCGGCATATCCACTTCCGTGGGCCGTTCTCTCACACAAAGGGTTGCACTGCTCTTCGAGAATTCCGACAGTTTTATTTTTTTTGGAGCAACTCATATGTCAGGCTGCCCAGGGTATCAGTTGACACACACGCATGACAACCACTCTGATGACAACCGGGATAAAACTGTCAAATATAAATTTACAAAAAGTTTTTTTTTCCTGGCAGTGAGAAGGAGAAAATATTTTGGTGTTTTGGCATTTGGGCCAGATATATTGTGTATTACAGAGGAAGCATTTTCGATATACATAACTGAAGAGGGTAGCATTGGGGAGCTGGTGATGTCAGACTCGGTGGAGAATGGATATCCTCTTCGAATGCCAGTCTCGAAACAAACGTGAAGAATGGAATGTGAGTAAAACATTTTGAAGGCAGAAAACAACATACAGGTTCCATTTCAACAGAATCACGGTTAACCACGCTCCGGTGACACACTCGTTACGAAAATGTATTTACGCATGGTCTTAAGAAATCGGTCAGTAGATGTAAAAGGAGCGAGTTGTTCGCAAGCAGAAGGTCACAAGTTGAAATCCTGACTCAACCCATCATTCCTATGAGGTCGATAAAATTTGTTCTGCTCTGTGAAAAAGTTCAACAATGGTTGTCCTTTGGAAAAAAACAAGTCGCCCTCGCCATAGCAATGTGCAATCTTGTTGTATGTGGAGGGTCTTACAATATTTATAAAAAAATGTTTTATTAATTTGTGCAAGCTCGTGTCTCGGGGTTTTCTAATTATAAGACCTTCTCCACAATGGTCACCAGGTTCATAGATCCGTCCAGCAGTTCAGGCTTTTTTTAAGTAATATGACTCATGAAACATAAATAACCCACTCGGACATTCAGTACACTACAAGTCTGAGTATTTAATGGATCAAAGCGTCAACTATTGTCATAATCATGTCAACTCTGCACAACTCTTCTTCTACAGTGTACATGAAAAACACGCAACCGATTGAAGCAATCGTACGAACCAATGTATGATAAAGAAAAATATGTCTAGGGGGGATAATCAGCTAACGTATGAGCCCTCCAAAGTGTACTCCCCCCCCCCCCTTTTTCATGATGCGATTAAGTGATGTTAGAATTGGAAAAGATATGTTACAAGGCAACCGCTCGATGCGCCGTCCATGAGCGAGGACCGACACCTCCCGTCAGTCTCTCGCCCCTCTTGGCTTGCAACCACCCAGACAGTCCGCAGCTGGCACGCCGCTGCATGGCACCGTCTCAAGGCTGCCAGCGAGGATGCGTTTCGCTCCTTCGGCGCGTGCGTGCGCGTGCGTGCGCGTGCATGCGCGGGCGTGCGCGTGCGTGCGCGTGCGTGCGCGGGCGTGCGCGTGCGTGATGTACGGGAGCCCCAACCGCCGACGAGACTCGCTGGTCGTGCCCTCGCTGGGGCACGGCAGATGCCCGTCACTCCGGCCGGCAGGGCCCCTCGCGGTGTCTCTGGTGTCGGGCACGAAGGTTCCTGCACCACTCTGACCTTTCACCTCTCAGGCGATGAGTCAGACTCGTGTCAGACTCACTAATCAAAGACTAATAAATCACGCACTCATGCCATGCGTAACAATGTGCCCACGTATATGTGTTGCACTCCTTAACAGATATATCAAAACCAATCCACATGAGCAACTATATAAAAATGTGCAAACTCTATGATATAGCCTTCGCCTTAACAAAATATGGAATCGCACTGGCGTTAGCACAAAAAGTGCTACAAGAACTTGACAGTATACGCAAAGTCTGTGCACCATGCAACAGACCACAAACAGAAAAATTCATCAAAGAAACAATAATTCTCCAGTAATATATCAGAACAATTATCTTGTTGTCAGTGGGTCCTCTTCGCGAGGTAGCTCCTGGGAGCCCCATGCCCTTGGCAAAGACGGACTTCGAGTTCAATATGAAAAATGGAAATTTCCAACCTTGAAATCACGCCCCTTCTCATAGATATTAATTACCGTTAATGCTACTTTCAAGTTTCAAGTTTTCAAGTTCATCTATTAGGCATAGCCCTGTGAGCCATTCGGCTCTTGAATCGGGTGCAACCGCAACAAACAAAAAACAAAAACATGAGCAAGAAAACATCTTAAAGTGAATATGTGACTAAGTGCAAAACAGAAAATCCAAGAAAAGACAGCAAAATATTGCAGAAAAAGCACCGTACGCCAACGCTGCGTGCAAAAATCCCAGTGGGATGCAAGTCAAACAACAACAACAACAACCACAAGACAACTTAGATTAAGGCCATCAGTCTTACTCTGTACTACAACAAACAAACATGGCCAAACCTAGACCGTGGGACAATGTAGACCCTAAGACTTTAGACTAGGAGCCCGGATGTTATATCCATGTATGGCGTTTGCTACTCTTTGCAAGGACCAACATTTCAACTAACTGAATTCGGACAAAGGACCGATGCCCCGTGAAGGTCTCAGGTGCGATATCACTTATCTATATGTATGTGGGCGTGAGAATGGAAGCCTCCCTTCCTAGACCGTAACTCTGCTGATAGGAACGAAGGCCCTGTCTTAATGAGCTCAACATATATGTAGTATAAACGAGAGCAACTCAAAGGCAGTTGTGACGAACACTTATAAATATAATATTAATCACGTATTCATTATCATGACGGGGTACACACCCAACAATCTAACGGACTGCATCTCTGAACGTGTGAATTGAGCTGTGAGGAATGCAAACTGATGTTTTTACCCCCCCCCACCCCCGTCAATGTGAAACAGCAAACGTTTCACACATTCCTCTCCAGTATAAATTAGACTAATTTATCTGTAAACATAAGCAACGCCTGGAAATAAACATTTGGCAAAACACAAATCTATTTTGCCTTCTTCTCAATGACAGTCAAAAAAAACTATTATATATTTTATTGCATAATCTCTACAGTGTACAAGCAGAGGAGCGCATATTTTTAAATCCTTTATATTAAGTTCACTCGCTTGCTTGCTTGCGCGCTAACGACCGTACAAATCTTTCGGTCGTTTTTTAACCCACTTCCCGTGATCCAATCGAGCTGACGTTTTGCACACAGACTCGTTGTGCGTGACAATTTATTTTCGTGAAAATTCTTTTCCAAAATTTTACACTTTTTAGGAAAAAATTAATTATATTTAATTACCAATTGCTTAATGGTGGCAGGCAATCATCTGACCCATAGGTGGCAGCCATCTCAAGCCAGAGGACGAGAGGACTCTAGCCGCCACGCATATAAAGGATTTATTGTGAAAAACTTTGTTTTTACGGGTTAATTTTTTTAGGAAACCTATCTCTTACTCCTCTATCTGCACCCTTAAAACTCGACGATACATTTTTCTCCGCTGTTGGTTAATTTGTGGATGGTATCTTGTAAGTGAGCACAAACACACGCAATCGATGCCATTCTTTGCTTGTGTGATTTAAGTCCCGGGGTTAGGGTTAGGCTTCGCAGTTACTCAACAATCAAATTCAGCCCTTCGTGTCAAGAAACATCATCGCAGGTGCGCTGGAGGATTGTAACAAAGCAATCATGAACACACCCTTTGTCAGTTCACTGCCGGATGAAGCCCTCACCATGCTGTGTTGGTCGTGGGGCTTGTTTGAGCAATATTTAGCCAGGCTGGTCAGTGTGGGTTGGTGGTCGGTGCCTGCCCAGGACCATGTTTGACACCGCGAGGCACCGGTGTTAGCCGTGGCCGTGAATCGAACTCAGCTTGGGGCGGGTTCGTAGCGCAGTGCGCTAACCGCTGCACCGCACCTCCACCCAACGTGATGCTTCGAGGCAGATAAGCACTTGTTGTAAGGTCCACCAATATTTGTATTCCCGTTGATGAAAGATGCGTTTTATGATAAAAAAAAAAGGTCCCAGTGCTCATCTCCTGTTTACAGCCCTAAGCCAGTGGTGGAAATTCCATATTACTGTGACGAGGATGAGTGTGTCCACAAGACAACCGATGTTGGTTTTCTCACACGGAGGTACTCATTGTATTGACCGTGACGAGATGATGGGTCGAGTCATGACTTCGGCTCGCAGCTTTCTGATTGCGAGCCGCTCGCTCCTTTAAAATATCACCGATTCACAAGCCCATGTATGAATATAATTTCATAACGAACGTGAAAGACGCATGGTTAACTGTGATTTTGTTAAATGAAATCCATGCGTTTCCCATAAAGGCTTCTTTGCAAAATGTCGACACTGATCATTTGTGGAAATCAAATGGAAATGGGTTCCACGTACATTACATGCATTTTGTATCACGCCCAGCAAGCCTTGTCCATTCTGGTTAATTCAACTGTGCGGTAATTCTCCGTATTTTATTGTATATTCAGTTTAATTCTGCTTTAATGCATTTGACCGTCGGAGCTAAGTATTGTTATTAAGACGTCATGTCGTATGTAATTGTGCAAATCGGCGGACATACTCCAGGCTCGCAACAACATCGGGCAGTCTGATTGATTTGACACTGAGCAGAGGTGAAATGGAGAAAATGGCCAAATTTGCCGAGACACAAAGTATGGAGCGCAATGGCCAATACTTTGTGCCTCCTAAATAACGCGCTCGAGTGATCGTCATGGGGAGCCACGAGTGGGTTCTATTTGCTTGTCCGAGCAGCATCTCGGTGTATTTCCTTTGGCCTTACAAATTATCTCATTTTTAATTTTCCGATTTCCAATTTAAAAAGCCGTCACTGTTAATGATTTCTGCGAGGGTCTAAAATAACGCGCGAAGCTTCCCGCCGGATGAATTGAGAATAACAAGCGCCTTAAAGAGAGAGTTCAATTTCCACCGCCAACACATCCAATTTCCAACAATTCCCAAAAGCGAGGGTCAAGTCAGCCGCGAACAAGCAGGCGGACGCTGCTGCTTTTGCATTACTGCCAACAGGCTGGGGAGAAAGACACACAAGTGAAAGCTTGACTTAAACCACCCACACTGCTCCAAGTGGAACTGTTGGCAGATTCATTTTTTTTACCCTTCATATGTTGAAGGTTTTTTTTATTTTCCTTCGACCCATTGTACTCGGAAATGCAGAGATAAGAAATTGGATTTTTTTTTTTTTGCTGGGGAAGTCAACGAGTCAATCTTAGATGCGTTTACACCGAACGGGCTGAGGTTTGACTCCATTTGATTCGTGGGAGTATTTTACCCCGAAAATAGGAACACAGAATCATCAGTAGGGAAGCTGCTATGTTATGAAATGGCCAGCACACCGGACTTACAATTCAGAATCAGGATCTTTATTCAGACTGGAGGAGGAGGAATCCGATGAGCTATGAAGCTCTTTTTCACAGATATTCAGTGTGGGCTGGTCAGCAAGTTACAACAGCAATCAATATAAAAAAAAACGATAGGAATGCAAAAACAGTAAAATCGGTAAGCAAGTTACTAAATATGAATAATAGAACATGATTATTTAATTCTAGATTTGAAGCTTTCGTGACTGCAAGGATTCATACTCTTTGTTTTTTTCGGTAAAGTCACGTAGGTTAAAATAAAACAAATAAATTAAATCACGACGTTTCGGAGGCGACACAAGCTTCCGTCTTCAGGTGAAACCGTCACATCAAAATCACTTGATGCAGCATAATCGTCACCGGCGTTGCCCGTGAGTGGGAATCCATCCCGGGTCGCCGGGTTCGTAGCGCAGTTTGCTAACCGCCACGCGACCGCTCCCCACATCCTCTTGCACACACGCGACCCCCGCTCTCCGTGTCTCCGGCAGCTCGTGCGTTGCGGCGACGACTCGGGGGTCTTCATCCTGGACCTGCTGGAGGGAGGCCCGGCAGCCGTCGACGGGAGGCTCAGGCCCAGCGACCGCGTGCTCTCCATCAACGGGCACGACCTGCGGCAGGGCACTCCCGAGATGGCGGCGCAGGTCATACAGGTGCGGCCACGTGCAAGGTGGAAAACGTTCTTGCTTCGGCTCCGTCCGGCTGTCTGTCCGTCGTGACGCGCAGCTGCGTGCCGTGACGTAGCTGCAGTGCCGGCTCCCAGCTTGCACTGCGCAGAGACGCTCCTCGTCGCCCTTTGCGCAAAGCCAACGGCACGGCGAAGTGCATCTAATCAGCAGTCGCGCAGCATGAGTCGCTCCGCAAATTAACACTTGACAACAGCCGACCAATGTTGGACAAATGTAAACCCGTTGTTGGCTTAACCTCGGCGCGACCTTCAATGAATCACGTGTGGCCGCTTTTTTTTCTCCCAATGATCTTTTTTTTATATGACGCTTAATTCATAATGCTTCAACTCATTAACATCAGAGCGTGACCCGCAATAATTCAGAGCGAGCAGAGCCTGTCGTGCTTTTCGCGTTTGAACTTGCGGGGAGGGCCGAGGAGGCAGTGGCGTATTGGCTGCAGTTCAAATCAAAGGCAGGGGAGGGCCGTGACAACGCAAGCGCTGTGCTTAACATTTGCATTATCTGCTTAATTTAGAGCCTGCCAGCACTTGATAGGACAACAGCAACTCAGCATTCCAATGAGAGTGGGGAGCTGGGGTATGAGACTGGCATCTCAATGGGCAGGCATCCCCGAATTTTCTTTTGGGGGGGAAAATAAAAAAAACCCAGCAAAAACCTCTCCGTCTGTCTACGCTGCGAAACATATTCAACCCCACTTCAGCGGCTCGTTGTCACTGGGATAAAAAAAAACACGACAAATATGGCCAAAGCCAGGCGCGAGCGTTAATTATGTATTACGTAGCGCTCGCCAGCGCGCGTACGACACTCCGGCGGTGTTTAGCAAGCCGACGGGCAGAGAGAGCTTCCACAGGACCAAACAATACGTTTGCTCGTTTTGACAGCCCGTCAGTAAGATTTGACAATTAGAACCACTGTTGGTGTTTAGTTTGTTGTATCCCCCCACCCCCCCCCCCGCTAGCAACCTCCGATTAGCACGGTTGGTCACGTAGGGTGCGAAAGAAGTTCAACTGACGTGCACACGAGATAAGTCCGCAAATTTAGCGTGAAAGTTTAATTCATATTTGATTCTATTTCGGAGAGTTATAGTGCTGCTCCACCCCCCTCATTGAGCACTGCTTAGCACATGTACACACCGTGTACACAACACGTGTTGTATAACACCATGTACACAACACGTGTTAGTGAGTAATACAGAATATCTCGATTCCTGCCTCTCAGTTCTCGACTAAAATTCATCGTACGGCAAGTCAGGTTGATGATCCGACACTCATTGATCCAATCGCTCGCTCACTGGCTGTCAGTCGCCCCCTTATCACTCCTCTCTTGCTGCTACCATGGTTACCATTCCCGTGAACTTCACTCATCGATTCCTCCACCCAAAGTATGTGGTCTATCAGACCGTTTCAACCCATCCATGCTGTGTTCACCCACCACATGAGGAAGCCACTGGAGAAATGCACTTTTTAATCTAGATTGAAAACTAATTTCTTTCGACCTGCTTTCTGTGTTCAGTTTGTTGTCCTTCTCCTGCACCTCCCAATAGCACCGCTGGCTGTGTACCGTGCCAAAAAAGTTCAACACACACGTAAAGTGCACGTCGTAAAATATACCTTTTTGCGTCTTCCATCGGCACTGCTCAAACTTGCAATTTCCTCCATCTCCCCCCCCCCCCCCCACGTGCTCTCTGAACACAACCTCGCTAAAGAAAACTCAAGCAACGCATTCACTCTCCATTGACCGCAACATTAACAGCGCGGACACGGTCTGCTGCTGGGCCGCTCGACATTGGTTTTTTTTCGGCGAGCCTTCGGAGCCGAGCCGCGACGAATGAAAAGAGACATTTGGGCTCCGCCCATTTCAAACCTTTATAAACGGTTTGCCTTTAGAAGCTAACCCCCTTTTCCTGATGACGGCCGCTTGTGTTGCTATCGAAAAGTCGTAGTTTTTTGTTATTTCCTTTGAACCCATCCACGTGACTTTACCAAAAGATCCAAAGAATACGAATGGAAAGATGTGCAAAGGTGTGAGCGGCGGCGGTGGGCGGGTGGTGGGCTGTGCGCGGCACAGGGAAGTGAGGACCGCGTGCACATCGTGGTGTCGCGGCCGGGGAAGCCGGGGCCGCCCGGCGCCCAGGACGGACGGAGCCACACGATCCCGGGAGCCGCCCACCCCAGCCCGCCCAAGCCCTGCCACTACCGGGTACCCGCACGGCGACGCGCGGAACAAACGCCAGCGGGCGGCGGCGGGCCAAGCGGCGCTTGGTGGCGGTGACGCGGCCGAGGGGCGTTCGCCGCTCGTAGCGCGGGGTTTGGCGGTTCAAACCCCGGCGGCCGCCCTGGTTAACACCGTTCGTGTAAAAAACATAATACTGATTTACAAGAGGAGGCCATTGCGTACCACCATCAGGGTCCAGATTTAGCCAATTCGAAAAAATGACATCGCAAATTACTCAATTGGGATTTCATACAAAAGGCAGCATGCATCGCCCCCTACTGGCAGACTAATGCCCCATGCCATGCTTGATGATACGACTATCCTGGCATCTTCAGTTTTCACCTGGTTGAGATAAAATCAACTGAACTTACACTTGTGCCACGCTAGGTGCAATTTGAGGCTGTTGCGTTAAGCGCTGCACGTTTGTATTCTGGTATTTCTTCATTGTTGTACTTCCAGCGTGCATGGAGATTACTTACAAGTTTTGCAGCAGCAGTTCGCTCAACATGTGCCTGCCAGGAGTCTTTCTCGCCATTACAATCTCTAAACGCTAATAACGTACGCACTGTCGGTGAAAAAAAATGAAATAAGTATAAGACCTACAAAACTGATGTCATTTCGATTACTCAGAAGAAGAAAAAGCATTACCTCGATTGTTACATGATACATATTTGGTCGTAAATATTGTTGTATTCTTCTCGTACCTTATCATTTCTGCATAGTACACAGCAGACGTTCGCGGGTGCTGGGTGGATGATTAATATCGCGGGATTGCGAGAGATGGCGATGGCTTGCTGATGGCATTGGTGATGTTGTCGAGGCGGCACGAGAGCGAGTGAGCTACCGATTGTGTGCTGCGGATCTCGTGACGAGTCCGCGTGGCGCACCAGGACAAGTCTGCCTCGCTTCACCGTCATCGTTACCCGCGCTACTTACCGCTGTCGTAGTGTTTTTTTTACGTGTGCTCATATTTAAGGTGACACTGGTTATCGTTCCTTGTGAACCAAGAATAAAAATTATGACGTTAAAGAATTCCTTCAGGTTTTACAATCCACTTGTGCTGGGTCAGAGGAAGAATATAAGTTTTTTTCATAAGCTTGTGAAAAAATACGATTATTAAGTTGGCTTTGGTGGCTCGAGGCATGGGACTTATCCACTGATCCAGCACCTCGTGGGCGCTGGCTTTGGCCATGGAGGTAGACAATTGGAAAAGGGAATGACGTCATTTTTCTCGGATTGGAAATGCCATGAGTGTGATGAGTTATGTGCTCTCGGCATTGTCTGTGACCAAAAAAAAAACCTACAAATGTGCAGTTTTATTTGCTTGAAGTAATATCCAAGAGAAACATTATGCCGTGGTTTTGAGTGAGACAAAATTGGCCCATTCAAAGCAAGCCACTGACATTTCCTTAATTCTAGGAATTAAGAAGAGACACTATTTGAAAGATAGTTTCAGAATTAATTGAATTATATGAATAGAAATTATTCTACTTTCTTTAACGGCTACCCTGCTCAGATGGGAAAAGAATACTGCGGAAATAATGATAATTCTCTGTATGCTCTTAAAAGCCTCGCCGAGTCAATGTTTTATAATGAGAGCCCTTCTTGATATGTTTGGCCAGTTTCTTAAGTATTTCTACGTTAGTGGCAAAACAGACGCATTGTAGGGAATACAAACGTAATAATGGTCTCTGCACTGTCATCAATGGCTACACAAATGCTCTCATCATATTTGTTTATCTTCCAAAGCAAATCTATTCCATTTTGATTACCATGACCATCCTGTCTCCATAAAACAGGCACATGACCAGGTACTCCACTTGCTGTGTGACACAAGAGGCACTTCGAGTAATATCAGAAGTAGTTCGATGATGTCATATTCCAGAGGCTGCGTTTTCCACGTGTGTGTGTGTGTGTGCATCTGTGCGTGTTTATGCAATTTCCGTTTGTGTGTTTATGCCTGTGCGGACGTGCATGCACGCTTCCATGAGGATGCGCGTTTTTGTGTGCGAGAATGTGCGTGCACACATATTCACGTGTGTGTGAGAAGCGGACATGTAGTGGTTAGCGCGCTGCGCTATGAACCTGGCGACCCGGGTTCGATTCCCGCTCATGGCCAACACCAGTGACGATTATTTGAACCGGTCCCGGGCCTCCCCTAGGTCGACTCAGCCTCAAATGAGTACCTGGTGCAATGTGAGACAAAGGCGGCCAGGCGTGGTTGCTGGCCACGCACCCCCTCGTGTGCCGTGCCGGCCTTCATAGGTGCTACTCGCTAACAGCACTAAATGGGGGATCTTTTTGTGCGCGTGTGTGCGCGCGCGCGTGTGCCACCTGCACGGCAGGAGCTGTCTCAAGCGGTGTCGTGCCAGGAGAAGGTGGTCACGGTGCGCAAGGAGGCGAGCGAGTCGCTGGGCATGACGGTGGCGGGCGGACTTGCCAGCCGCAGCGGGGAGCTGCCCATCTTCGTGACGAGCGTTCAGGGCCACGGCTGCCTGGGCAGGGACGGGCGCATCCACCGCGGTGAGCCCCCCCCCCCCACCCCACCCCTCCGACGCATTCAAATGATCAGCATCATCAGCCACCACCGTCACTCATGATCCTGATGGCACCTGCACGTGAGCTAAATGTCACAGCATCATCTCCCCGGTGGACGCCGTTGCGGACGCGTTCCATTGAAAATGGGCGCTCGAATATCACCCGCGCGACTTGGACCGGCTCTGGAAATTTCGGCACGGCTTGACTTTAGCAATAAAACTAATGATCAGCTTGTTTAATTATCAATTCGGGAACAATTGTTCTCAAGTGCATTTTTTTTATGATGCGTTTCTTTTAATGGGAAATTGCATTGCAGACATCGGCTCTGTATACTTGCACCCTGTATCTGAAACTAAGGCTTGCTGGTTACGCACCGGCCTTCAACACAAAGGTCAATTGGCCTCTTTTAACCCTTTCCAATTCTGAGACGTCTGCAAGTTGCGGTGTTCACCACCGAATCTCGGAACGCGCAAGCGTTTCAGCGAGGGGCGTAGGGCCATTGATTTAAAGACATTGTACTCACCGCAGAGAACTGTAGCGACACGACCGCACCTATGATAGCTGGCACCAACCTGTGCCACACGCCCTCCCACATGACCTTGTGGAAGCCTCAGTATCGATAAAGTTAGTTTATTTTATTTTGTCTTCTGATTCCATTCTGATGATGTACACGTACGGGTGTGTCACTGGAACTGAATCGGAAGAAAATCTAATGACGTACACGTACACCTATGTCAACGGAATAGGAAAGGATTGAGAAGGCCAGTTTGTCAGAAGGCCATTCTCTCCCTCTCAATAATTCACACGCAAACCAAGAGGATATTTTCCACTCTGCCTGGGCATTATTATGTCTGCCTTCTTGCCCGTCCATCCATCCCAAGATATTGCATATATTTTCATGAAAACTACAAAATCAACGGCTACAATATTTTACGCACAGCTCATCAACGCCATTATCCAGATCTCTTATAGTTCTTTTTGGAAATTGTTGGCAGAAAAACTCTCCGAAAAGTTTTTGACTTCACTTGGCAGTGTGACGGCACGTCGGATACCGCCGTTATTACCGCACACTGGAGCACTCGTGCCACAGCGCACCACTTCCGCACCCAACATGTGCATCCGTTTGTGTGCACGGTTGAGTGTTTACATGCGCACATCTCTCCTTTGTGCGCTTGAATCACGTGGCAAAATAGATCACTTAAGAGTGCTTGCCTGACAGCTTGTTTTTTGTGACACCATCCCCATCTGTTTCCTGCCACTTTCCGCATGCCTCTGTTTTTCGCCTTGACCCTACCCCACTACCCCCCCCCCCCCCAACTCCTGTGATGGCACGCATCCAGCTACTGTTAGGTTTTGATTAACCACAGATATTAATAATATGCACTCAGCTCCTACCAATTAGTGCAGGCAAATGAGAGACTCGTGCACAGAATATTCTAACCAGCTTATATGGCCAGTGCTCATCTTGGTTGGCAGCCCTGAGCCTGTGGTGGAAATTCGACATTCCCATGGTTGAGGCCAGTCTTTTCCATACGATGAACACTGATGATTTCCTACAAAGTGGTACGTATTTTATCAATCCCGAATGGATGATATGCAATCGCCGGCCGTGATTTAAACTCACAAGTCTTCGATAGTGAGGCAAGTGGTCTTCAACACACTGCCACTTGTGGTTTTGTGGCCAGAGTGTAAGAGTCGCCCAAATAGCCTCGTATTCGCTGTAATGAAGGCCCTTCTGCTAGCAGTGGCGTGAGTAATCGGTTGCAGGCCTGCACCTTTACCTTTGTTATTATATACGTGAGAGTCTGGTGTACAAAACACATGGCAGTTACTGGTGGATTGTGGTACACTATAGAAATAATCGTAATTCATGTACTAGTTAACTATTTACTCATTTGTCTATTGCAATATGTTCACAGTACAATAACAAGTTTTTTCTTGTAGTAAAATAAATATATAACAAATAAATGCATTATCATCCAATAATTAGTATGTCCTCTTGTATTTTAAAACCTCATACTTTGGTAAATATTTTTTTAATAGATTTTTTAAGTGAGGAATGTGTCCCTGATGTTTGGAAGAATCCAGAAATATCATTATTTACATACATTTCCCGCCAGAAAAATAAATAAATATATATCACACAAATTCATTATCATCCAATAATTAGTATGTCCTCTTGTATTTTAAAACCTCATACTTTGGTAAATATTTTTTTCAATACATTTTTAAGTGAGGAATGTGTCCCTGATGTTTGGAAGAATCCAGAAATATCATTATTTACATACATTATCCCACCAGAAAAATATTGTCACGTGGCAATCGGGTGACATCATTTTTGTGTGCACGTTGAATTGTCACGTGATGTAAGTGATCCAACAAAATATCCAAAATTGTCCTTGAAACATCTTAAAATTCGAATCTGAAACGCATCGCTCGAACCAGCTGTTAATGTTGCAGTGGAGCACTTGACCGCTGCACCACTGCTCCACCAGTCTGCCCAAAACAAGAACACACTTCTCAGGAGGACAGAACACAATGCCGAGTATCCAATCATCGTCCCCGGAATGTATTATTTTTGTTGTCTATTTAGCCGGCCTGTCCCCATCGTCACGATCCACGGGAGGAGAGCGGTCGGGGCTGTGTGCCAAATATCGTAGCGGTGGATTTTGCAGTTTAATGCACGAATGAATTCAACTGCACGACGTAGAAAATTGAGCGTGACATATCAAATAAGCACGATCAAAGCGAAACAAATGCAACAAAAAGCTGCACATACCCTAAATCAAACACACGAGTGACCAAAGCTACTCACCAACAATAACAACAGCAATCTGACACTCGCATGAAGCTTCAAACAGTCTTGTTTGGCCTGGGTTTCAGAACGACAGAAATCCACATTAACCCGGTTGCAACAATCTGAATTCTGTGCTGATCCAATATACTCTGGGCTGCACGCTTAGGGGCCGTCCATAAATGACGTCACGCACCTAGGGGGGGGGGGTCAGACATTTGTGACGATGTGTGACGAGGGGGGGGGGGGGTTGAGAAATGTGACGTCACATCAAAATGCGCAACTTTAAATAAATACAGAATTGTTAAAACAACACTAATTGTTGAGCCTCGTAGAAATTTGGATAACTTCTTTAAGCAAATAAAACTGAACTACTTTTATTTGACCTGGTAAGGCCGACTGAGTTATTCAGCTCTTTTTTTTAGAAGCGACCTGGCTATCAAAAATGATAGCTCAACCAAGTTGCATTTCACGTGGAAATGTATCGCAGCCAAATACTCTAAACGGATGTTTCTACATGCGGAGGGAAAAACCGGAGGACACTGAGAAAAATTCACGCGACCATGGGGAGAAACATGCAACCTCTAAGTATACAGCAGGCATCGTCAGGGTCTAAATCAAACCCACGACCTCCTGTATACCAGGCGAGGTAGTTAATATTTCCTGGCAGCGGTTTAAGCCGCATCACCTCTACATAACAAAAAGGCTCAGTCCCTTTTACACGCACCGTTACATCATCCGCACCTAGTTTACACAACAAAGGCTCTTTCCTAACAGCGTGCTTTCAGCCGCACCGAACCTCACAAAAATAATATTCAGGGCCTACCTTGACTCCTCCCACCCTCAACCAGTATATATAAAAATACGGTTTTCTTGGAATTTCTCTCACTTGATACAGCTATCGTGCTGTGACTGTTCCACCTGAAGACGGTAGCTTGTGTTGCCTCCGAAACGTCGTGATTTTTATTTTAAATTTTTATTTTACTTTTATTACTTTTATTTTTTTACCTACGTGACTTTACCGAAAAAACCTAAGAATATGAATCCTTGCAGTCACGAAAGCTTCAAATCTAGACTTAATATCTCGCCACTGTGGCTATCGACCCCACCCCCATGCGGCACAGGCGACGTGCTGATGAGCGTGAACGGCGTTGACCTGACGCGGCGCAGCCACAGCGAGGCGGTGGCGCAGCTCAAGGCGTGCGCCGTGTGCCCCGTGGTGACGCTGCGCGCCCTCGAGGTGCGCGTCCATTCCGGGGCGGGTGCCCCCGTCACCGCCCCCCCCTCCTCCTCCTCCTCCCCACCGCCGCCCCCCATCGCCGGCGGCGGCACCGGCGGCACCGGCGGCGGCACCGGCGAGGCCACCAACGCCGAGCACGAGTACGACGCCAACTGGTCGCCGCCGTGGCTCATGTGGCTCGGACTGCCCAGGCAAGCAGCCTCCTCTGCATCGCCACTCACTCGCCGGGATCAATCGCCCAGTCAACCATCCATCTGTCCATCCATCCATCCATCTGTAAATCCGTCCGTCCGTCCTTCAATCCATCCATCCATTAATCAGTCCATCAGCCTGTCCGTTCGTCGGTGCGTTCATCCTGTCAGTCTGTCCATTTGTCTGTCCATAATTCAAACGACCCGTCCATCTTCCTCCGACTCCACTGCACCCGTTCATCAATTTGTCGATTCAAGTTTGTAGGCCGGGGTAAGGGGGGGCGGGGGGCGTTATTCTGGTCGAGATGGATTGTGCACGGCATGCTGCGTCGCTGCTCAATCTGCCCAACTCATATTTCCGTGTGATCATCATCACCCATGGACTAGCCACTGTTGAATGAAGGCATGCCAGAGCTGTCACCAAACCTCATGGTCACACGATGCAACAATCCGTCTAGCACCGACATACAAGCTGATCTTGCTGCATTGCTTCATCCCTCTCCGTGAGTGTCCTCTCTGCCGCTGCGTTGTTAGTCTCAGTCCCTGGCCAGCATCCCATCCATCTGGTTTTTGTATAATGTGTGCCAAATTATACCACTGGTGACTTCATTTAAATTGGTGTTCACTTGATCAACCCCTGACTCTGATGCAAACTCGTATTCTTACAGATGCGATCCGCACACTACGGATACTGTGCCGCTTTGCCGGATGGCTCATGGTCAAGAGGGCATTTGATGTCAGATTAAAGCACTGAGCTCGCACTGCTGAGACGTTGGGTTGGACTCTGTAGATCCATCAATGGCCGTACTGGGTTCTCAAACCAGTCTCAGCCCATGATGTAGAAAATTCAGCCAATCCTAGTTTTTATAGCTTAAATCTATAAATTGCATACATTACTTACGGAAAAAAAATATTTTTTTTGTATAAAAGAGTGTTATCTAGTGTTGAGTAATAAAAAGAAAGCTTACGTTATTAATGGGATAGTTTTGAGGTGTCATCCTTAAGGGACATTGCTTGAAATCATGTGCCGATGTTCCAGCTGAGAAAATACGAGATTGATCTCTCAAAGCAATGATGCACGAGGGCGATGTAAGCAACAGTCGTCACCGGTAACGCATTTCCTGTGAGCCACCGCGTGTGGAGATAGCATCACAATGGATGTGTCTGCAAAACAGAACATTCTGCGGTAACTTTAACCGGTGAATTTTGTTGTGGAAATTTGCTGTGATATCGCCTTTCTCTATCGTGTGATTTAGCCTCATGATAAGACCCTCAAGTTCAATGTAGGAAACTGCAGGAAATAAAATACATATAAATGCAATTGTATGGCATGTACATTGGACTTCTTTCGCACCGTATGTAGCCAACTATGCTAATCAGAGTTGCGGACTTATATATAAATTCAGGACCATGCTGTAATATTGCCACTCCTGTCAGATGTATCCAATGATAGAGCCAAGCACTGCACGCATTACATGGAAGCGTACCTCGTGCAAACTCGTGGTCAAGTTTATTCTACTGGACGTGTGTAAAACATAGCTTTATATCTCGTTGGATTCCACCAGTATAAATATTCGGATTCTGATTTGCAAAGAAGATTGTGACATGCTCTCTCTTCATTATCGTTTAGCACGAGCGAGCTCCTGCGAGCTCTCTGGCAAATACGAGTGATGTTTACAATATCTGTGGAATTTAAGCTCGTGGGAATTTCCTTGACAGTCTTGAATAAAAGTTGGATCATATTTTTGCCATCTTGTTCATTGCTCAACCACACCAAAGCAAGACACGGTGCACACCGATCAATAACACGGACACATACATGCCAGTGGAGAGACATTAACATTCATATTTATCAAAATACGTTCATTGATGTGGAGCGGTGGTGTACACACTGCACTTAAAATCCGGCATCCTGAAGTCAGTCTGCGGACACGGCTAACGGTTGTGGCGAGCGATATTTGAACCGGTTCTGAGCCCCCACCATCCTTCACCAATCCACACTGACCAGCGAAGTGAAGAAGGGTCAAACAATCGCCACTGCTAACACTGCGACCTTCATTCTACCAATGGGTTGGCAAAGGGCAGTCGGTACATTTTTTTTTTACATTACTACGATTAAACTCACAGAAGGCCGTGGACTGTGAATACAATGTCACGTAAATTACACAAGCCGCATGGGATTTCTACGGAACGGTTTTGGCGAGGGTTTATTTTTTCTTTGTTTTGTATTCCTATTGTGCCTCCGGCAGCTTCCTGCAGAGCCGCAAGGAGGTGATCCTGCGCAGAAGCACATCGGGGAGCTGGGGGTTTAGCATCGTGGGGGGGTACGAGGAGAACCACAGCAACCAGCCCTTCTTCATCAAGTCCATCGTGCTGGGCACGCCGGCCTACAACGACGGCCGCCTCAAGTGAGCGCCACCACCTGCCACTCGTAACGCGTTCTCGGCCACTGCAGCCGCTCGCTCGCGGCGGTCTGTGGCCCTGGCGCGGCCAGATGTGACATAGTGCCAGGTGTGATGAGGGCCAGGTGTGATGAGGGCCAGGTGTGATGAGGGCCAGGTGTGACGAGGGCCAGGTGTGACGAGGGCCAGGTGTGACAAGGGCCAGGTGTGACGAGGGCCAGGTGTGACGAGGGCCAGGTGTGATGAGGGCCAGGTGTGATGAGGGCCAGGTGTGACAGGGCCAGGGGTGATGAGGGCCAGGTGTGATGAGGGCCAGGTGTGATGAGGGCCAGGTGTGACGAGGGCCAGGTGTGACGAGGGCCAGGTGTGACGAGGGCCAGGTGTGACGAGGGCCAGGTGTGACGAGGGCCAGGTGTGACGAGGGCCAGGTGTGACGAGGGCCAGGTGTGAGACGGGCCAGGTGTGATGAGGGCCAGGTGTGATGAGTGCCAGGTGTGATGAGGGCCAGGTGTGATGAGGGCCAGGTGTGATGAGTGCCAGGTGTGATGAGGGCCAGGTGTGACGAGGGCCAGGTGTGACGAGGGCCAGGTGTGACGAGGGCCAGGTGTGACGAGGGCCAGGTGTGATGAGAGTCAGGTGTGACGAGGGCCAGGTGTGACGAGGGCCAGGTGTGACGAGGGCCAGGTGTGATGAGGGCCAGGTGTGATGAGGGCCAGGTGTGACAGGGCCAGGGGTGATGAGGGCCAGGTGTGATGAGGGCCAGGTGTGATGAGGGCCAGGTGTGACGAGGGCCAGGTGTGACGAGGGCCAGGTGTGACGAGGGCCAGGTGTGACGAGGGCCAGGTGTGACGAGGGCCAGGTGTGACGAGGGCCAGGTGTGAGACGGGCCAGGTGTGATGAGGGCCAGGTGTGATGAGTGCCAGGTGTGATGAGGGCCAGGTGTGATGAGGGCCAGGTGTGATGAGTGCCAGGTGTGATGAGGGCCAGGTGTGACGAGGGCCAGGTGTGACGAGGGCCAGGTGTGACGAGGGCCAGGTGTGACGAGGGCCAGGTGTGATGAGAGTCAGTTGTGAAGGGGCAATCTGTGATGAGACCAGGTGTGACGGGGCCAGTCAGCTGGATGATTCAATCACCACTTGGTCTCACCCTGCGTTTGGACTCAACACACGCAGCTACAGAAGCTGCAGTGGCTGTTGTAGCTGTAGAGCAGCATGAGCTGAGATTTTCTCCGACATCCGTCTGAAGTGAGCGAACAGCAATCATCACCTCCCAAAGATCACAACGTTCATGCTTCTGAAGCCCGCTGTTATTTTCTCCTAAGCACACGCATTATGGCAGCCAGGTTTTGGTGTCGTCCCGGTAAAACATCCAGTACATCTCTCGCAATGGCTGTGGTTACCACTAGTCACATGCTTACTCCAGTGCACCAGCGACACGGAAAATATCCAGTGAGAAACTGAGCCCTGATTACAGTGCAGAGTTATGTTATTTTTACACTTCCGGTGGCGCAGAAACATCGACAGGGTTTTGTAAATGAAACGAAGTGATTTAATTCCCGGTTGGCCAGTGGTGTAGCGTGGTTGGCAATGAGCCCTCTTGGAAGGAATTGCATTGCTCCCCCGCCCACCCCTGTCCAACGTTTCCTCTTTTTATAGCCCACCACCTGGACCCCTCTGGTTTACTGGCCCCGGGCGCAGTTGCACCGCCTGCACACCCGCGAGCTAAACCCTGTTGTCGGTGCAACTCACAAACCGAATGCTCATTATTTGCCTTTAAAACACCAACAATATTTGGCCCACGAAGCCTGAGAATTACACATCACTGAGCTAGGCTGCTGTGGTCGGTCAGCTATACCCTCCTCTTTCACATCCGAGTCGTGTGAGCGCGGGCTGCGGGGGTGGGGAGGGGGCCTTGCAGCACGGGTGGCCTTCCAGCAGCTATTTGAGGAGCCGATCTCAAACCCAAACTGTGAAACTGGCCTTGGGACCCATCTGAATCTGGCTCGATGACAAGCGGGGCCAAAGACCCTTGGTTAATCGCTCTCATCGTACATGCGACCAGACACCTTAATTGTGCGTTACATCAGCGGCACTATGACTCGGGTTCCACCATGCAAAGAGAACCTAAGCCTCCTTCCTTCTTTCCTCACCCCCCCCCCCCCCGCCGTGGCAGGTGCGGGGACATGATCGTGGCCGTGAACGGGCACGGCACGACCGGGATGAGCCACGCGGCGCTCGTCACGCTGCTCAAGGAGCTCCGCGGGAAAGTGACGCTCACCGTCGTCTCCTGGCCCGGCAGCATCCTCTGAGAGTGCGGGCACGGCGGGCACGGAGGGCACAGCAACACAGCCACCAGCACCACCGCCACCAACGCCACCAACGCCACCATCAGCACTACAACCACCGCCACCAACGCCACTACCGCCACCGCCACTGCCACCAACGCCACCAACGCCACCAACGCCACCATCAGCACTACAACCACCGCCACCGCCGCCACCGCCACTGCCACCATCATCACTCTCACCCACCACCACCATCAGGGGTGCAGCCAGACTTATTTAAGGAGTCCTGGACGGTAGGAATAGTCCCAGTATATACGTGTATTTCAGTTACACGGAAACAAATACCGCAACTATAATTTTAATATAAACAATTCCAACGAGGATTCTAATTGGAAGCCTCGTATATTGGTTATCAGCATAGGCAGTTAAAATTGAGCCTGTTTTCTCTGCTGTATTATGATACGTATTTTTTACAACTGTTTAAAACCATTTTGGAAAAGCAGAGGTCACCTTTGGTATTAAGAGATTGGTGTGTGAGGCAGGAGACATGTCTGTTACGGCTGATTTTTAACAAACGAGAAATTAAGCATCTGGCCTTTGAGTGAATTACACGTCCAAACAATGTACTGTTCGGAGAGAGGATGAGGAATGCTGCAGTTCTAAAGAGAACACGGGCAAGGAATTGTCCCTGTAATCAGTAGGTCGTTATGCATGGGACAAGTCTGCAATGCCTAGGGAAGGTTATTGGGACAGGTGACCTTAGATTGGCGATCAAGGGGAATATCTAAAGCCAGATCGTGGGAGAATCTAAATGCTGACCTTGAATGTCAACAGCTTTGAGAGGAAAGCAATAGAGATGTCTGATGACCTCTTGACCTTGACACGATTATACATACAGTGCACAACAGAAAATGTCATGGTTACAAAGTGGAGGAAATGAAATAAAATTATTGGGTCTAATATGAAGAGGAAAATTATATAAAGTGCCTCTCCACCAGTCGGCTCATTCACAAGAGTGAGCAGATCGCATTCGCAAGGTTCCAGAGTTCACATCCTGGTTGGGCGCCAATCATCTCTCCGGGGAAAATAAAATACGTACCACTTTTGGGGGAAGTCAAGAGTGGTTGTCCGATTGAGAGACTCGCTCCCGCCATAGGAATGTGGAATTTCCACCACTGGCTCAGGGCCGTAAACAGAAGATGAGCACCATCTCAATGCAGGAAATCACTTCAGCTTGACCTATTACCTGTCTGGACAATGATTTAAAACAAGCTGCCACATTTATCTGTGTGCACCGAATCTGGCTATACCCCCAAATACCACCACAACCACCACCACAACCACCACCCCAGCATGATCTCATGAACTATGTCACTTTACTTGACCGATAAGTATTTTTCTATCTTGGATTGCTCTACGTGTGGATAGCTATCGTGTAGTATACGCTCTTGTGGCTAGCTGCCTTACAATGCTTTACCATGCAGCGGAGGATTTATTTTCCTTTTTCAAACGTATGAATTTTCCACAAACCGGGTCGTTTTATCAGCGTCGGTGTTGCAGGCACAGCATTCACAGCCGGGTTAAACTGCAGGCAAGTTACAAAAGGTTACAAAGTGATGAATGCAGCTTGCAAAGATTTCCCCCCAAGATTTCCAGTTTTGCATTACCGTTTGGAACAGACCGCCAACGAATACGTTTGGACTGAATTTTTTAATTGCTCCATGATTTTAACTGTGAGTAGTATGTACCCACAAAAACGAATAACTTTACAGAGCGGAGTAGTGGTGCAGTGGTGAACACACTGCACCATTACCATTAATGACCAATTTGATTTGCTGGCTACAGCGAACATCAGTGTTTATATCTGAATCAGTCCTGGGCTACCTCTTCATCACAGACTCGCAGTGACCGTGACTAGCACATCATTCATCTATCAGCGCATTGACTAAGGCCTGAAAAGTATTTTTTTTAAAAAGCTCCACTCACGTGAGCAAAATCTTGGAACTTTCCTCGACCAAAATCATTTTTAAAAGAAATACTTTAACGTCATTATTTCACGTTATAAGAAGGCCAGAGGCAAGAGCCGGCCACGGTTCTAATGCCACTCGCAAATAGGCTCTTAAATGACTCTCCGTCATTATAAATTCTGGGGTTTTCAGCTTATTCGGGTGCAAGGCTCACTGCCGTCGAGTAATGGCGAGTCCAATGGACTTAAAATTGCCGGTTCGATCTCCCACTGCCTCTGTCCAGCCAGCACTATAAATGGTTACCACCGCAGTCAAGGGATTTGCAGGTGGCGTTTGGTGGGGTCAAGTGTGGCTACTGCCATCCTTTCCAAGACGTCTGACCAGCGCGGAAGAGGAGGCTCTTCCGTCAGCAGTGGCATGAGCAAGACATTTCTCGGGTGCGCCCCTTACCCTATTAGGCACAAGGCCTAGTTATCAGAGCACAGCGATATCCAATGGTTTTATGGGTCCAAATGAAACTCGCAACAGTGGACAGGTGTGGGAAAATAATTCCCCATGTTAGCCGCTGAATTGTTCCCATTATATTTTAGCCTTAAACAAAGTGCCAAACAAACCTTAATATTGTTCAGCTACCTTTCATCCAGCGGATACACGAATCCATCAGACGTTGTGTTGATGTATGCACACAGAGAGATACCTTTTTAAGCTATATGCTGCATACCGTGAATCGTTTGAAAGTGCTTTGCCACCAATCGTTTGTACTGATCAATGGATAGCGAAAGAAACGAAATTGCGACCAAATGTGCACAGCAAGTTTTTTTAAAGAAACATTCGTGAATGTCAAACGGTGAAAAATCACATCTTGAAATGTCAGAAAAATATTCCCTCGGCTATAATAGCAAGTAGGCAGAGACGGTGTTCACTCGAGGTGACATTATTTCATCCCTCCCCGATTCTATGCATTCTTCCAATTTAGTATTCAATCCCGTTTTAGCTTTGTGGCTGCATACGGAGCCGATGAATTGTTGCCATTCAAGAGTTGATTCTTAACTTAAATGCTTCGTGAATGACAGCACCTCCAGTGACTGCATGGGTCACCTAGACCCATTGCCAAATATACGCGTGGAAAAAAGAAAAGAAAAGATGGAATTCGATGCACATCTCGCGAGCTTAAGAATCGCTATTAAATCGCCGACGCAATGCATAGACGCATCCCGAGTGTTCTGATGTCTGTCTCAAGCCACCGGGGGACTGCTCCTTGGTGTCTTTATTCTTACCACTGGTCCCTCAGAAATAAACAAGAAAAAAACTAGGCGTACGAACAGCGATGGGTTTATCCCGAGGTGCGAGAGCGACCGCAGAAACGTAACCCCGTGCTCCCACAGCAGAGTTCTGGTGGATTGCGATCTGTATGAGGGTCGCGCGTACGTGCAAGCGTCATCTCCGTGCCCGAAACAACAAAAAAGCGTCACTCGAAATCACGCAAGCTCAAACTATTTGCATTTTCTGCGATGCGAGAATTACATTTTTGCTTGTGGATTCAAGAAAGTGCGTACAAGTATGTGGCTGTAAATACTTTCATATACATTCTGTTACATTCCTCTTCGCAGAGACGCCCTGCGTTTTTATGTTTTTAATGGGATTTTTTAATGCGGATGGCAAAAATGCTTAGACCTTAAAAAACCAGGGCTTTGCTATTTAACATAATAATGTAATAGCTAATAGTGACCTTTAACACTCTCTAAATGTGATGTAATTATCATCTGTAAATTGTTTGCAGAGTTGGGACTTTTATTAAACACAACGCAGAAAATATGGCGTGGGCCTTTATTTATTTTGCTCCAAATACGAAGACAGCACACGCAATTACTTATAAATGCATCTTAAAGTCAATGAAAACACGTAACAATGGGCACACACACACACCCACGAACCACGGTATTTTTGCAATAATAACACTCATAAATATAGTTGTGCTCATTCAATGGACGTGACGGCAATATCAAGCTTGGACAATATTAACCCCTACATACTCGTTTACTCGCGATCATCTAAAAGCTCTTTTTATTATTCGTGTTACGTTAATATATTTTTATTACTTTAATAAACTGCAACAAAAAAAACATTCAGAAGTAACATTTGTATTATACGAAATTTCAACGATTACATTTTAACATCCAGAATCACGTTTGAGACCGTACAATTAGCACGCTCCATTAAAAAATAAATACAATACAGTTCCCGCAGCAAGGTCGAGCGATAAGTCCGCCCCGAGTGTTAGCACGCATGCACGGATGCATAAATGTTGTTCCATACACACCCCGCGCTGGGCCAGGGTGTACATAGTCCACCAATGGTGCTCTCCACATGAAGATGTGTTTTTGAGAATAATTGCGGCTTTGGGTCCTCGCTCACGGCTCAGGTTCCCACAAGGCATTAAAGGCGGAAAATGTTCACACTAAACAGACGCACGCACGCGCGTGCGTGCCTCCGGACCTGCCAACTTTCTCGTGAAAAATACAGCCAGCCAAAAAAAGTCAACCTCATAAGGCACGCAAAAAATATATATAAATATAGTTACAACCATCAATATTTTTGTTTTTTTTTTCTTACAGAACCCAGTACTTTAACCGCTTCATTTAAAGCTTTGTACCAACCCCTTAAAACAATCTGACTTCAGCCCTTCAGTGGGAAGATGCCGGTAACTTGCAGCGAGCGGCAAATCTGACCTTTGGTCCGACAACCTCTGGTCGAGAGGTGCCCTCTCAGGCCACGTGGGGGGCACCGTCCATTGTGTCATCTTGGTTGAGCATCACCCCGCGGTGTGTGTGCGGCGAGTGCGGTGTGTGCAGTGGGTGAAGTTGGTGCGGTGCGTACGATGGGTGCGGTGTGTGCAGTGGGTGAAGTTGGTGCGGTGCGTACGATGGGTGCGGTGTGTGCAGTGGGTGAAGTTGGTGCGGTGCGTACGATGGGTGCGGTGTGTGCAGTGGGTGAAGTTGGTGCGGTGCGTACGATGGGTGCGGTGTGTGCAGTGGGTGAAGTTGGTGCGGGGCGTACGATGGGTGCGGTGTGTGCAGTGGGTGAAGTTGGTGCGGGGCGTACGATGGGTGCGGTGTGTGCAGTGGGTGAAGTTGGTGCGGGGCGTACGATGGGTGCGGTGTGTGCAGTGGGTGAAGTTGGTGCGGTGCGTACGATGGGTGCGGTGTGTGCAGTGGGTGAAGTTGGTGCGGTGCGTACGATGAGTGCGGTGTGTGCAGTGGGTGAAGTTGTTGCGGGGCGTACGATGGGTGCGGTGTGTGGAGAGGGTGAAGTTGGTGCGGGGCGTACGATGGGTGCGGTGTGTGCAGTGGATGAAGTTGGTGCGGTGCGTACGATGGATGCGGTGTGTGGAGAGAGTGAAGTTGGTGCGGGGCGTACGATGGGTGCGGTGTGTGCAGTGGGTGAAGTTGGTGCGGTGCGTACGATAGGTGCGGTGTGTGGAGAGGGTGAGATGGGAGTGGTGGCCATTCAGCCCCTCAGCCTCAGCACAGGCTGTGCTCCTCCGAGCCGGCCAGCTCCTCCCTGTGCCGGAGCCGGTGGTTGCGGTGCCTGCGGTGCCCAGCGGCCGTCACCTCATCACTGCCGCCGCCTTCTTGCCGACGGCTGCAACTAATGACAGAGACAGCCGTATCGGCATCCCGCCGAACTAATCGCCACACTCACCGCTCACCGCGTGCAACGGATAAGGAGGTGGGGGGGGGGACCAGAGAACGACATGAATAATTCATGCTGCTACTGTCCTTTCTCCAACACTCCTTGGTTTTCACTTTAATAATTTGGACGTGCAGTGTTAATCTCTCACTTAGCAGGTGAAGGTGTTTTCTCCGTCGCGCAAATAATATACGCTTACTGTATTCTCCCGCACGATAAAGCCCACTCCGGAATCAAAAGATGCACGCCAAAACTCTTGTCCTGGGTGTCTGTGTACGTTGAACTTCTTTGGCACCGTACGTAGCCAACTATGCTAAGAGGTGCGGGCTTATATATAAATTCAGGACCATGCTGTAATAATGCCACTCCTGTCAGATGCATCCAATGCTACAGCCAAGCACTGCACGCATTACAAGAATACATTGAAGAAATATGGTCTCTCGTCAGCGCGCACCTACACTTAACGGATTGTGACACACCCCTCAATTTGTGCTTTACAAGAGGGCGGAAGAAAGTGATTCATAATCCGCAAAATGTGGCAGTTGTCCGTCGAATGTGTGCGCAATTAAACCACCATCAGCCTTGCAGGAAGAGGAGAGGGCATGGGGGGGGGGGGGCAAGCCGAGGGTGGAAGCGAAGCGAAGAAGGGAAGGGTGACTGGTGAGGAAATTTTCTCAAACATTGATCGTGACGGGGCCACCAGCAAGCGCCTCCACGCAGCGTTAATGAGCGCGCGCGAGGCGACGCAGACCTGTGGAGCTGTTGACAGCAGCTGTCTGCCCTGTTGTCCCGGTCGTGACGCTGATTCTCCCACGGCCTGTCCTGGCCACGCGCCGTCTCCCATTGGTCACGGCCGCCGGCGAACTCCGCCGAGCTCCCCACGAGCGCCTCGTGTCCTCCTCCGTGAGCTCTGCAGAACACGCACCCTCCCTCCTGCCGCCTGCGATCCACCTCCTCCACTACCTCCACCACCTCTTCCACCACCTCCACCACCACCTCCTCCTCCACTACCTCCACCACCACCTCCTCCTCCACTACCACCACCACCACCACCTCCTCCTCCTCCCCCTCCACCACCACCTCCACCACCACCACCACCACCTCCTCCTCCTCCACCACCACCACCTCCACCACCTCCTCCTCCCCCTCCTCCACCACCACCTCCACCACCACCTCCTCCTCCCCCTCCTCCACCACCACCTCCACCACCACCACCACCTCCACCACCTCCACCACCTCCCCCTCCACCACATCCTCCTCCACCACCACCACCTCCTCCACCACATCCTCCTCCACCACCACCACCAACTCCTCCACCATCGTCTCCTCCTCACTGCGGGAGGCATCCCTACGCGCTCCCCCGCCCCCATCGTTGAGCGCAAATCAAAAACCAGAACCAGGTACTACCCTGCGGCACGGTGACTTTTTAGAAACTATTTACTTTTATGTTTAATAGCTTAACTTTTAATTGGCGAATAAGCGAGTCGTTTTGGCATTGGTTGTGCACTTTGGTTGTGTGTATAATGATTTGCTTTGAAGGTAGATTCACATATTGTTCATTAGCCGTTGTGATTAATATATTTCTATACTGGGAACAAATTCCATACCGTGACATTCAAAACACGTCCCTTTTCACGCCATTTCTCGCTCTGCTCAACAAGTTCTCATCAGCGTGCTCCTCTCATCGAATACACCTCAGTGGTGCTGTTTGTTGCTGTCCCGCTTGGGTGCCTTTCGACATTTCGGCCTGTGCTCAGCGACCGCGATTAAAAAAAAAAACATGATTTTCTCATTCCTGCACGGCACGCTATGCTTCTGGGCTGCCAGCATTACAGCTTGTTTGGCACCATTACAGACTGTATGTACGTACGTGTGTTGAACTTCTTTCACACCGTACGTAGCCAACTGCGCTAATGTAAGCCTGGTTGGCATCGCAAAGAAACTGCCCTGTAAACGAAGGTTTCGCGGATTCATCAAATTTTTAGGTTATACTGCATAAGTAAAATGCTGTGTCGTATAGCCTCCTCTACCCCGACACGGCCAATAAATAAAGTTGTCACGTGGTGAACAAACGTGCCAATTTATTAACTACTTCAGCCGTACCACCGGTGTTGTTTGAGAGGCATCCACACCACGTTTAACAATTCAGTGTAAACGTTTTGCTGCTAGTTACAAACAGCATCAGGCAGTTGCCAGAATTTTGCGCATATATCAAATACCCTCGAGTCTCGGGGGAGCCTTACAATAGGTATAACTGCGTGATATCACGCAACATGATTTCGAAAGTCAATACAGCGCACGATATATTATGAATGTAAGTGCCCCTCAAAACATGTATTTTGTGCAAGAGGGCCATCTCCATAGGGAATAATGTAGCCCGTTACACCACAGGCCCTTACGTCAAGAATTCAGTGGCTGCAGAAGAACATTGTGTGTTTTTTTTTCTGCGCTTTTTTAACAGCGGACTGTTTTTTGCTTATGTTTCCATGCTAAAATGTATGGCCGTGTGTGCTGTTGTTCTCTCCGTCACAACATTTTACTCCCCCCCCTCCCCCCCATGATTGCGGAGATCGGTGGCCTTGGTCCGAAGTGGCCCACGTTGCTCAACGAAAAACTCTGCGATCGCGTAGCGGCCACGGCGTTCCATCACTCAAACGAGAACAGAGCGCACGTAAAAGCCGGGACATTTTTTGAATTAGATATTGATGGGAATTAAATTATATTGCACTGCGCCCAAGCAACCTAATACGGGACGCCCCGCTGCCCCGTGACGCTGGACGCAATTCACGGGTTCGCTTAAGTGGTTTTTACAGGCGCTTTACTGTAAAAGCGACCGAATTTACCACTCCCAATGAGCTTCGCTAAACTCTTAACTGGGGAGCAATACGTTTTAATGCAGGTGTCACTTCATTAGTAACAACCCTCCCCCAATGCCCGACTTGTCCTCAGAAGACTCCTGCACACCGAGACAATAAGGCACGAGGACTTAACGTAGACAGAGCCACTCGCAGTCGAGGCCAAGATTGCGGTCACCTCGCTTGCACTCCGGCGGCGCTCGCAGAACCTCGCGGTTTGGTGAACAAATTTCCGTTGATGAAAAAGAAAACACCCCTCCTCCCCTCTCTATGCATGTGTGTATGTTGAACTTCTTTCGCACCGTACGTAGCCAACCGCGCTAAGCGGAGAAGCTCCTCTAGAAGATTCCTCGAGTGGAGGCACCTCTGCTAGCAGTGGCGTGAGAAAGGTGAAATCCTGCAACTGCTTTGCCCGAATAATAGAAACAAAAATAAACATGTAGACAACAAGTGTACAATCAGGAAGGCCCAGCATGCTTTGCATGTCAAGATATCGGCACCCTTCCTGCGCACATTCTGCACACAATCAAACTATAAACTAAACTATTTTTAAATCCTTTATATTAAGTTCACTTGCTTGTGCGCTTACGACCGTGCAAATCTTTCGGTCGTTTTTTAACCCACCTCCCGTGATCCAATCGAGCTGACATTTTGCACACAGACTCGTTGTGCGAGACAATTAATGTTCCTGAATTTTTTTTTTCAAAATTTTACACTGTTTAGGGAAAACAAATTAAATATTTAATTACCAATTGCTTAATACTGGCAGACAATCATCTGACCCATAGGTGGCAGCCATCTCAAGCCAGAGGACGAGAGGACTCTAGCCGCCATGCATATAAAGGATTTATAGTGAAAAACTTTGTTTTTACGGGTTATACTTATTTATATTTTACCAGTTAAAGCCCACTGAGCTATATAGCTCTTCTCAGAAGTGACCTGAACACAAGTGGTAGCTCAACGAAGTGGCTTATCGTGTGGAAATGTATAGCAGCCAAATACTCTAAACGCATGTTTCTAAATGTGGAGAAAAAAACCGGAGGAGCCAGAAAAAAATCCACGCGACTACGGGGAGAACATGCAAACTCCAAATATACAGGCGTCCAGGTCAGGAACTCAACTGAATTCAAGAACTGAAGTCACGGTCAGAGAGAGCCATGCAGCGTAACTGTGAAAGATCTGCTCAGCAGCAGCACCTTATCGCGTATAATCATCATTTAATTTCTGGACCGCGTTATTTTTTGCACGAGGCCGACCAGTTTCCACACGAGTTGGAGAAAGTGCTCGAATTTGAATTGGCCAGCACTGGGCATTCCCCTTGGCCCCCCCCACCGACATGCCCCCCCCTCGCTCCCTCTGCCGCTGTTAACCGTCTGCGTCGAGAGGAAGCTGAATGTGGAGTGCGGGAGGGGGTCAGGACGCTACCCGTTGCTGCACGTGGCGGGCATGGCGCCGCTCAACTGGCCAGCGAGGGCCACGTCGCGGGCACACTGCTGCATGTAGAGGTCCCAAACGGCAGCGGCGCCCGATCTCCTGAGCAACGACGGCCAGCCCAGCGGTGTCTGCCCGGGGCTTGGCGTGTAGCTCAACCCCAGGGCTACGTTCGTTGCGGAGGAGAGAAAATAAACAAATGTGAGCCATCGCCATTAGGCGCGCAGCAATTCACATCGCCCACACACACCGGCAATTGAGCGAAATGTCACGATTCGGTGTCACGTTTTTCCATTCAAGAGCCCTGTCGTTATTTTTGAGTCGCTCGTTAACGGAGCCTCGTTTCTGTACGGCCTCGTACGCTACGCGTGACTCGGGTGAAGAGCGGTCGCACGTTAGCAGCCAACGACGGGAGTTTGATTCCTGGCCATGGCTAACATAAGTGAGCAAATTATATTTTAGCCGGTCGTGGGCACCCACCCCTTCCCCCAGTACCAAACCGCACTGTGGAACAATGGGGTGAAGTATGTTCATGACCGGGACAAGCAGTGCATTGACCAGAAGCTTTAGATTATATAATGTGTCTCATTTGTAATTTATATCTTGTGTTATCGCCTTATCCTGCCTCATCTTGTAGTTGTGCATCTCGAATTGTATCGCCTGCCTAGTTCATACTCTACTTTCTAATTTGTACGATTATTTAATTGTCTATACTGTACCCTTTCACTCACTAATACTGTCAATTTGCTATTTTCTTAATCGTGCGTCTCATTTATATTCTCTATCATATTTCATCAAGTCAGTATTGTCCGACTCAATTGTTCCATTAGCTAACATGTATTTTAGTACTATAATTTACAAACTGTTCGTACGAATCCCGAACAACCAAACCTTACACGCACGATTCTACGCTCGTACCGCGAACAAAAGAATGGACGGTTCGAGAGACAAAACGTTACGTGGCGAAATCATCGGCGCATAAACGCCCACCTGAGTTGCTTAGCGCACTCACTTGCTTAGCCAAATTTCACGGGACGTGGGGGGGGGGGGGGTCGATGCCGCGATTCCCGGCAGCCGCGCGGTAATTTCTGCGGGGAATTAGCGAAGTGAGCGGTCTGCTGTTGTAAAACGGATGTTAAATACCCTGTGGCATCGTTCGCCAAAGTAGGCGTTTACGTTCCGGCGCTAGAGTGTGCAATCCCAAGAATGAAAAACCGCTCGCAAATTGCTACAAATTGACAACATTCGCTGCTTAGCGTATGCCGGCTTCCTCCGTGCGGCTCTGTTGCTCGACTACATTGGCGTGCAACCTTAATCCACCCCACCGCCGCTCGGAAGCAATGAGTGCACAAAAACAAACACGAACACTTAAATATTAATGACCTCAAGAGATACAATACCCTTATACATTAGAAATTAGAGGTCGGTTACAAATATCCGAGTCTTGTTTTAATGATGATAAAAGTAAAAAAAAAATGTCATAACATAACGTACAAAACGCACCCACCAATTATATTTTGAACGAACGTAATTTATGGCGGCACTTACCGTTGTAGTCGTACGCGTGAGCCATCGCACCATCATAGCTCGGAAAGCTTTAAAAAAGAATAAAAATAGCATGTGTGCACTTTGTAAATCAATTTATCCCGCACGTTAATCCATTGGAAACGATGTCGCTTGCAGCGAGATACCGCCGTGCGACACGTATTTTAAGCCTTTTTTTTTATAAATCCGTACATCAAATTAAAATTCGCCGCGTACGATTGTGAAGTAAATGGTAATCAAGAGTGAAACGGTTGACAATCCTGGACGCATTTAAACGATTGCGAGCGCAGCCGTATAAGTCGGATGTTATTTTAATTGAAACTCACCTTTCCGCGGCATTGAGGACAGCAAATAAATTGGATGGGGAAATACCTGTGAAAGCCGCGTGCCCTGAAACAAATGAAAACGGCGATCGGTGAGAAGGGCACATACACCTAATGAAATGGGACTCGTGCAGAAACTGCCGCCTCAGCACCAAAGGCGGAATAAAAAATTGTAACGGGATTAAAATGGCACTAACGACTGAAAAACACGACGCGGTCCATGTTTCGGCTTAGAGGGCCTACCCCTTTTAAGACTCCGTTGGGAACCTTGATGGAAACCCTGTCCAGCTACTATTGACAAAAGCAACTGCTAATTTTATATGTTGTTTGTGTTTGCAAGAGGTGTGCACGAAGCGAATTGGGTGCAAGCGCAGACTTTGCCGCCTTTGATTATTTATTCCACCTGTCTCGTTGAAATACTCAACGAGTTAATCGCCTTTCCGCACGCGCGCGGTGACCAGCCTCCGTGTTCGGCCACCGCTAAGTAAGCCGCCCGTGCCGTCTGATTGTGATTGATGCGACAGCGCGGCCTGACCTCGTAGAACGAGCGGCGCTCGCTCGCCCAGTGACGGACGCGGGGGCAAAACAAACCCGGCTCGATTTTTATTTCATTTCGTTATATTGAAGTTTTTTTTCTCTCTCTCTCGTCCCTTTTTTTTCTCCTGTCAATTATATTCCAGTGGCGCAATCGGTGTCACGCCACGACGGGGCGGAGACGCCGCGACTTCGGAGCCGCGCTCGCGGAAAGCGGAGCAGCGTCACCCCCGTGACGGACAACGGCCTCTGCAAGAGGACATCAAAGAACCACCTCCGAGATCGATCGAGTTGCCCGTTCATCCATGTTCCGCGCCGCACTTTCTCGAGTGCGATGCCAGAGGCGTCCGTCTCACGGGGGATCAAGCCCAAATATTTGTCAGTGACAAACCACATTCACTATCGTGGTTGTTTGTGTGTTTAGTTAAGGACGACCCGATTGAGTAATCACAGCACTACACTTTAATCATGGGTGGCCATCTCTGTTGTTCATCTCAGGATCTCGGGAGGTGCTGCTGGGCTCAGTGTTCTGTCACAATTAAGCCCTTGGGCCACCAATACCCCTTATTCCACCGGCATGTCCGACCTGTGCCAGCACGGAGGCCCTCGCGGTACAGGTGGTTTTCCCACAGGCTATTTTGCCCTGCCAAGCTGCAACCAAATCGTGATATGCCGACATCTCAATCTGGCACGGGGTCAAGCAAGGCCAGGGGTAGGACAAACATCACGGTTGTCGCGTGCGACGCTAGTCGGCACGGGGGCACGGCGTCTCCATGTCCCCTGCATGTGTCCCAACTCGTCACGTTGTGTGACGTCAGCGGCATGGCTCGGCTTTTGCTGTGGATAAAAAAAACCAACCTAGCTCGGCACGGCCGTGGCATGCTTTGGCAGCGGATGGGGCAAACGGCGACAAAAACCGGGCAAGCCTGCCCACACGTGACGCACTCACCTGCTTGATGCATGGCCTGCAAAACCTCCGCGGTGAAAGGAGAGGGTGGCAGGAATGTGGGTGACAGCGTAGGGAAGGACTGCTGATGAGCTATGTTCGGAGGGAAGAAATGTGCCGCGTTCTTGTGCACATCGAATTCCAACTGCTGCACGATCTGCTGCAGCCCATCTGGAATCTGCGCGAAAGGTTACCGAAGCATTGCAAGTCCTCGAGTGCAAGATCATCCTCTGGTATGAAATATCAACTAATGCGTGGAATGTTTTTAACATACACGGTTTTTTTTGGACAGTCGTTCAAAAGTAATCTTGATGAATCCTCCAAGTAATTGTATAATTCTAATAGTAACGCCCATTATAGTTTACCCAGGAAAGCACGGCTCAGTCGCAAGGCATTGTTGAGCTTGTGGGAGGAAAACCGGAAAAGAGAAATCCCACCACATCACACGTCCCGGCGGGCTCGCGGGCACAAATGAAACCCCAATACCTTGATGATCTCATCAAGGAGCATAAACAATCATCACGCGAACTCCGGTCATCCTCGCAGCAGCGCCTTTTGGCTAGCCATCGAACAAAAACGGTCACTGCACTGCACCCTTTCGGATGCACTTCTGCGGCGGTCTGGAATACCCTTCCGCTATTAAATCTAGATTGAAAACTCATTTATTTCGAACTTTTTTTGCGTGTTTAGTTTGTTGTCCTTGCCCCACACCTCCAATTAGCACGGTTGGCTACGTACGGTGCGAAAGAAGTTCAACATGCGCGAGTGTGCGTGCTCACCACGTGCGCGTGGGCCTGTACCGCGCTGTCCTCACACAGGCCTCCGTCCACTCGCACCATCTCATCCACCGCCCCGTACCTGCTGCTGCTGCTGGTGCTGCTGCTGCTGCACAAAAGTCACTTGGCGTTACGGACACGGCAGATGGCTTCAGTGACTCGAACATGGCAGGTAAACCGTTTAGATGAATGGTACATCACTTGACTACGAGTGCGCACCTACGATTAGCACGGTGGGCTATGTACGGTGCGAAATAAGTTGAACATACATACGCATATCACGCTCGCTCTCTCTGCCCGCTACCACTCTAACCTCCTCTTGTCCTATGCGGAAATTGGTCGGGTAATATTCCACCCCTTTCATTCGCTGAGTGGTGACACTCAAGCTTACAGAGGTTGAAACGCATGCCTTTGGATAATAAAACCCCAACTCGGGAAAGGCACTGCTCAGTCTGCACCAAAGCAATGGACGGACTATGCGTCGAGTGTGATGGAACTGGGGGTGGCGGATGCTCTCAATGACAAAACGGTTTCATTTTCGATCCAGCGGGAACGACTCAAGTCGCTATTCCCGAGCCTCAGACATTTCCTCCGAATCAATGAGGACCTTTATTTTTATTACGGCAAGTCTCTTCAAACATTGCGTACATCCATCACCGCAGTGTTTGCTCGAAAACTCTTAATTGCCAAGTGAAATGTAATTATATTTCGAACCGAATTCATCTTGGCCACTGTAAAAAAAAATCTAAAACGTGTGTATGTGTGTGTGTTTGAAGGCAGTGGTGTAGAGGTTCAAACACTGCGCAATGAATCCGGCAACCCGAGTTCGATTCCCAGCCACGGCTAACATCAGTGGAGTTTATCGACACTCGTCTTATAAACATTGGCACTGGGAAGACAACGGAAGGAAGTTGTGGTCGCGGCTGACCACCCCACCCTCCACGCGTGCCATGTCGGCCTTCATTGGTGCTCCCCTAACAGTACTAGGCCCAAAAGCCTATATATGAGACTATGCGCAGAATCTTTGTATTTATCTTTGTCTGCAAGTGTACACTCACCTCAGCTTTGATAAATCATTACCTCTCTGAGAGTAGGCCAGCCTTGGCTTTGGCCCTGGATGCATCAAAGTGCACCTCGTTTCGGTGTTGCACATCGTTAGTGACTCCATTGTTCAGCTGCTTCGAGTGGGCCTGATGACACAAGGAGGTAAAAGAGGCATCAATCATTGCCTTCATTTACTGCACCTTCACTCGTGACCAATTCGCACTCGAGATTGCTTTTCGCGTGGCAAAGTTCAAAGAACTTTTCTCCGAGTACGTGTCAATTATGGTCGGTCTCACGATGCCTCGTCAGACGCGATAAAGCGGACTCGGACTTTTTAGCTGTCTCAGTGCCAAGTGGCCTTTTCTCGCTCTCCTTATTGTTGAAAGATCCTAATGCCGTGCGCTTTTTTGACGGAACTTATTTCTTACCGCGGCGAGAAATGCAAGATTGATATACCGCGGGACTTCTCCACGCAGCCAATGAAAGATTCTCACTTGGCCACATTCCCAAGTGGAGCCAACCACGAGTCCGCTCGTAACATCCTCACTTATATCCCCCCCCACCACCACTACCGCCACCCACCCCAGTCTCATCGCCAAGTACAGGGTGATCCATTTCGAGATAGTTAAGACCTACGATGTGATCCGGCTCAAATGAGCATCGAGGTGGTGCCCTCCTTCTCCCGCTTACAGCTCTGAGCCAGTGGAGGGAATGCCACATTCCTCTTGACGATAGCGAGTCTATCCATAGGACAACCACTGTGGACTTCTGCAGAGTGGTGCTCATTTCATAGACCCAGAAGGAACGATGTGCGGAGTCCATTCCCAACCACCGCATCCACACGCTTTCTGATACGCTTCTGCGGCCGTCTGGAACGCTCTTCCTCCCGATATTAAGACGCCACTGGTGCAGTGCACTTTTAAATCATCTCGATTGAAAACTCATTTCTTTAGAGCTGCCATTTGTGTTGAGTTTGTTATCCTTCCCCCGCACCTCCAATTAGCAAGGTTTGGCTACGTATGGTGCAAAAGAAGATCAATATACGTACGTACATACATACATACAACTGTTGAGTTGTAGACGGAGGTACTCGGAGACGGAGGTTGAGTTAGGGGCTTCCGCCAGGGTTTATTAACACTTATCACTAACCCTGGTTCCCTCTTTACCCCTTCCACTATCCCCGTTCCTCCAGTGACCCCGCTTACGTCACGGGGTCTCCCTTAAATACCCTAGGAGGGGTGACGTCACGTGCACTGCCCAGCGCGTGCGACCCCACGTCCCGTGAGGTCACCGCACCGGACAGCGCACACGACGCCACCACTCTCCTCTACTCCTCTACGCAACCATAAGTTGAATTCACTGCTTCCAATTGTGGGCCGCTTGCTCTACCGCTGATCCAACTGACCGGATTATAGATGCCCCACTGAATTATAAATACCACCTTACTCTCTTCTCAACAAGTAATTTAATACTGTGAATGTGATTGCTCCATATCTTACGGGGGGGGGGGGGGGGAGGCTAAAATATTTACTAAGTGTTCTGAGATCAGTGGGTGAGGTGGAGAGGCATGGAAATAAATTGCAACTTTTGCTATAAAATGGATTCCCATTATTTTTAGTGGGATATCTATAAATTAATAACACTGCACGATTGAATCAAGATTAAATGCAAACAGAAATGTCAGACTCTTTGTTGCAGCTTGTGCAGAGACCAGGCTTGTGACCATCCAATCAAACGTAAATAATTCTGTTCAATTCAAGTCGGAGGCGGTCTTTGTTTTGGGCCAAATCCGTAATCTCTTCAGCCACCAAAAAACAGCCAGGGGCAGAATCTCACTATTCTACACACACAGACACACACACAACATCAATACAAAAACTACAAGAACGTTCTACATTTCACAACATTAATGACACATTATATCTCACTCAACACACCGACAAGATACTTTAACTTCAGAGTATTAAAAATGCGATACGTTCAAAACCAAGTCCATTTGTAATCAACGTATCTTTGGAAGCTCTTTCACACAACAGTCAAGTGACATGAGCAACGCTAATGAGTTGGGATCTGACAAGGGCCTAACCACGATGCATAGAACCCCGTGCCAAATATTTAATGCACCGTGTTTTATGGGACCGCAATGTTAATATAATGTGACCGTGCTACATTGCACAATGTCAATGAAGCTTGCTGCCAGCGTGCATTCGTTTTCAAAGGGCAAAAGCGGGAAAGGTACAGCTCTGCAATTGCTTGCGCACGCCACCGCTTTGGAGGCTATTTTGGCCTACTCCACCAAGCTGGCTAGATGTGTTACAAGCGGTGGCAGCACCCTAGCTTTAATGCTGTGGCGAGATGTTAACTACCTCGCCTGGTATACAGGAGGTCGTGGGTTTGATCCCGACGCCTGCTGCTGTATATTTGGAGTTTGCGTGTTCTTCTCCCCATTGCCACGTGGATTTTTCTCGGGGTCCTCCGGTTTTTCCCCTCCACATTTATAAACATGCGTGTTTAGAGGGTGTTTGGCTGCTAGAAAATTCCACGCAATAAGCAGCTTCACTGATAGCCAGGTCGCCTCTGAAAAAGAGCTATACAGCTCAGTGGGCCTTACCTGTAACAATAATAGTTTAGTTTTAGTTTCGCACCATAATCGACCTGCCGATTGACGGACTACAATATGCCCTTCATACAGTATGATGGACAGAGGCGAAACATTTTTAGAAATTTGCCCATTCCATCGCGTCAACTGCCACACCGGCTGATTGAACTGTGGCAACCGTCTCGATTGCAAGCCGAGCGCGTGTCACCGTTACGTCACGGCAGCTCTCCTCGCGGTGCACTTGGGGACGACGGAAAAAACCGGTGAGTAGAATGAGAACGGAAACTACCGTCAAATAACCGTGCGTCGGTGTTTCAAGGGCCTGCACACGAACGGGGCCCCATTACCGTTGCGCGCATGAAGCCGCAGCTTTTGGCGGGGACATGGTCGAGACCCATGCGCAGGCACCTCTGCTTCTCGCAGTACGCGGTCCATGTCTCCTCGGTGAAACCAAAGTTGAAGAAATCAGATGGGTCGGTGCCTGCACGCGAACAAGACGATGCATCATTGTCGTCGTCGCCGCCGCCACCACAGTAACAATAATCGACTAGTTTAACACGTAGGCTTTCACGACGAATATCATCCATAACAGAGGGTTTTTTTTTCGGTTAGATCGCGTAAATGTATAAAAGTGTCATTAAAGCCGTCACCACCCGATGCAGCCAACTAGTAAGGGTTGTCACGTAAACAGAACGTGGCCAATTCGTCACTAGTACAGCACTAACCGGTGTGTTGGAGAGCCAAGCCACAACATTTACAATCTGAGTACCCCATTTCGCCAGTAATTACAACCAGCTTCATCAGGCGACAGCCAGATTTGTGGAGAAGTCCACCTGTTTTCGTTTCTTCACACCATCACCCTGCACAAATAGCTACGGACTTAGTGCTGTGGAAGCGAATCATCAAATAATACATTGTTTAAATGCATGCCTATAGAGGCCACCACACTTCAATAGGGATGACAGTTGGTACGGCTATTTTAATACACACGTTGGACAGGAAGGACACGATCAAAGGGCTCGCATAATGCACATGCATAATGTACGTTGGCTCATTAACCCCCCCCACTTTGCCAAAAGCGCAGAAGTGTGGTCACCACATCTATGCCTCTATATAAGGAATGAAACAGGTGGACTTCTCCACAAATCTGTCTGTCGCCTGATGAAGCTAGCTTAATTACTGGCGAAACGTCGTACTCAGATTGTAAATGTTGTGGCTTTGCTCTCCAACACACCGGTGTGCTGTACTAGTGACGAATTGGCCACGTTCTGTTTTCGTGACAACCCTTACTAGTTGGCTGTGTCGGGTGGTGGTGGGTTATAACGACACATTTATATATTTACGCGATCTAACCCAAAAAAAACTTCTATTATGAATAATCTACTAGTGACGCGCCGCTGATAAAAGTATTCGTTCACTCTTGAAGGCACGAAAGGCAGGAGGAACCACAGACGAGCAGGAAGCCAGGCCACGTGGCTGACCAAGTGTCAACAATTGCCCAAGCTCTGTGGACCTCTATATATGAAGGTCTTATTGGCCAATTAAATTCATCAGGTGTAAAAAGACACAGCAAAATAACTGGTTATGAAGGAAGCTTGTGTTGCCTCCGAAACGTCGTGATTTAATTGATTTATTTTCATTTATTATTATTATTTTATTTTTATTATTTTTTATCTACGTGACTTTACCGAAAAAACCTAAGAACATGAATCATACAATGTTGGCGTTCGTTGTATTGTAGCCTGGGGGGGGGGATGGAAATCCGAGTCAACCCCTGACCGGGATTTGAACTCTCCAAACCCTCTGATTGCAAAATCATGAGCTCAAAACACCCGCAGCAACTCTCCGCTAGATGCATGACAATAACGCGTTGGGTAAAATAAAAATACAAATAAATAAAAGCATTACGGTGCATGTCTTCGCCATGCGGCAATCTGTGGAGCCTGTCAATTTTTAAACAACGGAATGGCAACACACCCATCCAATCACACCTACGAATTATGAATGAGGAGAAAATTAAACAAATAATGTCCAAGTGGACAGACGACAGTCTGGGTGACGATACTATTAATGAGTGTGTGGCAAGTGAAAGGAAACTTCAGATTACCCAGAATAAGCTGGCACGCAGGAATGGATAATAAGGCTCGACACAAATGGATTCAATAATTCATTGCTGTGCTACATCTGCTGGCCACATCACTGTCAAACCCTGCCACAATTTGTTTTAGCCATGTGACCAAACATTGCCAAGATATATTTTCATGCCAAGCTTGCGAGATTTGGCCCGGGCCGAACACATCGTTGTCTGCTTGTGGGAATGTAGCCTCCACCCAAGGGTTAACACCCACCCATAGCGTACTCTTGCGGACGGCGCGGCGCACACGCCTTTGCATTTAGAGATAACGTCACATCTTTTGGCCATCAGGAATCACAATAAGGCCGCCACTGTACGCACCGGTAGGGGCCATAACCCAAGAACAATGCGCCATTGCAGCCCCCGTGCATCAGGACACCTCGTTGTGTTTTCCACGCCGTTAAAATGCGGGCGGCATCTCCAAACGCTGCGCAGATTAATTACAGGGATATTCGTGAAATTGGCAAACAGCTCAGCGGAGGATAAAAAGACCGGCAGATGGAATATAAAACGGCGTTTGTTAGTTATGGCCGTGGAAAGAAGCCTGCATGCGATAGACAGCGAGGGGGCGTCACAATAAAGAGGGGATTCCTCATCACAGAACAACTAAATCCACGGGGAAGGGAGCGCGTCTGATACATCTAAGAGTAACAATTGATGTCAGAGGAATATTAGCTTCTAAAGATAATGGTGCGCTAGGTTACAGAGCCCTGTGAAAACTAATGGAGATCTTACAGTGAATTTGGCTCGTGCCCCGTGAGCAAGGTTCATTATAAATCCTAATTGTATACAGAAAAAATCCGCGACTACCCACATTGGGTGTGGCGAATAGATCATGCGCAAATTTAACGGAAAACTATCAGTCATTCCTCTAATGGTATTGGTAAAGTCCATCAAATTCCAATGCTTTGGGCAAGAATCAATTCCGAATTATGCCAAGATGCAATTCGACGGCTGCATTTCAAATCAATTCCAATCCATTCGGTCAATGCTTAGGTGAGCGGTAAACACACACCGGCCGAAACATTGCTCAGTAAGATTAATGTGCATTTTACTCACTCGCATGCCAATCCGGTGTCGTGGGTGTAACTGAAAGCACAGATGGCTTAATTGTTTTAATAGGCGTCATATTCGCTGTGTAATGTTTTAGTTAGCTGCCTCCATATCCCTCGCCAATATAACACGCAGCTACATTCACTGCACAAACCACCAGAATTGATGTTGAGCTAAAGCCAATTATGTATTATCGCACACAACAACAACAACAAGACCTAACAAGCGCGTTTGCACACATACACACACACATACAGAAAACCCAACAGCTACATTACCAACTTAAAGTCATCCGCAATTGATTACCAATTAAATGTGTTTTACAATGCTATACAATGCACCGCAAAGAGTAACAATGTAAGCCAAGTGCTGGCCATGGACACGAGTGTGGGTATTTATTAAAGCTCGGCTGCCTCATTTGGCAGCACACGATGAGAATTCAAAATGAACCTTGAGAGCACCGAGGTGCAGTGGTGGCGGCGGTAGCAGCGGCAGCAGCGGTGGCAGCAGCGGTGGCGGCGGCGGTGGCGGCAGCGGTGGCGGCGGCGGTGGCGGCGGCGGTAGCAGCAGCGGTAGCAGCGGCAGTAGCAGCGGCGGTAGCAGCAGCGGTAGCAGTGGAAACAGCAGCGGCAGTAGCAGCGGCAGTAGTAGCGGTGGTAGCAGTGGAAACAGCAGCGGCAGTAGCAGCGGCAGTAGCAGCAGCGGTGGCAGCGGAAACAGCAGCGGCAGTAGCAGCGGTGGCAGCAGCGGTGGCAGCAGCGGTGGCGGCAGCGGTGGCAGCAGCGGTAGCAGCGGCGGTAGCAGCGGCGGTAGCAGCGGCAGTAGCAGCAGCGGTAGCAGTGGAAACAGCAGCGGCAGTAGCAGCGGTGGGAGCAACGGTAGCAGCGGAAACAGCAGCGGCAGTAGCAGCGGCAGCGGCGGCGGCGGTAGCAGCGGCGGCGCTCAACAAAAGCACAAGCGGCGGAAACGTGAAGACGGTGCACAAGCGACTACCCGCACGACGAGCAGCCACGTGCACGTTCGTCAAAACCAGCGGAGCTTGGCCACCGACCCTGCTGAAGGTTGAAATAAAACTACGGCAGTAAAGAGTTTGGCGCCGCCGGTACGGCTGGCGTTGGTTAAGGTGCTTGCCACGCATCGCTCGGCACGAACAACCTCGTACAAGGGCGCAGCTAACTTTGAGATGGCGTTTAGCGGTCATCAGCAAAAACAAAGTTTGGCCCTCGGGATGTCCACAGGGAGGGCCCTCAATCTCCCAAGACTTTGCCGATGGAAGGGCGGTGTGTCTGCACACCGGGGCTTGCGATGGGTCAGGGTGCGGCAAAAGTGTAATGTCGTTGTTTACGTGAATTTCTAAGTGGGACGTTCACACACGGGTGGACTGGATGGCAAAGTCCCACTGATCGGCCACCAAGGTCACCGGAGTTCACGGCCTCTCGACTTTCGGGGCGCACGGGGCGTCTGTAGGACGGTCGTCTATGCACTGATCGTCCCGCGGACAGCGGAGCATCAACGAAGCGTGCACCGCGTTCGATGTCGACACATCGAGGAATGTCCACGCGTCGTGTGTGAAAGAGGCCAAGGCGTGCTTTCCTGGCAAACGGCGCGCAGGTCTAGCATCAGCTGCAATACGTTACTGTGCGGACGTCTGGTCCCGCATCCTGTGTGCGTGCGTGCGCGTCGTCCGCTCAGGAATGGCATTGCACAGTCTCTCCCCGACCTGGCTTCCTCCACGGCTTCTCTTCCAGCGAGTCGAGGTTGAAATCCAGGACGGGGACACCATTGATGTTCCCCAAGGCATTCATGTCCACCCCCTTCTTCTGCTTGCCGGCTGCGCACACACGACGACAGTTCATCGTTAATCATCGGCTCATCACCGGCAGATAGGCCACCTGGGGCCATCAAGAAGCCACGAACTCATCAACAGGCGAACGGCGTTCAGCTTTTTTTGTTCCATCCCACTTGCTTCATGGCGGGCACCCCAAGGTGTCTCGCTCAAGGTCGCTTTCCAGACAAAGCGTGCTCTTTCATCCACCGTTATGTTCTTGACAAGCTGTTCACATCTAATGACATCAACAGCACAATAACGAAGACAATCGTTTTTTTTTTTTTTACGGCGAGGTCTGCCGCGGCTTGTTCATTAACGCGCCTTCGGCGGATCGTCCCGTCTAGCGCAATGGAGACCCGCTCAACCCAGCGCTGCTATTCCTGCCACAATGAGTGGCTTCGTCGATGACCTGCGGGTTCTGACGTGTGAACTCTTATCAATGCTACAAAATACACGCGGGTCCACGAAACTGCCCGCATTTGGCGTACACTCATTACCAGCCGTCCAGATTTTTTCGCTTGTCATCCTGCACCTGACAAGATTGACATAAACAAGGCTATTATAATTTGACTTCACGTAGCCAAGGACATCAGGTTGGGTGTCACTTCTGAAAATCTCATTATTGAAACAATAGGTTTGTTTTATTGCCTCCTGTAAAGCAAATCTGAGCCTCGCGCATCCAATTCTACCTTTTCTTGCGAACAATAAACGTGCGCAGTGTGCGTTGTGTGCAGCGGAAAAACGTGTGGCTGGCATGGGCCCTTGCACAAAGGAATGCGATGGGGGGCGGGGCGGGAGCCCCCCCCCCCATCCAATAACCTTTCCCTCCCCCACCTACATAGACTGGGCGCTGGGCCCCCCGCAGAACCAGTGGGCTCTGGTTGAGTTGCACCGCCGACACAATTGACAGCTACGCCACCGCTTATGCAACGGCGTGAGCCAATGCAAGTTTATCTGCCCCCCACAATGTTTGGACTCATGTTCTTGGTTCTTTCGGTAAAGTCACGTTGAAGGGAAATAATAAAATAATAAAAATAAAACATAGAAAAAATTATTCTCACGACATTTCGACCACAACGCAAGCAGCCGTCCTCAGGTGAAGAACCGGTCTGTCGGAAAGACAGTGCATTCAGACGCCGTCTTTCCCTTCTACGTGACTTTACCAAAAGAACCAAGAAGATGAATCCCTGCAGTCACGAATGCTTTAAATCGAAATGTTTGGACTGTCCAATGCGAATTTCACACATCGCGGACATGGGATGGCGGGATGCGCCGTGAGCAACAGTGTAGGGCGGTACGAGGAAACTTCAGGCACGACGGTCTTGCATCGGAGGCACTTTTTACCTGCAGCAGTGTTGACACACGACTGGGTCTGGGTCTTTATATTGAGGCTCACGGGATTGCCACTGTGAGCAGAGCTGTAATGAAAGAGCAACGCCGACATATTCACACGGAACACAACATCGCCATCTACACTGCCGGGTGTCTTCATGGAGACTGAGGAATAATAAGATCGTGAGATGAATGTCCCACGTCAATCTACTGCCTCTGGTTGCAGGCCTCTCCACGCCGTGTTGGTCATTAGGTGGTGATGGAGGGGGGCCAGTACCGGTTCAATCATCTCAGCTGGCTGTCACGTTAGCTGCAGTTGGCATCGCAACTCATGTGTGTTCATGTGAATATGCTTTCTGTATTTAGTTTGTTGTCCTTACCCCGCACCTCCGATTAGCATAGTTGGCTACATATGGTGCGACAGAAGTTCAATATGCATACATATAGGTCACTGGGTTTGTATCGAAATACTGAACACACTGTGCCACCGCCCCCCCACCACCCCCCCATTAATATGGTACGAATCCAGCAATAACACAGCTGCCTTAAACACGGCCGTAACTTACGAGCGTGTTAAATTCACAGTGATAACCATTCCATTTGTGCTCCGCTGAACGCGTTGTAAATCGCACACTTGCTCAGCCATTAAGGTAAAAAAACCGAACCTCAAACCCCAACTCTGGCTGCCGCTGATGCTGTCATTGCTCCCGAAAGCTTTAACAAACGGCGCGCATCGTTTGGGAGTAAACGGGCGAGCGGTCGTTGTCAGCAGCGGTGCCTGCAACTGCTCCCACGTGAGCAGAACGCATGCGTTCCAGGGCACTTGGAACATTTGCAGATGCAATCGGGGGACACATCCCCACAATGCCCGCTTTATAGGTGTGTAATGATGCCATCAATCCATTAAAATGGATTCTAAGGCACACGGCACATGCGCAGGATCGCACGCGTGTGCGTCTATTGCTCTAGATACATACACGTTGTGTGTAATGAGTTCACGTAAGCCCAGCGGCCACTAGAGGCCCCTAAATTCACAATAATAATCAAGTCCTGAATTTAAATAATAATAAAGTCGTGAATTGAATCGTAACCCATAATTCTGAATATTAATTGAATCGCAAGGGGGGGGGGATATCATTCCATATTCATTTAGTTATATTAAAAATCAGTTTCTTTGCTGCTGAGTTTGCATTGATTGTTAAAGAGTGCTGGCTGGAATCACTGAGATCCTGGGTTCTCTAGTGTAGTATTGGAGTTGATGGTCTCAGCAGGTCACCAATGGCTGCACCAAAAAAAAAAAGACTAAATTTGGTGCTACACAATTTGGTTGAGGTCCAGCGGACAATTTAATATGAACGTACTGCGACAAACCTCACTGTCATTTGCACAGCGAGTGGGAAAGTGCCACTCCCGATTGTGTAGACCACAGGTTACTTGAATGGCTTCTTTTCCCCGAGGTAGCTCTCTCTGTGGTATCTGCTTCCGTAGGCCATTCGTTTGACATTAAGAGTTACACCGCCGTGAAAAATCGGAACATATGTGACACCGATGGCACAATGGAGATACAATTGTGGAAACGCACGTTTAAAAAGGTTGTTGCTATTTGTCCACTTATATGCAGATATAAAAAAAATAGCTTCACGTGCACTTAAGAAACAAGGCTGCATGCATAAATAAGCATACCGTTAAATCATAAAGTATATGATCATGGGTGAACTGTGCTGGCACTTTTGATCTTAATCCCACTCTGATGTTTAAATCTCACAGGAATATGCCCAGCTGTATGATTCATAAGCTGTGTGCGTAGGTTATGTGCCGAGTACGTGCCTCCGGGGTTTGAGGCACTACGGGCCGAATATTAAAAGCCTGCCATGCTCCAACGCCGGGGCTTCATTTTATCCGATATATAGTAGAAGAAAATGATAATCTACCATTGTTCTGTAACTAAACAATTGCCCATAATGCACATGGTTTGGGACAATTCAAGTGATTATTAAATTTCGATTTAAAGCTTTCGCGACTGCAGGGATTCATCTTCTTGGTTCTTTCGGTAAAGTCACGTAGAAGGGAAATAATTAAATAAATAAAAATAATTTCTTATGTTTTATTTTTATTATTTTATTATTTCCCTTCTATGTGACTTTACCGAGAGAACCAAGAAGATGATTATTAAATATTTTCCCAAATTTTACTCCCATCACGCTCTCGGTGTCACTCCAGGAGAGAGTGTCCGTTAGAACTCGTGCAATGTGGCGCGTCACAACGTGTTGGAGACAAGCCCGCAGGAGGTGGTGGTATCGCACGGCCACATCGGTGGTCCCTTCCTGTGACCTCTTTCCCACACCAAGAGCACCGCACTTTGTCACGTGCCCTCCTATAGATGTTCTTTGGGTATCAATAAGACCCAAAATGTGTGTTTTATTTTCTTTCTCAGAGTTGGAATTTGAAAAAACACATGGATTTATGTGTATTTGAATGCAGTCGTTGGTGACCTGGGTGAGATCATTAACTCGTTCTATGCTTTGTAAGCCCAGATCTACAGGACCCATTTTGGCAGCAGTCAATTTATTATATTGTCCAAGTCTGTGTTTGAACATCTTAACATCTGTATTATTGCCAGGCAGAGTAAAGCCTTTTCCTTCATTTTTAATCAACTTGAAAGGCCGGTTTAACTATTTAACTTTTTTTTTTCACCAGGTAAGGCGCACCGAGCTATAACAGCTCTTTTTCCGAAGCGACCTGGCCACAAACGATAGCTCAACGAAGCGGCTCGTCGTCACATGGAAATGCACACTGATTCTAAATGTGAAGGGAAAAAAAAACCCAGAGGACCCAAAGAAAAATGCACACGACCATGGGGAGAAAGAGATTCGAACTACAGAGCAGGTGTCAAGTGGACTGCTGAGCCACTCAGCCACCTTCAGCACTAGTGGTGGAGGGGGGGGGGTCCAATTAAAGCACCCACAGAAGGATTCTGTAAAACCACCCTCTTACACAACAAGCCCCCCGTAGCACGCACATGGCCAGGTCATTCACGTCACATTTATCCTATCATCGGAGCCTTTGCACGGATAAATAGAAAGTGGAAGTCTCCGTTAATTCATCATATCGTCAAAAGTCATGGTGCAGGTGAAAGGAAGTCGTGACGACAATGTAGTGGCCACGCAATACAATCATTTAAGCCTTTGTTCACACATGACAAACCGACTTGGAAGTAGTGGCAACATCGTGTGTGCTCATTGGAAACCTTTGAACGGATGAGCTCTGAAGACCCGGACGTGATAGAAGAGTCAAAAGCGGGGCCACGGATAATCAACCACAAAAACAAATCGTCAACTAGATTATTTTTAGCGAATGTATCTAACTTTATCGTCGCAGCTCAATTCGAGTCACGTGCAAGATTTGGAAGCAGAACAACTTATCACATGTGTCATGCGAATCAGTAAATGCATCTTATTATTGTTGTTGTTGTTGTTTTGTCCAGGACGAGTGGCCACACACCTGCGGGTTTTGGTTCCGGTGCGGATGTTGCCGATGGTAACTTCAATGTCATCGTCGTCGTCGTCGTCATCGTCGTCGTCGTCGTCATCGTCGTAATCGTCGACATCAAAGCCTCCGTTCTCTCGGAGATGCTGCTTCAATCCACCGACATCAGTGCCGACCTCCTGCTCGCCCAACAGTCGACAAAGCACAAGTGCGGAACGCGATCAACCACGGGACGCACGCTCAAGTCTCCACGTCGTCCCAACAAACCCTGCTGGCAATCCGCGCCTTGAATGAGGGATACCCAGTGCCGTGCGAGTCGCGGGGGGGGGGGGGGGGGTTAATTGACCGTACTTCACCAAGCCGGTCGGTGCGAGTTGGTGAAGGCGGGGGGAGGATAGACGTAGGAGTTGATGCACTGCCCTCTATAGCCTCGATAACCCATCATGTGGCACAACCCCAGAAATTCTCAGGCAGGTCTGTAAACAAATGCCTGGGGCTATTTGGCTATGCGTGCATATATACAGGGTGCTTCAAACTGTTTTTGTTAACACTTATATGGGACTATTGTTTTTAATAGACTGTAACATGATAACAAATGTCATGTTAACAGCTTTAAAAAGGCAGAAGAGTCCCCACTTGTTCGCCATCGTTGTCAACACGTTGCCTGGAATCTTCTCCAGGTGGTCTCCAGAGCCCAGAGGCACATTTATTGTGGTATTGTCGCTTCTGAGAAAATACAATTCTCAGAAGTGCTAAAAACATTTTAAACACCCCGTATAAATGTATATATAAAGCACACAACATCGACACTGGGGGAGACAAAGGCGGCCGGGCATGGAATTGGTCACCCACCCCCTCGGAGTGCCGTGCCGACCTTCATAGGTGTTACTCGCTAACAGCACTTGCCCCAAGTGTGTTAAGGCTATACGGTAGATCTTTGTCTTTGTACTACGAAGATACAGTGTCACCGTGCCATTTACATTCACTTCAAATATTACACTGGTCAACACACTTTTTCTGGCATTAGGTATTCCAACAGTTCTAAGGTAATTTTGGGGTGCCGATTCCAAATCTGGCATCAGATTTTGTCTACCACATCAGGTTTTTGAGATATCAAATATTGCAGAAGAAAAATATTAAATAAATGTGGATATCTACATAAAATTATATTATAAATACACTATCCTAAAAATACAGCACCATATTTTAACACTAAAGCAGTCACTGACTCGCAACAACTTGCAATCATAAGTGACAGAGTTAATTTCGGGTAAAATCAATGAAAATGGGGTATGCCGATAGCATAAAATGAGATGTGATAGAGCAAATCTGAGATCAGATTTGGAATCAGCACCCTGAAATTAGTCTAAAACAGCTGCAAAAGTCCAGGCCAGAATTTGTTTTTTGTTGACCAGTGTTATCGCGACGAGGTGAGCGGCACAAAGTGCAGCTGTTGCTCTGCATCTACATCAGCCATACGAAAGAAGAAGTGGCACGGTTCCAGTTCTGCAGTGGAAAATTCACTCGGGGCCCCCAGCGAAACCTTCCGACCCTGTTAAATAAATCCATCTACATACATGTTTCGATTTAATAATAATAACGCGCAGTTCATATTTAACCTCCAGACGGGTCCTCATTGCAAAGCTTTACGTTTTTAAAGAACCAGCCGACGAGGCAGAATTCACCACGTGGTTAAAGGGCGTGAGAAATTCAATAGCCTCAGCGATGGTGCGAGCCTTCGGTTATTACCGATTTCATGGCTCGTCTTGTACGGCTCGCAGACTGTTTGAAAATGAATGCACTAGGAGGCATTACTACCATATGAATCGTTTTTAATCTCTTCCCCGGCAAGCACATCATTTTAATTTACAATGGCAATTTAAGGTTATGCAGGTCTACCTTACTGTCATGGAGGCCGGTAATGCTCGATAAATCCAAGCAGCTGTCTCTGGGGGGGCAGGGCGATAGGAAAAAGGAACAATCACAAACAAACCATTACAATGACAACAGAGGCATTGACTCCACGCCACAATGGAGAGCACATTAACCCTTACAAATCGGAGAACATTTCAAGACCACTCGATGGTCTTTAAATTATGTGAAATCCACCCGAGTGGGGAATCACAGCCAGGCTCTTCTGGACATGAAGTACAAGTGTTAACACTTCACACCACCCTACCGCCTTAAAGATCACTTGTAAAAACACCATTATCGATATAGATTACAGCACCCATAGTGTTGGAGGCCCTGCTAACGACTATTGCGCAACTGAAAATGAGTATTGAGGGCAGAGCGGAAAACGAGTGAGCGTAGTTGACTAATTAAAGTCCTCAACGACTACTAAACATCTATCCACTGCTGCATGAAGGCCTCTCCAAAGCTGCAGCCATCCCTCGCGATCACGAGACGCCACAAACATCCATCTGGCTCCCGCGCAGGAGCCAATTCTCATCGCTCCACCTCCACGGTGGACGTACGTTTTTTTTTCGGGCGCGGTCCCCTCCCTTGGGTGCCACCCCGTTGTGCTGTGCCACCCTTGGGTGCCACCCCATTGTGCTGTGCCACCCTTGGGTGCCACCCCATTGTGCTGTGCCAGCCGGTCATCGGCGTCCCTGATGTCCCTGCTCAAGCCCAGTTACCTTTCTAGATTTGAAGCTTTCGTGACTGCAAAGATTCATACTCTTAGGCTTTTTCGGTAAAGTCACGTGGGTAAAAAATTTAAATAAAATTAATAGAAGTGATAATAGAAATACAATAATAAATCACGACGTTTCGGAGGCAACACAATCTTTCGTATTCAGATAGAACCGTCACAGCACGATTTCTGTATCAAGTAAAAAGGGAAAAAAAAAAAAATGACAAATATTTTTTTTTTCACAAGTTATTTTTTTTACTTGATACAGCAATCGTGCTGTGACGGTTCCACCTGAAGATGGAAGCTTGTGTTGCCTCCGAAACGTCGTGATTTATTAGTTTATTTCTATTATTACTTCTGTTAATTTTATTTTTTACCTACGTGACTTTACCGAAAAAGCCCAAGAGTATGAATCCCAGTTACCTTTCCCAAACAATCTACAATTGTCCATAATGGAAGTTTTTTTTGGTTATATCGCGTAAATATAAATGTGTCGTTAGACCCACAAACACTTACAATTCGAGTACGACACATTTATATTTACGCGATCTAATCCAAAAACCTCTATTATGGATAATATTGGTAGCAAAAGCCTACTACGTGTTAAACCAATCTACAATGTCTCTAGCTCGCTTGCTCGCCAATCCAAGTGGTTCCTCCTCTTTATGTCTCTCGGTGTACGCCAAGCGTGCATCTCCCCCACGCTCCTTTGCACACTTTCCAGATTTGGTTCCATTTCATTTCCAGTTCGGGAAAAGACTCATTAATGTCAACTACACTGGTCAACAAAAAACACTTTTTCAGGCCTGGACTTTTGCAGCTGTTTTAGACTAATTTCAGGGTGCTGATTCCAAATCTGATCTCAGATTTGCTCTATCACATCTCATTTTATGCTATCGGCATACCCCATTTTCATTGATTTTACCCGAAATTAACTCTGTCACTTATGATTGCAAGTTGTTGCGAGTCAGTGACTGCTTTAGTGTTAAAATATAGTGCTGTATTTTTAGGATAGTGTGTTTATAATATCATTTTATGTAGATATCGACATTTATTTAATATTTTTATTCTGCAGTTTTTATTGAAAATGCAATATTTGATATCTCAAAAACCTGATGTGATAGACAAAAACTGATGCCAGATTTGGAATCAGCACCCCAAAACCGTTGGAATATCTTATGCCAGAAAAAGTGTGTTGACCAGTGCTATCATTACGTCTGGCCTTTGGAGACTAAAAAAAGACATAACTCCTCCAATGTGGTATAAAACAGGAAATTTGGTGCATTAATTGTAACACAAAATGACACAAATAATACACTTTGTATCATTCCTATGAATACGCTCACTTTATATTCTTATGTTTTTTCGGTAATGTCACGTAGGTAAAAAACATTAAAAAGTAAAATAAAATAAAAATCAGGACGTTTCGGAGGCAACACAATGTTTTTTACCTACGTGACTTTACCGGAAAAAACCTAAGAATATGAATCATTGCAGTCACGAAAGCTTCAAATCTAGAATACACTCACTCTTTGTGAACACCTGTTAATTAGTCCATGAGTCCATAACAGACAATTCACTTGTCAATACCACACAAGGTGACATGAACTAAAGTGGTAGCAATGTTTATATGTGGCCAAGAATAGTGATATATGAGATATCTACTTAAAATTAGTGGGTGTTATCCGATAGTTAAGTCATTCAACGTATAAAATAAATTGGTAGACTTTACCGAAAGACCCAAAGAATTCAAATTCCTGCAGTCATGAAAGCTTTAAGTCAAGAACTACTAAAGTTTTGCTACATTCGGTGGTACCAATATCCGCTACTGCACATGAACTAAATACAGAAATTCATAATTTCACACATTTCCAATAGACATTTTTTTTCTGGCACATATTGTCACTTATTTTGTAAAAACATGATTTAGAAAATTGATGGGACAAATAGGAATGGTCGTAAACAGGATATGAATATAAACACCCTTTGCATTTCATCAAACAATTCAACTAGGGGAACACTGAATACGTTTTATGTCAAAATAAGCTGCACGTGATCAATTCCATCCAATCACAGATAGTTAAAATAATGACACTTTTGTCAAAGTAGTACGCAATCTTAGCACACGGTGCCCCAGAAACTAGTACGAGTCACAAGTTATTTGTCTAACTTCCTGAAGGAAACTCAATATGTGTATGCTATATTCTGATAAGAATCTTGATTTGAAGCTTTCGTGACTGCAGGAATCCATACTCTTTGGTTCTTTCGGTAAAGTCACGTGGGTAGACATTCTGATAAGAGTTTGAAGCAATTTATAAACGTGCACATGACAATAAAAACATCAAGCTCAATTATGTCCAGTATTACAAAAACTTTTTATATTCCACCCGAATGCACAAAATGTAAATTATTAAAAATATTTATACTCAAAGAGATAATCTGAAGCTGCATCTTCTTCGTATGTTCCGTCTTGATTATCTGGAGAAAGAAAAACAAGAAAATATTAAAAAGTGGTTATTAAATTTTTTTACCTTCATTTTTTAAAAACCCAACTGTAACAAGTCCAACATTATCTCACTTATTAAACTTGAAGTTAATTTTCCATTTTCTGGTGGAATATTAGAAGCAGAATATCTATACCACAATAATAATAAATGTAAGCAATGAAGCATAAAATTAACTAAATCTTTAGCCATTTCATCCGTGTAATTACTTTATTAAAAGACACTGTAAATGGAGAGGTGTTGTAACATTTTCTGCATTTCTGAGCTTGGAATTAAAAGTTTTGAATTGACAAGTCCCTACTTCTATCGGTGTCAGCGCAAAAATACGATACCTTCAGTAATTATAGCCTCCAGCATTTATAGATATTATGTTTAAGCGTGAACGGCATTTTCAAAGTTCAACATAACCACATTTCAATGAGCAAATTTGTTTCATTTAATACCCGTTATTCAAAAAAAAAATCTGCCATGGTACAATGGCTAGCACATTGGATCTGCAATGCAATCTTTTGGTGCGGCATATGAAACAATGGAGCAATTATCTTAAACCCCTCTAGCCTCTGCCCACCCAGCACACATCACACAGCCGTATAAGCGGACATACATCACAACAAGAGGGTACACATCACAACCCCTCCTGCCTCTGCCCACCCAGCAGTGAAAGCAGGTACACATCACAGCCAGTCCATCGATCGCCAGGTCACGCGTGTTGGGGGAAAAGGTTGGAAACGCTCACACATTTGCTAGGATGCATGGCCAGTGTGGAAGATTAGGCCAAATACCCGCTAGGCGGCCTTTATACAGCTCCCTCCAGTGGCCTCATCGCCAGCAGTAGTGTGAGCAAGCAACTGCAGAGCTGCACTCTTAACGTTGATAATTATAAAAGCCATGACGGATATGTACCTACGTTGAGGATGTTGGCAGTAATCAGTAGACATGTAAAGATGAATACATTGATTGATTAAAATGTATTCTTATCTTCTTGGTTCTTTCGGTAAAGTCACGTAGAAGGCAAGTAATAAAAAAAACATAATAAAATGATTCTCATGACGTTTCGGCCACAACCCAAGCAGCCGTCCTCAGGTGAAGAACCAGACTCTGTCTTCTCGACAGACCTGTTCTTCACCTGAGGACGTCTACTTGCGTTGTGGCCGAAACGTCGTGAGAATCATTTTATAATGTTTTTTTATTACTTCCCTTCTATGTAACTTTACCGAAAGAACCAAGAAGATGAATCCCTGCAGTCACGAAAGAAGCTTTAAATCGAAATGTATTCTTATGTCCAGGATCCACACGTTGCAGTGTATGAGAAAATATGATTTACAATTTTTAGTAAAAATGATACGTGAAGGACATGCCAATGTTACATATAGACCAATGGAATGGACAAAACTATACCAATGAGTAAAAACATAAATAACACAAACAAGATGATAACAGCTAGGCCAAAAAAATAACTCATTCTTGACTTGAATCATGAACAAAAATCGTGACAATCCATCGGATTGCCTGGAGGCTGAATAGTTTCATGTCTTGCAATCAGTCAACCTTGGAATTATCAGCACCATTCATTTTGTAGGCAGGAAAATGGATTGCAGCCGGATCACCATTTCACAAAGCACATTGCGTATTATGCAATGCGAATAACTTCATGTACAGTACCAGCGCAGTAGGTCCAAGAGAGAGGTAGGAAAAAAAGCAACGCAATATCCCGCTAAATCTCTTTTTGAAATGCTGAAATGTAAAATTGTCGAGCGGGCAAATGTGCAAAAAAACGTCGCCGATTGAGCGCAGGGGGGTAAAAGTGCCTTTTCGCAAAACGATGGGCGACCAGGACTCCCGCAGCAATTGGGAATGCACCACACGAGTTGGCCACGCGCGTCTGAAGATGTCGCCGGGACAGGCTTCAGAAAAAAGTGGCGACGGACACTCGCCTCCGCCGTCCAGACTGGCCGGGATAATGCAACGCAGGCGCACTTAGGATTCTGGGGAAACGCGCCTCGAGTGTTTCATGTACACGCGTGCGCGCGCGCGCTGCCAGGACCGCTTGACACCGATGGGATTTCGCGACAAGCGACAAGTCGGCCGTCGGGACGGAGAGCACGCACGCGCGCGCAATGTTTCGCGCGGCGGATTCGGACGAAGCCTTCTCGAGGAATTGGTGGCCATAGCGGGTGAAGAGAAGGAAAAGCGATGGGCGATGTCGCTTTCAACAACAAATCCGCGCTGCGAAAATGGCACACGAGAAATTCCAGCAAAATTGCCCTTTCGTACAAAATAACACTTGTCATTATGCAGCCTCATTAGCGCACCCTAAATAGGTTGACCAAGTACTGTACTCGGCATGATCTAAGAGTTGTACAACAAAAGATAGGCAGCTAATTTAGCAGCTCCAAAATGCCACTAACTTTGTTTTATAATTGCAACGCTAATCTGCGCCACAGTCCCCCCCCCCTCCAATCATTTCACTTTAGGCCACCACACTGAGATAGCATAATTGGTCACGCATAATCGCCAGACAGGTTTAAAACTATTTAGGATGGCTCTCGTGGGCATGATGCGGACCTGAAAATCTTTGCAAAACGCTCGTACAAAACGGGCCCCCGCTCACTCTGCACCTGCGTGTAATTACTCACGAGTTAGCAAGGCTGAGCAGGCCTGGCATAATTAGTGGGCATGTTCATGTACCGCTGGTTATTTAAATTGTGTTAATCCAACGTGACTTTATGCAATAATAGCCGTTTGAAGGCAAGTGCTTATTTCTCCACAGCTGTCATCACGAAGCCGAGTACAACTATAGGTGGATTCTTATTTCACAGCAAACAAAGCGGGCAGCACTTGGCCTATGAAGATATAAATTGAAAATCAAATGCAGCAATAATGCTACTTTTTGTTCAAACCACTTATGGTCGAGCTCCTGCACTGAACACCGATGAGATAAAATGAGAAAGAGAATTAAAGTAGAGAATCATAATTGTCTACCGTGCCGTGAACTCTATAGATTACCCCCACCAAAATAAAATGAAGAAATTACAGAACGTATCATTGCAAAGCCTCCACAGGACTCCCCACCAATCTCAATACAAAGAGTATTACAATAATTCGTTTAACACTCTCCCGATGCGCTATTTCAATGCAGCCAGTCTCATTTCCGTACAGCATTCGACGGTGCGTAAAGCGGGAGGTCGTTGATGTCTCGCCGCTCGTTAGAAATCAATTGGAATTCTGCTAATTCAGCCGGGCGGCGACGGTGACGGCGCACATCTGTAATCCAGCACTGTGGATGCGAGGGTTGGTGGGTCACGCCAGGAGAAAACGTTACAGCACAAGGTGGACTCTGCCTGATTCATCTAGACGGGATAAAGTGCTGCCCCACCGCATGCGTGGGTTCTCTCCTGTTTCCTTCTACACTCGTTTGCCCATTTGAAAACATCTTAATATATAAAGGACCACAGAGCTTGGAAAATTGTTGGCACGTGCTCACGAACCGCCTGGCTGCTGCCTTCCCACTTGTCCGCGGTTCTTAGCGCCTCTGCGTCGTCGTTCTCTCTCAAGTGTGAGAAATTCACCAAACACAGTCATTTTTATATACGCACACCGCAACACGGTATATGTATTGTTGTGTGCGCAGTATAACACACTGCAGGAATAATGATAAGTAGTCATCAGAAGCAGTCGTGCACAGTGAGGGATTACTCTGCGCGTTACAAGTTGAATTATAACGAAATGGGGCACCCTGTAAGCATAAGTACAACTGCAGTACTGTACACTAGAAACATTGGTCAAACGTCAAAATAACAACCGACCAGATAGAGTATTGAGACTCAGTTTGGCTCTTATGAATTTGCTGGATATTAAGAGGCAAGACATATCTATTTTATATGTTTACTGATTGCAATTTTCATTTTAATTGCCCAAGACGATCAAGAAAAGCAACTTCCCATCTGTTGCAGTTAGGTGTTGCGAGTGGGAGCTTATGTATAGTTAAAATCGTTCAAAGTGCAGGCTCCCATTACGCCTTCGGAAATACACATTGATGTATGGAATTAAAGCTGTAACCGCTGTACTGTGTCTAGATGCAACTCTTATATTCTATTAAACCAACTCACTGCACTAAAACTAAAAAATTATGTCAGACTGTTTTGTTGCATCAATAATCACGCCTTAAAGATGATAAGTTACTTTGTCATTTTGAAAGGAGGCGATAATGGAAATCTATTTCTAACATACTAAACATGCTATGTTGCAGTAAAGAGCAATTAAAATACCATAAAATGTGCAATGGCATTTTACATTTAATGGCTCTGATGATAACAATAACAAACACTTGCACATAGCCACGATGAAAATTGCTTCCATAAAGCCTTTTAAAATGCAGTGCTGCACTGATATATTCAAAAAAATTTCACCCAGACCACTCATCGTAATGAAATGTAGATGGAACCAGCTGTGCAACCTGTTGTGATCCATTAAATATCAAGGACAACGTGGAACTTGCTTGAAAAGACAAATTGCTAAGAAAGCGACAATGCTTCATGCATCGGATTAATCCGAACAAAATAAATTATAATCAAAAAATAAAGCGTAGACATGAAATTTGTGACAATCTGAACATAACCTCCCTTTTAGATTAATTAGAAATCAGGGTGACGTCTCATCACTATTTTTTATGTCACTTCAGCGTTTTCCTGACCAAAACATGTGACATTTGGTGCACAGTACTACCGTAAAATTGCAAACACATAAATATCCAATGTAATGTAAATGGTCTGAAAGTCCACAAAAAGGGTCTGAAAATTGTCCTTACTAATCAGACACGCCAAAGTCTAAAGCTTTCGATTCAAAACTCATCCTTAACGAGCACTAACCTCCGCCAACGTCCGGTTAACCAGGTGGCAATGGTTTATCATCCTATATGGCATGCTCATGATATTGAATTAAGTCAAAACCAAGATTGCCTTTCTTCAGACAATTGCTGGGATGAATGATTCCTGGGTCTGTCTGCAGATGGATTGCGTGTTATTTACCTTTGGCGATTAAACAAACTCCCTGCGGCTCGTTTTATTTTAGGGAAAACACCAGTCTTATTACGTGTCGCGAATGACCTGTGATCCTGGCGAAGCTTGTTTATTTCACATCTCAGCCGATTATTTACACATCCGACCGGTGTGCTTTTCATTCACCACATCAAGCAATGATGTCCCCCCCCTCCTGCTTATTTGTGTTCATTACACGATTTTCATACCAGAGTTTTTTTTTCCTTCGGTGCATGACTCCTGCAGAGGCAAATATAGTCCCTTGAGTTAAAACACTTGTTAAAACAATTTTGATTTACATGGCACCTAAACACAAAGACAAATATAGACTCAAAAACAGTGTGATATGCGCACCATGCGGATGGTTTTATATATAGACTATATATACACACACACAAGGTACCATATACAACAGTGTAAGGAAGAGATGGTGAATAATAGGCAGAAGAGAAGAGGAAGGGCCTGATACTGGATGTGAACAGGGGCAATGGAGTCGATATCACATACGGCAGGAGGGATTTGAGTTCCGTGTTGCATGGGCATGTATGTATGTTGAACTTCTTTCACACCGTAGGTTGCGAACCGTGTTAATCGAAGGTGCAGCAGAGGATAAGGAGCGATATCATCCAATATCATGACTGTCATTATGGTATTAGCTGATTAGTCCTATAATGGAAGCCACATTCAAAATGATCCTCTTACTGACCTAATAGCTCAAGGGCATGTTCCCAGTCGCCTGCTGTTATCACTGCGAAACCAAGTTGCACCATCTTCTAAGTGTGAACAATGGCCAGCTGGTGCACCCCGTATTCATTTATTGTACAACTCACTGGATTTTCAATTAGCTTTTTTAAAATCAAATCTGAGTCCTGTTTACATGGATTTGAAGCAAAATGTGCAATATCTATGCAATGGGTAAATATACTGACCACAAATGGATGCACACGCTATGTCCTTTAAAGTGTGTTATCCCATTCAAGTCCATAACATAATTAAATAGATACTGTATTCATTATTTGGGGCACACTTAATGTGCAGAATGGGAGAAAAAAATTGAAATTCATATACCGTACTGCATGGGATTAATTTGCCATACTTCTGATTTAAATCCCATGACTTCTGGCAACGTTTTCCTTCTTGTATACCGACGTCTTTGTCAATGCACTGGTGGATGAATTCCTGACCATACTTCACCACGCCGGATCAAAGGGCCGGTTGGTGAAGGGTGGGTGGGTACAGTGTAGGAATATTGTAACGTCTATCCGAAAAATGTGTTCATCATTTAGAGCCCATTCTTTTAGTGCCCATGTAGACTATTTAATTTTTTATGTATTACATGGAATGTTGTTGTTGTTGAACGTGTTGTCAATGTGTACATAATTACCTGACACGGGGGGAAAATAGGAAAGAAATACTATCGTACCGATTTCTTTCAACTTATTTGAGAATGTTTTTTAAAGGCCTACAAATTACAGTGAAATCAATACGCGTGCCCCCGAGCACATTCCCTGTCGTTTTAATTATCACAGGTATTTACACCTAAGTGCTAAAAAAAAGTGTGAAGAATTCACCAAAAATACAATAATCTGGAAATATGCGCACTGCAACACGGTGCTGTTTTTAGAGTGTGTGCACGCTACAATACACTGCAGGAATAACAATGCATCATCAGTAACAGCCATGGTCAATCCACTGCTGAACGAGAACCCTCCTAAGGCCGCTACCATACATCACCACCCTGCCACGTAATGAATAACAATGGGATAATTTTCAGTATTTTATAACCACGAGCAAGAATATGGCCAACAACGTTCTACACCACTTATCGCATCGTTATGTACGCATCTACTTTACTGACAAACCATTTTTGTTCTCATCACATTTGTCGATTTTAACAATTTGCTTTTTTAGTATTTTTTTTTTAATTATCGCCCCGAGATTTGAAATAACCATTTGCTCCCCGCGGGAGACTTTTTTTCTCGTCTCTAAATGAACGTATCCACCTGATTCGCAATACAATCACATTCACGTCGCCACGTATTCCTGTAAAGGCACACAACACCATGCAACGTAAAGTGAAATCACAACGCAAGGGTCTATTTAAAATAATATAAATACACACAGTACAAGCATAACAATTTCGCCTCGAGACACGCGTGACTTACAGATGCACAGCCAATCTAAATCTTGTGGGTTCAGATCCCGGAGATTCAAGACTTCGCCTGCCATCATCTTGCCGTCGGGTTAAAGCTTAAACCCACAATGGCAACAATTTAAATGCCAATTATAAAGTTGCCGACAAGAGACTGGAATCTTGTTTTTTTAAAAAGTTGTTTCCTTTCATTCAAAGTTTAAAGGAACACGCCCTGCACTGAGAGAGAGAGCGGCAGAGAGAGCGAGAGAGCCACACCACGCAATACAAGTTGCGAATGAGAAGTGGATACGATCTGCGGTCCTACAGGAATAAAAACTCCGGCCCTACACTGCCCTCTTGTGGCTGTGGCCAGCAAACATCTCAGCTCACTCATCTCTCTCGCTGTGTGTGTGATGGGGGTGTGGATGTGACCCGGTGGTTGTTCCATCGTCACGTTCGCGTCACGTTCCCTTCCTATCGGAAGCGATTTGGTAGTTCTCTCTCTCTCGTTGTTGTTGTTATCGTCGTCGTCGTTGAGACATTTGGTTCTGAGTTTATAATTCAGCTTACACGCCAACTGCAGGAGCCTCGCTGCGCGGACGACCGAAGCGAAACCTCCCACCCACCCCACCATCCACCACCTTGAGATTATCCAAAGGCAAAACAAAAGTTTCACAACATTTTCACACGACGGTGCGTGCATCGATTACGAACCCTCCAACCCTCTCGCCCAGCCCGACCGCTCGAGTTCGATTCGCTACCGAACTGGGACCCAATCCCTCCGCGAGCAGCCCGGACGATGTTTGGTCAAAAACAACAGACGTCTTCACCTACCCAGCTTCGTCTCCGCGGCGTGGGGAGGGGGAAGCCTGTCATCCAGCTGTGGATTGTCAAGGGCACTGTGTGTACATTATTGTCGTTATTGTTGTAATGTGGCACATTTGCTGGTGGCGTCTTTGGCGAGGCTTCGTTGCTGAGCGCTTGCTATGTTATCGCGACGTGAGACGGGATCGTTGCCAGTGCCCGGATTAAGCTAAGTGTAGTATACTTTATAAAGGGGCCTTAAATAAAATAAAAAGCATAAACATTAAAAACATAAATTTTTTACTTGCAGTCAAGTAATTGTATTTTTTTACTTGCTATACAGCCAGATACTACGACAAATCGCTAACCTTAAACACCCAGTAGTTCATGAAAGTTGAAGGCGGTATAGTACTATAGTAACAGAGCAAGTGCAGAATCACTGAACCGGAATTGATAGCTTGAAAGCATTTAGCGCGGGACCCTTGAAAGTGCGGGCCCGTAACTTCTACATATGTAGTAGCACATATGTAGTAGTACATATGTAGCTACATTAAGTGTGCCCCAAATAATGTAGTAGTACATATGTATCTACTTTTGCTCGTTGCTTGTACGTGGAGGTGGTGACACACCACTGCTGACGGATTCGTTAAGACCCCAGGGGCCACCATTAAACTGGACCACGATGTGCTTTCGGCTTTTGCTGGTTGGGTTTCTCGTGAAAATGTTATCTTTCCTTGTTGCCAAACGGCCACAATTAATTGGTGATCCAAGCCAAACGTCCCAATCCAGTATCCAGAGAGTCCACGCTGTGATAATCTGGCATGCAAGTGTAAATAAGTTGGAATCTCAGAAAAAAAAGATCCCCGCTCAAGCGAGCATCGACGCGGTTCTCCTAGCCCCGAGTCGGTGGTGGAAATTCGACAGTTCTATGGCGAGGACGAGTTCACCCAGTGCTACTTCTGCAGTGGCAATAATAGTTCCTGTCCGGGACGGCTGGCAACTTGGGTGCAATTGGAGATGCGCGTGGTGTTTCTTTGAGTATGAAGGATCACTTTTGAGAACATAAGTCCCTATCAGAGACCGCGGGTCAGGCTGCCACAAGGGCACTTGAATCATACCCGTGACAGTCCCCGGTTGTGGTGATAGATTGTTAAGGAAGGCATTCGATACGGATTCTGACTTAATTTGCCCACGCTAATTCATCATTGCAATGGGCTCCTCAAGAGAGACGGCACCGTGGCTACAACAAACCTGGTGCTTTAAACATTAATTGGCCTCGCGGAATGCTGCGCTGTTCCATGCAGGCGCGCGCGCATGGGAATTGATCGGGGCTTGGGACATTTTGAGACCTGCTTTGATACGGACATTCCGTGTTCGCCCCCTTCGCGAATCGGTGCTGCTTCAGAGGCGCGGCTGTGGGCCATGAGAAATTAAACGCTAACATTTTACAGCCCTTTGTCATCAACCCGCTGCATGAAAAATATTTTTGTTAGCGGAGGTGCAATTTGTGGTCTTGGTACTCAAAGAAAGATACACTGGAGTCGAAAGATTTGTCATATTAGGTGTTCTAGTAGCAGACTAAATTGTATGTTTTGGTGCATGGCGTATGGTCTAATGTGGAAATTGTGTGGTTGATCGGGCTTGCCAGACATGGTCCTAAAGGTCTTTAAAATGTCCAATCAGCCTATTTCAGTATTCACTTCCTGGACATCTTGACCGAGTGACCGATGTAAATTCTAATAGTGGCTAATGTAAAACTGGATTTGATAGAATGTTTTTCAGGATCCAGCTGTCATGGCCAGTGACTTTGATGCCACTACACCTCACCAATGTTTTGTACCCTTTGCTAACCAGCAAAAATCTGAAATCCAAAATGTAGACGTTGGACTCTTAAATATGATGGTCCCAGAGGTTGATTGATTTCACACTCATAGGGCAGGGTCAGCCTGAAGTTCTACATGATTTTAAGTCTAGTGATAAACAATCAGCAAAGCAATAAATTAGCCTCTCATGGAGTGTGTCACTAAAGCGAGTAGAAAGTGATTAAAGCCTGCCACTGGTCATTAGCGTGGTATAATATATTCTTGTACCCTTATACACACAGTAAGGGCAGTGGAATTGTTACCGTGCACACCGGCGGTAACGTAATTGTCACTGATTAAACTTCCCGTCGGGATATGTTGCGTTTGTTCACGTGCGCTGCAGTCTGCCGCCAAGAGCACCAGGCTGCGCCTGGTGTTGGCGAGCTGGCAATGGTGGCGTCCTGCTTGCTGCAAGGAGCGTCTTTGGGCCTGCTCTCCCGGCTGACGTGCTCCTGTCCGCGGGCCTGGCTGCGCAAGTCGTCGTCGTTGGCGGTGGGGGGCGGCTGCCGCCCTGTGTCGTTGGCGCAGGGGGCTGGCGGGACGCGCATGGCGCACCGCGCTGCCACCCGCTACGGCTTCGAAACAAGTGGCGCACGTACAGTGGCAAACGGCGAGGCCGTACGGGAACGACGCGGGTAAGAAACCGACAGCTGCCGATGTAAATAACACCCCCCCCCCCTCCGCCGCCCCTTATCACTGGCACATCCGAGCTGAGCCAGCGCGGGACACTCGCAGTGCGGGCGGTTTTCCACTGGCCGTTTGGCGTGCCGAGCTGGAACAGACGATTGCCTGTGTTGCGATCGAAACGTCGTGATCTATTATTTTGCATAGAATCGTGTTTAAGAATTAGTTATAATATTTGTGGGAATTATACCGACATAGCTTTCGGCTAAAAGTGCAAAAACACACCGTGAGATTAATTCGCTGGCATAAAAGATCCGGTACGCATCTGAAATATAATAATTCTATTCAAGTAGTAGATTTTTTTTGGGCACTTTGATGCAAACCTATTTTGTTTATTGTGAAATCCAAGACAGACAACTTACAAACTCTTTCTCCTACGTCAGCAGTTCTCCTGCTGTCGTTGTCCCACCTGATGACGGTTGCTTGTGTTGCGATCGAAACGTCGTGATGTATGAATTTTCTATCTACGTGACTTTACCGAAAGACCCAAAGGGTATGGAATAATACCGTGGTAAGCTGGCCTCACAAGACATCTGCATCTGGCTCAGAGCTCAACAGGGCCAGGGGGTTGAGTTTAATGCTGCGTTAATTGCTCGTGACGTAGTCAGTCAGTTCGCCGTGAGGATATTCACGGCGTCATCTACATGCGTCAAGACTCATTTGTTGCTTGCGACGTCAGTGGCACGGCGCGGCTTGTGCAGTGGAAAAACAACTTGGCGCCTCCTGACCCATGTCAGGCTGGCTCTACACAGTCCCAGCACAGCTCTGTTTTACGGTGGGAGAGCGGTATATTAGATTTGTATGAGATTGTTCAATATTTGTTTTACATTTTTCAGAGTATTAGAGGTCATATGTTTTCCATCTTGATGGCATTATCGTTTGTTTTGAAAGCGTTCATTAGACTGCACCTTCCTCCCCAATTTCTCCAGTCTGTACCTGCCTAAGAACATTGGGGTAAGAACATTGCGCTATGAACCTAGTGACCTCCAGTGCAACTTCCAGCCACGGCTAATGCGAGGAGCAAGTGAATTCGTCAGCCCACGCTGGACCAGCATGGTGAGGTATGGTCAAACAATCCGATGATCAACATAGCATGGAGGGGAGAACCCTCTTCAGTAATGGATTGACAAAGGGCTTTCAGTTAGTATAAAATGATTTACTATTTGATTATGGTAATGAATCCCATACAAAAATTGTAAATTTCGTTTTTCACTGAAACAGTCCAAACATATACATCAATTGAAATGCAATGTTATTGACAATTCTGCTTAAAATTCAGCAAGCATGTCTGTCGCCAGGTGCTCATTTACTGTCGCTTGACACGATTTGCAGGGTTTTCCCTACGTTGGTGTGCTAATTAGTTAGGAGTGTAACAACGCATTAATTCAACCATTAAAATCAGTTTTCACACTCGGAGTATACGGATCATACTGTGCCTCTGAGAATTCTTGATGATACACAGTTTACGCAAATTATATGCACATAATATGCTTATGTTATATTTAGGCCAACGTGAACAAAACTGAACAAACTAGAATAACAAATAAACTAAATGTGATATAAACAAGAGAGTAAAAATAACTTAAAAAAATGTAGGTACTTAGATCGAAAGTAAGAACTGGTGACAATGCATCAATTACCGACGCATCAACTACATGCCTACTAATGATGCCAGCTACCAGTTAAATCTTACTCTCTCATGTCCATGTTCCCTTGAGGCACCACATGTACAGCCTTTCCATCGAGATCGAGCGTAGAACACTGCAATCGTTTTTGAACAGTGGACATGCTGACACATCTTGTTTAAAAACAAAAAAAATCAGAGGACCGTTCTGCTCCGTTCGGCCCGCACTTAATATTCTCCGCTAGGAATGAGCGGATCGGGTGCAGACACAGCCGTCTGCAAATTGGGCAGAGCCCCATCAAACTCACTGGACTGAGGAAATGTTCCCTCCTCAAGCAGCCCATCCACATTCTAGATTTGAAGCTTTCGTGACTGCAAGGATTCATATTCTTAGGTTTTTTCGGTAAAGTCACGTAGGTAAAAAAATTAAATTAATAAAAGTAAAATAAAAATAAAATAAAAATCACGACGTTTCAGAGGCAACACAAGCCTCACCTGAAGACGGAGGCTTGTGTTGCCTCCGAAACGTCGTGATTTTTATTTAATTTTTATTTTACTTTTATTAATTTAAATAAAAAAAATTGACCTACGTGACTTTACCGAAAAAACCTAAGAATATGAGCCCATCCACATGTTGTCACACGGGAGTTGCTTCCTCAGCACCGTTGACACGCCATTGGACAGGCGAGCGGCGGAGTAAACTTTGCAGTCGGGATTACTGCCATCTCCGTGAGTTTTAATAAATAGATGGAGTTTACAGCCGTTTGTCAATGCACTGTTGGGCAAAGGCCTCCCTGTGCTGTGATCAGTCACAAGCGTTTTGACCATACATCACCACATTGGGGAATGCGTGTCGGTGCAAAGGAGTTGGATCTCCAACTGCGTGTGTTGCCACACTACCCCAGTTTACATGCATAGAAAATTTCTGTTTTCAAAAAGGATTACTAATGAATAGCACATGCATCAGAATGTTTAAGTGTTCCTTTTGTAAAATTGAACATTTAATAATTCTCATGCTGACATGTAACATTAACATTTCAACAAGAATGCTCATATCAGTAATTAGAGTGACACAGAATAAAGCGCGTGACATTCCCGTGCGAGACGTAACAATGAAATGCCAGTCGAATCTGAACGCTCAGAATGATTTATTTCATTGCTCCACTTGTTTGTTGCACCGTGCATTTCATAAAGTATTTCCGAGGGATTTGTCATTCGGTGGCTCTTTTCAATTCCCCCACTTTGCAACGCGTCCGACTGCCCTTTGCCAAACCTCCGCCAGAGACGGGAGGCACGGACCGCGAACAACACGAGACGGCGGGGAAGCCCAGGAAAAAGACGCCCCCCCCAGGCAAGCAGACCGTGAGCAGCATCGGCCGCAGGATCGAGGCGCGGGTCGTTCACCTCGTCGACGAGAACGGGACCGACCTGGGGCACGTGCACCGGGCCAACGCCATCCGCATGATGGAGGAACGAGGGCTCAAGATGGTGGCCCTGCGGGAGGACGCCGACCCGCCGTTGTACCGGCTCATGTCGGGCAAGCAGATCTACAACGAGCAGCTGAAGCTCCGGCAAAAGCAGCAGGACAAGCCCCAGAGTGGTACGGGGATGATGGGGGGGGGGGGGGGGGCGTACCTCGCACACAACAACTATGATGCTCATAATAAAAGTAAGATACGTACAGGAATACATTTTTGGTTGGAGAAACCTCAAGGAGTTTGCACACGTGTTATAATAATGATTTATTGCCCTTTGTCAGTCCACTCGTGCATGAAGGTTTCCTGATGACGTCAGTTACGAGGTTTGTTTGACCATACTTCACCACGCTGGTCAGTGTGGGATGGTGAACCGGCGGCCTGGACCAGGTTACAGAACTCGTCACTGGAGTTGCCTGTGGCCGGGTATCGAACTCGCGTCGCTGCGCTGTGCTCGAACCACTGCGTCAACGCACGGCCCCAGTAGTCACGATGATGTCAAGTATTTACCCAGGAGAGCTTCACTTGAGTCTGAAGACTCTTTTTTCAGGAGGCTTCTGCATTGTGATCCCAAGACCATTGATGAGTATTTAGCTTAATTTAAGAAACCGGAGTACCCAGAGAAACCCCACCACACTCGGCACCTCCTGGCCACCTCGCAGCCCCACACCTACAACGTCCGGCAAGCCCTGGCAGTCACCCATTCAAGCGCCAAACCAAGCGCGACACCAAGCGCGACCCTGCTTGATTTCCGAGGTCTGACGAGAGTCAGCTGATCGTATGGCGTCTGTTCCTACGAGCATTGTCACTTGCCACTGAACGCTGGCACACAGCGGACACCTTGAGCATCTTTGCCAAAGTATTTCTGCTGCGAGTGTGTTTTGTATTCTACCTGGGTAATCACTTGAGATGGGAGCATCTCGTTCGCAAGGGTGTAAATTGGGAGTGGAGATTTTAACACGTAGGCTTTCACGACAGATATCATCCATAAGAGGTTTTGTGGGTAAATGTGTCGTTAAATCCGCCATCATTTATTAACCGCCCACCCACCCTCTGGCCTCCGCACGTGAGGTGCTCACAAGTGACGCCATCACATCTATCCCTCTATTTAAGGAACGAAACAGGAGGATTTCTCCACAAATCTGGATATCTGCCTGATGATGCTAGTTGTAATTACTGGCCAAACGTCGTGCTCAGATTGTAAATGTGGATTTTCTCTCCAACACACCAGTGTGCTGTTCTAGTCACGAATTGGCCACGTTCTGTTCACGTGACAAAACTTACTAGTTGGCTGTGTCGGGTGGTGGCGGGTTTAAGGACACATTTATATATTAACGCGATCTCACCCAAAACACCTCTATTGTGGATGGGAGTGGAGACTTGGTCAATGAAGATACGGTTCGCTACCCCGAATTAACGTTTTTCATCACGCGAGATGTCGGCTCGCAACGATTAGCCACCGCTCAAGGTTAAACGGCTTGTCCGAGACGTTGAGCATCACAATGCAATTCAAGAATCAATTATTTTTGGTTTTTACTTTATATCGTGCTGAATGTATCTCGTGGCTGCAGGGGTAAGATGAATCAATTGCACGCAATGTAATTTTAAAATAACATTCTTACGTCGATTCTTACCCATGTATCATGAGCATACTCAAATAATAAGAATAGATTAATCGATCCTTTGTTGTGTGAAAAACTAAAAAAAGTGTCATTCGAACTGTGGGATTAACAAGAAAAATATCTAAAAGGTAACATGTAGAGTAATGCCCTTCTTCAGAGCACGTTGTTACGTGGTTGACGTCATGAAAGAAATCTGAACAATTCAATGAGAATACATATTCGCAAACACGAGGACCTGGACCTAATATCTGAGTTTAATGAGCTGAACTTGTTCCATCGTAGTAATGGCCTGATTACATTTTAAAGAACACTATAAAGTTAATAGCTTTTTTTTTTATCCGCCGCAAAAAAAATAACTTCACGTCTAAAAATGAAAACCCCTCTCTATACAATGGTAGCCACTTAAAAAAAACGAATGCTTTGTTCCTTTGGCTGTTCCACGTTTAGTTTTCACCTCTCACTTAAGAGTGCATCTCCATTCCGATAACATGCCGTGTTTCATCCGGCTCCTTTTCCCGGGGGGCTTGTCTGGAGCACCCTTGCAATTTCCAAGTTGTATCGACACGTTTCACCCACCTCCACCAACACCCCATGGTACACGTGGAATGACAATACGCGAACACGATGATTCGTGTAAACGAGTCTACGCGCCAACAATGGGGATTGGCAACCCGATGATTGCTCCGCGCGTTGTCCCACTGCGCTCGCAATGTCTCATCCAGCGCATCCAAAGTTGCGCGCAAGCTTTATGTCCGCATCAATCACGACAAGCGTATCCCGCAACAAAAACCGAGACCGTAAGCTTTTTTTGAGATTTACCGTATTTACTGGAACAATTTTGACGGCTTTCAAAAATAATCCACCTCTCGAGCGCTTCATTTTTTGTCTCCCAAAGTTAAACGGCCAATTTGCTGTTTCAGCGCACAAATGTGCCGGGCCTCTGCCGCGACCAGGAAAATGCGCACGTGATGGGGCTAATGGAAATGCACTCTGCAACTGGAAGGGCCTCCCTCCGTTCAGTCGGCACATCGATCGCATCTCTTGCCGCGGAATTGTGGAGGTGGGGTTAAACCAGCTGTGCCTCTGATCCTCCGTGATCCACCTCTGTGTGCTTTGTTAACAACGACGCGGTTGTGTTTCTTAGATGTGGCAGAACGGCAACAACGCGGTGTATGATATAGCGTCTGAATGCAACCGCATCTAAAGACGCTTTTATCATCATCATCGGCCATGATCAATCCTTCCCCGAGCTGTTGCCATACCTGATGCGACAAGAAACACTTCACACAACCGTGATATCAACTAGGTCAGAGCAAAAGGGATCGAAGTGGGATAGGGAAATAATAATCTTGCATTTTATTAAAAATCTTTCACAACGAATTCTCAAAGCGCTGTAAAATACACACACGACACTCCCAATTAGGAATACATTCCCAACAACACAACAAAAGCTGACATTATCTACACTCTCAATATAGATGAAGAAATACAAAGCCAATAATCATGATCATTACACTCACAGTATTTGTAAAACTCAATCAGATTACCGGCAATAGCAATGAATAACAATAGGTTTTCAAACTAGATTTAAAAGTGCGGACAGTCACAATTTCTGACATTGGGATAGCAACATTGCACGGTGTTGGTGTACAGCAGCAGCATGCACGATTACCCAGCAGCGTTCAGCTCTTCGACGCACGTACGTCGAACTTACTTTCGCACCGTACGTAGCCAGCCATGCTAATCGGAGGTGCAGGGGAAGGACAACAAACTAAACATAAAAAGAAGTTGGCATCGGTGTGGAGAGACCGGAACTCCAGGGAATGTAAATAGCGTGAGAGCGGTTCACTGAGGTAATCACAAAACATGGGAGAGCGATAGAAGAGAGAGACAGGCCTTGCGGCATTGTCCTGAATGAAGAACGATGCCTCAGGGACAGCTGGAGCAGCCAGGGCACCACGCCAGTGAGTCCCACGGTATCCTCAGGGAGCCAGGCACATCGCAAATCTCAGAGCAGTGGTGAAGCAGCAGATGGCTGTCCGCTCTGCAAGAAGGAAATGATGATGAATACCTTCCACATTAGATACAAGTGCCGAGGCTGCATTGTACAGCACTGAGTTGCCACAGGAAAATATATCGGTGCTTCAATGTCAAAATACCTAAAGCCTGCCTCGTTCATACCACATCAAATTGTATTCTCCTTTATATCATTATGGGAAGTATAGCAGGAGTATGCGTACACCACCTATCTGATTGGCGTTTTATGATTCGCCTTCACTTATTTTTTATGACTTTTAACAAGTCTCAGCGCGATCAAAGTGAATGTTCTTTGTTGGGAAATTTGTACCGCCTGCTTGGAACCGGCTCATTCTGATGTGTTTGTGTTGTTCTTTTATTTACATTCGCCTTGAAGGTAACATTTCCATGTCATTTGCCTAATTTACAAATTTTATTAGTACGTTTTTTTCTGAATAGCGTTCCACACATCAACGCGGATTAGGGGAGTTATCGTGCACAGGGACTCCTCTACCTACGAACAAACCTATGGAACCGAACTCGTTTGTAAAAAGAGAATTCCCTGCAATCCTTCCCAACAGGCCATTGAATATTGTGAACGCTATTAGTTCCATATTCTACAGAATAGTGTCAGCATTCAATCAATGTATTTAATTCATGTGTATTGAGATTATAGTGGAGGGGCATCAATTAAAGGTATTTTAAGACCGTTTTTTGTACGGTACGTATGGATTAAGACAGTAAAAAGGCTTGTGCATTTAATGCTCAGTTTTGTATTTTACATTTACTCGCTTTAGGCCAGACGCAGATCAAGGAAATTTCATTCTCGGCCGACATCGGGAAGAGCGACCTGGAAGTGAAGGTGCGGAAAATCCAAGAGTGGGTGCTGGAGAAACGACACCACGTGAGGATCAGCATCAAGAACACCAAGAAGAACTGCTGACACCGATAAAATGGTCAGTTGTGTTGGTCTAGCGATATATTTTTTTATTTTCATCCATTGTTGTAGTAAACCAGAAGTCTGCAGCAATTAACCCTTTACCTTTCCGAGACGTCTGCAAATTGCAGGGTGGGTGTCCCGTTCGCCGCCGAATCTCTGAACGTGCAAGCGGTACAGCGTTAGTTTTATTTAGAGGCGTTGTGCCTTGAAGGCGTTCTACTCACCGCAGAGAACTGTCGTTTATATTTAGTTTTTTTATCGGTTCACTATATGGTCGTCATTATATAGTGTAGTGTATACCCAGTTACTTAATGTTAATAGCTCAGCTCATTGGAGAGTATATTGAGTACATTGATTATATTGATGTATTTTATATATTTTTTTCACATCGGTTTATTGTATGGAAGTAGGGTAGTTGCAGTTCTTTAGCGTCAATATGCTAAATTCCTGTTGATATGTAAACTCCTTTGTCAAAGGTGCTCTGCTCCTCCCACCCAGCTTAAAATACGCTGCCAAGCTTAGCAGTGTTCATTACGACGCTGTTTTTCAGACAGCTTTGTTCTTCACCTGAGGACAGCTGCTTGTGTTGTGGCCGATACGTCGGTAAAGTCACATAGAAGGGAAATAATAAAATAATAAAAATAAAACATAAGAACAGGTCTATCGAGAAGACTGTCTTCTCGATAGACCTGTTCTTCACCTGAGGACGGCTGCTTGCGTTGTGGCCGAAACGTCGTGAGAATTATTTTATTATGTTTTATTTTTTCCATTCTACGTGACTTTACCGTAAGAACCAAGAAGATGAATCCCTGCAGTCACGAAAGCTTTAAATCGAAATTTAACCAAGATGTAGCAACACTACCGCACTCTATGGTAGCTGGCGCCAAACTGTGCCACGTCCTCCCGCAGGACCTTCCGATTCCGTTCTGATAACCCACACGTGCGTTACATGTGCCTCAACGGAATGGATTAAGAACTGGAATCATGTTTGGAACGTGCGGGCACTCTCCCTACAGACTTTCGAACACCTACCCAGTGTTGAAACAACCACAATTTTACCTCCCCGAATGTGGACTAAATGCGACTGCTAAAATGAAGATATGGTTCACAAGCGCATAAAAATAAGGCTTGGAATACGACGACGATTACGATGTTGGCAAACCCTTCTCTCAATTCAGTTGGCGATGGCAGGATCTGTGCTGGAGCCCATCGCAGACAACGCCACGTACGTGTCCGCGCCGCGCACAGTCAACGACGGCGCCACCGTCACGTGCATCCTGCGGCACATGTCGGAGCGCGAGCGAGCCGAGCAGCGTCGCAAGCAGGGCGCGGATGGCGCAAGGGCGACCAAGAGCCAGCCGAAGAGGGAGGCTCACAAAGGGCCAGAGGTGGTGGCAGCACAAGGCAGGGAGACGTCTGGAGAGGAAGCCGACAGCCCGACTGCTGGTGGAATTGGCTCTACAGCGCAGGAGCAAGCCCCGGAACAAGCCCCAGAGCTTGCCAGCCAGAACGCAGCCGCATGAGCCCAAAGATGGGAGATCTTGACTCTATAAAAAAAGGTGTAATATTTTTCCACGTACGATTATTCTGAAAGCGTCGCTTCAAGTAGAATTGAAACTGTCCAGATTACACTTTTCATTACTCGTATGACCTTGCAATGTGCTAACAAGTCCTCTTGGGCTCCGATGAGTTGTTTTTCCGCACTTTTTGTTTGCACAATTATTCTCTCCGATTTGCGGACAAATTTACTTGGAATGTCACTTTGAAAAAAAAAATGCCGTTGTAATTTTACTTTCATATGTACGTCCAATAAAACAAATTGCCCAGTCATTACGAAATAATAGTTTCAGGAGTTTATTTATAAAGAAATAATCTGCAGAATCTCTACTTTCATGTTTATTCACTGCAAGTGGACAAAAGACATTTGAAACAAAAAACATTTACTGCACTACTTATGCAGTATTCAGAAGAGAAATTGTGAAAACAATATAACAGCTAGGCATGTGCAAATGTACAAGTTCTGTTATGATTTACAATGCAGGCGTGCAATTACATATTACACAGCTGTAGCCATTAACGTGTATTCACAAGTACCTTTTGAACACAGTAACTCAGCCAGATGGAAATGCAATTTGGCTTCAGACTAATGCATAGCGGGCTTTCAAATACATATCAAAAGTCATGCAAAGCAACATTCGTTTAAATGAATAGTACCTTTATTCATACTGACGGTGATGTATGTGCCCACTTTCAAGATGCTTACATGACCACAAAGCTTTGATTTTGCAGCGTACAAAAACCACACGCCCAAGAGGTTCATTCCTCACATGGAGGCTTCATTGTCAATCTGGTCTTCGATCGGCGATATTTGCAGCCTATCGACATTATCTTTGCAACCAATCGGAATCGGACCACCTCGTTTGTCTCTGCTACACATTTTAATGACGCTATTTCTCTGCAAACCAGAATCTGCTTCGACTGTGTCAATCTCGGAAGTAAGCGCCGTTTCGTTTCCCTCGTCAGGCACGGTCGCAGCGCCGCTGTCCACCCCGGGTGCGGACGGAGCGTCCGCTGACCGGGCAGCCGCGTTTGTCTCGCGGCATCGCTCCTCTGTGGGGTCGCGAGAGCCGCAGCGAAGGCCAGCTGTTTCGGGCGAGCAGCAAGGAGGCGGGGAGCCGATGCTCGCCTTGCCAAACAGAATTTCTGGCAATTCTCCGTGGCACGCTTCAGTCCCCGACACCGCCTCGGAGACCACCGCCGTGTGCCTGGATCCCACTGAGCCGTGACACCAACGTGCGTCTCCGACAAGTGCGCTTCTTCTGCAAACGTAACGAGGAGGAATACGTGATTTTTTTTCTCTCCGTGTAAAGCATGTACAGTGTATGAATAAACAATGCCGATGATTGTTGAACGATAACTTACTTTGAGTTTCTTCTTTTCGGGATCGTGCATCACCCCATGGCGGTCCAAGCTTTGCTGTAAAGGCAACGTTTGTGACTTGACAATGAAAAATGTAAACACTCGTAACACTGGCTGTGATGTCAGCCTTTATTTTGCAACAGGTGAATAGAAGCAATCGTAACCAAATGATCAAAAATGCTCTATTGAGTTTTCACGTAGCATTACTTAACGTAGCCTTAGCATTGCGATTAATACGCAAATCTTAAAAATCACTATGCACCAGCCTCATGTAACTGAAAATGCTTTTCACGCGGTTTGTGGATCATTTCAGCATAATAAGCAAAAACGTAGTGTATTGGGAAAATTCTGAACCTTAAACCATCTTGATATCTTTAACTTTGTTGGTGCTTCTGTTTCAACTTCCAAAAATGACACGAATGCCATCTCATCGCTCGTGTAAATCGAAGACTTTAGATTCACCTTCATAGCAAATTTTCGTCCGCAGCCAGGATGAGGGCAGCTGTGTGGGCGCACGTTTTCGTGGAAGGAGATCAGGTGGGACCGCAGGTTGAACGCCTGTGGTGTAGGTTCGCTCGCAGCCGGGGTTCGGGCAGGCGAACACCTCTCGCGACTCGGCATGCGTTTGCTCATGCTCGTGCAGAAACGCCCGTCGTTTGAACGTCCGCCCGCACTTGTTGCAGACGTGACAGCCTGCGACGCACAATCGAATCGTCCACCCCTTTTGCTGCTGGAACATCTGAGCCGCGCAAACGCGGGGCGTCCTCACGGCTACAGATGGCTTTTCCCACCGGACATTTGCTGCGACGTTAGTCGGTGCGCACCAACTCCCAACACGGCGGCGCCACGTGTCGTCTACGTGCGTCTCGACTCGTTCGTCGCATGCGACGTCGGTGGCGTGGCTCAAATTGTGCCATGGAAAAAAAACAGCCCGATGCCTCGCGAGCCGTCCTGGGGGCTGGCTCGGCATGGCCTCAGCCCAGCTCAGTTGTACAGTGGACAAGGGATAACCTTGTAACCGAGGTCAGAGTGTTATCAGAATGACGTAGATGTACAACCCTGAGTCAAGCCGTTGTTGGCGGCCTTACCACACAGTGATGGTAGGTTATTTAACCATATTTTAACCACGCTGCCCACTATGGGTTGAAGATTTGAAGATGGGGAGCGTAGATGTAGGCACATAGACGTAGAGTACAACGGTGTATTATTGCTGCACTGCCACCATGCACTAACCAGCATGGTGAGGAGTGTTTAAGCATCCCCAAATGGACATGGTGCAGAGGCCTTCATCCAGCAGTGGATTGACATAGGGGCTGTAAATAAATAAAAAAACGAGGAGACATCACGGACCTGGATGCTGCTGTGCTGCGTGCGATCGCACCTCGCTCCAGGTTTTCGCAACAAAGTCACAGCCTTCCGTTTTGCACGTATAACCTGCACAACAAAAATATAATCAGGGGAAGTAATACACAACAGCTGCTGCAGACATTCCAACAAGCTCACCGGACCTAAACGTTCCAGCACTTACCCAAGTGGGTTTTTTCATGTCTCTTGAGTTGCCTTGCCTGAAGGAACTTCTGTTCACATCCGCTGTGGAGGCACCTGTTTGAGATAATTGGCAAAGATGAAATGCCTGTGCCAAAGGAGGTCACCAAACGATTTGCTGTGGGGTTTTTCCCCCTTCAATACCATGACAAATACGTGGCAAACTGCATTGATTTTTACATATTGTAAACAATGTGACTGGTAAAAAAAAAAATTATAACATCACTTTTGACATCCGTGAGCAAAACTAAATTCTCAAATAAGTTCAGACGGGAACATCTTTAATGTTTTTTAGGGGATCAATAGAAATGAACGTTACATGTGGGCTAAACGTTCAATCAGGGAAAAATTACTATAATTGCGTCAATGGGTTTTTTTATTACTTAAAATGGAATGTTAAGACAGGAGAAAACAAAAAAAGAATGTTATAATCAGGCTATTATCGTACAAATATTACGACAACCACTGGTGACTTCATGGCAACTAGCAAGCGAACTTGAACTCAAAACAATATTTTAAACACTCTGGATATATCTTTCAACGTAACAGTTTTGCAGATGATGGGCATTACATACTCGAAGGGCAGCTCCTTTGTGTGTTCATACTGATGAGTCTTCAACTGCTGGTGTTTTTTGAAAACCTTGCCGCAGCTGTCAAATTCGCACTGACAACGAACGGCGTGTACATTACGTCACTGAAATTCACATTAAAGAGTAAAAATAAGTATAACCCGTAAAAACAAAGTTTTTCACTATAAATCCTTTATATGCGTGGCGGCTAGAGTCCTCTCGTCCTCTGGCTTGAGATGGCTGCTACCTATGGGTCAGATGATTGCATTGCACCATTAAGCAATTGGTAATTAAATATAATATTTTTGTCCTGAAAAGTGTAAAATTTTGGAAAAAAATGTTCACGAACATTAATTGTCACGCACAACGAGTCTGTGTGGAAAATGTCAGCTCGATTGGATCACGGGAAGTGGGTTAAAAAACGACCGAAAGATTTGCACGGTCCTAAGCAAGCAAGCGAACTTAATATAAAGGATTTAAAAACTACTGACGTGTATCAAGACACGAACGGACACCGATATACGTGTACGACATGCTCACTTTGTACGAGGGATTTTCCTTTTCATGTTTTCGTTTCACGTGCTTCTTTAAGTTGGCGTTGGTGGTGAAGCCTTCACAGCATCCCTCGAACACACATCTGCAACGGCAAGCAGAGAAGGCAATTCAATGCACCGTCAGTCCAGGTAAGTACGCAGTGGGTGTTTTCGCCAGCATTTGTAAGTTTAATTTTGATTTGAAACTTTCGTGACTGCAGAAATCCATACTCTTTGGTTCTTTCGGTAAAGTGACGTAGGTAGAAAATTAATAGATCGCGACGTTTCGATCGCAACACAAGCAACCGTCATCAGGTGGGACAAACACAGTAGGAGAACTACTGACGTAGGAGAAAGAGTTTGTAAGTTGTCTCTCTTGGATTTCACAATAAACAAAATAGGTTTGCATCAAAGTGTCCAAAAAAAATCTACTACTTGAATAGAATTATTATATTGCAGATGCGTACCGGATCTTTTATGCCAGCGAATTAATCTCACGGTGTGTTTTTGCACTTTTAGCCGAAAGCTATGTCGGTATAATTCCCACAAATATTATAATTCATTCTTAAACAAGACTCGATGCATGCATTGTACGCGTAATAATATATTTTCAAAGGTACACCGTTAGATGCCTACCATTGTGGACCATATTGCGTATGTGTTGAGATAAACCATGACCTCTTTCAAGTGGCCTACAAAGGACACACCTTGATGAGAACACCCATGAACATTTTGATTTAAAGCTTTCGTGACTGCAGGGATTCATATTCTTGGTTCTTTAGGTAAAGTCACGTAGAAGGGAAATAATGAAATAATAAATGCTTTATATATTTCTTATTTTATTATTTCCCTTCTACGTGACTTTACCGAAAGAACCAAGAATACCCATGAACATGTTTACAATTAATGTACGTATGCATTTCATTGCACATTCCTGAGGCACAGGGCAATACACACGTACCATCTCAAGTTCATCATCTATTTTCATTACCAGCCACGTTGGTTTGTTAACGTTCAGGTCGGTTCCTATGTATGGAACTCTGTACATGCGAACGGAGTGTGTCAACGAATCCGTTACCGATAGGGCCTATCTCCGGTGTGGGTGAGCCTGTGTCTGGACAGGTGGAACTTCCTCGTAAATCCCTTGGCACAGCCTTCATAGTCGCACACAAACGGCATCTGGAGTAACACAAGAGATGTTTTGATTGTTTTTTTTTATAAACGAGAGTTAAAACAGCAAATACTTGAAATGCATGTATTTCTGTACGAAACAAAAACAACAGCATACTGTGACAGAACGTTTAAAGGGAAATGCAATCAAGTTGTTCATGAACACAAACTTGTGATCTCCAATAGAAAAGAGTCTGAAACTGCTTGGGACTGACAGAAAGTCATATGAGATCTGAGATCAGATGTGATATTAACTAGCCTGACAATTTCTGACAAGCGCCTCTGCAAGCCGCTTACAGCAACGTTTCTGAACACATTTCCTGTTAAGTATTAAAGGTATAGTGCAAATAACAGTCCATATTCAGAAGGTCCCAGTGGAAACTTGCATAAACTTACTCCTGAACAATGATAATCAATCGCAGATGTGAAGATACACAAAGTTAAATATACAGAGGGCCTGTAAAATATTGTAATATTTGGTAATACTGCTTTGGCATCGTCCTATTAAGGGCCACCGTCCAGTCTTGGCAGACGTTGAGTTTTTATTTGTTAAATATTGTGTCCAGTGTTTGCCTCTCCAGGCCCTCGTACCCGAGCCAGTAGTAGAAATTCCATATTCCCATGGCGAGGATCAGTGCTTCCATTCGGAAAACCAATGCTGTCCTAAACATCAAAAGGATCAATCTTACTTTAGAACAGACGGGGAAAAAAACACGCGTAATAAACTACCCATGGGTATACATGTCCGGCCCTTTTCTTAACGCACGACTGAATGATGGCTAACTCACGTCATACGGATGGTGGGGGTGACTTCACCATACTTCACCACGCCGGTCCGTGGGGAATGAAAGCGTGGAGAGCAAATACATTTGCTGCACTGCCCTCTGCTGCCCACTAAGGAGCACCGCTGGAATCACATTGCACCCCTGTGAGATGCGTGGCTGCTCATCCCAAGGATTGTCCAGGCTAAAACCTGCTGATCTTACGTCAGCAACAGAGGGAAGTGCAGCAAATCCCATGGTTGTACTGTACTTTCTATGCCGCCACGTCCAGTACTCAACGCTTTCACCAACGCACTGACCAGCGCGATGGATACATGTAAATCGGCATTGTGTTCGGGTGGCAGCAATTTGTTTGTACCGCTTTCTGGCGGTACACGTGGAATTGCGTTGAACTTTATTCCACTGCTGTGTAACTGTAACGCACAGTTTTGACAATAGACTTACAGTCGTGGGGAAATATAGCCGGGGTTTGGTTTCGTTGGAATGGGGTGCCAACCGCAGTGGTGAAGTATGGTCAAGCAACCCCTCGCCCACTGCAGCGTGTAAGAGGCCTTCATCCAGCAGTGGCGAGAGGCTTGCTGATGCCCACACACTCCCCACTCACCAGGCCCTCGTGGCGGTACAGATGCTCCATGAGACGCCACTCCTTGGAGAAGGTGGCCGAGCAGTCCTTGTGCGAGCACAAGTAGAGCTTGCCCCGGACACCCGCGGCGACGGACATGGTGTTTTATTTAGTTGTTTTATAATCAGAATTTAAGTTTTACAGCACACAAAAGGAGTGGGGGGGGAGAGCCTCGTGTCGGCCGTGCCGAACACGTGCTCGCTGAGAGGGGGAGACGGAGCGAGGTTCTCGCCTTGCGATTGGTCTGCGCCACAACACGTGACCGGCTCCGTGCCAGTAAGTGTTGCCAGCTTAGAGGTTTTTTTTGTTTGTTTAAACCTCCAGATGTAAAACTTGTTCGGAGCTTGATTCTTGGTTCTTTCGGTAAAGTCACGTAGAAGGGAAACAATAAAATAATAAAAATATAAAACAATAAAATTCTCACGACGTTTCGAATGCAACACAAGCAATCAGGATAAGTGACCAAATGTGTCTAGGTTTATTCACGCCAACGACACAATTTTATCATAATTGCATGTTTATTTTTTTTGTCTTTGAATGCACTGTAAGTAAAACAGACATTTAAAATGTTAATTCGTGTAATTTGAAAACATCCCATCCCCATTTTCGCAAAATTCTGCCCTGAAAAGAAAATGCATATTCAATAGGCGACGTTTCGGGCAATGACCCTTCGTAGCACTGGGAGCTGTGGCTTGTGCGTGTGCACCACTGCCCAACAACAACAACAACGAAGAGCAGCCGCCGTTCTCCACGACGCGCTCGTGCCAGGCTAGGTGCACCTCGAGGTGCGCGCGTGCGTCACGTGGGGGCGTGACGCGCGCGCAGCGACGGCACGTGACTACGTCTCGGCCGAACGCACAACAAACGTCGGCATCGCTCCCGGCTTTAATCTGTCGCGCGTTTGCGCCTTCGCCTCGGGCTTAGATTCACCGTCGAGGAGAGTTGCGTGTGGTTTTTATTTTATTTTAAACCACTCGCGTTTTGTGACGATTAAAAAAGTGAAAGTCCCGTCGCTGTTTTAGAGTAGGCCGCGCTTGAAGCCTCGGCCTGGCCTAGTTTCCCTGCGGACTCTGGGTGACCCCCGTGCCCGGCGGAGATGCAGCCCGCGGAGTCGCCTTGAGCGGCTTAAAGCGATGTTTTAAATACATTTAATACGGCTGTTATGTGCGCAGCTTGTGTCTAGCCGAGAAATAACTGCAATAATGGACGAAGCCGAGCTCGAAAGGTGATTTTATTTCTAACTGAGGCTGTGCCGTGCTGGGTCGATATATCGATTATCGGCGGTATGGGAAGTCCGATAAGTGTGGATTTTGCCTGTGGCGGTGCAATTGCTGATTTAGCGGGAGGGGTTAGTAAACATGATGTGACTTTATAGTCGTGCTGGAGTTCGTTTTCCCACGTAAATAATCATGCACAGCCCATTGTAAACCCACTGGCAGGCCTCTTGCACGCCGTGGTGTTTCGTGGTGATTCGTGGCGATTGCTTAACCGGTCGGTGCGTGGTGGTGAAGGTGTTGGGTGAGGTTCGCATTTCAGGCGCCACTGATGTTAGCCGTGGACAAGGGGGATGGCTAAATTAGTATTGCGAACCGCGGACTACTTAAATCAACGCTATCCCACTGGTGAAATTCGCCAAATGTCCCAATGCAGAACCAGCCTCAATAATAATAATAACTTTTAATTTCTCTAATTTTCTTCAACACAAGAGTATTGAGACTATGATGCTTTCCTGGATTAACGGGACAGTACCGTGTTGTGTTTTCACAGTGCTTGTGATGTCACTGGATCATGACTTCAATAAAAATTATTTCAACATTGCTAACAATGCTAAACATTTGAAGTAAAAAAGTGCCAATATGTGGATAGTCCACAGTGGTTACCATATACTCGAGATAATCTAGATAATCTGATCCCTGCCCTAGGAATGAGGAATTTCCACCACTGGCTCAACTCTGCCAGCATATATGAAATTTGTGCCATGCTCGTTCAGCGTAGTTCATAATTTCTATGACCTAATGTTTTTCAAGACAACTTTTGGATGAGTACATGATAAATAAGGATTTCGGGATGTATTGCCGTAATATGCGTGGCCCTTTTTTTTTCTTCAATATTTTAAGGCTTGCCAGGGAAGAGATTCTACAAGAAGCAAATCGGGGCAGAGTGCGAGCAGAGACTATGGGAACTATGGGCTGGTGAGTTCATCATGGGTTTATAAAACATACTTTTACACTTGCCACATTTAATGGCTAATGTGCATCAATAAATGTATTTCCACCAGTGAAAAGTGAGTTTTCGATCCGTTTTTAAATAAACTGCTTTGACTTGTGGGCTTTGTTGATCAAAACAGTCGAACCTGTTGCATTTAAAAATTCTTCACTAAACGGGGGCTTTTGAACTTTTGACCAAAAAAATGTAATTTCCCCCATTTTTATTTGTATTGTGCAATTGGCATTATGTCAAAAAACAAAGAATCAAGTTGGATCTCTAGCACAGCAGTACAACCCTTAGTGTTTTTGGGAATGGCCCACGGAATCGGATATCACAGGGTTATTCATAAATGTTTTTGGGTTAGATCGCGTACTGATTGGCCGTGTCGGGTGGTGAAGGGTTTCGACACATTTATACTCACGCGATCTAACCCAAAAACATTTATTATGAATAATACTGGTCGCGAAACCCTACGTGTTAAACTATCACAGGGTTACCTACGAGATTCCTTTAAGTGATCACTGTTTCATACAACAGAGGGCAGCACTTTCCTACCTGCTCTCGGAATGAGTGTTATTTGTCACATCATGGTTACACTAATAGTTGTATTCTCATAACGGGAATATTACCAAATTAGTGCGGAACCAAATGTAATGTCATTTTTGTTTTTTATGCATTGGAGACCAGGTTCAGATCAACAACTTGGTACACTTGAGAATCTGTGTCATCACAGGCAGCTATCTGGATACAATTCCAGTCTCAGTGGAGCCAATTCAGTGGTCTGAGCTCTTGAGAGACATATCTAAATCTTTACACTTGAATATTCGATTGATTGTGATATTCGAAAACAGGGCCTTCAATTAACATGTCTTTCAACGATTATCCAGGTTTAAAACCGCCTTCCGCCATTATAATTACCTGTGCTGCACCAGCTAATGCCAAGACATCAAATTCAAATTTGCACTGGTTTTCACTGTTCCAGGCAAAAGTGCCCCCTGCCTGCCACCAACAAGCGCTTCTTGGTGAACACGCTGCGCGGTGCACTGATGCCCCCACGCAGCCGGGTAGCTTCCTCGTCAAGAGACCACGCCAGTCGTGAAGACACTTCCAGCCCACCTTCAAAAAGCCCTGTGCAGGGACACAAAGAGGAGAGCCATGATGACGGAGCAAAAGAGAAACATTTAAAGGAGAAGACCAGGAGAAGGTATGGTTTTAAGCCATACCAGAAGCCCGGGGAGACACATCATAGCGGCTCAATGAAGGAGAAAATGTATGAGCACAATGGCACTGATAAAGTGATGCAGACCAGCAAAGGCGAGTTTCGTAAAGAACGGTAGTGCCGTGCTGTTTGATTACTGCATCACCCATGCTGTTACTGCATGCACTGCACTGCTGCACTGTGCTTTGTGGCTACAAACTGTTCATGTTACCAATATCATTTGATGTGACCTTTCTTTAACTGAGGGAATATCCTTTTGGCAACTTTGACCTCACCTCAGGACTTAACACAGGGTTTGCACAATGTGATTATCAAACTGATAAATGGCAATACGGTATATTAAGTTTAAATGCGCTTATTCCTATAAGAGGTGCCATGGCACAGTGGTTCGCATACTTTGCTATGATCCTAGAAATACGAGTTCAGTTTCCTGCCACAGCTAATATCAATGCTGTGTGATATCTGAATTGGTTCTGGTTCCTGTCCGATCACGAATTTGAATGAACGAACATGGTGAAAGATGGTAAAACAACCCCCATGATCGACACGGCATGGGGAAGCCTTCATCTGGCAGTGGATTGACAAAGGACTGTGAATAATTTCTAATATTCCTATGAATTAATGTCATATTATCTTGATTCATTGATTAATGGTGTCTACCAACAATTGTACTTACATTTTACAAACATAGGAAAAGCAATACAAAAAGCAATATGAACATTCAAACCATGAATGGGTCCAACGATGTTTGTGAAATGTTCGTGGCATTCTCATGCCATGAGGCAACCCAACAGCATTTTATTTTGACCGGCCACTATGCTGTTGGGATCAGAAAGTCAAATCAGATGGCCCTGCAGGTTGATGAACCCAATTGTCACTTTATTCTTACATGCAACAGCATACACACGTTTTTGTCTCAGTTGATATGAAAACAGTTCTGCTGCACAAGTCTCGTATGCCTGGTATATAATCTTCCAATGTCATTTACTGGTGTAATACGTAATGTGTATATAACATAAAAATGAGGTTGATCAGAGGTTTATACCAGTGGTGGGGACCCTTTATCTTATGGAGAGCTGAGTAAGACTTTCTAATTCCTTTCGCCGGTGGCACATTAACACACTTCAGTCACTTCTGTTGCTGTAAGAGGCCCTTGAGGTAAGAGAAGTGACTTAAGTGCACTAAAATTAGAAACACTGTTGCCAGGTTGAAAATATTTTGCACGAGTATCGATTTATGTGGCTAATATGCTTGCACAAATATCGTCTACAGGCCTCTTCAAAATGGTACAAGTCGCGTGGCCTCTTGCTGTAGGAAATTAAGTTGCGGGGCGTATCCAGTCCATGGCACGTGGGTTCCCCATCCCTGGTTCATGCATTACAATTAAGTGTTTCCAGTTATGACAATAGTCAATTACTGTATGTGACTTTGAAGATCATTCCTTATTATAGGCATGTGCACAGTTGTGTGTACGTGCTGTGGGCGACTAAACAGAATAGAGCTTTGACTCAAACAGATGCTGTGGATTGTCTCTTCACTAGATGGCAGTGCAGCATAGGCTGTGAACACAAAATAAAAAAAACCCTTGACTATACTGCCCCAAGGAAACTCTTTTATGTAAAGCATGTAAGTGCCACTTGAATTGCTAGCGTAGTGTGTTTCTGTTAACAAACATGTATTAATGTTTGTTAGTCGCCTATGCCAACCTTTTAGTCTTAATTGTAAATATATTCTTCGAGTTTGTTTGGATACTCATGTTGATATTGCAGTAATGTGTATGTTGAAAGTGTGGAGTATTTATTGCCTTACCTTATCACTGGAACACATGTAAAAAATGTTAACGTAATAAATCCGTTGCCTTCCTGGTTGAGAGGCTTGCCATTCATGAGACGGTGCGATTATTACATTACAAAATCTTTTGTGTATGCCGCATAATACAGCACATCAAAACTGGTACGTAAGCCACCCTTTACCAACTTGGACTTACCAGCATTGTGAAGTATGATCAGCCAAACACTGACACATGCCTTGGGAAGCTTTCATTCTGCAGTGGATTGACAAAGGGCTTTAACGTCGTGAATATTATTCTATTGTACCATTTTTTTTTACCAATTCTCAAACATGCGCAACTGTGTGCAGCTGTAGTTTTCTCGTAGCTGACGTGTGCTGCTCCCCGAAGCACACCTGTACTGCAGACAGGTATGTAGGCATCGTGGTATCTAATCTGCCTTGAGGCAGGGGCTTGTTCTTTTTTTATCTTTCTGCAAAAACTACGCACGCCGTACCAGCGAGAGTGCTTACTTGAGAGGTGATGGATTACACTCGTACATGTAAGTGCTGATGGTTAACAAGACCTTGTCGAGACACTCAAACCTATTGAGTCCATTGCACGCCACTCGTATTAACATATTAGTGTCTAAGTTTTCACTTGTGGAGACGTTTTTTTGTTTCTTTTACCTGCGTAGTAATAACATGACACTCAGGTGCAGGTGTTTCACAGTGGGACTTTGTTACAGGGACCTGCTTTGAAGAATGGTACACGATGGAACAGGTTCCCAACAAGTGACCCTACGAACTTCCTATGCCTCAATTGAGGCTACCCCGTTTGCACAAACGAGCCAGTCGTAAAACGCTGTCCAAGCTGAAAAAAAAGGAGCCAGCACACCCCAAGCCTTCTGTCCTCTTTCACACTTTATTGCGCTTTGCTTCCGATTTTGATCTGCTCCCTCTTTTGAATTAGGCATGCAGGGTCCCTTCCCACAATTCCTCCCCCTCCTGTCTTTTTTTTAAAGGCTCCCCCTCGGAGCCAAGAGGAAATGAGAGTGTGTAGAATTGGCCCAAAGAGTCTGGTTGCTTCTTGTCTCTGGCTGAGGGCTTGCCATTGTTTCCAGTGGCAATAGCCGCACCATAAAATGCTTTTCTTGGAATGCGGCAGGTTTATTTATGGGGTCACCGCCTCTAACAGTAAATTACAACATGCCTGACAGTTTCAGCTGATAAAGTTGACACGTATGAAGTGTGGTTTTTTGTTATTTCCATTCTTGTGTTTGTCCCGCAGACCCAAGCAAACATCCTATGAGTCATAAACGTGTCACATAATTACATTTCAACATTCTGAAAAATACAGGGTAAACTTTTTATGTGATGCACCATTGTTGCAACATGCTTCTTTTTACACCTGATTAAAAGTTATTCATACATGCGGTGGCTTTAAGTTGACAGAGTGTTACAAAGTGTTGAAATAAAAATGCCTTTGAATGTGACACCATGTCGTGCTCACGTTCTCACAGGAATATCTGGATGAGGATAGTTTGTTACTTAAATGCCCTGGGTGGCACTCGGATAAATAATACTATTTTCAACGCAGTAAGCCTCATTACTTGGTGTTGATATTTAGCACACACCAACGTGGCATTGATGTATTTATAAAATGCCATGTGTTCTTTAAAACCGTTTGTTTCCTTAAAGAAGCGTTTAGCATTCATAGTTACAATGTGTTATGCATACCATAAGGTGGCCGTAGGGCTTATGGAGCAACTAGTCACGAATATTCATACTTTCTGTTGCCCATTTGGCTTTTGTAAACTTAAGGAAATAAATTTCCATTTAGTCAGTCCATGCCTGTTAATCACCTTAAAGTGTCCGACTTATATAGGCTTATAATAAAGTGTGGAGCAACAGGATAAAAGAATCATAATTGATATCAATAAAACATTATATCCTCCAGACTTGAACGTAAATTAAATGTGTTTAAAAAATGTGACGTAGATTAAATTTCTGACAGGCAGCAATACTCTATTTTAACAAATTACACTAGTATTGAAATGGGAAAACATATTCATGTATTTGATGAAACGATGACTGAGTGGTATGGAAATTGGGGTCGCAATCGGAATTCAAATCCTGGGTGGGAGTTGACTCAGCCTATCATCCCTGCAGGGTCTTTAAAATAGCTACCAGTTTGTGGGTAAGTCATCAGTAGTTATCCTATGGATAGACTCACCCTTCACCGTAGGAATGTGGAATTTCCACCACTGACTTATGCCTGCAAACATGAATCAGAATCTGTATTTGTACTGGAGGAATCCGATGAGCTATGAAGCTCTTTTTCACAGATGCCCAGTAGGAGCACGGGGTAAGAACGTTACAGCAACAAACAACACAAAACATGATCGTAGTGCAAAGTCCAAGAAAGGTAAACAAATCACACAAACACATTAAACTAAACCATCCTACCAGGCAAAGCCCACACAGGTATTAACGTACTTTTCAGAAGTGATCTGGCCACAAATGATATCTCAACAAAGTGGCCTTTCATTTGGACATATATTTCACTTTGACTTTTTTACTTTGTATTTATGTAGTGCAGAAATGTCAAAACCGCCCGGTGGACAGCTTGTAGCTGACAGTGCATCATGTTGAGAACGACTGATGTGGCTGTGTAAAATTTGAGTCCCACGTCACCTATGCACAAATACGTATTGTTGCGAATTGAGATGGGGGGGTGTCTTCCACAACAAAATAAGCGCCTACTCCTTGGACTGAGAAGTTGTTTTGTGCCAACATTACAGGGGGGGGGGGGGCTGATAAGGAAGCTTGAACGTGTGAGCTATTTATTGTACGTATAATTTATGTCCATAATATGGGTTTTTGGGGTTAGATCGCGTAAATGTGTGGTTAAACCCGCCGCCACCCAACAGGCAATTATTAAGGTTTGTCACGTAAATAAAACATGCCGTTTCGTTACTAGTACAGCACACCGGTGTGTTGGAGTAAACCCACAACATTTACAATTCGAGTACGACGTTTTGCCAGTAATTACAACTAGCATCATCAGGCGACAGCCAGATAATTTATGCTCAAGATAGGAAGAAAAAAACTCCGAAACCAGCATACACAAAACAAATGTTATCACAACAATTTCAAACAATCCATGTGTGGAGAAAACCCACCCCCCATACATGTATTTGTAAATTGAACATAAGAACATTGGCACACCTGTTTTTAGCACAAGGGAAGAGGGGGGTAGTTACCTCGGCAGGTCAGAAGGTCATAATCACTTTTGAACTCTGGGTCAAGACAAATGTACCCGCCTCCACCACCACCATCCCCCACGACCCCAAAGTGTGCGAAAATGCCTCCTCGACTTGCTGGTTCTACAAGCCAAGGTACATCAACATGGTATCTCAGCTCAATACGCCCATTGTTTTTGAAGCGCCGATGACTGCGTTCAGGTTTTTTCTTTTGCTGGGTCAGAATTGTTGAATTCCTTTAGCGCTGCGCGCACGTCACGTTCGTCTGGATGTACTCGAAAAGATGGTTTGATTTTTTCTGTTGCCCTTAAATGTGCCAGGCGTAACACTTTTTTTTTCATCCGGCCAAGCCTGCTAGCAAACAGCACGGGAATCCGTGCGTGCGTGCGCGCGTTAGCGAGTTTGAGTGAGTTAGCGCGCGCCTTCTCGCTGCCTGCCATAACTCACCCGTAATTGCAGAAGCACGTCCGTTTAATTGACAGCTGGGAGAAATGGCCACTTCCTGGGTCAAAGGTGAATGCCCATTCATCTTGTAGGACATGCTACTCCAAACAAGATCCACCAATCCAAGGTGTCAATTTAACATTTTTGCACGTGACGTGTAAACGTTCACATTTGAGAGCAACTTGCCGATACTGATTTGTTCAGTGAACATCGGTGAAGCAATATCCACCACCAATCTTTGACCTGCCAGTATTTGACAACACAATCCACACTGTAAAGTGTGGGTGGTGTTGTAAAATGTGAAATTCCTGCTTTATCTAAGAAAGGCAAATACGACGGTTTCTTGGCATGCTTTAATTCTCAGGTTGTTAAATCGATGTCAGGATTGCCTTATCGATTGCAGTCTTATTCAGCAAGTGCAATTCAAAGAGGGTCAAAACACGATCTGTAAATACATCCAAGAGGATGGCCGACATGGCCATCATTCGTCGTGGGGTTTTTTTTTTCAAAGCAGAGACATTTTTTTTTTACTTGGCCACACCGTGGAGGCATTGCGTCCATGGTGTGAAACGCGAGTGAAAGAGGTCCGCTAAAGGTCAAGAGTGCGAATCGCCCACCCTAAATGCCAGGCGTGTGCCCACGTGTGTGCGAGTACAAGTGGGGGGGTGCATTCGGTGTGTTCTCATGGGGAGAGAGGGTGAATGGGGGGGTGGAGGGTGAACAGTGGAGGGAGGCTTTGTATTCGTATCTACAGACAGGTGCATTGTTTCGGCCAGCTGTTCATGGTGTACATGACAATAGCTTCAGAGGCCCTTTGTGGCCTCGCATTGCCTTTTAACTCCTTGTTGGAGAGCACAGTGAATGTGCAAACAAACACACAACTTCCTTTTCCTACCTCGCGACTGCAAGCGGTTAACGACTGAAAGATTCGCGGCTCGTTTGTATCTACGGACGTGTCCGATGGCATCGCTTCATTCATATTGCGGGCACCATTGACTTTTCTGCGTCACGTCTACCTACGTTCGTGTTTGCGTGATGGCCACGATGTAGCGATTGTCTGCCCATTTATTACATACATTCTATATTCGCACCTCCGATTAGCACGGTTGGCTACGTGCGGTGCGAAAGAAGTTCAGCATAAGTACAGACAGACATACAATACGGCCGTTAAACTGTGTTGTTATGAGAACCACCCAGACATCAAATTGTGTCGCCGAAATTTTTTTTTTTTTTATTTGTCCACACACCCCTATGTGCTGTCCACACACATTGTGAATCCGGCGACCCGGCACCCGACCACGGCTCAGACATCAGTGGCGATGCCTGAGCCCTAGCCACTGCGACGCCTCCCTGTCACCGAGCCGCTCCTACCGACATGGTGAGGTTTCGATTTAAAGCTTTCGTGACTGCAGGGATTCATCTTCTTGGTTCGTTCGGTAAAGTCACGTAGAAGGGAAGTAATAAAATACAATAAATAAACATAATTAAATTATTTTTTTTATATTATTTTATTATGTTTTATTTTTATTATTTTATTACTTCCCTTCTACGTGACTTTACCGAAAGAACCAAGAAGATGGTGAGGTTTATACTCTTAGGTTTTTTCGGTAAAGTCACGTAGGTATAAAAAATAAAATAATTATTTTATTTTATTTCTATTATTACTTTTAGTAATTTTTTATTAATTTTTTTTGCCTACGTGACTTTACCGAAAAAACCTAAGAGTATGAATCCTTGCAGTCACGAAAGCTTCAAATCTAGAATGGTGAGGTTTGTTGTAAACAAGAGCAGTGTCGGGAAGGCCGTTATCCAATAGTGGACTGATAAAGGGCTGATTGTTATGATTATTTATCGTTATATGAGAGCAGCGATGGGAAACTCAACGTCTCAGATGGTAAGTCAGAACCCATTTGAATCCATATGTGGAGTGCTATTGCCAATAACATCTGGTAATCCATCTGGTAATCCCACAGTTTCAGAGTTTTCTTCAGCATCATAAATATTTACTGATACTAGAAGAATCCGATGAGCTACAAAGCTCTTTTTCACAGATGTCCAGTCGCGGCAGACAGGAACGTTACAGCTTTGCTTGCTTGCTTAAACAAATGACGCTTGTTGATATTGGTTTGGAAGGTCAATAAGCCAATGGACTCAATAATGTTATTTTGTATTTATATGTGGAGACACACAGCGCTCATCCCCCCCCCCCCTCTACGCTTGCTTCACCCACGTAATGCTGCACGACAACGCGTGATGAGTTTATGTATCGCCGCAGCAGAGCCCTTCCACGCCACTAGCCAACAGAGCAACGTAATGCTCGTCAACATTGCAAGTGAACGGCCGCTTGCGTGGAAAGACGGGCTGGTCACATCTGCCACGAGGCTTGACGTTGCCAATCGCTGTATGCAAACCAATCACTCGTCGCTTTGGAGCTTGTTTGGTTGAAGCGAGTAGAGGCAGTAACCCTGTTCTGTGTCTCCACATTGAAAAAAAAAATATTTTTTTAGGTCGAACGTCACGCGGAGTTGGCTTGCTTAAATGAATGCCTCTGCATAATATTCGTCTGGAAAGTCGGTAGGATGATGGACGAAACACCCTGTCATTCACATGGAGAGAGACACAAACATTTAGTTCTGCCCATATATGGTTTTACTACCTTCTTGGTTCTTTCGGTAAAGTCACGTAGAAAGGAAATAATAAAATAATAAAAATAAAACATTAAATAAAATTCTCACGACGTTTCGGCAGCCGTCCTCAGGTGAAAAACAGGGCTGTCGGAAAGACACCGAAAGAACCAAGAAGGTGAATCCCTGCAGTCACGAAAGCTTTAAATCGAAATTTATGGTTTTACTAATCACTGATCGGCTTGGGAGAAATCTGAGTGTGTATGGAGTCCCCTCCATATCACGGACATCATCCACGTGGCAGCGAGTGGTGGCGGTGTCGCTAACCCAGAGCTGCAGTGTGTGTGTGTACAGTGAAGAGCCCCTTGAGGCGAGCTCGGGCGGATTGTACTCGTCTCCCGGAGGATCAAAGGTGGCTGGCACCGTTGCTATCTGCGAGCAAACCTTTCGCTCGGTCCACACCCTTTGAAATGCACTGCCGCCACAATAAGATGGTGGGGGCAACCTCTGCACATCAAACACACGACCTCTATCAGATCCCAACCTGCTTGAAAGGAGGCACGAACTGTTCACCCCTTTAGGAGGACACGGGAATTCCCTCCCCCCTCCCTCCCTCCCTCCACCTAACCCTGCCCTACCAATCTGTGTCAATGCTCGAGGAGAAAGAGAGTGGGCAAACATACAAGTGAGCTTCAGACAGGATGACCTCTTGTTGGCATGCCCCTTAAACAAGTGGCGTTTTTTCCCTCCCTTGCCATCCACGTGATTATTTTGATCAGTTATCTATCGCGCCATCTATCTAATTATCTAGGCTATTGTATTGTCTAGAACGTAATTAATAATCGCGTAAGTCAAGTGCTTTTTTCCCCTGCCCTTTTTGTTCTTGCCATCGTTACTATTTTTATCAATGATCTCCAGCTCCATCTATTTAATTATCTAGCATATTGCATTGTTGAGAACATCATTAATAATCACGTAAGTGAACGGCTAGTTGTACCCGTCCGTAGCAGAAGCGTGCGATAGATTGACAAGTGGATGCACTTTAAAAGAGCAATCTTCTAAGCAGCGGTGTACATTTCACTTAATTAGCCTCTTACAACGCAATGGAATGTGTAATCCTATCAGGACAATGGGCAGAACACAGGTGGGATGTTTACATGGCATGAGACTGTGGTTTGGTTTCACTCATAGTCGTTTCTCAGTCCACTGCTGGATGAAGGCCTCTCCAAGTTGTTGATCTTGGGGGTTTGACCAATTTTTACGCTTATCAGTGAGCAGGGCCCAGGACTGGCTCTGCTTGAATTTGCCACTGAATTGATCCATAGCCGCAAAATCAAACTCGGGACGCTTGGTTGATAGCGCGGTGTGGCAACAATTCAAGTGATGTCTTGCTCAAGTAATAATTGAGGTGGTGCTCATCCAATGTTTACAGTCCTGAGCCAGTGTTGGAAGTTCCAAGTTATTTTGGCTGTCTGTGACGAAACTATCCATAGATTAATCGCGAATGTTAACCAATCCCGGTTAGATAATCGGCTGAGTCAACCCGCGGGTCTCAGTATATCGCAGTAAATGTTGCTTTAATTAAGATGGATTTCCTGATACTGTTTATAATTTGAACTGAGGTATGTGATTTAACTGGGATGTACAATTACTGTTGTCAAGGAGTAAATACAAACATGGTAATTATGCAAATTAGAGTCACTTTATTTTTAAGAACTCTACAAACATACAATTAAAGATTTGCAATGCACTTTTAAAATTCACATCACAAAAATGGGTTTAAGGCAGTTAAAGTTGATGAACTCCACAGTAAGCAGAGGCAAACAGTCGATAGCCAGTCAATTCCTCACGTAATCCAGTAATGAATGGCATATTTGGTAGAACGCTGCTCGGGCACACTTCGGAGGTCACGTGTCTGCTGTGCAGCAGCTGTGGTATCTGGCAGAGGGTTATGTATGCATGTTGAACTTCTTTTGTACCGTACGTAGCCAACCGCGCTAATTAGAGGTGCAGGGGAAGCACAACAAACTAAACACAAAAAAGGAGTTCTAAAGAAATGCGTTTTCAATCTAGGTGATTTAAAAGTGCATAGCTCCAAGTGGCTTCCTATTATCGGAAGGAAGAGCGTTCCAGACGGCCGCAGAAGCGCATCTGAAAGCGCGTGATGCGGTGACCGTCTTTGATCGATGGCTATAGCCAAAAGCCGCCGCTGCTGCTGCTGCTGTGAGGATGACCACCAGAGTTAGCGTGATGATGGTGGTTCATGCTCCATGACGAGACCAGCAACGCGATGATGAAACGTGGTGGCGTCAACAACGCCCTCAGCCACGGTGACTTCTCGATCTTGATGTTTGTTTACTCACGTCCACATTAATATCGGGATGCGTGATTGGCAGGTCCTCTTTATCCGTGCTTATCTTGCAAAAGTAATTAATCTCATACACGGCGGTCACCGACAGGTCAACTGTTATAATAGGATGAATTCGGCACTGCATGGGCGATGGCCACTTCCCGGTGCTGAAGACACAATCGTATAAATTTGTTGTGCGTCTCCTCTCGTACCTGGAATTGCGGATCATAGGATGAATTAAGTACCTACAGCGATCTCGGTAACGGGGGTTTGTGTGACCGCACTTAACACCGCTCGGTGAGACGTTGGCGAAGCAGTTGTTTGCTGTGGCCAGAAATCGCTGCTTAGCCATGGGTAAATGTGAATAATAGAATCAATGTGTCGTTCAACTGCTCTTATCCACGCAAAACAACACGTGAATAGTATAGCTTTTCTCGGTTAAATTGATGCAGTAATTGTAGCTGTGACGGTCCCACCTGATGACGGAGACTTGTGTTGCATCCGAAACGTCGTGATTTATTATTTTATTTCCATTATTACTTTTATTAACTTTTAATTAAATTTTTTACCTACGTGACTTTACCGACAAAACCTAAGAGTATGAATCCTTGCAGTCACGAAAGCTTCAAATCTAGAATTAGTGGCTGCAGATATGACGTTTTTACCGAATATTATTACGCAATGTCGCACCTCCGATGAACACGGTTGGCTACGTACGGCGTGAAAGAAGTTCAGCATACACGAATGACTAAACCTCCGACGCCTGGCATATATTCTCAGCTTCTTGTAACTCACTGCCCCGCGCCCTACGAGACATCTGTGGGGGGGGGGGGGGGGGGGGTTGAAACAGAGCTTCACAGGTCATCGGGTTCCTCCCACAGACTAAACAACGATGCTGAGGTCCTGTCCCAGGAGTAGCCACAGCTTGCTTACATCCGTGGAGCTGAACAATAGGAACCTCAGAAGTGGTCCTAATTTGGGGGGGGGGGGAGGGCGGGGGTTCGGGTGGTATTGGGGGGGAGGGGGGAGGTGGTGCTGGGGGGGGGGGGGGCGCCGTGGTGGGGGAACTGGTTAATGATCCCCGCCGGACTCAAAGAATAGGAAGTGCGGTGGTGGGGGTCTGCCTGTTTGTTGCCTTGTGGGGGGGGGGGGGTGAAGAGGGGGTCATAAAATGTGTTTGCTGGAAGTTGTGTGCGTGCGTGTTTACGCAGCGCATCTTTGTAGTATATGTGTGTGTGTGTGTGGATGCGCCTTTGTATACAGCGTGTTTGTGCGTTACATCGGTACAGATGGAGGAACCCGTCCCACATGGTTTCGTTTTTGTAGATTCGGAAGTTCGGGGTTGGAGTGGTGGGTGGTGCAGTGGCTAGCGGCCTGCGCTACGAATCCAGGTTACCTGAGTTCGACTCCCGATCATGGCTAACATCAGTGGCGGGCGATCTCTTATCCGGACCTGCACCAGCCTGCGCTGACCAGCGCGGTGAAGTATGGACAGTAAACCACCATGGCCGACACGGCATGGGAAGGCCTTCACCCAACAGTGGCATTGACAAAGGGCTATACAGTACCCTGCAGTTTCGATTTAAAGCTTTCGTGACTGCAGGGATTCATCTTCTTGGTTCTTTCGGTAAAGTCACGTAGAACAGACCTGTTCTCCAACTGAGGACGGCTACTTGCGTTGTGGCCGAAACGTCGTGAGAATTATTTTATTATGTTTTATTTTTATTATTTTATTATTTCAATTCTACGTGACTTTACCCAAAAAGTACCCTGCAGATTTGGACGCACCTTTTGATCTTCGATGTGGTTTAATTATTAGATGTGGAGGTACTGTACCCATAAGTGGTGCATCTGATGGTTTAGGGCAGGGGTCGGCAACCTACGGCTCCGGAGCCGCATGCGGCTCTTTACGGGCTGCTTCTTGACGATGAGTACGTATGTACCCAGATGCATTGCGGCTCTTGAAATACTGAATTTTGTACCGAATTGGAAAGAAATGGCTCATCTTGTTATTTTGGTTGCCGACCCCTGGTTTAGGGGATATAGTCGTGTGAGTTTTCTCCTGGCACTCAGGACATTTGCCAACCGTCTTTGCGGCACAGAAAATGAATCTCTCCTCGGTGCGCATCTCGTGTTCATCATGACACTTCCACGGGCCGTATTGTGTTCGCTGTCTTGCATCCGTTGCTGCTGTGCAGCTGAACGCGATCGTTCTCATGCAACATCAAAATAAACTGAATCTTTTAACTTGGTGGGCGGGGTTGTCGAGATTGCATCATACTGGAGGGAGATAGCCGTGTCCGTCTCGATGTTGTGGCCAAGAGTGAAGCTGTTAACGCATGGATGTCGGTATTCGTGGACGCGCGGTTTTTTTATTTTGAATTAAAGTTGAGATGAATGTTTGTTATTATGCACCTGAGTGTGTGTCTGACCGCGTACGAGGCGATGGTATTTGTTTTAACAAGGTGAGAACGCACGAGACCAGGATAGTCTCATGTTTACTTGTGCAACGGTTGAATTTCAGATTTTAAGCAACTGATCTTGATTTGAAGCTTTCGTGACTGCAGAAATCCATACTCTTTGGTTCTTTCGGTAAAGTCACGTAGTTAGAAATAAAGTAAAACAAATCACGACGTTTCGATCGCAACCAAGTGACATTCATCAGGTGGCACCGATACAGCAAAACAACTGCTGCTTTAGAATTGTTAGTATTTGCTGCAGGACAATTTCAGATATTTTGGGGATTTCCAGGAAATGTCGACCATCTCCCGCGCATAAAATGTCGCCACTAGAGAGACAAAGGCGGCCGGGCGTGGTGTTGGCCACCCACCCCCTCGTGTGCCGTGCCAGCCTTTATAGGTGCTCGCTAACAGCACTTGCCCCTATAGTCCGTTAAGGCTATATGGGGGATCTTTGTGTGTGAGTGCCGGCCTTCATAGGTGCTCGCTAACAGCACTTGCTCCTCCAGTCTGTTACAGGCTATACGGGGGATCTTTGCCTTTGGAGCGATGCCACCGGGGTTTGCAAGACTGTGCCGTAGAGCTTGCAACTTGAGTTCGATCCAGAGTCACAGCTAACAACAGGCGCGGTACCAGAAATGATCCAGGGCATTCCCTGGCTTAGCCCACGCTTCAATGATTACACGTCGCAGTGTCTAAACCTCGGCACAGGGAGAGGAGACAAGGCGGGTGGTGTGTTGGCCATATCCGCTCGCCATTTCGACCTTAATAGGTACTCGCTAACAGCACTTGTCCTCACGGTATGTGTGGCTATGGAGGTCGGGGGGACGGGGAAATGGGTGAGGGGGGGAGGGAGATCTTTATGTGTGTGTGTGTGCATGTGCGGTGGGTGAATGAGGTTCGGGTGATGGTGTTAATTACTAATCTTTTACATCAGAGCCAAGGCGCACACAAAGCCATGCCAATGCTCAGTGCAGGGGGAACTGAACGCTCTTTGTGTTGGGAGAAGGTGGGAGCCACAGTGGCCTGGGAACTCAAAATAATCACGTCTTTGCGAGTGACGCAACAAGCACATGCAAACGAGGAGGAACCCGCCCAAACCTCGCATCTTCCCACTGCAACGTTGCATCTGCACTACTTTGGTCGACTTCACGTTTTTTTGTTGTTGTTAATATCAATAACCTTCCGCCCTGCAGGGGTAACCCCCTTCAAAGGGTGGGGGCGGGGGGGGGGGCAAAGACAAACTCATGAGAGCAGCACAGGTTGGTGTTAAAGTAACTCTCAACAAGTTTTAACGTGAAGCAACATTTACTAACAGTGTTCTGTTCCAACACGTGGAAATTCCACATTCCTCAGGCGGGGGCGAGTTTATCCGAAGGACGGTCACTGTTGACATCCCCTGCTAATTGCTTCCTCGTTTTATCTACCCCGGTGGGATGATGGGCTGGCTCAACCCCCCAAACCGGGTTATAAACTCGTAACATTCTGATTACGAGCTGCTCACTCTACCGCTTTAGCCACGTGGCCGAAAATGTTTTCTCTCCTGGCTTGAGTTGTACGAGTTTATATAAAACGTGACATTTCAGTGTCAACGTTGCATTCCAGATATAATTTTTCAATTCGAGCAAATCGGCTACTTGCTTGTCCTGGTTGGCTGGGTCCTCTGCACATTATGCTTGATTGGTGAAAAATATTATTTCGACAGGAAATTTTGTAATGATTTTCTATCAGTGATTACATTGGCTCATATTTAGTGTAAGGATGGTCTAAATTAATATAAAAAATGTTAATGATTACAAATGTTAATGCGTCGTCATCCTCACCCGTGACCGCCCTCAGATGTCTTCTCATGAGGCCAGAGTTTCACGATTTGGTTTTGTCTCCGTCTCGTCAAATAGCCGATGGGAAGCCCCTAATACCGTTTGGTGCCCTGTCATGGCGCTGCCCGGATGTGGTAGTGCAAAAGAGGTCTGCCAGTTTATTTTAACACGGAGGCTTTCGCGACCAGTATTATTCATAATAAAGGTTTTTGGGTTAGATCGCGTTATATGCGACACATTTATAAATAACGCGATGTAACCCAAAACACCTTTAATATGAATATAGCAGTTTTTGTTTTTTTACAACCACATGTAAATTGAACAATGTCAAACGGAGGGTAATTGTTTTGTTGGCTGTGAAATGCTGGACCCTCGCCAGGGTTAAAACACGAGGCTTGAACACAACCCCTTACGTTCGTACCACATGTTTGGCCTTTCATTAAAAAAAAAAACTTCCTTGGACCAACCTCAAGAGCCTTTGTCTGCAGTAGCTCGCTCACAGTTTATATCGGAGCGCTCCTTCTCGCTGACCCATTGGAAGGGCAACACCACGAGGGGGGAGACGAGGCTACGAATGCATTGCTGGTTGGATTTGGCCGCTCTCAGCTGCGACTCGGCATTGTAGCGTTCCACTTTCCCCTGAATTTCCACAATTCCGATTGGATTCAAGAATCGATTATATTAACGATGCCGTGATTGTAGCACCGTCAGTGGACGTGCGGTCACGTGAATCGATTCCACGATAATTTGGCCGGATTTCATGATATCACTAAAGCTGAGTAGGATTGGATTCGGTTAATATTTGAATGGGTGATGGCTAGGGCTTGCCAGGTGTTGCAGGATCTGCGAGGTCTGACCAGCAGATGGCGGTGTTGAGTACATGTTATGTAGATCGTTTATTGTAAAATTTCAATCACAGTTCCTATGATCACTGTTACATTGCTTTTATAGCTTTATTTTGGTGATTTCGAAAACGTTTTGGTTAAGCCATATTTGTTTGTTTTTGTGCAGAGTTAGACTGATAACTTTAATCTAAGTTGTCTTATGGTTGTTGTTTGACCTGCATCCCGCTGGGATGTTTGCACTTGCATTGATATACGGTCCTTCTTCTGGAAGACTTTGTTGTTTTTTCCTGGAGTTTGCATGTAGTAACTTTAAAATGTTTCTTGTTCGTATTTTTGTTTGTTGCGGTTGCACCCGATTCAAGAGCCGAACGGCTCACAGGGCTATACCTAATAAATGAAATGAAATTAAACGGAGTGTCACCCACCTCGTGTGCCTCGCATTGCGATTTCCTCCAACACGAAGCCAAACAGGAACACAATGACGTGGGCCCAATGTTCCAGTCGATGACCTTTCTGGAGAAGAGTCTTGAGACTCAGCGATGCTTAGCTGGGTAAATCATTTAATTACGATATATAGGAATTAATAATTGATTCCCACACGCACGATTCGACGTATGTATCGTGTCATGGATCAATGCATCATTACTTGCCCAGCTATTACGCAGCGGTGGAATGTTTGTCTGCAAGTAGAAATTCATCAAAACCTTCGAAACACCAACCAACGACAACCCAAAACTATCGTTTGCACCACCAAGGGTTGCCGTGAGTATTGTATAAATTACAATTGAAATAATATAAATATACAGAAAGTGAATGGAGCTCACATTGGGGGTGCTCCTCGTGTCCTAAAGGGGCAGATAAAGGTGAAGATGTAGCCCTGCGATCGCCCACTCGCGCCACGGTGGGCAGAGTGGCCTCCAACTGGAGCCCCTCCGGCCAGCGGCGTCATCTGGTCCAACACCATGTGAGACTAGGCTCTAAGGAAAGCTATCTCGGGTGTGGACCAATCAACTTCAAGGACAGTGCATACATTATCAGAGTTGTGTTTTTTGTTTGCATTATGACTGCAGGTATTGTGGTCTATGCAGTTTTGTTGCCAGATAGAAGGGTAAAAAATTTTTTATCATAATTTTTTACTGCCAAATGAGGTTCCAATGGTATCCCCAACGCTTCAGCTCACCGACCGCGAAGCTGCCGCCGATGGACTCAGATCGCGCCCCGCGCATCCGTCGCCACTTGCGTCGCCCGCCGGCTTCACGGCCGCGCCGCCGCCTCTGCATCCACGTGGTTCTTGCATTCGCAGTGGCAGCTCGCGGGCAGCTCCACGTGGGACGACTGCGACGACGGCGACGACGGCGACGACGACGAGGAGGAGCACAGCGTGGAAGACGAAGACGGCGTCTCGCTCTTCTTTTGCTTGACGCGTCGGTTCTGGAACCAGATTTTGACCTGCGGAGAGATGGCCACCGCAGAATCTAAACTAGGTTAAAACTCAACTTTTAATTCAACCGGGTAAGGCCCACTGAGCAATACAGCTATTTTTCTGAAGCTACGTACGGTGCGAAATAAGTTCTACATATAACAACTAAACTAAAACTATGTTTGTTTTTATTTTAACAGGTAAGACCCACTGGGCAATACAGCTCTTTTTTTAGAAGCGACCTGGCCACAAATGATAGCCCAATGAAGTGGCTTATCATGATGTGGTAATGGAGAGCAGCAGCCAAATACTCTAAACGCGTGTTGTTGATTCTAAACCGGAGGACCCACAGAAAAATCCACGCGAGCACAGGCAGCGAGACATACAAACTACAAAAATACAGGTGTCGGGATTGAACCCACGACCTCCTGCATACCAGGCGAGGTAGTTAACATCTCAAACCCCTGCGAGATATCCTAATATTAATTGGCAAAAGTCAGAATGTCAACATGCAAAAGCAGCTTTAATCTTTTAAATTAAAAAAACTTTTTTTTTGTCAAAACACATTCACCACAGGAACCAAATGCGATTTCCAAATTGAGTAACTGCCACAAATATAATAACACTGACTTATGTTACTCGGTGGATCAAGATCGGTTTTGTTACAGAGAGTGTCTAACAACGTGGGTTGGTGAAGGGTTGGATGCCCATCGTCGGTTCAAATATCGCTCACCACTGATGTTAGCCCTGGCTTGGAATCAAACTCAGTTTGCCAGGTTTATAGCACAGTGCGCGAAACAACGCTCCACCAATCTCCAGTTTAACTTTATTGAAAATACATTTGTTTTTATTCACAAAGGCTTTGCAAATTCTTCGTACGTTCATCACAATGTCTTAAATGTTTATTTTGGAACATTTTATTATTCTACGTTGCAAATGGAATGTGACCACGTGACAGAGGGAATTTGTGAGAGTCAATCCAGTGCGGGCTTGCTGCGTGCATAGCGAAATGCGCTCATCACTGCCCCACGGCCCCACCTCACCAGACAATAAACCTTATAGACAATGCAAACGAGACAGATAGCAATGAAATTATATTACCATCAAGACCAGAATTAAGTATCAAATGTATGTATGTTGAACCTCTTTCGCACCGTACGTAGCCAACCATGCTAAACAAATCTCACTTGTTGCACTCCCAAACTCCCCCCACCTCCCCACATCCTTCCCCACAGTCATGTGAATTAATCCCATCGTGGGGGTTGGGGGGGGGTGACGAGGTTTAGTCCATGCCCAGTCATTAGTGGCCTAATCCCCGCTCAATAGAGGGAGAGAGAGAGAGGGACCCACAACCTAAATTGGTGAGCGCACCGGGCACACGGCACAAATATTTACTCATTACCTCCTGCCTGTAATAACACAGCAATTCCTTACAGCCCAGACAGCCAGCCAGGTGACCGCACCAAGAAAAGGAGGCTGATAACGCGGAGCCAGAGTTGGGCAGGAAGTGAAAATGACAAGTAACAGCATTTGCATGCATTCATACATACTCACATGTATACATTCTTCTTCTAAACACCAACTAACGAGAACCCAAAACTATTGTTTGTGAGTATCGTATCAATTATAATTCACATTTTTTTTATATATATAAGAACTCAACACAGGAAGTGAATGGAGGTCACATTGGGGTGCTTCTAATGTCCTAAAGATCGGGCACATCGGCCTCCAACTGGAGCGCCTTTCGGGGTTTGTGCGCAACTTATATGAACCTGGCGACTTGAATTTGATTTCTGGCCACGGCTAACATCGGTGGCGTGTGACTTCTGAACCACGTGTGGGCCGCCCCCTTCACCAGACCTGCAATAACCAACCGAGTGAATTGTGGGCAAACAACCCCCAATGCTGACAATGGGATTAGGAGTCCTTAACTAAGCAGAGGATTGTCGTAAGGCTTTACATTTGTATTAGGTATACTGTCTGGACTATATTTGTCTCGTTCTGTCATGTTCCAATCCTTGGGTTTAAATCAAACATTTGCATGAGTCTCAAAAATTCCAGTCGATTCTTACCTGCACAATTCGTTGCATCTATCGTGGGTTTAAGAATCGATGTTAATCCGTGAATCTGCGAATTGTCACGTGCCTGCTGCTGCTGATGCTGCGATAACGTGGGTCGGATGAGGTGGGGCGATTTCAACGCAACGTATTTATTTCTCAATAAACTCAGGTAACCCCCATTAATCCACTTACTTTTGTAAATAATTACTTCACTTAGATGTGAACTTCTACTGAATCGGAATAGAGCGGCTGTAAGTAGAGCACTGCTCTGTCGGGCGACCTGTGTTCAGAATCGGAATTTGTATTTATACTGGAGAAATCCGATGAGCTATGAAGCTCTTTTCTCACAGATGTCCAGTCGGGGTGGGTAAGAACGTTACAACAATCAACGTTACAAAAACATGATAGTAGTGCATGGTACAATGAAGGTAAACAAATCACCCAGACACATACAAATACAACACTAAGCCATCCCCATCCTACCAGGCAAAGCCCACTGAGGTGTTACATTCAATGGAGGGACACTTCTAGAGAGGAAGAGGAGAGGGTGGGAATGTTGAGAATAGGAGAGCAGAGGGGGGAGAGGGGAGGGTGGAATAAGAGAGGATCGGCGTGGGGAGAAGTGATGCGAGTACAGAAAAGGGGAGGGGAGGAGAAGAGAGGAGATGGTGCCAGAGGATATGAGAGCGGAGGGATGTAAAGAAAGGATGATGAGAAAAGGAGATGACAGGCGAGGAGAGGGTGAGAGGGGGTGGGGGGGAGGAGGAGGAGGAGAGGGCTGGAGAGGAGAGGGTTGTATCTACCGTACGTTTGAACTTCTTTCGCACCGTACGTCGTCAACCCTGCAAATCGGAGGTGCCGGGGAAATGTTGCAGAGTAGAGCAGAGAATGTGGGAGGGGGGTGAGAGAGATGCACCTGTTTCTCGGAGAGGCGCAGGCGAGCGGCCACGTGGATGCGTCGCAGCCGGGACAGGTATCGGCTGGCTGAGAACTCTCGCTCCAGAGCCAAGAGCTGCCCGCTGCTGAACGCGGTGCGTGCTCGCTTCCCGGCACCTGTGGGCAGGTGTGCCCCGTGGGGCAGTGAGGGGCAGTCAGGGGCAGTCAGGAGCATCCCATGGAATTGACACCCGACCACAACTGACCCAATCCTTAGTGGGGCCGACACCTTGTGAAGTACAGTATCCCCTCGTTATTCGCGAGGGTTGAGTTTCGGAGAGGCTCGTGAATTGCAAATTTCACGGACAATGATATTGGCCTTCTTGGTTCTTTCGGTAAAGTCACGTAGAAAGGAAATAATAAAATAACAAAAATTAAAAATAAAACATAATAAAATTATATAATAATATTATTTATTATGTTTTATTTTTGTTATTTTATTATTTCCCTTCTACTTGACTTTACCGAAAGAACCAAGAAGACGAATCACTGCAGTCACGAAAGCTTTAAATCGAAATTTAATGATATTGGCCTCAATGAAATTCCTTAATAAATACGTAAATAAGCTGTGAAAATACATAAATTATCGCATTACTCTATCTCGTCACTTTCTCGTATCACATTCTTTCTCGTGTCTTTATCTCGTCATGTTCTCTCTCTCTCGATGCAGTCGTGGAGCGTTCCAGATGCGATTCGCTGATGGCCAAAACCGCGGATAACGAGTTCGTGAATAACGAGGGAAAACTGTAAATTGAATAGGCTTGAGCAGGACACGTCGCTATAGAAGTGATGATGGCCGTTAGTCAAGAACAAAACTATATATTTTTTATTTCACCAGGTAAGGCCCACCGAGCTATTCTGATCTTTCTCAGAAGCGACCTGGTCACAGATGATAACTCAATGACGTGGCTTATCATGTGGAAATGTATAGCAGCCAAATACTCTAAACGTGGAAGGAAAAACCGGAGGACCCGGAGAAAAATCAACACGATTACAAGGAGAGAGACACGCAAACTCCAAATGTACAGCAGGCGTCAGGGTCGGGATCGAACCCACGACCTCCTGCATACCAGGAGAGGTAGTTAACATCTCGCCACCGTGGCACCCTGACAGTGGAAGCTAACCTCTCCCCTGAGTTTGTGTGTATCCCCCCTTCCTTTATACTCCAGTGCTGTGACATCATACGTCCTGGAATTGATAACTCAATTTTCAGGGTATTTATTGGAAAAAGTGTGATGCGAAAACTTGATGCCATGCACAGCCTACCAGCAGTTACTAATAATGATTTATCTCTAGATGTGACTGAAGATGTGCATTTTGACGATGTTCTGGAAGGGATACAAATCTGGAAATTGGCACAAATATAGTCAAGTCTTTGCTTATGCTATAACTAGAAAAATCCCCAAAACAACTTCAGGATTTTTAAGTTGGTCCTCCAAAAAATGTTGTGTCCGAGACTTTCATTGGTTTCACCCTGCGAGCAGGTTTACTGAGAAGTTCGAAATCTCTTTAATTTCTCACTTTAAAAAGGTACAAATGTCTGGGGTGGTGACGCGGTCTAGTGTGAGGGCGTTCGCCGCTCGTTGCATAGGTTCATGGTTCGAATCCAGCGGCCGCCCTGGTTATTACTGCGGTATCTCATAACCATAATAATACCGTGCTCCATCTGCTAGACTCACGTTGAAGATCAGCTGACGTCATTCACAATAGCTGTCCATTGCGTGCCGGCGTCAGAGTCCAAATTTGCCAAATTTCAAAATTACCGACAAATAACTCAATTGGGATTATACATAGCAATAATCGCCCCCCTCCCCACCACACTAATGTCCCAGGTCACTCGTGCACATGGTTGACAATTGAACTCCTATGGAGTGTGCTGCCAAAGCTGATAGAATACTCTAGGTGTGTGCATGATATTCTTAGGTTTTTCGGTAAAGTCACGTAGGTAAAACGTTAAAATTAATAAAAGTAAAATAAAATAAAAATAAAAATCACGACGTTTCGGAGGCAACACAAACTTCCGTCTTCAGGTGGAACCGTCACAGCCACGACAGCTTATCAAGTAAATGAGAGATTGCAGGAGCTACCACTCCGTTAATATAATGGTTTAATGTTTTACCTACGTGACTTTACCGAAAAACCTAAGAATATGAATCCTTGCAGTCACGAAAGCTTCAAATCTAGAATGTGTGCATGATGTCTACACATCGGTGTGTGTGTTTTAAACTGTAAATACAAGGCTGGCTGCGCACGGCACGTCGTTTTTGGGGAGCGACCCAAATCGGAAGCAACGCTTTGGCTGGAGAGGGGCCCATAAAGTCATTAACGCGGTGGGCTCCGTTTCTAAAGGAGGTGCCCACCCACGCTTGCTCGGAGCAAGAGAGCTTTGATGTGATGGTATGGTCATGCGCGCGGGTGCGAACTTAACGAGCGTCACCTCTTGTTGTGGGCATGTCAAAGTAAATTACGACACGGGGGTGGCCTGGTGGATCAGGGTCATTCACACGTGAGAGGCACTGAGGCACCACCGCTGGGGAGCCTGGGTTCAAATCCGGGTTTTATTTTTGTTTGCCATCATTGATTAAACCGGTGTTCCAATTGCAGTGTGTTGATGATCGCAGCCTTGTCATTGTGTTTGTTTTTTGTTTACATGATGCTTATACAATATTTTTTATTAATTTCAATGCGATTAAGACACTTAGCATGGCATGTCAGAAGGTGCAGCTCCACCTCATGTGCGTGGAAGTGAATCGAAGGGAAGCAGCTCCCTAACGTCACCTTCCAGGAGACGTTCTCTAACACCGGGTGACGTCGCACTGCTGGAGGTTAGAGTTCCACGTGGAAGGGTCTTGATTGCATCACATGGGACCAATGAAAACAATTGGATTTCATAATTGTTTTTAAAAGATGGGGGGTGGAGGGGGAAGGGACTCTGATTTTGTGAACTGCAATGTGCGTCTCTCAAGTTTGCCTCGTACGTGTTCACACTTTATCAGCTATAACAGATCCTTGGCAGATCGCATCATGCAAACACAGCAGTGAATCGAAGTACACCACTAAAACGTGCTACGCCCCTGTCTTTATGCCGTAATAAAATTCAGTTTGTTCTAAAGCCGTGATTTATAGTCAATATCAATTATTGTAAAACAAGAATAGAGCTGCGTGGTGATAATTTCCCGTTTACAGCTTTAGGTTAATTGAGAACATTCCACATTCCTATGACGGGGGCAAGTTAGTCCATAGTACAACCGCTGTTTACTTCCCCACTTAGTGGTACTCGTTTTATGGCCCTCGGAAGGATGATGAGCCGAGCCAATATAAGACATGTATTGTTAAAATCAGCTTGTCTCTCGACACGCACAATAATATCATTGCAATTCACTGCATTTAAATTCCAAATCCACTTCCAACACTCACACTTTGTCCCACGGTCAGCGGTTTGACGATGCCCGACACGTGTTCACCGCTGAGATGTGCCATATCAATCTACTCTCGCCGAGACCAGGCCGACACTCGGCAGGGTTAGAGGACAATGCCACTGCTCGTTTGACCTTCGACCTAAGCAGAGTTAAAATGTTAACACGCGAGTGCATTGGGGGTTAAGCAACGTTAAAATGGCAATAAAGCCACTCTGTTACAACAAAGCCCCCCTCTGTTTTCGCAGCTTTAAATCAATCGGCAGGCGGAGCATTTCTTCTTGGTTAACTTGATTTATGTCACAGCTGACCCGCTGAAATCCCTCAACTGACTTCTGGTCGTCAAAACGTTGGGTTTACGTTTCGAGTTTGAAGTAGGAGAAAAGCAAACTTCAATTATCGCCAGGAAAAAATAATTTGGTGTAATCATCCACTGTGTTTTAAATGTAAAAAAATACAAGGACATTTAAATATATGTATATATGTAAGCATGCATCATGATTACTTTATACGCAAAAAAACAGCCCTTATTTGAATACAAAAATGGAATTTAAAGCACGGAAAATGTATCCCGGATGTAAATCAAATTGTCTCCCTGTTCAACGACCGTGGCATATTGCTCATCAACATTATTCGGCCTGATCCAGTGGTGTAAAATCAACATTCATATGGCACAGGCCAGTATATCTCATCATCACGATTTACCATGGTCAGTCCACTGCTGGAGGCCTTCATCCATATCAAGTACCTGCCAGTCAGTGTCTCCCTGATCAAATGAAGATCTCTCAACTGTCTAGGCAGCCCTCGGCCAGTGGTGGAAATTCCACATTCCCGTGGCAGTAGTCTTATAGCTATTAGAGCACCACAGAGCATAACGCACTTCACTGGGCACAGTCGGCTGGCGTACGCTGTGATCCAGCTAGTGGCCGAGCGTCATTGGCATACGCCCTGCTGCAAGGAATGAAATGGTGCCCCCCGTTCAATTTCAATGTCCCCCCTCTTCATGGCTCGGTGCCTGGGCCCCCCTACGTGTCACGTGCCCTGGTGTAGTTGCACCCCCTGCACATTCGCCGGCTATGACGCAGGATCCAAGCCTTTCAAAGCGAGAGTTGCCGGATCCTACAAATCAAATAATAATGTGCTCAAACAAAGACGGCTGGATAATACTTTGATTGGGAAAAAACAGTTCATACCAAACGACGTTCTGCTAATACACACTCATTTATACTGCTGGGTGGACCGAGGTATGGATATCTAAGACATTTGCGCCATTGTTTCAATGGGCATGGTTACGGGATAATCAAATGCCATCATCATTATTATTTCGATTTAAAGCTTTCGTGACTGCAGGGATTCATCTTCTTGGTTCTTTCGGTAAAGTCACGTAGAATGGAAATAATAAAATAATAAAAATAAAACATTATAAAATAATTCTCAAAACGCAAGCAGCCGTCCTCAGGTGGAGAACAGGTCTTCTCGACAGACCTGTTCTCCACCTGAGCACGGCTGCTTGCGTTGTGGCCGAAACGTCGTGAGAATTATTTTATCATGTTTGATTTGTATTATTTTATTATTTCCATTCTACGTGACTTTACCGAAAGAACCAACAAGATCATTATTATTGTTATTGATATCGATCTCTGTGCGTGCGTGGTGCCGGTGTGACTTCACCTGTGGCCACGTGCGGTTGAGATGAACTCAGCTCGTATGTCGGGGTAGCCAGAGCTGCCCCGGCTGCCCCCGTGATCAGCTGCCCGGGGCCTGCCCTGTGGAGCCACACGTGACCCAGAGAGGCGGGCCACGCGGCGCACAGCACGCACAGGCAGGCAGCCCGAGACGGGAAGGGCGACCCCGTGGCTTGCAGGGTGCCTTCGCGAAGGGCAACAGCCGCTCTTCGGTCGGGTAGGGTTGCCATCAGCCCTGCTTCTGCCGTCGTCGTTGTTGTTGTTGATGTAGCCGCAGCTGTTGATGATGATGATGGTGATGATGATGGTGATGCACGTCTGTCATCCTTCTTGTCAGTCGGAGAGTCATTGATGAGCGAGTCGACTGTAAACGCGAGCTGCATCGCGAGTCTTTGCGGCGTGTGGAACGTTTCAAATTATTCTTCAAAGAGACACGCACGCCCAATATTGCATATACGCTGTGTGTATGAGTGGAGAGAGGTCATATTTAAAAGTGCGTAACATTACACGAGCCTTGCAAAAAAAAAAAAATGAAGCCTTTCGCTCCAACTATATATATATGCGCACGGGAGCAAATGCGCTCTCTCTCTCTCTAATGCCTTTAAAGAGAAATTGATGTGTGGGCACTTGTGCTAGCTGATCGCGGTTTAAATACTCGCGACCTAATCGGCTTGTGCGCGCCTCGCAAATTAATCAGCCGAAAGCAATCTCTCCTAATTGGACTGTTCCCCCTGTGCTCGCCTTCACCCCCCCCCCCCGCTGCAGACGAATTATCGCCTGCGCAAGACACACATCTCGTGTCGCGTAGGCGCAGCCCCGCAATTGCTCGCTCTCGAACACCTGCCGGCGGACGGTACCTCCACGAGAGGGAGCTGGCTCGGGGTCTAGACTCGAGACGTGTCATTCGCGCCGCCCTCTTCCACGCCGGCGGGACGTCTTGGAATACGTCTTGGAAGACGAGGTGACGGTTCCCCGGCACACTTCACTCACCCCGTCACACGCGAGCTGCCGATCGGCCGAGCGTGGTGGACTCAATTACGCTGCCGGCTGGACAGAGACTAAAAACAAATAAAAACGTCCCAATAATTCAACTGGCGCAACAGGGAGTTCGAACCGGCGACCCTCTGTCCGGAGAACCATTAGATTCGTTAGAAGGCAATGACATTGCAATAACATTGCCTTTTAATGAATATTCGGTACTGTAATAGGCGACGTTTCGGGCAATGCTCCTTCTTCATATCAGAGAGGTGAGCCTGTGTGTGTTATATCCTCGCAGCGGATTTTGACCGGCCATCGAACAAAGGCGGCCACTGCATCGTGCTCTTTCGGACGCGTTTCTGACGGCCGTCTGGAACGCTCTTCCTTCCGATAGTAGGAGCCCACTGTGGCTATGCACTTTAACATCATCTCGATTGACGAACTCATTTCTTCAGAACTGCTATTCGCGTTTAGTTCGTTGTCCTTCGCCCCACCCCCGTACCTCCAATGAGCACGGTTTGCTACGTACGGTGCAAAGGAAGTTCGACATACAGCCATAGCTAGGGGACATTATTGCCAGTATCCGTGTATTTGCCACAAGCACTGTGTGGTCAATGCGGACTTGGTGCCTTGCGAAAGATGTCTATCTGGCGTTCGAACATCTATTCCCCTGTTTTATTACCAGACATCTATCTTGTTTTTCATACATACACCAGGCTGTGTGCAACAGCATCGCCCCTCTCTCTCTCTCTCCTGAGTGAGCGCGCTATCAAATAGTGATGGGGATTATCGGAGATTACTCCTCGGCGCGTGGTTATGTTTTTAAGGGCCCCCCTGCTTAACGGGAGGGGGGGAGGGGCGCGTGTAAAATGTTTGGCTAATTGGCCGCTTACGGCAGGGCTCTGTGCGCTCTCAAACTATGCGCTAATTGACTTGTCACGAGATGCCCCCCCACCCCACCCGCCCGCCCGCCCAGCCTCAACCCCCACCCCATTCGCCAGAGCCTTGCCAAACAGCCAAGCGGCGGCCAGACTCTGTGGAGGCGACGTGGAGCCGCGTGCGCGCTGTTTCCTACCCAAGTGGTGATGAATGTGGGGGGGGGGGTCACTGCTGGTTTTGCACGGCGTGTGGAGTAATCTGGCCCAGCCCCCCCCTCCCTTGAACACCACCACCACCCTCGCCGCGCATACTTGAGGGAATAATTGGTTTTGGATGTGTTTGTAGTACTCGGTAATGATGGCTTTGGAACAACGTGGATTTGTATAAAGTCTTATAAATGCGACCGCGTATAGAGACGCTGTACGTGGAACAGTGGGCGCGTTGGTTTTTTTTTATAGAAGCGGTCAGTCAATCATCATCGTCTGCCATGATCAGTCCACTGCTGGATGAACGTCTCAAGAAGACAGCGTCATTCCTCGCGGTGCCGCAATGCAATTCACAGAGCACCCGCACGCGAGCTCATTGTGTCGCTCCATCTCCACGGCGGACGTCTGCTCTGGAGCGTGTTGCATATCGTGCGCTACCGTTCCTAATGGCAGCACAGTAAATAGGTCGCTGACTTGTCTATAATGTCGGTGTCAATTTTCCAGCGACACCCGCTTGAATGCCGGTTGGATTTTTGCCTTCGCTCTCCTCTCATTACGCACACAGCGCTTGCCGCAAATTAGCCGCAATACCTTGCTGATCTCGTAACAGGGCGTAAACCATCACGCGAACTCGCAGCGGCTTTTGGCTATAGACTTCAAACAAAGACGGCCACTGCATCGTGCGCTTTCAGACGCGCTTCTGCGGCCGTCTGGAACGCTCTTCCTTCTGAGATTAGGAATCCACTGGAACTACGCTCTTTTACATAACCTAGATTAAACACTATTTTCTTTCGAACTACTTTATGTGTTTAGTGTGTTGTCCTGCCCCCGCAAACTCCGATTAGTACAGTTGGCTACGTACGGTGCGAACAAAGTTCAACATGCGTACATACACACGCAAAGTGGAAATGGCACAAACATCCCAAATGCATGAGCTTCTCAACAGTGAAGCTGTGGTACTCTGTGAGACTGTAACCCATCCGCGTCTTCGCCTGATGGGTTTTTCTCCGTCTCCTGAAATGCCCTCCCACATTCCAAACCCGCCCCAAAAATTCTAGATTTGAAGCTTTCGTGACTGCAAGGATTCATACTCTTAGTTTTTTTTCGGTAAAGTCACGTAGAAAAAAAAATGAAATTAAAATTAATAAAAATAAAATAATAATAAATCACGACGTTTCGGAGGTAACACAAGTCTCCGTCATCAGGTGGGACCGTCACAGCCAGATTTGCTGTATCAAGTGAGGCAGAGATTCCAAGATGCAAGTTCTTAAATACAAAAACACAGTACTTTAATGTAACTGCTGGCTAAACATCCACATGCAAATAAGCTAGAGACTCGGCGTGGCTTTCGTGGATAAATAGAGCCTTGATTGTTGTTGTTGTTGTTATTGTTGTCATCTGGCTCCGGCGGATGGGAGGTGTTTGCACGCCCCGGTATCGCAGGCGGCATCTCGCGGGCCCACGTGGGACACATGGAATGCGGACCAGGCGGGCAGCCTGCACGCCGGTAGCTCTGGCTGGCCTACCCCAGCCCTCGTCCATCCTGGGCTCGGTAAGCAAAACAACAACAATAATAATAAGGAGAAGAGCCATTTAGTTTTTTGAGAAATATTTTTTTTATTTAAAAAAAAACCTCTCAATATTTTTCGATTTAAAGCTTTCGTGACTGCAGGGATTCATCTTCTTGATGATGAAAAAAACAACGCGCCCACTGTTCCACGTACAGCGTCTCTATACGCGGTCGCATTTATTAGACTTTATACAAATCCACGTTGCTCCAAAGCCATCATTACCCAGTACTACAAACACAAATAACAAAGCTCCGTCAATATGTCAAGAGCCGCAATGCAATGTGAATAAGGGACGGTCCTCCCCCTTCATAATAACTGTCGCGGTTGCCGACCCGTGCCCGAGTGCTCACCCACTATTTCACTTGGTAGACACATATACAAAAGACAAAGATACCCCGTATAGCCTTAACAGGCTGTAGGGGCAAGTGCTGTTAGCGAGCACATATGAAGGCCGGCACGGCACACGAGGGGGTGGGTGGCCAATACAGTGCTGTACTCACATACATACGCACAGACTTACACAGACGCCCAAAGACTCAAATAGGCATGTCTTCTGTCGTATAGAGAGGGGAGCTGACCATTTGTATGTTCACGTTGAGGTTTGGTGATCCAATGGACGGCTTCAGGAGGAGGTAGCCTGATGGGCATCTGAAATTCATGAACGATTGAAGATGACAGTTGCGTGACGACGCGGTCCACGGTTTGAGATTGGCTTGGTCATCGCTGCTGCCCCCCCGGTGTAGGGCGAGACAGACACGTGCGTCTGCGATGTTCTATTGCGGCGGCTCAGTGCGGACAATTGCTCGATTGCTTGCGGAGCAAGTTGACGCCGCGAGTGGTGACTACGCTTGCTCCTCCTGGCACCCACACAATCGTGTGTGTAACGATTGCGCGCGATCGACTCAAAGCTCCGTTTGTCCTCTTCTTTAACATTGCGATGAACCTGAACATTTTATTTTTTACGAATCGAAACAAGTCAATTCGCGCGCGCGATAATCAGACGCGTTCATTGCTTAGCTCTAAAATTGATATTAATCGATTCGTTGTATTACAGCTGCAACCGTACCAGCCGCTATGTTGGTGCAAGTACCGTTGTCGAGGGCACGTCAAGGCGCGCACGGTGCAACGAACGCGTGGTGGGGCCAGACGAACCGCGTGCGAAGTGCCGTGTCGGTGCACACTCCGTCAGATCCCGAGTGGAGGCCGAGTCGACCTAGGCGGGAGCGGTTCAGACATCATGGGGGGAATCGAGCTCGGGTGGTTAGATGTCGTGGTGCATCGCAGGCACCACTGCGCCAGCTCGCGCACTCCCCACACCGCGACTCCACTCGCTCTGGTGGCACCACCACCACCACCACCGCCACCACCACCACCGCCACCACCACCACCACCACCGCCACCACCGCCACCGCCACCACCACCACCGCCACCACCACCGCCGCCACCACCACCACCACCACCGCCACCACCGCCACCACCACCACCACCACCGCCTCCACCATACGCTGGTGCCGGTCCTGCGCTTGAATGATTTTCTGCGTCAGCACGTCTCGTCTGTTTACACACCGCTTTTTGTTTGTTTACGTGTTTGTTTATTAGGTGACACGTTGACGCGATGGGATCTCCAAACGAAAGATGAAGCGGAGGAAACACAAACGACAACAGGAAAAAGGTCCGCGAGCAGGATAAACAGTGTATGTGTACTGCAGTGCGATATGGGTTGTTTATTTTGCACAGCAGTGGCAGAGTATCTCCAAGTAGAGAGAGTGTTCTCACAAATAATAGCAGGCAACGCAGCAACATTTAATCGAACAAGCATGACCTCTGCTGATGACACTCACAAAGTCGAAACCGGTCAACGGCTTGCCTTCTTATTTTATAAACAGTAAATGATTTTACACAATAAGTGTTTAACACAAATAACAAGGCTCCGTCATTTAAACGGTATTCCATCACGGGTACCCGCTGGTAAATCCACGAGTGATGAATTCGGAATGCCCTTGTCCTCACGCTACGCGCACCGTGTTTATCTTTGACTCGGAGAGACGGCAGACATGTGTATTGAAGATCAAGATGTCATCAAAAGCCATCGCTGTTGATGCTCCCACACCTCGCCAGCGCCTTCTCCCCTCCGTCAGATCGCGCAGCTGCTGCAGAGCAGACAGACATGCGACTCCCAAGGTCTGCCCGAGCAGCCTTCCCACAGCCATCTGGCCCTTAGCTCTTCCTCCTGGTCCTGGAGCCGTGCAGTACATGCCAATGCCCTCTCTCGCCAAACCCCCTCCCCCCATCACAAACTAAGCCCTCCCACGTGTACGTCTGTGTGTACGTTAGTTAGAGGGCGTTGGGCTTCTTTCGCGCCGTACGTAGCTCAACCGTGCTGACAGGAGGTGCGCGGAAGGACAACACACGTCTCAGATGTAAAGAGCACGATTTTGAAATGCTGAAACAGTCACGGGGATTTTTAAAAAATGATATTTTGGGTGACGGAGCCGCGTATACCCTGCACGTCATGCGTATTGAGTACATGTTGGATCACGTTTCTGATTAAAAATATATTTGTTTCAGTTCTAAAATGTCACGCGTCTTGTCATGGTATGTGTATACAAACCGTATGTTTCTTTATTTTTACTGCAAATGGCTTAGTTCAACTGATACATCAGTAAATGATCAATGTGTGTTTTTTTGTCAATCCACTGCTGGATGAGGACACCTCCCCACGGCGTGAGGATCATACGGGAGATTGCTTGACCCTCATCACGCCGCTCAGTACGCGTTGGTGAAAGCGTTTCGTAAATCACTCGCCACTGATGTTAGCCATGGCCAGGAATCGAACTCGGGTCGCTGGTTTAGAGCAGCGGGCAATCCACGGCACCCACCGTCCTGTGCACACGTGAATACATTGCACGTGACAACACAATTCAGAATCACACGCCACACGCAAGCTCTAAACATGTAATGGCATCTTGACATGCGAGGCATGCTGAAATTATTATCCTCTACTGCACGAGACACGTGTTTGCGCGGCCATCCGATTAAAAGAGATAGAGGTGCAGCCCTGCAATAGCTAGCACACACCATTGCTAAGAGAAGGACCTGCACCAGAAGGAGCTTAGGAAGGGCGTGCTACTTTGGGGCTGTCCATAAGTGACGTCACGCACCTAGGGAGGGGGGGGGGGTCAGACATTTGTGACGATGTGTGACGAGGGGGGGGGGGGGGGTTGAGAAATGTGACGTCACATCAAAATGCGCAACTTTTAATAAATATAGGCAACACGTTTTACTTAATTAAATAGACTTTTTAATAAATGTTTTCTCGTACAACATCAGAGTGCAGCGCCACACTAAATACGCACTACAATGACAATAGTTTAAAACGATTTGATGTATGTTTTATTTGGGGGGGGCAGAGCTTTGTGACGTCATATTTGAGGGGGGGGGTCTGACTTTTGGTGACGCCGTGTGACGAAGGGGGGGGGGGGGGGCAAAAATCATCCCAAATCGCGTGACGTCATTTATGGACGGCCCCTTTGGGATGTTTGGTAAATTCCACGTGTTTGGTCTCCGCCTCCACGCTGACCAGACGGTGGAAGTAGCCACATTTTACCACAACCCACTCGCGACATTCCAATCTACTAACTGCGGTGTATCTATTGATGCTGCATGGTGGACAGAGTCAGCGAGATTGACGAAGATTCTCCCGTTGTGGTAATTGCCGCGCCGGGAGAGGAAATCAAACTGGAGACCTCTTGAACGCAATTCCAGTGTGATGACCAATCACACCACGGTACCTTCCTGTACGCCGGATCCACATTTGCGTACGCAAATTAAGAGTGCTCACATTCAGATGAGAGTTCCTCTCCAGTAACATACCTTCTCGATGTCTAATCTCACTGTGGTTACGGCTTGGCTCTTTGGCTATCAACGGACGAAAGATCAACACGTGCAACAACCTTCACCCACTACCGCAATAGCGCCACCGTAGCATTGGCACCCCGCGGTGATCGCGACACACACGCCACGCCTCATATCATTGGCCGCATCTACTTCTAATAATCGCTGCGACTTGGATGATGTCTCTGCAGTTTGCTTTGAATGAGAGATCTTTGGTGCTAACGAGGCCACCACCCGGATATAGGTGCGCCGCGGTGGCGAGATGTTAACTACCTCGCCTGGTATGCAGGAGGTCGTGGGTTCGATCCCGACCCTGACGCCTGCTGCTGTATATTTGAAATTTGCGTGTCTCTCTCTCTCTCTCATCATCATCACGGTGGCTAGGAGATGTTAACTACCTCGCCTGGTATGCAGGAGGTCGTGGGTTCAATCCCGACCCTGACGCCTGCTGCTGTATATTTGAAATTTGCGTGTCTCTCTCTCTCTCATCATCATCACGGTGGCTAGGAGATGTTAACTACCTCGCCTGGTATGCAGGAGGTCGTGGGTTTGATCCCGACCTTGACGCCTGCTGTGTATTTGGAGTTTGCGTGTTTCTCTCTCCCCATGGTCCCGTAGATTTTTCTCCGGGTCCTCCGGTTTCCCCCTCCATATTTAGAATCAACATGATTTTAGAGGTATTGGCTGCTAAAAATGTCCACATGGTAAGCTACCATCTGTGGTCAGGTCGCTTCTGAAACAGAGTTGCTTAGCTCAGTGGACTTTACCTGGTCAAATGAAAAAATAGCTTCGTTTGAGAGAAAGGACAAATATTGACACCAAAACACACAACGATGCTGACACGGTGGTGGAGTGGTTATGACACTGGCATCGTCTTGCAACTCATAAGTCGCCTGTTCCATTTCCCTGCGCGTCGTTTGGGGCCGTCCATAAATGACGTCACGTACCTAGGGGGGGGGGTCAGACATTTGTGACAATGTGTGACAATGTGTGACGATGTGTGACGAGAGGGGGGGGGGGGTTGAGAAATGTGACGTCACGTAAAAATGCCCAACTTTAAATAAATATAGGCAAAACGTTCTACTTAATTAAATAGACGTTTTAATAAATGTTGATAACTCCATTTTCAGGGTATTTATTGGAAAAAATGTGATGCGACAACTTGATAAGATGCACAGCCTACCAGCAGTTACTAATAATCATTTATCTCTAGATGTGACTGAAGATGTGCATTTTGACGATGTTCTAGAAGGGATAGAAATCTGGAAATTGGCACAAAAATACGACTTTCTGTGTACCGAGCGAGGTTAGTTAACGTCTCCTATCCACCGTGGCACCACGTACCCCCCCCCCCCGTCTCCCCCAGCCGTGGTCACCCACCTCCCCCACCTCCTCTCCACACACCCCTAGCAACCGCCATCTCGACCCGTCGTCGCCGCGATCAAGGTGCGCTTTATGGGGACGCGATAAACGCTGGGCCCGCCGGAGATTGCTCGGTGCCAAAGGGCAACGCGCAGGCAATGCGCGCGCGCGGAGCGGAGCGCCTGCACGGGCAAGGGAGTAGACACGGAGTCGCGAGTGACTTCTTCCTCTGCTGATGCTGCTGCTGCTGATGTGTGTGTGGTTTTGTTGTTGTTGTTGTCACTAAGCAACTCGAAGTTGAACGTTTCGGGCAATGACCCTTCTTCAGACGAGGCGTGGGCTTTCACGTGGCCTCGCGGTAGAGGGTTCGCCTGCTTGGTTGGATATAGGTTCAGGGTTCGATTCCAGCGACAGCCCTGATTAATGCTCCATGGTGCCGAGATAATAACTATCTCGCCTGGTATACAGGAGATCAGGGGTTCCGATCCCGACCCTGACGCTTGTATATATATATATAGAGTTTGTACGTTCTCTCCGTGGTTGCGTGCATTTTATCTCCACATTTAGGAACATGCGTTTAGAATATCTGGCTGCTATACATTTCCACATCGTAAGCCACTTGGGTGAGCTATCATTTTTGGCCAGGTCGCTTCTGTAAAAGAGCTATTTAGCTCTGTGGGCCTTATGTGGTAAAATAAAAAAATGTTAGTGGGCATTACCTGGTAAAATAAAACGAAACATTATTTTAGTTTAGTGTTATATTGCCGGTGTTATAGTCACGATACTACTCTCCGTCTGCTTCACCATGGACGTTCTACACATCCCGCGATGCCATCAGCAAGAGTAGACCATTGTGTGCCGGTGTCAGGGTAACATATTGCCAAACGTATTCAAAAACTACCCGCAAATTACTAAATTGGTACTACACATAGCAATCATCGCCCCCCTCCTTACTGGCATAAAACACCCCCCAGGTAACTCTTGCTAATGAGAATAATTCTCGTCTGCTGTGCTCTCACCTGGTTAAAACAAAATCAACTTGAAAGTGATGACTGTCACTCACTTCGTTTGCGTGGTGGAGTTTCTCGGGTCCTCTGATTTCCTCCCAGATTACTTTGCTGATTTGCTGAATTGGTCGAGCACGCTCTTGAGAAAAAAAGAACACGTCTCGAGAATTGTGTCCGCTCGTGTGATGCGTTGGTGGCTCTTCTCTGCGTACTCGGGTTAATGGTATTGATCAAACATCCCAGTGCGGGGAGCCTCTTGAATATGAGTATTGAGACTCAGTGAGGCTTTTAAGGGTAACTAATTAGTGGCATAGTCTATTGCACGAAATGAGAGTCTATTACATACGTTTATTGGCATAAGGTCGCGTGAATGACAGATTTGGCGATGTTTTTGTTCCTTATCTGTGGGCATATAACGATGTATTGATGTGATGCAAGAACCCATATTTCATGGTGTATGCAATTGATGTACAAATGATTGGCTCATAGGCCATCGAGGCTAGCGGAACGAACAAAACTGTGCAACTAGACGAATCAAACGATGATCAACACGAAACGAGACGAAACGATGGTAATTATTGAATAGAATCGTGACCCAACACGTGGGAATTCACAGACTCGCTCTGCCCACAGGGACAGCTGCCACTGGGGGTGCTCTTTCAAAGGGTTGAGATGAGATTTATTTCACACACTCTGAGGCGGTTCGGCGTATAGTAGGGCGCTACACACACACACATATATATACAAACAAATAATGATCATTAACCTCCAACACCAAAAGAATGGCTATGCGGTAAGTTATTACGAGTAGAGAAATTACGCTCAAACTAAAGTCATTAAAATAATCACGGAGTGGCAGCCACGTGAAGAGAGGGGACATTCCACATTCAGGCATATGTGACAAAGAGCTTCACAGCTCTTCGGATTCCTCCTGCAGCCTCAATCAAGATTCTGAGACGAAATTGACGGCGATCTACATCGGCTCGTGGGTGGGTCAGTCGTCATCGTGGGATGGTGAGCGGTTGGCAACGGGGCTTTTTTCATCCAGCAGTAGAACTGATGATTGATTGACCGACCGCGGTTAATGATGAGGGCATTAAAATTAACTGCGGCCTCCCATAAATAATGTATCGCGCACTACACCCCGAGTCCGCGAGCGGCCTCAGCTTTTGTTCTGAGCCGCGCTGTCTAATTATACCGTCCATTAACGCCTCTAATGCGCCGCCCGATTTTCCACTTGTGGCCGCGCGCGTTCACTCACTCGCTCACACGCGTGCCCACCCCCCCTCCCCCCGCGTTACTTCACTTAAATCGATACTCGACACGAGACGCGAAGGAGCCCTCCGCGCGCGCACGTAACGCGCGCGAGGACCGCTGGTGGTAGCGCTACGGGGTGCTGTATTCCACGCGCGCGCAAGCAAATGCCTCGGCGCTGGGATCATTAGCAACTAACCGGTGCTCTGCAATAAATAGCACACCAATTATTCCCCGGGCGGACAATCGTCGAGAGGCTTTATGTTATTAGTATAGCGGCGGCTTTGGGAGAGTGGCTGGGTGGCGCAGTGGTTAGCGCACTGCGCTTATCCGTGAGCCCTGCCACCTGAGTTCAAATTCAGGCCACGGTTGTTGGGTCTGACTCAACGTGGACGAAGCGCTGTTCTGCTCGATCGAGAGCAACGACGCGTTGCTCGTGTCTTGTTTATGACAGCCCTGAGCCAGTGGTGGAAAATCCACGTTTCTACGGCAGGGGGAGAGTCCATCCGTAGGACGACGACCACTGCGCCCACGAAGTGCTGCTGCTTGTATCGAACCCGAACGGATGATGTACTGAGTCACCCCCCCCCCCCCCTCCCCCAAACCGGGATTTGAACTCGAGTTGAACTCGACTCGTGCCAATTGCTGTTGAGCCCACGCGAGTGAAATTTTAGTTGATCCGAGGACTCCCCCCCCCCTCTTCGCCAACACGCAGTGATCGGCGTGGTTTAGTATGGACAAGCAATTCCCATGACTGACACGCATTCGGGAAGATTTCATCCAGCAGTGGATTGACCAAGAACTATATTCTTTGGGTCTTTCGGTAAAGTCACGTAGATAGGTTTAAAAAAATAACAAAAAAAAGTTTTTTAATTTATGTTATATAAACTTTCGCTAATGGAGTCAACAACAATGATACAAACGAGACGGAATGAACGAGAAACGATGCCAATGGGACAAAGAAACAAATCTTGTGCACAGAATCGTCACCAGAATCGTGACCATCGCACCTTCGTGTTGGAGGAGGTGTGAGTCGGTACATCCCTTACGAGTTCATGTCAACCTGACTTTGTTTTCGCTTCAGCTAAAGGAAGAAACGACGTTTCGGCCCACGGGGCTATTGATTTTCTACGTGTCTATTTGACGCCAACGAATGCGTTCGCCTCGTGGATGGAGCGATGAAATCGCCTCGCGTGCAGCCATTTTGCGGATCGCTGTCCCGCAGAACCGCGAGGAACGACGATGACTTGGGGGAGTCCTTCATCCAGCAGTGGATCGATCATGCCCGATGACACGATGCTGATGTGCGCATGCGCGGTTCAATATCGACACGATTCGTGAGTGACTCATCACACGGTCAGCATCGTACGGAAAACATCTTTATTTTAAAGGGCTCGTGTATACGTTGCTTACAGAAAGCTATCTCGCTGTGTATACCGTGAATAGTGCACATGATGAGAGGTAAGACGCGACACCGCGGCGACAGGCCGACTCCTCCCTAAGGCCGACAGATGTCACAGCAGCAAGCGCGCTGTGTACACGTGCGCTGTCTGCCAGGGGTGGGGAAGCCTTCTCCTTACTGAGGACCGCGTATTGCCTCCTCTCCCCACCCCCACACCCCCCCGAGTATCCGATCAGTGCGGCTACGATGCTTGCACGCGTGCAGATAAATACATCGTGCGCGGGACGTTTCAAATCGACAGGGCGTCACGTTGGCGTGTACGCCGAGACCACCACGTCTTCGCTTAGCATGCAAAGACGTCCCATTGCGTTCATCGTATTCAGAAACAAACACTAAACGCGACAGCCCGCAAACATATCCGCTCTGTATGTGTTCACAACGGTTGATGCAGCTTGCTGTGCAATGAATAGGCATATGCAACGTGAATCCGATGCAACCGGTTGACGCTGTGTCCTTGTACCACATGTGGATCATATTGTCCAATAAGACATTGCACGAAACATTTCGTCCGTATACCGTACGTGGCGGAGCGGTGGCGCAGTGGTGAGCGCACTGCGTTATTAACCCGGTGACTTGAGTGCGATTCCTGGACTTGGGTGACATCAGTGGCGCGTGACGTCTGACTCAGACCTGAACCCTCCCACACCACCCCTTGAGTAACCCGCACTCGCCAGCGTGGTGAAGTATGGTCAAACAACTTCGTACGTACGCACGTTGAACTTATTTCGAATCGGAAGTGTGGGGGAAGGACAACAACCTAAACACACAAACTCCCCATGAGCGACGCAGCGTGGGGAGGCCTTCATCCAGCAGTGGACTGACAAAGAGCCGGAAATTATAACTATTATTTATATACTCCAAGTAGTCTTTAGTTAATATATCATCATCATCTCCATCATCAGCATCAACAATAGCTGCAAGTTTTACAGTGTTCACGACTTGCACATAATACCGCCCATGCATTTATTTGTCTGGGACTAAAATAAACATTTAAAAAAACCTCTCTGCGTTTGTCCAGTAGTTGTGTTCATCTTTAAGAGTAATGTGATACTGTCTGCGATTGTCGGAAACGGGTTCAGAGACTAAAAATAATTTCACGTACCAAGGGAATAACTTCCACCAGCCGGGTTCCACGCCTTAGCGAAATCGTCGCAACCGAACCTTTGCCTGCGACCGCTTTGTCCACAGCTGAGCGAGCAGTTGCGCGCAGACAATTACATTTTCGCAGCGCATTCGGGCCTTCTAACAACCGAATCGGAGTTCGCAAAACGTGCCGCACACAGTGGTTGCAACACCTTTGCGGCAAATTGCTTCAGACTCAGGTCCCACCTCTATTGCGAGCGACTAAATTGCAGACACGTCCACGTGTACGCAATCCAGTTGCGTGCAACTGATCGCTCGGGTGTGGACCCGGCTTTTATAAACCAGTGTATACCCGCAAAGTGCGGTGACGATAACGTCCCTCACCAGCAAACCGTATAGCGAACAACAGCAAGAACAACATCCTCATCATCATCAATATAACGCGACCGACGGCGCTGTACAAATAATAATTACAGTGTATTTGTAAACAAGTCTAAAAACAGATTGGTTAAAATCCTACGCCTTTTGGACAATTAAAAATACCCGTAATGTTGTTTATAGAATTATCGACCCGAATGATATCTTCGCTATCGGCGTGGATAAAATAACATGTGCCTCATCCAGCAGTGGATTGATAAGGAGCTGCACATTCGCACGGACATACAGAGGATCCATGTGCGGCTGTCGAGTGGTACTCTCACCCCGTGAGCACCTGAGTTTGATCCCTGGCCACGGCTCATTCGTGAGTGACCTGTGAACGGCTCTCTCATGCCCCTCCCACCCCATCACCTCCTCTTAGGTGACGTGACGGGGTGATGATGTCACCACGACGCCTGTGCCAGGCTAGGTGCACTGCAAGGCCACGTGACGTGTGGAAGGCTCGCTGGCGCGCAGGCCACGAGACAGACCCAGCAGGTGCCATGTGTTGACTGACTGAGATGACTGGCAGATACACCACCTGTGCGCCCTGCCGTGGCCGGCTCGCTGCGTGCGAGCCACTTGGGGCTTTGTGTGGAGCGACAGACCGGGCGGCTTGCACGCAGCGTTACGGAGGCGATGACATGATAACGTTTGCTCCACCGTGCCAAGTGTGGTCCAGCAACCCCTATGCCCAACACCACTTTGTGGACAGAGGGATTAAACAGAGGCAAAAATATGTAATCATACCGGAGGAATCCGATGAGCTATAAAATATATTTTTTCACAGATGTCACGTCCAATAAACGATATTGGTATTGGCCTATATACGTGCATATTATGCTTGTAATTGATACCGATAAACATTCATATATCTTCCAAATAACGGCTACTAATTGAGGGCATACCTAGTGGGCTATATCCAGCGATAGAGAAACTCAGTTCACTGACGTTCTCACAGTAAATCACTCAACGAGCTGCAATGATACAGTGCGATCCAGTTATAGCTAACCCCACCGATTCATAATGACCCTCTTTTTCAACATGTTATCAACAGGTGACTGAACATTGCGAAAGTGATGGCTCCATACATCACGGAGGGGACTCTCAAATATGTATCACGTATAGTGTGATTGGTGGGAGACACGTAGAGGCTTCGAAATAAGAATCATTCTTCATAGTATATTCTTGGCTCTTTCGGTAAAGTCACGTAGAAGGGAAATAAAATAAAACATAACAAGATACAATTCTCACGACGTTTCGGCCACACCGCAAGCAGCCAACCTTAGGTAAAGTCACGTTGTGGCCAAAACGTCGTAAAAATTTTATCTTATAATGTTTTATTTATATTATTTTATTATTTCCCTTCTACGTGACTTTACCGAAAGAACCAATAATATGAATCCATGCAGTCACGAAAGCTTTAAATCGAAAAAAACAAATCTTCATATAATATCAGTGGGGTATATATACACACATGCTTCACCCCTGTATATGGGCTTGTAGCAGTTGAGAGACATCAATTAATCGCATTTCCCATGTAATATACCGTTCTGTTTTTAATAGTTAAAAGTATGTTAGACGCAACGGGACGCGAGCAAGTTATTCGCAGCAGTAGCAGCAGCAGTTGGCCGATAATCTGTGTTTGTAAAAGTCTGAAATCGACATACTGTACACTGACACACACACATATGTACCCTATATACATTATATAACTTACTGCGTCCAATTCTCAACGCAATTCAGTTAGTTTGAGACGTCCATTGTGATATTATTAAAGGATCAAAACCACTGGCTCTATAGGGCCGTGGTTACTCTCTCAAGCAAGATAACCTGTATACATTGACGTATATTTATAGGCCTATGTAAATTGTATTATTTTTTATTGTAAAAGACGTTTTGTACGTGCATATAATATTCACCGGTATATATATGTATATACATGCGAGTTTTAAAATTGCTGTGACCGATGTTCATGTTGATTGCTTAATCGTTTTTTTTTGGTCTATTGTTACATTTTCAAAAGTTAACCTCGAATAATTGTATCTTTACTGGGACATTACAAGAAAGTTTTTCTATGCCCCATCATGTTGTTGTAAATAAAGCAACGCGTTTTTAAAAGTTCTGTTTAATTGACGTTGTTTCGCATAAAACAATGCAACATTCTTCGTATTATATATATATATTTTCCCTTGTGAAAACAGAACAGCCAAGGGACGTTTGATATTTTTTCATTGTAAGAAAACAAAATACCTGGGACTTTTTATCATCATCATCATCACCATTGCCACGTAAGTAGATTCACGTGATTTTGATGATACACTTATGTTACTTTAAAATGTATTCCCATGTCCGTGTTTAAGGTTCACAATTGGGCTGAAACGGGAATGCGAGCCATATTCTATACAGGGTGGCCAAAAAGTCAAGACACATGGATATTTCATTTATTTTAAGCACTGACATTATAACACAGTAATTATTTATTCTTTAATTGAATATTGTATCTATTATCGTTATTCATATCTGATTTTCTTCTTATTCCTTTTCAGATGACATACAAATTTAAAGAAAATGTACGAAAGACAAACGATGTTTTTATGTAAGCTAAAGAAGGCAGCTGAAATCTAAAAAAATGTCCTACATTAATTTCCAACGATAATTCATGCACGCATGCATTCATATAAATTCAAGTCAGTTTGAACATTACTTTAAGTAAACTAAATCAACCGATGCGACGTGCGAAAATAAACATCATAACCCTATGTGTCCTGACTTTTGGCCCACCCTGCATTTCTCTCTTGAGACTGGGCAGTGAGTGCGGTGGTCAGTGTGTCCTATGTGTTACACGGTGTCCTATTGAGCACTTTAAAATACAAACAAGCAAAATACCCCAGGAGTGGATGGTGTTCGGAGCGCGTGCCTTACAACCAGGGATTTAATTATAGCTGGAGTTGTGCGGGGGAGGGGAAGTGAGGGGGGTTGGAGAGAGATGGGGCTGAGCTCCGGAAAATATTTCTCCTCCAGGAGGGGGTGGGGAGGGGGGGGCAGTGGGGGGGGGGGGGTCACCTGGATATATTCCGTGAGAAATTAAACCCTGCGTTACAGCAACGTCCAACAGAAACTAACGCGAGAGAGACCGAAAATAGATCAACAACTGATTTTCGTAATGTTTCAATGAGCCTCGTGTTGTTGTTCTTGTCGGCATGCTTCATTGTACGTCGCACATACCTGCGTTGTTTTCGAACTGCTTTTTGTGTTTAGTTTGTTGTCCTTCCCCCACACCTCCGATTAACACGGTTGGCTAAATACGGTGCAAAAGAAGTTCAACATACATTCAACTATTTTTTTTATTTTACCACTGAGCTATACAGCTTTTATTCAGAAGCAACCTGGCCACAAATAATAGTTCAATGAAGTGGCTGATCACGTGCAAATTTACAACAGCCAAATACTCTCAACGCATGGTTCTAAATGTGGAGAGAAAAATCCGAGGACCCGAAGAGAAATCCACTCGACCACGGGGAGAGAGACACGCAAACTCCAAATATACAGCAGGCGTCAGGGTCGCGATCGAACCCACGACTCCAAGTATAGCAGGCGATACACTTTTGTGCATGCTCTTGTAACTGAAGTCTTACATTCGCTCTCAATGGGCCCTCTCACCTGGTTGGAGCTGAGGTTCTGTCAGTTAATAACCATCTGCCGAAGCTTTCTAAAGGGCATCTGTCACTGTCCACATGCTCAGCGATAAAGAAAGGTCTTGGCCACAAGGCGAGTGCGTGCGCGTGTCACAGACGTCGCATGCAGTCGAGCAAATCAGTTGTTTTGTCAGACGTTTAAATATTTAACCGAATGAGAGAGAGAGAGAGAAAAAAGACTTTTACAACCACAACCTCTTGGGTCTCAACAGCGGAGTGGATGGGAGGGAGGCTGCATGACGTCGATGCATGTCTTCATCTTGTAAACAAAACAAAAATGATGAGTTCAGCTCTGTTTCTCCACGTAGTAGAATATATAGATATATAACGTTTTGCTTTTTCGTTCATCGGCCAAACAATCATCCTTCGCGACCCACGTTATCCGGTATCGTTTGGTCGAACATGCCATGTCTGGAATGGATTCGACCTTTTGGATCTTATCAGCAGGGCGAAGATAACTTTACACGTAATAGTGGTTGGATTTATAGCCACGGCACTCGTATATATTTAGTTTTACTGTTAGTCACTGAGGCTCTAAGTATTTATCTTAAATAGGTACGCGATTATTATTGGCCTCTATCAAGATTATTCTGGACTGCGCTCCAATTTGCATGACATTTTCAGGATAAGAAATTTAACTTCGGAGTGGAGCAGTATAAGCCTGGGCAAACCTGAGTTCGATTCCTGGCCACGGCTAACACATAATTGACGAGTTGACACCATCACTGGTCCCTTTTACCCATCGTCGTTGACCAGCGTGGAGAAGTATGGTCAAACAACCCCGATAAGCGACATCATTAGTGTGGATTGACAAGGCGCTGAAAGAAAATGACCGTAATTATTTAACAATGATGTATTACTTCGCTTGTTCGTTACAAAAAAGAAAATATTCATAAAAGGTTTCTGGCCTCCACGGACTGTGAGGTCATCCACCTATTTATCTATATTAAACAAATAATTCGGTGTTGTTGACGAGTGTGTTGAGTTGTTTCGTGGTTATTTATCTCAATTAAAGTTTACATGACTTGTCAAAGGCAACTCTCGTGCGTGACCGCTGTGCAATTTTTAAGCCATCAGTCAAAAGTTGTTAGTGCTTCCAAGATGGTCATTTTTCAAGCGAAGCTTCCAGCCATCCATATAACCATTATACCACGTAACCATCATCTTAGTTCGTCTGGTATTGATCTGCACGTGCAGATGAGTAGACGTGGATCAGTATAAAGTCGTCTAGACTGCCTCTCATGTCTGCAGCAGACAGCACTTTACTCTTACAGCCACATCTTCCATTTTTAAAGGATGGCCCTAAATATATAAAATGATCAATCAAGGTACGGGGGCTATTGCAGAGGCCTATACTGTAATGTTAATTATGTATAACGAGAGGTAACGAAGAAGAAAAAAAGAGCGTTCCGTCTCTGATGGCCGAAGCACTACTCGGCTATTTATAGAAACGAGTCATCATGCAGCTGTGCAACATCGACAGGGAAAGCTGTATTCACAGGTCAAACGTCACCACGAGGGTGTCTGTTAGAACTCCTCTTATCCACAACTATATTACTCGCGACTCCTCCTATCCGTGAGCCATTGGGTCCATGAATCACTCCTATCATCCACGGCACCGATTCTTCCTATTATCCGCTCTAATCTAGAATATGTTCGCGCATAATAGGATCCGCGATGTTCACCCCCCACCCCACCCCCGTCACGTTACAGCAGATAAGAAGAGCTCTATTCCGTTATTTGCTATGATTAACCAAACCACGTGCTCTCAAAAACGAGCAGAACAAACCAAACAAACAAGCATTAAAACACACACACGCAGCTATACATTTACAACGCTCTTCGTCAAAGGAAATGCATAAAGTCACAATTTTTTTTGTTTTGTTTTAAATCAGATCTTCATCGATGCTACCGCGTGCAAATCGACGTGTGGCTGGGAGAGGGTGGAGTGAAACCCCTCGCAATTCTCGTTGCAGTCGTCCCATCTTCTCCATCTGCCGGTGGTGGCGAGCAGAGTTTGCAAACACCCCAACGCCTTACCCATAGCAGCAGCAGTAGCAGCAGCTCTCTCTCTTCTCGGCAGTTGCGTGGTGCCCCCCCCTCCACAGGCCCCCCCATCCAAATCCCCCCCACCCCCCATTTATTTTTGTTAAATTTCCTGGGAGGTGCACCAAAACACACACACACGAGGAGCCGCCACTTGGCCCTGGCAGTGATTCTCTCACACGACCAGAGGAGTCGTCTGGAGCCGTCCATCACCTGCTTGTGTCTGTACCTCGCCAACGGGGGTGACTTACTCGCGTGATCTGTACGCTTGCGCTGGGCGCCTTCCCAGGTAGTTCGCTTCTCTTCCCGTCGCCGCCTTGTGCGCGCGCGTGCGTGCGTGTGGTACAGCGTCTTTGCTGCCGCTGTCGCGGAGATTCTTTGCGTGCGTTTATATATTTAGAGCGAGCGAGCGGGCGGGCGGGCGAGCGGGCGGGAGTGGTGCGTCCGCGTTGTTATCGCTGCACCGTCTCGATGTTGACCACGTGCACGTCGTTCATGCCCGGCACGGACACCAGAGAATCGGGATCGTGCAGCGTGCCATCGTGACCCGTCACGATCGCCGTCTGGATCACCGACTGCTGCTGCTGCTGCTGGTGCTGCTGCTGCTGCTGTTGATGTTGCTGCTGCTGCAGCTGCTTCTTGATCAACTTCCTTTCCTTCGCCCTTCGGTTCTGGAACCAGATTTTGACCTGCGCGTGTGCGACAGGGAGAACGGCGAGATAGGTGAGCGGCGCTGTGGATACCGGGAACGGGGAGCAGCCGGAACGCTTCGAACTCCGATATTGTGACAAAGGGCTTGAGGGGCTTGCAGTCTTGGAATGGAGCAAATAACTCAGTCAAATGATGGCACGAATCATAATTGGCCAGTCAACTGGCCGCTTGTACTCGCCATACCAATGACCCAAACACTACAGGAAAGCTATTTTTATTTGAGCAGGTAAGGCCCACTGAGCTGTATAGCTATTTTTCAGAAGCGACCTCCCCACAAATGATAGCTCAACGAAGTGGCTCATCGTGTATAAATGTATAGCAGCTAAATACTCGAAAGGGTTGTTTCAAAATGAAAAATCTACACGACCATGGGGAGAACATCTACACTCCAAATATACAGGCTGCCCAATGACCCGAACACTAATTGACCAGTCAGCCAGCCACTAATATTATCACTACCCCTTAACCAATTAGCTAAGTAGCCATTATAACTAACCCAACCAACGACCATCACCTTACTCCTAACACCTAACCAAACCGGTCGCTAGTACGAGCCCTCCCTGTGATGCTAATCCGAACCAAATATCCACCCAACCATTATTAGCACTCGCTCTCCCTCTGACCATCATCCCTAACTTTACCCTCCTAGCCAATCGAGTAACGGCGCTCCTCCTTCCCACTGCCTTCGAATGCCACCGTGATCGCTTCAGCCAGGGAGTGCCTTTTCATTCGTCGATCGCTGTGCAGTGTTGCCAGCCAGCAGTGAGAACGTATGGCTGACGACAATTAAAACCTAAGCACATGTATACACTGGTCTACGTGACACATGCCATTGGCGAGTCATCTATAGATACCCCACTGGCTTCCATTCAACAGGTGCTATCGAAAACCTCACATTTACACATCACGGGTTGGTTGTCGGCTGCGTCGGACGAAGCGTGCAACGATCATTCACGTGGCTTGAGATCGGTGGCAGACACTGAGAGCAGTGGTCTCTGAACTTGTTGGGTATGCCCCCCCCCCCCCGCCAAATCAACACCACTGGTCCCCCCCAATCTCTCCCCCAGGTTACCGAGGCTACAATCCACAGATGATAGAGCACGTGCATGCAGACCCCTACAGTCAACGCGGTGTTTTGCAAGTCATCTGTTTCGCGTTGTATCCGTGGAGGTGATGTTCCCCGGTCACGTTCGCGATGATGCCACGCTGGAGGGAGTCCGTGCCGCGGCCTGCGTCCCAGCGGACAGGCTTCCCCACGGATTGACGGGAAAGCGCTGATGGATGCCGAGGCTTATACGATGAGAAAGCAACGAATGTTGTCTTCCTTATAAATACCTGCCTATTGTTTTAGTGGGGTATCTATACATGGATCTGCCAGTGTGCATACACACACACATATATGTACACACACAGGCGCGCCAGTGTTAATTTCTCCCAACGGGAGAGAGCCGCAGTAAAAAAAAGAGACGCCCCGTGGCCTGTTGTGCCCTCGAATGGAATAAATCATGCGGCCAATGCGTTTTTGGTATCGCGGCTGACAATAGCTTAATTGTGTAAAGATTAACCATAACGGGAGTCGAGCGACACGTGGGAGTCGGGCGGGGCGAGAGTGACGGCGGGCACGTTTATATCCGTGCCACGGGAGGTACAACCAGCGAGGTGAGATCACACTGAACACAAAGGAACCACGACAACAACAACAACATCAACATCGAGGACAAAGGCAGGGCAGCAGAGTGGCAAATCAATGCTCGTCGCAACGTCTCTGAGCAGGCGTGAGCATTCGGAGACGCCCTCACCCACACGATTGGGCCACTGGAAGCGTGCCGGCACGTGGGTCAATATTCGGAGGCCACTGGAGCGATGCACTTTTAAATCATCTAGATTTAAAATTAATTTCTTTAAAACTGCTTTTTGTGTTTAGTTTGTTGTCCTCCTCCCCCGACCCCCCCCTCCCCGCACCTCCGATTAGCGTGGTCGGATTCGTACGGTGCGAAAGAAGTTCAACGTACGCAACGTATTGTGGTTTATCGGTGAAGGAAAGGGACAAGGCGCAGCCCTGCAATGTCTCGCTCACGTCACTGCTGGCGGAAGAGCCTCCGCCAGAGGGAGCTCGAGACAGCCCCCTTCCAGACGGCGGTTTTGGTCTACTCGGCCACGGCGGGGAGACGCGCTGGAAGAGGTGGGGAGTATAATAAAAATAGGGGTTTTCCCATATTCTTAGTTTTTTCGGTAAAGTCACGTAGGTAAAAAAATTAAATTAAAATTAATAAAAGTAAAATAAAATAAAAATCACGACGTTTCTGAGGCAACACAAGCTTCCGTCTTCAGGTGGAACCGTCACAGCACGATAGCTGTATCAAGTAAGATACAGCTATCGTGCTATAAAGTCACCTACGTGACTTTACCGAAAAAACTAAGAATATGAATCCTTGCAGTCACGAAAGCTTCAAATCTAGGGGTTTTCCCCTTTTTTCTAGCAACAAAACTGAAACCTTTTTACAAGGATTCACGTCTGCATTAGTCACAATACTTGCAGTTAAAATGCAAACAAAAAACACACTATGATAATATATTGGCATTGTCCTTGAAACTGATTGGTCCACACCAAGGGACGCATTTCTTTTGAGCCTCGACCCAATTGGTCCTTACTTACTAACAACTCCTCTATCATTTTTCATTGCTGGAGGGGTTGCCCCCCCTACCTGAAAATCCTGGCTCCACCATTGCCACTGCCCCTACGCGAGTTCCGGTCCTGCTGTGTACATATTAAACTATTTTTTTTATTTTACCAGAAGCCACCTTGCCACAAACGATGGCCCAAGGAAGTGGCTCATCGCGTGGAAATGTACAGCAGCAGCCAGGATGCCCTAAACGCGTGACGTCGGTTCTAAATGTGGAGGGAAAAAACAGGAGGACCTGGAGAAAAATCCACGGGACCACGGGGAGAGAAACACGCAAACTCCAAATATACAGCAGCAGGCGTCAGTGTCGGGATCGAACCCACGGCCATCCTGTATACCAGGAGAGGCAGTTAACATCTCCGAGCCACCGCGGCGGGCGTTCGTTACGAATTACCTGGCGCTCGGTGAGCCCCAGCGAGGCGGCGATCTCGGCCTTGCGGCGGATGTTAATGTAGCGGTTGAAGTGGAACTCCTTCTCCAGCTCGAAGCGCTGGTGGTCCGAGTATACGGCACGGTACTTGTCCTTGGTGCGGGTCTTCCCTGCTGGGGCGCGCGACACACACGGGGACACGCGCACCGGGTCACGCGCCACGCGGGCGGGAAGGGGAGGCATGTGTATGTGCGCGTGTGTGTATGTGTGTGTGTGCGTGTGTGGGGAGCGGTGGTGTAGCGGTTAGCGCGCTGCGCTATGAACCCGGTGACACGAGTTCGATTCCTGCTCACGGCCAACACCAGTGACGATTATCTGAACCGTTCCCGGGCCTCCCCTAGGTCGACTCAGCCTCAAATGAGCCCCTGGTGCGATGTGTAAACATCGACACTGGGGAGACAAAGGCGGTCGGGCGTGGTGCTGGCCACCCACCCCCTCGTGGACAATTGCGGCCTTCATAGGTGCTCGCTAACAGTACTTGGCTATATGGGGGATCTTTGTCTCTGGGTCACAAGTGACGAATATCTGAAGCGGTCCCGGGTCTCCCCTAGATCGACTCAGCCTCAAACGAGTATCTGGTGTGTGGTGTGTAAACATCGTCACTGGGGAGACAAAGGCGGTCGGCCGCGGTACTGGCCATCCTCCCGCCTCGTGCGCCGTGCCGGCCTTCATAGGTGCTCGCTAACAACACTTGCCCCAACAGCATAGTAAGGCTACGCGGGGGATCTTTGTATTTGTATGCGTGTGAGACGTTGTTCACTCTATGGACGTGTGTTTACAGGGCGTGTGTTCGCGTTGATGGTGCTCTGTGTGTGTGTGTTCATACCCGCATGCGTTGCTCGTGATATGAGTGTAATCTGCCATGTGTGAGGCTTGTGTGGTGTATAATGCGGCCGTTGTTTGTGTGTTGGAATTACGAGAGCTGCGGTTAGGTGCTGTGCATTTGCAAGAGAGTGTGTCGTCTGTGTGCGCTACACACAGGTCGACGTTGAAACAAGTGTCATCCGCGCTGCGCTACAAAGGCAGCCACCTGAGTTCGATTCCTGCTCATGACCAACATCAGTGGACGAGCGATATCGGATCCGGTGCTGGGCCTCCTCTAGGTCGACTCGGCCTTGATGTGTGTAAACATCAACACTGGGTAAGCAGAGGCTGCCTGGGTGTGGGCCGTCCACGCCTCAATAGGTGCTCGCAAACAGCGATGTACCCCAACAGTCTACGTAGGCTACAGAGGGGATTTTTTTTTTCGTCTTTGTGCGCGCGTGTGTGAAGTTCGCTATTCCAACACAGAGGCAGCTGCTACGTCGAACAACTGTGGTGAACTTGTGTGTCACGTGAGCAACCGATACAATACACACACGGTCACTCAGTTGTGTCGATACTAACTTGACAGAGAACAAGACGCGTTGCGTTTCGTCGACGTGATGGATTGAAATTCTCACCAAATATATTCCGAGTCGCTGGTAGACTATGGACTCTGTTGTTGCACGTGACTGGAACCCGCCGCAGTCATAGCGAGATGTTTACTGCTTGCGGCGTGCCGGGGAGAGGGCATTTTTTCCAGGGTCAGTGACCCGATCCCACCCGACTGAGTTGAAGCCCTGAATGTAACCAAATCTTACCCACGTAACGTTTACGTGTGACATGCATAGGCGCTGCTGACCGAGTGACCGGTGGGCATTCTAACGATGTTCCCGATGGGATTGAACGGTAAAATGTTGCCACAAATAGAGTAGAGTCTGTGTTTGTAACTCGAACATTCAGAAGAATAAAAAAATAAAGTTACAATTTTGTTGACCGCAGAGATGACCGCGTGACGGGTCATCGCCGTCACTCTCACAAGGGCCGGCTCAGCTTACAGTGCCACGTGGATGTAGGTCTCGCGATAAACACGAACAAAGGAGACGGTCCCCAGAATCAGTGAACCAAGTAGTTGGCCTCCCGTGGAGTGTGACGCTAAAGGCCGCGAGAAATCACTCGGCACGCATGTGAACCACCGTGCCTTGGAATCAAACTCAGACGGCCGGCTTTATTCTCCAGTATTAATAAACGTGATTTAATAGATCACGAAAGAATGACTCTTATTTGCATCTAACATGTTACTGCTTGTGGGTTTTTTCCCCCTGAAACAGCAACCGCGGGAATCCCATTAATCAGTAATAATGTTTCAAATGAAAATTATGATTATTATTGTGATATTTATCCATAATGTATCCAACGACATATTGTATTGATCAGTAATCGAAGCGTCCTAATGAAAAGTTGTAATTATAAAATTGGTAACTGAAATTTAAATTAAAATATATTTTCATACACGTAAGCAGTGTTGTGGCTCATAAGAATATTTTTAGTCGTGAAAAGTACTTGTCAGCTTTAGAATTCTATGCTGTATACATTGTTATAGAAATGCTAATATATCGTATCGTAGCCAGCTACTTAATTGCTGCTATATATACATACATTTATCATACACTATGGTGGGTGTTTTATTCGCATGCTATACACACCGTTATTTCAATGCTAGTACATATGTTGTACAACTTATATAGTCTGTATAAATTGACATATATATACACCACACAAGTTGTTAATTTAAATACTCATATATATAAAACACGCTGGTACATGTCCTACACAAACTGCTATTCAAATGCTGCTTTATATACCAATACAACTGGTTATATATATCTATTAAAACTACTTTATAATTTCTAGCAAGATTACAGGCGTCGAGATGTTAAAACACCAAATAGACACACACATAGCGAGGCACCAAGACTGCACGATCCACACACTTGTAGTGAAACAAGCACACACATATGCTTTGATAATATATGTATGCATTTTTTTGGTTCTTTTGGTAAAGTCACGTAGAAGGGAAGTAATAAAATAATACAAATAAAACATAATAAAATAATTCTCACGACGTTTCGGCTACAACGTAAGCAGCCGTCTTCAGGTGAAGAATGAGACACTGCCAAGCTTGTGCATATCAAGATATGCACATTATTTTGTTAAGGCGCTCTTCTTCCACCTCCAACCCAGCTTATATATAAGCTCCAAGCTTGGCAGTGTCTCATTCTTCACCTGAAGACGGCTGCTTGCGTTGTAGCCGAAACGTCGTGAGAATTATTTTATTACGTTTTATTTTTATTATTTTATTACTTCCCTTCTACGTGACTTTACCGAAAGAACCAAGAAGATGAATCCCTGCAGTCACGAAAGCTTTAAATCGAAATGTATGTATGCATTGTCTTTGAAACTGATCGGTCTACACCGTGGACAGCCTATGCTATGGCCTTGCCTCACCAGTAACGATCAAGGGCTGCCAAGTGGCGACCAGCACAAGCACAATGCTAGCACCAAAGTATGAATCGCTCGGTTTTAAGCGGTTGTATCGATGGGATCCTCTTATCCAACATCGTCACAAATATAAAACCCCGACCAGCACGGCGTGGAGTGGCCATTCATCCAGCACTGGGTTGCGTGAAGCCTTGCACATGCACTGTGCATGCATGCGATGCAAACCGACAATCAAATTATCTTGTGAAAAAATATATATAAAATTACAACTTGTTATTCAAATTCTGGTATTGATATTAAACAGAAGGGAATTAAAATGATGACGGATCTGCTGGAAACATATTCTTATTCTGTATACACCTTTATATAAATGCTCATGTTTACAATTAGTTAAATGAGTGTGATTATACCATCCAAATGGTTACGTGAATACTTGTACTATATATAGTGTACTATAAACCTTGTTTATATGCTGGTTGTATATGCTTTACAACTGTCATTTAAATGCATATACTGTATCATTTAACGCGCTACATTGCTTAAACTCTGACGAACGTGATATTACATTGCTGCGGTATTTAAATGACGGTATGTGGTAGATAAGTCTCATATGCAGTACTCTACGACTTTAATATTTAAATGATGAAATATATATACACATGCCATGCACAGATATTCAATGTTGGTGTATACAGAATGCTGGATTGATCTTGGATGATGATGATTATTGATCTTGGCTGATGATGATGATTATTGATCTTGGCTGATGATGATGATGAGTTAAAACAGTTGCTAAGGACAGGCGCCCAATCACTCAAAACGTCAAACAACCGGCAACAAATAACATTCTTATCGAAGAATTATGAACACACTTCTTGAAATGTATCAAGGTTATACCAGCCTGGGCAAAGAGGCTATTTGAATGTGTATGTATATGTATACTGTATATGTGCAGCGATATATACCGTGTTGTTAATCAAGCAGTATGTGTATGGGCACAACGTCTGTTGCTCAAAGATCTCCCGTGTCACCTTAACAGACTGTTGGGGCAAGTGTTGTTAGCGAGCAGCAACGCCTATGACACATGAGGGGGTACTCATTTGAGGCCGAGTCGACCTAGGGGACGCCCAGTACCGGTTCAGATAATCGTCACCGGTGGATGACCGCGAGGGGGTTGAATCGCTAACCGCTGCGCCACCGCTCCCCACGAACAACAACACACCCCGACTGCGCGCGACGGACGAGTGTTAATATAAATGTGTCCGCCACGTTCTCCGTCATGTTGAGTTGCGCCGCTTAACGGACCTATAAATGGCAACTGCACAGTAATTGGCAAATTGGGTCATATATTCCCGAGCCCTCGGCACTTTTAGAGAGCGTAACATCGCTCCCCCCCCTCTCTCTCTCCTCTCTCTCCAGCCCGTCACCCCCCCCCCCACCACGGTGGTGTGTGGAACGTGCAGAGATGCGCAGTGACGATAAGAACGGAGGCGGCGAGGGGGGGAGCGGTGGCGCAGTGATCATCACACTCGCACGCGCGTGCGCGCGCAAATATTTGACGATATGTTTGTCGTCCTGGCCAGGTGTGTGTCAACGGCAGAGCGAAAGGCTCCCAATCTGAAGGTGGAAAGTTCAAATCCTGGTTGGGGGGTGGCGGGCGGGGTGGGGGTTACTCAGGCCATCATCAATGCGGGGGTCGATAAAATTAGTACCAGCCTCGTAGATATATACTCTGTAGGGAAGGCCACAATTTCTCGCACGAGCTCAGAGCTGAGAAACGGCATCAATGCTCACGTGAGCAGGAGATCACTTTGACCTGTTGACCCCATAGCCCACACGGCGCAGGACAGACCATCATCCAGCAGTGGATTGGCAAACGGCTGTACTGCGCCGTATATGATGACACCGGCTATGTATATATACACGTGTGTTATACTAGCTGTGCTCTGAACATGCACTTCATGCGCATTCGGATTGGGCGAATTAAGTTCGATTCCCAGGCACGGCTAACATCATCAGTGGCGAGTGATGTCTGAAACAGTCCTTTGGGGGATCCAAAGTTGACCATTTTTTATCTTGATTTGAAGCTTTCGTGACTGCAGGAATCCATACTCTTTGGTTATTTCGGTAAAGTCACGTGGGTAGAAATGAAAAGAAATCACGACGTTTCGGGCGCAACACAAGCGTCCGTCATAATTTTTAATTTTAATTGATTTTACGTTTTCAATTCTCGGCAATATTTGTGCCAAATTGCAACATTCGGGCTCCTCCAGAACACCGTCTTAATTGACATGAGTCGCTCACTCACGATACTCCGTATGTAAAGCACGCACTTAGACGTCAATACGTGTATATGTTAGTTGAATTGAAAATAAATAATAACAGTGTTTACTGTCACCGGTAGTAAATGGATAACTCGCCTTCTTTAGGGAATATTTATTGTTGACGCCGAGTACAATATGATATATAACTAAACCATAGCAGAGGCTTGTGTGTCTGTAGTTATGAGCTGTGCATCCCAGAGCTGACGACAGTTCGCGTCGGGTCAAGAAAGAGCTTCATAGCTCATCGGATTCCTCAAGTTTAAATGAAGATTCTGATTATGTGTGTGTGTGTTGTCTGTGTGTTGTGTGTGTGTGTTGTCTGTGTGTGGTGTGTGTGTGTGGTGTATGTATGTGTGTGGTGTGTATGTGTGTGTGGTGTGTGTGTGGTGTGGTGTGTGTGTGTTGTGTGTTTCGCGCGTGCACGTGGCGTGAATGACTCAGAGGATCTTCGCGTTTCGCGCCGAGCTGTGGAATTTCAGTACAAAAGAGGCAGTGGAAGTAAGCAGCGGGCAGACAACGAACATCGGGGGAGCCGGGGGAGGAGGTTTCTGTAGAATGGTGCCGGTTTGGCTGGGATGGGTGAATGGGTGGGGGAGATGGGTGGTGGATGGGTGAATGGGTGGGGTGGTGGATGGGTGAATGGGTGGGGTGGTGGATGAGTGAATGGGTGGGGTGGTGGATGGGTGGGTGAGCGGTTCGGCCGGTGAGTGGGTTTGGTGGACGAGTTCGTGGTTGCGAAGGCACTTCAAGAGAAGCGAACGGGTCAGTTGTTAAGTAAGTGGCTGGGTTATTAGTTGGGTCGTTGGATCGGTGGTTTGGCCGGTTTAGTGTAGTATGTATATCGAACTTCTTTCGCACAGTACGTGCCGACCGTGCTAATCGAAGGTGTGTTGGTTGGGTTAGTAGATTAGTGTGGTGAGTGGTTAGGTGGTAAGGTCGGTGGGTAAGTGGGGCAGTGATTGTCGAGGTGAGTGGAATGTGGCTTCCCACTTTACAGCGAGGTCTGGACGTGCATGCACAGTCCTGTTGCCAATTCACTGCTGGATGAACGAGAGCTTCTCCGTACAGCGCCGCTCATTTGGGTTGTTTGACCATACTTCACCACGCTGTTCAGTGCCGCTTGGCGACGGTGGGGAGCATTGACGTGGAGTGGGGCATATAACATACTTCAATAGATGTTTCTGTAGTGCCCTCTGCTGGCAAGAACGGAGCACATCCACGCAGCCTTTGACACCTGTTCCCATGTCATGTGTGGTCACACATTCAGGGGTTGCCCAGGCTCAATCTTGTTTGCTTAGGAGATGTGACGAGATCGAGCACATTCCTGGTGACTTGCTCATTGGGTCGCAAGCGACGGGGGGCAAATATTTGCAAGTCGTAATGCAACAGAACAGTGCCTGCTCTTTACGGAGTGAAATCCGACCGCGGCTCTCCGTGACTGTTGAGTCGGACTCATCGCCTCGCGCACGCGACAGCGGCTCTTAGCACCTCGTCGTACGCAAGTGGATCGTCCTTGGGCCCGTGTCCAAGCGCGCTCATTTTCTCAAGACTGTTATTCTCCACCCCGCCCGCCCGCCGCCTTTCAGAAATGACATTGCAATTGCGAAGTTGGAGCAGCACCGCTAACGACTGGCTTCATGTGGGAAGGGCACCGGAGGAGCCTGAAGATGGAGCCACCTGACACTCCAACTGCCCCCCCCACCCCGTGCCTACTACGGCACCTGGCAGGGCCTGGCGGTCACCCGTTTGAAGGACAACACCAGGCTTATTTTTTTTTACGATCAGAGGAAACAAGAAGATGCTCGGTGTAGTCGGCACTTTGCTTCGTTCTGCCTCGCTCACCTCCCAAAGATTATCCGAGAGAGCGATGCGGCCGTAGCACCGTTGGCCTACGTACTGTGCGAAAGAAGTTCAACGTATTCTTGGTTCTTTCGGTAAAGTCACGTAGGAACCAAGAATATGAATCCCTGCAGTCACGAAAGCTTTAAATCAAAGTTCAACGTGCACACATGACAAAGCTCGTTTTCCTGGGGTGATCGCGATGTCGCCAGTGCAGCTGCCAAGCTTTGGAGCACTTTTTTTTTGCCTTTGCTAATCAGACAACCGCAGTCGTTAGATATATTAAAGTCTGTCTTGAAAAAAAAGAACTCGCCTCTTTAAGTTGACCTTTACCCCCCAAACAGTTGCGGCCGTTAACCCTGCAGGTTCTGTTTATTTTGTGCTGTTCCACATGCGGAGCGCGTTGTGATCTACGGGTGAAATGCGCCTTACAAATGTAAATTCTTATTCTGATTATGCCTCGATCCGAGGAGGCAGTGCAACTGATCGGAAACAATTTGAATCATCGTCACCATCATCCACGGTCAATCTACTGCCTGGTGGAAGTCCACTCCCAAGCTGCTGCCAACTCTCGCAATTCCACCACCGAAGGATCCGCACCGAGCCACTTTGCACGAGCTGATTTCATCGCTCCATCTCCTTCGATGCCCTTCATCTCCGAAGCGTTCCTATTCCGTGGCCGCCGTTGCCTCGCACCAGCCTCGTCCCTCGATCATTGCCCTATCAATGACGTGTCCTGTCAAAGTCGACTTGCTTCTCCCACGCAATTAGGGTGTCTGTCATTTCCGTTTCTTCTCTGAGCCATGTGTTCATCTTCATCGCTGTCATTGCAATTGCGCGATAGGCTAGACAGATTCGCATGAATTCACCACATGCAATATACAGTGCAGGAATCTATAGATTATTATTCGTACGCACGCAGTTCGATGCATGCATACATCGTAATGCTTCAGACATTATTCAGTTTTACATTTCAGTTTCATTTATTCGGTATAGCACTGTGAGCCATGAGGCTCACAGGGCAATACCTAATCAATTCGATCCATAGTTACACCGCCGGTGTGTATCGATATCGTAGTACGGTACAATATTATTACAGGAATTATCTGTACAGCCATTTGTCAATCTACTCCTGGATTCAAAACCGAGTGTGTTTCTTTCTCTGCTTCACCACGCTCGCCAGTGCGGGTTTGGTGAAGGAGGAGAGCAGGAAATGTGGCGGATTCCCAGGACCCGTTCAGAAATCACTCGCCACAGATGTTAACCGTGGCCAGTGGTCGAACTTAGAGGTGGCCAGGTTCATAGCTGATCTCTCTAACACAGCACGGCTAATACGGTATACTGCACATTTCCCGTGGAATGTTTTCTGACTCAAGCCCCAATAACCCACTCCCCTTTCCCTCCCCCACCCCACGACAGCGGTTGATGGACGAGGTATATTTTCAGGAGCTCAGCCCCGGAAAGTTCTGGACGAAAGTACGCCCTGTATACGATGTGAAACTAAAATACTTCATCAAACTATTGCATTTGCCAGGTAAAGCCCGCTGAGCTATTGACTCGTTCACAGACGCGACCTCGCCACGCGTGATGATAGCTCACCGACGTGGCTGGAATCATCATCACACGTGGCAATGTTTCGGCACAGCCACATCATCGAAACGCCGCGTGTTGTTTCGACGGGTGGAGGTGGAGGGGGCGAACCCCGGAGAGGAACTCGGAGAAAAATCCACGCGACCACCACGAGAAGAAAGAGAGAGAGAGAAAACACGCGAACTCCCAAAATAAACAACGACGGGACATCGCCAATAGTCAGGGAACTGGGTTCGACCTCACGACCCCTTTGCGTGCCGAGTCGAGTGAGACATCTACCACCACCCCCACGCCACTACAACCGACTCGCTCTCGCCTTTTTACTTCGTACGTCTCCTCCTTCTTCCGGCAAAGAAGTCATCGTCAAGAGGCGCGCGGTCGAAGCCGTCACCACCCCCCCCCCCCCCCCCCTCTGGCTTCGTCTCGTATCGCCGACGACGCAGAAGAAGCAGCAGCAGCAGCAGCGGCGGCTTCTCTCTGTCGCTCGACCTTTGTGTTCAGTAAATTCGCGCAGACGTCGCCCCGGTCAATGCTCCGATGCTATCTCTCTATCTATCTCTCATGCCTTTGTCCGTTATCTCGCTATCTCCGTGTCTGTGCTCTATTTATAGGTGCAATGAAAACCCCAAAAAATAACTACTGTCATAAAGCAATGGATGTGTAGTATGTGTCGCAGCGTGCTGTGGAGTTCGTGTTGGCCCAAGTGCTACAACATAGCCGCGACCACATCAATAGGTTCCCTGATTTTTTTTAACACTACTAAATGATGGGTTATTGTATCATACTTCACCACGATGGTCAGAGCGGGTTGGCATTGGTGGGGAGCATAGCCCGCGGGGACATAGAAGTTCAGTACAGTAACGGACCGGTACCTCCCGGAGCAACGTGTAAACACCTGCTTGTGCAATTGACATCAACGTAGATGTCGTTTATTTTTGTTCTCTTTCCGGCCGCGACTAGATTAGGACCGTTCAAGCGCGTGGAGAGAAACGTCGGACATGCCTCCAAGCGCAGCAGCAGCAGCTCTGTTGCGTCTTTTGAACAGCAACACAAGAAGTCCAAGCGAGAGAGAGACAGAGAGAGAGACAGAGAGACAGAGAGAGAGGATGGTGTAAAGAGCAACGCAACGCGACTTTCTCTCCATGACAATGAGTCAAAAGATCCACATCGCATTGCCTCTTCTGTACTCGCGCACAAAGGCAAAGATCCCCCCGATAGCCTTTGCTGACGCTCGGGGACAAGTGCTGTTAGCGAGCACCTGTGAAGGCCGGCACGGGGGTTGGGTGGCCAGCACCGCGCCCGGCCGCCTTTGTCTCCCCAGTGGCGATGTTTTTTTACGCACCGCACCAGGTACTCATTTGAGGCCGAGTCCATCTAGTGGAGGCCCAGGACCGGTTCAGATAATCGTCACGGGTGTTGGCCGTGAGCGGGAATCGAACTCGGTTCGTGGCGCAGCGTAGCGCTAACCGCTACGCCACCGTTCCCCAAAGACAAAGATCCCCCGTGTAGCCTGTAACAGACTGTTGGGGCAAGTGCTGTTGTTGCCGGCACGGCACACGAGGGGGTGGGTGGCCAGGACCAAGCCCGGCTGCCTTTGTATCCCCAGTGGCGATGTTTACACACCGCACCAGGTACTCATTTGAGGCCGAGTCGATCTAGGGGAGGCCCAGCACAGGTGCAGATAATTTGGTGCTGGGGGCCGTGGGCGCGAATAAAACTCGGTTCGCCCGGGGTTCGTAGCGCAGCGCGCTACCGGACACACACGTGCACACACACATACATACACACACACACATGTACACACATACACGTTCACACGTGTACACACACACATGTACACACACACATGTACACACACACACATGTACACATGTACACACACATGTACACACACACACGTGTACACACACACACATGTACACACACACACATGTACACACACACATGTACACACACACGTGTACACACACACACGTGCACACACACGTACACACGCACTACAGGCCACACACAGGACGACGCGCGCTGCTACTTCCAGCTGCGAATGTCCGCCGTGACCCTTTCACACCTCGTGGGGGGCAGTGGCATACACAGATCACTGTCACAGATCACAGATCACCGTCACAGATCACAGAACACAGTCACAGATCATAGTCACAGATCACAATCACAGATCACAGTCACAGATCACTGTCACAGATCACAATCACAGATCACAGATCACAATCACAGATCACAGTCACAGATCACAATCACAGATCACAGACCACAATCACAGATCACAGTCACAGATCACAGATCACAGTCACAGATCACAGATCACAATCACAGATCACAGTCACAGATCACTGTCACAGATCACAGATCACAGTCACAGATCACAGATCACAATCACAGATCACAATCACAGATCACAGTCACAGATCACTGTCACAGATCACAATCACAGATCACAGTCACAGATCACAGATCACAGTCACAGATCACAGATCACAATCACAGATCACAGATCACAATCACAGATCACAGATCACAATCACAGATCACTGTCACAGATCACTGTCACAGATCACAGTCACAGATCACTGATCACAGATCACAATCACAGATTACTGTCGCAGATTACAGTCACAAAACACTCACAAAACACTCACAAAATGCTCTCACATTTGCGGCCCACACACAAAACAACGGGTCGCTTGGCTAAACCCTGTTTGAGAACGCGGCGTTCAGCTAATCTAATACTATACATGTAAAAAAATGAACACATTTGTCAACAACTACATAAAACAGGTGCCGTTTCAGGCAATAGCCCTTCATCAGAACACACAGTTAGAGAGTTGAGAGAGGTAGAGGGGACTAAGAGTTGTTGGAGACTGCACTTTTACACGCCATGAGACCTAATGACGATACCTTCGACATTTTCGAACATATTTTCTGATGACCAGTGTCGAGACTTGCCATGTGAATAGCTCCACTAAGAGTTGAACACATCGTAGGCTTTCGCGACCAAGATGATCCATAATAGAGGTTTGTTTGTGGGTTACATCGAGTCAATATAAAAGTGTCGTTAAACCCGCCACCATCCGACACAGCCAATTAGTAAGGTCTGTCACGTGAACAAACCTTACTAATTGGCTGTGCTGGGTGGTGGCGGGTTGAACGACACATTTATACCATTGGAACCTCATTTGCCAGAAGAAAATGTGAGACTGGGTTCTAAGGAAAGCTGTCTCGGGTGTGGACCAATCAACTTCAAGGACAGTACATACATTATCAGAGTTATGTTTTTTGTTTGCATTACGACTGCAGGTATTGTGGTCTATGCAAACATGACTCCTTGTAAAAAAAGGTGTCAGTTTTGTTGCCAGATAAAAGGGTAAAAAAAGCAACTATCATTATGACACATTTATATTTACACGAATAGTTCGCTATTGGGCACGCAAACCCTTCAAATAATAAAATAAGTATGACTTGTTCGGACGATCTCCAGTCATTCCATTCTAATGTTCTAGAAGGGTTAGAAAGCTGAAAGCGTGCGACCAACATCGTTGAGCGTGTGTCTATAAGAGAAACAACAAGACAATAGGCAAAGTTTGTTGCAATACGTGGCCGATTAGTTAGACTCGCAGCGCAGGCTCAGGTGGCAATTGCCCTGCGTTGCTTGCAAGTCTCGCACGAGACAACGACACTTCGTGTAACGTCCTCCTGCATCGTCAGGGGGACCCGAGACATTTGCCTGCCGTGTGGCGTGACGCTCAAGCCGATAGAAAGCCGACAAAAGCCTCGCTGACGACGTAACACAAGCGGAGAATCTTCGACAACCAGGAAAGCTACCGAGTATTGTTCATGTTCGATCAACTGTTTCGTCTTAAATTTCGATTTAAAGCTTTCGTGATTGCAGGGTTTCGTCTTCTTGGTTCTTTCGATAAAGTCACGTAGAAGGGAAATAAAAAAAAAACATAATAAAATAATTCTCACGACGTTTCGGCCACAACGCAAGCAGCCATCCTCCGACAGACCTGTTTTTCACCTGAGGACGGCTGCTTGCGTTGTGGCCGAAACGTCGTGATAATTATTTTTTTATGTTTAATTTTTATTGTTTTTATTATTTCCCTTCTACGTGACTTTACCGAAAGAACCAAGAAGATGTTTCGTCTTACTCTCCTAGCCGTCCTCTGATTCACACTCCCCCGTGATGACCATGCAGAGAGTGAGTCATCACCACCACCACCACCGTCGTGTCAGCCATGGCCACGCACACAACGATCTGCAAGGCACCGCAAGAGAGGCGGCAGAGGAAACGACCACCCCGCATTCCATTCGGTTTGTGATTTATTAGTTCAAGCCAAAAATGTGCGTCGCCGCTTGGGGAGGCCCCTCCGGTCGTGGATTGATCACGGGCGGGGTGAGGATGATGATGATGATGATCAGGGCCACAGATCGCGTGTATACTCATCGCTCGCAATCAATTCGCGTGGTTTGTAATGATGCTTATACTCTTAGTTCTTTCGGTAAAGTCACGTAGGTAAAAAATGAAATTCAAATTTATAAAAATAAATAATTGTAATTTCATTTTTTACCTACGTGACTTTACCGAAAGAACTAAGAGTATGACTCCTTGCAGTCACGAAAGCTTCAAATCTAGAAATGATGCCTATGTTTAATGCCAGATCGAGGCCCATTCACGTGGTGACTACGCCAAACATCACTCTTCAAGCGCCCGATTTTTTTTGTCAGATCTCAAAACAGCTAAGCAGGCTTGAGCATGGGTGGCGTTTGGATGGGCGACCACCAGGACTTCCCAGGTGTTGTGAAGTGGCCAGGAGATAGATGAAGGAGTATAGCATCATCATTATCCTCTCTCTCTCTCTCTTGAGTCTCGCTCGAGAGAGAGAGTGGTGGCTTTCCTCCGGTGCGCGTGTATGTTGGATGTATATTGAGCTTCTTTCGCGTCGTGCGTAGTAGCCAACCGTGCTAATCGGTGACTTCTCACATCATGCCAAACACTCAACCCACAACGGAGCAGAGGGTCCCAAAAGCCGAGACCTGGGGCCAATGATTGGCATAAAAATTTAACTAAAACGCCGAAACGTTTCTTCAGAAATGCTCTTTGTGGCGAGGGTGTTGTTTTTCCCCCGCGTCGCCTGAATAGCGCGGTTGGCTACGTAGGGTGCGAAAGAAGTTCAACATCGTACAAACATAATCCATACCACCACCTTGCCCCCCACTATTGATGAACGAGACAGTAGTTCGTTTTATTCACCACCCCCCACCCAAAAAAAATCTCACGAAATATCAAAATTCACCACCATCACCACCACCGCGCTAGTCGAGTGGTCCCGTAGAGTGCAAGACGCAACACCGACACTCAGCCCCCAGCTCGTGGCGTCTATCATCGCCGAAGCCGCTCCACGTGCCACGCACCATTATACCGAACCTCCCTCCCCCATCTGCCGTGTACCATCACTGACCCCCCCCTCCTCCTCCTCCCCACACACATCTGCCGTGTTTTATATCTTGCCCCCCCCTCCCTCCCTCCCCATCTGGCCGTGCGTTATACCCGAGGGCCCCCCACCCACCACCACCACCACCTCCTCCTCCCACCTCTCCCGTCTCTTCGGGGTCTGCACGCGCGTCTCGGCTCTGCATCGCGCTCGGCAGCGTGGCCGCTTTGAAGCGGCCCTTGGCGCCGGCTCTTGTTTAAGAGTCGCTTGTAATTGTAAATAATCGCACTTGTAATCTTTTGTTGTCGCGGCGGCGGGCGGCGGGGGGAGGGATGTGGGGTGTGGGGGGGACGTGGAGGGGTGGGGAGGGGGAAGGCGATTGTTTGGGGGTTGGTGGTGGGATGGGTGGGATGGGTGGTTGGGGCGTGGCCGAATGCAGTAGACGGGAGGGTCGGTCCGCCTTTGATTGTGAGCGGTTCCTATTCCTCGCTTTGAGTCTCGCTCTTTGACTCGCCGCTTCGACTGTCATAGGGCGCCTTGTGATGTTAATACCGTGGGGGGCCGAGGGGATGGGGGGGGGGTAAGAGCGAGATTCTGGGGAAGTATGGCTTTAGTTTCGGGGTTAAACGATTCAGCTATTCCACCGCTACCGCCCTGATAGTCGACCATCACGAAGCGATAGATATATTGAGCAAGTGACCGAACAGACGCCGAGGAGATGGAGCAATGAAATTCGCTCGCGTGCGTGGGTGATGGGTGCAATGCGGCCGCGAGAGATGGTGGCGGCCTGGGGAGGCGTCATCCAGCAGCGGATTGATTGCGACTGCCAACAATGACGATATTCTTGGTTTTTTCGGTGAATTCACGTAAAAGGGAAATAATAAAATGAAAAAAATAAAACGTAGTAAATTAAAATTCTCACGACGTTTCGGCCACAGCGCAAGCAGCCGTCCTCATGTGAAGAAACAGAGCTGTCGGGAAGACAGCGTCTGAAGAAACAGCTCTGTTTCTTCACAGCTCTGTTTCTTCACCTGAGGACGGCTGCTTGCGTTGTGGCCGAAACGTCGTGAGAATTTTATTTTATTATGTTTTATTTGTTATTATTTTATGATTTCCCTTCTTCGTGACTTTACCGAAAGAACCAAGAATATGAATCCCTGCAGTCACGAAAGCTTTAAATCGAAAAATAATGATGATGATGATGATGAAGATGCTGAACCATATCACGATTCATTCCACGCGAGATGCTCTTACTTGCCGCGGTTCGTCATTCAATCCAATAATCGATATGTTTTGTGAACATGGGTGCTGAAATTGGCACCTCGAGTTTCTGCAGCGGTCGCGTGAACCAATTACACACACGACGCGTGCGTTCCGTCGTCTCGTTTGTACTGTTCGTCACTTGCGCAGTGTTCGCTGTCTCGTTTTGTGATATTTTGTTCCCGCAAATTAGCAGCAAAATTCGCGATTTGCATACAATTTGCATATCGAGAAACGAACATCGGTTGTGATGCACGAGGCTTGATGCGTGGTTGTATCGGACTGAGCTATGCTCCCGGAAGAAATGAGTTCGATTCCCGACCACGGCCAACATCAGTGGCGAATGATATCTGAACGGGTCCAGGATCTCCGCTGCCTGTAACTCACTGTTACTCACCAGCGTGGTGAGGTATGGTGAAGTATGGTGAAACAACCCCATCACCGCCCACTGCGTGGGGATGCTTTAATCCAGAGATTGATCGACAAAGGGCTATTAGAACTACGGTGAGCCAAAATAATCGATATTAATCAATACATCTGCGCATGAGTTGGAGTGAACACTCCACGTAGCACGAGCTTCGTTCGCAATGCACGCACGGAATGTAAATGTCGCGTAATAAGCACTCCGCTATCTCTGTTTAATTAAAGGCACGCGTCACGGAAAGCTCGCAGTCATCAAAATCAAAACTTGCATCGTCGTCAACGAACAGAGGGATGGAAGAAGAAAAAAATCAAGTAATCATTAATATCGAGGTTAATTTTTAAATCCGTTTATCCGTAATCGCCATCGCATTATCAGAGCGAGAATGTGCCCAGACGCGACCTCACTGACCGCCTACTCGACATCATCTCTCACGCGGCACGTGACAGATTACACCATCATCATCATCAGCAACATCATCATCAGCAACATCATCAGCAGCAGCCATGTTCACTCCACCGCTGGATGAAGGCGCGGCAATTCGAGTGCGTCTATCGATGTTGCTTTCATCGCTCCAATATTCTGCGATGGACATCGTCCCTGTCGGGCGTGCGCGTTCCCTCCTCCGCCGTCGTCATTTCTGGCGAGCCGCTCTGCCCCAGAGCGCCGCTCAGACGTTTCTCGAGCGGATATTGCGACGACGCTTCCGACTTTGACAGAACCCAGCTCCGAAACCCGGCAGCGCCGTCCACACGAGTCTCAACGTCAACGCAACATTGAGCATGCGTCTTCTTGGTTCTTTCGGTAAAGTCACGTAGAAGGGAAATAATAAAATAATAAAAAATAAAACATAATTAAATTTCGATTTAAAGCTTTCGTGAATGCAGGGATTCATCTTCTTGGTTCTTTCGGTAAAGTCAGGTAGAAGGGAAATAATAAAATAAAAAAATACAACATAATAAAACATAATTAAATTTCGATTTAAAGCTTTCGTGACTGCAGGGATTCATCTTCTTGGTTCTTTCGGTAAAGTCACGTAGAAGGGAAATAATAAAATAATAAAAATAAAACAATAAAATAAAATTCTCACGACGTTTCGGCTACAACGCAAGCAGCCGTCCTCAGGTGGAGAACAGGTCTGTCGGAAAGACAGCGTCTGAATGAACACCACCAAGCTTGGCAGCGTATATTTAAGCTGGGTTAGGGGAGGAAGGGCGCCTTGACAAATGAAAAAAATTGTGCATGCACATTCGTGAAATGTGCAGAAGGCATTTATTTAAGCCGTTAAACGTGATCGTTTTAAGTGTTGTGCGCGGAACGCTGCCAGCCTACGGCGTAACACAAAAACAAAACCCCAGCAGCATCTGTTTAGCATGCCATCTGTGCTGATGACACCTACAGAGACGAAACCAGCCTGACGAGAGAATACCTTTGCCGGAACTGAACATCGCTCCTGGAGGCTGCTGACGGAAATTATTAGTGTTGCGTGTAAATAGAGTTGTCTTTACGCTTTTATATAGTTACACTCTAAAAATGTATATATATTCATACAACACGGTTTGGATGTAGGCCTTTGTCGCTTCTAATACGAGACCGCATCTGAACAGGAGTGGTCAAAGTGGGGTGGTATGCGTTGCCGGTCTGCGCAACAGATGGTTTGATGCCCCGGCTAATTGAGATATTACGCTACAATAAGCGACGTCCCTTAACACTGCGGGATATGACAGAGTGACTAGTGAATGCTGCTGTATTGTCTAGAACGTGCATTCGTTATGTAGAACTTTCCTGTATATGATGCACAGTAGCTACATATCACGATACGACGTGAATGGGGGTATACTGTACTGTATCTTGTATATCGAACTCAATACGTTATCTGGGACAACATCTAAAATACACGCACTATATATAAATATACAATCAATTGCGTATAAAACACGTGTAAATTAAATAGAATAGAATACATCATCATTTAGTAGAATGCATTATGACTACATTCAAACAAGTACAAGCTCGTGTTTTGTTACGTTTTCATCTATATTGTATGTGCATGTGTTGTTATCATTATCATTATTATGAGTATCAGTAGGCACAGTCGCTGTTGCTAATCCACTGCTGGATGAGGAAAGGCGCTGCCTCCGCCCTTCCCGACAAGCCGTGGACGTCACTTGACCATACTTCACCACACTTGGGCAGTCAGTGCGGGCTATAACATAACACCACGTTAGACACGTGCCCAAGTCGTTCTTAGAGACTCACCAATCGACCAATAGAATCACAATAATAATTATTCTTCATTATGATGGTGATCATCATGATCACCGCCGGCAGTTGAAAAGAAGAAAGAAATAAAGAAAAATCCCATAACGTCCCCGAAGACATCGAACCACGTCCGAGACCCGTGGCGCTGGGCATGAATAGCGCTAATTGTTGAACGACGCGTACGTGGAGAAACATACGCACGCACCCACGTGCGGGGCTACGGACGCATTAAACAAACGAGGGCAGCAGAAAGAGTCGCTTTGTTGATCGAGGCCACCGCCTCCCCGGTGATTGCACTGCGGCGTGTCGCGCGCCTATCTGCCGGTGCCTGACGTGTGAACACGGCCTTGTAAAGTTGCACGGCGCTTATCGAGTGTTTGAGCTGCGTTAAAGCGCTATTAGTCATGATGCCGCAGCACCGGCTGGTGAGAAACGTGGAACACTCCCCCCCCCCTCTTCCCCACAACCTAGCGACGTTGTTCCCTTCAGCGGAATCGTCGCGTGTTTGTCCACGTTGCGATATATCGACGGGAGTGTCACGTAGCGTGATGGGTGCACTCGTACCATGGGGGGGGGGGCTGACTTTGTTTGTGGGGCAGCAGCGGCGGTTGCAGGACTTTAAAGCGCACAGCGCTCAGAGCCCGACGATTCCCTGCTCGCGACCAATTTGACGAATGTTTGAACCCGTGCTGGGCTCCCCCTCGGTCGACTCGGCCTTAAATGAGTACCGAATGCGGTCTTGACCACCCGCCAAATCGGCGTGCTGTGCCGGCCTTCGTAGGTGCCCGCTAACAGCACGTGCCCACAAAAGTCAACCGAAAGGCTACATAGGGGATGTTTGTCTTTTGTGTACAGACATCATCATGATCATCGGCAGCCATGATCGATCCACTGCTAGATGAAGGCCTTCCCAAGCCGTCGCCATCTCATACGATCCCTAGCGATGTAACAATCCACCTGGCATAGTAGAGTTATACATACATATGTTTACGTAATCGTATTTGCATACATGCATGCTAAGTGCATATGCATTCTATCCTATTCACAAATAACTCAGTGACTCAAAAATAGCATTGCGGGGTTCACAGAGCAACAACAACAAAAATGAATCAATGTCCCTGGCAAATGATTTCCTGAAGAAGACGAGTTTGCCGAAATGTCCAGAACATGTGTTTCTTCAAAGTGGCAGTAAAACCCCAGTTGTGGTTCACCTGGTGTTGAATGCATAAACTCAGTGAATCGTCAGTAGCTGTATGCATCGCACGTTAGGTGAGTGTCCTAGGCAGGCGCATGTTAACACAACATGCCAACCGTACAGAGCGGGTGAACTCGGTTCAGTGTCATGCAAATAACAAAACTAAATTCAATGATACCATTTGTATGTTATGGTTATAACGTAATTTATTTGTAAAGATGTAATCTACACGACTCTAATCTCCGTTCGTTGTAACTTTGTTTTGTTTTCATCAATATTAGTTTTTCTTTCGCGCTGATGGCCCCGTGCTGTACAGAGGTGACACTCACCATCGACAATCATTGATTGTTTAACGCGCCCGACGCTGCTGATGACCACCGGACATGCCAAAACCGGTTCGCAAAATGTATTTTGCTTTAAACAAAACGCCGTTGGTTAACGCGAGTCTGGAAGGGCCGATTGGCGTGATGGACTAACATTTATATATTTAAAAAAAATTGTTCGACGCGGCATCTACTGAACAGATTATCTAAAGGCTACTATTGACGGTCGCGGCATTTGTAAACAAACAACGCGGCCGTGCTGCATGACTCTCGTGCGCTTACATCGTTGGTGACGTCCACCTCGCAACGAATCTTGCGACGAAGGCAAAAGCGGTCAGGTCAGCAACAGGCCCGCGACTAAAACTGCGGACGGACGTCGGTCGCGATGTCCGTCCTAGGACGTTCGCTCCTCGTGCAAGAGACGCAGAGGAGGAGCGGACTGCGTTTCATGGATTCACATTATCGCTCGCAAATTCGTTGAACCTCTTTCGCACAGTACTTCGAGTGGCATGGACCTTCAGACTCTTAGCTCACCTCGGGTCTCGGAGTTATTGGAGCGCCGCTGTGATTATGAAAAGGGCTGTTGCTTAATTCACGTGTGTAACCTGCCCCGAAGAAGGGGCATTACCGAAACGTCAGACTATTATATATACGTACATCGAAGCAGTGTTAATGAATAATGCGATGGATTTGCTGTGTGTTTAATGTGTTCTTGGGCAACACTGCCAACGCGCAGTTGATGATACGTGTGCATAACCATGGTTAAATATAGGGTCAAATAGATGGTCTGTACATATATACTTAGCATTTTTAATGTTGTTAGATTTGTTTTGCTTAAAGTATCTACGATAAGCGTCCAAACATCATAAACGAAAATAGGATGTATTTACGAAACATAATAAACCTATAACTCTTGAGTAAATATAATTATTAAAACATACGTAATGTTTAGAATATTGTTTTCTAACCGTGTGGTATATATGTACGGCATTGCTGAGACCGCGAGAGATGGTAATGACTGCATTGGTGAGGCCTTCAACCAGCAGTGGATCAATCATGGCTATTCGTGTCTTGCGCATGATGGAAATGTTCATGAGCTAAATGTCAACATCGTGTTTTTCTTTTAAACGAGTGATAAAGTCACGCGCGAATGAGCTAGACTGTATTTAACAACTCATCTTGCGACCACAATGCAACAGTACTCACGATATATCCTTCCATAATCAGTGTCAATAACATCTTGTAAATGCATAATCAACGTTTTTGGGTTTAGATCGCGTTATTTATAAATGTGTCGTAACCCTCCACCACCCGACACGGCCAATCAGTAAAAAATGTGTCACGTTGACAAAGACAAATAGTTCACTGCTTTAGCCCACCGGTGTGTTGAAGCCACAACATTTACAATTTGAGTACGACGTTTCGCTGGTAATTGCAACCAGCATCATCGGGCAATTCGCCAGAATGGTGAGGCTCTGCTGTGTCTCCCGTTCTTATATAGAGCAGCAGCAGGGTGACGTCATCATTAACTCATTAACTCATCATTTTTACTGATTGGCCGTGTCGGGTGGTGGAGGGTTACGACACATTTATAAATAACGCGATCTAAACTCAAAAACGTTGATTATGAATAACATTGGTCGCGAAAGCCTACGGGTTATCTTGTAAATGGGCAGCGTTTTGTCCTGACTCTGTCGATGAGCCTCAGGAATGACAAGGCCCGGCGCAGAGTTTGTCGGGGTTTTATTGTTTTGCGGGACACTTAGCTCGCTACATTCTTAGGTTTTTTCGGTAAAGTCACGTAGGTAAAAAATTCAAATTGATAAAAGTAAAACAAAAATAAAATAAAAATCACGACGTTTCGGAGGCAACACAAGCTTCCGTCTTCAGGTGGAACCGTCACAGCACGATACTTGATACAGCAATCGTGCTGTGACGGTTCCACCTGAAGACGGAAGCTTGTGTTTCCTCCGAAACGTCGTGATTTTTATTTTATTTATCAAGTGATACAGCAGTCGTGCTGTGACGGTTCCAACTGAAGACGGAAGCTTGTGTTTCCTCCGAAACGTCGTGATTTTTATTTTATTTTTATTTTACTTTTATTAATTAAATTTTTTTACCTACGTGACTTTACCGAAAAAACCTAAGAATGTGAATCCTTGCAGTCACGAAAGCTTCAAATCTAGAACTTTGCTCGCTGTTTCGTCACTCGTGCGCGATTGTTTGACGCGTCCCCGACGCAAGCTCGCCACACTTACGGACGCGCGCCCCCACCGCCTCGTATCCGTTTCGTGAAATCGTATTGAAATATATATTTGTGTAGAGATATATTTGTTGCTAATTCTTTCCGAAAGCACGTGCGGGAACGCTTTGTGTCCCGTTACATTTGCACGTACGGAGGAGCGTCGTGCCGAACGCGCGCTATCACGCCCTTCATTGATCAACTCGGGGGAGAACAGTTGTGTATATTTGTGAATTAGTGATTTACAGAGCTAAGTCAATCAATCTGCTGTTGGGTGAAGGCATATCGATGGTTGGTGGAGGGGTAGCTGTTTGACCACACAGATCACCGCGCTGGCAACTTCGTTTTGGCTAAGAAAGTGGGTTTGGTGAGTTCGCCTAAGCCCTGTTTAGATATCACTCACCACTGCTGTAGATGAGAATCGAACACAGGTATCCGTGTTCATAGCACAGTGCGCTAACAATGACACCACCGCGCCTAACACCCCCCCCCCATCCTCCTCCAGCCCACAATCCCCACAACGCTCAGAAACCCGTACGCGAATTCGCAGGTGAAGTTGAACAACTACGTTCGTTTTTTCCTTTCTTAAATTCGATCAAAATAATTATGGAACGGTAACTGATTTCTGGCCTTGACAATTCCATCGTAAAAAAAACTCGAGTTGGCAGCACACGCGTGAACGCGAATTCGTTGTACTCGGCCGCTTTAATATGCCCGCGTTCACTAACCACTGATTTCCTGCAAAGGCTCTAAATTGAGTTTTTTTTGTAAGTGCGCAGTTAGGGTCAGACACGGGCGGACAGATAGCGGTGCGAAACTGATGCCTCGGAAACCCACCATCGAGAAAAAGGAAGGATGTCACTTCGTGATACGTTTACAACGTTAAATGTGTTATTTGTTTACGGGGAAAGTCTCGCTAAGTCCTACGAAGACTTTGTTTGTTATTCCCTTCATGAGAGTCCAACATTGAGATGTTTGGCCGATGCAATGTGCGCGCGTTTTGGCGTAGAAAGAGCAAGCATCGTGGTGACAGTACTTACTGACAGTACTTACTGATAATACTTACTGACAGTACTTAATGACAGTACTTACTGATAATACTTACTGACAGTACTTACTGACAGTACTTACTGATAGTACTTACTGACAGTACTTACTAACAGCACTTCCATTGTTTCCAAATTAACTTATTTTTTCTTAAAATAAGTTCCGTTGATTCTCATGAAAGCAGTTGTTAAACAAAAAAATCGTTCGGACGGATTGAAATGTATACGCATTTACAACCATAGAAAACCCAACATGTACGAACCCCGTTTGCATTTTGTCTCATTAATGCGTTGAGGACGCATTTTAATCTGAAACAAACCGCGCGTGTCACATAGCGAGTCACATCGCGGCACGGTCAAATGTGACGCGTAGCGCCACGGAACACGGCACCACGAGTGGACGCGAAAGACGAACAGCTCCCCCGTGGACATGTTGTGCAGCTAATCCGAATTTAAAAATAAACCCATCCCGAGTTTGATTCGAATAACTCATAACGTGACACATTTCTCACACGTTTAAATGCAAACTCGATGATGGAAATAATTCCTCCGAAGTAAACACTCCGTTTATGTGAATAACACAGGCACGCCGCCTGCGCGTTCACCACAACCTGTACATACACTACCTCGCAACAGAAGACATTATCTGACGTTTCGGGCAATGACCTTTCTACTCACTACAGCACGAGCCGACTTCTTCCTCGGCTCGCCCCGTCAGGCGTCACACGGCTGCGTCGCGGTGTCGCGGTGTCACGGCGGGTCATGCTTACAGATGCTTGGCGCGGGCTGTACGTTCCTCCGCATCCAGTCGTAGGGGCTCTTGCGCACGCTGTCCGGGGAGCTCTCCTCGCCCTGCACGCCGCCCATCCCCCCGGACATTACCGGCAGGTACCCAACGTGCACCCCCAACGAGTGCGCGTGCTGCTGCTGCTGCTGTTGCTGCTGCTGCTGCGCCACGCTGTAGTCCGTTAGCGGTGGAGAGTACGGCGCGCCCATGTGGCTGGGAGGAGACGGAGTACTTTGCTGCTGCTGCTGGATTGTGACCATGGACACCCCGCCGGCTGCCGAGGGAGGCTGCGACGAAGGCTGCGGAGCGGCGGTTGACGAAGGAGGAGGAGGCGGTGGTGCCGGTGACGGCGGCGGCGCGACGCCCTGTCCCGCCAGCGAGTAGCCCGTCCACACGTCGTCCCGGCCGGACGCGTACGGCGAGTGCCAGCTCGGCTTGGGCGGCGCAGGGTGGTGAGAGGAGTGGTGAGAGTGGTGCGGGTGGTGGTGGTGCGGGTGGTGGTGCGGGTGCGGGTGGTGAGAGTGCGTCCCGTGCACTCCGCTCGCGTCCGGCACGGCATGGTGATGGTGGGGGTGGTGGTAGCTGCCGTAGTCGGTGTACTGCGCCGTGGCCGAGGCGGAGAAGTTCTGGTGGTTGAGTCCCGAGTGTCGCATATGGTTAGAATACATGGCGACGTCTTTCTCCAGGAGGTAGCTCACGTACATTGTAGTTGGCGCTCAGCTGGAACAACGCACATGCCTGCTGCTGGCTCCTCCGGCTCGACGCATCTGCTGGCCGCTTCTGTGCCCCCCCCCCCTGCCACCCTCCCTCCCTCCGCCCACCTTGTACTCGGCGTGCCCGCGCGTCCCTCGCCCGCCTCCCCGATCTTCTCCGCGGGGCAAGTCGCCGGGGCAAGGCGTGGAGAGGTCGCCCCTGCCAAGGCACCGAATGAGCGGCGGGGCTGACGTCACGCAATTAGAGCGGCGTCAAACTCGCTGTGTCGCGGTGCTGTCTCGTGCCCCTTGTTACTAGCACTCACGCCAGCGCGACTCTTTACTCTTATACCTTCATAGTGCACCCACCCACCCATCCACCCTCCTCCTCCTCCCTGATCCACTCCTCCCTCCCACCCGCACAGCAAACCGCGCCGACTCTCATTCTCTCCCTCCAGCCTTGCTAACCCCCAGCCCACATGCCCTCCTTAACCTCATACCCGCTCGGCCCTTGCTCGCACACGCACGCACGGCGGAGCGTGTACACACAGTGGTAATTCGCAAGCGAACAAAGTCCACAGATGGTTGTGTATGCGTGTATGCATGTGTATGTAATGCGTGTGTGTGTGTGCGCGCGCGTTGGATTTCCGCACAAGGATGACGTTTTTCACGAATATCGTCACCGGTCTTGGCTTTTCTTTATATTCCGCAGAAAATGGGCACCTGGGGAGACAAAGGCGGCCCGGCGTGGAGCTGACCACACCGTTCCGCTCGTGCGCTGCGCTAGCCTTCACGTGTGCTCACTCGCAGCACTTGCCCCAACAGCCTGTGTAGGCAATGCTGGGGAGTCTTTGTCTTTGTGACTGTGTGTGTGTGTGTGCCACCAACCCAGCCGCCACGTTGCAATCAATTTTGCGTTAATATCAACAGCGGATCACGCGCCCTGGCTCGACGCGTTTCCTAGTTTGCCTTTAGAAGGCATGGTTCTGATGCCGAGTTTACGTTCGGTGATCGTAGTTCTACCAAACTTGAGTTCCGACTTCATATTTTTTGCGACTTGAATCGGGTACATGCTCGTTGAGCTTCAGTCAACTGCATGCGATTGATTCGTGTCATCATGACCGATGCGTCTTATGATGCACTACAATTTGTTATATCGTCGTGAAATGTGATCAACAGTTTTTTATGCGCGTGTGTGTTTTATTCACTTCGTTGTAATCCAAGTTTCCCTTGAAAACCAGACTCTCTTCTCTCGGTGTGCCTCACCCGGTTTATGATGAAGGTTATACAGCCGCAGTCTCTTCCTACGCTGCGGCAATTCTGGGGTGGTTTAGAGTAGAGCGACACAGCATCAGTCAATTGCTCTCAGCGCGACATCGCACGAAACGTGGCCCACGTTCAACGTGTATCATCATCAACGGCAATCATCTATCCACTGCTGAATAAACGCCTCTCCGAGCCGTCATCATGCCTCGCGGCCTGACGATGCAACGCTCCATCTAGCACCGACAAAGTCATTCCTGCGGCTCCATCTCTCCACGGTGGTCCCAGATTCGGCGCGCTCCCTTCCCTGGCTGCCACTCAGCCATCCGACTCCACCAGCGGCCCCGTCATCCGTTCCTTCTCGTGACGCGTCCTGCCCCAAGCCAACACGTGACGCATCCGACAATACTTTACATTATCTCGCATTTTGCAAATATTAATCGTTCTAAGTTGTCTTCGTGTCCGCAGAGTTTGTGTCCAAAGCCGAGCGCACACATGGCACCGATCGGTTGCGAAACTGCAAATCGCCGCAACTCGACCGTCGCCTGCGACCGCTTTGTCCACATCCGAGCGAGTCGTTGCGCAGCGACGATGAAGTGAGACGGCGCGTTCAGTGTTCTAAGAACCAAATCATAGATCGACGAAGTGCAACACGCGATGACGAAACAACAGAGCTACAAAAAAAAACTCCCGCCGAGCAGACCGACGCTTGATAGTGCAATCCGTCTCTCACCTGGGCAACCGGTTGCGCGATCGCTCGCAATTGGTTTGCAGAGACGTCCACACGTACGCGATTCGGTTGCACGCAACCAAGTCGCGCGCAGATGATGGCTCAGGTGTGGACCCGGCTATATATACATAGGGAAGATGTGCCTCTTCGCTGCCACGCACTGCACGCAGATCGTACGGCGCTACATCAGTGCACATCGCACTCAGTGCTTTGCAGCTTGCGTGTCGGCTGAGTAGCACACACTCGCACGCACACACGCACACACACACGCACATACACGCACACATACACACACGCCCACACATGCACACACACATGCGCACACACGCACACACACACGTACACACGCACACACACGCGCGCACGCGCACACACACGCACACACGTACACACGCACACACGTACACACGCACACACGCACACACACATGCGCACACATGCACACACGCACACACACACGTACACACACACACACGCACACACACGCGCACACACATGCACACACACACACGCACGCACACACACGCATGCACACACACACGCACACAGCACGCTCACACACGCACACACGTACACACGCACACCACGTACACACGCACACAACGCACGCACATGAGCACACCGCACACACGCAACACAACGCGCACACACACACACACACGCACAACCACGCGCACACACACATGCACCCACACACACGCACGCACACACACGCATGGCACACACACACGCACACACGCACGCGCACACACGCACGCGCACACACATGCACACACACACACGCACGCACCACACACGCATGCACACACACACGCACACACAACACGCACACACACACGCATGCACACACACACGCACACACACACGCACACACACGCACGTGGTGGGGCACAGGTGAGTCGAGGGGTCGGCAACCCGCGGCTGCGATGGCTCTTTCAGGGACTGCTTCGTGACTCGCTGTTTGCTCATTGAGGGACCTCCTCCGCCGTCTTCACCACAGAGTGCATTGCGGCTCCTGAAATATCGCGTTGGAGTTTTTTCTTTCACCGAATTTGAATGATTATTTATCTCTTCTTCTTCTTCGTGGTAGTATTATTATTTTGGGTTTCCAACCCCTGGGGTAGCCAACACACGCGCCAATAGACGCATTGCGTTGTTCGCGTCCCACAATCCACGCTTCTCTAATAAGGTAATATCCGTTTAAGCGGAGTCGAGAATTATGGATACCGTGTTAGATAAAGTCTGAGAGCCGATGGGCTCTTTTATGGCGTCATAGCCCCGGGGTTTGTAAATAACCCCTGTTGCATCAGACACTATTGTTAACAGCTGGCAATGGACGATAACAACAACAACAACTACAAACAGCAACAACCATTGAGAACTCATCGGCAATTCAGAAGTGGTCACCGCGTGAGCTTGACAAGTGTGTAATAACTGTGATGATAATAATAATAATCATCATCATCATCTCAAATGTCAAGCCTCCACTTGTATGTGTAATAAACCAATGTCAGGGCACGAATACATTGAAAATCACTCGATTAATTGTCCTATAACAGTTTGACATCTTTACAGCGTTGGTGGTGCTGCCGAGGTGTTTAATGGTGAGCGATGCCAGTTCTGGACTTGCAATCTTCGGGGTCGCCGATTCGATTCGATCTCCAGGCGCGCCCTCTGAAGAAGAAACCAACCCACCCGTCTCGGTTCAGCCAGCGGTGTGGTGGGGTAAAGTGTGGGCACTCCCACCCCTCCCAAGACGTCTTGCCGGCGTGGAAGAGTAGGCCAAATACCCTCTCGAGGTGAATTTCTAGAACTCTGAGACAACGGGAAACGTTGTCTCTGAAGAAGAACCAACCCACCCGTCTCAGTTCAGCCAGCGGTGTGGTGGGGTAAAGTGTGGGCATTTCCACCCATCCAAAGACGTCTTGCCGGCGTGGAAGAGTAGGCCAAATACCCTCTCGAGGTGACTTTCTAGAGCTCCCTCTCGCGGACGCTCTTCTACCAGCAGTGGCGTGAGCGAGCAGTTGCAGCGCTGCGCTTTTACTTTGTTCCATTGATAACGTGCCGGCCCTTTATTCAATCCCAGTGCTGATACAATTCCTCAAGTCACGCCGTGTCGGCCACGGGCTTTTATTGCCACACTTCACGCTGCATCGCTCTTGTTCGTGATGGGAGGAGCGAGGTGGGGGGGTGGACGTGAAATCTGCATCGATATCGCGTGCCGCTGGTATCAGCCGCAACCGGGAATCGAACTCACGCAGGCTGAGGTTCGGATCGCTCAGCAACGCGCACCGGCTCCGACCGCCACGTGCTCGCGTCCCTCACGTGGGATGCACGTGGGATGGAGCGGTGGCGCAGCGGTTAGCGCACGGCGACGTTGATCCGCCCGCGCCTTGGTTTGAATCCCGTCCACCTTGAAGCCGCACTGACCGGAGTGAAGAATGGACGAGCAACTCCCACGACCGACACGTTGGGCCAACGTTGATTGGCCCAACGTTCCACGTTAACTGGGGCGTGAGAAGGGCAGTCATTCGGATTTAAAACAGCCCGCAGTTCAATGCACGTGGCGTGTTGTTGGTGCAATAAAGCCACGTGCGCCCCAGTTTAAGATTCGTCAGAAAATCGAGCAAAGAGACGAAATCGGGGATTTTTGGTTTGTTTCGGATTGATCAGAGAACACTTCCACGCCTTCCCGCATGTCACGGGATGTCACGTGGAGTGGGCAAACGTCACCATTCTCAGCGTCGAGATATCTCGATGTATTAGTACATCGTGGCAATGATCATAACATCCGGATAGGTCCGATGTCGTCTTTAAATACTCGAACATCCGAAATTCGACTTTGCAAATCCGAAATTCATTCTTCGAGCATGGAATGCATATTGGACTCGCGTGACCTCTACATCCGCTAGTGGCCGCTACGTGAACCACGATGCCTCGAAAAAAAGTACTTAATCGATTCTTAAATCGCGTAGGTGGGTTGAACTTTAAAACCATCACGTTCTTAAACGGCCACTGCAAAGTCACTCTCGCCTTGTCCGTCCAATGCGCGGTGTGTGTGTCTTTGTGTGTGTGTCTTTGTGTGTGTCTTTGTGTGTGTGTCTTTGTGTGTGTCTTTGTGTGGGGAGCGGTAATGTAGTGGTTAGCGCGCTGCGCTACGAACCTGACGACCCGGGTTCGATTCCCGTTCACGGCCAACACCAGTTACGATTATTTGAACCGGTCCTGGGCCTCCCCTGGGTCGTCTCGGCCTCAAATGAGTACCTGGAGCGGTGTATAAACATCGCCACTGGGGAGACAAAGGCGAATGGGCGTGGTACTGGCCACCCACCCCCTCGTGTGTCGTGTTGGCCTTCATAGGTGCTCGCTAACAGCACTTGCCCCAACATTGTGTTCAGGCTATACGGGGGTACTTTGTCTTTGTGTCTTCATGCACGTGTGCGTCTTCAACGGCTTCGTGCTTACACCGTCATTTACAATGAGAATTACACCACTCGGGAGCACGCTAACAGCCGCATCCCCCCCCCCCCCCCCACCAATATAAGCCACGGACACACATATTAGCGAGCCTATATATTAGCAGTTTGAACTACGGGATATGCGTATAATTAAATAGTTGCTGTTTCAGCCATAGGGCAAATGGAGAGAGAGGCATAAAAGTACAATATTTTTCTCGCCGACAAGAAGATAAAGATGATAGTATATAATTATATATTTATACAAATCATCTGGTCTTTTCAGGGCACCAGAAGAAGATAATGGCAGCATCTTTATGTTGCTCAGGTTGAGAACGCAATGGGACGTTACGTCTCTGTTTAAAACGCGTTAGTTATGCACTGGCGCTGTCCGCCTCTCTGTCTGTAACGTGGGGGGGGGGGTTCAAGATACCGTTCGTAACCATAATCTATTCTGAACGAAACTTGAGTATAAAGTTGCGTCGCTATTAGGGGTATACTCTCTTGAAAACTGGTCAAATCGATCAAAAGCTTGCCCAGTGATGTGGCGACACCCAAACAAAGTCTGTTTTGCAAATTTGTCTCGTCCAAGACTAAATACATACTGCCAAGGACTGACACACACAAGGCAATCGTCACGGAGTTGGTGCGTGAGCATAGGTTTTCTTTCCTTGTTTTAATATAGATTTGAAGTTTTCGTGACTGCAGGGATCCATTCTCTTTGGTTCTTTCGGTAAAGTCACGTGGGTTTAAAATAAAATAAATTAAATTAAGTCACGACGTTTCGGGCGCAACACAAGTGCTCGTCATCAGGTGGGACAACCACAGCAATAAACAATTGCCCACTTCAGCAATTGTCGTGATTTAATTTATTTTATTTCATACCTACGTGACTTTCCTTGTTTTGTTGGCGAATTCTGCTGGACATCTGCGAAAAAGAGCTTCATAGGCCATCGGATTCTAGCAGTCTAATAAAAACAATCTGATTCCGAAATGGGGTAACCATGCGTCACACGGCCGATCATAACTTATCTTATTCGTATTGATGGTCTAGAAGGGATAGAAAGCTGATTTTTGACACAAATAATTGTCGAGTCTACTGAAACTAGAAAAATCTGATTTATAAAAACTAACGTTTTGACTTTGGAACCCCAAATCAGCATGGCCTTGAGGTGCAATTTTTTTAAAGGGACATTTACGCCAAGTGGGCTCTCACAATCAGTTCAAGCCTTTGGTTAATCTGCTCGACAATGTCATCCTGCAACTATATTCGCAGTGGTTGGTTGTTTGACCATACTTCACCACGCTGGCGGCGAGCGCGGTTTTTGGTGAAGGAAGAAGGGAGCCCAGGACCAGCTCGGATGTCACTTGCCGCTGATGTCTGCCGCGGTGGAGAGTTGCTGGGCTCATCGCCTGGACGCGGGCTGATCCGATCACTCCATCTCTACCGTGGTCGTACTCTCGCGCACTTGCGGACTCCTTTGGCTGACATTCTAAACTGAACAACGAAAATTTCGTAGTTTTTATTTTTTGCCAGATGAGGACCACTGAGATATGTAGCTCAACGAAGTGGCTTGTCATCACGCGGACATTTAGAGCAGCCAAACACTCGAAGTGCATGTTTCTAAATGGGGAGGGGATCGCACCGGAAGATAATCCACACAACCACAAGGAGAACATGCAAACTCCATAAATACATAATAGAGGTTTTTGTCCGTAATATATTTTTGTTAGAACGCGTAAATATATAAAAGTGTCGTTAAAACCCGCCACCACCCGACACAGCCAACTAGTAAGGTTTGCCACATAAACAGAACGTGGTCACTAGTACAGCACCACCGGTGTGTTGGAGAGCCAAGCCACAACATTCACAATCTGAGTACAACGTTTCGCCAGCAATTACGACCAGTTTCATCCATATATACAGCAGGCGCCAGGGTCTGGATCGTACCCACCCCCTCCTATGTACCAGGCGAGGTAGTTAACATCTTGTCACTGTGGCGCCCCAGTCTCATCCGTTAGACACCATCCCTTCAACGCCACCACGTGTCTTGCCCGAATCCGGTTTACGTTCATCCACAGCCAGTGTGATGTCACACACACACCGTATGCTGTGTAGGCCTGGACAACATCAAACGCTTGCTGTGCTATCAGGTGCTGCGAGGATTACGCTTGTCCGATCAGAGATCTAGAAGAAGGACATACACGCCATTGTTTCACCTGCTGTGATTCCTCAATTGTCTTTATTATAATTAGCAGCGACCCGCCAACCCTGTAAACTCCGCGAATACCTCCGCCGTCTGTGAGAGCTGGGTGTTCTGCTGAAGGGTCATTGTTTAAAACATCAGCCTATTGTATATGTGTCATAAGGCAGTGCTGCTGATCAGTTGTTGTTGTTGTTGTTGTTTGTAATCTCGTGCAAAGCAGTGCTTTGTGTCAATATTTGACGATCGTTATTGTGCCGAGAGTGTCAACATTGGACCGCAATTGCATCGGCCAGCTTCTCGTTGTGATTCAATGATTCTTCCTATTTAAAATAAATACATGAAGAACGATACTGACCCTCTGAGATCCGCCCAAATTAAAACCACTGTCCTCACCTCATCTGCCCGAGTCTCAGCTCACCATCATCATTATCTTCCATGCTCACTCTCCTGCTGGATGAAGGCTGCGTACTTTGGAATGTCACGCACAACAACAACCGTTATTCGCGACCAGGTGGGGGTGACGTCACCACCGCGCTCGTGCCAGGCTAGGTGCACGTTGAGGCCACGCGAAGTGTCGAACGCCCGCTGGCAGGAGGTCACGGGACACACCCAGGTGCCATGGGTTGCCTGACTGAGATGACTGGCTGGTGTCAAATATCCCCCGTGGAGCCTAAACGGGCTGTTGGGGCAAGCGCTGTTAGCGAGCACCTATGAAGGCCGGCACGGCACACGAAGGGGTGGGTGGCCAGCACCACGCCCGACCGCCTTTGTCTCCCCAGTGGCGATGTTTACACACCGCACCAGGTACTCATTTGAGGCTGAGTCGACCTAGGGGAGGCCCACAACCGGTTCAGATAATTGTTACTAGTATTGGCCGTGAGCGGGAATCGAATTCGGGCCGCCGGGTTCGTAGCGCAGGGTGGCGCTAACCGCTCCACCACCGCATCGCCAATGTCCGTGTGGTCTTTGAGCTGTGGCCCCACTCTGTGTTGGGTTGTTCTTTGCCACGTGTGAACAACGCAAAAAGCGAGTTTGTTTCAGATTGAAAGTCACCGTGCGTCAATTACAAGACTCGGCTGAGTTCCTCACCAATGAGAAAACGACTTCCATAAGGGAATTCCCAGTTCCGATCCTCTTACACCCAGCTTGGCCCAAAGACTATTCCTGACACCCAGCCTGGCACAGAGACTATTCCTGACACCCAGCCTGGCACAGAGACTATTCCTAACACCCAGCCTGGCACAGAGACTATTCCTAACACCCAGCGTGGTCCAGAGACTATTCCTAACACCCAGCCTGGCACAGAGACTATTCCTAACACTCAGCCTGGCACAGAGACTATTCCTGACACCCAGCTTGGCACAGAGACTAATCCTGACACCCAGCCTGGCACAGAGACTAATCCTAACACCCAGCAGGGTGCATGCCCGGTACGTGCTTGGTCTGCTTTGTGAATAAGAAGCTTGGCAGACAGAGAGAAGTTTGAAGGCTAACCAGGTCACTTGACTGCCCTTTAATGAACAGTGGCCTACGAGTGTGTTTCTCAGCAATATAATCATCATAATAATAATTATGATTTACAACCTCTGATTATTCATGTGATCGGAAAATGCCAGATAGGCTGAAGGGAAAAATATACAAGACCATCGTCCGACCGGTGGCACTCTATGGATCCGAGTGCTGGCCAGCCACAACTGTACACGAACAAGCTCTCCACACCATGGAGATGAGGATGCTCAGATGGAGCTTCGGGCTCACTCGATGGGATCGTGTCAGGAACGAAGACGTTCGGAAGCGACTTGGTGTGGCCCCCATTGCGGACAAGATGCTTGAGGCAAGGCTTCGGTGGTACGGCCATGTGATGCGAAGTGAAGAGTCATCAGTGGCCAAGACTGCCATGCGTATTGAGCCAGAGGGCCGCCGTCCACGCGGACGTCCGAAGAAGCGATGGATGGACCGAATAAAGTAAGACATGAAGACGGTCAACGCATCCCCTGAAGATGCCCTGGACCGAGCCAAATGGAGAAGACAATGCCGAAAAGCGGACCCTGTGCCACAGCGGGAACAACACTAGGAAGAAGATTATTCATGTATAATAAAATCCCCAACTGTAACTCATTCATATTCTCTACTCCGTCTCTAAAGACATAGCCATTTTTCACGATGTTATACCTTTTTGTTATGAGCTAATGTCAAGGCATGATCCTGGTGAGGTTCTTGTATGTACTGTGCGTGCGTGCGTGCGCGTTTACATATCGTCCATCTGCGTGAGAATATTTAGCAGTCGCCTGAGTTTCTGCGACAAGATGTTTTGGGAATCAATGGCAAGGTGTACGAGCCGTTCCGAGTGACACGGGGTTGGAGGGCGAGCGTGCGTGGCGCTCCTCGTGACGGATCGCGAACTCCGCAATGCCGCGCTGCGTAGCGATGAACACGCGCCGTGCTCACGAGCTGCCGCAGCAAGGCAAAATCCGTTGTGACGATCGCTGCTCTGTGAGAGGTTCGTCGTGCAATTAACCCTTTCCCGTTCCGACGACGTACGTGTGTACGTCATCAAAACGAAGCCAGATTCCGTTCCAATGATGTACGTGTACGCATGTGTACGTCATCAAAACGAAGCCAGATTCCGTTCCAATGATGTACGTGTACGCATGTGTACGTCATCAAAACGAAGCCAGATTCCGTTCCAATGACGTACGTGTACGCATGTGTACGTCATCAAAACGAAGCCAGAAGCAAAACTAAAATAACTTTATCTTCATAAATTCTCAAGTTATAAAGCAACTCTATGTCCATTTGTTTTCCACGGAAAGCCTCACTGAACATCTATCCTCTCACTTAGCAGGGTTCTGCCTTGGGATGTTTGGCCGTTGCAATTCGTGTTTGGCATAGAGGAAGGAAATTCTAATTTTTGGCGAAGAGTGCATTCGTACGAGGGGGGAACGCTCAAAGCTCCACGCAGACGGATTCAAGAATCCATCGCTCTGCTGCCATTTCCTGGCCACCTTTCAGCCTCTGCTCACCACACTGGGTGATTTCCAAGTCAGTGTACCATTCAAGTGCGAGTCGGGCTCAACCCCGCTCAGCTTCCAAGATCAGATGAGGTCAGGTACATTCAGGGTGATTCTATTCAAGGGCAAGGTGGTTGATTTTCCCAAAAGCTTCCGAAGCACAATGAGAAATTGGATGCATGTTTGTGGCCTGCTGTCGATGTCTCGAGGTGATAGCAGTACAAACGAAAGAATATTGTCCAACATTTATCGATCCACTGCCAGATCAGAGCCCCCCCCCCCCCCCAAGCCGTGTCGGTCAGTGGGGGTTGTTGGGGCCATACTTCACCACGCGGCTGGGTCAGTGGGGGTTGACGACGCTGGATGGTATCATGGTACGGTTCAGACTGGATTCGCCGCTCACGTTAGCTGGGGCCTGGAATCTAACTCAGGTTGCCGGGTTCACAGTGAGGTGCAGTTCGAGTGTATTTGATTTGTTAGAACGGACGATCCCGTTTAGCCAGTTTCCCGGCTATTTAACAAGTGGGTTCAAATAAAATACAATACGGAAATCAGGAAAAAAAATATATTCCCAAAGCATAATCAAAACACGGGAAGCAACGCCACTTCTATTGATTTATTTATTTCCCTGAAGGAGAAAAAAAACCCGTCACAGAACGAGAGCGTCACAACGACGTCGTTCAAACGCTCGTGAACTGACGACGTTGGTTGTTCATTCCGTACGAGGAAATCCGTCGGAGCGCTGTCCGCTCGCTCCCTCGCTCGCGCTGTCCCATCGCACCAGTAAAACTTTTTCGCCGCTCCTCAGAATAAATCTAAAAAAATGTATATAACGAATTCCGTGCCATGGGTACAATTTCGTTTTTTTTTGCCGACGTGATTTTTCGACGTGGCCGCACCGTGCACGCGCGTGCATTATGCATCATTGCAAAACATAAAAAAAAGTTCGTTTGCGCCGAGGCTATTACTCTTTCCTATGATAGCAGCAGGCATAATATGTTTATAGCGGCACCATAAAGCTGTTACTGAAACATTAATGCCCCGAGATTGCTTCAGGACATGCATTGCGGTGCATAAAGGTCCATGCGCGCGAGTTTTAATGTTTGAACCTGCGCTCACGACGACGACGACGATGATGATGTTGATGGCAAAAAGCGTTCACACACATCGACTTCTGGCCCTCAGCCACACCGGGAGCACTCGCTTCTCTGTGTGAGCGAGCACGCGAACAGCAACCAGGGCTGTCCAAATCGTGTTGCTGGCCTGCCCCATTACTGGACATCTGTGGGAAGAAAAAAAAGCTTCATAGCTCATCGGATTGCTCCTGCAATCTCGATAAAGATTCTGATTCTGACGGCTAAACGGGGCCCAAAACGTTTGCCCACAACGTCGCTTAATCCGATCCGCGGCGTCACCCAAGCCGGAGAATGCGAAGTTGTCCCACGACAGTGTCACTCGAGCATCTACAGCGCATTGTACTTGTGCAACTATGTGAAGTAATCCGGTGATTGACCTGGGGGTCAGTGGGTGGGGGTCAGTGAGTGGGGTCAGTAGGTGGGGTCAGTGTGTGGGGTCAGTGTGTGGGGGTCAGTGAGTGGGGGTCAGTGAGTGGGGTCAGTGTGTGGGGATCAGTGAGTGGGGTCAGTGGGTGGGGTCAGTGGGTGGGGTCAGTGTGTGGGGGTCAGTGAGTGGGGTCAGTGTGTGGGGTCAGTGTGTGGGGTCAGTGTGTGGGGGTCATTGGGTGGGGTCAGTGTGTGGGGTCAGTGTGTGGGGGTCATTGGGTGGGGTCAGTGTGTGGGATCAGTGGGTGGGGTCAGTGGGTGGGGTCAGTGTGTGAGGGTCAGTGGGTGGGGGTCAGTGAGTGGGGTCAGTGAGTGGGGTCAGTGTGTGGGTGTCAGTGGGTGGGGTCAGTGTGTGGGGTCAGTGGGTGGGGTCAGTGAGTGGGGTCAGTGAGTGGGGTCAGTGGGTGGGGTCAGTGGGTGGGGTCAGTGTGTGGGGTCAGTGAGTGGGGTCAGTGTGTGGGGTCAGTGAGTGGGGTCAGTGTGTGGGGTCAGTGTGTGGGGGTCAGTGTGTGGGGTCAGTGTGTGGGGTCAGTGAGTGGGGGTCAGTGGGTGGGGTCAGTGAGTGAGGTCAGTGAGTGGGGTCAGTGAGTGGGGTCAGTGAGTGGGGTCAGTGTGTGGGTGTCAGTGGGTGGGGTCAGTGGGTGGGGTCCATAGTGAGAGGATGCGGTGGGTCGAGGTCGGTGCCGTGGCCTGGAGAGAGAGGGCTGAAAATGTTGGAGGAATCTGATAAGCTATGAAGCTGTTTTTCACAGATGTCCAGTAGTTTTCACAGTTGTGCGCTTCACGCATCTAAAACTAAACTAGATTTATTTTTTTATTTTACCAGGTAAGGCCCACTGAGCTATGTAGCTCTTTTTCATAAGCGACCTGGCCACTAATGATAAGTCAACGAAGTGGCTTATTGCGTGGAAAAACGGAGGACGCGCAATGAAACAACGCGGCGATTGCAACTCCACGGAATTGCGCCGTGCGCGGCCCCGCTGTGGAGCGGGGAGTGGGGAGCAGGGAGCGGAGAGCGGAGCGAGGAGCGGGAAGCGGAGTGGGGAGCAGGGAGCGGGGAGCGGGGAGCGGCGAGCGGGGAGCGGGGAGCGGGGAGCGTGGAACGGAGAGCGAGAAGCGAGGAGCGGGAAGCGGAGCGGGGTGCCCAGCGACGCTACGGCCCATACGCTGTGCTGCTGCTGCTGCTGGTGGAAAGGTCGCGGGTCATTGACCCCGCGAGGCGCGATCGTCAGCGCCCTGAAGGACCGAGGGTAGAGGTGCAGCCCCGCAGTTACTTGCTCTCGTCACTGCTGGCGGATGTGGCGGCCTCCAGGGCGAGGGGAAGCGCTAAGTGAACTCCATCGAGAAGGGTAATTTGTGTCGACTCTTCCATGCTGGTCAGGCATCTTGGTGGAGATGGGAGTGCCCACGCTTTACCGCACCACACGACGTGCCTGTAAGACATCGGCAGTCAGACTTGTTAGTAAAATATGATATGAGCATGGCTTAACTATGTTATTCTTGATAATTGTTTTTTTACCCTTCTATTTGGCAACAAAACTGACACCTTTTTTACAAGGAGTCATGTTTGCATAGACCACAATACCTGCAGCCATAATGCAAACAAAAAACACAACTCTGATAATATATGCACTGTCCTTGAAGTTGATTGGTGCACACCCGAGACAGCTTTCCTTAGAGCCTAGTCTCACATGGGTTGGACCAGATGACGCCAAAAGGCGCACAACTCAAAGACAATGCACCATCAGAGTATGAGAGCTCGGGGTAAGCATTTACACCATTGGAACCTCATTTGCCAGTAAAAAAATATGATAATTGTTTTTTACCCTTCTATCTGGCAACAAAACTGACACCTTTTTTACAAAGAGTCATGTTTGCATAGACCACAATACCTGCCAGATAGAAGGGTAAAAAAACAATTATCATATGTTATTCTTGAGTCATATAGGGATTCATTTACGATGGTAGTTACACAAGTGTTGTTTATCTTCTGCAACTTTGTCTACATTGTATGCCATTTTCCATTCTATCGATTTTTACAAATAATAATAACACAAATATATACCCTGGTTAAATGTGTACTTTATGCATGTCTTAATCTGTTGACAATCTTTAGGCTAACCCCCTGTTCAACTGAGGTCAGCAAATTAATGGAGATGCCAAAGATCTGACCTTTGAGTGTTGCCTCTGAAAGTAAAGATTGTCAGCTTCCCACTTTTATTGGACAGATAAGAAACCCTTGCTAAAGATAAGCCTGCCATGAATGTACAGGCAGCGCTGGCCGATTGGAAAACCTTGGAAACCATCAGTGGTCCATATCCATACCGGCCGTTCTTCTCATTGTCTAGTTTCGTCCGAGTATATTCACGTAAATTCTTTAACTGTGGTACATCGCTTCACGATCATTGTTATGACAGTTATCTGCACAGAAAATCCCATTGTGTCTCGAGTGAAGGGTGCCGCTCACATTGTGATATTTGGCCAATTCTATTCAAGAGTGGCATCATTTGGGAGGCAAAACACCAGAACCCAGATAAAAGCCATCACTTATTGCACGGGGAGTCACAATTCAATGCTTACACGGATCTATTGAAAGCACACAGATTCAATACAGCGAGTGGTTCAAGTATATTCGTGGACCGAACCCATGCTGCACTACCCCCCATCCTGGCACCTCGCACTCATTGCCACTCCCACGCTGATGGTCATCCGGCCAAACACACTGCCTGGTCTCAACTCTGCTTAGCTTCCAGAGTCCTGCGACGTTGGACACATCGAGGGTGACATCGGTCAGACGTGCGTCGCTATTGACATTTATTTTAAGGGTGAACTGAACCTAGGAGTTAAAGGCACGGGAAAAAAATATAACAGTATGGGGTTTTTATAAGTATGCATGATCATATTCTTGGTTCTTTCCCTTCTACGTGACTTTACCGAAAGAACCAAGAATATGAATCCCTGCAGTTACGAAAGCTTTAAATCAAAAAAATGTATTAGCATGTTCTACTTTTACCACTTTCTGTACAGAATTGTTGAGATGCGACAAGCATTTAGATTCTACACAACCACAAATTATATTTGAACTGTATTGTAACTAACAAAACGCTTCGTTGTAATTTCTCCCAATGTCTGATATTTTGTTGACATAATTCTCGACTGAGTAAGATCAAGGGAGACGTGGGCGATATTCCGCTACCAGTTGACGAAGATGCAGGCAGCCAGGAATTGCACCATGGTTGGTCGGATTATAGCTCAGTGCGCTGACTATCACAGACTCACCGACCACATAGATAATATAAAATTTTTTTTATATTATCTAAGCACCTGTCGTGGTAAGTGCTGTTAGCGAGCGCCTATTTAGGCCCACACAGCACACACGTGGTTTGTGCGGCCACCAAATAATGCATAGCTACGGAGCCAACAACACCAATAGCATGTAGTCGGGCACGATGTCCGTCGCCTCGCTCCAGGCGCTGGCAAGTCCGGGGAGAAATGTCGGAGACCGTGCCGGACAACCTCCGTGGCACAACCCGAAGGCAAATCGGCACGGGGCAGTTGCGCGATCCACCGCATCACCCCTCGGTGACCAGAGCCCCCTCCGCCATCCCATACTTGACCGAACATAAATACTTTGCCATCAAAAACAATTGGGAAGCAACAGGAAACAGCGTTGAGCCGCTGGCCTCACGAGTCGCCTCGCACGGTTGGCTACGCACGGTGCGAAAGAAGTTCAACGTACATATATACATACAGGAGTGATGTGTGTCACCACGTATGAACTATGCTCGAGTACTTTAGTGCATCGCCTCCTGAATTGGCTCTCCAGATCAATATTATCCAGCAGCGTTTGCGGAAGCAAAGTAAGCTCTAAATAAGGTGTGGCTTTCCCACACCTTATTTATCCAGGCAAAAATGTATCAAAGCGAGCAAAACTGTGCACGAGTTTCGATATTCTGGGTCTCATCATCAGAGTCAGGCTTGCCCATGATGCTCCGCAACAACGGCACACAATGAGCTTGCATGCGACGTCGCCTTTTGTGTTTAACAGGGCTCCAGAGTTTAAATGGAGGGCTCTTGCCAATAACGTCTGGTAACCCAGCAGCTTCTGATTCATGAGTGAGCTGTACTCTGCTGATGAGACCCAGAAGGTCGAAACTCGTCCACAGTTTTGCTCGCTTTGATACATGTCTGCCTGGATAACATTGGAGTGGGAAAGCCAACAGGCTGATGATGATTCTAGATTTGAAGCTTTCGTGACTGCAATGATTCATAACTCTTAGGTTTTTTCGGTAAAGTCGCGTAGGTAAAAATAAATAATACAGTAAATCTAGCCGCGACGGTCCCGCCTGATGACGGAGACTTGTATTGCCTCCGAAACGTCGTGATTTATAATTTTTATTTCTATTATTATTTCAATTATTTTTACTATTTATTTTGACCTACGTGACTTTACCGAAAAAACCTAAGAGTAGGCTGATGATGACTCAGAATAAATAATGATTGTACCCGTGTGTGGTGACGCAGAGCTCTGTACTGCGTGAGCCGCAAGGCTCGCGCGGTTTGCAGCTGGAGGATTTGAAGCCATCACTTGGGCAAAGCACGTGGGGGGAGCAGGGGAGGAGGGGGGTAATAATGTCAAACTCCCTGCTATTACGCAGAAAGGTGTGCGCTCGTAAATCAAGCCGCGATGCAGAATTCATGTCGAACAATTGCTCGCTGCCGACTAACGATCGTCTGCTGGCTCCTCGCGTTTTGTCAAACAAGTGCAGGTTTCACGGCAGCTATGGTGGCACACGACCGGCTTACAAGGTGGCCAACATATGGCAGAACAGCAAGTAGGATACTGACCTAGCTGCAGTGATGTTGGGGCTGGGGGTTGACTCAACTCACCATCCTTCTAGGGTTCATAAAATTAGTACCACTTTGTGTGGATGTCTACAGTGGATAGACTCTCCCCCGCCATAACAACGTGGAGTTTCTACCCCCGGCTCAGGGCTGTAAATGGGAGATTAGCAACCACCTCCACGACATCGCTGTGACTTCTGACTGTTGTCACGATGTTGAACAAATGTGATCGCCTCGTACGGGGGATTGTCTCCAGGCATTCCCTTTCCCTCTCAAGGGAACGTTGAGAGAAAACCAGAAAACCAGATCCAGGCTGAACTCTAAAGGCTTTCGATGTCCACCGAGGCTTTCCTCGGTGCCCAGACGACGTCTCGACCCAGCGAGGTTTTGGTGTCCCGGGGAGGGCCGCGCGTTGAAATGGGGCCCCTCGGTGCTGCGTGGCGAAGGCTCGAGAGGAGGAATCGAGAATCGCTCGACACGCAGCCCAGCCCGGAGAAGCGCACTGCAGTTGCAAGCGGATTTGGCGTCAACATTACGCGTGTTCTTATTTACCGAGTGTAATTCTTGCGCGTGGCTTTGTGGGGGGGGAAGGGGGGGGGGTCCGTGGCCAGGTCTGATAGCTATAGGGACAGCCTTAGCTGAAATGATGTCTCCCTACGCGTCCTCTGAATGTGAGCGATGTTCACGATGGTTTATCAGTGCGGTCCACGGTCTGTTCCCGATTTACACCGATGTACGCCGGGCTTATGTATATTTAAAACAAAATAAACTCTCTTGTTTGAATCAAGAGAATGAGCAAATGCCGTATAACAAGGCTGCCTGCAAATGTGAAAGTGAAATAGACTCGGTTGTTTTTTTCTCCTCCGATAAACGTCGGTTAATATTTCACCGTGAAGTTAAGGCCGTTTCCCACCCCATGTGGGTCTACAAACAAGCAAACGCATCCTGTCTGTTTTTGTCATGCTGAAACATGCTGGGGGGGACTCGGTCGGTGTGGGGTGCGAGGCCTAGGGGTGGAGGGTATTTGTCAACTCCTGGCTTCCTGCCTCTATTGTCCGGCTCTTTTACGATGGTCGTAAAAAAAAAGGCCAAGAAAGCCGCCTCCCACCTACCCGCCCACCAGCAACCCCCCCACCCACCCACCCACGTCCCCGTGCCCCCAGCACAGCCACCACCGCCGAGTCTGAGGCCCCCAATGCCCCCAGGTGCTGGCACTTAAAAGGCGGGGGGTGGGCGTTGGAGACGCAGGCATGGTCGCATCCGAGGGGGTCACTTGTATGTCACGCTGGCTGCGGTCTGAGTGTCTCTCCCTTTGATCCCGCGTGGCCTCCATTCGCGTGCCTCCAACCCGCGCATCTCTCTGCCGTGCTCTCACATCCCCTCGCACCTCGCCCTCCCACTCCACAGCTCTCTGTGTCGACCCCCTCCTCTTCCCGACGTCCCTCCTACCGACGAAGACTTGCGCCGAGGGGACGGCGTGCGATTTCGATTTAAAGCTTTCGTGACTGCAGGGATTCATCTTCTTGGTTCTTTCGGTAAAGTCACGTAGAAGGGAAATAAAAAATAAAATAAAAAATAAAACATAATAAAATAAAATTCTCACGACGTTTCGGCCACAACGCAAGCAGCAGAGCTATTTCTTCAGACGCTGTCTTTCCGACAGCTCTGTTTCTTCACCTGAGGACAGCTGCTTGCGGTGTGGCCGAAACGTCGTGAGAATTTCATTTTACTATGTTTTATTTTTTTATGTTTTATTTTTATTATTATTTCCCTTCTACGTGACTTTACCGAAAGAACCAAGAATATCATCATTGTTGGCAGTCACGATCAATCCGCTGCTGAATGTAAATAATAAAGTAATAAAAATAAAACATAATAAAATAATTATCACGACGTTTCGGCCACAACGCAAGCAGACGTCCATTCTACGTGACTTTACCGAAAGAACCAAGAAGATCGATCGTGCGAGCTGTTCGGGTCATCGTCGCGTGCCCGCGCGACGCTGCGTCGGCAGTTGGTGGTGCGCAGGGCCAAGTAACACAAAAGTTCGACGCATTTATTCGTCAATAACAGTGCCCTGAAGAGCAAATAATTGCACGATAGGCAACGTTTCGGCCAATGGCCCTGCTTCATAGCGGAGAGATCATACCTCCGTTATGAAGATGCTACGACGATGATCACTGTGTAGATGGAGCATTAAGAGTTGCTCGTGTGCAGAGATCTGATCTCTGCTATGAATAAGGGTTGTTGCCAAAAAATGTCACCTATTGTATAATATGTTTCAGTTCGAGGCAGCGCTATTGACGTCTGTTTAAAGAGTGTATTATTTGTGTTTGGTTAAAGCAAGCACGCTATATTTATGACTTACCAATACGCTGACGATAATGACAGTTCATCTTATTATGGGTCGAAAGGAGGCTTCGGAGAAAGTCACCCAGTGCCGTGTGAAGTGTGCCGAGAAGTCGTGCTTTTATCTGCTTTGCGGTGGAGAAAACTGGAAATCGGCTTTGGGAAGTGGCCATAAAGATGCAGGCGCTCCGTTTTCTTACATCCACGACAAAGACAAGGGGCTGTAATTATTGTTCTCACGCTAAATCGTGAGCGCGTGTATTGTGTTGTCGTAGTTTTTTTAGTTAAATCTAAAAACTCACCTTTTTAAACTCGCTTTTACTTAAGATTATTTAATAGTGTTGTTCGACCGAAATTTATTACAATTAAATTTTGTTTTGTTTGAAAATTGCTTTTATTCTTCTTGTGATTTAGTCTTTTATTAATGTTTTTTTTTTATCTGTGCAGCGCTTTGAATGGCATCCTTTGCACGAAAATATACAAATAAAGACTTGATTGACTTGAATGATAATTATAGGTATCATAGCGGTTAACACAGCACACCAAAATAAGAAAATCGGTTTTATTCTTGGCCACGCAAACAAGTGGCAGTAGGTTTCAAACCTTCAGTATGGAAATCAAAAGATTGTATTAATGGTGTGGGGGGCAGCATTGATTTGTAATAAAATAATAATAATGCCATTCACCAAATAAGAAATAAGATTGCCTTAAAAAAACACAGGGTACAGTACCATGTGTGTAAGTACAGTGCACCTTTTGTCAATTCACTGCTGGATGCAGATGCCCCCAAGCCTTTTGGTATGGGTGGGGGGGGGTCATGTTGGTCAGTATGCTGCAGTGGCGAGATGTTAACTCCCTCGCCTGGTATACAGGAGGTCGCGGGTTCGATCCTTACCCTGACGTCTGTGTACTTGAGAGTTTGCGCGGTCTATCTCTCCGTGGTGGTGTGGCTTCTTCTTCTCCTGGTCCTCCGGCTTTCCCTCCGGATTTAGTATCAGGCTTTTAAGAGTATTTGCCTGCTTTACATTTCCACACGATGAGCCACTTCGTTGAGCTATCATTTGTGGCCAGGTCACTTCTGAAAAAAGAGCTACATAGCTCAGTGGGCTTTTGCTGGTAAAAATAAAAAGTTTAGGGTTGGTGAAAGGGCTTTGAGCCGCAGGACTAATTGAGGCATCACTCGCCACTGATGTCAGTCGTGACCCGGTGCGATACCCACTGCACCACTCCTTCCGCCTAATACCTCATCTAAAATGTATCGGTCTGTTTAAAACGTATACGGCCTAATACATATATTAAAAAGTGCTTAGCAAGTACTTTTTATTGCTTCATATCTCAACAGTGAATTATGTTGCTTGCTACCATATTAAGACGTGTGTGTACTCTACAAGTCTACTGCGTTCATTGCCCAGGTCTCTCTTGAAAATAAAATACGCGCTCACTTTAAATGAAAACTTACCTGCTCCAAAAATACAATCATTTAACCTCTGTTCATCTCTCAGTGTAAAGACTAAAATAATTGTTAGTCCATCGGACTATTGGCATTCCAGACCAATGTTATCCCGCAACATTTGTTCGAACGTGCAAACTCTGTGAGGTTTTGTTGTTGTTGCCCACATGGTCTCCCACCAGCAGCGCCAGGTTTGCTAAATGCGTGTCGCTGGTTTGCTAGATGCGATTGGTGACAGCACTCCACCTACAAATCGTTTCTCAACTCCAGTCCACGCAACCCTTCCACAGTCCGCATTCATTTTTTTTCCGATGACGAATCATTCACATTCACATGCAAATGAAGCCACTGCACACTGCACACGCCCGATGGTTGGTAAACACGGAAGTCTGCGCTGTACTGCGGAGGTGGGGCTCTGAGAACTGGAGTTGAGAAACACCGCTGCACAAGATGGCAGCCAGCGTTTGCTTATTGAAACATATACTCATGGACAATATCACTCTGGGAAAACCAAGAGCCTTGATGGACTCAAAGCATAGTTTAGTGGTGTGCATCATAGACGAATCAAAGTCAGTGAATTAATTGCATCACCCGAAAATGCTTCACCGCGGGTGGAGCTGTCGCGCGGTGGTCAATGCACCCTCCTGTAAACTTGTCAATTTGGGTGATCCCCCACCTCTGCACACATCACTGGTGAGCTCTATAGGATTCCATCTTGCCCCCCTCCCTCCATCACCTCCCCCGCAATGACCAACCGAGTGAAGTACCGTCAAAGAACCCCCACGACCGCCATGGAGAAACCTTCATCCAGCAGTGGATCGATAATGGGTTGTACATCACATATTAACGTTTATCCTCAACAACAGCACGCGATGAGTTCGTGGTTGTTTTTTGCTTGCAACGGAAGATCTGTGGATCCGTCCTTACCACGCGCCCGTGTCCTCTCCCCGAGCCGGACAGCCCCCAGCCAGGCGACGACTCCACAGTGGAAGCGGTGCCCTCTGCTGACATCTCTCCACCACCACCGGCCCAAACAGCCGCCTCGCCGCAAGCCCCTGGCTGGGTGACGGGCGGGTGCTCCAGCCACCGTAACCTCCAATTAGAGCCAGAGGTCGTGCAATCTCACCGTCTGACCAGTTTGCGTCTCGCAGCGTGTGAGCCCTGACACCTGCTCGGGGCTTGACGGGCACGGCACGGGCCAGAGACGAGATGGATTGATGTGGTTACAGAAGGCTGTGGAGTTGAGTCGACTTGCCGATTACTGGTAGCAGAGGTGTCAAGATCGGCCTCTGCGGAGGAGGCTCGTGAAGGACGCTGCCGGGGTAGTTGGAGGCAGTCGCCCTCCAGCAACAGCGGAGGGCAGAGGAGCGACGCTCACAACAACGAGTGGAGCGCCGGGCCGATAAAACGCAGAGACTTGGCACAGTGCACAGCACATCTGGTGCATCTGCCAGCCATCTCAGTCACCGCTTCACGCGGCCTCAAAGTCCACCTAGCCTGGCACAAGCATGGTGGTTACGTCACCGCAACTTAGCGGTGAACGGCGGCTGTTGCTGCAGTTGCCGTGACACCGAAAAGCAAAACATCACCCACACGCACACACACAGGGTCGTGACGAAGTACGGGGTCGCTTATACAGCGAGCGTGCAGGCTGTGCGACCGCGCCGGGGTCACTGCTCGGAGGGGCCCAGGCACGAGGGGAAGGTGGACAAGGGGCGGAGCGGGGGGGACTGCCTGCCCGATACAGATGGTGTCCCGAAGCACCTCGAGTTTAAGTAAAACTCAAAATATGCACGGTTTGGATGGCCGCTTTATGCACATGCGCGCGGGCAGATGAGTACACAACGCGGAGCAAAGGAATGTTGGAAAATATTACAATAAACTTGATCATTTTATTGTCATTTTCCTATCACATATGAACAAAAACACATCTATGAAAGGTAACAAAACAATTAAACCAATTCAAGACATTTGAAAGCACACTTCACACGTTGTAAAGCAATGTTTGCCTTTTTTAGTTTGGGGGAAGGGGGGGGGGGTCGGTGCGGATGTTTGCGAAAGATTGCCGTGGAATATGCGACGACGAACACGCGCGTCTCGCTGCTTCGAGCGCGAGTTTCCCTTTGGGGGGAAGATTGGTAGCGGGGCGGGGGGCGTGCGGAGTCCGTGCGGTTTTTTTTTCCGTGTAAAGGGTACATTTGCCAAGGATTGGTTGCCGCAAAATCTCCCTTCCCCCTCCCCTCTCGCGGTTGCGAGGATAAACTTATTTTTTATTTTACCAGGTAAGGTCCCAAATGAGCTTTATAATTACTCTAGATTTGAAGCTTTCGTGACTGCAAGGATCCATACTCTTAGTTTTTTCGGTAAAGTCACGTAGGTAAAAAAATTGAAATAAAAATTCATGAAATAAAAAACACAACTTGATACAGCAAATCTGGCTGTGACGGTCCCACCTGATGATGGAGACTTGTGTTGCCTCCGAAACGTCGTGATTTTTATTATTTTATTTTATTAATTTCAAATTTTTTCCTACGTGACTTTACCGAAAAAACTAAAAGAATATATAATAACTCTTTTTCAGGAGTGACCTGGCCACCAATGATAGCTCAAGCGAAGTGGCTTATCACGTGGTAATCGATATCAGCCAGAGAGCCTCTGAACGTGCGCACTTCGAAATGTGGAGGGGAAAACTGGAGGAGCTGGAGAAAAATCCACGCGAGCACGGGGGAGAACGTGCAAACTACAAATATACAGCGGGCGTCCGGGTTGGGGTCGAACCCACGCGCCTCCTGTAGACCAGGCGAGGGAGCTAACATCTCCTAGCCACCGCGAACCCGCGCTAAGTTAGGGGGTTGACATTGGCGTCATTATGCCGTGTGGGAGAAGAGAGGTCCGTTATTACACGCTTTCTTTTAACTCTGTTATTGTCGTTGTCGTTGTTGTATCCTCAAATCTTGTAACTCAATTTTAACCCACTTCCTAATGTGGTATCGACTGCAAACTTGGTATACTTATGTCATACTGATGACAACACTATATGTTATCATAAAAAATAAAAAATACATATCTTTAAACATTATTTTTAATATTTTATGTTTCGGCTTGGGTCTAATTGTCCACGGTCAACTGACGTTGGCTGTAATTGGCCACGGTCCGTTACGTTATGGCAAGCTTCGGGGCCACTTCCTGGAGTCGTGGATTTCTGCCATTACTAGTACATTTCATAAAAGCGTGTTTTTCAAAAGTTTTAAAATGTTACTTTTAATTACAAAAAAGTGCCTCGCTTGGACCCACCCATCGGAGTTCTCAACCTCACTTGAATTTAGTATGACACCATAAATTGGATTTTTTTAGAAGCGGGGAGGAGAGGCGTTGCATCGCGTAAATATGAATGTGTCGCTAAACCCGCCACCACCAGACACGGACACTTAGTAAGGGTTTTCAGGCAAACAAAACGTGCCAATCAGTTACTACTTCCGCACACCGGTGTTTTGGAGAGTAAACCCACAAACATTTACAATTTAAGTACGACGTTTCGCTGGCTATAACAACCAACTTCATCAGGCGATTTGCCAGAATTGTGAATACGTCCTCCTGTTTCCGGTCTTAGAGTGAGATGATGTCATCACCGTGAGCCTTTCCCGTGCGAAGATCAAAGGCGGGTTAGGGGAGAATGTAATCATATAAATGACAATGGATTCCGTTAATCTGTGAAAATGCAGTATGTACGTTTCACCCACCAGTAGCTGGACAAGTGATAATGGGCACCGACACACATGGCGTGTTTCATCCAACAGTGTGTCAAGAATGGCTGATGGGGAAAGTCAACAGTGGTTGTTCTCCCACAGATAGGCCCTCTCCCTCACCCTCTACATGAATTTGGAATCTCCACCACTGGCTGAGACCTTTACATGGAAGATGATCACCGCCTTAATGCGCATTGAGCATTGAATCAATCTCGCCGTGTTCGTGATGAAGTGCACCCGTTCATTTCAACACACGGTGACTATGGTGCAAAATCGAGCTGTCTTTCATCCAGCAGATAAAATAGAGGATGGCTAATGGTGAATGTATGCATTACGCTAGGCGATTATATACACTGTACTCGATACACACACACAGTGTTGTATTTGATTAAATTTTTTATATTAAGTTCACTTGCTTGCTTGCGCGCTTACGACCGTGCAAATCTTTCGGTCGTTTTTTAACCCACTTCCCGTGATCCAATCGAGCTGACATTTTGCATACAGACTCGTTGTGCGTGACAATTTATTTTCGTGAAATTTTTTTTCCATAACTTTACACTTTTTAGGAAAAAAAAGATATTTAATTACCAATTGCTTAATGGTGGCAGGCAATCATCTGACCCATAGGTGGCAGCCATCTCAAGCCAGAGGACGAGAGAACTCTAGCCGCCACGCATATAAAGGATTTATAGTGAAAAACTTTGTTTTTACGGGTTAATTTTTTGTATTACGGGGTGGTTAGGAAGTCGCCATACCCAGAATTGAAAATTATTATGGTTCTTGAAAGCTAACCGTGGGATACGCATCTATATATAGCAACGTTTGTTGTATAGCGCTATGCTTCTTGCAGTAATAACAGTCATTTCGGAATTTCAGCAATGATAAGCCAACCCACAGCCCAAGTTTTATATTTCACTCTTCGCACAGGCACGAGATGCACCCCCATTTCACACAGGTAGGAGCGAAACAAATGTGCACCTGTCGAAGTAATTCCGTAGACGGACGGTTGTTTAAAAATCGCGCGCAACATTTTGTACCACCGAATGTACCGACGGAATTGTTGACGATCGTACACTTGCAACCAAATACTAAGTAGTCGACGGCTTGTTACCCTGCCCCCCCCCAAAAAAATACCCCACCCCCCGCTACGCGCACGCTCATTTGTAAAGTGTAAAGTTTCAACTTTGCCGACACGGTGGTGCCGCCGTGACAACGCGGTGAGGTTAATGATTTAAGGTTTATGGTTTTTCAAGGCCCTCGCAATGCGGCTCTTTCGCAAGCTGCGACGCACGCGCGGCAACTGGCGCGACTTGGCGAGTCTCCGAACTACGTTCCAGGTCGCTGCCAGAGTGGACCCTTGGTGGCACGGAAATAGTGGATGTGGTGTGCCGGGTTCCGGAATTATTGTCTGGGTCGCCAGCCCCCCCAACCCTGTGGACAGACCCGGCTGAAATGTAGGCTCTTGAACGCCGCTGCTGCTGCTGCTTGCTGCTGTGTGGGCAGACCGTTCTTAGTGGCCACCATCCGCATTCTTGGACACCCCTTCAGCCACGATCAATCCACTGCTGGATGAAGGCCTGTACAAGCAGTCGCCATCTCCCGCGATGTAACGATCCGCCGAGCGCCTGCACCGCGAGCTGATTCAATCGCTTCACTTTCGTGTTGGACGTCTTTCTAAACTTAGCTATTTTATTTATTATTTTACCAAGTAAGGCCCACTGAGCTCTTTTTCAGAAGCGGCCTGACCACCAATGACTGCTGAACGAAGTGACTCGTTACGTGCAAATTTATATCAGTCAATTAATATAAAAGCATGTTCTTAACGTGAAGGGAAAAACCGGAGGACCCGGAGAAAAAGACACGCGGCCACTGGGAGAGAGACACGCAAACTCCAAATATACAGCAGCAGGCGTCAGGGTCGGGATCGAATCCACGACCTCCTGCATACCAGGCGAGGTAGTTAACATCTCCTAGCCACCGTGATGATGATGAGAGAGAGACACGCAAACTCCAAATACACAGCAGCAGGCGTCAGGGTCGGGATCGAACCCACGACCTCTTGCAAACGAGGCGAGGTAGTTAACATCTCCGAGCCACCGTGATGATGATGAGAGAGAGACACGCAAACTCCAAATATTTAGCGGGCGTCAGGGTCGGGATCGAACCCACGACCTCCTGCAAACTAGGCGAGGTAGTTAACATCTCCTAGCCACCGTGATGATGATAAGAGAGAGACACGGAAACTCCAAATATACAGCAGCAGGCATCGTCAGGGTCGGGATCGAACCCACGACCTCCTGCATACCAGGCGAGGTAGTGAACATCTCCTAGCCACCGTGATGATGATGAGAGAGAGACACGCAAACTCCAAATATACAGCAGCAGGCATCGTCAGGGTCGGGATCGAACCCACGACCTCCTGCATACCAGGCGAGGTAGTTACCATCTCAGGACGCGCTCTCTCCTTTACCTGCAGGCCACCGCCTTACCCAAGCCCACTTCCTCTGATTCCTGTAATCATTTAACCCGACAGCGCATTGCTGTAGAAGTCATTATCTATGTTGTTGTTTTTGTTGCTCACCTGTTATTCACGTGTACTTCTATATTGCTTTGTGTATTGCTTTGCGAAGGTGTTGAGGGGGGGGGTCATGCACTGCTCTATGAACCCGTTGACCTGAGTTCGATTCCTGACAATAGAGCTGTTAAAAAAGTGTTTACCTTTCAGAATGATCAAGCATTCATTTCGTTATTTCAATGTGAATCCGTATGGCGCTCTGGGTATGGTTAACGACTCACGATCGCAAAGTTGCGAGTTCAAATCCCAGACATGGTCGATGTCGCTATTCGTCTCTTCTGGGGTTGATAAAATACTATACCACTTTGTGACTGGCAAATAGTGGCCGCTGTCATTTGGGTAAACTTCGACTGGCTGTGGGAACGTGGAATTTACACAACTATCTCAGGGCTGTGAATAGGATTTAGTCACCATTCCATGTGTGTGTGTGTGAACAATTTTAGCTTTTTGTCTCATTGTGTAAATTTCACATTAGAGTTATAATATAAATGCTATGGCTGACATCGAAGGTCATACATTATGATGCACTATTGCACACAAAATGTAAACTTAAATGCATGGACTGTAAGTTAACAGCTTTAATTGCATTGTAATATTTAACATGATACAATTGCACGAGGTTGGGTTGAAAGACATTATATTGAGTGTTAATAAAGTAGGTGGGCTTTGGCCAGAACACGCCACGAGAAGGGTTGATGGCCTTTCATCAAGACGAACGATGGAGTGGCAGCCACGGAAGGGAACAAAAACTCCCACCGTGGAGATGGAGCGATGAAATCAGACCTTGTGCAAAAGCTACTTGAGATTGTTGCACCATGGAACCGTGAGAGATAATGATGGCTTGGGGAGGGCTCCATTTAGCAGTAGATGTAACATGGCTGACCATGATGATGATTGTCTTTGCGGGCACCTGTTTTGCAATGATCGTGTACCACGTTAGCGCGTGTATTTTATAAATGTTGTATGCGATGAGTTCGTTTGAAAATTACGTTCGCTGAGCCCAGGCCCATAGTTCCCAAACGCCAAGTGGCCAGCAACGAACAGCACCCGTTGAAGGTGTACCAAATAAGAGTTAACGCGTCTCTTCAATTGAGCAATTGATTTATGAGAATGCGAATGAAATGAAGGCATGTTGGCACTGCGCACTCCTTGAGTGGGCAATCAGGCAGGCGAATGTCATTGGCGAGGCAGTGCGCACTGCCTCTTTCTGACCGCACTGACCACAGTTTCGTGGACGGATTCCCACTTCAACTATCTCCAGCGTTCGTCACGTTTTTTTTTTTACGGCGTATGGGTTGTGCTGTTACGGCTCTCCCACGCCACGGTGTTTGCGGCTTGTGCCGCGAGTGTTGTCCGACGTTTCGCTCCACGTACTGGCAACGTCGTCGGGTTTGGCAAACTGAAGCTCACGCCAAAACGGTGCAATCGGAGAGATGCCAAACCTTATTTTTCAACGTTTCGCCAGGGGGCGCTAAGAAACCAGGCAAATGTGTCCCACTCACCGCGCAACACCATAAATGCCACGTGTGTTGCAAGATGCTGACACAAAACCTGTATTATGGTTGCAAGATGATATTAGTTTAACCCCCCGCCCTTCTTAATTACCGGGGCAGGACGTCTGCACGAGGGCACACTTGTAGCGTCCGGCAACATGCAAGAGAAATACGCTTAGTTCTTTCGGTAAAGTCACGTAGGTAAAAAATTGAAATTAAAATTAATAAAAAGAAAATAATAAAAATCACGACGTTTCGGAGGCAACACAAGTCTCCGTCATCAGGTGGGACCGTCACAGCCAGATTTACTGCATCAAGTGACTGGCTGTGACGGTCCCACCTCTCCCCGTAGCCCAATTCCGGTGGTGGCGTGGGGCATTGGCAAACGAAGCAAACATTTAGAATCCCCCCCCCTCTCTACCCCAACCCAAGCATACCAAGGAGACTATTACATTCATCGTGAAAATTAAAAAAATCACGATGGTACTTCGCGTAGCCAGTCGATTTCAGATAAAAACATGCGAGATTCGTTAATCGGATCATCATCAGCCACGGTCAATCCACTGCTGGAGGATGGTGGTCACACCCAAACCACCGCCACCACCACCTCTCCAAGTCCTGTGATGTAGAAGTCCACCCATCACAGGCAACGTGAGTCACTGTTTCACTCAACTGTGGTTGTCCAGCTTCTAATGTCTGTGCTCACGCGATGCACCCACCACAAACGCAATTTCTGCTCAGGGACACCAGTAGTGGCCTTGCGCCACCACTAACCCGGCCCCAAGGCTTCACCCAGGCCCGTGGGGGCACAGCGCAGTCGCACCGCCTGCACACTCCACAGCCGACGCCACTGCTTCCCTTGTCGGCTGTACGGCTGCTTGGCACAAGAGGAAGACGCTCCCGTCGATGGGAATTCAAAAAGTGGGGCCCGATGGGCCACGTGGTGAGGGGACACGTGTGCTGCTGAGTTATTCATTGGTTTGACCTCAGACTCCAAGGGTCGGATTCTATTTGTTTTGCCCTTTTCAAAGTTCGTATTCCCATTGTCGCCGTCCCGGCTCTTGGCTGCTGCAAGAGCTGACATTGATGTCAGCAGAGGGCAGTGCAGCAGAATAGATCGGTGCGCATTACTTTGTACCCCATGCCGAGGGTGGGTCTACGTTCTCAAACCGACACTGACCGGCGTGGGGAAGTATGGTCAAATAACCACCCCCCCCCCCGCTTATCCACATGGCGTGGGGGGGGGGGCCTTAAGTTCAGCAATGGATTAATAAGAAGGGTTTGCATTTACCTGTGTCATTGTTGTTCAATACAATACGTGGAAACAATGGCAATTGTAAATACTTAACAATGCATAATAGCGCATAGTATTGTGTTTTATTGTACTACAGGGTGGGTAGGAAGTCACTCGACCCAGACTTGAAAGCTGTTATGGTATTGAAAGGTACCATGGGATTAGTACCTAAATATAGCAAGTTCTGTTGCATAGGACTTTGCTTCTTGCAGTGCTCATAATAATTATGTTGCATTACAGGAATTATAAGCCTTTTAATCCAAACGTGTGCCCAGGTTTTATTTCAAATTAATGAATAATTTACATCGCTTTATCATATTCTTGGTTCTTTCGGTAAAGTCACGTAGAAGGGAAATAATAAAATAATATAAATATAAAACAAAAAAAATTCTCACGACGCTTTAAATCATCGCTTTATCAGTCAACTACTGGATGTAAGACCTCCCCCCTTTCCCATGCAAACTAAATTATTAAACTTAATTTTTTATGTTACCAGGTCGGGCTCACTGAGCTATATAGCTATCTTCTGAAGCGACGTGGCTATCACAAATGATAGCTCAACGAAGTGGCGTATCATCATGTGGAAACGTATAGCAGCCAAATACTCTGAAAGCGTGATGTCGATTCTAAATGTGGAAGGAAAAACCGGAGGACCCGGAGACAAATCCACGCGACCACGGTGAGAGAGACACGCAAACTCAAAATATACAGGATGCAGTGTCGATCCTGGGGGTTGTTTCACCATACGTGACCACCTCAACCTTACCTTACCACACCTCACCTCACCACACCTCACCACACAGGTCCAGATTTCAGGAATATTTGCCCACGTGTCTTGCACACGGGGAGTTCAGAGGTAACGGAATTAACAGCACTGGGACACAGAACCTAACAATCGCTCAGAAAGCCGTCTCTGGTGTGAACCAATCAGTTTCAAAGACAATGCGTATATCATCAGAGTACGTTTTTTGTTTGCATTATGACCACAAGTATTGTGGTTAATGCAGACATTATTCCTTGTAAAAGATTTCAGTTTGGCGTTTTAACATCTTAACACAGCTGATTTGTTGCCAGAAAAAAGTGGAAAACCTATTCTCAATCGCTCGTTGTGAATGTCAGCATCACTGGGGCTGTTGCAGTTTTAATAACAATCACCTACAGCGCAGGTCAGTGTCTAATACGCCCGCATCGTTCTTGCAATTCCATTACCCTGAAAAGGCCCAAATTCATTTACGGGAAATATGTTCGTGGCACGAACGATGGCAAAAATAGTTTTTGCGCGCGGTCAAAATAATAACGGCGAGCTGAGAGTCATGCCCCAGCAAACGGCTAACATCAGTGGCCAGCGGCTTACTGAATTCGGTGTGCCCCAACCCTGGGCGTTCTCACCGACCACGCGTTGACCAGCTAGCGTGCTCAACGTATGGTCAGGCAACCCTGACGGTGACGGAGGAGGCCTTTGTCCAGCAGTAGGTTCACAACGAGACGACAATTATTGTATTATCATTATTATAGTGATAGGTTTTTACCCTTTCAACTGGTACAAAAACTGACACCTTTATACAAGGCATCATGTTTGCAATAACCACAACACAAGCAGTCAAAATGCAAACAAAAAGAAACAACTCTGATAATGATGATATGCACTGTCCTTGAAGTGGATTGGTCCACACCCGAGACAGCTTTTCTTAGAGCCTAGTCTACATTGGTGTTGGACCAGATGACGCCAAAAGGCGTACAACTCAAAGACAGCGCACTATCAGAGAAAATCTGTCTCGGGTGTGGACCAATCAACTTCAAGGACAGTGCATATCATCATTATCAGAGTTGTTTCTTTTTGTTTGCATTTTGACTGCTTGTGTTGTGGTTATTGCAAACATGATGCCTTGAATAAAGGTGTCAGTTTTTTTTTTACCAGTTGAAAGGGTAAAAACCTATTAATATATTTTGGCACTGGTAAATGAGATGTCTCATAGTGTATTATCATTATTAGTCATCTCGATTTGAAGTTTTAGTGACTGCAGGAATCCATACTCTTTGGTTCTTTCGGTAAAGTCACGTGGGTAGAAAAATAAAATAAAATAAAAAATAATATATCACGACGTTTCGATGGCAACACAAGTGACTTTACCGAATGAACCAAAGAGTATTATTATTCATGTTAAGATGTACAGCCCTTTGTAATTCCGCAACTGGACGAGGGCCTCCCCACGCCGTGTCGGTCGCGGGGGGCTGTTGGACCATCCCTCACCGCGTTCGGTCAGTGCGTGTTGGGGAAAGTGAAGGTCACACGACTGATATCATCACGCCACTGATGTTAACCGTGGGCCTGCAGTTGAGCGTAGGTCCCCAGCGTCCATAGCGCAGTGTGCAAAATAATTATTTAAAAAACTACTTTAATGGGTTTGTACTTGGCGAATTCTATTAATCTCTGGAGCTGAAACAACTCAATTACGAAACCGTTCGTGTCCGAGGGACCATTCTGTGTCATCCAGGCAGAACAGAGGCAGTTCTCGTCGTTGTTTGCGGTCGCCGGAGATTCGGAGGCGTATCGTCACATCCCGTCGCTCTCTTAGAGCCGATTCATTTCTTGTTGTTTGCCTGGCCGTGCCGACTCGTTTAGCGGCGTCGTGTCTGCCGAGGATTTCCCGGGGGGCAATACGAGCTCGGCTTTTGCTCGCCCCCCCCCCCCCGACATTATTTACGGGGCGAAATCGCCAGCGAACTCGCGGACAAAAACAAATTAGAGTCTCTCTCTCTGCAAGGACGCGCTCGAATTTCAACGGGGGGCAGCCGACGCGACACACACGTGGGCCAGTGCCAAGCGCGGTCTGAACAACTGCAATGTGCTGCTAACGCTGCTGTTGTTGTGCTCGTTACGCGGTGGTGTGATTGCTGGCCGAGAACTTTTAGAACAAAGAGCGGCTTCAAATTAACCGTGCGGCAGGCCGCGTGGCCGCGTGACGCACGCGATCGAGTGCGTGCGCGCGTTCATTCATCTCTGCGGTAGAAACGATGCGGAGCTAAGTGAAATGAGATCCGTTCACGGGCCCCCGATTATTATTTTTCTAATTCAAACCTCAGCAAAGCTTTTGAAATTGTCGTTAATCTACTTGTTCTTTTTTTTTATTACTGGACTGTAATGAATTTCTGCACAGCCATTGTTGAAGAGACGTATTGATTGAAGACTGTACTCTTTATACATTAACTTTGGTTTTTATCACATCAAAAACAACCCCATATCCTTTTTTGTAGAGCATTGTAATGAGAGTAATTTTCAACGCTTTGTCATTCCATTGCTGGATAAATGCCATGTTGGCTACTGGAGTTAATTGACCATACTGGTCACGGAAGGCTGAATTTAGGGGACGGGTGGGGGTGATCTTTGGACCAGTTCAGATACCACTCGACACTGATGTTTACCACGGCCAAGAATCGAACTCAGGTGAGCTGGTTCACAGAACAGTGTGCTAACCGCTGCACCACCGCTCCATCAATTGGTGGTAGAAACGAATATTCAACTTTTATTTTGCCGATAAAGTTTTGCACATGGGAGGACAACTCTGCATTCTGTAAAATTGAATTTGTATGCATGAAGATTGGTGTAGGGTAAGCTCATACATGCTGCCAAAGGGCAATTTTTGGCTTAGGGATAATGAACGAATAATGTGTTCGGCACAATGTTCCCTTTGTGATGATTTTGTTAGCATTCATATGCTCCTTCAATTTACAATGTGGGTTCATCAAATATTTCCAAATGTGAAAAATATGAGTACCCACCTTCAGTGCGGGGTTTCTTGGAAATGCCATCTCCTGCGAAATTGTTTCACATGGAAACCTTGATATGACAAAAAACAGCCACTTAGGATTTAAGTAAAACGACCCTCCCCCCAGGTTTCATTCAGACACCCACATGAAAGCTAAGACGCACATTAGCAGAGTCGCACTGCTATGCAAATGATGCTGTTGCTGCCACTCTGTAACTGATACATTGAACGGTCATTAACAACTCCGTTAAAGTGCTCTCTGGTGTGTCAGCCTTGGCAGCTACCTTGACCTTCTTACGTGCACGTCATCCGCGGCGTGGCACTTTAATTAATCTAATTGTCTTGATAAACTGGCTCATTAAGCAATATTTTGTCCTTTGTCGGGTGACTTTTTCATGCTCACGTGCAGTTGAATACACCTGGACCCCTCTAAACATTCTGCTGTGAGTGTATTTAATTGACAGTACGAATGGTATGAATATAACATTTAATAAATTTGACGTTTATTTTAAAATATATATATTGGATGTGGGGAGGCAGTACGATGGTTGGCATACTCCACTGCGAATCCAGCAACCTGAGTTCAATTCCTGGTCTCGGTTAACATCAGTGGCGAGCGCTATCAGAACTGGTCCTTCCCTGGCTTGCCACCACCTTCACCACCAACCCGCACAGACCAGCGTGGTGAAGTCAGCTCAACCTGCTCTCCCCTCCCCCTCCACAACATCCCATGGAGAGACGTTCATCGAGCAGTATATTGACACAGGGCTGTACAAATCAAATTTAGGAGTGTGGGTGCAGATTCAATCACACGTAGAAAACTATGAGCAAACAAGCTGAAGAGTGTGTGGCATTTAATTCAGGCAGCAACAGGACAAAGCCAAAATGCATACTGATTTCATCATTATTATAAGTCATCGGAATAGCAAGCCAACTTAGGCTACTCCTGCTATTTATGCCCGAGGGACTGTATAGATGATCGGTTGTGCCAGGTTAGCGTGCATCGTGCTTGGCTGTTGAAACCGCTGGAAGTAAACGCGTGGAGATGGCGCACAACAAAAACAACAAGAAACGATGCTAGACGCCCGCATATTTCGTGCGTCTACAAGAAAAAAAACGCACAACGGGGCTGTATTTTCCCATTGTGCCGAGGGGCTGATGACTACAACATGTTTCGGCCAACAACACCCAAAAAACAAAAGAAACATAAATAGTACCGGGCGCGTAAAAGGGGGAGTTGGAGACAAATGAAAACATTTTTTGATGCACACACACACACGGAGGAAAAAAAAAACACTTGAAGCCCTCTGTCGGCCCCGTGGTCAGAAGGTCCGGGGGAAATTTGAGTTGAAACCCAAACTGACCTGAACCGGTTTGAACAAGAACTGTCGCGGCCTGTCAGCCAGCTCACACTTATGGTGTGACGTCCTCTGCACGCTGGGAGAGGAGGGGGGGATGTTGTGTTCTTCGTGGCGTTTCCACCCTTTGGAAGAATCTTGGAAAAATAATAACGTTCACGGGAAAAAAGAGAAAAAAACAACGATTTGCAGAGATACACCGTGAATTCACTGAGCACGTCTCAGCAACATGCTGGTGACAACGTCGCGTACATTAGAAAGGGTCAGTGTATTAAACATATTCGCTTCACTTTTTGGGTTTTCTCGCTACCTTGAGATGGATTTTTATTGCTGTGGCTTAAGGGTGTTTATAGTGTCCTTTAAAGGACTGCCTTTGAAAGGGGAAAAGGCGATTATTTGCAGACTATCAAGATTCCTTTCTCTATATATAAACGCAAGCAACACGAGAAATATGTTGTTACTCTGCACAAGAGCAAGTGGCTTAAAGTAAAACTAAGCGCTGCGTCCATTCATTACAATCACTTTGTTTTAGTTTACATTTTTGTACCTCTGCATTCCACACCCCAATTTTTCTTTAACGGACTGCTTCTCAATTTAATGTTTTTTTTTTTTTTTACCATATCGCATGTTCATTATTACAGCGCCGTATTTTAAACAAATTCTGACTTCTATGTATTTGTCTTTAAAGTCAAATTATCTGACTCGCTCCGAGTGCATTTAAGGAAATTTGCTGCTGTTTATCGTCCACCCCTCTCTGGCCCCAGACAAGGCCCCACGGAGGCCACCACCTGCGGTGGCTTCATGAACTGCGCTGCACAAACAAGCCCCGGCACGCAAGTTCAAGCCGTTTAGACCGGGACAAAAAACAAACAAAAAATTATTTAAGGGGGGGGGGGGGGTGAAGGGGCGGTGTGGTGTGGGTGCTTTGTTTTCTGCCACCGAATGTTTTGCTTTGTCTCGTATATATTTTTTTATGCGCGAGGACATTGCGGAGAAATCTGCCACATATCCTGAGATTATTGCGCAGCAGGGCGGACCGAGAGGTCATGCGGGTGGCACCACCAGTTTATTCCTGGGCTCCCCCGCCGCTCAATGTACCCAGGGATTATTAAACGGAGAGGTTCACAAGGGGACAGTGGCGCGGAGTGGTCCCAACAACCGCAGTGGCCATCAGAGTGGTCCCAGTAACCGCAGTGGCCATCAGAGTGGTCCCAACAACCGCAGTGGCCAACAGAGTGGTCACATCAACCGCAGTGGCCATCAGAGTGGTCACATCAACCGCAGTGGCCAACAGAGTGGTCCCAACAACCGCAGTGGCCATCAGAGTGGTCACATCAACCGCAGTGGCCATCAGAGTGGTCACAACAACCGCAGTGGTTATCAGAGTGGTCACAACAACCGCAGTGGTTATCAGAGTGGTCACAGTAACCGCGGTGGCCATCAGAGTGGTCACAACAACCGCAGTGGCCATCAGAGTAGTCACAACAACCGCAGTGGTTATCAGAGTGGTCACAACAACCGCAGTGGTTATCAGAGTGGTCACAGTAACCGCGGTGGCCATCAGAGTGGTCACATCAACCGCAGTGGCCATCAGAGTGGTCACAACAACCGCAGTGGTTATCAGAGTGGTCACAGTAACCGCGGTGGCCATCAGAGTGGTCACATCAACCGCAGTGGCCATCAGAGTGGTCCCAACAACCGCAGTGGCCATCAGAGTGGTCACATCAACCGCAGTGGCCATCAGAGTGGTCCCAACAACCGCAGTGGCCATCAGAGTGGTCACAACAACCGCAGTGGCCATCAGAGTGGTCCCAACAACCGCAGTGGCCCACGCTCAGACGCATCGCCGCTCGGGGTGACAGTGGCAGTGTTTACGGAGGCTGTCGGAAACAATCGGATTTGTGGCCTTTGAAATATGGGCGATTAAACGGAGCGAACGCACGAGCACGATTTCAGAAGTGCAGAGCAGGGAGGGTAGATACCCTCCTAAAACAATGCAGTCCCGGATAAATCATTGAGGAAAAAGCGATTCTACACTATCCATCTGTCTCCATGAATGCATTTCATGTTGTTTTAACACCCCCTTCTCTCTAAGACACGGAGCCATCGCTGTCAAATATTCAATCGTCGTGTTTGAGAAGGAATTAAGAGAGGGTTATTGGCAATCAGTGGGGTATTTGTAAATGGTTCACTGTGTTATTGACAGTTTCAACAGTTTCAAGTTCGCATAGAAGTACACTTTCAAATGTGGCAGAGAGGGGACTAAATGATTCTCTACCGATTAGAAAGTGCCTAGGCATCTCACCGTTTTGTATTAAATTACACGAACTTATACTAAATGCAAACAAGGGGTTTAGCCACGGTACAGTGACGAGTGTCTGGCGTACTGCTCTGCAAATCCCAGGGACCTGAGTTTGATATCTGAACCGGTCCCGAGTCCTTTCCCCGCCTCACAAAGCGACACTGACCAGCGTCGGGATCGAACCGACTCTACGAATGACTCCGCACGGGGGAGGCCTTCATCCATGCGTATGTTGAACGTAGCCAACCGTGCTCTTAACTAGCAGCAATTTGTTTATTTATCTTCTCGATAATGTGGCTTATCACGATGGACGCCTTGCCACCGATGCCGCTAAACGCCGTTGGCCGCCTCCGTGTGCAGACATCCTGCGGGGGGTCCCGCCCTGCCTGGACGCCTCGCTCCAGGCTGCTGGAGAGAGTCCCAGCTCCAGAGGCACTCTCATACAGCTGGGGGTCGCGTGGCGGGCGTGGGTGCGTGCGTGGGTGGGTGGGTGCGTGGGTGGGTGCGTGGGTGGGTGCGTGCGTGGGTGCGTGGGTGGGTGAGTGGGTACGTGCGTGGGTGGGTGCGTGGGTGGGTGGGTGCGTGGGTGGGTGAGTGCGTGGGTGCGTGGGTGGGTGAGTGGGTGCGTGCGTGGGTGCGTGGGTGGGTGCGTGGGTGGGTGCGTGGGTGGGTGCGTGCGTGGGTGCGTGGGTGGGTGCGTGGGTGCATGCGTGGGTGGGTGCGTGGGTGGGTGCGTGCGTGGGTGCGTGCGTGCGTGGGTGGGTGGGTGCGTGGGTGGGTGCGTGCGTGGGTGCGTGCGTGGGTGGGTGCGTCGGTGCGTGCGTGCGTGGGTGGGTCCGTGGGTGGGTGGGTGCGTGGGTGGGTGCGTGGGTGGGTGCGTGTGTGCGTGGGTGGGTGGGTGCGTGGGTGGGTGCGTGGGTGCGTACGTGCGTGGGTGCTTACGTGGGTGGGTGCGTGGCGTGCGTGCGTTCTGTGCCGAGGCAGTCGCTCATCAGAATCGGAATCTTTATTTGTCCTGGAGGAATCCGATGAGCTATGAAGCTCTTTTACAACAAATGTCCTGTAGGGGCGGGTCAGAACGTTGCAACAACAAACAATACAAAAAACAGTGTCGGAGTGCAAAGTATAGTAAAGGTAAGCAAATCACAAAATATATACACACACAAACAAAACTTGAAACTATTTTATTTTACCAGCTAAAGCCCGCTAAGTAATTAGCTTCTTGTATCAGCAGCGACCTCGCCACAAACGCTAGCTGGACGAAGTGGCTCATCATCGCGTGGACATTTACAGCAGCCGAGAGAATCGAGACGCGCGTCTCTGAGCGTGGAGGGACACTCCGGAAACCCCTTCGATGCTGGAGCAGCGCCTGTAAAGTGACCGACCCAGGGAGGCTGGAGGAAGCCGAGCCCCACCCCCCCTCGCCTCGCCCTCACTCCATGCTGAATGCTCAGCCCCCCCACCCCACCCCCTTCCCTTCTACATGTTGAAAGTCAACAAATGTTGGTGCGACGCGATAATTGAATGCAACTTAAGCGACGGGTTTCGCGTCGCCCTTTCCCCATTCGCACAGCGGCTCAGCAAACGATCGGATGATTTTTCGATTTAAAGCTTTCGTGACTGCAGGGATTCGTCTTCTTGGTTCTTTCGGTAAAGTCACGTAGAATGGTAATAATAAAATTATAAAAATAAAACATAATAAAATAATTATGTTATTTTACTATGTTAATTATATTATTTTATTATGTTTTATTTGTATTATTTTATTATTTCTATTCTACGTGACTTTACCTAAAGAACCAAGAAGATCGAATTATTTTTTCGACGACAGCGGATTGTATCGTTACTCAGTCTGTGTTTCGCTTTCAACGTTTGCTTCGAGTTTTCATTGAACACTCTGACCGTGTCGTGCATCCCCAGATCTCTTCTCCCTCTCTATCCCCCCCCCCCCCTCCATGATTACGATCAAGCTAACGGGGTGCTGCTAGAGCTATTGACTGTTTGTGAAAAGTTATTTTGTTTCGAGTTGCTGGCTTGCTACGCGCAATAGCCACCTTGGGTATTTGATCAGCAACTGCATAAAACAAAAAAACATCGTCACATCTATTGAGTCCGATTGATGTCTGGCTCGCGTTCGCTTTGTAGTCTAGTTGTGAGTTTAGCTTCATGTCATGCGATGAGAGAATTCGTCTTTTGGTGAGAACGGTAACGGTCGGGGAAGGTGCTGAGTGAGATGGATGGTAGCAGTACTGAACAATCAGATGTTTGGAGGCTTCATCCAGCAGTGGACAAACAATGAAGATGGTGGTGACGCGATGGCCTTATGGGAATAACGTTTGATTATTCTTGAGATGTCTCTGGGGACAACGCAGATCCGTCGAGCCCGAGTCACTCACTGAAATGATGAGTCACAGATCTCCGCAAACGCAACATTTGGTGCATATAAGTGTGCATCTATTGCAAGCAGGCTGGCAGAAAACGCCGCCCTATTAAAATAAATCCACGTATTTTTAGATCGTTTCATGAAACGCCGCATTAATAACATTTATAGGTTTGTCCGGCTTATTGCACTGTGCCAGTGTACACTGCCAATACAAATTTGACCTCGAATTTTTGCACAGGAAAAGGTAAAAATGCAGCCCCGCAACGTTTTGCTCATGCCACTGCTGGCGGATGGGCCTCGGCTATAGGAAGCTCTTAGCTGTATCCCGAGCAGATAGTTGGCCTACTCTTCCACACTGGCCACACGTCTTGGACGAGGTGGGTGTACCCGCTCTTTGCCCAACCACGCACGACCCGCCGACCGCCCAGCTGTTGAGGCATTCCCATTCATACTGCCGGGTGGCTATGGTCAGTGGGGAATTGTAGAAACTCGCCCGTTTCTTTCACTGGTGCACAGTTGATACAGTGACCAAATCCGCACACCCCACCCCCCAAAAAAACACCCACCGCTTATTCCCATTACCCTTTCACCCAATTACCGCGCGGGGTTTGCGATAAACGATATTTCCTTCCTTCCCAGCCTGCCCTGTGTCACACTTACAGCTGCTGTGCTGGTCGCTGCTTCGTCGTGGCAGCTGTGGGCGAAGCACCCAGATTGGACGGGTGTTGATTTCTGACTTCTGTTTTTTTTGTTTCCCGTAAAACAATTAATGGACCGAAGGGGAAAGGGGTGAAAAAAAAACAAAGTTGATGACGAACTTTCGCAGGGCGACTGAATCAATGGCCACACTGTTCGGGCGGTGTGTGCCGCGTGCGAGCGTGAACACGCACGTGCTGCGGCTCGCCATTGTGGCGTGAGCGGGTTCAGCGCGTTTGCACCGCGAACCTGGCTGTGATGATTAACTGGTGTGACGTGTAAACATCGCCACTGGGGGAGACAAAGGCGGTCAGGAGTGGTGCTGGCCACACACCCTCTCCTGTGCCGTGCCGGCCTTCATAGGTGCTCGCTGACAGCACTTGCCCCAACAGTCTGTTAAGGCTACACGGGGGATCTTCGTTTTTGTTGGCTTCTAAGAACGAATGCCCGACCACCGATTAGCACCGTTGGCTACGTGCGGTGTGAAAGAAGTTCAACATACATATACATACACGTACATACGTACGTACATACATACATACACATATGTACATATTTAAAAATGGGGAGAGGCGGGGGGGGGTTCTGCGTGACGTACGGAGTGGTGGCGAGTGATTGAGTGATGGCGAGTGATGGATTGGTGGCGAGTGATGGCGAGTGATGGTGAGTGATGGAGGGTGATGGCGAGTGCGAGCGAGTTGACCACTCCGTACCCGTGACCGCTCTGCCAAGCGGGGGTTGGTGTTTCATCGCCGCGTTGACGTCGCCGTTTGGGCTATAGAGTGAATCGTACAAGCCCTGAGCCGGTGCTAGCGATGCTCCACATTGTAATGGAGGGGCCAGGTCTCTCCAAAGGACAACCACTGTTGACCTGCCCACAAAGTGGTACTCGGTATTCCGACCTTCGAGGGATGATGGGCTGAGTCAACCCCCGACCAGGATTTGAACTCGAAACTTTCCGATTACGAGCCGCTCGCTCTACCGCTGAGCCACCTGGCCAGGATATCCGAGTTTGTGATATCTGACACGATTTGTAGCACATTGAAAGCGATTTGGTCACCGAGCCTCTCCACGTATTTATTCCTCCTGTGGGATTCTGCAGCCCTTGCAAAGGTCCTACGCCCGTTCTCCAAAGTCCACTCTGTTCGTATCTCACCATCTGGAGTAAGGTCGCCCCCCTTGGTGGTAGGCAACTTCTGGTGGGTTCCACTGCAATGCCTCAATAACCTGGTCTCCTCCATCCTGGGCGTGTGCCCCACGCGCCCCGGCCTCCTCTCCCTGGTGATGTCTGCGATTCGTAATTACCACAATCTACTCTGAACTGCCAAGTCACTTAGAACGCCCACTTATAGGTTATAATGTAAATTTGTACATTGTCTAAATGCAAAAAGTATCTCAACATGCTGTACAAAGCAAGCGAATGACATAATCTAAGACAAAAAAATGTTTTTGGCAAATAACTGAATTGTAACTTATCCTAACCAAAAATAAAATGACACCACGAGTTTGGTAGTTTAAGCAGCGGCAAGACACCACACTGCAGGTTGTGCTTTAAAATACAACAATATCTGAATGCAACACATCTCGACATTTTGTGAAGAAGTGGGTTGGACACGAATCAAAGGAAAGTGGACAGAGGCGATTAGGGTGGAGGTGGAAGGGTTGAGAGGTGGAAACACTTGGGGAGATTTTGTCTGAGCGAAGTAACTAGATTGCTACTCTTAGTTCTGTCGGTAAAGTCACGTAGGTAAAAAATGAAATTAAAATTAATAAAAAAAAACAATAAAATCACGACGTTTCGGAGGCAACACAAGCTTCCGTCTTCAGGTGAAACTGTCACAGCAAAAAATCTGTATCAAGTTTTGCTGTGACAGTTTCACCTGAAGACGGAAGCTTGTGTTTCATTTTTTACCTACGTGACTTTACCGAAAGAACTAAGAGTATGCATCCTTGCAGTCACGAAAGCTTCAAATCTAGAACTATATTGCTATTTGTGAAGTAACACGACAATGGCAGACGAGAGAAAGACGGACCCTAGTCTGGAGTTTAAGAGAACGATGAATCATCAGTGCAGGCAACCAAGAGGCAGGCAATGTCAGACCCAGGGGCAGCAGAGGAGAAGGAACAACCTCCGACAGTTCGGAGGTTAATTATGGGTTCGCCAAGATGACAGCGTTGCAATAGCGAAGCATAGGGAGAGGCTCGGCTGGCGCAAGACCATTTGATGTCTTTAAAAAGTGAGAACGATCTTGTAGATCGATTTTATCTCTAATTGGGAGCCAGCGAAGGGATTTGAGAATGTGATCTCTCTCGCGTGAGTCAAAGTCGCGGGTCTGGCGGCTGCATTCCGGATCGCTTGTAGTTTTGCAGGATTTCGCGAGACCTTGGAAGAGAGGAGCTGCGGTCGTGTATACGGTGGCCAAAGCACGCAATAGTAGCACATGGGGTGAGGAAATTGTGGATACGAGAGAGATCTTCGCAGATGAAGGTGAGAGATCTCGCAGAGTTGAGAGATGTGAGGACAGAGAGAAAGCCCTGGATCAGTGATAACACCAAGGTTATGCACATTCTTCGCAAGCTTCATGTCACATTCAAAGGCCAACATTTAATTAAGGTGCTTTATACATTTAATGCATCTATAAGGCAGCTAGGACTGAAGACTTAGGTGTAATTTTGGGCTTGTGGCCTCTGACTAAATCCCTCAGAAGGCATCTGAGCTTCTGAGGTCTTTGATGCTCGGCAGGGTTGAGCCAGGATCGTGCTGAGATGGGTGACCACCATTCATCGCAGGCGTTATAGCCTGCTGCGGGACCATAGTGTGGCAGCAGAGGGAACTGTAGCTAAATCTATTTCTGCAATGTCCTTGGAGGCTCATAAGCGTGGTCAAATATGGTTAACGTTCATCGCTGTGTGTGTATCTGCGTTGTGTGTGTATAGAGAGCGTCTGTGGAGTAGTTAGCACACTACGAATCCGACGACCCGAGTTCGATTCCCGCTGTCGGTCAACACCTGTGACGATTATTTGATCCGGTCCTGAGCCTCCCCTAAGTCGGCTCAGCCTCATATGAGTACCTGGTGCCGTGTGTAAACATCGCCACTGGGGAGACGATGGCGGCCGGGCGTGGTGCTGGGCTCCCAAACTCTGGTGTGCTATAACACCGACCTTCACAGGTGCTCGCTAACAGCACTTCAATGCCCGCTCACGGCCAACATCAGTGACTAATATCTGCACCAGCCTCAAGTAAGTCGACTCAGTCCTCAACGAGTACCTGGGTGCGGTGGCTTCTGGCCGTGCCTGTGTAGGTACTACTAGTGCCTGTGTAGGCACTACTACAGGGGATCTTTGTTTTTCCTTTTTCCCCCATTCCATGTGTGTGTGTGTGCGCGCGCGCGTGTGTGTATATATTGTATATTGTTATTAAATCAGGGAGAGGCGGCTTCGCACGCGATCGGGGCTTTGCGGAGTGTTTTATTGGCTCGGGGCCTCGGAGAAACAGCACAGCGCCAGCAGCTGCCTTCATCCAACAACCTCCACAAATTGGATGCATTTCAAAGAGTTTCCAAGATCAACGCCACCTGACTCCCACCGCCGCCGCTGCCGTTTCTCAGGTGCACGCGGCGCACGGCCGGAAATTTCCTTCTCGTAGCGAATTCAGCGTGGGTAGCGTGAAATAGCGAGAAAGAGAGAGCTTGTGTGTGTGTGTCTCGCGTGCTGTGCGGCGTTGTTGGTGTGTGGTGAGGTTCCCCGAAAAAATGTTGGGTGTTGGTGCGGGGAGGTGGGGGTGCCCTTCCATTAAAATGTCCAAAATCCGATGTGGAGTTGTAGTGAGAGGATGAGAGGTACGTAGCGAGGCGAGACAAGACGGAGATGCGAGAGATTCGTGGGTTCGGGTTGTTCATGTCATTTGGAGTGTTTTGTTAAATAGCATCTGAATTGGAGCTGATATTTAATGCGCCCCCCAATTTCTGCTCGCGAATCCGCGGCCTCTAGAGCCGCTTGAGGCCCGAAGCCTTGACTCTGGTTCGCCCCAGACAGCAGTGGCACGGGGCTTCGCTCATTACTTCACGAGCCCGGTGGCTGGGGTTCAATTCCCGGCCAAGGTGAACGGTGGTGGCGAGTGGTGATATAAACCTCTTCTCGCTCCCCCCCCCCCCCCCCCCCGGGTAGACTCGGTCACACATAATCACTTTGAGTTGTACCGCAGGGGAAAGTAAGATATACTGCTGGCCACGTAAGCCACTCGTGTGCCATGCTGCCCTGGGGAGGTGCACGCTAACAACACTTCCCCCTACGGTCTACGGTATGAAGGATATTTGTTTTTGTGTGCATAGGACAAGTGTCGTGACATTTTCTACACTACGGTACAATGCCAGCAACCCAAGCTTGAGTTCTTTCTATTGGCATCAAATTAAACCTTGGCATGGGCCTCCCCTAGGTTGACTCAACCTGAAATGATTACCTGATCTGGCATACCACCATGTGCACTGGGGAGATGAAAGCAGCTGGGCGTGGTGCAGACCACATCACTCCCTTGTGTGCGATGCCAGCATCACGAGGTGCTCGCTAACGTGCAATTGCCCCTCTGGTTTGTGTGGCTAAAGAGGAGATTCTATTTTTTTTTTACATGCGATATGATGACAATAATGGCATTCACTTACGAGCGTTGCTATTGCCTCTCTCACTTATCATGGTCACTCATTGCGATTTTGTTCATCGGGGTTGCGTCGGGACACAAGATAAAGCATCTGCAGAATCATTGTGAATAAGTAAAGGGTTGATGGGAGTGGTGGTTCACTGTGCTATAAACCCAGTGGACTTGAGTTCTATTCCCGGCCAGAGCACTGATCAGTGGCGAGCCATATCTGAGCAAGTTCTGCCACCCCGTCTAAAACAATGCACACTGACCAGAGTGGTGAAGTATGGTCTAACAACCTCCACCACTTACGTGGCGTGGGGAGGCTTTTACCCAACAGTGGAATTATAAAGTAATAATTTGAGTAAAATATTTGGCAACATTTTAGCAAATAATGATTGAATAATATTGTATTGTAGTGTGCATGTGCAATGTTCATGAAAGAAAGTGACGTAATATTTTCTGGAAAATGTGCATGCACACTACACGGCTTAACCCGTTGATCAAATCACTCGCCATGCGCCCCCATCTTGTCAGATATCAAAAGCTAAGCGTGCTTGAGCGTGGACAGTGCCGGGATGGGCGACCAGTTTTCGTAACAGGAAAAAAATAAAACTACACACATTTGTGAACGACGCTGCCTTAAAATGAAAGGCGTTGAATCGGCTTGCATAACAGGTGTTACAGGTTTGCCTCCCCGAATTATGGGCAGCAGGGAGCAATGGACACATACTGTAGACATTAACGTGCACACGCTTACGCTTGAGCACACTTAACACGAGTATCGCCTACATTATCATACATGTGTCATGATGGCATGTGCTGTGCCTGTATGTGGCATGTCGCGGAAGCCGCTCATTACACATGAACACGTGATTACACTTGAATAGACAGTGCCACCTTCAATAGGCCGGTTTCATGGTCCTTCTACGCAGCGTGAGCCAAACAAATTTGGCAAAGTACGTGACAAGTCTATCAAAATCATCGTGAGCCATGATCAATCCACTGCTAGATGAAGGCCTTCCCAGGGCACACCATCTCTCACGGTCCCCCGGGATTAAGGGAAAAAAGATGGCCCCTATCTATAGCACCTGCAACACAAAGCTGATTTCACCAAGGCATCTGAATCGAATCATGACCCCAAATCGCTCCGTAACTCATTGAATCACCCGCGGGCAGGTGGGGCGGGGAGTTGTTGCACCGTCCACTCTCCAGCTGTGATCAAACACGCTGGCAATCTACCACCACCGCTGCCTTGCTTTATTTTGCTCTCAGACACGTTGGCAGAGGATGAGAGACACGTGGCGGTGGCGGCGGCGGTGGTGGCGGTGGCGGCGGTGGTAGCGGTAGGGGGGTGACAACCCGGTGCAATGCCCGCACCGCACAGTGTCGCGAACCCGGCGTGTGACCGGCGTGCAGAGAGAGCGGAGGTCTCTACTCAAACCTGACGGTGGCAGGTAAGAGGACGGATGATGGTCGGTCGCGTGAGTCGGCAGACCAGGGAGGTAGCCGGACAGGGCCGCAGACTGCAGTGCAGATGGGATGCATTTGGTTAAAAAAAAAACAGTTCTTCCTCTGGAATGCCTCTGTGGGAGCAAAGCCAGTAAAAGGGGCCGCCCAGAATTCCATCAGTGAGTTTCACGATGCAAGGAATTGCTGTTGCAGCTGATGAGAATGATGATGATGAAAATTCAAGATGCGTAGCTACCTATCGTGTATACATGTTGAACTTCTTTCGCACCATACGAAGCCAACCGTGCTAATCGGAGGTGCTTGTCCCATCGTCCATCATATCCCTTCAAGCGACGCCATGTCCTACCCAGGCCCACTTACTTTTCTTAATAATTAGAATGTGGTAAGTAACTTGCGCACACTCTCTCTAATCCATCTGTTCATTTACTTAAATTATGCAATCAATGAAATACCTGCTGCATTCATTACCGCGAGTTCAAATACAAGATTTGACATTTAGAGAATTATGACGGTTTAATAAACAAACAATAAAATCCTTTGCTTCACCATTCGCACCTTTTGGCACCTGCGCACGTCTTGGGAAGTAAAACATGGTCACGCGTGCATGGGTGCGTGCGTGCGTGCGTAAATTATCTGGAGGTACGAGAGTGGGTGAGGTTTTCTGTCGTGTGACATGATCCCTGAACGGGCTGCAGAACAAAGGGTCAAGTATGCGCATGCTTGGCATACTCAGCAAAATCTCCTTGAAATATCGCGGGGAATGACCGGAGAGCGAGAAAGAGAGCGAGAGAGAGAGACAAAGGAAAACAAGCCCGTCAGCCAGTCCATTCATGGAGCCTCCGTTCGATTAGACCAGTGGTTCTTAACCTGGGGTGAGAAATGCCCTTTCTGGGGGTGCGAGACATGCCAGATTTTTTAATAAGATAAATAATCGAAAAGACAAATTAAGTAACAACGACTTTGTTTCATCAAACAGCCTATGTGTTTATTAACTTTGTGCATTTTTACTCGTTGGGTCTTTCGGTAAAGTCACGTAGGTAGAAAAATAATAAAATTGTAAAATAATAAAAATCACGACGTTTCGATCGCAACACAAGCAATCGTCTTCAGGTGAACACATACAGCAGGCGGACTGCTGAGGCAGGAATAAATAGCGAGAGAGCTACTGCCGCCATATAGGTTATAAAACCTTTATATAACCTATACGGGTGCAGTCCACCTGCTGTATTTTTTCACCTGAAGACGATTGCTTGTGTTGCGATCGAACCGTCGTGATTTTTATTCGTATTTGACTATTTTATTATTTTTCTATCTACGTAATTTTACCGAAAGACCGGAAGAGTATGAATTCCTGCAGTCACGAAAGCTTTAAGTGAAGATTGTGCTTTTTTATTAAGATTGAGAACCCAAGGGGTGCAGGGCTGCAGTTGGGGTGAAGAACCACCGGGTTGGACGGATGCCGGCAGCAGCACTTGGGCCGTGAGCGATGGTGACGGCGTCGGGAGGTCTTCATCTAGCAGTGGATAGACAATGGCCGTAGATGATGATGATGACGATTGTGAATGGGCTCCTCGTGTTCTCTAGTTTCAGCTGATGTTTTACTGGTAGGAACCACCTGGTTCCACCAGCCCACAGGGGATTATTTTGTCCGTCCGTCGTGCATCCAAAAATGGAAGGGGTGGGGCCTGGTGGAGAAGGAGGGGCTGGGTGGAGAGGGGAGGGTGGGGAGGGGCTGGGCTGGGTGGGGCTGGGTGGGGAGGGTGGGGAAGGGCTGGGTGGGGAGGGTGGGGAGGGTGGGGCTGGGTAGGGGTGGGGCTGGGTGGGGGGTGGGAGGGGTGGGGCTGGTCACCCCGTGGTGCCCTTATAAAACTCAACGTTTAACCTACTCACGCCGGCTTGTGCCCGCCCTCACAGTCGGCCATATTTGCGGAATACACCACGCCGCCGTTGACTCTGGCCATTGACCGAGCAAACCAACGTTCCTACCAGCTCCCTCCGCAGGAATGTGTTTTTAGTAACACTGGTGATCCCGTTTAACCAGTCGGCCGGTGAGTTTACCCCCCGGAGACCCCCGTTGCGTGAGTACATCAGCAGCAACAGCAGCAGCGACAGCAAAAGACCCCCCCCCCTGAAAAAACCCCATCCTCATTTCACAACTAGGAAAAAAAATATTCGCGGCATTCCGCAGAACCGACCGGTGGCCACCACATTCAGCGCACCGTTAGCAACAAACATCGCTGGTGGAGGTGGATCTTTGCCCGTCCAACAATCATCTCGTCGTCTCGCTAAAAAATAAGTTTTGGATAGCGCCTTAAAGCCACCTCACCTCCTAGAGGAACTGTAACAGGGACACGGTTTCTCGGTGTACTTGCATGTGCGCTCGCTTTAATTATATTTATTTTGCAATGTTTTTACAGGAAACGTTTTATTTTTCAAAGCCACGCCTGTCATTTCCAAGGCTCGGCGTGCATAAATCATTCCCTTCGATGCCTCCTCGGTCGTGCTAATGTTTCTACATCGTGCACATTTTGCACGATGTTTTTGATTTGCCGTTAAAAATGCTCTTCTGAGTGTTGTTTTTTTATATCGTCACGCAAGTGTCTTATCATCATCATTATTATTCCTGGAAATATTCAGCGAGCTATAGTTTTATGAAATTGTCAATTAAGGACGTCTCAATAACAACCCAGTTGTTAGTCTGATGGTTTCTCAAGTCGATCTCGTATAACTTACGCCGATAAAAGTGTCTGTGAGATGAAAGGGAGGGCGCAGTGGTTAGCGCTCCGACTTCCTGAATTGTATTCGTGACGGCGGCTAATATCAGGAGAGCGAGTGATAGCATCAGCCGGTCCTGGTGGTCTGCCCCCCCCCCCAACCCCAGCTATATCGACCCTCAGTTATCATTGTGGTGAAGTTATAACCATCCTGCTACGAATAAAGATCCACTGGTCGAAATATCACCGATTACATATTGACGTGTGTGTCTTCAGGCGGAGCGTGATTGAGGAATGCGTTGTGCGTTATGTTTTTTTGTGATGGCACTGCCGACGCAGGTGTGACGGAGAAGTATGAACACAAAAGACAAAGATCCCCCATTTAGCCTTAACAGACTGTAGGGGAAAGTGGCTGTTTGCGAGCACCTATGAAGGCCGGCACGGCACACGAGGGGGTGGGTGGCCAAAACCACGCCCGGCCGCCTTTGTCTCCCTAGTGACGGTGTTTACACATCGCACCAGGCACTCATTTGAGGCTGAGTCGACCTAGGCAGAGGCCCGGGACCGGTTCAAATAAGCGTCACTGGTGTTGGTCGTGAGCGGGAATCGAACCCAGGTCGCCAGGTTCATAGCGCAGCGCGCTAACCGCTACCCCACCGCTCCCCACAAGTATGGACACACACAACACCCCATGGCCAGCAATGGAATGACTCAAAGAGGCCTGCGAATTTTTTCCGTCGCCGTTGTTAAATGTTCGCAGCCACAGCATTCGCCATAATAACGAAGGACTGTAATCATTATTTTTCCCCTCTATCTTTACTTTGCTATCTCAACGCCACCTCGTTTGGTGCACTTTCCCTCGACCGGGGGTTGTTCTTGTTGGTTTGATTGCTCGCTCACACTCACTCGACTCTTCCTTTCGCGTTGGACCCAACAAAGAACCCCACGGCTCAGCCAGAGCCACGGCGCGCGATCCCTCCCCGCTTCGTTTCCTGTCTCTCTCTCTCTCTCTCCAAGTCGAGCTTGCCGGGAGAAAACCCCCCGCGATTAAGCTGTCGGAGACTTCACAGCCATCGTTCCACTTCGCAGCTCTGCGGGAGCGATGCACGCGCGGTCTCTCCCTTCCCCGTCAAACTCAGAGCGCACCAGACCGGTTTGGCCGGCACACGCGCGGGGCCTTCTCGACACCGCGCGAGGGCTCGCGGGAGACGGGACCGGCGGGCAAAGCGGAATGTGCGGACGGACGAGGGCGGCTGTCCCACGCACTGCGCTGTTGTCGCGGGCGTCGTTTGACGCGACTTCACCAGCAGGTTGAAGGCGTGGGGAGAGAGGTGGCGGGCATAGGTACGTGGGATCATCGGATGGGTTGGTACGACGATGGATATGGCCGCACTTCGGAGGTGTTCAAAGGCGGGTGTAGGGTGGTGGGGGTGGTGGGGGACATTCTGAAATTTCAAGATTTTAAATAGGGCCCAATATTAATAAATGACGCCCAATGCGTTTTCTCCAGTAACTATTAAAATTTCGATGTAAAGCTTTCGTGGCTGCAGGGATTCATATTCTTAGTTCTTTCGGTAAAGTCACGTAGAAGGGAAATAAGAAAATAATGAAAATAAAACAATGCAATTCTCACGACGTTTCGGCCACAACGCAAGCAGCCGTCCTAACTATGAAAATGCCAAGGAGGGGGCCGATTTCCCCACTCCTCCCCCCTACTTGGATCCACCCTCACTGCCGCTGCGGACGGCGATGACAATCCTCGCAAGAACGATCCGGGCTGAACCCCCGCGTTGCCTTTGAGATCTGAAGAGACCCGGGTGCATTCCGGGTGATCTTGGTCATGGACAAGAGACGTACGCACCGAAGCGAAACGAAAATGACCCTGCGTTGTCGCATTACCCACTTTGGGATCATTAGTTGACAAATTGAAGTGTCTATGAAACTTCACTTATCCGTCTATCGGTTTGTTTGTCCGGGCACTTTGTGTCGTAAATCTTAGTAATTGACCATTTTGTCAGAAAAAGTTACCCGGCACCTATAGAATATTACGATGACTGAGAAAAAAAAACCGAATGACTGAAAAATGCCACCACGCTCGTACTACGATGGGCGATTGGATCAAATGCGCCCAATCTCATCAGGTCTCAGAAGTCACGCAGGAATTAGCCAGAAGCTTCCTCGTGAGCAGTGCAGGGGGACATGTTGCAAACTCCACTGCTGTGCTGTACTCGTATGCTTCCACATCTGTCCCCCGCCTTAGCCGAGCTACATCGACCCACCTGCAAAGATGAGATCAAGTAACCCCCTCGACTCGTGCGTTGTGGACAGGCCCTCATCCAGCAGTGGATTGACAAAAGGGATGTGCACTCCTATGGAATATGATAACTTGCTGAACTCTCTTCCGATACCTCCAATTGTTTAGCTTTGAGACAGATGAATATTATATACAGTTGAAGAAAAAAAACAAGTGCAGAAATGTGGAGGGCGAACGGAGTCTTTGGTGGTGAGGTCCTAAACCATGAAAGTTCACGGGCATTTTCTATCTGAAACTGCAGCAGAATAAACCTGTCAAAAGCATTCTCAAAGAAGCGTATTGGAGAACGATATACCGACCCCTATGATACCCAGACACGGAAACGTTCATGCCTGGAGCTTCCTAGCAGCTGCTGTGTGTCTCGAACAGTGTGAAGTCCAATGCTAAAAGCAAATGCATTCTGCAGAACCCATGCCAGTCTGCCCCAGACAGAACAGACGATGTGTGTCTGTGCACTTGCTACTGCTCTAGCGGACCGCCCTATGTATTACTAAGTGCGTAGCATAGTTTACATCCACTGTGGCTTTCCACTGTTGGATGAAGGCATTCCCATGCCGTATCAGTAACGAGGGTTTTTGGACTGTAACTTCACTGCACAGGTAGTTGGTGCAGAGGGGTGGTTGTGGGGGAGTTGGGCCAGTCCCGGTGCAGATTATCGCTGATCTTTGAAATGTCCTTTAATCAAGCTCAGGTCGCTGCTTCCATAGCACAGAGCACTGCCGACTGTGCCACCGCTCCCTCCCATCGCCGTATTTAAAGTATAAAATAAAGCTACAGATACCGCCCCTGAAATTGTTGCTCATGTCAATGCACGAGAGAGCGTCACAACACGAGAGAGCGCTGGGAAAGGGCCATTTGGCCGACTCTCCCGGGTCACAGCACTCGCGACCTACCGATCGACTGAGAATGCGGTGGGTCCATGTACACTGCGAAGTGGACACAGAGGCAGGGCTGATTTAACGAGCCTGCCCCTTGCGTCAGCTGCCGCGTCGGGCGATCAAATCGAACCGTGCGACCTCTGGACTTGCAAGCTCAGTGTGCTCACCAGTTACGCCACGAGACACGATGTGGCCGTTACTCTAAGGGACTGGAAGTTGGGACAAGGAAAACACGGCTGTGCCAAAATCTCGAAACTGCAGTGGGCTTCAGTGGAAACAACAACTATGGGGGGAGCTTTCTGGAACACAAGGGGCGCATTCTGCCGCATGCCAGTGCGATGGAAAATAACGTGGCCAAGTTCACTCGAATGCATTGTAGATTCAGCGCACTTAAATAATTATTAAAATATGCTCCTTGCGTTTGTCTAAGTCTACCGCTCCCCCTTTGTGTTTTGTTCCAATCGAGGGACGCTGCCGTTGTTGTAAATGATGAGCACATCGGACGTGCAATGCAGAGGTTGATCTCCCGGCGCGGCATTTGAAAAATTGGGGCACGTTTCTTGAAATTCTACCCCCCTTCCCCCTCCCTTTGCTGTGTCCACCGAGCGGGAGATGAAAAGGGTTCGCCAAATTTGTCGATCGTCAGCTCACGTGGTGCGGGGTAGAGTGTGACCACTCCCAACCTCTTCCAAGACGTCCGCTCGGTGCGGACGCATTTGGTCAAAACACCCTCCTCAAGAGGCGCTATCCAGAGCTCCCTCTAGTCGAGGCCCTTCTGCCGACAGCGGAGTGAGCGAGGAACTTGCAGGGCCGCGCCTTTAAACCGTTCGCGACTTATTTAAATTGTGACGTCGACGTCATCGTGAGACGAAGAATCCGTGGGGAAGATTCGCAGGCGTGGTAGCGGAACAGTGCATCACACGCCCCCACCCCCAATGTGTCGTGAGAAGCAAAAGTGGTTGAACATTTCCTTTCCCGAAGACGCATTTTTCAATCACAGTTGCCAAACACAGGCGCCTAAAGCTTATGCCGCATTGCAGCCAGCAATAAAACATTTCAAGTGAAACCCTCCAGCACTATCGGTGCCCCCGAGAGACGACGCGCTTCCTGTTGCAGAGACAACTGGAGACTCGAGATCGTACGAACACGCGTTGTAATTTTCTAAGCTAAATGATGGAGAGTTTGAGTGGATGTTTTTATCTCTCTCGTAGGGTAAAAGATGTGCTGCGGGCATTCCTCTTTCTTCCGACTCGCGACGGAACATACTCTAAAAGGGGACTGGCTAAACATTCCAGACAAGGACCATTGCTGCAGTCTAAAGAGTCGTTGAGAACTTCCTTGGCTAAACAATTAAGAAAAAGGCAACAAAGGAAATGTGTACCCGTGCACTTATTATGTAACGGTTTTGCAACATGCATTTTCCTTCGAAAGTAAATGGTTATCAGGACGGAAGCTGGCGGGGTAAAATGCATTTTGCGCGTTTTCCAAAGATTTTATTATTTTCAGTTTTGTTGTTTTTGTAATATAAAGTTTTTGGCCAACCCTTCGGCCACTGCGGTCGGCAACACAACTTTATACCGCAAGCTACAGCACACCAACACATCCAACACACCAGCACACCAACACACCAACACACCGACACACCAACACACCAACACACCAACACACCAACACACCTCACACCAGCACACCAACACACCAACACACCGACACACCGACACACCAGCACACCAACACACCGACACACCAACACACCAACACACCTCACACCAGCACACCAACACACCAACACACCAACACACCGACACACCGACACACCAGCACACCAACACACCAACACACCGGTGTGCTGTACTAGTGACGAATTGGCCACGTTCTGTCTACGTGACAACTCTTACTAGCTGGCTGTGTCGGGTGGTGGCGGGTTTAACGACACATTTATATATTTACGCGACCTAACTCAAAAAACCTCTACTATGGGTGAAATTGGTCGCGAAAGCCTACTACGTGTTAAACTTGATGATCTTGACGATAATTATAGTGTCCCTACCCCCCCTCCATGGACAAATGGACATAGTTCATGCACAACCGCTTTCAACCTGAACCAGATAGCTCAAAAATAACCTCTTCCCTCGGCAGTACAGAAACTGCAGTCACGCTTTTGTCGCCACAGTGCGGACCCTGTAGTTGATGTGTTGTTGTTTGTTGTTGTTGCGCGTTAAGCAATCTGCGACCAAGCTCGATTCGAAGGGCTCGTGATGAATTGGGAGTTTCAGTCCTGCTCGGTCCTATTCATCACTGCGAGGTCCCGTTGCTGTTGCATCTCAGCAGAACCACTATCTCCATTTCTCCCAGCGTCCTCTCTTTGACTCGCTCGCTCGCTCCAGTTCGCCTTTTTCCAGGCATCCTTCCAAGTTGGCGGGAGGCCTCCTGCATTCATTTCCACGCTGTGGACGTCACAGCTTGCTGCAGTTAGGGTCACGTGAAGAGAGGAGGGAGGAAGAGGAGGAGGGGAAGGCAAAAGAAAAATAAAAGTAACTTTTTTTTTCTTTCACAAACTCAGAGTAACGTGTGTTCATTTCGTCATACTTCGTTGTGTGCGTGTCCTGCGTAAGATAATTTGTAATTTATACGTTAATGATTATACGCGGTATCGTGTTCCCGTGGAATTTATGAAAAATGCTACGGAAAAATTAACGTTTTTGAGAATAACTATCTTGGTACGGGGTTTGACGTCAATGTTTTAATTTTCAAAACTCAATGTGGATGGGTGCCTTGCTACTGTCGACAGATTGGCGGCAGTTTGCGGAAACCATCCAGAAGTGGATGGATCTTGGCTGATAATGATGACCGTGATGACGATCGTAGTTGTTTTTGTTCATCTGGAATGAAGTTGTGTGCACGACCCTTTTTGTCTTTGCATTTAGACTCCGAAGATATGATGCAGTACAGCACAGTTTGTGGAAAACAACATTTTAAATATTTACCCAGGGGGCATTAATCTCTCTCCCAAATGTGTCTTGCTAAAAAATTATAAACGTACATGGAATGTTAATTAGCGCCACTTCGTTTATAATTTTTCTTATTTAGATGGATGTTTTTGCCTCGTTTGTACTGTACCAAGTTGAGGCCTATCAAACCTTCAACAACAGAAACAAAGCTAAGTCACGTGGGACGTGTTTAGCAATTATCAAGCATGTGTCATGCGTGTAACGATTTAATTCATATATGAACGGAGGTGAATTGTTAAATTATATTGTTAGGATCACAGGGAAGGGAATGTGTAAAAAAATCACTATATGTATCGATTATTAACTTTGGAAAGTCTCGATTTAAAGCTTTCGTGACTGCAGGGATTCATCTTCTTGGTTCTTTCGGTAAAGTCACGTAGAATGGAAATAATAAAATAATAAAACATAATAAAATAATTCTCACGACGTTTCGGCCACAACACAAGCAGCCGTCCTCAGGTGGAGAGCAGGTCTGTCGAGAAGACAGAGTCTGGAAAGTCTCTCTGCGTCTGAAACATTTTTAGGAGGATCGTACTTTGGGATGTTTGGCAAAATTCAATTTAAACTTTCCGTCGGAGTACTCCAGACTACTTAGTCAACCCACCCACACATACGACGAGATGCCACTCGGCAAAGCCATCTCCTGGCCACACCTCGCAGCCCCAACTCCTGCAACACCCAGATCTGACAAGAATCGGGCTTAATTTTTCGGCGCGACTTCATCAGCCGCAGGCATATCGGCCGCCCCGCTCGTGTCGTGGCTGCTTGGAAGACGTGCGCGAAAGTTCACCGGAAAGATGTCCTCGCGTGCCCGGCTGTGGCGGCCGTACCGCCCTCATTGCTGGTTCGGTCACGCAGAGCGCCCGGCGGTATTACTTTTGGGGGCACGTCGGGGTGCAGAAAACCCTCCCAAACTCACCCCCCATCCTCCTGCCACCACGCCACCCGCCCTGCCCGCCCTGCCCGGCGGAAGCGATGAGCAAGCCCTCACCTTGTGCAGTTCTGCCACATTAACTCTCAGTGGGCATGCGCCGCTGTGAGCCGGGTTGTCCTTGAGCAGGGATTGGCGCGGGCTTTAAGGCCCGTGTGCCGCCCAACCCGTTCCGGAAGAGATCAGTTTAGACCGCCCGCAGCGGCTCGCAATCGTACCGTCGATGAACGATGCACCGCATCTTTGAAATCAAGTTCAGGGGGTTGGTATTGGGGGTGCAGGCCTAGTAAGTGAGGAATTCCGTGTTGTAATTGATGCACCCACAGGCATTTGTCTCTATATATCTTTCGTCCCTCCCTTTTAACTCTCATCTCTTATATGTCTATCCTGATCTGTCCTTCATGTCTCATCTAAATACATCTCTTATCATCTCTTTTATCTCAGATGCAGTATTCTGAATGTATTTGCCTCATTCCTCTCTCCAATTGCTTCTGCTTGTGTCTATCAGCCCCGCCCACTTCTGCAAAGCACCGCCCACTCTGCCACTAGCCCCGCTCACACCTCCAGTGATCCCCTCGCTCTCTGACTTCGATTTCGATTCCACCTTCTGATCACAGGTGCCACGTATTCCTCCACCAACGCTGCCCATTATCTAGCAAAAGCCACCCTTTTGTTATAATTACAGGCTCTCGATTATCCGCGTGCGGTTTATCCAATTTGCGGATGAACCACACCCCAAATTTTTTTAACGTACATTAATAACGCATTGATATTCCTTAAAGCCCAAATTAACAATCTAAAAACAGATATACATTGTTTTTCTTGGAAATGTCTATTAAAAGTGACGTGCTTAAACCGAAAAAATATGTGATCTGCTTCACCCGAAATCCACGTGATTGCCTCTACACTACAGTAGTTGCATATATTTACAACAGTGGGTGGAGTTTGATTGATTTTGATTGGCGTGGCTCTGCTATCCACGTAGTGGGCAGACTCTTCTGCACAGGAGCGAGAAAATGTTATCATTTAACACGCGTGTCGATCGGTAGTGTTCGTTCTAAATCGACTACATTTTCTTAACTAAACCATAATGTATGAGTGTGTTTCGGCATAGAGATTTGCGGAAATTTATATTTTTGAATTATCCAAATTTTTCTATTATCCACAGCCGTCCTCCCCGTTATTAGCGTGGATAATCGAGAGTCTGATGTACTATCATCATGCTGCAGGACACAGCTAGAGCCTTTCTTAATCCGGGAATGTGCCAGCCAGAATAGCCAACAGGGCCAGGACGTTTGATGGTTCCACCCATCTCCTCTGAGGTGCCAAACAGGATGCAGCTTTGGGGATCGCTTTACTGCTTGCCATGGTGATGAAAATTGGTGATGAGCTTAGGGCTGGATCCAGACCTCCCTTATTTGGAGCTCAAGTATCCAGCAAGCTGTTGCTTATGAGCCCTGCATGGAGTTTGCAAGCGGGCAGGAGATGAGACAGAGCAAGAGGCGCAGGAGGCAGGGAGCCCAAGATAAGGCTCTGGCTTAGAGCCCAGGATGGTGACCTCAGAGCAAGCCTGCCTGAACTGTATGCAACACACACAGACACACACCAACAACGGCGCAGTTTCTTTTTAAACCGGCAAAGCCTCGCCGACTCTCAAGGTGTTTTCACGAGGGGTTTGAGTTCGGGAAACGTGTTCAATTACCTGTGTCTATTTGCACGTGCGAGTGGAGCCTCATTTGAAAGCCACGTGTATGTATATATATGTTGCTTATGAATGAAATGATATACAGAATATTTTCCTTCCCCTCCCAGGGCAGAGCCCCAACCTCCTTCCCTTTCCCCTGTCCCGTGAGCAACTGGCCTTGGGCTATCGTCCGCAAAATATCTGTACCTCCTCTCAATGCTCGCTGTCTGCACCGGGCTCTTGTTCAATAATAAATACGTGAGAAAAAAAGTGAGACTAATAACTGATATATTTAAGAAACGATGAGAAAAAGAACGTCAAAAAAAAGCAATGCGTCACAAGGTCAACTGACTCTTCCGACGACACGGACTCACCGGTGGCGTCTCGCCGGGTCCGGCTTCCAGAAGTTTCACTCTCTCGGCGCTTGTTTGAACTTCTAACGCACGTGGATAGGTTGCGAGGGGCCACCAGCCGCGGGGAGCGGTGGCGCAGCGGTTAGCGCGCTGCGCTACGAACCCGCCGACCAGAGTTCGATTCTCGCTCAGGGCCAACATTGGTGACGATTATTTGAACCGGTTCTGGGCCTTCCCTAGGTCGACTCAGCCTCACATGAGTACTTGGTGCAGTGGTCCGTGAACATCATCACTGGGGATACAAAGGCGGCCCGGGCGTTGTATTGGCCACGTGTGCCGTGCCGGCCTTCATAGGTGCTACTCGCTAACAGCACTTGCCCCAACAGTCTGTCAAAGGCTATATGGGGGATCTTTGTCTTCGGGGCCACCCATTCCCTCGTGTACCGTGCCAGCCTTCATAGGTTCTCGCGAACAGCACTTGCCCTACCAGCCTGTCAAGGCTATGCGGGGCATCTTTGTCCTTGGGGTCTAAGCCCCGTTGGACCGAAGCCATCCACCGCATACGCGTCCCGTTCCTTCCCAGCCCACGGCCCTCTCCGTTACTACGGGGAGCGGTGTTCAAGGCGGTGATCTTAATAGATGGTTATTTATAACAATCAACATAGGCACCGGCCAGGACAGAGCGTTCAAATGTAAACATGTTACAGTGTTGTGATTTTCCACCGTGTATTTTAAACACGGCGGCTGGGGGCGGGCTGGGGTGTGGGGGGGGGTATTGGGCGAAGTTTGAAATAAGCAAGCGACATCACAGCACGCGCGCATATCTCTGAGGCTGCTCCTCGACTCACTCGGCTCGGGCCAGGGAAAAACCCGGCGACGTGACGTGATCGAGGGCAGGATGTGAGCCTGACTCAGTTCAGTTCCATGAAGAATCTCCCAGGACGTGGTGCAGCAGCAGCAGCAGCAACAACAACAATAAGGATAAACAAAAAACCGTCGGACCTCTTGCTGAACATGTTTCTCACCGTGGTGGTGAAGACGACGAGGTGTGAGGTTAAATCGTCTTGCTCTGCATTGGAGCCACTCATGGTCTCCACGCACACTTACTAAGACAAAGATCCCCCGTATAGCCTGTAGCGGACCCTTGGGGCAAGTGCTGTAAGGGGACGCCTATGAAGGCCGGCACGGTACACGAGGGGATGGGTGGCACCAAAGACAAAAATCTCCCGTATAGCCTTTGACGGGCTGTTAGGCCAAGTGCTTTTAGAGAGCAGCACATATGAAGGCCGGCACGGCACACGAGGGGGTGGGTGGCCAACACCACGCTTAGCCGCCTTTGTCTCCCCAGTGGCGCTAGGTTCTCATTAGAGGCTGAGTCGATCTAGGGGAGGCCCAGGACCGGATCGGATAATCGTCACTGGTGTTGGCCTGGCAGCGGGAATCCAAATCGACACACGCGCACTGACACCGACACTGCCGCACAATATCCAGATTCTCGCTGGGCATCGTTCGCTCCGTGACGATGTGTTTTGGGGAATTGGCCCAACTTTTGCCGCGTAGAAATTCACCATCCAGTTATCTATATAGTCTCGTGTCTCTTAGAGTTCTCTCCACTTGATACGGTAAATTTGCTGTGACGGTGCCACCTGAAGACAGAAGCTTGTGTTGCCTCTGAAACGTCGTGATTAAATTTTTTTTGACCTACGTGACTTTCCCGAAAAAAACAAAGATAATGCAATTATCTGTTATAAACAAGGGTCGTTGCCCGAAACGTCGCCTGTTATATCATCTCTCCTCTGCAGGGCAGTGTTATTCCTGCTGCTCGGGCCGGCGCACCGCCGCCAATGTAAATGTAACGGTTTATTTGTGTGATGTTCCACACATCAGTATAACAGAGAACGGTTTAGAACTATTACTTAAAACAAAACACAGTGGTACAAATGGGGGGGGGGGCGGAGGAGCGGAGGGGGTGGTGTTGTGACTCGTTGTAGACCGAGTTACCTAGGGGAGGGCCGGACCAGGCTCCGATCCCAAATTCCGCGCGGTCTGTGCAAGGTTCAGGATCAAAGCGCAGTAGCGCCACAACCGCCGAGACGGCGTCTCGCATGCAAGCGTAGACACATACGAGAAAATGATATATCTATACAGACATCAAATTTCGATTTAAAGCTTTCGTGACTGCAGGGATTCATCTTCTTGGTTTTTTCGGTAAAGTCACGTATTTTATTATTTCCATTCTACTTGACTTTACCGAAAGAACCAAGAAGATATACAGACATCCTTCAATATTCACACACGCACAGAACGGATTAAGAAATTGACCCTTTCGCAAACATTGAAACCGTTACTGTCAAAATCTTTCAATGTTAATGACAAGCTCAGGGATTTATTTGTTTCATCACCACACCATCGTTTCGATCGTTCGAGATGGAGGGGGGAAGGAAAATCACGCGGCTAAAATGACTCGGGATGGTCGTGACACTTGCCCCCTCGCCCCACCGTCGTTTTGGGAACATTTTCGTGTTGCTGCCGTGTGACGTACGCGGCAGAGGCCTCTCGCTTTGGGGCTCTCTCCGTTCCACGGAGCGATTCTTCGTCCCGGGGAGAAAGATCTTTGCGCGGCGGTGCGCGCGTGATCTGGTGAGCCTTTACGGGCGTGGTGTTTTGCTAGCCACCCCACCCCGTCGTGTGCCGTGCCGGCCTTTGTAGGTGCTCGCTAACAGCACTTGCCCCAACAGTCTATTAAGGCGATAGGGATGAGGTGGGGGGGGGGGATCTTTGTTTTGTATATATGTGTGTGTGTGTGGAGCCTTTGATATACATCAAGCAGATTCATCTCGCGCCCCGTCGCGCACAGTCACAAACTTCCATCACCTTGTTGATGCGGATGATGATGATGACTGCGTGTTCCGCAAAGTGTGTGACTAAAATAAACCTAGTAAATAACTTTTATATAATAAAAAAAAGCATTAACAAAATAACGCGCAGACAAATGAAGGTAACTGCTGAAGCTTATCTGCTTCTCATTCAACGCCGGCCCATTTTGATGGCAATTACCCTTCAGCGGAGTGAGTTTGAGACACCTGCCACCTCTCCTGCGCTCACGGTGTGCGTGTCGTGCGTGGCCAAGACGTCATCCTCACCGTCCCGAGTGCCGCGGCGGTTGCTGAAGCATTCGGGGGCCCGAAGCAGAAATTATCTTGTTTTGTCCCAGCCTCCCCCTCCCACCTTGATGTACAAGCTCCCGAGCGAGATGAGAGCAGAGCTGTAGCCAAGAGACAGCAGGGGAGTGAGACGAGAGCGATGTAGACGGGAGGCAGAGATGGAGCGAGATGAGAAAGAAGAACATACAGACGAGACAGATACTTTGTTTAAATTCGAGCTGATGTTTGGTTCCCCCCCCCCCCCCCCCCCAGTGTTTTCATTAATCTAGGGACACTTCATCTGCTTCAAGCTCTCTGACTTTAACTCAGTTTGCTTACGCTTCGTGTCACTGCTGCTGTAGGTACGATATCATGGAGACGTTAGCGATGCTGTGCTTCGTTGGACTTTGTAAAAGTCGTTTTCACTCGGGACCCTCACGTCGGAATTCCTTCAGGCCTTTTGCACTGCCAGATACTGTACCTCCTCCTTTTTTTTACGATCAGTGGAAACAAGAATATGCTCGGTGTTTTAGGCACTTTGCTTCGTTCATCATTTCGTAATTTTTTTCTAATTTTTTAAACTTGGCTTTATGTAACCCCCCCCCCCCCCCCGCTCTAGCTCACTCTCTCGCTCACTTTCTCGCTCACTTTCTCGCTCCTCCTTCCTCCCTCCTTCCCTTTAAAATCCAAACTCCATCGTTTACGCTTCTTCTCTCCCGAGAACTGACCGTCTCTCTTTCGATGACGTGAGTCCATTTGTATCTTGCCCTCTCTCTCTGAAGTGTCGAGTTGGGATGTTCAGTCGTCAAGTATTCTTTGCCAATTATTTGTTTCGATTGTTCTCGATTCAACTGGATAACGCAAAAAAACCAAGGCTCCCCTCTCTTCCCGCACGTGACGCTGTGGGGAGGTGACGGGGCGCGGCTTGGTGACATTGGCATCAGCGCCGGCGCTGCAGGGGGGTTCACACCTTCGCTAGCCAGAATGTCACGGTGGCAGCCACCATATATTTATACCCTTGGGTTCTTTCGGTAAAGTCACGTAGGTAAAAAATAAATAAATAGATAATAAAAATATTATATTATTTAATATTTTATTTAGAAGAAATTATATGTTATTATTTTTTTCTACCTACGTGATAAACTAAAAAGCAAAATATTATTTTTTATTTTTATTTTATTTTTCTGCCTACGTGACTTTACCGAAAGAACCAAAGAGCATGGATTCCTGCAGTCACGAAAGCTTCAAATCAACACCAAATGTTTTTCAAATATATTTTTTTATTTGATATTTTTGGTTTGCTGTCCACAAGAACAAAGACCCGCTGCGGAACCTTCGGAGACAAAAACAACGGCACGCGAATATCCGCCGGGCCCAGGCAGCCACCAATTTTAAAGTGCGTCTGAGTAATTGACCAAAGGGGGAAAAAAGAAGCGGATTCCGATGTTTTTTTAAGTTGCTTAATTCGCTGAATGAAGACGCTTAATTGGAGCGAGGACTTTTAGTTCATATCGATGATTAAGCAACTGCCTTCGTAATCAGTTTGTGCCGTTCTCGTACTCTCCTCTTTGTTTTCCTCCTGGCCCCGTAGCGCTCCACTCCTCGTTCTGACAATTTAACTTAATATCCACGTTCCCTACCTCAATAGTCCAACGTCTTGGAATGAGGCCACACTTTAGGTAGATAGATGCAGCCCTTGAGTTTATCACGCCACTGCTCGCAGAATGGCCTCCACTCGAGTGAGCTCTAAAGAGCCCCTCGCTAGAGAGTACTTGGCCTACTTTTCCACACTGGCCAGACTTCTTGGAAGTGGATTGGAGCACCCACATTTTGCCCCACCGCACGTAACCTACTCATCGACGAACCGAGGCAGAAGGCATTGAGAAACCTGTCCCATTGTTTCAAATGCCGCGCCGGGAGATCGAATCGGCGACCTCTGGATTGCAAGTCCAGTAGCCTGAGCATTACACCACGGACAGCAATCATCGCATTGTGCAAGCAACGAACACAATCAAGTCCTCTCCCCTCTCCCACAACCACGTGACTTTTCTTTTGTATTGTGCGCGGTGCTTTCAGCACCACAGCGCGTGGATTTGTAACGATTTGTAACGTTTGTTTTCTATTGTTTACTGGTGACTTTGTGTATTTCATATTGAAATCGCCTGCAGTGCTTTTGCTGCTGGCGGCAATAAAAGTTGTTTAAAACTCAAAAAAGTCTCCCCTCCCCCTGCCCTCACCTCATCTGGAAGAGCAACCTGGTTGCATAACCTGATTTATCGGCGAGAAAGTGGCACTTTCCCTAATAAAGTAAGGTTTGCTCGATGTAGCACAGATTTAATCCGGTCCCCCTTGCCCACTGGGAACCGAGTGGTTTTAAACATCATTTTCTTAGAATTTATAAAAACAAAAAAAAAACTCCGATTAATTTGTTCAAAAAGTCTGCTGGCATTGGGGCAGCTGTGCTCAACAGAAACCAAAATGTTTACCGTGCCAGAGGCTTTTGCAACGTCGGCTTTCACTCTTGCATAGAGTGGAGGTTGGGTCATTCGCCAGCCCGGACACAGACCTGACCAGTCAGTGCTCTTCCTGGCCAGAGCCATGGCCAGCGAGCACGGGCTGCTTTGGATCAACAAGCTGCAAGCGGGGCTTGTTATTGGAATATTAATGACAAGAGACCTCTGTTATTTTCTACATGAGCAGTGCAGTCTTCCTGCCAACTTGTGTGGCAAATGTCTTTTTTTTTTCATTTTTATTACACCGGTTTTTTTTGTTACCTAAATATTAAAGTGAATGACTGTATTTTGGTAATTGCATTCAATTCTTAGTGATAATGACATTGGTTGTAATGTCGTGGTTCATCCCTCGGGCTTTTAGAGGCAGGGTTCCACGTGCTTGACCGGGGGAAAATTGGTGTGAGTTTAGTCTCTCAAGTGACCAGATTCAGGGCCTGAAGTGGAGATGAGTCATCAATGACTGCTACCCCGAAGACCCATATCACATTTGTAGTTTCACTTATTTTGTCTACCTTACAGCTCCGAGACTTAAAACAAACACGCATTGCAGGGTATATACAAAGTGTCCCCATAGTGTGAATTTGAAAAAAATCTATTGACATTATTTTAGAAGTCGTTACCTTCTGCGGCCGTTCTCTGAAGCTCCGGACATTTAGTTATTATTCTCAGACATAACGCCAATTGCATGAATGGTTAAGTTACAGGTCCTGCAATTTGCTTCCTCATGTCAATGCTGACAGAAGGGTTTCTACTACGATGGAGCTTCAGAGAGCCCCTCTGGAGGGTGTTTTGGCCTACTCTTCCATCCTGGCCAGATGTCTTTGTAAGAGGTGGGAACTTTCCTGCCCCACACGAGACCTGCCCGTTGACTCGATGCGTACCCAGGCGGGGTAGTGAAAGAACTTGCCCCATTGTTTCAAATGGTCGCATCAGGAGATTGCAAATCATGTGTGTGTGTCAACCATTGCACCGTGGCAGCAACCTAACATTATTGGAATATACAATAATTATGGCTGGGGGGAGGGGGGGGAATTAAAGACACCATTACAACTGTCAAGGTCACAAGGTGCCTGTAAACAAAACCCATAATTAAAAATGTTTGTTTTCATAAAATGTTAACATGCGAGCGAGTATGTGCGTCGGTTATGCTGCTTGCTCTGAAGTTTTGAAATGGGGAAGATAATGTTCAAAAACAACTACTTGAATTTATGCCCTTTTAATGTGGCTAATCGCGATAAATGCGCTGTTTATGTTTTGCAACGGGCTTCATTTCCGCGCAACGCAGGAGAGAAATTGTATGAAATGACATGCACTGTATGAAATGACATGCACTGTATGAAATGCCTGACTAAAGTAAACACTGGGAAATGGTTCGCTTCAAAGCAGCGAGTGTTTGCCGAGCACGTCACGGCCACGACCTTGCCATCGCTTTGACCTCCGAGTGACCTTTCTTGACTGTCGAAGATGAAATTTCATCTTGTCCGTGTCTTCTGTACGTCGCCCGTTTGTCGGCTGTCTCTCTCCGTCGGTCTCTCCTCTGGCGAGGCGCAGGAATTAGCACACAGCAAAAAAAACTTGGCATTGGCAAAGATTGTATTTCGTCTAGACAGGTTATTAGCAGAGCCTGGAAGGCCGAGCTGTTCCGGTTTTGGCAGAGAGACGGATTATCTCCCAGTGCATAGGAAATCGTGCCATTAAATATATAAAAAAGACAAACCCCATCTATAAATGCAGCCCTAAGTAAATAATTCGTTGATGTCTGATAGGGTGGAAGATTAATATAAAACTTGCCTATATTTCAGAGGCGACTTAGCATTCAAAAATGCAACCAAAGTGAAATTAGTTTCACTCTACCGGTCAAAGAAAGTTGTATTGTTGTGTACGTGCTCATCTCCTGTGTACAGCCGTGAACCAGCATGGAATTCCCACATGCATATGGCGGGGGCCAGATCAGTACACGAGATAACCTTGACATGTTTTCAAGAAAGCCGGTACTCGTTTTATAAACTGCGCGGCTGGGTTGACTCTTGACCTGGATTTGAATTGACCTAGGATTTGACTTGACCAGGATTTTAATGAGCTATTTAAATTTATTGCGATACAAAAGTCGCCGGTTTGATATCCTGGCGGGACAGTTGAAGCAATGGGGGGAAAATATCATCAATCCCCCCCCCCCTCCCAGGGTCTACGCAGCAGTGTAAACGCGTACACCATCGTTAGTTAGTCGACAAGTGACACGTGGTGTGGTGGGATAAAATGTGGGTACGCTGACCGCTTCCAAGATATGATTGCTTGTATTGCAATCGAAACGTCGTATGCTATTATTTAATTTATTATTTTATCTTTATACGTGACTTTACCGAAAGAACCAAAGAATAATTCCTGCAGTCACGAAAGCTCCAAAATTAAGATTGGCGTGGAAGAGTAGGCCAAAATATCCTTTTAGAGGTGCTCAGTTAGACCTTCCGTCACTGCCAGCAGTGACTGAAGAATGAAACTGCAGGGCGGCACTTTAGAATGAGCCACTTTTAAGTTATCAGGAGCGCTCTTAACCTCGGTGCAGCCAGTATGAGCTACCAATGTGAACATTCGGAAAATGTTTACACGGTTTATACAAATTTGTGCTGTGCGGGGAGGGTTTCCAACTGTCTGGGTTTGACCTAGGACAGTCAGCAAATGTGACATCTGTGTTGGGAGTGGAGGGAGGGGGAGGACGCAGGATTTGATTTGTTCCGAAATCTGTCAGTGGTATTGTGTTGAACTTCATCGTGGTGTGCTGCGCAGTTTTGACAATCGACCTCGCGCCGTGACTGGTAGTGATGATAATAATAAGCCCGGGGTTTGTCCCGCAGACAAGGTGATGGGGCCTCGTTTCGTGGGCGAGCTCGCGGAACGCGCAATGGAGCAGTGCCCTGCAACTCGCACTGTGCTTGGCGAATGCAGAGGCAGCGGGGGGTGGGGGGCAAGAGGGAATGCTTTACGCAGCCCCCCCCCCCCCATGTTGTGGACCTTCGCTCGCCCAATCTTTCTTCGCCCCGTTTTTTTTTTGGGGGGGAGGGCAGCAGGGGACGTTAAAAAACACGCGAACAAGGTGGGAGTCAAAAGAGGCCTCCCGTGGCCAAGGGATTTATTTCATAACTGCAGCAATTTAATCCACTTAGCTTCGTGTTGGCGTGGAAGGTTTAGGGCGACGGCTTGAGCCGACAATGGGTTGTACTTTACGGAGCACGGTGTACAAATTGTGCCACCCCGTGTGCGCACTGTGGCTCCGTGTTTGTTCACTGATTGAAAATCGAAACTAATCGCTCAAGAGTGCATAAGTACTAATCGGGGGTTTAGCTTTGGCCGATTTTAAAACGTGTGGAGAGATACACGCGCACCGAATGGCACGTACAACCATCTCTATCGTTTCATGCAAGTTTACTGAGCACGCAAACGATCCGCTTCGTGTTATATTTGGGACAAAAAATGTATAAGCCAGACAGAAAAATGCGAGAATCAATTCAAAGAGAGATTGAAAAAAAACAAGACGAGTATTAATTTACTCTTGAGTCGAATCTCTGGGGGAGGTGGAAAATAATTTGCACTCCTCATGGCCAACAAATTTATATTTCCACAATAAAGTCCATGCTTTAATTCCGTTATGTAACAAAACAAATAAGCAGACAACATGTCTCCTTGATAAAATATATATTTAGTTTGCACGCGGCTCCAATTTACTTGGCTCAGTCGGAGTTAGCCACCGAGGGCGCGACAGATTTCCCTTTTCTCATTCATCTTGCTCTGATGCCGACTTTCTTGAGGGCGACATTGCCACAGAAAATTGAGATTGATTGAATGATATCTGTCTCTCGACCTAGAAAATAAATCGGTTTTTTTTAACACAGCCCATCAGCCCCAAGGCCTTCTGGGAGTGAATAATGCTAGCAGCATTGCAGCAGCATTCTATCTATTTCATTATTTATATTCTACACACCGAGAAGAATTATTACGTAAGATATATTGCCGCGTAGGATCTATTGCTGCGTCTGATCTAATTGTTGTCTAGCACGAATTATTTGGTGGTGCTGCGTTGGCACTGGTGCACGAGCACAAGAAACTAAACAAATGTGTCAATAACATTACCTAAAGTATATATTATAAAAACGGTGACTTTGCATGCAACATTGTTTGAGATCTTTCGTGAAAGATCATCTTAATAGCAAGGGTAAAAGTTTTCGTTCAAGTTTTATCCATATGAAAAAATTCACACGGCGTGGTGTTTTTTTGTTGTCGTCGTAAAATGTGCCTCAGAGTTGAAGAGGTTATGAGAAATAACGAGAAGTAATTTCGTGACAAAGCCTGAACGTTTATGCGACCGTTGTTTTGGCAACTCAGCCAGGATGGAATTCAGACTTCAAAGTCCTGGGCCCTGTGTAATGTGGTCGGGGTAGTCTCTTGTTTTGGCCATCAAGCTATGCATGTGGCCCACGCCACCCGTATACTGACAGTGGATTGTACTTGGCAGCGTTTTAAAAAAAAGGAGCATGGATCTGTTACGAATCGCATTTCTTGACTTTTGGAGTCGAACGCGGGGGGAAGAACTTGAATAAGGCAGCAGTAGTTTAAGTTAACAGCTGTTTTTATTAAACAGGCTCTCGCTCAGCAGACAAGGGCAGGCAACTTGGACCATATGCAAGAATGGGGTGGAAAGAAAATCACATGCACACGCGTAGGCTAAGGTCCCCCGTACAAACTTAACAGACTGTAGGGGCAAGTGCTGTTAGCGAGCACCATAGAAGGCCGGCACGGCACTCAAGGAGGTGGGTGGCCGGGACCACGCCCGGCCGCCTTTATCACCACAGTGGCGATGTTTACACAGCGCACAGGGACTCATTTGAGGCCGAGTCGACCTAGGGGAGGCCCAGGACCGGTTCAGATAATCGTCACCGGTGTTGGCCGTGAGCGGGAATCGAACTTGGGTGGCCGGGTTCATAGGACGGCGCGCCACCGCTCCCCACCCACGCACGCACACACACGCACGCACGCACACGCACGCACGCACACACACGCACGCACGCACGCGCGCACCCGAACATACGCGCACCCACAATGAAAACTTTTTAAAAGGAAGCATTGGCGAGCGGCGCGCAAAAAAAAACGTACAAAAGCATACACAGAGACCCTCGAGACAAACACAGGCCGATTCAGGAGCTCACAAAGTACACACGGAAAGAGTGATAGGTGATTTTGAGAGGGGGGGAAAAACGAAATACTGTACGAGGATTTCGTGTTGCTATAGAACCATACCGTACAAAATCTATACAAAAACATGTGTTTAGAAAAAAAAACTCTCTCTCGAAATATTTTACAGAAGAATTATTAGAATATGCAACGAAACAAAAACGTGCTTGCTTTTTTTTTCCTTCAAAAATCCACAACGGATCGTCGTCTTGTGAAAAGAACACCCTCACTCGGGCCATGATTTATAAATAACACACTGTCCTTTAAAAAAAAAAACATTTAGACAAGGAGTAGCAGAAGAGCACACACAATGCACAGAAACTTGCTTCAAGCATCCGTACCTCACAAAAGTGCAATGTGTATAGTTTATATTCAATAACAAAAAACATTTTATTGGGTGTACACAACCAACCAATTATTGATCAATTTTCCCTCTCCCCAACCCCCCCCCCCCCTCCCCCCATATTAAAATGGCCAAATTCAACTTTTTGCCTCCCGCCCCCACAGCCTCACAGGCATTTTAGATTACCTGCGGAAAGTCTGCTATATATATGCCGGATTCCTTGACGTTTGTATGATCGTTAAGGCAACCTTACCAGCTTACCAATACAAACTTGCTTGTGCGCGTAAAATAGAAACTGCGCACACGATGGGCAACACCAAGCCAATAGCAGAGTCCCCGCATTTGGTACGAGAGCTCTACAATCTACTTTGACTTCCTTAGCCTCCCTAAAAAGGCCGGGGGTTTGTACCAATATTGCATAAGCTCATGCTATAGCGCACTGCTCTCCATAAAAGGGAGCAAAAAAGTCAGATTATTGTTTAGAACATGTGCTTGCACTTACTGCTCGAAGCTGTATGTAAACTAACCAAAAATAGCACGTGCTTGAAACGTAACACTGCACGACAAAATGTTTCCGAAACGAAATCAGATCATCTGTGCGTCAATATTTTGTATCCATGAAAAGTTCACTATTTTGGCACTATTTTATTAAATTAAGTTACACGCACGCATTGCAATGAACGTAGGATCATATCCGTACGTACTTTCTCAAAATCTGGACGCTTTAAATTTCCATTTAAAGCTTTCGTGACTGCAGGGATTCATCTTCTTGGTTCTTTCGGTAAAGTCACGTAGAAGGGAAATAATAAAATAATTAAAATAAAACATAATAAAATAAAATTCTCACGACGTTTCGGAAAGACAGCGTCCGAATGTCCGGACGCTGTCTTTCCGACAGCCCTGTTCTTCACCTGAGAACGGCTGCTTGCGTTGAGGCCGAAACGTCGTGAGAATTGTATTTTATTCTGTTATATTTTTATTATTTTATTATTTCCCTTCTACGTGACTTTACCGAAAGAACCAAGAAGATGAATCTGGACGCTGTTTGCCACCCACAATGAACTTTGCCAACAACTGAGATACTCGCAAAGGGAGTAAAATCCTAGAATGTTTGGCTAATGATCTTGCGATGGCCATGGGTTCTTTCTTCGATGCTGTAAACTCACCCTGCACTTGTGTGCACGCACTCAGCTTTTAAACTCGAAGCACCAGTGTGTCGATGCTTCAGGTAAACCTACTAAAGAATGCCCCATAAGTGTTCCCTAACATTGGCCTGTGCAACATTTAAACTGTCACGGTTTCCTCAATCGAGTGATTGCGTCTGATTTAAATCGCATGAGGAGACAGCCAATATAAGCATCGTAAAGGTCAGAGATGGAGTAATGGAAAGTAATTTTTTTCGGGTTTTCATCAAAACTATATACACCAGTCCTATGTTTAACATCAGAACAAACTTTTCAACAAATCCAACCCAAAGGTTTGAACACCATAATGCCAAAAACTTCCTTATATGACAAGAAGTACAACATCCTTTCTTCCTGCTCTCAGCACAAAGCCACGGACGTGACCTCTTCAGCGTAGCCGACGAGCAATCGTCCCAGCTTCGGAAATTCCTTTGTACAAAAAAGTGGCACTGGGCCGAGTCTCATCGCGTGCAGTCTCTCCTCGTACGGCCAACCTCAGAACGACGATCCCATCTTGCCTTTGGAGGTGAGCGCCTGCTTAAAGCGCCTTTTGAGGTCCTGCATGTTTGGCGACTTTGGCCGCGGGATGACGAGGCTGGCTTTCCTCTTCTCGCCGCCGGTACCGCCGCCGCCGCCGCCGTTACGGGCCCCGTTCCCGGCCGCCTGCGCCTTGCACACCTCGCGGAAGAGTCCCAGGAAGGCATCGGCGACGCCGTGGCAGCTGTCGGCGGCCGAGGCCTCTCGGTAGAACGCGCAGCCCAGCTCGTTGGCGAGGTGCCAGCCCTCCGACGCGTCTACCTGACGGGCGTGCAGGAGGTCCGTCTTGTTGCCCACCACGGCCACGACGGGGCCCTGCGGGAGGCCCGCGCCGGGCGAGGGGGCCACGGCGGCGGGCTGGCCCCGTGCGTGGCAGATGCACTCGTAGAGGCGGCGGATGTGGCGGAAGCTCTGGCGGTCCGTGACGGAGAAGGCGAGCACGAACGCGTCGGCCCACAGGAAGGAGCGCGACACGACCTCGTGGCAGCAGAGCGTGTCGCCGATGACCTGCGCGTTGGGGGGCAGGGGGCGGGGGGGGGTGAACGCAGGGGCCACGTAAACACCGAGGTCTCGAGCTCCCCCTCCCCCTACCAGGCACAAACAGGAGAGCCGATGTGGTGGTGCGAACGTCCGTTAAGTTTAATGAGAGCCCAACGGATAACCCCCGCGTGTATTTCGTGCACTGTGTGCGGTGTTGCCGTGACTATGCTAACGGGTGGATACCTATTGAAGGAAAAAGGAGCAGAGGAAAGCAGCAAAAGAGATGGAAGCAGCGAGACAAAGTCTTAGAATTCGGAGGCCACTATTGAACACGAATAACATTGAGGAAAGGAAGGAATCGGAGGAAATGAGTGAGGCTTTTTCCCAGCCAGTGGGAAGACACAGGCTCGCAACAACAATGAAAAGAACGTGCAGTGTCATCCTGCAGTGGTCAAGCTATCGGCAGTGCAGCCTGCACCCATGAGCCTGACAGCGGCTCCAGGTGCAGGACTACAAAGTGGGCCTAAAAAGCTCGCACGGTTGGCTACGTCGGGTGCAAAACAGGTTCAACATTCCATAATAGAGATGTTTAGGGTTAGATTTCGTAAATTTAAATGCGTCGTTAAACCAGCCATCACCTGATAGCCAACAAGTAAAGGTTTGTCACGTATAACAGAACATGCCAATTTGTTACTAGTATAGCACACCAGTATGTTGGAGATTAAAACCACAACATGGATTACGAATTGGAAACCTTACTGGTTGGCTGTGTCGGGTGGTGGCGGGTTTAACGACACATTTATATTCACTCCATCTAAACCACAATCCTCTTATGGATAATATTGGTCGCGAAAGCCGTCGTGTTAAACTAACTTCAACATACGTATGTACATTATACAGCGGCCCAACTGAATTGCTTGCACGAGGGCCCATGCTAACCAGCATATGCTACTGCCATGCTGCCCATGATTTGCTCATTAGGGTATTGAAATTTGTTCATCGTAGTTTTTGTGTTTGGAATAAACACCATCGCTGCACATGGCAGACAAGCTGGGGCCCACCGCATTTGAGCAAGTGAGATATTTAAACCACAGCAAAGGACAGCACAGCGTACTTTCCAACCCAATCCATATAGGATTTTATAGGCAGTCGGCTGTTGTGCTTTGAACCCATTTTGCCGCCGACAATAAAACAAATGCATATTTAATTGATTCAATTATTATTTTAATGATTATATTTGAGAATCGGCGTGTGGAAAATGGATGGGGGGGGGTGGGGGTGTGTAAATATCTGCAGCCTACCGCTAAAATGGATAGGTTTCGATTTAAAGCTTTCGTGACTGCAGGGATTCATCTTCTTGTTTTTTTCGGTAAAGTCACGTAGAAGGGAAGTAATAAAATAATAAAAATAAAACATAATAAAATAATTCTCACGACGTTTCGGCCACAACGCAAGCAGCCGACTTCAGGTGAAGAATGAAGACGGCTGCTTGCGTTGTAGCCGAAACGTCGTGAGAATTATTTTATTATGTTATGTTTTTTATTTTATTACTTCCCTTCTACGTGACTTTACCGAAAAAACCAAGAAGAAAAATGGATAGGGTTGGGAAGTCTGTCGTGGTCATCGTGAGTCTGAAAATTCCTCACCGCCACAATAAGCTTGCCGGTCGCCTTCGACTGGCAACGATTACAATATCTTTGCCGTAGTCACAACATCCTGCTTGCTAAGACACGAGCACGCTGCTGCACCCTCAGCTTGCTGCCACGAGCGTTTTTCCCCGGCGTGTATTTCTTCCACAAATACACATCGATATTGGTTTATCGTAGTTTTACGATGGGAATAAACACCGTAGATGCACAGACGTCAACAAGACGGGGGGGTGCAATATATCCGGTACAATGAACGGCTGACTGACTGCCTCATCGTTCCAGAACATCGGCTTCGTCTACGCTTTACTGGACGTATTTTTTGTTATATATGAGCGTTGCAGGACATACGGTAATGTTACGACCTGAATATGTACAGCTGGTGCATTGAGCCATCGTCGCTGCGTTATACGAGCACCGTACGATGTTCGCACGGTTTCGACGTCACCGAACCAAAAAAAAAGCAGGCACTGCCTACGAAATCCCATCCCACCCCCCCACCATTTTCCTACCACATTTGGCGAGCGGCAGGCTCCCACTGCGTCCTTGCCGTTGCGTAAGAAGCTAGGCCCCGACATTTATCAACGTCGCTCTACATCCCATCGCGTTTACCTTCGGAGCCTCAACCCAGATCTGTGCACAATGCGCCCCATTCACGCGCTGCGACCGGGGCCACGGCGGTTAAAATCTGATGATGGTTACAAACTGAGTAATCATTGGAAAGATGTGATTAACCATGCAAAAAATATTTAACTACACTTATTTGGACCATCTTATTTGACAGACAACTATTACAGGTTATTGATAGACAGCCAGGCTTGTTTTACCATGTTTAGTTGTTTCTTTTTTTCACACTATTGTTATGTAGGCCAGGCTTAGTCACAAACCGTACCTCTCCATAACAAAGGCTCAGCCTCTTAAGCCTCACCTTACCAAATTAATAAAAAGTGTGCCGTACTTGGCCCTTCCCCTCTCCAACCATTATATATACGGAGTGGTAGCTCTTGTAATCTCTCATTTACTTGATACAGCTGTCGTGGCTGTGACGGTTCCACCTGAAGACGGACGCTTGTGTTGCCTCCGAAACGTCGTGATTTTTTATTTTTTTTTACTTTTATTAATTTTAATGTTTTACCTACGTGACTTTACCGAAAAAACCTAAGAATATGGTTAAAATCTGGTTGACCGTGCCGTGCGCCCAGCTCTGAGCAACTCTATTGGAACCCCGCTGTGTGCCCTTGTCACCCGGTGTCCAGTTACTCCTTCAGTAACAGTGAGCAGGCCTACGGACAAATCGTCCGGAACGCCGCCCCATCTCGTCGAATTTCAGAAGCTGAGCAGCGTGGGTTGCGGCTGGCGATTTTACTTGGATGGGTGACAGCCATGGACACACACGTTGCAATTGAGCTGCAGCGCTGTGAATTGGGCAGCATAGGGCGGTGCAAAAAGAAAACTGTTGTACTGTATGTCTATGTTCCCGTGTCTATGCTACCCCCACCTCCGCTAACCCGCGCTGTGCGATATGTTGAAGTATGGTCGGATGATCCCCATAGCCGGCATGGTGCGGTGAGAACCTAATCCAAAAGTGGATTGACAAAAGGGCTAAACAAGAGTGGCTGGTATTATAAGAGAGAAGTGTTGTTGAGGTCACAATGCCACATCTTAATGAAGCACTTCATAAACATTGTGTGTCTGTTATTAAATGAATGCCTGCCTCTATGCCTGTGCTCACTCCTTTGATTCGCGCCAACAAAAACACCTCCCGATGTTTTGCTGGTTTTCAAATTAATTTGCATGCAAAATTAATTTCCTTTTTGGGTGTCAGAAGAGCACTAGGCCTGCCAATGAAAAAAATTGTGGTTTCAAATCATAACCTACTGAAATACTGCTGCCTGTCACAGGAACGTGGAGTTTTCAGAATGGAATAGAAGGGGGCAGTGTCCAAGTTTCATTTCCACGTTTGGGCACGGGGCACATGTTTACTTTTTTCTTCTTTCAGAAACTGCTGAGCACGATATAAAATGTACTTTACAGGAAGGTGTGTATGGCTTGGATGGCAGCCCTATAAATATGCTGGCCCAGTGTGCGATGTTCTGTAAAAGAGGGGGTTGGGCTGAGGGGGGGGGCCTCACCGGCCCGAGGCTGTGCACAGCTAAAGTATTGTCCAACCCAACAACGCGCTTTGTTTCTGTTGCAAGTTAAGCCGCCGCTGCATTGCGGCGTTGGCCGCGGTCAAACAGAGCCCTTCTTTGTTGCCGACGCAGCAGCCGGTCCCGTCTGTCCGCAGCCAGGTGTGCGGGACTTTCTGCCGGAGGTTAAAGTCAGAATTTGCAATCTGCGCATAAATAAATGGGCTCTCTGTAAGAGGCCATTAACGCTTGCCAATCGTATCAACTTAGCGGGGGGGGAGGGTGGGGAAATGTCCTAAATTGCTGCCCATAACAAACTTTTCAAACGGGACCTACTGCGCAGATTTCCGCGGTCGTGCTGCGCGGATCTCTCCGGCGTGTCGGTTGGGGGTCACGTGCCGCGTGTCGGTTGGGGGTCACGTGCCGCGTGTTGGTTGGAGGTCACGTGCCACGTGACGGTTGGGGGTCACGTGCCGCGTGTTGGTTGGGGGTCACGTGCCGCGTGACGGTTGGGGGTCACGTGCCGCGTGACGGTCTGCGGGACGCCCGACGTTTTTTGCCCCGACCTCGATTCGGTTCGCAAAGAAGCTGTCGCGCCGGGGAGCGTCTTTGAGGACGAGATTTGGGAGCGAACCGTCGGACGTCGCGCCGAAACAACACGCACTACCAACCCTGAAATACGTCGGAGAGTTGTTTTTCCTTTTTAAAGGGGTCAGCAACCTGCGGACCCGGAGTCGCGTGCACCTCTTTAAGGACTGCTTAGTGACCATCATCTATTCATGACCACCATCTCGTAGTCACTACGGGCATCGCGGCTCTTGAAATATATATTTTTTTTTTACCAAATTCGACAAAAAATGGCTCTTATTGTTATTGTGGTCGACGCCTCTTGCTATATACGATGACACTGAAATTGTCCGGGATGCGTGTTCGTGTCCGTACCTGGACTCCAGGTGTGTCCTGCATCTGCAGCAGAAGCTGCTCTCCATCCACCTGTACGTGCCTTGTGTAAAGGTTACCTTTGGGAGTGAACGACAAAAGCGGCCGATGAGCATCTCTGTACCTGTGTCAATCGCCACACAGCCAGACATTTATCTCAAAATGTATTCAGTAACGGAGTAAAATTTATCAATAGGTTCTGGAAGACGTCGTTAAACATGCATCGATCCATTGTGAAATGAAAATAAAGTGAGAGTTTGCGTTTAGCCGCTGCGACGCTTTTTTGTGACTTGTTGTACGTGTTGGATCTTGAATGCTGGTTTTTGAATTGTGAATGTGTACAAGAGCACATGTGTTATTCCGTAGCTTTGTGACCTGGGTCTCCCCTGAAATTCGAACTTTTGTTCTCGGTGAGCTCTAACCTGGTTAAATAAAGATTTGATGATCATGCCGTGGATAGAGTGTGACTAATGATGATGAATTCTTGCACATTAATCTCTGCTGTCAGGCCCAGCATGTAAATAAGTGGCCTTAAACAGTCGTACGCTATCACCGAGCGACGATACCGATGCTGCGACGAGAATGGCAAGAATGCTGTGGTAAGCATCATTGGGGTAAGTCGACAAACTCTCTGACTCTTGCAGCCGCGAAAGTAAAGGCCAGGCCTGAGGAGCCTGCATCAGTTGGTCAGGTCCTCCTATGTCCATTCTGCCACTGTCTAGCCCAACGATGTTGTCACCATTGGGCTATCGACTTCATAGGTGCTCGCTAACAGCACTTGCCCCTACAGTCTGTTAAGGCCATACGGGGGATCTTTGTCTTTGAAGGCCATTGACGATCGGGCTGAGACCACCAACTCGCCTGTTGAATCACAGGCGTGCGGATCACCGCTATGCTCTGACGTGTCACGTCACGTGACGGTTGTTTCAGGTCAACTGCCCCCGGTGCATTTCTGCGCGAACTTTTTAGCGTCAGGGTGGCGCGGCGTTGCGTTCTCAAACTCACCGGTGTTGGCTTCATAGTCCCCGATAAAACGCTTGGTCAGGAACCTCACCACCAACGCTGCGGGAGAGACAGCGCAAGCGAGGGGCACACGTCAGGAGGGCGCCGGACGCGCATCGCAAGCGCCTGCACGAGAGTCGGAGCTTGATCCAAGCACAGCCGCTCGCAAGGCGGCACAGCTGCGCCTACCGCCGCGTCCTCCGCGTTCCTCTCCCCTCTCTGACTTGTGCCCTGACTTGCGTCGGCGATCCGGCGCACGAACTTTGCGTGCGTCTCAGATCGGAGTTATCATCATCGTCATTATCGTTATCGCCCCGTTGCAGATAAAACGATAAAACACGCAGACTTATTTTTCTGCTTCTTTTGCTCGCACTGCTTGACTTTTGACATTCGCCTCCCGTCGTCTCTCCGTGTTCCTTCCCCGCGCCCGCTCTGCCACGGGGAGAGTTGCAAGTCGGCATGGCCTTGCTCAATTTAAAGACACTTATTCACCGCTCATCTCATGCACTCCCCGGTAGTGCTGTTTGTTGCTGGCTGCTGGGGCATTATGGGTAATTTGGGTACTGTGATCAGCAACTGTTAAGAAAAATAAAAGTTGCCGATTTCTAAAATGTAAGTGTGCTTGTATCAGAATTTGTATCGGAATTTGCTTATAGACGTTGCTATCAGAACTGTGCTTACATCCTTATTGTCATGTAGAATGGAAGGAACTTGCGTTTGCTCACTTAGTGTCAGATACTCGCTAATTAACCGGTTGATCAATGTATAGATAACCGGTTTCCTCCAGTGTAAATACATATCCTGATTCTGATTCCAACAGAGCCATAAAAGTAGTGAATAATTTTTTTAGGTCTAAAAACCTCTGTGTGTCTCCAACCACACTCAATAAACGTTAAATAGTCTAACACCACTCTCCCCATCTATAAGATGCGGGAGCCATCGCTTTCACAATCGGCTGTTGAGTATGCATGCATGCATGCAAGTGGGTTGAACTTCTTTCGCACCGTACGTAGCCAACCGTGCTAATCTTAGAAGCGAGAATCAAATAAGAGATGGTTCTTTAGAAATCCGTGGGCGTATCTCTACGTGGATCACCTTGTATTAGTATTATTATTCATGAGTATAATAATAGGGTTTCTCCCCTTTTTTCTGGCAACAAAATTGAAACTTTTTTACAAGGATTCATGTCTGCATTACCCACAATACTTGCAGTCGAAATGCAATCAAAAACACACTATGATAATATATGCATTGTCCTTGAAACTGATTGGTCCACACCAATTTCGACTGCAAGTATTGTGGTTAATCCTTGTAAAAAGGTTTCAATTTTGTTTGCCAGAAAAAAGGGGTAAAGTTATTCTTAGTTTTTTTCGGTAAAGTCACGTATAAAAGAATAATTCCTGCAGTCACGAAAGCTCCAAAATTAAGATTAAAAGGGGTAAAACCCAATTATTATATTTTGGTACTGGCAAAGGAGGTCTAATGATGTATTCATGAGTAGTTGGATGTGTGGGAAGACGTTTTGAAGGTGTGTGGGTGGGGCTGTGGGGGCGAGTGGTGGTGGGGGGATAAGCAGCTGTGATGGAACAAGAACTATGCAGAGTCAAGGGGGCCCGTGAAGATAATTGAAGGAGGCGGTGAGTGGGAGGAGGCATGGCATATGGTTTGTATACCCTGTCAAAATTATGGGGGGGGGGGGGGGGGGTGGGGACAATTGCTCTAGTTGGTGGGATACATGCCATGAGAGACCCTAAAGATCGCAAAATGATGGAAAGCATCAAGCGTCAGTGATGAAAACGACTCTGAAGACACAACCGCTCCATGTGACTGAATCGCTCGGAACGCCGTCGCGGCCACGTCACGCGTCAGAAGCGAAGCTAAGCCGGGCTGGGCCTGGGAAGTGCTCGTACAGGCGACCGCCGCCGTGCGTGCAACAGGCGTGATGGGCCGCGGGGATACTTTGGCAGCAAAAGGCGAGTGCAGAAAAATAAATGTCCGTACGGTACTATGCACCCCATTCACACGTCTGTGCTGTCTGCCCTTCACCAGTGAAATATCCCTCACGACCGGCATGATGCGAGGAGGCCCTCATCCAGTGGTGGATTCAACAAAAGGGCTGTAAAAGTGCACACCTGCATCCCCTCGCCCCCCACACAGACACAGGTGATTTGTGCATTCACGTTTTTATAACAACGTTTATCACCGTGCGCTGGCGTTATGACCTCAGGTCTCTCAAATCGCATTCTCTGGAGAGGTTGACCTGGTTAGGCAGCTCACGCTGAGGTCAATGTCACGTGACCAAAGTTCGATACATTAAAGAAGAGGAGGGGGAAAAAATGGAAATATATTTCAATTGCCTACCACAAAATCACTCCGAATGCGCACGATACCGTCAGATGCTGGAATCTAAGCTCGGTTAGGCCTCGTCAGTGCCGGTATAGGTGACTAACAGGGCTTGCCAGGTGTGGTAGGCGTCAGGCTACGAGGTGTGACCAGCATAGGGCAGTGCGTGAGTTTTCTCTGGGGCCCTCCCATAGGAAGTTCAAGTTTATTTTGTCTAACCGGGTGAGAACTCCAGAGACCAGGATGCGTCTCATTTCCATGAGTGACCCCGGGGCATTAGTCTGCCATTTGGGGGGCAATGTCGCTACACTGCATATCATCCCAATTGAGTCATTTACGGGGAAATTTCTGAATTTTGACCAAATCGGACGCTGACGCCGTCACAACAATGGCCTGCTCTTGCGAATGGCGTCAGGGGATCGTTAACACCCACCGTGAAGCAGGCGGTGCGTCGTGTTCTTATTATTATGGCCATTACACAGGCGCAGTAATAACCAGGGCGGCCGCTGGATTGGAACCGCGAACCTCTGTAACGACGCGCGGCGACCGCGCTCCTGCTAGGCCGCGTCACCGACCCCAAAAGCCAAACCACTCATTCGCGAAATCGCTCAATCATTCCAAAGTCGGTAAAAATATCGACACAAACGGTGTTAAAATCGCTACAGCTTTCCTTCGTAGAACAACTGCTGTACCACGACTGTCTATCGCGAAGCTGTGCAGTCAACAATTCAAACAATGCTGCCCTTTGTCTGGCACGCTACACCGGCGGCACACCGGCAAGCGTGCTCATGCAGCCGATTTGTAAACCAGAGGACAACGCCGTACACAGAGGACTGGGGTACAGGCGGAAATGTGAAAAGGGTCTGGTTTGTGAATATCCATAGAGAATAGAATGGCGACCCATCGCGGTGCGCAAATAGCTGCACTTGGTGCAGGCGGCGAGTTAACCACACGGCAGATTTGCGGCGGTCGGTGATGGGACGCAGTGCCGTGAAGTGTGCCGGTCGCGTTCAACTCTGAACCCGTCCCGAACACCCGTGCGGTACGCGCCCTTGCGACTCTCACTCTCTCACTCTCTCACCCACTAGGACACTCACCCACTCACTCTCTCACCCACTCACACTCTCACCCACTAACGCTCTCACCCTGCCAGACTCTCACCCTCTCAGACTCTCACCCTCTCACCCTCCCACCCACTAGGACACTCACCCACTCACTCTCTCACCCTCTCACCCTCTCACCCTTTAACGCTCTCACCCTGTAAAACTCTCACCCACTCACTATCTCACCCTCTCAGACTCTCATCCACTAAAACTCTCACTCACTCTCTCACCGTCTCACCCTATCTCACTCTCACCCTCTCAGACACTCACCCTCTCAGACTCTCACCCTCTCAGACTCTCATCCACTAAGACGCTCACTCACTCTCTCACCCACTCACTCACTCACCCTCTCACTCTTTCACCCTCTCACCCTCTCACACCATCACCCTCTCAGACACTCACCGGTCTTGCCGACTCCCCCGGCTCCCAGCACCGCGATGCGCACGTCCCGCGCCGCCCCCCCGGGCGTCTCGGGGCTCGCAGGGCCCCCCTGGTGCTCCGCGATGGGAGCGAGGTACGAGTTGGCTCCGCTGCCTGGGCCAGACATAGCCGCGACGAGCCGCATGGCCCGGGGACCTGCCCTGCCCCCTCCTCTCTTGCTCCCTTGCCGTGCCCTGCCCCTTGTCTTGCCCCCTGTCCCGCCTTGACCTCCCCCTCCTGCCGCCGCTCGCCTCCAAACCGCGACCGCCCGCGACGCCTCCGAGCGCCCCAAGGTTGTCTTGCCGTGAGAGAATTCCTCAACTTCTGTCCAAAGTTCCACTTCGTTTTATCGTAGTGCCCGTGACACCGCCAAAACCACAAGCGCCACGACTCTTCACTCCTTCCCACGGTGGTGCATTCGGCGCCACTGTCCACGGACTTCTTTCCGCCTTGAAGACGAAGAACAGAAACGCATAACAAAAAACAGGTGTCTCTTCTTTCTTTTTTAACGCAGCGCTTCTTTGCCTAAATTAAAACGCGCCGGACGAGCGATGAATTCGCGGCTCTCGCTGTTGCGAAGCTTTAAGAAAAAGAAAGAACTACTTTATATTGCGGGGGATCGATGATGATGACGGCGGCGCTAGATATGAATTGGCGACGTTTCGCCTTCTTGTTGCTGAGCAAACTTTCACGAGTAAGTCCGGGACAGCCACCACCCCCAGCTCCGATTGTTGTGAAATGTGAGGCGACGGGAAATGCGTGGAGCTGCCTTTAAGAGGCTCGGCACACGGGGCCCGCCTCTCCCCCTGTCTCTCCCCAGCCAATGGCTTCTGCAACCCTCTCCTCCCCCACCCACGAGTCACGAATCCAGTTCCCCTCTGCTGCTCGCAAACCACGCCAATTTACGGTGCTTAGAGTGAGCTGGAAGCGCAAAGCGCATTTGTGTACGCGAAGCAATCTTAAATATGGTTTGTTTGGAGGGAGGATGGTTTGAGGAAATTCGGTTCAAACTAGTTGAGGATTTCAACATTTTCAGTCTTGAGTTGTATCATCTGCAGAATCGTCCCGTAATTGTAACTGACAAGTATGACACGTGTTTGTGTTTTGCCGAATGCACAGCGCAACATTTCATGTATGCATGCATAGTCACGTCTGTTATTGACCCAAGAAAGCCTCTCCGAGTTTCCAGATGCTATGGGGGGTGGGTGGGTGGAGGGATAGTGTGTCATGGGATGTTTGGCCAATGCCATTAATTTTGTTCGTGTCATTGTTTGTCTTAAACGTGGGAGGAGGAGACCAACGTAGCCAGAGAAACCCCCACTCGTGCACGGGGTACTCTCAACACGGCCATGTCATGGCCAATCTGGCAGTCGCACACCTACAACATCGGGCAAGCCCTGGTGGCAATCATCCATGTTAGTAATAACCAGGCTCAAAAGCTGCTTTGCTTCTGTAGTATGATGAGGATCGAGTTAAGTTTTGGGTCACGGAGTGGGAAGAAAAGCGGAGTGGGTTACTCGGAGAAAATTCGTACGGAAGGGGGAAACACTCAAAGCTCCGAACAGATGGATTCAGTAATTCGTATATGGAGTGCCATCTGGTTGAATAGTTAAGTCGTCTCTTAAAACTATGGTAGTATCCGCATTATGAGACGCACCTTTTTCCTTATATATGAAAGCTACATTTGGTGTGTGGTGGGTCATAAATTCGTGACACCAGGGCACACATTTGTGAATGCGTCTTGCTTTTCAGGGGACAAGTCTTATGATGCCGAGAAAAGGAAGCGTTGCATTTGGGGTATGGGTTTTAAGGGGTGTTCCGGTGGCGAGATGTTAACTCCCTCGCCTGGTATACAGGAGGTTGTGGGTTCGATCCCGACCTTGCCGCCTGTATATTTGGAGTTTGCGTGTCTCTCTCTCTCTCTCCATGGTCGCGTCGACTTTGTATACGTGTCATCCGGTGTTTCCCTTCACATTTAGCATTAACGGGCACCGAAGTGTAATTGGCTACGATACATTTCCGCATGATGATCCACTTTGTTGCGCTGTCATTTGTGATAGCCAGGTCGCTTATGTAGCTGTTAACAAACAAAAACCCCGACGTAGTTTTTGGTGTCAATTTAGAATGGCAGCCAGAGGAGGGAGCAAGCACGAGAGGACGTCCACCGTGGAGATGGAGTTACCGGATCAGCCCGCGCACGGCTGTAATGATGTGGGGGCGGTGGGGGCGAGCGAGCGAGCGTGAAAAGGGACTGAAAAAAATTAACCCGTAAAAACAAAGTTTTTCACTCTAAATCCTTGATATGCGTGGCGGCTAGAGTCCTCTCGTCCTCTGGCTTGAGATGGCTGCCACCTATGGGTCAGATGATTGTCTGCCAGCATTAAGCAATTGGTAATTAAATATTTTAAAAAAATTCCCTAAACAGTGTAAAAATTTTGAATTTTTTTTCACGAAAATTAATTGTCACGCACAACGAGTCTGTGTGGAAAATATCAGCTCGATTGGATCATGGGAAGTGTGTTAAAAAACGACCGAAATATTTGCACGGTCGTAAGCAAGCACGCAAGCAAGCAAGCGAACTTAATATAAAGGATTTAATAAGTATAACCCGTAAAAACAAAGTTTTTCACTATAAATCCTTTATATGCGTGGCAGCGAACTTAATATAAAGGATTTAAAAATATTTTCGCCTGTGGAGGACGCGGGGATCGATCCCGCGACCTTTGGCATGGGAAGCGAGGGCGCTACCAACTGCGCTACTCCGCCACGGCCTGTGGAGGGGTTACGCTCTGGGCTCTTACACTCTGACGTTCAGCCAAAGCCATGAATGCGTTGTATTTGAATATATGTAAAAAAAAAAAATTTGCCTAAAAAGTGTAAAATTTTGGGAATTTTATTTCACGAACAATAATTGTCTGGCACAACGAGTCTGTGTGGAAAATGTCAGCTCGATTGGATCACGGGAAGTGTGTTAAAAAACGACCGAAAGATTTGCACGGTCGTAAGCAAGCACGCAAGCAAGCAAGCAAGCGAACTTAATATAAAGGATTTAAAAAGAGCGACGTCGCTCAGCGGGCCTTACTTACCCGGTAAAATAAAAAAAAATTGTTCCCGAGTTTAGTTTACGGTCACAGTAAAGGGGGGAGTGGTTCGGGGCGGGTAGAGGAAAAGTAAAACGCTCAGACTCCGGAGGAGTGAGATCGACTCGGCGTTTTTGTCGTTGTCGTTGCTGTATTTATTCAAAGGGAACATTTTCGCACGCGGCGCTGGGAGGCCAAGGCAGCTGACTCACGCGAGTCGCTCGCAAGGAAGTTTGCGTAAATAACGCCGCGCGAACCCCCCTACACAGCGCAGGATTTTTTTCTGACACACGTTCGCTATAAAAAAAAACACGGCACTAAGATATACGCAAATACACACTCGCATTTGTGGGGAGCGGTTAGCGTGCTGCGCTTACGATTCCTGATCATGCCCAACACCCGGTGACGATTATCTGAACCGGCCCTGGGCCTCCCATAGGTCGACTCGGCCTCAAATGAGTACCTGGTGCGGTGTGTAAACATCGCTGCTGGGGAGACAAAGGCGGTCGGGCGTGGCCACCCCTCGTGTACCGTTCCGGCAATTCATAGGTGCTGCTCGCTAACGGCACTTGCCCCTACAGTCTGTTAAGGCTACACGGGGGATCTTTGTCTTCGTCTACATCTCATTAGTTCCGTTATTTAAATCGGGGCAGAGCCCACTCGACTGGCAAAACTCAAAGTCTGGGTTCGAATCCAGACTGTTCTACGCTTGTTTGTGCTAGTTTTATTTACCCCTGAAAGATGATGATGATCATGATGGTAATGATGACATGATAATGACGACACTCGGTCAAACAAGAATGGCATTTGAACTCAAGACGTCCTGCTGTTCTATTCAACAAACAGGATGTACGAATCGTGCAGCAGTAGTACATAGGGGGAGCGGTGGCGCAGTGGTTAGCGCACTGTGCTATGAACCCGACAACGACGAGGTGTGTTTGATTCCCGGCTAACATCAGTGGCGAGTGACCCAGCCCTGCCCCACCGCACCCCCATCCCCCCGGCAATGGCTCGCGACGTCGTCTTCCATAGAAGAAGAAGGAGCCCTGAACATAAAAGCGTCACCTATTTGCGTGTTCTTCCTTCACGGCCGTCTGATTGACGGACGCGTTGAGCACGTTGCCGTTGATCGATCGGGCTTGTTGTTGCCAGTGTGCCAACGCTGCATCGGCAAATAATCCGCGTCGCGTTCGATCTGCCTACTGCAACGTGGGGCGACTGGGCCCTGAATGGATCCGTCGTCAGCGCGATCGACATCTGTTGCCACCTGGTTGATGAGAGAAGAACGTGGACTCAACAACAACAAGAAAATCTAGATTTGAGGTTTTCGTGACTGCAAGGATCCATACTCGTTGGTCCTTTCGGTAAAGTCACGTGGGTGAAAAAAAAATACAAATAAAATCAAAATGAAAATAACAAAATTGAATCACGACGTTTCGGAAGCAACACAAGCCTCCGTCATCAGGTAGGACAGCTACAGCAAGAAAATTACAACAACAAAAACCCACGATACCCTCGGCGTCTGCTAGCCGCCGCTTCTCGCTCGTAGATTTTTATTTGTATTTTGTTGTATTTGGCCGACCGACAATTACGGTCACGAAGGAAATGAGAGGAGTTGGGAATTCGGAGATGACCTCTCACACTTCTCCCGGTGCGACGATGACCTTTGACAGCTCCGGTCAAGTGTGCGGAAGAGTATACAGAGTACAGAACATCACCGCTTTCCTTTAATAGCTGAGGGTATTTTTTAACAGTGAGTAACGAGTGAATTGGTCACGTAAGAAAATTAAATATCCTTTTAAAAAATTGCAAACACAGTATTCTACCCACATCACTGACATCTCACATGAGAACATTTGGCGTCACAGCAGCAGCAGCAGCCATCAGACAATCCGCTTCTGGACGAAGGTCCTCCGTGAAATGTCGTCTCGCGTTCATTCACCTCGTGCCTGTACGCGACGTCGCTTTGTCTCCACGGTGGCCGTACTCGAGACGATGGGACATCATCCCTCGTGGCGCCATCGTCACACCTGGCGGCATGTCCTGCCAAAGAACACCAACTCACTTTCACCCACAACTCACTTTCACCCACAACTCACTTTCACCTACAACTCACTTTCACCTACAACTCACTTTCACCCACAACTCACTTTCACCTACAACTCACTTTCACCTACAACTCACTTTCACCCACAACTCACTTTCACCCACAACTCACTTTCACCCACAACTCACTTTCACCCACAACTCACTTTCACCTACAACTCACTTTCACCCACAACTCACTTTCACCCACAACTCACTTTCACCCACAACTCACTTTCACCCACAACTCACTTTCACCCACAACTCACTTTCACCTACAACTCACTTTCACCTACAACTCACTTTCACCCACAACTCACTTTCACCTACAACTCACTTTCACCTACAACTCACTTTCACCCACAACTCACTTTCACCCACAACTCACTTTCACCCACAACTCACTTTCACCTACAACTCACTTTCACCCACAACTCACTTTCACCGACAACTCACTTTCACCCACAACTCACTTTCACCCACAACTCACTTTCACCTACAACTCACTTTCACCTACAACTCACTTTCACCTACAACTCACTTTCACCCACAACTCACTTTCACCCACAACTCACTTTCACCCACAACTCACTTTCACCCACAACTCACTTTCACCGACAACTCACTTTCACCCACAACTCACTTTCACCCACAACTCACTTTCACCCACAACTCACTTTCACCCACAACTCACTTTCACCCACAACTCACTTTCACCCGCAACTCACTTTCACCCACAACTCACTTTCACCCACAACTCACTTTCACCTACAACTCAATTTCACCCACAACTCACTTTCACCCACAACTCACTTTCACCTGCAACTCACTTTCACCTACAACTCACTTTCACCTACAACTCACTTTCACCCACAACTCACTTTCACCCACAACTCACTTTCACCTACAACTCACTTTCACCCGCAACTCACTTTCACCCACAACTCACTTTCACCTACAACTCACTTTCACCCACAACTCACTTTCACCCACAACTCACTTTCACCCACAACTCACTTTCACCCACAACTCACTTTCACCGACAACTCACTTTCACCCACAACTCACTTTCACCCACAACTCACTTTCACCCACAACTCACTTTCACCCACAATTCACTTTCACCCACAACTCACTTTCACCCACAACTCACTTTCACCCACAACTCACTTTCACCCACAACTCACTTTCACCCACAACTCACTTTCACCCACAACTCACTTTCACCCGCAACTCACTTTCACCCACAACTCACTTTCACCCACAACTCACTTTCACCCGCAACTCACTTTCACCTACAACTCACTTTCACCCACAACTCACTTTCACATAAAACTCACTTTCACCCACAACTCACTTTCACCCACAACTCACTTTCACCGACAACTCACTTTCACCTACAACCCACTTGTACCTGCAACTCACTTTTCAGTGGCTGCAATGGGAGAAGTGATTCCCAGTAAAGAAGATTTGTGTGTTCATGTGGTCCCCCCCCCCCCCCATGAACTTGTTGCGATGTCGATGACAGTTTGGAATTAAATACCAGTTAAAATAACGCTTGCTACGTTTGTCATGTCACTCGCTTATTTCCATTGCCCTTGCGAGGTTCTTCTTGTTGTTGTTGTTGCTGCGTTATTTATGCAGTTGCCAAACGACTTCATTTCTTCTCCTCCTCCTTGGCTTCAAACTGTTTCTCCGAAGAGGGCTCGATCGCTTTTTCGTGTTCTATTAAAGCATTCCATTCATCGTGACGTCAAAGCGTATTAAGGTGAATTGGTGACCTAGGCGCGCTGGCATGTCACGCGCGTGCGTGCTTGCCGTGACCCCCACCCCCCCTGTCCGCTCTCTGCACGGTGCCGTTGTGGGGGAGTGGTGGCGCAGCGGTTAGCGTCACCCCGTGCGTCCGAACCCGGTGAACCCAGGTTCGATTCCCGCTCGCGGCCAACGCCGGGTGACGATTATCTGAATCGGCCCTGGGCCGGCCTCTCCTAGGTCGACTCAGCCTCAAATGAGTACTTGGTTGCGGTATGTAAACATCGCCACTGGGGAGACAAAGGCGGCCGGGGGTGGTGCTGGTCACCCACCCCCTCGTGTGCCGTGCCGGCCTTCATAGGCGCTCGCTAACAGCACTTGCCCCAGTAGACTCTTAAGGCTACACGGGGGATCTTCGTTTTATCTTTTGCACGGTGGCGTGGTTGTTCGCGCATCCTGCCACTGTCCCTGTGACCTGGGTTCAAGTCCTCGCCCATACTCCATGCTGAGCCATGGACCGGTGCATGACGTTGGTATGGGTAGGACTTCATTTCAGCCGCGTCTGTATGACTACCCAAACAATATTTCCACACCCAGCACACAACATCCAGTATACATATTGCTGTGGGTGGCTATGGCTCCTTGTTACGTACCTGCTCCAGCCTACCAATGACCCAGACATTTTATTAGTGAGAAGTGAAGCCCTGGGAATGGGCCTCCTTCTCTAGGTTTACGTGGCATATTAGAGAGACAAATAAATACTAACTTTATGGTCTAACCACATTTGGAGTTATCATCTGGTCTGGTCATCATCATGAACTTAATTGCGCCAGACATAAGACATCGGTTATTGCATCACAGGATCGTGTGAGGTGGCCATGTCATATATTTGTCGAACTTCTTTCACCGTACGTAGCCAACCGTGGTCATCGGAGGTGCGGGGGAAGGACAACAAACTAGACATTAAAAGCAGTTCTAAACAAGTTAGTTTTCAACCTAGCTTTGCAAGTGCATATCTCCTGTGGCTTTCCAATATCGGAAGGAAGAGTGTTCCAGACGGCCGCCAAAAGGCATCTGAAAGCACACGATGCAGGGGCCGTCTTTGTTTGTTGGCCAGCCAAAAATCCGCTGTGAGGATGACGAGAGTTCGCGTGATGTTGGTTTATCTCCTTGAGATCAGCAAGGTGTTGGCTGGTTCATTTGTGGTAAGCTTACTTGCGTGTGACGAGTCTAATGAGGGCATGGAGAGTCCATAACCCAGATGATGACGATGACGAGGTAGACATCACGTCGCTTTTAAAATAGAGACCTGGATCAAGCAAACGACAGTAACACTGTGAAACGCAAGCCTCGCACACGACGCTTAAGGTAACCCGGTCAAGAGAGAGAGAGAGAAGTTCAATTACACGACAGTAACAAAAACACTCGCGGGCAGCCCTTGAGATTTACAATATGCTGCTCGATTAAAGGCTTCCCCAGACCCTGTCAGTTGTGGGGTTGCTTGACCACATTTCACTGATACGCTCAGTGCAGGCTGGTGAAGATATCGCTCACCACTGATGTTAGCCGTGGCCAGGAATCCAACTGAGGTTGCGGCAATCACATTGCGATGCGCACCTAGAGACAAACGCGCATCTGAAAGCACACACAGACACACGTATAAATGAGCATCAAAAACAGAGTGCAGATTATTTTGGAGGTGCAAATACGTTGAGAAACAAACAACGCTATTGGAAACGAATGCCTTCCGTCAGCCCCAGTGGGCAGAAGGCTGCAAAGACAAAGGTATCTTCTTGGCTTCGATGCCACTCGGGAAAGCATCGCCGCCTCCTCCTACAGACATCCTGAAGTGCCCCTCCCTGCCTGGAGACCCAGACAGGGAGGGGACACATCCCAGTGCTCGAGCTGCTGTAGGTCGCGTGTGTGTTTCTGTGTGTGTCTGTGTGTGTGTCTGTGTGTGTCTGTCTGTGTGTGTCTGTGTCTGTGTGTGTATCTGTGTGTGTGTGTCTGTGTGTGTGTCTGTGTGTGTCTGTGTGTGTCTGCGTGTGTGTTGCTGTGTGTGTCTGTGTGTGTGTCTGTGTGTTTCTGTGTCTGTGTGTGTGTCTGTGTGTGTGTGTGTCTGTGTGTCTGTGTGTGTATGTCTGTGTGTGTCTGTGTGTCTGTGTGTGTGTCTGTGTGTGTGTCTGTGTGTGTCTGTGTGTCTCTGTGTCTGTGTGTGTCTGTGTGTGTGTCTGTGTGTGTTTCTGTGTGTGTCTGTGTGTTTCTGTGTGTGTCTGTGTGTGTCTGTGTGTGTTGCTGTGTGTGTTTGTGTGTGTCTGTGTGTCCTGTGTGTGTGTCTGTGTGTGTGTCTGTGTGTCTGTGTCTCTGTGTGTGTCTGTGTGTGTGTCTGTGTGTCTCTGTGTGTGTATGTGTGTGTGCCTGTGTGTGTGTGTGTTCTGTGGGGAGCGGTAGTGTAGCGGTTAGCGCGCTGCGCTACGAAACTGGCGACCCGGGTTTGATTACCGCTCACGGCCAACACCGGTGACGATTATCTGAACCGGTCCTGGCCTTCCCCTAGGTCGACTGAGCCTCAAATTAATACCTGTTGCGATGTGTAAACATCGCCACTAGGGAGACAAAGGCGGCCGGGCATGGTGTTGTCCACCCACCCACTCGTGTGCTGTGCCGGCCTTTACAGGTGCTCGCAAACAGCACTTGCCCCTACAGTTTGTTAAGGCTATACAGGGGATCTTTGTATCTTTGTACTGTGGAGACGCATTCGCTATGCTGGAGCTATTGGCTGTGGTGAAAAAGTTATGATGTTTTTTTAGTTGCTGGCCACTTTGAATTGATGGCTTTTGGGTCTTTTATTTTAAAGTTAAACGCTAACAGCGATTCCCCCCCTCCCCCTCAGATTATAATGCAATCTTGGCCTCAAACAGGAAGCATTTCTCATTCTACTTCATGTGTACGAAGGCCCAAAACTGGCATTTGTTCCCAGCGAGTCTGGCTGTGAAAGTGATAACTTTAACGACACGGTGATTTATACCGACGAATGTTTCACTCAATCCCATGACGCATGCATGGAATCGCGTGTGTAAGAGTCGATGCTATTTAATTCATGTATGGTGGACGTAATGGGTTCATATGAACCCCTCAAGCCACCAGTGGCCACTACATTCACAGCAAGATATTTTTAAAAAAATAACCTTGAATCGCAATCCTAAATCAAGACGATGTATCGACATGCGGGGTGTGCAGGGGGGGGGGGGTGGTAGAGCCGTGTGAAGCATTACAACTTTTGACGGAAGTATACTGTCGATACTATACTCTTAGGTTTTTTTCGGTAAAGTCACGTAGGTAAAAATAAATAATAAAAATAAAAGAAATAATAATAGAAATAAAATTATAAATCACGACGTTTCGGAGGCAACACAAGTCTCCGTCATCAGGTGGGACTGTCACAGCCAGATTTAATGTATCAAGTGAGGCAAAATTCCAAGAGACGAGCTCTTAAATACAAGTTAAGGGGGAGGGGGGAGGGGCTTATCTGAGTGTGGTAGCCAATGAATGGAACGTGTTGGGGGCGGTGGGCGTAGCTAAAAGAGAACAATAGTTGTACAAGTCGTACCTGATGTTGGTTGACAATCCAATACTATCACAACAGCAACAAGAGGCGTTGTGACCAAGCTCCGCTAATGAACCTGCCGCATCACCCCGCCACGGCTCGCCTCCTCGTCATTCATGCCTCGAGTCCGTGACGTTCATGATAATTTAATGAACATCAAAAATAGACACGCGTCTCGGAGATAAGTTGTGAGTGACCGAGACCCAGGGGAGAAATCAAAGTTTGCAGCTTGGCACAAGATATTTTAATACCACCAGCCGCTTGTGTTGTTGTTGTTGTTGTTTTCCAGCCAGGGCTGCTTTGAACACAACTGTGTGTCGTGCCGGAACACACTTTCGCGGATAGCACGCCTCAATTTTCTGCGGATTAATTTTTGTATCTTCAGACAAAGCTCCTCTGTGTGTGTGTGTGTGTTGAGTCTTTGGCAGCTATTGTGATTTCGCTGTTATTGTTTTCGTTCTGATCGGCTGTATACTTTGCGGTGCATTGCTGCTGCTGCTGCTGTTCGTGTGTCATTGGTACCCGTGGCTTTATATATCGGCGAGCCAGCAAGCAACTGGCGTGTGAATTGCGGCGATAAGATTACGATCCCGGAAATGAACTCGGCTTGCCAGAAGAGGTAAAAGGCGTGCGTGCCAACCGGTGCCACGCATGACTGCACACTTTCACGTACTCCATGCAAATTCAAAAAAATCCCCTACCCCCCACCCCACCGCCTCCTACCCCCCCTGCAGAGTCTTGGATCATAGAATGTAGTGTCATTTTATTTAGCCCGGACAGTCTAAAACGTGAAGTTGAAAGTTGAAGTTCGTTTTAGCTGGGATCGTCACGATTGCAGAAAGCTTGTTCCAGTGCCCAAAATACCCCCCAAAAAATTGTGAGATTTTTTTTTCAAAATATTTTACGTCTCATGCTCGACGTAGGATACCGACGAAGGGGATGGAGCTACCTGAATACTGGGTACGGCAGTCAGCCACATGGCCAATGTCACAGGTGTGAGGGGAGGGCGGGGTCGAGTAGGCCTGGGCGTGGCTATGTGAAAGGTGGGCAGGGCTTGTCCCGTGATCTCTTCCTGCCAGCGAGCCTTCGACACGTCACGTGGCCTCAAAGTGCACCTGGCCTGGCACGGGCGCCGTGGTGACGTCACCAACGTCACTTAGTGGCGAATGGCGAGGGTATTGGTATTGGTGGGCAGGGCTGATGGAGGGAGCGGCTGGCAGATCAATACGCTCCCTGGTTGATCAACACGCGCCCTGGTTGATCCTCATACAAACTTGGTAGCTTAAAGTCACGTGGTGCTGTTGGCAAGCACCTATTGTCGCGAGGCATGACAAGTGTTTTTTTAAGTGACCGGCAATTCCACCGCGTCGCTCCATTGTGTGAGTTCCTCTCTCGCTGTGAAGCTGAGCGAAGCCTCACAGGAGGATGGAAAGCAGCATTGGACATCGTGGTCGCCAATTGACCCCACGTCGGTCGGGTTTATTGCGCAGTGGGGAGCGCGCTAGCGACCTCTCACTCCCGCTCTAGAATGACTCGGCAGAAACCCACCGACCAAAACTAACAACAATCGCTTCACGCGAAGTACACGCGGCGGCGATTTTTGGCATATCCAGGGAAGTTCGCCCCCCATTCCCTTCCCCCCCCCCCCCCAAAGGAGCTGCGTCAAGGTCCTTTAGCGCCACGCGAATCCACGTGGAACCTTGAGCGGTGACCTCCGAGTCCACGTCTACGACCCACCACGTCACCCCCCCCCCCCCCCCCCCATCTGCTCACAGAACGCTTTCCTGCGCACCAAGTCCCTCGAGTGAGATTTCTCTTTGCGCTCAGTGCCAGGATCGCTCGGCTCACGTGGAACGCAACAAAGACAAAGACCCCCCGTATAACCTTCACAGAGAGTTTTTTTTGGGAGGGGGCTAAGTGCTCTTCGCGAGCATCCGATATGAAGGCACCGGCACGGGACACGAAGGGGTGGGTGGCCAACACAACGCCCGGCCGCCTTTGTCTCCCTAGTGGCGGTGTTTACACATCGCACTAGGTTCTCATTTGAGGCCGAGTCGACCTAGAGGCAGGCCCAGGGCTGGTCAACATAATCGACACCGGCGATTCATAGCGCAGCGCGCTTACCACTACACTACCGCTCCCGCATGCATACCCACACACCCACATTGCAACAGCCATACAGACTCTGTAAGAATGAATGTATTAAGCGAAATGATGCTCACATAAATGTAGTACATTTTACAAGAGGGATAATATAGTGAAGACAAAAGTACAAACAAGACTTGAGAAAATAATCAACAATACAATCGGGTTGGTAAAAAAAACGAGGCAAAAAAAATCTTGAGTCGAATCGTGGCCAAGAATCGCGAAATCAATTAAATCTCCAGGGAGATTGCAACACTGTGCTCCTCGTGTTGTTTGTTTGTTAGCACCGTTACACTAACGTCCACGTACGAAGCTGTTCGATGTAAAGACAATCAACAGAGGCAAGCAGAGGAATACTTGCAATGAAGGTGGGCGATGCTTTAACGGAGCTACCCTTAAGGAATATCGGAAAGCACACAATTGTATAAACCACAAACTAGGCACACACAGGGTACTTGAGAAATGGTCAAACATAACCCTGTTCTACAAAGCAGGATATGTTTGGGGGAAGTGCTATTTGTGAGCCCCGAGTAAGGCTGGCACGGCACGTGAGCAGCTGGCTTGGCCAGCAACACACACCTCTGTCTCTACAGTGGTGATTACATACCTCGCCAGATACTGAAGTGGATCTGGGTGAGGGTACCACTTGTCACTGCTCATGATAGCCACGGCCGGGGAGTCTGAGATGGTGAGTTTGGTGGTGCATCGCGTTCACGACTGCGCCCTGCACTGCTCCCCCGGTGTATGCAGACGACCACATTGTAGGGAAATGTACAGTCACATTGGCACACATCATGCCGCTTGTGCGTACGCCCGCATATCACACGCAAGAAAACACACACACACGACCAAGTGTGCAAAGCCAAACGTTTGCACCCACACAGATACACGCAACAGCTGCAAACACAAAGCCACTTGTACACACACAACACCCACACACACCTATAAAACAGACAGATGCCCCGTGTGACCTTTAAACAGACTGTTGAGGCAAGTGCTGTTAGCGAGCACCTATGAAGGCTGCAACGGTGCACAAGAGGGTGAGTGATCAGCACCACGCCCGACCGGCTTTGTCTCCCCAGTAGCGATGCTTACACACCGCACCAGGTACTCATTTGAGGCTGAGTCGACCTAGCGGAGGTCGAGGACCGGTTCAGATAATCGTCACCCGGTGTTGGTGGCCCGTGAGCGGAAATCGAACTCGGGACGCCGGGTTCGTCGCGCAGCGCGCTAACAACTGCACCACCGCTCCCCACGTATATACAACACACACGCACAATGAAGAACATGTTAGCGATCCGTATTCTGAGAAAGAGAGCGGCTTGTGTAACCGCAGGCGAGGGCACGTCGCACTCCCTTGTTGGCTGGACGCTTCGCTTGGTACATTTGAGATGATAGATGATTACCTCTGCCCTCGGCTGAGTTTTTCTCCCTGTGCGGCTCACCTCTCTTTATTCTCCTGCAAAGTGTCACTTGCTCGCACACACAACACACACAACACACGGCTTGCGTAAGGCTATCAACAACTGCATAGATCAACGCCGCATTCACGGCGCAAGCTGCCCCGTGCTCACCGTTGTTCATACACGAGCAGTTGATCGGATGTCATGAACAACAAAAAACACAATGATGATAATAATAATGTACAGCCTCTGTGTCGATCCACTGCTGGATGAAGGCCTCCCCAGTGCCGTGTCGGTCACAGTACTCGATCGACAATTCTTATTCACCACGCTGGTTGCTCAGTGCGGGTTGGACACGATGGGCACCCATCCCACTGCTTTAGATTTCGCTCGTCACGCACTTGAGCCGTGGCTGGGAATCGAACTCAGTTCACCAGGATCTTAGCACAGCGTGCTAACTGACCACCGTTCTCCCTCTGCAAATCGTGAAGGGCATTGTGATTGTAGATCAGCCAGCAACAGAGCTTAGCTTCATCTGCAAGCAGGATTTAGCGTGTTAAAAAGTACTGGGCTGTATTGCCTGGTGCAGATATCACCAGGCAAATGGTTTCAACTTCTCTGAGTCTCAACAGCAGGATGTGGCCCGTTAAACAAATGCAGCCGAGTTCGTAGCTTTTTCATGAATTGTGTCACCAATTATTCTTGCAATGTTGCTTTTGGAGGCACGTAGAGATATACATTAACACCCACCCACATTCCCTTTAAATAGAAAGGCATCGTATCATGTTGGGAAATCACACCGGAAGACGTTGAATTCTGAACACTTAAAACCTTCAGCCGCAGGCAAATTCATTGACTCCTAAGGGACGTAACCCACACCCACGCACGCGACCTCACCCCGGAGTCTGTGGCTGTGGGCGATCGTCAGGAGCCTTGGAGACGCTGTTGCCACGCTGTAGCCCTATCCCTACACCTTCAAGGCACTGTTCTTTGACGAACGTACTGAACCGATTTCTAAAAACGCACACACACTTAATAATTCAGTCGTGTCTCCACGTGTATTTAAATACATGCTCAGTACGTCAGCCTGTTGGCTTTTCAGACCAATAGTTATTCAGCAGCAGCATGTGCTTCAGTGAGCAGACTTTGGACTGGTTTGACCTCCTGGGTATCATCAGCAAAGTCAGGCATGTTGAGGCCTATTTTTAGTGCATGGAGGCCTTAGCCCAGAAGTGGACAGATCGTGGTTAATGTCGATGACCTTTTTTTACAAGGAGTCATGTTTGCATTGACCACAATACTTGCAGTCGGAATGCAAACAAAAAACACAACTCTGATAATGTATGCACTGTCCTTGAAATTGATTGGTCCACACCCGAGACAGCTTTCCTTAGAGCCTAGTCTCACATGGTGTTGGACCAGATGACGCCAAAAGGCGCATAACTCAAAGACAATGCACCATCAGAGTATGAGAGCTCGGGGAAAGCATTTACACTATTGGAACCTCATTTGCCAGTAGCAAAATATGATCATTGTTTTTTTAACCTTTTATCTGGCAACAAAACTGACACCTTTTTTTACATGACTCCTTGTAAAAAAATGTGTCAGTTTTGTTGCCAGATAAAAGGGTAAAAAAACAATTATCATAATGTCGATGATATTGCGTATAGGATCACTGTAAGAGTTCAGTGTTAAACCCCGAGGCAAAGTTGTCAATTCAGAATTGAGCCAAGGGAGTATTGCTCTGGCAGATGCTTGATGGCTGGATGTTTATTTGTTTTTCTACGAACATGTGTTTACTACGCGGACACACGACACGTCGCTCTGCTTCCTTGTAAGCATCTATATCTTCGGCCGGACAGGCATCCTTGGTGCCAAATTTGGCCGATGAGCAGCCTGTATGAATTATATTTCTTGGAAGAAGAAAACACAGAGGGGGTGATTGTCAAGTTCCTCTCTCGTGTTGGTGCCCTAGAGTTTGTAAAAAAAAACAGAGGTATATAATGCGTTTATTTATCTAAATGGCCTATCACTATAAAATGTTCGTTGTACGTGCGCAGCTCTTCGTCAAATCCACACGTTGGGTTAGGCCACGGGTGGCTAAAAACGATGAGAGCCATTTTTTTTCGGATTCGTTAACAAAAGAATAATAATATTTCAAAAGCCGCAATGCACGCGGTGAAAACGAGACGGTCGTTCTTTATAAAGAACATCAAGAATCAATCCTTAAACAGGCGCATGCGGCTACGGAGTCGCAAGTTGCCCGACCACTGGGTTAGAACCTCCCCCGCACAGGATGTGGCCACGCTGATCAGCGTAGGTAACTGAACGCGGGGACATAGCAATACGCTCAAACCATGAACACTGACACTGCGCTCTGCTGCCCACAGCCCCGCGGCCTATAACACCTGTTACGAAAATTGTAGTCGCCCATCCGATAACTATGCAGGCTCGACCCTGCACAGCTTCGCGAGATCTGACGAGATGACACACATCCCAGGTGATTTGGTCAGGCTGTAATATCGTCAGGTACGGCACGTTTCAAACCTGTAACATTGCCATCACGATACTCTTACGTTGTTTGAAAACCAGGGCGAGATTCGCGGCCACCCGTGATTTGAACGTTCTCCTTGTTTTCTTGCTTGGATCCGCTATTCGACCTGGGTATAGTTTGTTTTTTTAGAATTTGTTTCAGGCAATAAGATCTTGAGTGACAAGTGATCGCAAGCGTCCGCACGAGCAGGGTGTGATGCACACTCAGGGGTTTTCGTCGGTTTAAAAGATGCCCAGGATCTACCTCGGGCATTGGATACATTGGACATAACTGAGCCTTATGAAGGGCCCAGAGGGCTCAGTGGCTCGTGCACTCAGTGGCGAGCTGGTTTACTCAGTCGATGGGTTTATTTTCACAGACGCCGCGAAGGTGAACTCACAGGGCACGTCTTCTCTCACGTCCAGTGTGGAGGGCAACAAATATCCCGTGGCATCGTTTGGCAGAGGGGGCAATTGTTCGCCCGTGTCATAACCCGCAATGCACCGATTCCTCAATTAAGATCAATTCGTACGCTCATGACACGTGCATCACAAACTCGTGCGTTGCAAAAGAAATCAAGACTATCCGTGGGGTTAGAACTCATTTATTGGACCGTAGTTTGGCGTGAAGCAGAGAGCGCTGCGTGCTTGGAATTACACGGAGAGATTTAGAGAGGAAAACATGGATTAGAGAGCACGCTCAATTTAGAAATGTCGATTTGGTGAATGAAGAGGGTGACGGCCGGCAAGTGATCGAGACTAACTACGGAGCGGCAGCCAGGGAAGGAAACATCCCTTGTAGAGGACACCCGCTGCAGAGATGGTGTAATATTACCGATCGAGTTGGGGTAAGAGACCAGAAATATCCTTTAAAAAAATCACAAAAGCGCGAGTGATCGACAAAGGAGTGAACGCCACGGAGATGGAGTGATGACATCCGATCGGCAGCGGATTGTTGCATCGCGGAGTCATCGGGGGCGGCGGAGGCTTGAAACCCTTCATCCAGCAGTGGATCGAGCAGGGTTGCGTTTGATATCGACCGAAATAGATTTGTTTTCTCTCCCGATTTTCTTTTTTTGAACGCAATTCCCGGCAGTCGCGCACGCTTCCAGGCAGCCGTCCGTCGTGCGCCGCGCAGATGATGATGCCCCCTCGATATTTAGATCCAGATGTGTCGTCCCTGCTGGAGGCTCCGGCGCGTTATGCAGGGTACAGTATGTGCGGTATGCACACATTCAAAGTGGAGGGCCTTGTTAAGCATGACCACGTGCATTCCGCGCACGACCGTGTTTAAGAGCTCTGCGAGATTATTTGCTCGCTTACACGCGCCCAATTGAGTCCAGACGCGGGAATCACGCACATGGACGCAGCACTACTTGGCAAAACATCCTGCACCTCCTTGCACGTGTATATATATATATACATGCGTATACATTTTTTTGGAGGCATATTTCAATTTTTGTTCTCTTGCACCAGAGTTACAATTTTTTCGGGCGTTTGTTTTATTGACGAAAAATAAATCCGTTTCAACACCACGAGGTTTCTCGAACCTCGTGTCCTCTGCTCCGTAACCTGCGATTTTCAGTGCAAGTCAACTCACGGACACGTTCACTCATCGGATGCTCGCTAACAACGGACACGTGCATTACGATGTGGTGCAAGACCGGAGTTTGAGACTGCCTTCACCATCGTTGACTCCTGTCCGCTAATATTCACGTGAATCTTCTTGGTTCTTTCGGTAAAGTCACGTAGAATGGAAGTAAAAAAATAATAAAAATAAAACATAATAAAATAATTCTCCACCTGAGGACGGCTGCTTGCGTTGTGGCCGAAACGTCGTGAGAATTATTTTATTATGTTTTATTTTTATTATTTTATTATTTCCATTCTACGTGACTTTACCGAAAGAACCAAGCAGATGAATCCCTGCAGTCTCGAAAGCTTTAAATCGAAATTCACATGAATGTTTTCATCGCACCGGGCAATTGAGACTGGCTGCTATTTTGTCCACAATGCTGCCTGGCACGGGATACGTGTTACCGTCTTCTAAGGTGATGTCTAATGCCTTCTTGTCTCCATCGGATTTGAGTCAACTGGAGTTGGCCAAATTTCTCACGGAATTCAAATGTATTAACAGCTTTTCATAATAATAACATGAATGATGACAATTTCTGTAGCGCTGAAGCATCGCAAGGTATTTCTTTAGTTGGCAAAAACATTGCATTTCCTTCAAATATGCACGGATGTTGAACTTTTTTCCCACCGTACGTTGTCAATCGCGCTAATCGGAGGTGCGGGGAAGGACAACAAACTAAACACAAAACGCAGTTCTAAAGAAAACGAGTTTTCAATCTAGATTTCAAAGTGCATCGCTCCAGTGGCTTCATAATATCGGAAGGAAGTGCGTTCCAGACGGCCTCAGGAGCGCATCTGAAAGCACACGATGCTGTAACCGAATTATCACGCAAGATGGGCAGGGCTTGTTATTTTTTCCCCAGACGTACTTCTGAGTAAGACAGTTTTGCTGACAAAATTAACGGTTAAATCTAAAATGTATCTGACAGCCAGCAACATCATAAATTTAAACATAATACTTGAAATATATTCCCCTCCCATCTGAATTATGACGTGGGGGCAGGGAGATTCTGGTGAACCCATGAGACGAAATCGGTCCAGAAAATTGGTTTGGGGCTTCTGCCCAACACGAGTTGACTACACAAAACAGATGTAAAACGCAACTGCCAGAGTGGAAACTCGGCGTGATAGTCACCACGTCACGTGGCGAGTTCGTGGTGAACGTGGGATCATCGTCACTAAACGATCCCACGCAAAGGGTGCTCGACCAGACGGTCGCTTTCATTGTCAAAGAGTTGAAGAAGCCGCAATCGGTCGCCGGGTTTCGCGAGCGCCCAAAGCCCCCCCAAAAAAGTATGAAATGTCAGAAAATTCTCAATAATATTAATGTGTGTCTGTTGTACGGCAGTGCTGTGATGAATGTGGCTCACGTTATCTTTGTTTCTCTGACCATGTCATAATTTTATAGCGTTTTTTTGTATTGTATCTTGCTTCAGCATCCCTTTCTGGAGCTACACCCTACACAAATAGTTTTTAATGTGCATTTAGCCGCAGTTGAAATCTCCTTTTATGGTTAGGTGCACACACACACACACATGTGCACAATAATGATGATAAAAAGTGAATTCGCAACCCCTCTGTAAATCCCCTGCTGGGTTGAATGCCCCCTCACACCGTGTTGGTCATGTGGTCATCTGACCATACTTCACCATGCCGGTTAGTGCGGGTTGGCGACGGGGTGAGCGCGGCTGGGGGGAGGAGACGAGGCACAGTTCAGATGGTCACGTCGCACGAGTTGAACTCAGGTCTCCACGCTCATAGCTCGGTGTACAAACATTACTGTATTTTGCCACCCTTAGACAACGCACACACACGTTCATATGTCCACACGGATGCCCTGTGTCATTGGCTACCAGTAATTATCAACCATGTTTGTTGTACGATCACAGTGGAAGAATCCCAACCAGCATCTGATGAATATTTCTTAGGCTTTGTGTTAAGGCGTTGAGTTGACAAATGCCTGTGTGCACACATGTATTATAATCATACTACAAAGATCCCCCGTATAGCATTTAACATACCATCGGGGAAAGTGCTGTTCGCGAGCACCTATGAAGGTTGGCACAGCACACGAGGAGGTGGGTGACCAGCACCAAGCCGCGGCCGCGTTTGTTTCCATAGTGGTGATATTTATTCACCGCACCAGGTACTCATTTGAGGCCGAGTAGACCTAGGAGAGGCCCAGGGCCAGTTCAACTAATCGTCACTGGTGCTGGCCGTGAGCGGGAATCGAACCCAGGTCACCTGGTTCGTAGCGCAGCGCGCTAACCGCTACACTACTCCAAGCATACTACAGTGCAGTACTATTAAACATAATCTATGGCTCGAGGTTCTTGGCTGGCTGCTGGCTGGGATCCTTTCTAGCCCAACGTAAACATTGTGTGTCAGTGGCTGCGGGCCGTTGCCTCTGAAACGAGCTGGGTATTTAACATTATTACGGGAAATCCTAGATTGTGGGGAAAGGCGCTGTTTTCAAGCCATTTGCCTGATAATGTTAGACCCGTCACACCGAGCATGTAAACACCAAGCCCACTTTACTGTGTTAAACGTTCCGCTCATCTGTTTTCGAGGTACGCAGCGTGCTGTAAGATCGCCGAACCCGGGGAAGACCTTTGCCTTCCGTACATTGTCTGCTAATGGTCTCGCGTCAAATAAACGTATGGTCTAAGGGCCAAGGGTCGCAGTTCCAGAGCTTAAAACGTCTTCATTGCTCAGCGGGCGTCCACAGAGACACGTGTGTCGGCACAGCGGGGCACGTGGCGCGCATCAGGGGCATGCCGGAGCGAAAGTCCACGCCGCGGGGTGAAGATGAGCTTGAGAATGAGGGTGCTTATTCGACCGTCAAAGCTCGCGACACACGGGCACATGGTGAAGGATGCGGGGTGCGAGAGTGCTGCACGGATTTGACCCGGCTGGTGAACTCCCCCCCGCCCCACCACCCACCCCCCCCTTTTGCTAAGGCCACATTTGCCTTTTCAAGCGAACACTGAAACAGTTCCATATATAGTGAATGTTGGTTTGCCTATCAAACCAATAAGCCATTTATGTTGAAATAACAAATCTTACTTTTATTTTGTGTGCGCGCGCGTGTGTGCGTGCGTGTGTGCGTCTGTATGTGCGTGTGTGCGTATGTGCGTGTGTGCGTTTGTGCGTATGTGCGTTTGTTGCGTGTGTGCGTGCGTGTGTGTGCGTGTGTGTGTGCGTGTGTGCGTGCGTGCGTGTGTGTGCGTGTGTGTGTGCGTGCGTGTGTGCGTGCGTGCGTGTGTGTGCGTGTGTGCGTGCGTGCGTGTGTGTGCGTGTGTGTGTGCGTGTGTGCGTGCGTGCGTGTGCGTGCGTGTGTGTGCGAGTGCGTGTGTGCGTGTGTGTGTATGCGCGTGCGTGTGTGCGTGTGTGTGTGTGTGTGTGCGTGTGTGCGTGCGGAGTATTCTGAGGGATTTTGTTTTTTTCTTGCGCGTGGTTCTTAAGTTCACTGGGTAATTGAAACCAGATGGTGCTCGGATGGGATGCGCAGATGTCCCGATGGTGGCGGTGGCGGTGGTTGTGGCGGTGGTTGTGGCGGTGGTTGTGGCGGTGGTGCGCGCTCTCGCGGACCCACGGACGCGCGTTCGGAGTGGCCGGATCTCAGGGAGATGACCGCGCGACCGAGACACCCACGCGTGGCACGCGACGAGGTGCTTGCAGGAGACAGTGCAGGAAGTAGGTTGATGACCCATCCGTGTGGAATGCGACTGTCTTCTCGCCGTACGCGTGGGTTGTCGTTGTTTTTCTCTCTCTCTCTCCGGACACTCCTCGTGTCCTCCCGCATGAAGCAGAAGAAGAAAACAAAAACCTAAAAGGAACTGGCCAAGCATGACGATGATGAAAATACTGCATTGCAGTCTCGATACTCAGTGAAACTCTCTAGGGTGAAGAAAGGGACATTATTGTCGATTATCTGACGAGATACGCTCACACCGCCGGCGACCACAATACGCTCACTGATACTATATTTCCTCTTTGCCTATTACGGTTTAACGACGCCTACATTGTATGACTCGCACACGGCTGATGCTGCTGCTGCTGCTATTTAGAGGGCACATTCTGGAGGTGGCTGGGTGACTCAGGGGTCAGAGGGCTGAGTTGGCACAGCTCCGATCCCGGGTTAGAACGCCGGGTTCAGTCACCCGTGCTGAAACAGGATTCTCGAGTGTATTGAGTTGATGTTCTTAGCTTCGTCACCTAGACGCGCCTTCGCGTTATACGTAGGCTTGCACTTTTGATAAACTGCAGCTTCAAACGAATTAGAGATGTCGGCTTTGGCTTCGTTGCGATGAAAACCCTTCACTAGTAAAAATCTCGGAAGTGTAACAGAGAAGTTTACATCTCGTTCTGCGGGTGATACTCAAGCACGGTGGGGGGCGGGGTGTTTGGGGGGGTGGGTGGGTGCAATGATCTGTGAGGTTTGTGAACGGACACTCCGTCTTAGGTCACCAACGCAGAGGTATTGGAGTTTCAAATTAGGGGGAAAAAAAAGATGCAACTGGTTATACTAACCAAAAAGAAAATGTAATAGAGTGCATAGTTTACCTAGCAGCAGGTTCCGTTTCACGCGACGTCTCCTCCTCTGTACAAGCGAGTGCTTGGGACTGGCTCACCACATGTACCTCGGTGCACCGCCTAGGAAACGAGAAGCGACGGGCTATAATGAACGTCGTTTCGCATGCGTGCGGACTGTATTTGTGTAGGCGGGTCGGTCAGGACACGCAGAAACCCGAAGGCACCCAAAAGCTCGCAAAGCTTGCGTTATCTGGCGCATTCATTCGTAGTCCGGAGTTGCCAAATAACATTCGCGGCGTTACGAATTCACAGGAGCTTAAATGAGCGTGTCCTTCCTGAACAATGTTTTCTCGAGCGCGGTCATTTCCGACAGCCGTCGGCGTGTTATATTCGTAATTGACGCGGCCTCGAAAAGTAGTAGATATATATCGTAGGTGATGTTTAGGTCATTGGTTCCTTGTTCATAGCGTGCTCAAATGTGATCGCTGTTTGTGTGTGTTGTGATGGAGGGGGGCCGTCCCCCCCCCCCCCCCGAATGTGTTGGGGTTTGTTTTGCGTGTTTGGTTCACAGTGCCCGTGTACCACCGCCAACACCGCAGCTGTCACATGGTGTGTATGCGCAGTCTTGTGCATACCAAACATAAGAGTTTAAAGTAGCCGCAGGACGGGACGTGTACCCTTACAACGGTAATTCAATATTTTAAACTCACGAAAAATTCTGCCAATGAGAGCAACGAGTGCTTTTTTTTACATTTCGGCCGTGCGCCATTCATCGGGACGTATGGCTGGAATTTAAATCGGTCAGGGTGAAAGTAGGTGAATGTTCGACCGTTAATTGTGCGTCTCAATGAGACACGTGACTTAATAACATATGCCGCAGTAAGCCAGCCAGCCAAAGCTTACACACCGTCCCTTACTCTCAGCGACAGCGAACAAAAACCATCTGAGCATTTCTCATTAACCCTGCTGTTCACGTGTAAAAGCATACTGTTATAATTACGTACAGTCCTTGTATGTGTGTACAGAGATGGTCAATCCACTGCTGGATGACGTCCTCGCCACGTTGTGTCGGTCATGGGCGTTGTCTGACCACAGTACCAGCCGCGCTGGTCAAGTCAGGCCAGTGAAGGTTGAGGGAGGGGGGCCTAGGAGCCGTGGGGGGTGAGGAGGTGGGAAGGAGGTGGGGTGTAGGACCCGCGCGGATATGACTTGCCACTGATATTATCGAAGTTATCTATGGTCAGGAATCCACCTCAAGTCATGGGGTTATTCGTGCGGTGTGCTAACCACTGCACCACTGCTCCTTCCACTCACGCGTGTGCGTGTGTGTGTATGTATTCTGGCATATTTACCCAACAAGTGACATTAAACAACACTGTTAATATTCCCTCAATTTTGACTCAATTCCACTAATCGGAGCCACGTTATGAGACGAAGAATCCATTCGAAACTGTCATTGAGCAGTGTATCGCTGCGTGGTACAGAATGGCCCGTGCAAGAATACATCAAAGATCTTGCTTCTGAAACCCTTTCAAGCCGTTCATCACATGACAGTAATGCCAGTAGTTTTTATTCCTGAATTTACTCAACGTTTGTGCAAAACCAAAAGGAATACGATTCTTTGTTTTGTGCAATCGTGAGTGGTCGAGCTGAGACCATTAACTTACGAGACTTACTCTTTGGTTCTTTCGGTAAAGTCACGTATAAAGATAAAATAATAAATAAAATAATAACATACGACGTTTCGATTGCAACACAAGCAATCAAACATCGGGTATAAATGAAATAGCGACAAAAAATCTAACCAGAAAACTATAGACAGACATATAAGCAGACAGATATCACCAAGATACATAGAGAGAGAGAGAGTAACACAGGCACAGAGAGGGAGATCGTCTCTGTGGCGAGGCCTTAAATAGATTGCTTGTGTTGCAATCGAAACGTCGTATGTTATTATTTAATTTATTATTTTATCTTCATACGTGACTTTACGAAAGCTCCAGTCACGAAAGCTCCAAATTCAAAAGTTACGAGACTTGATAAGCGAGTATATTCACGCACGGACATCTAATTCGAACCCAGGATCTCAGCAACGCTCACTCAGCACTCTGATCTCTATGCCACCCAGCTACATCACGTGGTTAATATTTTATCTAACCTGTTATTCGTATGTACAAGTATATAGTGTAGCCTCGTGCTAAGAGAATTCTCATTTGCTATGACCAAATAACTCTCCATGTACACAATCATATCAGAAGTTGAGGCCGGTCAGCACTGATGTGGGAGACTACCTGGTATCACCAGGTGATTTCCACTTTGGCTGTGAGGTGGTCAGAAGATTGCAATTGATCATGGAATATATCTTTGTCGGTGTTGAGTCTTTACCCGATGTGTGCTTGGCAGGTTTTCTCCTGGAACGCCAGTTTCCCCCCCATATGAAGCCATCAATAGAAGTGGCCAAACATCCCAACGCAGAAATCCTCCTGCAAAAAAGGCTATTGAGACTCGGCGAGACCGTTCCAGATAAATGACGGGCATTATTATTGCTGTTGATCTTACCCAGATTTCATTGCAAGCAGTCCTTTAATGTAGAACAGGTGGCTCGCCTCTTGATGTTCATATTTCATACCCCGTGCAAATATTAAACATCTAACGTATAACCTTGGATGGGCTTTGAAACCTTGACTAATTTGTTTATTTGTTGATAATTAAATCAAACTGACTTTTTTTTCTAGATATAGTCTTCAAACGCACAAAACACGGCGCGTTGGCAACGGAGGCAGTTCCTGCTGGGAGTTGTGTTCCACTTATAGCGCATTCCCACAGATTACGCCGCGCCCCCACGGACCGGCGCATCTCCAAGCCAGGGCAAGAAGCCAGCAACCTCTGTGATCTCAGGTTCAGGACACACAGCGGAATGACCTTATAAGGACACTTTATCCGACAAGCAACGCTTCCCATGTGAAGGGCGTTTTTCACGATTATTTTTGTTTTTAAAATGTCCTCGGGCTCACCGAGAAATGATCGGACAGAGCGCCGCCGCTGATGCGTCACGGCCAAGGCAAGGGTAGTTATCTTCTTGGTTCTTTCGGTAAAGTCACGTAGAAGGGAAATAATAAAATAATAAAAATAAAACATAATAAAATTATTCTCACGACGTTTCGGCCACAACGCAAGCAGCCGTCCTCAGGTGAAGAACAGGTCTGTCGGAAAGACAGCGTCATTCAGACAATTTACTTGATACAGCAATCGTGCTGTGACGGTTCCACCTGAAGACAGAAGCTTGTGTTACCTCCGAAACGTCGTAATTTATTATTTATTTCTATTTTTATTTTATTTTTTATTATTTACTTTTTACCTACGTGACTTTACCGACAAAACCTAAGAGTAAAAATGTTTTGATTGGCATTCTAAAAGTGCCACGAACCCAAGGTATTGTGCAACGTACTTCGTCACAATTAAAATAACGATCAAGAAAGCTTTGTCAATCCCACTTCTGCACGAAGGACTTCCCATGCTGTAAAAGTCAGAGGGGTTGTTTGACCAAACTTCAGCACGTGGGTGAGAGACCGGGACCGGTTGAGATATCACTCGACGCGTGCGTTTAGCTACGTCTGGGAATTGAACTCAGGTCAGCACCAGGTTAACAGTGCAATGTGCGAACTGCCGTGCCACTCCACCCCACAGTATACTAGAGGCGACTGTGCAGAAACATCAAATACTCTGCTGGGATAAGTACAAGCGTGTGTGTGCTGCAAATATTCAATTTCTATAAACGATTTAATTGCCCCTATATCGACGAGCCAAGCATTCTACATGAAGTCGGTGCGGCAAGTTTGTGTGGTTTTGACTTACAGTTAAGACCACATCTCTAAGCACAAATGTGAATGTATATCTGTTAAACTTCTTTCGCACCGTACGTAGCCAAACGTGTTAATCGGAGGCGCGGTGGAAGAACAACAAACTAAACACCAACGATGGTTTCACTTTCAGAAGACGACACGTGCCTGAAGTCCACAATAGGTGTCCTAAATGTTTATGTAATAGCCATGCCATCACCGCGTGTCCCTCACACGCAGGATACGACGAGGCTATAAATATGGCTGCTGATATTGGCGCTCACAGCTTGTGACTGTGCAGGCGCTGTCTGTAATTACGGCTGCTTATCGCAGCCTGCACTTCCTTCCACCGACGCAGGAATGAAGTGATGTCATGGTACACGCAGTGCCCCGCTCGCTGAGCTAATTGAACGGCCAAAGCGAAGCACGTGGCGCGCGGGCTAACACACCCCATTCAACGGGGGCTTTCGGAGTTGGCGATAAGCGCAAACTCTGAACACGAGGCAGCGAAAGCTCACACACACAAGTGGTTGTGATCAATGGCGATGTGGCCGTAACGCATCTGGCAAAATAAAGACGTGTTTTGTTTTTGTTTTTCTCGCCACGCCTCTGAAGCGAAGAATGATGCCACTGATTCGGCTGAGATATTAGTTGCCAGTTTGTGTTCTCACCAAATGTCCATCTGCAATAATATGTTGCTCAATTGCCAGAGCGTACATGATATATTATGTATGTCCAAATAAGGTAAGCCTCAATCTTAACTTTGGAGCTTTCGTGACTGCAGGAATTATTCTTTGGTTCTTTCGGTAAAGTCACGTATAAAGAAAAAATAATAAATTAAATAATAACATACGACGTTTCGATTGCAACACAAGCAATCATCATCAGGTATAATGAAATAGCGACATAAAATCTAACCAGAAAAAATTATAGACAGACATATAAGCAGACAGATATCACCAAGATACACACAGCGGGCAACACAGGTACAGGGAGGGGTGATCGTCGTATTTAAGGCCACCCCACAGAGACGCTTGTGTTGCAATCGAAACGTCGTATGTTATTATTTAATTTATTATTTTTTCTTTATACGTGACTTTACCGAAAGAACCAAAGAAAAGGTAAGCCTCGCTGAGTCTCAAGACTCCTTGTCAGGAGGGCCCTGCTACATTGGGGTGTTTGGCCAGTTCCACGTCTGAGTCTTTCGCTTGACGTGGGAGGAAACCAAATAAACCCACTACACACTCAAAACTCCGCACAGACCGATTTAAGAATCGACTGCATTACTCCCTCGATGTCTCAGGCATTCCAATTGATAATATTCACGGAGCAATTTCACGTAGAATTACTTCGGAGTCTCATTCATGCTGAGTTTCCAAGACTTGACCGAATCGAGTTAATGGATTTTTCATGATGGTTGATCTAAATCAGTGATTGGCAACCAACATAACAAGAAGGGCCATTTTTCGAATTTGGTGGAGAAAAAAAAAACCATGTCAAGATCCGCAATGCACAATGTGGTGAACACGAGAACGTGGTCCTGAATAAATAACTGTCACGAAGCTGTCCTTAAAGAGCCACCGCACGCGGCTCTGGATCCGCAGGTTTGCTGACCCCTGACCTAAATGAACACGGTGCCAGGTGTTGGCAACTCTAAAGCAAAGGATCACCGTTAATTCTAGATTTGAAGCTTTCGTGACTGCAAGGATTCATACTCTTAGTTCTTTCGGTAAAGTCACGTAGGTAAAAAATGAAATTAAAATTAATATTCTTTTTTTTAATTAATTTTCAATTTCATTTTTTACCTACGTGACTTTACCGAAAGAACTAAGAGTATGGATCGCCGTTACTTTACTGTACCGCATTGAAGTCGGCGGCTTCCGCAGATTTCTCTTTGACCCACTAATTTGCCGAGGTCAGCACAGAGCAGGCTCGAGCGGGGATGCTGCCACCGGGGAGGGAGAGAGCCAGACAGCCCCTCGTGTGTTCGCAGGAAGCGGCGGCGCTGGCAGCAGTGCAGGTCTCCGCACTCGCGTGTGCGCGGAATTCCAAGAATGTGTTCGGACTCCTCGTGCCAGACTACAATGAGCTCAGCAGCTTCGGATACCGATCTGCAACTCTCCTTATTATTCTCCTCCTCCTCCTAGGCGCGCCACTAAAATTTCGCGACATTTATTCATTTGTGGCTCCTGCAACGATTTCGCAAAGAGGATTGTGCATCAATAGCAGAAGAAGGAAAAACATTCGGATACCGTACTAGGAGTGATGGACAAGACGTTTTTTCGGGAGCGGATATTAAAAGTACACACTGGTTCGAATTCGTTATTTGTTTTGTAACGTAGCAAAGCGTGGCATGGGTCTAACTTACCTTTTTGATGTTTGTATTAAATAAAAAAAATTTAAAAATTTAATTGACAAAAATGGAGGCCTCTTTACTGTGCTGTATTCGTAAAAGCTCTTCAAATTGTTCTACTCGCTATACCACTCATATTCGACACGTATTTACTTCAGGCCTTACGAGACACATTCGGTATTATCCTTGAAATGGCCGCACTGCACGCAGTCAAACATTCCCTTTAACGCGACCCATTTGAGCGGCATCTGCTCTGCTGGGTTTTAAACTCCAAGCCCAACCACTTTGCCGCACTTATGCCACGATCATCAACAACGTTGATCAGTTCTTGCACTTCAGAAACCAACCACAAGCAAGCACACTACCACACTGGAAGATGTGGGTTGATTATTCCGGACATAGACTTTTTCGTTGCTAATAATCAAGACATTTTCAACAGAGACTGGAATATTATTGAATCATTCGTTTGGTTAATTCGTAACAATGCACTTTGTTCAACGTCATCATCAACCATGGTCAATCCACTGCTGGATGAAGGCCTAACCAAGCCGCTTCCACCTCTCGCAAGCCTACGATGGCATTAATAATCCACATGACAGCGCTGACCTCATCGCTGGACGACCTCTCGAATGCGTTCCATTCCTTGGCAGCAACTCCATTGTTATTCCTGACCATCGGCCGCTGTCCCGTCTCGCGACGTTTTCTTCCCAGTACCATTTTTCTTTTTAAAAAAATATGATTCATGTCATGAACGTGCGTGTGTTCTTTCAACAACCGCGTGTTCCTTCTTCTGTGTCACAGTGTCATTCCAAACATGCTTCTCGCCACGCTGTTTTTTATTCTTTTTTGACCGTGCCTCTGAATCGTATGCCATAGCAGGTAGTAAACACTGAATTAAAAAAAAGAAACACTTATTTTAGGCCACGTTGGTTTGAATGTTTTTATTATTATTATTATTCTGCTATGACAGATTGGAATGCAAATAAAGTAGAGAATTACTCCTGATCTACGGTCGCGTTGTCAAACAAAGGATGTCCAAGAGGTTATTTTTTTTTAGTTTAACACGTAATAGGCTTTCGTGACCAATATCATCCATAATAAAGGTTGTTTAGGGGTTAGATCGCGTGGAGCAAATCCACAACATTAACAATCTGTATTTGCTCTCCAACACACCGGTGTTGCTGTACTAGTAATGAATTGCCACGTTAATTTACGTGCCAAACCTTACTAATTGGCTGTTAAAAACGTAGGCTTTCGCGACCAATATTATTCATAATATCGTTTTTTGGGTTAGATCGCGTTATTTATAAATGTGTCGTAACCCTCCACGACCCGACACGGCCAAACAGTAAAAAAAGTGTCACGTTTATAAAAGGACAAAATAATTCACTTCTTTAGCCCACCGGCGTGTTGAAGAGATACTCAATTGGCTGTGTCGGGTGGTGACGGGTTTAACGACACATCTACATTCAGTTTTTGTTTTTAACCTTCATAAATCTTCCTAGCCGCTTAATCAGTCCTCTCTTTTTAAAGTGGCATCACATGCTCCACGTTGCATCGATGCTCACAAAAGTGTACTTGGTCGCGATCAACACGTTCCTTTAACTCCGCATAAGGTGGTGGCTGTGAATACGAAACCCTCGCTTATCGTTTAATTTGACGCTTTTATTCACCTAATGATAGGATTATTGGGCATGCGAGTCAGCGTCCGATCCGACCCAGGACCAACCGTCCAAGCAGGTTTCCCCCCACGAGTCCCTTCCCGCACATGGGCTCCGTGCCCACGTGTGCCCCTCGTGACGCCGGCGAATTCTCAGGCTAACGACACGATCAACATTGATGGTGGAGCGGCGGCCAAGGGAATGGAACGTGTCCACCCCAGAGAGTGACACACGTCCACCTCGGAGGTGGAGCGTTGAAATCAGCTCGTGTGCAGGTGCTGAGCGAATTGTTTACATTTCGGGATGGTGACAGACGGTGACCGCTTTCATCCAGCAGTGGATTGATCATGGTTGATGATGATGATATGATGACAGCTATGATCTCGTTGTTGTAGTGTGAAATATTGTAGGTACGTATTCACTGTAAAGGTTGGTGTCCTTCAACTTATGATTCAGATTTAATTTGTCTACTTCCCACCCCACTCCCCCCCATTAAAGGACATGTTTTCAAGTTGTCCATCATGATTGTATGCACAGGAGCTCAAACGATGATGATGATGATGATGAAACATTCCTGAGACATCCATAGCCGAGCAAATTCCCAAAACTCTGGAGGAAGAGGCCAACTTTTCGGTCAACGATCTTGAGAAATGCTCCCTTCATCATTCGACAGGAGAGGCTCGTTTAACCCGTTTCAAACTGCCCTTAGCCCGAGGGCAGCGCATCATCGGCCCAAATGATGCATTTCCGCTAACGGTTTAACCTTCAATTATTCTCAAAGTTGCCCCCCACCCCCCAAGTTCGTTCACGAAAAGAGGAAGTGTGCAACAAAGCCTCCCGTACAGCTCGACAATCCCATCACCCTGCAGAATCATGGCCGCGTCGCTACGGACGTGACAGAAGCAATGCCGGCCTTCTTCTTGCTTCGTTGACTTTGCTGCTCGAGGATTTGCCGCGACTTCTGCAGCCGCTAGAAGTTGCCTCGGCGCAGCGCAATGTTACCCAGAATGCCAGGTGGCTCAGCAATAGACACGCAATCTGAACGTTGCGACTTCCGAGACTGGCTGTGGCTTTGGGTTTGCTCAGCCCATTTCCCTCCGGGGGTCAGTAAAAAAAATAGGTACCACTTTGTATGGGTAAAGTCAACAGCAGTTGCCCGATGTAAATATTTGCCCTCCCACCATCGGGATGTGGAATTTCCACCGCTGGCTCTGCAAACTCCACAAATTGTCATTCTGTTTTTGACATTAGCCAAAATAGAGTAATTTACCTATCGTTGCATGCCACGTTATAATTAAATAACGCTTCAAAATAAGTTTAACGTTAAGAGAAGATATATATAGCCCTTATTACGGGAACAGCAGCTATTCATAAAATGCAAGCAAATGGAAATTTAAAAAATGAGTCTGCGAAGGAAAGTGCTCTCAGCTGGGGCATTTTCAAAGAAACATTCGGAGATAGATTCTGAGGATTCGAGACATGAAGTCAAACACCATAAATGCAGAAAGTATTATCCACCTCACATTTTCTGATGATAGCCATCGTGACGACCGATAAAAAATGAACCAAAGGAGTTACTTTAAGAACATTGCAGATAAAGCTACAACGTGGGGCTCAAGATAAAATAAGCCATTATAAGAAGTCTTGACGAAACTAGACTTTGCTGTTAAACAAAATAATAATTATGAGAAGGATGCGAACAGAAAACACAAACAAATATTGCATTTAAAAACGCGAATAATAGCAGGATGAGATGCTGACGACTGGATTCCATAACGATCACAATCGGATGAAAGTGCCTTTCAAGGCTAAGGCGTTTAACTCAGTGCGTATAACCGGCGACGACAAACTGATCGGAAACATTGACAGCGACGGAGGAAATTGAACAAAACAATACATCTCAAAAAGCGTGCAAAGAAGCGTGGAGAATTGCAGGCTTGAGGTGACACGGAGAGAGACGAGAGCGAGGAGAACGTGGATTAGGGCACAAACTGGGGGCATCGATATTCACTGTTGAGTCAAGTGGCCTTGGGCAGGACACGTCATGGCCAGACGGGAATGGCTGCCATGGCCAAGACCAGTCACGGAATCGCAGCTAAATGAGCGAACAGCAACAACAACAAAAGCAACAACAACAGCAGAAACAACAGCAGCAGCAACAACAACAACAGCAGCATCAGCAACAACAGCAGCAGCAGCCGCCGCCATTCGTTACTAAGTGGCGGTGACGTCGCCACGGCGCTTGTGCCAGGCTAGGTGCACTCTTTGAGGCGAACCTTCCCTGAGAGGAGGAGCGCTGTGCAGGCGTTGGATGGATTGTGTCGGCATCGCACGACCACAGGGACGGCAACGGAGCCAGGAGGTCTTCATCCAGCAGTGGATAGATCGTGCCGTATGATGATTACCTCGAATGAAATATCATTATACTGGTAGGAACCTCCTGGTTACACCAGCTCACAGGGGATTATTGTGTCCGTCCATCCGTCCGTCGTGCATCCAAAAATGGGAGAGGTGGGGCTGGGTGGGGAGGGTGGGGAGGGGCTGGGTGGGGAGGGGAGAGTGGGGAGGGGCTGGGTGGGGAGGGTGGGGCTGGCTGGGGAGGGGAGGGTGGAGATGAGCTGTGTGGGGAGGGTGGGGAGGGGCTGGGTGGGGAGGGGAGGGTGGGGAGGGGCTGGGTGGGGAGGGTGGGGCTGGGTGGGGGTGGGAGGGGTGGGGCTGGGTGGGGAGGGGCTGGTCACCCCGTGGTGCCCTTATAAAACTCAACGTTTAACCTACTCACGCCGGCTTGTGCCCGCCCTCACAGTCGGGCATATTTGCGGAATACACCACGCTGCCGTTGACCCTGCAGGCCATTGACCGAGCAACCCAACGTTCCTACCAGCTCCCTCCGCAGGAATGTGTTTGCTATTTTTAACAGTGGTTCAACTAGTTGTGACATTTTTGTGTAGTACTCTCATGAAATTTGCACAGTATCGTCTCGTATGTTATCTTATACTATACGTATGGATAATGATAGTATTTTCACTCCACGGTAGGGTGCATGGTAAGGTACTGTGTCATGGAACACAGTATTGCGTCCACGTGTTAACATGAGTTAACATCAACACATGTTAGCATCAGTTATTGCAGAAACAAGAAGGGACATATGCATAATAGAGGATGTTTGGGTTAGATCCCGTTGTGTTTTTGCTGTAGTTTACGTGACAAACGCATGTTTTGTTTACGTGACAAACCTTACTAATTGGCTGTGCCGGGTGGTGGCGGGTTTAACGACGCATTTATATTCATGAGATCTCACCGAAAAAAACACTGTTATGGATGATATTGGTCGCGAGAGCATGCTACGTGTTCAACTGCAGAAGGCAAATAGTCATATTCTTTGGGTCTTTCGGTAAAGTCACGTAAATAGGTTCAAAGAAAATAACAAAAAACTCACGACGTTTCGATCGCAACACAAGCGGTCTCCAACACAACCGCTTGTGTGTGCGATCGAAACGTCGTGGGTTTTTTTGCTTTTATTATTGTCTATTTATTTTAATGTTTAATACAATTTTTATCATTTTTTCTTTCTTACCTACGTGACTTTACCGAAAGAACCAAAGAGTATGGATCCCTGCAGTCACAAAAGCTTCAAATCAAGATTCAAGATCATCTGTTTCATTATTATTTATTTTTGTCGTGAATTGGGCCCCGCTAACAAACTCCATCGCCAAAGCTAAAATATCGACGACGCCAGACTCCACGCCGTGCTGTGCGGCAGCCAAGTCTGCTCGCCCGAGCCAACTCACAGGGAAGAGAGAATGAGTGTAGACTCTGTAGGTTTCCGTGACATGGTGCCACGAAGCTGTCCCGGGCGTGTTGTTTGTTTGGCACGACGTCTGACGTTTATTCAGGAACTGCTAAAGCAACTGGCACGACCCGCATACACGTGGGAGAGCCACAATACAGCATCAATCGTGTTCATCGCAGACACAACATCATCATCATAAGCAATGATCGATCCGCTGTTGTACGAAGGTATTTACCAACCCATCGCCTACTCTTCTTGGTTCTTTCGGTAAAGTCACGTAGAAGGGAAGACATCCAGACGCTGTCTCCCCGACAGACCTGTTCTTCACCTGAGGACGGCTGCTTGCGTTGTGGCCGAAACGTCGTGAGAATTTTTTTATTATGTTTTATTTTTATTATTTTATTACTTCCCTTCTACGTGACTTTACCGAAAGAACCAAGAAGGTGAATCCCTGCAGTCACGAAAGCATTAAATCGAAATTTAAGTTCAACATACACACAACAGACTGTTGGGGCAAGTTCTGTTCGCGAGCGCAGCCTATGAAGGCCAGCATGGCACACGAGGGTGTGGGTGGCCAACACCACTTCGAGCCACCTTTGTCTCCCCGGTGCTTACGTATACACACCGCACCAGGTGCTCATTTAAGGCTGAGTCAACATCGGGGACATCCAAAACCGGTTCAGCTCTTCGTCACCGATGTCGACCGCTAGCGGGAATCGAACTCGGCTCGCGGAGTGCGCTAAAACCACGACACGACGGCTGCTCCCCACTTGTGTGTATATACAAAGATAAAAAGATCCCCCGTATAGCCTTAACAGACTGTAGGGGCAAGTGCTGTTAGCGAGCACCTATTAAGGCCTGAACGGTACACGAGGGGGTGGGTGGCCAGCACCACGCCCGACCGCCTTTGTCTCCCTAGTGGCAATGTTTACACACCGCACCAGGTACTCATTTGAGGCTGAGTCGACCTAGGGGAGGCCCAGGACCGGTTCAGATAATCGTCACTGGTGTTTGCCGTGAGCGGGAATCGAACTCGGGTGGCCAGGTCCGTAGTGCAGCGCGCTAACCACTACACTACTGTGTGTATATAAAACACACACACAAGCACACGCTTGCTTCCCTTAACAGAACAAAGACCTCCCGGTGTGTCGCCTTCCTCTCCGCTGCTGGAGTTCGAGTGGATAGCGTGGCCACCAGCGCACACCTGGCACGATCACTGTTCCGTTCAAGGGCTCCCGCTTGTGGAAATAGTGAGTTGGCTCTCAGCTGGTTGACGTTTGTATTTGTTCACCTGCGAAAAAAGCAGGAGCCAAGCTTTCAAGCCCCCTTTTTACTTATTTATTTGCCAAGTCACCCCTTGCATCACAGCGAGGACGTTCATAGCCAACTGCGTTTCCTTTAGTTTCATGACTTTCGTCTCGTTTGTTCCGTCTCATTTTAGTCAACTCGCTTCGTGCTCAAATTGTCTCATCCGTCTCATTCGTTCCGTTGGACTCGAGTTATAGGGTGAACGATAAAGGTGCAGCCCTGCAATTCCTCGCTCGCACCACTGCTAGTGGAAGGGTTTCCATTCGAGGTTGCTGTAGAGAGCCACCCACAGGAGGCGTTTTGCCTACTCTTGTATATTAATCGTAACGTAGTCAATAGTCAGGCACTCACCCACCGTGCAAATGAAGTAGTCGCGTATTATTATACCAATCGAGTACTATCCCATCATGTCAATCAAGCACCAGCTTCATCACATCCATCGCCATAACAATCCAATGTTGAGCCAATGTGTTCGTCAAGTTACTGGTCTGATGATGCCATCGAACGCTGACTCAACATCTGACTCAGGTTGTGTTGGTAACACCAAGACGCGGGTGCACAACAACAACAACTTGCACTGTGTCGACAGCTGCAGCTTTGCCATCGACACCGCGGTGGTGGTGACCGCGGCAGCTCCGGCGCTAACAACCACCACCACCGCCACCACCACCACCGCCACCATCACCACCACCACCGTCACCGCCGCCACCGCCACCACCACCGCCACCACCGCCGCCACCGCCACCACCGCCACCACCTCCACCGCCACCGCCACAGCCGCCACCGCCACCACCACCGCCGCCACCGCCACCACCGCCGCCGGCACCGCCACCACCACCGCCACCACCACCACCACCACCGCCACCACCACCGCCACCACCTCCACCGCCACCGCCGCCTCAGCCACCACCATCACCACCATCACCACCACCGCCACCACCGCCGCCGCCACCGCCACCGCCACCACCACCGCCACCGCCACCACCACCACCACCGCCGCCACCACCACTACCACCACCGCCACCACCACCACCGCCGCTGCTAAACTTCTGTTAGCTCACCCCCCACCCTCACAGCGCCCATTATTTTTCTGTTTGTTGTTTCCCTTCTTTGGTTTCCCGTGAATTGTTCTGCGCAGCGTTTCAAGACCTCAAAGAAGTGTGGACGCTAAGCAGGTTTTGTATTATCTTTATATGATGAACTTCTTTCGCACCGTACGTAGCCGGCCGTGCTAATCAGAGGTGCGCCTGGATCGTGCTTGGATGGATGACTCCACGACGTGCCGTCATGCATGCGTCATGATGCACCATGGTTCTCCTTCTTACGATTAACAACGTTGAATTCTACATTTAAAAGAGAGCGGCGCATCCGCCTCCGTGATTTGTGCCGTTCGCATTTTTCCATCGTGCCCATTAATCAACCGATGAATGTGAACACAATGAATGTTACGGATTCACGTCTCTTCTGCCGCGTGTGCAGATGCAGCTCGCCGCTTCATTGCGCGTGCGCGCGGTGCGTGTGTCTCAATTCTAGATTTGAAGCTTTCGTGACTGCAATGATTCATATTCTTAGGTTTTTTTGGTAAAGTCACGTAGGTAAAAAATAAAAATTAATAAAAGTAAAAAAATATATTTTTCTTTTTTACTTTTATTAATTAAAATAAAAATTAATAAAAGTAAAAAATTTTCTTTTTTTCTTTTATTAATTATAATTTTTTACCTACGTGACTTTACCGAAAAAACCTAAGAATACGTATGTCTAAAGTTGTAGCGCGCGCGAAGCTGGGATATATTTTTGACGAGGGCAAACAAGTGAAGGGCCGCTTGCCAGCGACAACCTCGACTGTCTGGAGCGCTCAGTTGTATAAAATTGCTCCAGAATGCCGCGCATTCCTCGGCGGGCGTTCGCGGGTTCAGTGGTAATCACTTAGTAATGAAGGTGAAAACAGAAATAACTGTGTCGCTGCGTTTGATCAACTGACGTCTGCATACCTGAAAAGCATGGCAAGAATTTGCCAATTATGGTGGCGAGTTGTTTTCTGTGCGCGCGCACATGGCCAGATTTGTACCGGACGGCCCACTTCGAACGCCCTCTCCCCAAAGCACGCGAGCCTGATAACATTTGCCCTCTCCCCGCTGTCGTTAGCGAAACAACAAATGGATCATCACTCGCTCCTGCCGCAGAATCTGCATTCTTGGCTGGTGGGTGGATGGGGGAGGGGGGTAAGCGATAGAGGATTTGTCAAGTTGTCGACTTCGTACTGGAAGTGACTCACTTGTGCTTTGCGATATGAGATTTAAAAACTCGACGTGCGTTCTCAATTGTTTTTGTTTTTTTTAGATCGACCTTCACATTTTTAAGCATTACATTGGTGCTCCCTTCTCCAAGTCATCCCACCGTGTCACGAGATGAGGAATCCGATCGGAAAGCTCGCAGAGCAGTGTCGGAGGGTGACTGAAGGAGACGTTTTTTGTTCGAGGACGTCACGAGATTGTCTGTCGTGTGACAATCACACTGATTCTCAGAGCCGAAATTCAACCATACAAGGTTCAAAATATTTTCTAAAAGACATTTGTAGCTGGGTAAAGACCATGCACCGGGTTTAATCACGGACGGCTGCCCAGATTTGAACCTAGAATCCCAGCGGCATTGGCTCAGTGCTCTGACCTCTGAGCCATCCAGCCTCCTCGTAAACAAAAAAAACATGTTTTGCGTTTAGAGGTACCACCACAAATGTGTCTCGAGTCAAGACTCAGCAAACCCTTTATTACTGGCCTCATATTAAGCAGGCCACCTCAATGTATGTACGTTGAACTTCGTTTGCACCGTACATAGCTAACCGTGCTAATCGGAGGCACGGAGCAGAAGGTTTTGTGTGGGAAGTGACATTGGGTAAATTCTCACCGGTCAGACATGACATTTGTAATCGCCTTCATTAAATCATTTGCGTTTTCGTCTCTCAGTGTCGGCACGTGTTCGCTGAGGAGTTTAGGCCATTTGCCTGCTGAAGTGGTCTCCCCCAGTTGAAGGTATATTTCGGTGTAAATATATTTCTGTGGATTACATCAAAACGGTACCCTATTATTTGTTTTATTTCGTTACGTTTGTTTACCAAGGAAAGCTTCACTGAGTCTCAAGACGCTTTTTCAGAAGCTTCGTGCCAAGCTTTCACAGCAGACAGCGTTGCTGCCCTCTGTGTAATCCCAATTCAGTCATTTGCAGCTATTATTTATTTATCATTGGGATGTTTTGGCCAAAACCAGTTACATTGTGTGTGTGTTTTTGTTTCTGAGGAGCGGTAGTGTAGAGGTTAGTGCGTTGTACTACGAACCCAGCGACCCGAGTTCGATTCCCGCTCACGGCCAACACCCAGTGACGAATATCTGAACTGGTCCTGGGCTTCTAGGTTGACTCAGCCTCAAATTAGTATCTGATGTGATGTTTAAACATCGCCACTGGGGAGACAAAGACGGCCGGGCGTGGTGCTGGCCACGCACCCCCTCGTGTACCGTTCCGGCCTTAATAGGTGCTCGCTAACAGCACTTGCCCCAACAGTCTGTTAAGGCTATACGGGAATCTTTGTCTGCGTTTTTAAGCTATGGGAGGAAACTGGAGAACCCGAGTTTGCAATTGAACCGATGCCCTTATGGTGATGCCACGGGTGTGACCACTGCATCACCCTGCTGCCCAATGGGGATAAAACCCCCAGCATGAAACGTCATGAACAGCAACAGCGAACAGAGCTTCGTGCAACCATTTCAGACGCACAGAGTTGAACATCTTCACAGCTACCATCGTTAGAGCGAAAAGGTTTCTATCGTGTGACAAATTACGATGCAGAATGTATGCATCTTAACATGGGAGCTTGCTGACCCAAGCACTTTCACCTAATGCTTTAATGTATTTAACGTGCCATGTTTACATGGAAACTCGCATCCTGTGTGCAGTTATTAGAAAACCATCTCGCTCGCATTCCTAAAGACCCACTTATCGTGCCCTGATGAGCCGATAGTGTTTCGTGCCTGCAGTGTGTGTGTGTATATATCTTTTTTTAAAGCATTTGTACATATCAGATGTACATAGCAGGAAAGCACATATGTTTCATTAATATTATTCGGCTGACTTTGGAACGTTACGAATGACATATACTTGGTACTAGGATAGCTTTGTGAATTCTAAAGTGCTATATTAATGGGGTGGGGGGAGGTTGCCACATTAGGCAAGTGTTTGCCAAAGATTATATTTGTTCTTGATATTATTTTATATTTTTTGCCATTAATTTTACCGTCATTTTTTGTTGTTGTAACATCATGATCAGACGATAACCCGCTTAGACACCATGCAGTTTGCAGTTAAAACTAGGGGGTGTAATATTAATAACGTTCTGAACCCCACCCCCCTACTGGACATCTGTGAAAATTAGCTTAATATCTCATCGGATTCCTACAGTATAAAGACATATTCTGATTCTGAGATTGAATTGGGATTTGAATTCATAACTATGCATCAGTGAGTTCGTCAATGAATGAACAATGGAGTCGCAGTCTTGCTCAATGCTGATTTGGGACACACCGACTGTGTACACTTTGTTGGCAAGTAAGTGTTGGTGAGACAATCCAAGTTCACTCAACAATTTAATCTGCCGCTTTAGATTTGGTTCAACCCCTACCCATCAATTAAAGACGCGCGTTTAAAAGCCGTTGGTATTTTTTTCTTAGCGTCTGCGGTTCATGAACCTCGTTTGCAATTTGAACAGTTTGTTCTGTTGCACAATTGCGCGCAGCTATCCAGCATGCAGACGATGCAACTACGACGGGTTTACTAGCTGGAGGGGCCTATGAGCTGGCGAAATGAAGAGTGGGTGACAGGGGCCCCGTTCATTCCTTGTAACAGAGCACATGCCAACTGCGCCGTGCCACTGCTTTTAAACCTTTCCTTCTCCCCCCCCCCACCCCACTATTCTAGATCTTTTGTATTTACCCCAGGTCTCCCATGCCATGAAGATCAATCATCTCAGAGGCCCCCATCTGGGTAAAATAAATGCAAACAGTTCCCTGCACTTGGCATCTTGCAGCCAGGCAACGAGTAGAAACCTGATCCTGCAGCTTTGGCAACCACCGCTCCATTCAGCCGCCAAGTTAGCAACCATGCTCACCTATCAGCCATCGGATTACCTTTCCATAACAAACACAAAAACAAATGTAACGTGAGCTGCGAAAACAACTGGCAATCTCTTAAAGGGCCACGTTTAAAAAATATATATACATGCAAAAATGCAAAAGCGACTGTCTGAGCAATGCGCACGAGACCGCTGCCCATCCCCAATCGACGTTCGGCTGTTGGCCGCGCCGCGGTGACCAGCCCAGGTGGTGTTTGAGCGACCCGCAGGCGTGAGACGAACACCGACACCTCGAAGGAGCGACGCGGGCTCACGCGAATCCTCAGTCCGCTCAGCCGCCCGCCGAAGCCGAATTCGAGCGCCGCTGGGTGTGCGGGTCGGTTGCCACCTTCCCCCGCTGGTGCCACACATGAGTGCGCGTTCCCAGACTGATAAACACAAACCTGAGCGGGTCGCGCCCGCGCGAACCTCGGCGATCGCTCGGTCGATAGCCACGCGCCGGGCGTGCGCGCGCACGCGAAGAATTCTGTGCGCGTGTGTGTGTGTGTCCGTCCGCTGGACACCGCACCGCATTCGTGTGCCGTGCCGGCCTTCATAGGCGCTGCTTGCTCACAGCACTCGCCCCCCCCCCCCCCCCAAACAGTGCGTTAAGGCTATATGGGGGTCGTGGTGTTGTTGTGATAGTGGGGAGCGGTGGTGCAGCGGTTAGCGCGCTGCGCAACGAACCCGGCGACCCGGGTTCGATTCCTGCTCACGGCCAACACCGGTGACGATTATCTGAACTGGTCCTGGGCATCCCCTAGGTCGACTCAGCCTCAAATGAGTACCTGTTGCGGTGTGTAAACAAAGTCCGGCGTAGTGCTGGACTCCCCCACGCCCTCGTGTGCCGAGCTGGCATTCATAGGTGCTCGCTAACGACACTTGTCCCGACAGCCTCTTAAAGGCTATACGGGGGGTCTTTGTCTTTGTTGTGAGAGTGCGTGCGCGCGCGCGTGTCCGTCCCCCTGCGCACGCACGGCATCGTCCCGTCCAGGTGTTGACGCACCGGTGGATGTGCACACGCGATGCAGGAAGGAATGCGAGCGGCAAGCGACGCAGGGTAGTCAAATAGAAAAAAAAGTCATTCCTGATCACAATGAGCATTGAGGCGGCGCCTCATCGCCAATTTTACAGAACTGGGCCATTGGTGGAGATTCCACGTTTCTACGTCGGGGGCGAATCTGTCCAAAGCACATACCGATGTTGACTTCTCCCCACAAAGCGGTACCTCATTTTATCGACCCCCAGATGGTTGATGGGCTGAGTCAACCCTGTCCAAAGCGCATACCGATGTTGACTTCTCTCCACAAAGCGGTACTTTATTTTATCGACCCCAGTGGTTGATGGGCTGAGTCAACCCTGTCCAAAGCACATAGCGATGTTGACTTGTCCCCACAAAACGGTACTTTATTTTATCGACCCCCAGATGGTTGATGGGCTGAGTCAACCCCCCAACCAGGATGTGAACTCGTAACCTTCCAATTGTGAGCTTGCGAGCCACCTGGCTGGCTGCAGGAAGTGGCAGTGGTCAGTTTCAGCCGGGACAGTCCGGGACACGGATCCCGAACTTGTGTTGTCACCCCACATCCTTCTCGCCGTATGTCGTCCACTTGGCCGCTCATTTGTGCAATATATTATTTTAGGAACGTATAGTACAATAACTGTGGGATTATTGCGGGTAGGCGCAGCTTGCACTGTAGTGGTAGTGCCTTATGCCGATCATCCATGCTTCTTTGACAGCCTTAGTAGTGTGCCGGGAAATATTGAGTGAGAAATTCGGTCCTAGGCAGTAGGGCAGTGAGAGTGCACACGCGCATGAAGGCGCACGAGATGGAGTCGTGTACAGGGGGGATGGAGTGGAGTTTTGTTCATTTGACTGGGATCACACTGATTTTGTTGGAAATGTTTGTCACTTTTTTTTAATGTTCGCTTGGTATCATAAAAAAATATGGGCCGTGGTTTTTGAAGAAACGTAGAGCAATACGGACCTCATCATCATTAGCAGCAGCAGCAGCAGCGATGCTCCAATTTATCTCCTGCACAGGATCTGATTGCATTGCTCCGTCTCTGCGTGAGACGTACTGTCACGAACGGGCATTATCTCATTCGGGCCGGCACTCTGTCTTCAGTCTAGACGAGTGCAGGAGTCTCTTGAGTTCTGCGTGTTTGTTTTCCCAGACTTGGGTGGGGCCAGTTAAACGTGTAAACACTAATTTTAGCGTGCAATCTTTGGTAAATGCGCCCAGACAATGCGCAGTCCCCTCCACTCTCCCCAGATGGTCTATTACACCAGGTGATCATTAGTCTGGGGCCACCATTCTAATTGGGTTCACAGGAGGACAAGCGTTTAAAGCTTCCGTCTTCAGGTGGTACTGTCACAGTACGATTGCTGTATCACTTGATACAGCTATCGTGCTGTGACAGTTCACTTGATACAGCTATCGTGCTGTGACAGTTCCTCCGAAACGTCGTGATTTTTATTTTATTTTTATTTTACTTTTATTAATTTTAATTTTTTACCTACGTAACTTTACCGAAAAAAACCTAAGAATATAATTCAATGGCTGTCACAATACATCTGGACCACCCTGTAACAATTAGTGACGCGAGCCCCGTTGGGAGGACTCGAAGCAGAAAATGATTGAGGGGCGGGAGCCCTCTCATGTGAAATGTATAAAAAAAAACTCCGAAGTTGGCGAGAGATATCGACAAGAGACGTGAATGGAGTGAGAATTAGAGGAGCGTAGAGACCAAATGAGATTGCAGAACGATGAGAGCTGCAGGAAGAGATCGTGATGCGATATGGAGAGGTGTCTCCATCTTCTTGGTTCTTTCGGTAAAGTCACGTAGAAGGGAAATAATAAAATAATAAAAATAAAACATTAATATATTTCTCACGACGTTTCGGCCACAACGCAAGCAGCCGTCCTCAGGTGGAGAACAGGTCTGTCGAGAAGACAGAGTCTGACAGACCTGTTCTTCACTTGAGGACGGCTGCTTGCGTTGTGGGCGAAACGTCGTGAGAATTATTTTATTATGTTTTATTTATTATTTATTATTTCCATTCTACGTGACTTTACCAAAAGAACCAAGAAGATGAATCCCTGCAGTCACAGGTGTCTCCATGTCGATGAGCTTGGTACGCGTATTTTGATTTAACTGCGAGCTCATGGTTGATGCGCTTTTGTTTTACGACTCCACGGCCACTTGAGCTGCTTGGGCGCCGAATGTCTTACTTGCTCGGCTTCACGCCTCGCGTTGCCGCTGGCATTTGGCCATCTGAGGCACTCGGCGGGCGCCCGTCTCCTCTGTCGCCGCTTTAGAGAGACAACCATTCGAATCACCCCGTCTGCTTCTCTGGACTTGGGCGGTGAGACGTTAAATATCGTGATATTTTTACTGTAGGCATTGCTTCAAAAGCTTGCACACGTTTAAAGGGCAAGAACAGAAGAGGGGTGCAATTGAAGGCTTATTAAATATAAATAACAGTGTTGAATGGGATAAAGATAAATAAATATAAATGGAGTTAATATCCACAGTGGCAGCTGTTCCTTAAACAAAGTTCCGTTGATTGTTGCGGTGCGTGTAAATACGAACGAGTGGAATTATATACACACACACACGCACACACACACACGCGTGTCTGAATTAACACATATTTCATCCAAGAAAAGATTCTGTTTGCCAGAAATAAACCGATATTTCGTTGGACGAAACTAATTCCCAGATTTTGGTCAGGTTACAAAACGCCTTTGGAACCTTTGAAGTGCATAAGAAGCATTAGCGCGACATTTAAAATGTTCATGAAGAAAGACAAAATGTTCACACACACACAGAGAGGAGAAAGGGAGTCTTATTAAAAGAACGGAAGAAAAAAAAAAACACCACCACCCGAAAAACTCTGCCCATTATTCACCGCGGCGAGTTTACTCCAAACGTCACCGGGCGCCCAATTTTAACCGCAGAGGAACGCTTGGGACCACGGGACCACGCTCGGCGGCGGGCAGCTGGGCAATCTCAAAACACGAGGAGGGAGGAGGAGGGAGGGAGGAGCACACGGGCGGGCTGGGCTGGGTGAGGCACCAGGGGATTGGGACGTACCACGAGACGACCCTGTAGGGGAGACAGGTCCTGACAGTAACTGTCATCGCGCGGCACCGTGCGCATATTTCTGTTGCGTCCACCGCCACCTCCGCGTTTGCAGATCCCGCGGACGATAAAAGGTGGGGCGGGTGGGGCGGTGTGGGGCAAAAGAAAGTGTTAAAGAAAAGCAGACGGCCCAATGCCTTGCGGGGCATTAAAGGGAGAATGTGTGAAATTCGCTCCGAGAGAGAGCGAGCCGTGGTCACCGGGCAGAGGGGGAGGGGAGGCAGCGAGGAAGATGACACCCACGGGCCCGTCACTTTTAGTGTCACTGGAGTGCGGCGCTGAGTGGATGGCTCGAAATTTAAGAGCAAACTGGCCGGCTGGATTTGTGAGCTATTCGTGATTTGTTATGGCTTGGAGACTTGTACAAAATGTACAGAAACGTTTTTTTTTTCTTGCGTTAGTCCCCTTTTTTTTGTGTGTTTACGTTTTTTTTTGTTCTTGCCGTCAGGTGAATGATGAGCGTGGCCTTGGCTTCTACTTCGGGACCGCTTGTACGTGTTAGAGCGCTTTTGTTAAAAGTCACTGCTGGATGAGAGCTGTCGGTTTAACGGCAGTGACGAAATCAAAAGTGACGTGATTGTAAATAAATAATTAGCAGCACAATGATTGAACAATAAATACTCTTCACTGTTTATTACAAATGATACCGTATTTGTGTGTGTGTGATGGTATCAATGTACGTGTGTAAATATATTATTGCGAATGTTTTTTTTAATTAATGGCCCAGATGTGAAATAACGTTAGGCAATGGCACGGTGGATTATGAATGATTGCATGAATCCAGCCACCTGAGTTCGATTCCCTGCCACGGCTAGCACCATTTGTAAGTGAACCGGTCCTACGTCAATCCGCACTGACCAGCGCGGTGAAGTATGGTCAAACACATCCATGAGACATTCACTTAGCAACGCATTGACTAATGGTTGTAGTGTAGAACTGTATTTATTAGAACGATTACAATGGAAACTTTGGATGATCTGTCTCGTGGTGACTGTAGCCATTATGGTGATGGATTTGTGGTGGTGGTGGGTCTCATTGGTGGTGATGGTGGCGGTGGTTGTGCTGGTCGCTGCACTTCAAGCCCTGCGACCCGAGGTTGATTCCCGCTCACAGCCAACGCCTGCGACGATTATCTGAACTGCTCCAGGGCCTCCCCTGGGTGTGTAAACATCGCCAGGCGTGGTGCTGGCCACCCACCCCCTCGTGTGCCATGCGGGCCTTCATAGGCCTTCATAGGTGCTCGCTAATAGCACTTGTCCCAAACGCATATTAAAGCTATATGGTGGACCTTTGTCTTTGGTGGTGGGAGTCGTGTTGGTGGTGATTGTTTCACAATTGCTGACATCTCCTCTCCGATCCGTCATCGCTCTCTCTAATTCACACACATCTGCTAAGCAAATCATCCCGTTTCAAAACAACATCTGACCGTTCCATATTAAACGATTTATAACTCTTTTGTCCCAGGATCCACACATATTCCAACAAAACCCTCTTCTATGGATTTAGCATGCAGGCCCAGAGTTATTGTGCGCAGCTGACAATCCGACCTCGGTTGACTTGGGTTGGAGGAAAGATACATAGAAAACACATTACATTTCCAAATGCGAGTGTTTTGAAGCCATCTGTCCGATTAAGCCGTTTAAGGGAGACAGATTATGGATGTGCGGGTTCAGTAAGATGCATGGCAATGCAGAAATGCAGAAGCAAACACCAGCGAGCTCGTCGGAGCCGTCGTGTGCTCCGGTGGCTGTTTACTCGACTCTCTCACAGCCTCGACCGATGTTTGGTCTCGTGTTCTTAGGTTTTTCGGTAAAGTCACGTGGGTAAAAAATAAAAATTAATAAAAGTAAAATGAAAATAAAATAAAAATCACGACGTTTCGGAGGCAACACAAGCCTCCGTCCTCAGGTGGAACTGTCACAGCACGATAGCTGTATCAAGTGAGAGAAATTCCAAGAACACAGTATTTATATATACTTTTTTAGGGTGGGAGGAGCCAAGGTAGGCCCTGAATATTATTTTTGTGAGGTTCGGTGCGGCTGAACCACGCTGTTAGGAATGAGCCTTTGTTGTGTAAACTAGGTGCGGATGATGTAAAGGTGCGTGTAAATGGGACTGAGCCTTCTTGTTATGTAGAGATGATGCGGCTGAAATCGCTTCCAGGAAATGAGTCTTTGTTGTGTAGAATGGTTGACTGAGCCTATTATTATGTAGAGGTGGTGCGGCTTAAATCTCGTGTATGACTAGCAAGCAGCCGAAAGAGCACCAGCCAGCCACAATGGGCTGTCAGCTCTGTCCGCCGTGTCAAATCTTCATGCCCCGCGTCCACTTTTCGCCGCGGCCCTCGATTCGACGGGGCTTCTCGCCAGGAGCTGCGGCCCTTGGCCTACCAGCCAACGGTTCGCAATGGTTATTGGGTAGATTACAGATGGCACGTGTAAAGTCTGCCCTCCACCACACACCTACATGCTTTGTCACGAATAAGAAGAGTTCTACTCTCCTATAATAATCTTCAATCTACACAACTACTGGCCACCGACGCAGTACCGAGGCAATTACTCCTACGTTGATGTGTATTTAAAAGTTTCAACATCAACAAAATCAGCATCCGTGTCGCCTCTTTGAACGTAGATAGAAACGTTGACTAAAAAAAAGGTTCCTCTCGTCCAACATTTTGTGAGTCTCTGAGCCATATTTAAATATTTTGCGGTGTGTCTGACCACCCACAACATCCAGACACAGTCGCGGGGAAGAGGGAGAGTAGCCGGGCGGTGGTGGCGCCTGCCTGTAATGCAGCAAAGTCATGCCGGATTAAGCTGGTGCGGGGCCTGTAGCACATGTTATAAAGGGGCCCTAAATAATAAAAGACACATTTTAAAACACACATTTTTCACTTGCATAGTAAAGTAATTGTTTTTTTATTTGCTACACAGCCAGATAATACGACAAATCGCTAACCTTAAACAGCCAGTCGTTCATAAAAGTTGAAGGCGGTATAGTACTATAGTAATAGAGCAAGTGCAGAATCACTTAACCGGAATTGATAGCTTGAAAGCATTTAGCACGGGGCCCTTAAAAGTGCGGGGCCCGTAGCATACGGTATGTAGCTACTTTTGCTACGAGGATAATCCGGCACTGAGCAGAGTGGCTGGTGGATCGCACAAATGTTGTGAAATCTCCTTCCCGTGAGCATCGCGGTGCCATACCCTGGCTTGTCAGGAGCAGGCAGTACAGAATGTGGACTTATCACCATTTGTTTCCATCTGTAGGGGGATAGAGTGTTGCCGCCACACGTGCGTGGTTCTTTTCCCCGGTGCTCCGGTTTCCTGCTGCTTGTGTGAACACTCATTAATTGGCAAAAAATATCTTAAAATAAGAACCCAATGTAGCAGGACCCTCCTGAAAAAACGAATCCTACGACCAAGTGCGGATTTCCTGCAGAAGCAAAGTAAAATTAAATAACAAGTTTAATTCTCACTGTTGCGAGCTGAGCACTAAGAGGCAACAGGAGGCATGCTGAGCCAAAGACGTGGTCCCGATCGCAGCTGCTTTGCCTCAAATCTCCGTGATGTAGGAGGCAGCAATATCATCTGCGTGGAAGCATATATTTGGCATCAACCGGCTGACTCGTAATGCCTCTTAACGTACCAAGTGTTTATTTGGGTTTCCGGTTTTGTCGATTTACTGATTTTTTAAAAAACAACATTAAATGCCAGCCAAGTGATTTTGAAGAATATTTTTTGTGGTTGCTTATTGGATGACTCGAGTTGCCCGAGGATGTCCATTACGAACTTTGGGAGAGTTTTGACCAGTGGCAAACGTGCATCTGAAGATTTTCGAAGTGGGCAATTTTTTTCACAAATACACATTATGGGGAGCAACATGTATGAAGTTATCAAGTGTGCAGTATCTAAAATGAAATGCACATGAATCATGATTAACGATCTCTTCACAATTTTTAGTGTATCAAATATCACAAAAAAAAATAATCTATGACATACCAAGGGCCATCCACAATGTTTTGACACCCTCCTCTGTACGCCTCAGATTTTTACCACAAAGTCAAATGGTATAATGTCTTGATCAAGAGCCTTTAACCTTTTGAAAGCCTAAACTCTCTGCATTCTGCATTCAATGAGAGAGAAATGCCATTGAGATTAATTTGCAATGGTGACCTGTGTGATTATATAGACTTACATCAGGATTGTTATTGTATGATGAATCTTCTCTTAAAAGGGTAATTTTTAAAATGTTACAATTTGGACGTGACATCGGCACGCAGTAATGTGCTATCGTCATGGATGTCACGGAGAGGTCGAGAGCACGATGTGTATCTAACAGCAAACTGCTGCTCACTTTTGAAATTCCACACAGCATTTACCAGGCGGCAGTGCGCATCAGACTGGCAGCTTTGTATACATCGGCGCAATGTTGACCATGAAACCATCCTAGATGAGAATAGGGTTTCCCCCTTTTTTCTGGCAACAAAACAGGTGTTAAGATGTTAAAACACCAAACTGAAACCTTTTACAAGGAATCGTGTCCGCATTAACCACAACGCTTGTGGTCAAAATGCAAACAAAAAACCTACTCTGATAATATATGCATTGTGTTTGAAACTGATTGGTCCACACCAGAGACAGCTTTCTTTTGAGCCTCGTCTCAAAACGGTGTTAGACCAGAGGACGCCAAAATGCGTCCTATACGAGATATTTGTGAAAACGAGTTTCATAGCTCATCGGATTCATCCAGTCTAAATCAAGATTCTGATCTGATCCTGCCCTCTCGACGTTTCAGAAGTGGACATGTGTGAGCTGGTAAGCCCGGGCAATTAAATCATACGAAGATGCATTGATGTATCAAGGACTCAATTTCTCACTGAATATTTTCCGGGTCAATCGAGGACTGCAGGAGGCACCACAGAAGTAGCACGAATGGGGTGTGTCGGGTATGGTTGCGTAGCTGACTCGGACAGACTCGTCAGAAATGGATCCTTGGATGTATTTACATTGAGTGTGTAACTATGCATGGATTGACTTCTTAGTATTGATTCTTAATGCTCACGGTGCTTGCATCGAATCTCGTCTGTAAAGAATGAATGTCGATTTAAAGCTTTCGTGACTGCAGGGATTCATCTTCTTGGTTCTTTCGGTAAAGTCACGTAGAAGGTAAATAATAGAATAATAAAAAAAGAAATTATATTATCTTATAATTTTATTTTATTATTATATTATTATGTTTAATTTTTATTATTTTATTATTTCCCTTCTACGTGACTTTACCGAAATAACCCAGAAGAAGAATGAATGTATTAAGCCAAATGATGCTCACATACATGTCGTACATTTTACAAGAGGGATAATATAGTGAAGACAAAAGTACAAACAAGACTTGAGAAAATGATCAACAATACAATCAGGTTGGTAAAAAAACGAGGCAAAAAAAAAAATCTTGAGTCGAATCGTGGCCAAGATTCGCGAAATCAATTCCGTCTCCAGGGAGATTGCAACACTGCTCATCGTGTTGTTTGTTTGTTAGCACCGTTACACTAACGTCCACGTTCGAAGCTGTTCGATGTTAAGACAATCAACAGAGGCAAGCAGAGGAAGACTTGCAATGAAGGTGGGCGGGGCTTTAACGAAGCTACCCTTAAGGAATATCGGAAAGCACACAATTGTATAAACCACAAACTCGGCACACACAGGGTACTTGAGAAATGGTCAAATAAACCCTGTTCTACAAAGCAGGATGACACCACTGCCACAATGATAAAGTTCACCCGTAAAAAACTGAACAGACTGTAGGGGCAAGTGCTGTTAGCGAGCACATATGAAGGCCGGCACAGCACACGAGGGGGTGGGTAGCCAGCAGCACGCCTAGTGACAATCTTTGCACACAACACCAGATACTCATTTGAGGCGGAGTCGACCTAGGTGAGGCCCAGGACCGGTTCATAAAATCGTCGCTGGCGTTGAGCACGAGCGGGAATCGAACCCGGGTGGCTGGATACGTAGCACGGCGCGCGAACCGCTGCAATGCTGCTTCCCACGGATGACACCACCACCACGCACACACGGGCACAGGCGGTGACGTCACCAGGATGTGCGTATCGGCCATCAACACAGAGTTTTTTTGGCAGAGTGCATTAAAAAATAAAAATAAATACCGGATGCGGGCTGTAACAAAATAAATGGCAAATAGAAGAAAATACCGCAAGTTACAAAAAAAAAAACCCACAAAGTTTTCTTGCAGTCACGTCTGCACATTTCAATTATGGCTCGGATAATTGTTTGGTTTTAATTATGGACTCAAATTGTTGATAACAAGTTAATAACTATACTTTGGGGTTTGTCTACATATTTGGCTAGCTCGAATGGAAAACAATTGAAGGTATAACACTGCCATGCTGCTTTCAGTGTGGGAGTGTAAAGCCAGTAACCCTTTAACTTGTTATTCAGTAAAAGGGAAGAGTGAAGCAGTAGGATCATGTATGAAAGAAACGAAACAAAAACCTAAAAGTCGGAAAATAAGCATGGAGAGATGCATGCTCAGATCTAGATTGAAAGATAGAAAAGAAGCACGTGGAGTATACAATATATAGCCAGGCTTAAGGCATCATTCTAACTGTTAAAATAAATCAATGGGCTTAAGCGGGATAGATAGGTCGCTATAATGGATAATGTCCGAGAGTAATAACAGTGGCAGCCAAAGTTGTGAATGCGCTCAAAAGGTTGCCCACCGAGGAGATGGAGCGATGTAATCAGCACATGTGGTGGATTTCGATTTAAAGCTTTCGTGACTGCAGGGATTCATCTTCTTGGTTCTTTCGGTAAAGTCACGTAGAAGGGAAGTAATAAAATAATAAAAATAAAACATAATAAAATAATTCTCAAGACGTTTCGGCCACAACGCAAGCAGCCGTCAGACAGACCTGGTCTTCACCTGAGGATGGCTGCTTGTGTTGTGGCCGAAACGTCGTGAGAATTATTTTATTATGTTTTATTTTTATTATTTTATTACTTCCTTCTACGTGACCTTACCGAAAGAACCAACAAGATGTGGAGGATTGTCACGTTGCAAGATCGTGAGATATACCAACGGCTTGGGAAGGCCTTCATCCAGCAGTGGATTGATCATCGATGATGATGATGTGCTAAGGGCAGCTCCTCACATGGGTGTGTGTTCCTGTGGTTGACATTTCTCCAGTTTACAGTCACATTTACCCCACACATGGTCTGAGAGTTTTTTTGTGAGCAGACTTTTTGAAGTGAATGTTAGAAATTCCATCGTGCTCCTATGAAATGCAAACGTCGAAAGGAAAAAAAGAATTTTTTGTAAGCGTTTGTTAAAGCTTGTTGAATTGTGCCAAGTTACATTTTTAGCCCTCTATTTGCGGTAATGTCCAAGAAGAGACATCTGCTGATATTGAACAGCCTCATTAAAAATTGCCTGTCAGCCTCTTCATTCACATTAATCTCCATTATGGAATAAAACAAAGCCACGTTATTAAGTGTTACACGATAGTACCGTGACGTATTTCAAGATGACAAATGCGCGATCGTGAGCCGAGGTATTCGAGGCATAATTGGTGGCATCCTTGGAGTGAGCTTGAAGGTGAAAATGCACAGGGTTGGTGCCTCCGTAGCCTAAACTTCCGCTTGACTCAAACCTGGAAGCTGTGCTGGATCCGGAGAAGATTCCATGGAGCGCTGACATCATCCGTGACCTCGTTACGAAGCATGAGAACTCATGCTGAACCCTGCGATGCGATTGGGTGGGCGGAGAGATTCGGGTGGACGTTCCATGCTGCCTGGGCAGTCACCTAAAATAAAATAGGCAGAGCTGCATGATTGCCCAATTGCAAAGTGAGTCAGAAGCAAGGCAAACGTTCTTTTTCTTCATATTTTAGGCAAATGCCAAAAATAGGAATCTGACGCATTTCCTTATGTCAAGTTCTGTGTGTTTTTAAAAAAAGTTAACAAAGTTCTTTCACATTAGGTTGACGCCTCGGCAGTTGAATTCTGACCCTTCGGATGCCCTCATTTGAAGTTAATTTTACCATTTGCTTAAATAAGACAAAATACTTGAACAGGGCACTTAGAATTATGTGAGTTAATCCAACGTGCTCTCTTTGCAGAGTTCAGGCGCTGGCCTCGTTAAGTCTACCCCACGCGTATCAACGCCGAGAAGAAACACCGTAGAATCTTACGACAACCTTTATCACTCCAGGTCCTCAATGAAGGCATTGTACTATTTTCACGAGCAAATACACATTTACAGGAAATGATCTTCTCCGGCATTAAATCATGTGCTGCTCTCAACTTCACAACGAGCCGATAGCGAGAGCTGTCTTTGCCCGGCGCAGTCGTGACTTCACGCCACTCAATGCTTGTCGGTATGGGCTCTTCAAACCGGCGAGGTGGGAGGTGGAGGGGCTTTGAATGGGACGCGATAAAAGAGTATGCTGTCCTTTCACGGCCACTCGGCTCAGGGAGTTGTAAATTATTCTGCGGGTCACCAGTGACCCGCGTCTGCAGTGAATGTGTCCAGGGTGATGTTGAGTTAACCCGTGCCTGAAAGCCCCGCATGTCAGCACCACGGCCACCTCCAACATCGACATCGACCCCCCCCCAACGCGGACCTCCCACCGTCGCGGTGCAACTCGCACGCCCCTACGTGGGTTCGCGTGAATACATCACACGCAGGACTTTGACTCAGGCTAACTGTTGTACCACTGCGTACGTAGACAGGTCGTGGATGGATGGGTAGGTGGGTAGTTTTAAGGAGGTATCTTCTGGGTTCTTTCGGTAAAGTCACGTAGAAGGAAAATAATCAAATAATAAAAATAAAACATAATAAAAATAATTCTCACGACGTTTCGGCCACAACGCAAGCAGCCGTCTTCAGGTGGAGAACAGGTCTGTCGAGAAGGCAGAGTCTGAATGGCACGCCCCAGGCTTGGAGCGACTATTTATTTAAGATGCTTACCTGTTCTCCACCTGAAGACGGCTGCTTGCGTTGTGGCCGAAACGTCGTGAGAATTATTTTATTATGTTTTATTTTTATTAAGGAGGTAGTTGAGTATCTAGGTGGGTAGACGGATGAGTAGGTAAATATGTGGTGGGTGGGTAGGTGAGTATTTTTACGTGGGAAATTGAGCAGGTAAGCAGATAGATTAATAGCTAGGCAGGTAAATAGGTGGTGGTTTTGTGTAGATAGGTAAGAGGTTTTCTCTTAGGTTGTAGGTAGATGGAAATAAAGAGAGGCTGCTGGTTTTAGGTAAATGGGTAGGTAGGTTGTACGTATATCGTTTTCGGTAAGCAACCAGCTAGGTAGATGAGTGGGTTGTCAGGCAGTAGTTAGTATTAGGTGATGGGTGGATAGTTAGTTAAGTTGTTATATAAGTAGGTGAGTGGTTGAGTAGATCGGTAGATTGGTATAAGGGTGGATGTAGGTATCTAGCTGGTTGTGTAGGCAAATAAACAAAGAGGTGCTGATAGGTCGGTCGGTATGCAGGTGAGTGGATAAGTGGTAGGATCATGGGTTGGTCGATATGTAGGTAGGTGAGTGAGTGTATGTGGGGAGCGGTAGTGTAGCGGTTAGCGCGCTGCGCTACGAACCCGGCGACCCAGGTACGATTCCAGCTCACGGCCAACACCAGTGACGATTATCTGAACCGGTTCTGGCCCTCCCCGAGGTCGACTCAGCCTCAAATGAGTACCTGGTGCGGTGTGTAAATATCGCCACTGGGGAGACAAAGGCGGTCGGGCGTGGTGCTGGCCACCCACCCCCTCGTGTACCATTCCGGCCTTCATAGGTGCTCGCTAACCGCACTTGCCCCTACAGTCTGTTAAGGCTATACGGGGGATCTTTGTCTTTGTATGGATGGGTAGGTGTTAGGTAGATGGCTTGATGTGTAGGAAGGTAGGTGATTGATTTGTGAGCAGAGAGCCACATAGGCGAGTGGGTGGGTGATTTAATTGTGGTGTGCCAGGTATTCATTCCCAGCAAAATAGAGTCTCGGAGCAAAACAAACAATCGCAGTAAATTCACTAAAGTTAACTCCAAGCAATGTACATCTCTATTCCATACAAATACCCCGTATTTTAGCACGTAAGAAAATACACTGTGTGTTGGCCACAATTTTTGGTCGTCTTTCTTGCCAAGCAAGTCTCTGGCAGGTCTCTGCCGAGAGAACTGTTTGTAATTTAAAAACCCTTAGGCTGGCCATAGGTACTGGCTGTTCCTATCCGGTGATAAATGTTCCATAATTATGAAATACCAAATTGTAAATCTCAAATGCGCCATTAGGTAATAAAAGCAATAGTGGTGAAGGGTAAAACAACATACTTCGAGCGAGTGAGTTATGTTTTTGAGCGTGTATGTGGCACCTGTGAAGTGGGAGCAGTTACTTGCACCTGTGTCTCGCGGCATCAGAGCTGATGCTTGATTTTGCCATCCATATGTGCAACCATCATTAACAAAGTAATACCACAGCGTGAATTAAGCTGCCATGGTGTAATGGTTATCAAACTGGACAAAGTAATAATACTCTTAGTTTGTTTTCTGTAAAGTCACGTAGGTAAAAAGTGATGGTCCCACCTGATGATCGAGACTTCTGTTGCCTCCGAAACGTCGTGATTTTTTATTTTTTATTATTTTATTTTTATTAATTTTCATTTCATTTTTTACCTACGTGACTTTACCGGACAAAAAAAAAAACTAAGAGTATGAATCCTTGCAGTCACGAAAGCTTCAAATCTAGAAATAAGTAATACTACTTTCATTTTATTTAGCGTCATTCATACCAATAGCATCCCATAACGCTGTATGTTACTACCAAGCAAATGAAAACCCTGCTACAACCAAACACATTAAATAAATGAATAAACAAATTAAGAAATGGCACCATTGCGATCTCCCAGCAGAGCAGTTGAAACAATGAGCGAGTTTCTTGAATCCCTCCACCTCTGTCCACTGAGCACAATACACAGGTTCAACCACCGTGATTGGAGAGGCAGGTCACGTGTGGTGGGATAAAGTGCAGGTACTCCCATCTCTACCAAGACATTTGTTCCAGCATGGAAGAATAGGCCAATTAGCCTCTAGAGGTGACTCTCTGGAGCTGCCTCTAGTAGAAACACTTCCACCAGCAGTGGCATAAGCAAGCAATTGCAGGGCTGGACATTTTACCTTACCGTATCACACATGCCATTGGAAATTGACTATCAGAGTTCTCGTTTCGCGACAAAGTTTAGATTTTCCTATGTCGTTTGGCTGTGCAATTGAAACTTAATGTCGGTATTACGATTTTGCAATTAAGACATATATGTATGGAGGATGTGAGTGACCTAGGTTAAATCCCCGGCCACAGCTAACATTAGTGCAAACTTGTACCAGGGTGTTCCCATCACCAAAACCCACGCTCACCAGCGGGATTAAATTTTGTGAAACAATTCCCATGACCGGTACGGCGTGGTGCGACTTTCATGCAGTACTGGATTGATTAATGGCCGAACATTATAATTGTTGGATATGTGTGCTTATGTGTGCCTATACGAATACATTTCCTTATTCAGACAGCTTTTGGGGGTCTTTAGAGCACTTAATACGTATGTGCATCTAAAGTGTAACGGTTTTGTTGACTTTGTGACCTAATTTCCACCCCAATCCCCCCCCCCCCCCCCAAAATGTGAACCTACATACATTTTTACTTTGTGCAACGTACAGACGTAAAACAAAAACTTTTTTTTTAACACAGCAGGGACGTGAAACCACAACGCTGTCTCGAACGTGTGGACATTTTAGCACATGCTATTTATATTTGTTTTCACGATTGCTGGCTTACACAGCTGAATGTATTTCCATGAGGACACATTGTTTTTTTGGCACCAAAACGTGGCGTGCAGACTCCCCTGCCGACCCCGATAATTATAAGCAGAGGCTGAGGAAGCAAAGGGGGGGGGGGGTGATTGTTTTCGCACTTAGCCTGCCACCTGCTGGCTCAAGTCTCCCTAGACGTATTTTTCAAAAGGACAAGGAAAAAAAATAGCGTCTGCAGTTGCCTCCTACTCTCTGTGGGCCACTGTGCGTACGTCACACAGATGGTGTACATCCACAGCATTATCGTCTGGAAAAATATTTCTTCCAATATTAGGAAGCCACTGGAGCTAACTACCTTTACGTAATCTAGATTGAAAACTCAATCATTTGAAGCTGCTTTTTGTGTGTTTGGTTTGTTGTCCTTCCCCCGCACCTCCGATTGGCACGTTTGGCTACGTACGGTGCGAAAGAAGATGAACATAGATACAAACTGGAGTTCTGAAATATATTAGTGAGCTGATGGTGTCAACCCAGTTACTAGTGACTGCATAAAGAAACTCCATTCTATTTCGTCTGTTACTTGATCATATAATAGTCATAATAATTTACAGCTCTTTGTCCATCCAATGCTGGATGAAGGTCTCCTCACACCATGGCGGTCATGGGGGCTGTTTGACCATATTTCACCATGTCAGTGCCGGGTTGGTGAAAGAGGCCATTGTTTGAATCAGACACTATTAGCCACTGATGTTAGCTGTGGCCAAGACTCACTCTCAGGGGGTTGAAACTGAATTATTCGTGCAGTGCGCTAACCATTGCACCACAGCTCTCCCAGAACAATTTGTAATCCATGATTTTTTGCGTTTTTCTCAGCACAAAGAGCACTTTCTGAGAAATGTTGTGACATCGCTGGGCAATTCGTTGTCTGTGTGAGGCAATCAGTTTCAAAGACAATGCATATATTATCAGAGTATGTTTTTTGTTTGCATTCTGACCACAAAGTATTGTGGTTAATGTACACATGATTCATTGTAAAAGGTTTCAGTTTGGTGGTGTAACATCTTAACACCTGTTTTGTTGCCATAAAAAATGGGAAAACTTATTCTCATATTTTGGTACTGGCAAAGGAGGTCCCATGATGTGTGAGGCAGTGTAGCAAGTAGGTTTATGACCTTTCTGTGTGTAGTGTTATTATTCCCTCATGCGCGTGTGTGTTTTCTCCTGGAATTATCGCTTCCTGCCATAGATAAATAAACATAATCAAGGGATTCACTCTGAATCTCACCCATGGGCCTTTCTGAGAAGGATTCTCTGACACTTGTGCAGGCTTTCATAACAGGTAAATAAATATCTGTATTATGAATACATTATACTGTTTTATTTTAAGTTTAGCCAACCTCGTCAGACTTCCGGGGTACAAAATAATAATGATACCAGACACACTGTTGACTGTTCTTCAGCTTTGAAGATGCTCTGCAGCGGTGAGGCTGCTACCCTATTGGCTAAGATGAGTCCAGAAACTGGTGAGTCCCATCTTTCCAAATTCCAATTCATTACAATTCAGAGCAGCCAGGTGGTTGTGGAGATATGGGGTTTGGGGCTATGTGTGTCCTTAGATTACAGGTCTAAAAAAAATATTATCCTGGCGTCGGGCGCAATGTTATCCAGTCCAAACATGAGCCATCACTGCCGATATTGATTCGTTGCAGTTTCCATTGGTTCTCCCAGATGGTAGCGATCTCTTCTGAGAGGCGATTGGCTAAAGATAACGCCAGGTTTTATCACACACCTGAGGCTGTAAAGGGCCCTGGCTCTGCCTCGCCTGTACATATGTCGAAGGTGAACAGCCCAATCGGTGGCCATTTAGAGAGAGTGATACGTCGATTGTGCAATGAGGTGCTGTTTGCAAAGTAACCGCATGTACATTTCGCGTAAAAAGTGTGAGAATTAATACAATGTGGTTGAGTTAATGTACAGAATGTTTCCACTAAAAGCCGCAAATGGAACATTTTACAAACGAAGCTTGACAATTCATTGTGCAATTGTGGACGTTTTTAAAAGTGTATTCTATTGCATTCCTTATTTTTAACAGTGATAACAGATTAATGTATTTTCAAACTAGTTGTTAATTTTAATATTCTCATTTAAATTGTCCTGCACACATTTCGATTTTGCGGGTTTTCTTCTTGTATAATTTTATTGTGTACGGTTTAAAAATAACCTGGTTTTATTTGTATGTATGTTGAACTTAGTTCGCACTGTATGTAGCCAACCGCAATAATCGGAGGTGCAGTGCGATATAAAAGGGGCGAATCGAAGAAGAAAAGTATACCTTTAAAAGAGAATGAAGCTACCAAAAACGTTTTAAAAAATAACATACCACGAAGAAGAAGGCAAGTGGAGAGGTGGAGTGACTCATAGCCAAAGTCCACCCAGTGTGCATGCACGGCATCATAAATCTATAGACCTGTCCTCATTGCAGTATCAGCTTGAAGCCATGGTGGATTTTTGTGGTTGTATTGGCGATTGCAAACTTTGTCATTTTTCCCCCCACCCCAGGTTTTACTGCTGTGTACACAAATTGATAACTCTTCTTCTGCAGGCAGCCTGGTATCTCGAATGCTACCTCCAGACCAGCCACATGGCGTTAATGATTGATGTCAGTGCTCCCCCAGTGGGCCTGTTTCCATCACGTGTCTCCCCACCCTTCCTTTCTTCAGTACACCTATAACATCCTTGCCCACTCTTGCTTGTTCTGACATATATAGTCCAGACTAAAAACTCAGGAGCAGAGAAAATGGTAGTGTCGGCAAAAACTGCTTATGTAGTTACAGGCAATAAAACTGGTACACAGTTAAACGTTGTGACTAGTTTTCACATCCTTTTTACATCTCAGTGGTGTAAGCTACATAAAGACACTATTGGCATTAGAATAAGTGAATGTGTAAACTGGTGAATTTGCAGCCATCCCACAGACCACTAGTCTAACCACTATTTTTACGTCTGTTTTGACAGTCTATATGATGTCTCTAAATGTAGAGTTTTTCTGTAATGTGTAAAAAAATAAAATTGTGTGTACATGTAGTGCCTATTTGTCAATCCACTGCTTTATGAGGTCCTCGCCACGTGTGGGTCCTGGGGGTTCATTGACTATGCACGAGTCAGTGCTGGTTTGTGAAGGCGGGGAGCATACCGTTTATGCCATATACTCTCGGCCATAATTCTGGACAGTACAACAACATATTTTTATGCACTGTCATCTACTGACAACGTCGCTCCACTGCAACCTACAACACCTGTCTGATGCATGGTGGTCGCCCAATCTAAGCACTATTCATGCTTAACTTTGCTTAGCTTTCGAGACTGACAACATCAGGGACATTCCGGGTGATGTGGTCCAATTGTTTAACTGTGGTGTGGAACATTTTTTTATATGGTGGCATGCTCACGGTGGCATACATATGTTACCAACGAAATGTTTTCAAGCCACAGTGTGATCACTCTGCTTTTTCCACCCCCCTCGCTTTCCCAGCTGGTCAAGACGGTTGTGATTACACCACGTGTGTATGTGTACGCCACGCAGGTTGCACGGCGTGCCAGACACAGACAGGTCAGGGTCCTGGTGACCTGGCATTCACACTTGTCTCACCGTGCAAACAATACGCACCCGGCTGAAACAAACAAATCTTTGACGCAATAAAAAAAAATCGTCTTTCAAACATAACCTTCCCCGGGCTCTCTTGGCGAGATCCCCTTCGCGGTTCGTAAAAAAAAATCCTCCAAAGTCGTAAATGAGCAGTAAAGGCATCATGGGAGGCCACGGTGTTCTGGGACAGACAGTGAGACACACTTTGAATGATTTGCTAAAAAATCACTGACAAGTAGGGCTAACGAGTAGAATAAGTACATGGTTATAGAAAGCAAATTCAGTCAACTTCAATGCAAACCCGTGAACGGCGTGGGAAGGCCATTCATGCAGCAGTGGATTGGAACTGGGCTGTTAATTCATATTAGTGATGAAATGGGCACATCTATAGTGTGTTTACTATGGAAAGGGAAATTATGTGGTTTAGTTAGGATATCTGTTATTGTGTCTGAGCCATTGTTTACTCCACTATCATTAGGTCTACACGTCTCTACTGTTTTGCCAAGTTCTAAGTAAATCCGTGAATTGTTCACTGCTTTGAAAAATATCACGAGGGCTGCTTTTTTCAGGTGGCTAACCATGTCGGCATTTCAGCTATCCACATGTGTTTGCTGTGGCATGTCCACTGAAACGGCAACGTCTTTTCGAGTAGGCGCTGACATAATTATATTATTATAAATGCAGGGTAATGATGGCACCGTGGCTAACGCAGTGTGCTATCAACACAGAAACCTGAGTTCGATTCTCAGTCACAGCTCACGCCCAACATCGTGTGAATAGGCCTTCATCCAGCAGTGGATTGACAAAAGCCTGTACATTATATATTTTTCTTTTTTCTTTCAATGCCCATCACTGCTTACACAATAACATGAGTATAACTTAGTGTTGGTGTGGCTGGGAGAAAAAAAAATCAAAGCACTAGACGCACACAATGTTTTAATATTCTATTTCAAAAGCCTTTTGATTGACCCTCTGTGTATACATGTGGCCAGCATCTTATCTCAAGCTACCGTGACCACACACAAGTCAAGCACTCTGTTTAGGACATTAGAGCACTCCATACATTAATGGTTATTGCCATTGTAGCGGCGCAATTAGCAGACTTAACTGGCCATATATGTTGAAATGTTATCTTGTTCCCGGCAATACGACGTGTAATGCAGTTTATGATCCCATCAAGTGCTCTCTGGCAGAGAGCGCATTTGGTTGTTACAGCCATTCCCTTGCCTGTTCAAGAGACTTTAGATGAACTCTGCTGTGTTTGTGCAGTTTGTATACATTGTTGTTTTAACAGTTATCGATGCAATTTAAGTGCCATCTTCATTACACCCGATTTAAATGCGCTGGTTGAGTTTTACACTCGCTTGAACGGAGAAAAAGCGCTTGTGTTTTGGATTGACCATTTTATTTATACAGTATGCAATTGTGGGTGGGAAAACTGTTATTTAATTGGTAGGGCGCTCACCGATGACTATTAAACACACAACCAATTGCACAGCAGTTACAATTACGGAGCGATTATGTTCTGTGTGGAAAGAGTTAAATATTCACCCGAAACAATATCCCAGTTTTCAATGAAATGCTGCCATCTACTGTTCAGATGTATACCTAAAGTAATTTTACATTTGTGCACCAATTTTCCTCTGGGAGTCGCCTAGAGGAAAATAAATGTTACACTTTGTATGTACATTGTTAGCTGCTTCACAATGTATGCTGATACAACTTTTAAATGGAATATTGACTGACAATCTGGGATATATTGACAAATTGCAGTGTAAATCATACATAAAACAGTCAACATGGGACGTTCATTATTTACGACTGATGTATCAATACGGCAAGATTATTTCAATGTTTTTTTTACTTCCATTTCATTTAACTTAAAGGCTCTAAAATACATACACGTCCCTTCAGGTGTATGAGTTTTCTCAAGATACTCCTCCTGAGTTTTCAATACTCCATTACGTGTAGCAGGCTAGGAGATCTAGATGAGATCAGGGTACATCCAACACACACATCGCTATTACTAGCCATTATCTATCCACTGCAATACGATGCCTCTGAATTGTTCCCAGTGAACACTGAACGTTATCTTCTTGGTTCTTTCGGTAAAGTCACGTAGAAGGGAAATAATACAATAGTAAAAATAAACATAATAAAATAATTCTCACGACGTTTCGGCCACAACGCAAGCAGCCGTCCTCAGGTGAAGACCAGGTCTGTCGGAAAGACAGGACGGCTGCTTGCGTTGTGGCCGAAACGTCGTGAGAATTATTTTATTGTTTTATTTTTATTGCTTCATTATTTCCCTTCTACGTGACTTTACCGAAAGAACCAAGGAGATGAATCCCTGCAGTCACGAAAGATTTAAATCGAAACTGAACGTTATGCCAACGTTGTTCCAAGCATGCATCTCTCCACGCCGCTTCGCACACTTGTCCAGTTCTTGTTCCACTTGTTTTGTCAGTGACCACATTTCAGGTCTAGGCATTGATGACACGCGTTGTTTAACCATGTTAATTTGCGCAGCTTTCAGTGTTTGTTCCAAATTATTGTTACTAAACATTATTTTGGAGCCATGCTACTATGAGCAAAGGGAACACATTGGTGTAACTTTTGCAATTCGTACTTTTATACTTTATTTGTATTTACCTATAGTGACTTGCTTACCTATCCTATGCTTTGCACTCCGGTGTCTGCATTGTGTTGTTGTTGTTGTAACTGTCTGACCCAGTGAGCCCCCTCCTGGACATCTGTGTTTAAAGAGCTGCATAGCTCATCGGATTCCTCCAGTATAAATCAAGATTGTGATTCTAATATGCGATGATAAAAAAACACGTTTATATTGTCGTTCCCAATTTGTAATTTTCCCGTGATCTTGATACAATATTTCAAACTTTGGGTCCACGTGTTGAGTTCAAAGACTCCCCAAGGACACGTGGTGTCGTAAAATTCGACGGCGGCGGCGGAGGCGACGGTGCCGATCAGCCTTTACGGCACCGATTCAACTTTACGGCACAAGGCCATGGCGTCGTACGGAGGCTTTTTCGAAAGCACTCAGAACATCGACGAGCGGAGAGAGCAGAAGAGGGAGGCGAGGCGAGGCGTTCTCGCACAGGTGAGGAGGCGAAAGGAGGGCGGCCCGTGTGGACGAGCCAACAGACCAGTGGGGGTTCGGAATTCCAATTAGTCGGTGCTTTGTAGCGGTCGAGCGGCCGACTGGTTTTGTAGGCCTCGAGCGCCTCCTCGCCGTTTTCCTAATTTTGGTACCCGGTTCGCGAGAGGGGGAGCGGGCAGAGAGCCGAGCGTGGGGCGGCTGTGGGGAGGTGTTGTTAGCACAGCTGTCAACCCATGCGTCTTACCCTGTGTTCTTGTACAGGGAAATCGAGCTTTCATGTCCATACTTCGTACAACCGTTACAATACTGGCAAAAAAAAAAACGTTTGTCTATTAGTTTGTGTTTCTCCCTTGTGATGGAACTTTGTAGGATGATCGTTGATATTTATAAGGGCACAGGGTGGCCGATAAGGTCTGAACACTTGCTAAGGGTTGACAGGTATGAGTTTAGCTTGTTCCCACATTGTTGTCGTTTTATCAAAAAAACCCTCGTCTTAGAGAGAAGAACTTTGTGGTTGATTTAGGAATTAAGAATGTAAGATTTTTTTGAACATCCAAGATTCAGTAAATGCACGTCGTGGCCAAGCTGTTGTCAGTAGAACTTTTCCTAACCATAAGTTGAACCATTAACCACTATTTAGCATTGTTGGGATTTAAGAAGCACTGCACTTATTTTTAGAATATGTCCACAACACCAATGGCTGGTGAACTTGTTATTTAAATACTGTATACATACTCTTTGGTTCTTTCGGTAAAGTCACGTAATTTTCTACCTACGTGACTTTACCAAAAGAACCAAAGAGTATGGATCCCTGCAGTCACGAAAGCTTCAAATCAAGATTACTGGATACATGTTTGTAATACATCACCAATTGCATACCAATTGTATAATTAAAGTCAAGTAGTGAGGTGAATAAAAACCTTGCATAGCTCTTGTAGGTAGGAAACATAAGAGTCCTGGAAGATAACTTGAAATACCTACATAACCTTTTGAGTCGCTACAAACTGTTTGCAAGTTCTTGCTTCCATCATATTGCAAACATGTGTCATTGAATAGTGCTATAACACTGAGAACAGATATACTAAACATGCTTTGTACATATTGTGTTCATTGTAACATTTAAACCAGGTAAAAGCTGAGTATGAGCGAGATCAGAAACGTAAGGAGCAGAAGCGACTGCGTGGGGAAGACACATGGATGCTTCCCGCTGTAAACGAGCGTCTGGAGGAAATGGACAAGGTGTGTGACATTCGAAAGGGGTAACAGAAATATCCAAAAAGACACAATAAGTATCAATAACATAAAATGTATAACACAGACATTATACAGCGGACACAGACATTATACAGCGGCACCACACATTTAGCGGTCAAGGGTAAGTAAGTCTTAAATCATAGGTTTTTTAATTATTTGTGTTAATTGCTACACCTTTAAGGCAGACTACTTGTTGCAGAAATACATTCCTGAATTGAGGAGCAAAACATAATAGGAATTTCTGCCCCCTTTCCACGTCATTATTACGTCACATTTCTTGTGAATATTTGGTGATAGTCACCAACTCAAAAGAGCCAACATTGTTGCTTTTCTAACTTTAAGCGACTTAACGATAGCCAGGCAACTGTCTACCTGTTGCATTGTTATTAAGAATTATTAGTAAGGTATAATGGCAGTCCTTTACAAATGCCGCTTTAATTTTACCACAAATCTCTCATTAAGCACTGTTGGACAATTTATGCAGCATGTGATGTATGTGAGCTATGATATTTTTTAATGACAGCCTAATTATTTTACTTTTAAGACAGCCTAAAGGAACGAAAGAGGAAGATTTGTCCACAAATCTTGCTGTCCGCCAGATGATGCTAGTTATAATCATTGGTGAAATGTCATACTCGGTTGCTAAATGTTGTGGATTTGCTCTCCAACACACCGGTGTGCTGTATTAGTAATTGCATTGGCATGTTCTGTTTACGTGCTAAACCTTACTAACTGGCTGTGGCGGGTTTGACGACACATTTATATTTACATGATATAACTCAAAAAACCTATATTGTGGATATTTTAGTTAACTTTACTGTCATAATTTCTTCTGAAAGTATTACATGCACGTGAATAAATAATAAACCATTATTATTACTATTCTTTGGTTCTTTCGGGAAAGTCATGGAGATATAAAAACAAAATAATAATACAAAAGAAAAAGAAAGTTAATGCAAAATATCACGACATTTCCATCGCAACACAAGCAGTCGTCATCAGGGAAAAAAAACGTACGGATATTTTTTATTCACTTTATTTGTCTTTTTTATTACTATTGTTTCTATCTATGTGACTTTATTGAAAGAACCAAAGAATATGAATTCCTGCAGTCACGAAAGTTTTAAGTCAAAACTATTATTACTGTCTATGTAACCTTATTTTGTGTTCGTTTTATAGGAACATGGCAAAAAACACAAAAAGAAAAAAGAGAAGTCGAAGAAGTCTAAAAAAGAGAAGAAAAAGAAAAAATCTAAGCAAGTTGAGAAGTCTGACAGTGCCAGTGACTCTACTTCCGTAAGTAATCTTGTTTTATGAGATGACTCGCAATGAAAACAATGCTTGGAATAATAATAATTGATACTGAGTACACACGTTAGTATTTGCGATGAACATATGAAACAGGTTTAATGACAGCCTTGACATTTTTCTTCCAGGCCTCAGAAGAGGAGTGGGTTGAAAGTAACGCTGTTCCTGCTTCTGGAAGCAGCCAGTCATCAGACTCCACCAGGGAAAGATCAGCTGATGCTGTTAACGCTTCAGTCAATGCCCCCTTAGTGGTACAGTGCTCATGTCCTCGCGTCGGTTCCCCTGTTTACCACCTTTTACATCTGATTTGCTCACTTGGTGAAGTGGTTCTAATGTATTTGTCATCATCAACATGCTTGATCTATCCACTTTTGGATGAAGGCCTCTCCACGTAGGCATCGTTTTTCACAGTCTTGCAATGCCCTAATCAATCGCGCTCCTGCACTTGAACATTTTATATACGTTTGACGGGAGGTTAGTGGGTCTAGTTCTTCAAATCAGTTTTGTCTGCCTTCATGAATAGAAGAATGATGAACACATTAATCGTGAATTGACGTGTATTTAATTCCTGTGGATACATCCAGACATTAGGTCTACTAATGTTTTTTCAACAGCTGGTCCTGCTTCTTTAATGATGTTCAGTTATTTCATCTAGTCTGGGAGTATCCCTTATTTCCATGCTGTGAAAGGCAATTTCAAGTGTGACATCTGAATATTCCTCTTCCTCTGAACAAAAAAGATTAGTTTCCCATCGTATAATGTTTTGTTGATATAGAGATCTGCATAAAAAATGTATCTGCTAGTTTTGCAATTCTGTCCCTATCATGCTGTCTGAGAGCTACTATTAGTTATCTACCCAGAATCACTCTTTTTGTTGCTTTCTTGCTTCCATTTTTGTGATCTGTGCAGTGACCGTTTTGATTTCTATCCTTTTCTCGTCATTTTACCAATGTTTGCACATTCTATCTTTTGTTTAACATTTTTCATCTCTATTTATATATCTCATTTTATTCATCTTGTTTTATCTGGTTTCGGATAGTTTTTTCTCTATTTAGATTTTACTTGGCCCCCCACTTTCAGTGTACTATCCATTTTAATGCAAATTAATCCATTATTTATGGTGGTGACATTATTGCTTCTCTATAGATATGAAACTGTAGCCAAGGATTGGCTTAAATTCTCCCACCTCAAATAGATGTTTGATGTTATCTGTGTTTTGTCTACTTCCACTTGAATATGTTGTAAAGACAATTTGAATTACTTGTTTTAAATATTCATAGTATTTCATTAATGTACCATTATAAGGACTAAAACAGGAAAGACAGGAAAATGCAACAAAAACACTGCATTTTTTTTTTACTTCTGCATGAAATGTACCGTACTAATCTTTGCATTGCTGTCTGTTAGAGGGATGATTGGATGAACTTCGACTTCCTGACGATGAAGTCCTACTCTAGAACAGACGTCAAATCAGAAAAACAGAAAGCCAAAGAATTGGATAAAGAAATCAGGGATGCGATTGACAAGGTATGTATTTATCACGGCACAGCTCAGGCGTTGCGTTGGTTCAAGTGAGCCCGACTCAAGGCCATGCCTAACTTGATCTGTGTCTGAACACACTCCCAGCCACGCTTGGGATATCTGTGAGCTGAGCCTGAGCTAAGCCACGGCTGAGCCACTCGTCCATCTTTGGAAGCGACGAAGTGGCTCAAGCCAGAGCCAAACTGTGACTTAATTAAACAGCCCTAAGTGTTGTGTACGCTAAATTCGTACTCCTTGGTTCTTTCGGAAAAGTCACGTAGGTGAAAATAAAATAAAAAATCACAACCACAGCGATTGTTTTGTCGCTGTGGTTGTCCCCACCTGAGGATGGACGCTTGTGTTTCGCCCGAAACGTCGTGATTTTTTATTTTATTTTCACCCACGTGACTTTATCGAAAGAACCAAAGAGTATGGATCCTTGCAGTCACGAAAACTTCAAATCTACACTAAATTCGTTTCGAATTTTATCACATTGCTTCTGGGTATACATGCGTATAATTTAATGCTATGAAATGTTGGCTTTAATACATGGACAGTGTTTTAGGTTTTTATTACAAAAGAGAGCTTATTAGTCCAAGTGCTGCCGCTCTTCATTGGAAACCAGGTTATGGTCTTACCTTTTGCTTATAAGGTATAATACACAGGTAAATGTTAAAAACCGTTATAAAATCTATGTCAAAATGTAATGATGGAGCTATTCGTTAATTCGATTTTATCATGACTTTCCCAATAATGCCTTGAATCATTTGTGTAAGAATCCATTATTTTTGATTCATTAATGTAATGTGACTGGTTCACACGATCCCGACAGCCACTAAAGGTTAGACAATCCACAATGGTAAAACAGACAATTTCGGAATTGAATCGTGACTATGAATGGCAACAATTCATCAAATCACTGGGGCAGTAAATTGTTACTTTAATGAGCACCAAAGTGATACCTGCAACATCTTCCCTCGGCCAGCCTGGTGTACACGCTCGTGAGCTCAACCCATACTGGAAGAACGGAGGAACAGGCCTCCCCCCACAGGAAAGCGAGCAATCCGTCACCTCGGGAGCTTCTCAGGGTACGTCCAGCTCTCGTTGATTTTACCCCAGGATATTCCCAGACCTGCGTCGGTTTTAGTGCACCGTACTCTATAACCTTTTGGTCACCGTTTTGGTTGTTGGCTCAGAAACGTGAGTAGACCTAGCTGACCAGCAGAGCGTCACGAAAGCTAGTGCCAAATGGGCATGCCGGCGCGAAGCATTGACCATGGACCTCCCTACTCAGAACTGACACCGATGGATTTGCGGAGTGTTTCATTCAGATGGTTCATGACATTGCAGCGAGTTGCTCACCGCTTGTTTGATGTTGTGGCGTTCAGGACCATCGGCGGTTGGTGATGGCGGGCTCAGCTGGCTGAGACGAGCTCGTCAGAGAATGCAAGAGCAGGCAGACAAGGAGCAGAGGTCACTGGATGAAGTTCTCGAAGAGCGATACGGAGTCAGTGTACAGGGATATTTCGTCTACGTTCGTTTCCTGCCAATTATGGCCCAGAACCTCTAAATAACGTTTTCCCTCCACTACCCAGTTTTTTTTGTTTTACATATATGTACAATAATTCGCTGTATTTGACCAAATCACTCTGAATCCCTGGCATGGATTGTAAGATCTCAGAAGCTTAGCCTGGGTAGTGCATTGATGGTTGATTGCCTTGCTTACAAAAGTTGGTATAGGCTGTGGCTTTGTTGTGAGCAGCAGAGGACAGTGCAGCTAAATTTACTGTTGTACTTTACTTCGAAATTCCCATCCACTAGGCTACACTGTCAAGCATGCTGAAGTATGGTCACAAAACCCCGTGACCCTATTTCTCTGGGGACGTCCTAAACCAGCAGTGAATTGAGAAATAGGGCTGCACACATACAGAGTTGTAATACTTGTGGGCACATTTTATATTTCTAGAGAAGTTAGAACAAAAACATGTTTTTTACATTGACATGAACATTCAAACAAAGTTTAACGATGCTGCAATATGTTTATGTACTTGTCTTTCCAATGCCATTTGTAATGTTTGTGGCTGAACTATTGTCTCTTCATTTTTTCAGTGCAAAGAAAAATTTTATTCGATGCTGTCAGAAGCAGAGCGCACGGCAGCATCTCAGCGGTTTTATTACCGGGGCGGTCAGAGGTGGAGGAAGACTGCAGCAAACAACTCGTCAACTCCTCCGGCGTGGAAGAGGGAAGAGAGACACAGGGACCGCACGGATCGGGACAGCCATGAGGAAGGGGAGGGAAAACAAGATGTTGACGGAACACAGGAAAAAGACCGGGGTCGCTCTGCTGGTTCAGACATGGACCGGGATAGGCAAAGAGACACTCAAAGAGATGGACAAAGAGGGGAGCAAAGAGACAGGCAAAGGGATGGGCGCAGGGATGATGAGAGAAGTCGGCACCAATATCAGGGGAGTCGCAGAGACTGGAGCAGGGACGGCGACCAGGACAGGGAGAGGCGGTCGCACGGTAGTCCGGATAGACATCGCGGTCAAAGAGATCGACATAAAGAGCGTGACCAAGAAAGAGAGGGAGTCAGGTGGTCTCGAAGAAGTCCTGATGTCCGCACCACCATCAACACATCTACATGTTCTCTTAAGTCCAAGTTCATGAAGCCTTCAGACGACGATGATGGGGATGCATTTCTCGGAAGTGGCTTGGCTTTGAAGGAACCACGCTCAGTGGAAACTCCTCGGAGTGCCTTTCGAAGGCCGAGAGACGATGATGATGGTGGTGGTGGTGGTAATGCTAAAGATGTTCTTTCTTCCAGCTCAACAGTACCACAGAGAAAAGAGGTTGCTAAAAATGACCAAACTAAGGAACGTTCTGAAAGCCCAGCAGAGGAAGACAGACAGGAAACAAAGCAAAGAGCCCACTTGCGGGGTATAGGTGAAAGAAGTGAGCCCTCGTTAAAGCAAGCAGCAGATGATCGGTAAAACATGTTCTCATTGTTCTATTTACTTTGTATTAAGCTTTTACTGTGGTAATGTCTGACCAGATTCTGCGTCATATATTGAGTGTTTGCACATGTTGTTGGTCACAGCGAATTGATGGGATGAGGATGGTTGCATTTTTTAATGAAAGTCTGTGGTTCACATAGTTGTCGAATACTTTTACAATCTGTTGACATTTCATCGACAAACAATACTGCAGAAAAATCAGTTTGCTAAAGCGATCATTTGTTTTTCAGTCCTAAGGACAAATCTTCCGCCACTACCGATGCTGCTGAATCTGCTCCAGTGGCTCTGGTTGATGAGGCTACCCCAGCTGCTCCTTTGCAGGTGCTGAGTGAAGGAGAAATGAACCAGCTGGGGGCACGGCTGGTTAAAGCGGAGCTCCTGGGCAACCAGGTTTGTGGCTTTGTGTGAGCACGAGCGCTGACTGTGGGCCCAGGTAAATTGATCATCAATTGAACGTCACACGTTCTTGATTTTATAGCGAATGTATATCTCGGCCTATGCCGAAATCGTCAGGACTGCACCCGATATCAGATCTTTGAAGCTCAGCTTCATTGAGTCGAAGGAGTGCTTGGATGGGGGACAAGCATGATGCAAGCCGTCATTGCCCGCAGAGGGCTTTTACATAAACAATATAATGTTGGACTGTACTATTTTGCAATGTATTTTTCTCCCTACACCAACCCACATTGCATTGTAAAGCATGGTGAAGTATGATCAAATAACCCCCTTGACCCACACGGTGTGGGGAGGTGCTCATCCAGCGTTGGTTGACAAAGGGGCTGTAGGTGTACATGTGTCTATCGCACTTCACAGTGTTTCACACTCAAGTGTGGGGGGTGCTCATATCCTATAAAATAAATAGCGACTTTATGGGCGCAACACAAGCGTCCGTCGCGTCGTGATTTAGTTTATTTTCTACCCACGTGACTTTACCGAACGAACCAAAGAGTATGGGTTCCTGCAGTCACGAAAGCTTCAAATCAAGATTGCTCATATCCTGTTCACAACCTTCAGCCTACTCGGGCAGGAGCGAGTCTGGCTATACGACAACTGCTGTGAACCTTCCACATCGTGGTACTCAAGTTAAATCCAAATTCTATTGAGAGTGTTATTTATTGAGCCCAGAAATGGATGTAGAACCACGTTGACCGCAACCAGGATTTGAACGAGCAACCTTCCGATTGCAAGTCATGCACACTAACTGCTGCACCACTGAGTAGGTTAATTTGTATACACGATTTATGATTGTTATTATTATTATTACATTTACTACTTTGTTTAGAAACTATCATCATAACTACAAAGATGATCACTACATCTTACATACCTTCTGGTGGCCAAGAATACTGATGGGGAGTGGCAGCCAGGGCAAGGAACGTGCCTGAGACATCGACCACCGCAGGGATATGGAGCAATTAAAGCAGCATGTGTGCACATTCTGGGTTGATTGTTACGTTAGAGTACCTTGAGAAATGACGACGGCTTGGAGAATGCTTCATCCAGCAGTGGATTGCACTTGGCTGATGATGATAATAGCTGAGGGAAACCCGCTTGAATCTGTACACCCTTTTGATGTGATTTTTGGCGTGTGGATGCAGGAGCTCGCTGATAAATTGAAAGCCCAGTTGGACGAGGCTCGGAAAGCCAAGCTAAACCAAACTCAGCAGCCGGGTTTTGCAGCCAGCCAGCAGATGACAAAGGTCGGGCACACTTATCATCTCCGTCAATCGTGATCGCAGCGTCGTAAGAGCACAGCGAGATGTGGGATGAGAAAAGGCCATGGCGACAGTTACGGCTCATTCCTCTTTTTTTTGTGACTTGGCTTGTTGCTAGGCTCCTGTAAATGCGCTAAAATTCTAACCTTTTCACCCCAAATGCATTATCGTCAATCTTTGCTTTTAAATTGCGTAATATTCCGAGGCTTTTTGTCGAGCTTTGTAGAGATCGTTGGCAAAATAATGTTGCGTTTATCTGTAATGGTTGTAAAAAGCCTTTATATAAATTAATTCTACAACGGCAGACTAATTCTGCAGGGCAATCCATTTTGCAGTGAGTGACATTGCAGTCTACTTTATTTATTTGTGTCCCATCAACAATATTTGTATGTATGGTCACGAATTGGAGTTCTCAGCTCCGCCACGGAATGCTGTTCTGCATTTGCAGAGCCTCATTTAATTTCAAATCAATGAGCATATGTCGCTTAATTTGTGACAACTTCCATGGCTTCTTGTATAAAATGTCTCTAAGCCAATTTGCCCTTGTCTCATCCCACGTGTTATGTGGTCTTCCCAAGCACTTAAATTTGTGTCTTAAAGGACCTTTTCAAGTAGATATAATTACTGTCCATTCTTCCCTTTATCTTGGATCGTGGTGATATTCTCATTAAAAAAAAGCTTAGATAAGTGTGACCTACCTTTCAGAAATCCTTAATTAATATCCGTAATTGATTTTCACTTGTCTTCTCGTGTCTGCAATTATTTAACGATTATCCAATTTTTTTTTGCCGATTGACTTCAAGCTTAAGTGACCCACATGAGTCATGTCCATCATCATCATGCGACCTTTCTTGCCAGTATCAAAGTATACAAAAAGGGTTTTACCCTTTCTGGCAATAAAACAGTTGTGTTAAGATGATAAAACACCAAACAGAAACCTTTTGCAGGGAATCATGTCTACATTAACCACACATACTTGTGGTGAACATGCAAACAAAAACATGCTCTGGTAATATATGCATTGTCTTTGAAACTGATTTGTCCACACCAGAGTATTGCCAGAAAGGGCAAAACCTATTCTTTTTGATCATCATCATTTGAACAGATTAGAGTTATAGCAGAATATTTTTGGGTTAAATTGTGGATTTTCTTTGTTCGCCTAGGTAGATTAATTTAGCCCAAGCAATGTGTTGTCGATAGCCTATCACCAAATGATCTTAGAAGCTAAAGCACGGCTGTGCCTGGATGGTGCTTGGATTGGTGACCACTGCACCCCACGTGTCGTTAAAGATTATAGGCTACGTCAATAATAATAATAACGGTGATTTATTTAGCACTTTAACATGGTAAACCGTGACAAGGACCAAACCATTACAAACGTGAGTAGCCCTGAGCAGTGCACAAAAATCCATTGTTGTACCTTACGACTTTGCTCCCAAGTCTCGCTCCCCGCCTTTACCTACCCACACTGGCCAACATTGTGAATTCTGGTCATATAACCCCCTCGACCTGCACAGTGTGGGGAAAAACCCTCATCCAGCAGTGGATTAACGAAAGAGTTGTACATGTAGTGACTCCTCATGTCTGAACACTCATCAATATGCGTAAAACATCACATGTACGGAATATAAATATTAAACGATGCAGATGAAAGCGGCATGCTAATATCTGGAAGATGCTTTGACGCAAGCTGTGACGTACAATGTCCCACATACCATTGACTGTCTGGCAACAGATAACAACACATCAATGCGTGTTGTCTCAATGCGTGCCTTTCTTACACACACCGTCATACAGGCTACAGGTGCTGCGAGAGGCAGAGGAGCGGAGGATGAGACAGACGTGCTGCTGTACAGGACAGATCGAGCTGGGCAGTCGTGGCCTGTGTCCGCTCCCGCGCACTTTGCTGAGCCCAGAGGGGGACGACGCAAGAACCGCCCGGTGAGGAGATGGAGCAATGGATCAGGGCAGGCAGATGACGATCGCCTGCGTAGCATCTTAGCAGACCGGCGCCTTCACATGAGTGTCATGTGTTGTTTATGCTGCTGCACTCGGGTGAATGTGCAGCACTGTGGCATCACCGACCATGCTGTATAATGCACGCAGCCTTGTGTCAGACCACCGACTGATGACATCGAAGAAATACAAATGTTGGCTGCACTGTTTTATGCAGCAGTGGGACAATGAGACAAACTGAATACCGGTTTCTTTCTTGCGAGGAATTATCGGTACAGTGCTGCCATTGACCACTGACTGCTTCCCTTTCCCTTCGGGGCTGTTACGTCGATAAGCCCTCCCTGATTACTGTGGATACAGTTGCCACTGCCTAAGGGTGACAACCAGGTTTTTTTCATTACGATCAATTTTTGCCTAACGTTATCCTGATTGTGATATCGGTGTCATGTCACGAGGTGAAGTGCCCATTTCGATTCCTCGCAGAGCAGTGCGCGACCCTTCGTGTTACGAGCCTGCAGAACCGGATATCAGAGAGCTACCTCCAAAATGCCTTTAAGTGACCTCTGGTCTGCATAATAGAGGGCAGTGCTTTCCCACCAACTTTGCATATGACAATGACAATTCACCAAGTCTGCCACTTTCTGTGCGATAATTGGCTCGTCACACAGATAAGTGCTCGCTGGCTGAAAACAATAAAAAAGATATGCCCGTGTTGTGGGAGCGTAGAACGACGGTGAGTTTGGTGCCCCCGTCACGTGCCGTGCAGGTGGAGACGCACGCAGCCGGGGAGCGTGCGCGTTACTTTGGCGATGACGATCAGCACAGTCTGCAGGAGCTGGTGCGCAGGGAGCGGATGAGCACGGCCGAAGATCAGAATGCGATGTTCGCTCGCCTCTCCAAGGTGAGACCTCATCTTGTCAGCGACCTCGCCACCCCTGTCGGGACATTGTCTCAAATTGTAATTTTTTTCTCTCCCGTGCACTTTCTGTTTTCAGAGTAATTTTCACTTATTGTTGACTATTTCGATTCATTGTTTTCTGCTGCCCTTTTTTTAAAGCTCGAAGCAAATGTCACTTTGGCTCACGCTGCTGGGATTGTGCACCCATTCTGAACGAATTGATTGACTTTTAAATAGAAAATATCGTTTAGAAAATTCGAAAGCACAGTATACAGTTGACACGTCAATCATTAGCGAATTATGAAACATTCACTGAAACATCCCATAATATACAAGTGAGCTGAGAGAATTGACAGTACCTGATCCAATCCAGGAATGTTTTGCAAAGTTTAGATGAAAACATCCTTTTGTTAGATGGGCGACAAACACACAAAGTGCTTGCCACAAATGAATCGCAATACCTTGGTGATCTCGTCAAGAAGTATAAGCCATCACACGAACTCCGGTCATCCTCGCATCGGCGTTTTGGCTAACCATGAAACAAAGAAAGATGGTCATTGCATCGCGCGCTTTTAGATGTGCTTCTGCGGCCATCTGGAATGCTCTTCCTTCTGATATTAGGAAGCCACTGGAGCTATGCACTTTTAAATCATCTAGATTGAAAACTAATTTCTTTCGAATAGCTTTTTGTGTTTAGTTTGTTGTCCTTCCTTCACACCTCCGATTAGCACGGTTGTCTACGTACAGTGCAAAAGAAGTTCAACATGCATAGAACAAACCCCTTTTGGTCGGGGTAACGCTCACAAACTAAAACCACTCATCCCTCTCCCCTGGGGTCCGCTCCACCACCACCCGCCGGCATTATCCCCACCGCCCAGTTTGCGGAGAAGACGGACCGTGAATATTTCACGCTGGACGACATGTTCGTGTCGAAAGCGGCGAAGGGGGAGAGCACGGGCCGCGAGGACGAACTGCACAAGCAGCGCGCCATGGAGGAGCACCGCCGCCTCGTCGGAGAGATGGCCAAGTGCAACCACTGCTTCGACAGCGCCGACTTACCAAAGCACCTGGTGGTGGCCGTCGGCAGCAAGGTACTGGCACGGACGCACGTGCCCTGCTGGCCTGCGCTCCCAATCAGCTTTGCTCGTATATACAGGATGTAGAAGCAATATAGGAACAATTGTAGGTGGATAGTCTCGTCAGGTCAAAATGTGGAAATATTCAATTTTAGTCTGGTTTGAGTCTCCCAAGTTTTGGTCAACCCCTTGATCAATTTGGCCAGTTTTCAATCGGGTGAGGTTATAAATAGCAACACAACTTATACTAAAATATAATTTATATCACTTCACCTTAAGGTTAACTACAATGCTCCCCTTATCGATGGACAGCTGATGAACCAACATTTTTAACCTTCGTTGGAAAGCCTTGATAAGTTGCAATCTGTAGCCATTAAGTCAGTAGCATGTGGGACACTGCAATGTCACAGCCCGCATTACATGGTCTGCAAAAAAATATTCTTATGCTTTCATTTGCATGATTATTTATTCTTAAGATTGATGCGTAAATACATTTTACAACATTAGGAACCATCACGCACACGTCTAGCTTATATACACAAAATAGGTACGCCATTTGAACCAATAATGCATTGAGCAGAAGACTCGCTTCCTCTAGGATTCTTAGGAGTCATTATTTATTCCCAAGGCTCACAGGACCAGCAACAAAGGTGTGCAAAATTTTGAAATCCTCGACAAAGAGTGAGCGGCATGAAATTGGGAAACCACTTTGCTGTTTTATGCTCAGAAATCATGCAATCCACCATTTAAGAAACAATAACTTTCCCATTTGCAAGGTATATGCGAATATGGCCTCAAGGCTAATTGAACAAACAAGGCAGAATACAGGTTTCCCGCAATTTAAGCGGGAGATGCGTTCCAAAAAAGGGCACGCAACAAAAAATCCCATTGCGTAAACTGCACAGTCGCCCAATCCACGCTAGATTTCTCCTGCCTCAGCAGTCCGCCTGCTGTATTTTTTCACCTGAAGACGATTGCTCGTGTTGCGATTGAAACGTCGTGATTTGTATTGTTTTTCTATCTACGTGACTTTACCGAAAGAACCAAAGAGAATAATCGATCTTTACATGCTCAATTCGATGATTGCATTCTGAGCGTAAGAATTTGTTTTAATTTGAACTATTCCACACCTACACGAGACCCTTCTGCTCCGACTGTTTTCATTATAAAGTGAATTTCATTTGAAAGCAGGGTGCTCTTTGATGTGCTTTTTGTTCAAAAGGAAAATTGTTTAAGCCACCATTGAACACTGAACAGTTGGCATATGCACCCAGGGGCGAATGCCTTACTCTGATGTGCTGCCACCGAAACCCAGCGGGCTGCAAAAATCACTGCCGCTACACTTTCTAGCATTGGTTAATGCAGTCTTGAATGCGAAGCTAGGATTGGCTGCCCTGAAATACAAACTTAAAGCCCAAAGCCTCTATTCACATTAAAATCAAACACACAGCTTATTTCATGAGATCCAACGCTGAGAACAAATCCCATCAAAATGCAGCGACTTGCTGTGGATTCATGGGTTGGAGTATTTTCCGCATAGTACCTGCCAGTCTTATTTTTAAATCTGTGAGCCGGAATACAGATTGAATGGTTTACAGGCCGTGTGTGTGTTGCAAGTTGCAGTTTATTTGAATGCTATTGCCAATCAACTGCAACTTGAATCACTACCTATGAGATGTTCACTCAAAACTGCTCTAGAGGAGTTGTACACCCCTAGCTGCCACTGCTATTCAGTGGCCTAAAATACAATGTTTTGCTCCGGATGATCACTGCAAAGTATGATCTGTGTTTTGATTTAGTGTGCTGATCTTAAAGTTGCATTGAAAAGTGTTGATACTCCGACTGATGCTCCTGCTGTTGTGGAGTGACTCATGCAGCCAGCTATGGCTGCAGAGTTTGATAGTACATGTTGTTTATGTCGTTTATTGTGAAAATTCGGTCACAGTTCCTATGATCACTGTTTAATTGCTTTTATGGCTTTATTTTGATGATTTTCGAAAAGTTTTTTGGTTTGGCCATGTTTGTTTGTTGTAGTACGGAGTTAGACTGATGGCCTTAATCTAAGTTGTCTTGTGGTTGTTGTTGTTTGACTTGCATCCCACTGGGATTTTTTCACACAGCGTTGGTGTACGGTGATTTTTCTGCAATGTTTTGCTGTCTTTTCTTGGATTATCTGTTTGCACATAGTCACTTTAAGATGTTTTCTTGTTCATGTTTTTGTTTTTTGTTTGTTGCGGTTGCACCCGATTCAAGAGCCGAATGGCTCACAGGGCTATACCTAATACATGAACTTGAACTTCTCATCGCTTAGGTGTACCTGCGCCTGCCCAGTCAGCAGTCGCTGGCTGAGGGCCACTGCCTGATTGCTCCACTGCAGCACTTTTCATCTGGAAATATGCTGGATGAGGACATCTGGGCTGAGATACAGGTGTTTGCCATGTTACGCTCTTGTGTGTCGCAACACCTCTGCTTGAGGTTCACTTCACGTTGATACTGGCTGGCCCAAAAGTGAGAACACATCGGTTAGCATAATTTAATTTAACAAATCACAAAGGATTATTTCATTTATTTTAACAAATGTTAAAACTGACTTACATTGATGTTATAGCATGCGTGAATTATCTTCTGAAATGAATTTGGGACTTTTTTTAAGATTACAATTGTAATCTCTGAGCATTCATCAATTATGTTTTGTCTAAATCCATTCATGGATCTTGGTCTAGTTTTAGAAAATATGGATTTGAGGTGACCACACAGGACAAAGAAAAATATGTATTAATAATGATGAGATTAAATATTTACTTAAAGATTAAATATAGATTTTTTTTTTCATTTCAGTGTTAAAATTAATTAAATAACCCCTTGTGTCCTGACTTTTGGGTAACCCTGACTATACAGCCCTCTTTTTTTTCAATCCCCACTGCTGGTTGAGGACCTCCCTATGCCTTGTGCCCATGAGGGATATTTGACCATACTTCACCATGCTAATCGTTGCAGGTTGTTGAAGGTGGGAGGAGAACAGAAAAGAGATGCATGTTTTTCTGCACTGCCTTCAATGCCTATTAACAACTCAATATTGATTTGAAGCTTTCGTGACTGCAGGAATCCATACTCTTTGCTTGTTTCAGTAAAATTGCGTTAGTCTATTTTATTTTATACCTACGTGACTTTACCGAAAGAACCAAAGAGTATTAACAACTCTTTTGCGCGTTGCAATCACCCATCCAAGTACTAACTTGGCACGAAACCCCCTTAACTTTCAAGACCTGCTGGTTTTGGCAATGCAGTGTGTTGTTCATGGGCAAAATACAGTTAAAAAGACGATCAAAATTGGGGGATGAATTTGGCAATAATAGTGGCCGAGCTTAACAGCAAGTGAAATCAGTGCATGTGATGCAATGATTGATTTACTCCTGCACTTTTCGATTTAAAGCCTTCGTGACTGCAGGGATTCATCTTCTTGGTTCTTTCGGTAAAGTCACGTAGAGGGGAAATAATAAAATAATAAAAACAAAACATTAAATAACAAAAGAATATAATATATTTTATTATTTCCCTTCTACGTGACTTTACCGAAAGAACCAAGAAGATGAACTCCTGCACTTGTACAAATTCCACCGTTCCATTAGCCCAAGAGTTATAAACTATCTTGCGATGGATGTGGGGTGAGGATTGAGCACCCAGGACATTGTGTAAAAAGAGACCCCCAGAGAGCATGCCATGCGTGGAAGCTGTCCGTGGCCCATGCGTGGGTTAATTGTCATTAATCTCGGCTTCTGTTGTTATGACTCACGCTTTGTGCATCGAATCGTATATTGATATGGAGTGACAGGCCCACGGATATATATTATGGGCTCTGCCTTGTTAAAAGCCCGTGCTTTGTTATAATTTCTAACATCATTCACTTGGATGGCTTGTCAAAGTGCACATTATCAACAAACACAAGAAAACATTTATACAAGGGAAGGAAATATTTCATTAATTTAGTGCTGTCTTTTCTTCACAAGCGAGAACAATTACTTAGTAAAAATAATATTTCACGGATATAATTTGTAATGACATCGATGGAAATTTGACGGGTAACAATGTTATATTTTTTAATTCGCAATAACAAAAGGGTATTGCAAGTAACAGCACCACAGATCATTATAACTACATTCTAATTTATTTTCAACTTGTTTAAATGGCTAACCACCACGATACATACTGGATTTCCATTCAGAAGGAGGAGAAATTACTTGTTGGAATCACAATTGCCATGTTTTCATTGGAATATGTCCAGCAACTTAGTGTTTATCAAGATGGAGATGTTTATTTTTAAGTCGCTAATATGTACAGTGATTTATGCACTGATTAGATGTATTATGTTCATAAGCTCATGCAATCTGTCACTTGGAGCTTAAAACCCTTGCACTTTGAAAGGACGTGTAAAGAATTGTCATGATTATGAACACAATACGTATTTTGAAAGGACCGACGTTTCAGCCACCCCATCTATTTCTGACAAAAATAAATTACGCTTAATTCTTAATGAAAAATGTAATTGGAAACCCAGAAACAATTGGCTTTTTGGCACTGATTTGCGGGTCTCAGCTATGCGTGGCGAGACCAATCGCGCGAGTTTAACTGCCACGGTTTGCCGCGCAGTCTTTCCGCCGTGCGCTGGTGAAGATGTTTGCGGAGCAAGACGAGGACTGCGTCTTCATGGAGGCGAACATGCACCTGAAACGCCGACCACACATGGTGTACGAGTGCGTGCCCCTTGCCCGTGAACTGGGTGACATGGCTCCCATCTACTTCAAGGTGAGCTCATGTAAAACAGCCCCGTGTGCATGCGCTGCCTGGGTTTCTTCAGCTATAATTTCCGGCGGGCGGGCAGAATACTAAGACGATCGCCCTGGCGAGCCACGTGACACGATACATGACGTGTGAATACACGTTGGTGATGATCTCGACCCCACGTCTCGGTCTTCCATCATCCCGTTTATTTCGGTTTCATCTCACCAATATTGGTCTCTTGTATTACAGCTCTGTCATTTCTGTGTCTTGCTTATTTCTCTTTCGTATCACCAATCTTTTTCTTTAGGGGCTGATTATGTTGGCATGCTCTTGACATCGTTTGGACAGGCAGTGGCACTTAAAAACACACACACTTGGAAAATTATTTGGTTTCAACGACATTTAATCATTTTTGGAGGGAGAAAAATCGTCCATGAGAAATAAGAAAAATAGTAAAATGTGCTTTTACAGAGGTATATGTAGGATTATCCTGTAGGTTTATTTATGTACTTAATTAAATGGCAACAATGGTTTCGATATTTTTTTGGGCATTTTTGCGAGCAGATAAATAGGGAATTTTTCAGTGTTTTCACAGCCATGAAAAGTTAATCATTTGTAGCCCTTTATCAATGCACCAGTGGATGAAGGCCTCCCCATGCTATTGTCGGTCTTATCGGTTGAATTACCATACTTCACGCTGGTAAGTATGGATTGGTGAAATGCATAGCCAGGAACGTGTCAGATGCCCTTCACTACTGTTCGCTGTGGCCAGGAATCAAACTCAGTTCTCTGGGTTCATAGCACAGTGCACTACCAACTGCACCACCACTCCAATCACAAGCACACGTGCACACAATGCACACGTACAAATAAAACCCATCTGAAAAAAATGTCTCAGATAAAAATAACAGTTGCAGCTTACAAACTAGATGCCATGAAGACACGTTTCAACCCTGTAATGGAGGCAGCGGAAATAATGGATCAGTGGGTGTTTATGTCTAGAGAATGCCAGATGGGCAGCTTCACAATGTGACATTTTGGAGCAAACCGCAATAAAATACAATTTTCCATGATCCAGTTTTTTTCACTTAGATTTGATGTAGACCACAGTTGTCCTATGGCCTCTGATGAAGTGGATGACAATAATGGTTAGTATGACTGACGACGATGATGATGGTGGTGATAATAATGATGGTCGTGGAAATGGCTGTTGTGTTCTGTGAATGTAGAAAGCCATTCAAGAATCGGATGAGGAGTGGGCCATGAACACCAAGTTGGTGGACCTCTCCCAAAAGGACATTCGCAGAGCTGTAAGTAAAATAACCGTCCGTTCTACAGTGCCACACACATACACCAAGGATTGTTACCGGCTCGATAGGTGGACGAGCACAAATAGCCGTCAGAAATGGCAGGCAAAACTGTGTTCATTTGCTCATCGACAGTTAAGTTTTTGGAGATTTGACCAAACAGTTGAGGTTGACATTTGTCCCCATTACATTTGCAGTCATGTTGGTTTTTAATCACTTTTCTGATATGTGTGCGTATAGTGCATTAAATAACAGTGTTAAATATTTTTAAAAAAATTGTTTTATCTGGATTGGATTAGGTAATTACGCTTAAAAAAATCCAACTGAGACATGAAACTTGGAAAAGTTTAGGAATTATACACAGCTTGGCACGTTTCCACCTTTCTGGAACACTGATCTTTCACTATTACCAATCTTAATTTCTCGGTTCATTCGGTGCAATGGCCCATTTCATATGAATCAAAGTTACAACATTTTCATGCATATCGTCACACACACTAAAAACTGTCATGAATGCAAATGTATTTGTGCGTAGATGAATGGTGATGAGTTCTTTAAAGCTTTCGTGGCTCATTTAGATTATTGCCATATCGATGAGCCAGCAGTCGAAATTTTCCTTGACCTTTATTGAATTTACGTACCATTAAGTTGTCATAATCATTATCATCCGCACCTCGCAAACTGTTGCCGTCAACGCGAGACACTCGGAAAGAATAAATCGAACCACGGAAGAAACACCCAAACACCGCATTTTAATGTTTGTTGAAAAATTTTAGAATTACATTTTTGTACATTTGCCAAAGTGAGTTTGTGAATGCTGATTGCTATCAAGGAGACTATAAGCATGGTACCATTCCCTCGAGCAAAAAATTATGACTGTGACAACCATATGATTCGGTTGAGCTGAATTATTTCAAATTTCTGCTTAGAACAATATTAGTCTTAATCGCAATTTCACAGCGTTGGATTTTAGTGAGCATATTTTGTGAAATGATAATTATGAATATGCTGAATCCTCCACGGGGCCATCATATTTGTAAAATGTATCCAATCCATTGCTATACTTGTAGACACTGTACAGTTCTCATTTGTAGAGGGTGTAACAAATTTCCAGTAAACTTGCTACACAGGAGACAATTACAACGTTATACTGGTTGGTACAACAGTACACAGTGGGGGGGGGGGGGGGTACGGAATGGTGTGGCCAGCATCATGTCTGCCCACCTTTGTCTTGACAGTCCTAATGTTGCTCATTTAAGTCTGAGCCAACCTAGGAAAGGCCCAGGACCGATTAAGGTATCCGAAAATGACAAACTCGGGTATTTGGGTTTACAGTGCAGTCTACTAACCACTCTCCCACCGCTCCACCCTACAACAACAGTGGCCATTTGCCACCAAGTGGCGGTGACGTCACCACAATGCCTGTGCCAGGCAAGGTGCACTAAGAGGCCACGTGAAGTGTCGAAGGCTCGCTGGCAGGAGGTCACGGTACATACCCAGGTGCTATGGGTTGACTGACTGAGATAGCTGGCAGATGCACCAGCTGCGCCCACTACTGTGCCAACTTTCTGAATTTTAGTTGCCTGGTGCTCCACTCATTGTTGTGAGCATCACTCCTCTGTTCCCTGTTGTTGTTGGAGGTCGACTCCTCCAACTGCCCAGTAGCGCCCTTCATGAGCCTCCTCCATAGAAGCTGATCTTTATACTGCTGGTGCCAGTCCACTCAGCTCCACATCCTCCTAAACAGAATAAGTCAATCACTTTTCCGGCCCATGTCACACCCCTTTAGCCTCCTTTAACAGAAGCCGCGTGGGCATGCGGTAGCTGGGCATGCAGGCTACATAACCCAACCAATGCAGCCTTGCCCACCGGAGGAGCTCACTGATGGGAATGTGTCCAGATCTTTCAAGGCACACACGCAGAGGACACAAATGTACCTACTTTGGGGTTGTGATACCGCAAATCCATCAGGGGAAGGGGCAACATACCCCACTGCAATTTGGGTTTTTACAATGTGGCTCAAATTGGTTTTTCTTGCTGCCAGGAGCAAAGTGGAAGTCTGTAGGAGATTGGATATTGATTGAATGTGTCTGTACCTCCATGCTTCACTACATTTATTTTATTGGACAAGGATCTTTGTATATGTATGCGATGCACAGAAAGGTCTCTCTACCGTCGTGTTTTATTGGGTTCTCAGCGCACGTGTGTCTCCCGTGTGATGCTTTGGGTGGAGCAGTAGTGCAGTGGTTGGGTGCACCGTGCAACTAACCTCTTTGATTCGTGCTCACGGCCAACATCAGTGGCTATTATATGAAGCAGTCCTGGGCCTCCCATCAGTTAACTCGGCCTTTAACTGAATACCCGGTGTGGTTTGCAAAACATCGGTGATGGAGAGCTAAAGGTGGGGGTGCGTGGTTCTGGCCCCACCACCTCCTCGTGTGCATTTCTGGCTCACAAGGTGTTCACATACAGCACTTGCCCCAACAGTATCTACTGTTACACGATGGATCTTTGTTTTTGTTAAATAAACAACACTTTTTTCCTGTGTACACCATGGGAAAAAAGTACAATAAGCAATTTAATATTACCCAAACATTTGTTATCTGTACACATTTTCTCATCCTGTTTTTAGTGGTGTAAAGATGCACGTATAAAATTGCACGCATTCGATGTTATTCGGTTAATGTTGAGTGAAAATTTTTAATCCTGCAGCCACTACAGTTTTCTACATCCATCACTGCTTCAATATATATTGAATTTAATTGTGACCCTGAATTGGGATTAATGTATCCTAATTGCCAGGGGGCAAGAGTGAATGTTAGCTGAGAAAATCATACTCGTGTCACTGTCTGCATATATATAAACAGCCTCTGGCCAAATTACGTGCAATGCACGCAAACTCGTATCTCACAAGCTAAGCAGGTTTAGCTGGTTGGATGCAGAAGAAAGTGCTGCAAAATCCATTGTTGTACTGTATTGCTATGCTTCCGTGTCTTTTCTCCCCGCCTTCTCCAACTCTGAGGCCAACATGGTGATGTGCGGTCAAATAACCCCCACGAACGGCATGGGGTGGAGATTCATATTCTTGGTTCTTTCGGTAAAGTCACGTAGAAAGAAACAAGAATATGAATCCCTGCAGTCACGAAAGCTTTAAATCGAAAAATGGAGTGGGGAGTTTTGTATCCAGCAGTGGATTGCATAAAGTGCTGAACATGTGTACATTCAGAGAGACAAGCACACTAAACATACCTCGATCATCAGCCGAGTCGGCTGTATTTTATTGAGGCAATGGAAAAGGCAAATGACGTGAATGAATTTAAACTAGTTATTAATGGTGACACTGCTTCCCGGTAGCAATGAAACATTACTATTTCATTGAATTATTTTTATGAGGTCCACAATGTGTGTTAATGGAGAGAAGGCCCAAGTTGTTCTGACACAACAAGCTTAAATGTTTTCAATCACATGGTCCCAGTATGTTATTTTCCTCATTGCTAACTAATACAATTGGAATGCCTCTCTTTATCATCATCATCATCGGCCATGATCCATCCACTGCTGGATTATGCCTTTTTCAGTTCATTCATTCTAATGACTATGCCAACTTTAAATCTGAAATGGTAAATACTGGAACCGTTTATATTTAAGTGTTTATTCTAGATTTGAAGCTTTCGTGACTGCAAGGATTCATAATCTTAGGTTTTTTCGGTAAAGTCACGTAGGTAAAAAATAAAAATTAAAATAATAAAAGTAAAATAAAAATCACGACGTTTCGGAGGCAACACAAGCTTCCGTCTTCAGGTGGAACCGTCACATCACGATTGCTGTATCACATCACGATAGCTGTATCAAGCAATCGTGCTGTGACGGTTCCACCTGAAGACGGAAGCTTTTGTTGCCTCTGAAATGTCGTGATTTTTATTTTACTTTTATTAATTGTATTTTTTACCTACGTGACTTTACCGAAAAAACCTAGGAGTATTTAAGTGTTTATTTCTCAAATCCAAACGTTGCAAAATATCATCCTATGTTGTTGCTGCAATTAGCCTTGGCGAGATGCCCCTGTTACCGTGTATTGTAGTAATAATCTAGCGCAGCGGTCGGGAACCTATGGCTCGCGAGCCATATATGGCTCTTCCAGTGACGGCATATGGCTCCCAGACAATTTTAAGTTGAAAAAATAAAAAAAAATCAGTTTGGACTGATTTTAAAATACTTGTGATATTGCTTAATAATACTGTGTCATTTTAAAGTAAACAGAAATTAGTTTTGAAGATAAATTTCACGGGTCACGCCTGCATGAAGCTCAACCTCACCACGTACGAACCAGACTACAAGGCCATCAGCAAAACCATGCAGCACCAGAAGTCGCATTAAAAGTAAGACATTTAATTTATTATACATTAAAAATACTATATGGCTCTCAATGAAATATATTTAGAAATATTTGGCTTTTATGGCTCTCCCAGTGAAAAAGGTTCCCGACCCCTGATCTAGCGTGTACATTTCCTTCACTCCCTGGATATCGGCAATTGGCGCTGCTGTTCCACGGCTGGCGTCCACGGGCACAATGCTACTGTTGTTCAACGCATCACAAATCATGTGACTGTGTGCCTTCCTTGTCGTTTCAGGTTCCAAAGGGCTTGCCATACTTCAGCGTGGATTTTGGCATGCAGGGTGGCTTCGCTCACGTTATTGAAAACGAGCAGAAGTTTCCCGACTACTTTGGAAGGGTGAGCGTTCACCTCGTCACCTTCACTGCCGCGTGATTCGGGTGCACGTATGTTACCGTCCAGCATCTACGCTGTTGGCTGTCACTCCTGTTGTTATTCGATTGTCATCCGAGGGGACGTTCCTCGATGTGGAATGAGCAAATGAAATCGGTCCGTTTGCAGGTGCAAGGTGGATTGTGACATCACAGGATCTTGAGAGCTGTCGGCGGCTTGGGGAGGCAGTGGATTAAGATTGATGATGACGAAAGATTGACGATGAAGTGCTTGCCACAGTGGCAAGTGTTCCCAAACGTACGTCTGCCTCTCATAATCAGAATCTTTGTTTATCCTGGAGAAATCCGATGGGTTGTGATGCTCATTTTCACACATGCCCAGGAGGGATGGGTCAGAAAGTTACAACAACAAACAATACAAAAAAAAAACGATTGGAGTACAGGGGATAGGAAAGGTAAGCAGGTCACAAAAAATAATGCCAGCTAGATCAAGTGTACGAGTACAAATAGCAAAACTATTGAAATTCCTGTCGATTTTTCAAACATAAATGCAAGCTTTGGCAAGGCACTTGGGAAGGGCTGGCAAAACAAAAACCCCCTTTCAGATTGATTTTGTTTTCACCAGCAGTGCTAGTGGTAGGCGTGTACTGTTTTTTCGCTTAACCTGTCACAATTGCATATATATATAAGGATTGATTATTTCATTTGTATGCACATATGGAATCAGATTGTGACCCTAACAGTTAATCGAATTGCGGGTGGTAAGGGGGGAGTGATTATTTGCGAAAGTGCGAGCCTCCCTTGGTATACAATTTTGTCACCATGGCAGAAAGTTCTTCCCAAGCAAAACGGTAATACAACTCAACATTCCTCCCTTGAAATATGGATTACTGTGAGCCGCTGTACTCGTACATTTATACTTATGTATGAGTATATGAGTATGTACATATCATTATGAGATAGGATAGTTGCTGCGAGGCTATTGGCAGGTTTTTATGTCTGCGTTCATTATTTACGAGCTGTCACTGCTATGCTATATATATTGTACATCTGCAGGGGAAATGCGCATATCTGTGCCTGTGATGATGAATCTCGGACAGATGTGGGACGGTGACATACCGCCCGTTGCATTTTATTGAAGAAGCATTGACTCTACGATGTATTTCTAGTTTGGGAAAGAGTAGGTTGATGTAAAACATTTATAAATGCAGCATAATGGTATGATGCCATCTTAATACTTCCTACAGAGGACTTGGAGACTTGGAACAGAAAACAAAAACTTTAATCTTAGCATCATAGGTGGTGTGACTTCACACACAGCTTAAATAAATGCTTGCACACGATTTCAAATAAATCATCTCAGTGCATATTGTATTAGTTATCATGGTAATGTTATTGATGTCACATAAATAAAAAACACATTTGCAGTGTATATATTAATACCAGGAGTGATGTAATAAAGCCCTGAAATACACATTTAAAGCAGCTGCTTCCAAAAATAAAATGCTAATATTCTACCAGGCCCAGTAATCCAGCACTTTGGAGGCAAGCATTGGTGGATGGCTCGTATTGTAAACTCCGCAACCCACTGGGCTGGGGAGATGGCCATGGGTTGGTCATTCCGCACAAATTTATTGAATCCATCTGTGCGGAACTTTTGTTCTTAATCTCCCACATGCCAAACATTAAAGAGTGGAACCCACCAAACATCTCAATGCAGGACCTTTTTCTGAAAAAAAAGCGGGTCTTAGGGTGAGATTGGGGAATTCAACAAATCAAGCCAAGGGTAGCAGCGTTCATCTTCTTGGTTCTTTCGGTAAAGTCACGTACAAGGGAAGTAATAAAATAATAAAAAGCAGCGTTATTGTTGTTACAATAATACGACACCGTCATCACAATGGGGCATGCTGCTGCATGTTACAGCTGTACGTCGGGGCGGCGGGCGGGAGAGCAAACTGACGCTTTTTGTGCTGCCTTGCGAGAGATTTGAGGCAGCCAACTGCGGGGGTTGTCTCAGATAAATTACTAGCTTTCATGCTCAAATGTCCCGTGTGCCTGAAACAATTTGCCATGCCTGCGATGCCGGCCTCTGACGTTGTTATCGTGCAAGACAGCTGGAATTTGAGCTTGTGGTATATTTTCTTCTTCTTTCTCTCGCTTTTCCATGCTCATTGGCTGTCAGTGGTTTTTTTTGTCTATTTTAAATTCGCTGCGGTGATTGTGTGTAATGAGCAAAATGCCCCGCATCTTTTCAGAACGCATTATCTATTTTTCTACACGCGCAAGTAACCTTCAACATCAAGCGTGGTTGAGTAATTGCTTGAATGTAAATGTTTTGCCATCGGTTTTTTCCCCCACTATTCTTTCTTGGCAGTGGTTTGAAATTAATTCATTTTCCATTGCAGGCTGATTAACTACCATAGCCTTGCAGTCCATAACTGGGTGCAACGGGGTTGCAGCAAGCATGTGTATTCAGGTCCAGTGCACATCGCTAAACATGCGGGGATGCAGCGTTGGGGTGGTGGCACAGTCGTTCGCACAATACGTGATGAACCCGGCGGTCCGAGTTCGATTGCCAGCCACGCATAACATCAGGGGCGATCAATATCCAAACCCTGTCCCTGAGCAGCCCCCTATCCCTTAAGAAATCCGTACTGACCAGCATGGTGAAGTATAGTCAAAAAAATACCCATGACCAACACGGTATGGTGAGGCTTTCATCCATCCAGCAGTAGATTTACGAAGAGCTATAAATAAATATACGCATTGGCATACTCGTGCCCATGTGTAAATGCACTGTGGGCACGGAGAGCCATGATCGGTTTCCACGACGCAAATTTACACTGGAAGGGAAAAGATCTTTACTGCACGCACTCACTGGAGCCTGATCTTGTATATGTTTTCGATAAATGCCATCGCAAAGTGAAGGAGAGGGGGAAAACAATTGCCGTGGCAGTCAGTGGGTATACTGGGAAATGAAAATCCTTGTATGAGGTGAACAAGGAGCAGAGTGAGAGTGGTGCATGTGCACTTGTGCCTGTTCACCCAAATACATGTCGATGTACAGACCTTTATTAACCCTCTGCTGAATGAGGGGTTACTTGCCATACTTAACCACGCCCATCAGTGGGTATTGGCGAAGGTGGTGAGCATGGACTAGCGAGCATATAAGCACAGTACAACAATCGATTGTGCTGCACTGCCCCCTCTGCTGCCTACAGAGTTTTGTATTTCCTTACACAAATTTACATTTTATCAGTCGCTGCACAAAAACTCATCACATTACCTTCGGTTGTCCACTGAATTTGGCTTTATTTCACGTGAGAATTCAAATATCGGTTTTACTGTTACTGACAAACATTATTCTGATATGCAGAGCGGGTATGAAAGTGCTGCCCCCTACTGTGTTACTTTCTGTTAATTTGGACCCAAGAGGTCAATTGTGATATCCGCCTCCGCGGGGCATTCTCCAAAACTACAGCTTACACCGCTCCGCGATAATTCCAGATGGGTTTTATCTTGAGAGACTAAACTCGCTCTCACTTATGCCTTAGCGTGGTCTGCTGGGATTATTGAACATCTCCAGCAAGTGTGTGTACATGATGCAGACGGATATGACAATTGGAACAAAACTGCGAGACTTTTACGATTTATTTATTGTTTTGAAGGGCCGATATTTTAAAAATGCGGTGGTTGTGCCGGGCTGCTTTCTTCTCCTCCCTGTGCCGCCTGCAGGAGATCTTGGGGGGCATGATGGACCTGGAGCCGCGGCGCTGGCGGAAGCCGTTTCGGGAGCCATTCGAGGAGCAGCGCAAGAAGGTGCTGCAGTTTGCACAGAGATGGAAGCCCCACGACTTCACCCGGAGCTAAGAACGAGCGGTGCAGGCAAGGGATAGCTCGCAACACGAGGAGCTGCTCCGTGATCCATTGGCTTCTGACATCTATTTCGCTCCTATGCTGTGGGAGCCTCTTCCATCACCTTCTTGAAGGAGGCTCTCAGTTCCCAAAGCTCCCCAGGACTTGGAGCGAAACGTCGGACGTCAATCCGAACGAATGGTACAACCGGAAAACACATTGGAGAGCTGAACCGTGACCTATGCCCTAGTGTGTTTAGCGGAGATTATCTGAACGTCTTCAGCAACCGTGTTATACGATGTCATAGTGTATGTTAACTCGGTGCTTTTGTAAAATGTTTCTACGGTGGGCTGCCGTGCAGCCGCCATGCAGCTAGTCACATGAGCTGACGATGGGGTCAACACTTCATATTTAGAGGGCTTTCAGGGACAGCTGAGTATGGTGCCACTGTTGGTGTCTGCCAGTGCTTTCCTAGTAGCCAATGGATAGGCATTGGCTCGCGGTTTTGAGCAATTAGCTTTGTGAACCACTGGGAAATTAATTGCGTAAGTCAAGTAAACTTGATCCAGGTTTAAGTGGGAAATTGTGGCATGATGTAATTCAGCTGGACATTGACATGTTCCTTCCATTTGTACAATACTGCCTGTACAATGTAACGTTTAAAGTTAATGTACATTTTTTTTAAATCCACCCCTGTGTAATCGTGTCATCTTTAACAAAAAATAAAAATGATGTGCATACACTTGTTTTTGCATACTGCCTGCTATGACGCGGTTTCAGTTGGAAGGTCATCGACACAGAACACGGAGAGAGAAAAAAAAAGTGCGCGTAAAAACATGGGAGAGAGACGCATCGTTGGAATATACATTGAGATCGAGAAAGAGGAACACTTGGAACATTCACGTGTTAACTTCATCATTCACGCTGAAGAAAAGTGAGCGGTCTTAGGCAGGTCACGGCACTATTATAAAGTGACGGTGACCAATGATGTAGTGGCAACCAGGGATTGGGATGCATCTGAGAGAGGACGACCTCGGAGGAGATGGATCGATGAAATCTACTCCCGTGCAGATGCTAGGTGGATTGTTATGTCGCACGATTTTTAATGCTGAAGACTTGGGAAGTCAGCCAGTAGTGGATTGATCATGGCTGATTGTTTAAAAAAATATTTGACGTTTGAAAATACGCATATTTAAAGCATGTTTTCCTTGAAAGTTGATGCATTCCGTCAAGGACCCAGAACCCATTGCCTTTCATCTCATTTGTGTAAGCTTCTTAACTTTTAGTGATTGATCAGACCATGAAAAGCATACTTCCTTTGATGTGAATTGTAAATGCGGTGCCGATATTTGAAATAAGAATCCGATTGGCTTATGTAACGGGTTATATTGGGTTGTGTACTGCACAGAAGCCCTCTATAATCAGCGTGTCTCAACTACCTTAAGTGCTATGCACTTAGCTCTAAACCCAAGGTTATGCAGCAGACTTGCCTGACAACTTGGTAATAATGCTCTTCACACCTTCAGCATTAGAGTGCTTTGGCATTATGAATTCTGTCCGCATATCTGTGCAAGTACCAGACCAACTACGGACAACTGTATACCCACTTAATTCAAATGTACATGCCAACTGGACAGTGTCCTGTACTAATTAACACTTCTGAATTAAATGTTTACTCTTTGACTGAACATTTTAGAAGCCAGCTTGTGGAAATTAGTGGGGGTTTTTTTTACCTAAACGGGTGGAACAAATGTCACTAAAATGGAAAAGTATGCAATTATTTTCAAATGCATGCAAACAGTTTATATTTTTTGGATAAGTTCCATGTCAAATAATGTTTATATTTCGTGTCATAACCTGGGGTAGTATTTCAAAATGTAATTGTAAGCTAAATGGGTTCAGAGATTCTTAGTTGTAATTGAGAAAGTATTTTAGAATTGCAGTGAACATTGCATTGAATATCGCAGTAAACATTGCAGTGAACATTGCAGTGAACATTGCAGTGAAAATTGCATTTAATGACCTTCACTCGAATCGATGCATGTATTCTGGGCTTAAAATTTTACATTCACGATGCAATGCTGCACCGATACCCTTGTGACGATCCATCTCGATATGGGCAATATATTTACCGTACTTCCTATTAGCCAACGGTAGCGGCGAGTGATACCTGCACTGGAACCCACCCCTCTTCAGCAACCCGGCATTGACCAGAGTGAATCATGGCCATATACAATCCCCATTACTGACACGGCATGGGGATGCCTACATCTAGCAGTAGAGTCACAAGAAATCAAGGGTGAAACAATCGATTGGGAAGATAGCTACACAAAACATTTTAGGTTGTTGCCTGTTGATGGTAATGGTACACTTTCACGAGCCGTTTGGTTAAGATACCACTAATATTTTAATGGCACCAACCCATTAGCCAAAAGTAAAGACACAAGCCTAACAGACTACAGTACAAATGTAGCAAGATTTAGACTATGTTGGGCCTTTATACGAAAAGTCGCATGCAAAACATTAAGGATGTGATTGGTTCAACTGCTGATGTAAAGAGGTGTCAATATATGCACACAATGAAGGGAATTAAGCAAGATTCAGAGCCCTTAATTACACGATAGATGTTCTGCTTATAGCATTTAAATTGATGACATTCCATCTAATTCCATGTCATCTTGTCTTTTAATGCAATTAATTAAATAGCATAATGTCATCATTGCTGCTCTATGGAAATCCGAACGAATGTTATCAAACAAGACGACCAATGCAACTTTTATTTTTAAGTGCTGCTTTATTGACATAAATATTTAAATTATACCTCTGAGTCACGACATTTCTGCGTATTTCAACGACGTTATCAATCCATATTCGCAACAGGGAACGCTTAACAGATGACACAGTTCTTTCACACCTTCGCATGATGGGGCTATGTGGTGGGCAACAGAGCACATCCATTGATTGACTGTACTATGCTCCCCACATTCACCGATTGGCACTTGCCAGCACGGTGAAGCATGGTCAAATAGCCCCCATGACCTGCATGGCGTAGGCAATGCCCTTGTCCAGCCTCATCAGACCCAAATCGACTCCGGCCACGATCCGCAGCTCGCAGCGACCTGCTGCTGCACCGTGTAAACCTCGCGTGCGATACGGCCAGTGCAGTTTCGGGGTCTCCGGCCCAAAGACCTGGAGCACGCTACCAGCTCATGTTCGGGATCCATCCCCGAGTCTGAGCCAGTTCCACAACAGACCCAAAACGGTGTTGTTTCAGAGAGCCTTCTTCAACGTGGGAACAATGCGCATTCGTGACGGGCTGGACTCAATATCAAATGTTCTTACTCGTCAGCAGTGGACCGACAATAGAGCTGTACATTTACGTGCCGTATGATGATGCTCGGTTTAAAGTTAGGCACATAACACCGAGTTGAGGCCTACATTCTTCCAATTTGTGACGGCCGCAATTGACTCCACACGTAAACAATTCACCTCCTCCCCCAAGAAATTCGATTCATTCGAGGTCGCAATTCAAAAATATCTATAATCATCTGTCTTTTCCTTCGTGGTGTCTCTCATTCATTGTGTCCCGTTTGAAGCTTAATTTGCTCCTCCTTCACCATAAAATTAACATTTAACCTATCTTTTGTGTATCGATTGCATGCACTAAGTCATTGAATCTCACACGTGACTCAATCCGTGCGTCGCGAGAGTAAGGATGGATATGGATCAATGCGATGATACAACGTTAGGTGCGTAATGTAGAGTTGCCACGGAGCTGTACTCGGTTATCAATGATACTCGGTTTATCAATGTTTCTCGGTTTTTTAAATCATACGTTTATCAACGGTGCAATGATACAACATTACATGCGGAATGTAGAGTTGCCACGAAGCTATACTCGGTTTATCAGCCTGGGAGCGATGGGGGAACGAGTCGACCCCATAACCGGACTTCAACTCACAACTTTTGCATTGCGAGGCATGCTGCTCACGACTGTACCACGCGGCCAGATATGGGCGAAAAAGAATGGACAGGAAAAGCCACAATTATAAGGACAATTAAAAACATTCACTATTTACTGCCGTTTTGAATTAATGACAGAGACGGTGGGTCCGCTTTGAAATCATGAATGGAAACGAGCTTTGGCTTGCTTAACCGCTCTAAACGGGCTCATTACATTCCATAACGATGACATATTTGGAGATTGCACACGCACAACTTTTAAATAACCATACAATACGCGGTGGCAAAGTTTGCCTCTAGTGCCAAAGCAAAATCACCTGAGCAATACGATAACATTTACAACACGCAACCTGCTAGCGACATGACAAGTTTAATCTCGGTACAATTCATCAATATTAGTTGTCAGACACTTTTGTCTCTGGCACTAGTGGGGCTCCAGTGCTAAAGTTCCATGGGCCAAGACCAGATATTTCACTTGTCAGTACCACCTAAGGTGTAGGTTCTCATACAATTATTATTTTTTGGCTGGATGCATGAATGGCTTCCGCTAAATCAAATGACATGTACATTTGGTATTCGTACCATTTTAAAAGTGCAAGGCTCTCACGAAGGTAAGTTGTACTTCACAGACCTAGTTTGAAGCAGTTTCTGCTTTTGGGGGGCAATGTCGCTAACGTGTTTTCCCATCGAGTGATTTTTAAGGTAATTCTTCAAATTTTTTAAGACAAATTTTGCCACCTTCGGCGGTAGCGATTTCTGCTTTGGCCCATGGACAGCGAGCGAGCGTGCGGCCCCCCACCCACCCACCACCCTAGCTGCTGTTGCGCAGCATCTCGCTGCTCTGGCGGTTGTACTCGAGCCAGCTGAGGACCTCTGGCGGCGGGTCGGGCCCCTGGACGGCGCGGCGGCACAGCAGGCGCAGGATGTGCTCGGGGCTGGTGCCCGTCACGTTGAGCCGCGCCAGCGCGATGGCCGCCACGAAGCCATCGCTCTGCATGATGACTCGCTGCTCCACGTAGAACGCCTTCTCGTCCCAGCACAGGATCTGCACGGAGCCGACGGTGACGGTGGGAGGAGACAAAGAGCGGGCGACGTGACGCGTCGGGCCGTGTTCATTTAGTGAGTTTTTCTGAAAAATGTTAGTTTAGTCGGTGACAACCTGTGGAATCTTGGTCGAGTCTTAGGCTGTGGATTTCACGGTGATCGTTTGCTTAGCTTGGTCGACGAGAGAAGTGAAACGTGAGAGCCACTCTAAGTGTTAAAATGTTATGTGAGAGGCATGCAGTACCCCCTACCGAATATCAGGTCAGCCAATCAAAAACTCGGTAGATATTATTTTATACGTACAAATCGTATTAAGACGTGCTTGCCACGAGTCCACTGCAGTTTCTAATAATGTCAATACAGCCTCAGTGTGCACCTTTTTAAATCCTTTATATTAAGTTCACTTGCTTGCTTGCGCGCTTACGACAGTGCAAATATTTCGGTCGTTTTTTAACCCACTTCCCGTGATCCAATCGAGCTGACATTTTGCACACAGACTCGTTGTGCGTGACAATTTATTTTCGTGAAAATTTTTTTCAAAAATTTTACACTTTTTAGGTAAATTTTTTTTATATTTAATTACCAATTGCTTAATGGTGGCAGGCAATCATCTGACCCATAGGTGGCAGCCATCTCAAGCCAGAGGACGAGAGGACTCTAGCCGCCTGTTTCAAAGACCAATGTGGGCTGGGTTGTGGCCCGTTGAACACGCATATAAAGTATTTATAGTGAAAAACTTTGTTTTTACGGGTTAATTTTTTTCAGACTAGTTAATTTTACCGTGTCATCGTCATGCCTCATGGGATTCGTCCACTCATAGCCGCAGTGGACTAGAATAAAATACTTTGCGGACAAATATTTAATTCACTTACATTACGAACAAACCAAAAGCTATACCAGATAGAGTTGCTTATTTGATCATCGGTTTTTCGAAAATAGTTTTTAGGAATCAAACGTTGTATCCAAAATTCAAGGAATCGACTCATTGAATGCAGTACCCTGTTCATCACAGTGGCACCGATGACCACGCCCAAAACGATCCAATGTCAGTGTTCAACGACAGCCATCATAGGACATCAGTGGCAGGGCTCATGAATCACCACACGGCGTGTTTGAACAGACACCGAGACACAAACAGGGCTGCACTTTTAGACATCGATGTATGCAGCAAACGGATGATCATCAAATTTATTCATATTTTTTGCATATAAAATTATCGATAAAGGAAAAATGCCAAGCAAGGTGGAGAGAGTGTCGCCCAGGTCAGGAGGGTCATCATGGCCAGTAGCACCGATGCCACCGCACCTCGTTATATCTTCCTTTATTCACACAGGAAAGCATCACTGGTCTTTCAGTGGGGTCCTGCTTGACTACGAACTCGCAGCCCTGTAGGTGGAAGTCTCGTGCGCATATCTTTTCGGTGATTATCATTAATTATTATCGTACGCTGTCCAATCGTCTTGGCGCGGATTCGGCCTAACGGCCGCAAAGGGTAGGTTACGCTGATTCAACCCAATACGCAGCTGGCGGTGGTACGGATACGCGTGATGGGTCCGTGCGATTGTGAACGGCATTCACTCGTTATTCACGAACATTTGCTATCCGCAATTTTGGCGATGCGCGAACCACATCTGGAACTCTACACGAGTGCATCGAGAGGAAGAGAGATAATGTGATGAGAAAAAGTGATAAGAGATCAAGTAATGAAACAGAACGTAATTAGATCATTCAGTCAGCCCTTGCTTTTCTATGGACTATCCAGATCACCCCCAAGTCTATCCAGATGTGTCTATGTAGGAGTAGTAACAACATCACAACGATCATCATCATCATTGTCGTCAGCATCGTCGTTACTGCATCCTACTGTGCTGCATCATCATAGTTGAAGGTCGGTTAATTTATAAACTATGATCTAATACTTTATATTTATTTGCATTTACTTTGTGCTTATTAAAACCATTTTTGTATTTGTGTTATGATAATTTTCACATTTAACAACTTATTTATGCATTTAAATGTTCTCGTAGGCCAATATCATTATCCGCTAAATGTGCTTTTCACGAGCGTCTCCGGAACGTATCCCTGGGGAATAACGAGGGGAATGCCCTGCGCCGCGTCGGTGGAAACGGCGCGGTAAGCCGTGGTGGCGGTGGTAGTGGTGGTGGTGGCGGTGGTAGTGGTGGCGGTGGTAGTGGTGGTGGTGGCGGTGGTAGTGGCGGTGGTGGTGGCGGTGGTGGCGGTGGTGGTGGTGGTGGCGGCGGTCGTGGTGGTAGTGGTGGTGGTAGTGGTGGTGGTGGCGGTGGTGGTGGCGTTGGTGGTGGTGGTGGTAGTGGCGGTGGTGGTGGTGGTGGCAGTGGTAGTGGTGGTGATAGTGGTGGTGGTGGTGGCGGTGGTGGTGGCGGCGGTGGTGGTGGCGGCGGTGGTGGTGGTGGCGGCGGTGGTGGTGGTAGTGGTGGTGGTAGTGGTGGTGGCGGTGGTGGTGGTGGCGGTGGTGGCGGTGGTGGTGGTGGTGGTGGTGGTGGCGGTGGTGGTGGTGGTAGTGGCGGTGGCGGTGGCGGCGGCGGCGGCGGCGGCGGTGGCGGCGGCGGTGGTGGCGGCGGCGGTGGTGGTGGTGGTGGTGGTGGTGGCGGTGGTGGTAGTGGCGGTGTGACCCTCCTCACCCGCGACCGGATGACGAATCTCTGCAGGAAGCGCAGCGAGCGGCGGTAGCGGATGGTGGAGGCCCCAAGCACCATGCCGCCCCGCAGCTCTCGCATGGCCTTGATGATCCCGTGGGTGATGCACAGCGCCGTCCTGTGCATCCGTTCAACAAGAGACGCTCAGAGGTTATCATCATTATTATTATTGCTTGTTAGGCCAGGAAAGCCTCGCTGCGCACGGTTGAACTTTATTTTTTGTGCGCGGCTGCACTTTATTTTGCTCGGTCGATTGTTAACCACTGAGGTTGTGACGGGTTTTTTTTAAATATAATCATTCTTGCTGTTCTATGCCCCCTGTACTGTTCTCATTCTGTTGCCGTGTGCACTGATGCCTACTTTATTGAGGGCAATATTGACACGTAAATTAAATACTGATTGACTGAATAGTATGACTTTTTTCTAGGATGGTCCTGCCAAGTTTTCTCAGTAGGGGGGGGGGGGCGTAATTGCTACGTAGATTCTAATTGAGTAATTTAGGGGTCATTTTTCAAACTTATTGTCAAATTTAGACCACAACGCCGGCCCGCGGCGGCCTACTCTTGCGAATTATGTCACGGGATCTTTGATGCCACTTTACCCGTGAGACAGATGGTTGTTGTGCGTGCTCTAATAACCAGGGCGGCCACTGGATTTGAACCAGGCATGTCTGCAACAAGCGGCGAACGCGCTCTTGTGAGGCCGTGTCGCCACCCGTGATAATCCAATGGGGGGTAGGAGAGGTCAACCGGCGCTGTTTCTGTCTCTTGCTGCCATCAGAAGCTGGCCTCAATGGGGCTCATGAGGGAGAGGGCCTTATTGAGACCAGCAGGGCCCACTCCATGAGCTTGCTTGCTGTTCATTCGTTCATTCGACAACACAAGACGATCTGGAGTTAGTCAAGAAGCGATCTACAGGTACCGAAATGTAATATTCGGGTGCATTTCGGGACCTACATCTGAACAGACTTGCATTGGCTGAAGCTTTGCTCTGATGCAGCATTTCCTCCCAGACTCCAGTTCTTGCACCCCAGCACAGTACATTTGTTTTATTTACCAATATTTTTCCCCGACCACGCTTACCAATCTTCACCATTCAAATACACATTCGTCCCCTTACTGCATGAGCTTGTTTGGTTCGTAAACACATCCCATGTGATGTAAACAGCGCCAAATCAAATGAAGAGATCTTGTTTCCATGCGGGTAAGTGTTTACCAACCATCAGGCGGGTGAATCATGTAACATCTTGAATAGTACTTGACTGGAGAAAATAGGCAAATGTTAAACGGCTGACGGTGTTATATGGGGCTGTCAATATGTTGTCGGAGTTGGATATTAAATGAATATGTATCTTTATAAATCTACACACTTCTTATTCTGCTAAGACGTCATCACATAAGGCTGCGTGAGATATTCATAATAAGCCGAACATGTTGAGCTCTTGCTCCAACATTGTCTGCCAATTACACATCAGGGTTGGTTGCCAGCAAAAATAGAACCTTGCTAAGAGCACTTTCCAAAAAATATATAACTGGGCTTAAAGGATCCGTATTTTTATTCAAGTTGTAATTCTACTATGGGGGTTTATATTTATAGGTAGACTTTACAGTCAATGACGAATGTTCTAAATAATTTAATGAAACCACCAAGAGGCACTTGTGTGACTCGCTTGCCCAGCTTGTCTGCACGGCACGTCTCTTCAACGCCGCTGTGGCCTACGGACGATGACTGCGCGCGTCACCACCCCCAACCCATGTCCATTCGCTTCAGTCAGAACGAACGGCCGCTCGGACATCGTGCGGTGACGGCAGTGTGTGTGTGCCGCGTCAAGCCGCTTCAAATCTTTTTTGTACTTGAACCTAAACATCAAACAGCAGGCCACCACAGGCAGTGCCATCAGCACGGTGACCACATGTCCCCTAATGAGACGCAGTCTGGTTCGTGACAAACAAACAAAAATCAGCCGGGCTGATTCACTGCTTGAAAAAAAATGGAGGTGCGATTCACATTTGGCCGTGTGCCTTGGCGTTACAAGAATTGTCGCCCATAGCGGGGTGCGGGGCCCGGGGCGCTCTTGCCAACGTGCGCGTTGACACTCCAAGTGGTAGCATACGAAGGAGGCGAGGGGGGGGGGGCAGGGCCAAGCGTGAAGAGTGAACTCGACGTTCTCTCTGGGCACGGCACTGTCCTGCGCGTCTCTGGAGAGCGCCGTGCCGTGCTGCAGCTGTCTGTATAAACGAGGGCAGGTGCCGGTGAAAGGTTGTCTGGACAATGATGTTTACCGCAGACCTCCATTTTCCAATTATTCCACAATCGCAAGGCGCGGTGCCTTGAATGCAAAATCATTGCACGGCAATTTCTTTTTCTTTTCAATAGGTAAAAAAAAACTGGCGGTAATAAATAAAACATTGGTGCGCTGTGCGTAATTAAATGCGTATGCAGACTCGCCCTGCATCAATGTTTGCTTCGATCTCTGAAAATGTACCATTGGCCCAGGCTTGATTGTCCCAGAACAACATTATTCCGCACAATTGGGGTCATCGCCACTGATAACACTGTCGTGGCTGTCGTCACCTTGAATCATCTCAGATTTTTTTTCTTCTGAAAGCCACACACACACACGCACGCGTGGCTTTTATATTAACTTGCGCGAATGATACCGCACTGTTGTCAAATTGTAACACAGACACACACACTTACAGACGGAGGTTATTACATTTCTTGCGGATGACGATGCCTCTTCTGCAATGCTGGAATGTGAGCGAACGTCACCCATTTGTCTTACCCGAGGACACGGGGCAGTGTGTAGCAAGGGCAATCACAAACGACAGCAAGCGGCCAAAGGTCAGTGTTGCCACTTATACCTGTTCTTTTTCACCTATCCTGCCACTGGGTCTTGCCGCTTACATTTACACGAATACAACTAAATGCCGAATTGCAGCTTTGCAGCATGCACCGCTCAACGGAAGTGTAACGATGCTCTGACTCGGCGATTCATATTGATCCTTGAGCTCACGGTACGCACACCGAATCGCGCGTGTAAACATAGTCGTAGGGGTTACGCGATCACACGTCGCCACGGTGGTCGGTGCAGATTGTTCAAGGTGGGCAGTATGGACGTGGGGGCATAGAAGCACAGTACAACATTGCTTATTTCTCCACAGTCCTCTGCTGCCCACATATGTAGCCTCGCAGCTTTTAGCTTCCCAGGTCTGGCGAGATCGGGTGCATTCCCGTTGATTTGTTCAGAGGCTTCTGTCACAATACGCATACTGAACCATATTCACACAATTTGGTTACAACCTCAGCACAGTACTCGGGAGGTACAGCAGTGGTAGTAGGCCCACTCTGCCTTGAACCCGGTGACCCGACCTCGATTCCATTTGTGGCAGGCGAAATCTGAACCAGACCTGGGCCCCGCTTTTCACCCACCGGCACTGACCAGCGTGGTGAAGTATGATTAAATAAACCCCGTGGGGAAGCCTGCATCCAGCAGTGTTTTCACAAAAGAGCCTGTAACTCATAGACGGATGTAATCGGTGATCAGATTGCAGCTGCAGGCCAGCCCATAGTGGCTGCTCGATGTAAACAACAACAACAACACAATAATTGTTTCCTGAATCGAACCACGGCCGTGAATGGTGACAACTCATGGAATCACGATTGGAGAGGGGTGGGGGCGAGTATCGTTACACCTCTGGCGATCAATCACACCAGGATGCACCCTGAGCCCTCGTTAAAAGTTTCTGCAGCTGACGGCTACGGCTGCTGTATAAGCGGAGAGAGATATTCTGTTCCCGGGGTTTTACGAGCTCAGGACTGACAACTCTTTCCCTGTGGCCAAAGCCGGGGAGAGAATTGCAATCCGGACTTCAAAGCAAAGCAAAGAGCGCGACGGCTCAGCACGCCCACACTGCGATAGACGCGGGCGACCGAGCGCAAGCGACCGTTGCCTCCCGAGTTCATGTGGACGCCGCCGCCACCATACCTGGCAAAGTCGCACTCCCGCAGGTAGCGCGCGTTGTTCATGTGTCCCATGTGGTCGATGTCGCTCAGCAGCACGATGCCTGCGAAGGCGACACGGGGCGGACGTAATGAGCGCACGTTTTCGTTTTCCGGGAGGGGGGGAAAGAGCAGTAATACCCGGGGGGGGACCTGGGGGTCACGGTCACATTTTAATTGTGTCCTGATACCGCTCCGCTTTGAGCGGCGGTGCACAGTTTAGACACCTGGGGCCAGCACGAAATGCAAGCCGCACAGTTACGCTTAGAGCCTGAATTTCCCACTCGATATTTTACGGAACGCCGCTGGGCTGGCTTGGAGTACGAGCTATCGGCATGAGGCACTACCGCCGGATAACAAAACATTCATAACAATTTGATATTATTGTAATGTATGAGTATATCTAATGTGCGGGCAAATTATATTAAAATTATGAAATAAGAATTTTCCATTTGCAGATGGTCATATTTTACTTACTTTTTCTGTCTTCAAGTTATATTCTATATGTGCTATCAGTATGGCGTCATGAGACAAAGGCACTTTTATTTGAAACGCTCACAGCAAGGAATGGTCATGGAAGATGAAGTGATGGACCTACTTCTGAAGTTCCTTCAGTTCGGCCTATTACTGGTAGGAACCCACTGGTGCCACCAGCCCACAGGGGATTATAGTGTCCGTCCGTCGTGGAGGGAGGGGCTGGGTGGGGAGGGAGGGGCTGGGTGGGGAGGGGAGGGTGGGGAGGGACTGGGTGGGGCTGGGAGAGGAGGGTGGGGAGGGGCTGGGTGCGGAGGGTGGGGTGGAGTGGGGAGGGGCTGGGTGGGGAGGGTGGGGCTGGGTGGGGGATGGGAGGGGTGGGGCTGGGTGGGGAGGGGCTGGTCACCCCGTGGTGCCCTTATAAAACTCAACGTTTTACCTACTCACGCCGGCTTGTGCCCGCCCTCAGTCGGGCATATTTGCGCAATACACCACGCCGCCGTTGACCCTGGCCATTGACCGAGCAACCCAACGTTCCTACCAACTCCCTCCGCAGGAATGTGTTTATCCACATGAGCAGGACACCTTTGACATGCCCTGCGAAGAGCATGCTACTGAAGAACCTGGAACAACTTAAGAACCTGGGATCAGTTGCATAAAACAATTTAAATCGACGTCAATTACGGGAGTTGCTTGCTTCAGGTGTTTTATTTAACTGGCCACAGATATGAACGTGGGATCTCAGCAATACCAGCTCGCTGCTCTTGACACGGTATTAGCCTTCTGAGCCACCCCGGGGCCACTTCCTGATGGTAATTCCTGTATTCACCTGAACACGTGCTTATTAAAAATATTGCACTATTATTCAAGTGAATATGTATCGTACGCTCATGAAGCTATAGGAACGTATTACCTACTCGGGTTGACATTATTACACGCACGACTTATTTAGAACGACCGAAAATACCCTTTCGGAGGAATCCGTGTTAACAGTTGTTAGCGCGCTGTAATTAACCTGCACACTTGAGCTTGATTCCAGGCCATAGCGACTAACATCATTGGCGAGTGACATTTGAACCAGTCCTGGGACTTTCACCAACCGATGTGGTGAAGTATGGTCAAACAACCCACATAACTGGCACGGCATGGGGAGGTCCTGATCAAGCATTGGAATTGCAAGTAGTGTATTTATTTATTTATTCCAAGGGAGACCAAAGAAAAACTCAAAGTAGTGCAAGGCAACAGAAGCGCCAAACTCAAAACTCGGATGTTTGTATGTGAAACTTAGATTTAGCCTGGGCAAAGATATTGAACCTATATTAAAAAAAAACCAGTTAAAATTACACCGTCCAAGTAATAAAGAATCTGAAAGCGAATGTTAACACCGCGTATGAGGCAAATGTTATCATTGACTACTTCTGTTTATGGCCCATTATTCGGGCTCGTTAAAAAAAAAGTCGTTGGCCACAAACCTGTCTCCTGAAGGCAGGAAACCCCCTACAAGACATCGCGGCTGATGATGTGTATGACGTCATCAAGTCCAGACCACCACCTCCCGTCCAGTGGCACACGTGGGACCATAGTTGGGACTTTCCCCCTCCCCCCTATCCAACTACTGTATATACGTGTTGTCTAATTAGTTGAATTATTGAAATAATTCCTGGTCCCATCATCGCTGACCTCCAATTATAATCAGCAGAGTAATCAAATACCCACGTAATTTTATATCCCAGCTGGGCAATGTCAGGTTTACACTCTACAACTCTAAAACACATTGTTACGAATTGCACATTCTGAATGTGCCACTGATGAATCCGCGTGTTGTATGGAGAGCTCAGGCTTGACCTTCACACGAAGCCCTTGGAATTTTACATCATGTGCACAGCAGCAGTGGCAGCAAGCACGCCTGTGGCGGTTCTTGCTGTGCGGCGTAAGACTGCAACTGCAGCCTCCGAGCCTCGCCGTGTTCACGACCACCCTCTTGTATAATAAACAACATGTCCTGGCATATCGCAGTGCATATCATTTGGTACTGGATTAATTCAGCAATCGAGCAAAAAAAACTGATTAATCGGTTAAAGCTTCATTTTTACCTGGTTTCGCAACGCATTTCAACCCCTATCTTAGCCGAAATACCCAAACCTTCGTGTAAAACTAGATTTAAATTATTGCTCAACCCACTGTTAAATTAAAACCCACCTAAAGAAGATACGGGGGTTCATGTATACTGTGTGTATGTATATATATGTTTTGATATATTTGCAGTAAGTCGAGCTTTTTTGAACAGTTGTTGAGCATAGGCCCGAAGGCCCCAAACACGCCCAGCGGCCAGCAACAAACAGCACCGACAACTTTGTCGGTGCGTGAAAAGGATGATTTTGTAAGAGCTTTGGGAAGGAGACGATCATAGGAGGAGACGGGGGGGGGTTCCAAAGCGGAGCAGTCGTGCGGAGAAAGAAGCATTAAGCGAGACGCGTTGCAACCTTGCTATGCTGTGCTGGTGGTTTGAGCACAGCATGGAAGACACGAAACAGGCGTCGAGTCCTCGCCACCCTGCAATCCTCCGTGGCTATTACAACAGGACGTGTGCATGGGCAGGACGGGCGAATAAAAACATTCGATGGATGCGTGAGTCTGGGGTGGGTGGGTGGTGGTGGTGGGGGGAGTGCGCGCAGATGGCAGCAGCGTGTTTGAGTTTACCGTGGTACCCGTGTTCCTTGAGTACATCCTTCTCCTGCCTGCGCATTAGTGCGGCGCCCACCGTCATCAGCATCCTCACGAAATACCACGCGTCTGCGCCCACGAAGAGCGCCAGCAGCACCACCAGCACCAGCAGCACCACGGACAGCAACAGCATCGCGGCGGTGACGGTGGTGGCACTGCGCACTAGGGCGTGGGCCGGCACGGACGGAGGTCTGCTAGTGAGTGTTGTGTTGCGTGTGTGTGTCGGAAGGGCTGTGTGTGTGTTGCGTGTGTGTGTCGGAAGGGCTGTGTGTGTGTGTTGCGTGTGTGCAGTGCTGTGGAGAGCGAGTGTGTGTGTGTCGGAAGGGATGTGTGTGTTTGTGCGTGTGCAGTGCTGTGGAGAGAGAATGTAAGTGTGTGTGTCGGAAGGGACTTGTGTGTGTTGCCCGTGTGTGTCGGAAGGGCTGTGTGTGCAGTGCTGTGGAGAGCGAGTGTAGGTGTGTGTGTGTGTGTCGGAAGGGACGTGTGTGTGTTGCCCGTGTGTGTCGGAAGGGATGTGTGTGTGCGCGTGTGCAGTGCTGTGGAGAGTGTAAATGTGTGTGCGTGTCAGAGTGGCTGTGTGTGTGTGTCGCAGTGGGTGGGTGTGTGTGTCAGAGTTGATGAACGTATGTGCGTGTGTCAGAGAGCGTGTGTGTGTGTCAGAGGGAGTGTGCGTGTGTGCACGTGGTCTGGCACAAGCGCCGTGGGGACGTCACGGTCACTTAGTGGCGAATGGCGGCTGCTGCTGTTGCGTAAGAGGCGCTGTGCGCAGTGGAGAGACTGCGTGTGTACAGTGTGACTGTGTGTGTGTGACTGCGTGTGGACAGAGCACAGGCGGGGATTGCGCGTGTGTGTGACTGTGTGTGTGTGACTGTGTGTGTGTCTGTGTGTGTGACTGTGTGTCTGTGTGTGTGACTGTGTGTCTGTGTGACTGTGTGTGTCTGTGTGACTGTGTGTGTGTGACTGCGTGTGGACAGTGCACAGGCGGGGATTGCGCGTGTGTGTGACTGTGTGTGTGTGACTGTGTGTGTGTGACTGTGTGTGTGTGTGTGACTGTGTGTGTGTGACTCTGTGTGTGACTGTGTGTCTGTGTGTGTGACTGTGTGTGTCTGTGTGTGTGTGACTGTGTGTGTCTGTGTGTGTGACTGTGTGTGTCTGTGTGACTGTGTGTGACTGTGTGTGTGCAACGTGGGGAGCGGTGGTGCAGCGGTTAGCGCGCTGCGCTACGAACCTGGCGATCCGGGTTCAATTCCCGCTCACGGCCAACACCAAGTGACGAGTATCTGCACCGGTTCTGAACCTCGCCTAGGTCGACTCGGCCTCAAATGAGTACCTGGTGCGCTGTGTAAACATCGCCACTGGGGAGACAAAGGCGGCCGGGCGTGGTTGTTGCCCACCCCACCCCCTCGTGTGCCGTGCCGGCCTTTAAAGGTGCTGCTCGCTAACAGCACTTGCCCCTACAGTCTGTTGCAGGCTACACGGGAGGGGGAGGATCTTTGTCTGTTTTCTGTGCAATCGCAAGAGGCCGGCTCGCGTGGCGGCGGCTGCGGCGGCCCAAGAGCGCCGACGTCGCGTCGACGTCGCGGTGACGTCGGCCGTGGCCGTCTGGCGAATCGCGGGCCACGATGTTGGCTGTGGGGTCGGGCTGGGGGAGGAGGGCGGTGGGGAGAACAGCGCGAGCACGCGCATCAGCCACGTGCACGCGCACCAGCCACGCGCCACGAGCACGCGCGTCAGCCACGTGCACGCGCACCAGCCACGCGCCACGAGCACGCGCCACGAGCGCGCGCCCATCAGCCACGTGCACGCGCACCAGCCACGCGCACGCGCCCATCAGCCACGCGCACGCGCCACGAGCACGCGCCACGTGCACGCGCGCACGAGGATGCTCGTGCTCGCTGTCGTGAAGGTCAACTCGGTCTCGAATGAGACTGTTCCACCTGCAGGGCCCAATTAAGATTTAGTTGGCCCCTGAGCTACAGGTACTGTGAGCACCCCCCCCCCCCCCCCAGTAATATTTTTAAAGGGGGAAACAAAGTTAAAGAAAAATAAAATTTTATTTTTACAAGGCGAGCAACAATTAAAATTCAGCATTCACAAATTAAACAACTTTTCACCTAATCTCTGGAGGCCCTCCAGCTGGCTACAGCCCCTAAAGCCCCGTGCCTTAATCCGGCCCTGTACACCTGCTGCGGTGCGTAACAACAACAGCAACACAAAGCACATCGCCTATAGAGAGACAAAGACGGGTGGGCGTGGGGCTGGCCACCCTGCCCCTTTGTGCCGTGCCGGCCTGCACAGCTGCTGACTCGCTCGCGGCTCTTGCCCCAAGAGTCTTGCTAAAGGATCAGTTTAACACGTGGCAGGCTTTCGCGACCAATATTATTCATGATCAACGTTTTTGGGTTAGATCGCGTTACTTATAAATGTGTCGTAACCCTCCACCACCCGACACGGCCAATCAGCAAAAAAGTGTCACGTTCACAAAAGACAAATAGTTCACTGCTTTAGCCCACTGGTGTGTTGAAGCGTGAAACCACAACATTTACAATTTTTGGGTACGACGTTTCGCTGGTAATTGCTTCCAGCATCATCGGGCAATTCGCCAGAATGCTAAAGGCGATGCGGGGGCATCTTTGTCTTCGTTGGGAGGGCAATGCCCAAGCACGTGGCCAGGGGCTGCTGCCTGTGCCCGACTCGTCAGCTGTTGGGTGTTGGCCGAAGTTGACATGCGATGAACATCCCAACGTCATGGGTCGCGTGTCATTTTTTCACGCTTTTTTTTTACTCTGTTGTGGTCGTTGTATCAAATCTTGTAACTCAAGTTTAACCCACTTCCCAATTTGGTATCGACTGCAAACTTGGTATACTTATGTCATACTGATGACAATACTATATTATATCATAAAAAAATATATTTTTTTAATCATTATTTTTTATGTTATGTTTTGGCTTGGGTTTAATTGTCCACGGTCCGTTACGTTACGTTATGGCAAGCTTCGGGGCCACTTCCTGGAGTCGTGGAGTTCTGCCATTAATAGTACATTTCATAAAGGCGTGTTTAAAAAAAGTTTTTTTTTATATTACTTATTTGTCGTGTGTTCGCTCGCCATAAGGAGCGTGCATCTCAGCTGGGTCAGAGGCCCCGTTGAGCTGAGCGGTCTCCTGTGTTTTTTACAAGGACGTCCACAGCTCAAAGGCCGTGGACAGTGGCGACGGTGAGACACCGGTCGAGGTAGGAAGTGTGGCAACTATGTACGGCATAGCAAGGGGGAAACAGACACAAACACAACAAATATATTTACACGAAGCATGGCAGTCACGTGTCAGGTCGCTTCATCACACCAAGTGATCATGTTGCACGGCTGACATGCCTCTGCGATGAAGCAGGGTCATGGCCCGTAACGTTGGATAGTTTCGTTGTGTTTACCTATTTAGGCCAGTGTTGCTGACGACTGCAGTTGAGCTTGTGTTTAGTTCGTGTGTCATTTGAAATGTGCTGGCCACGTGGCACGGACCGTTAGTGATTTGATGTACGGGGGTCGTGGGTCATCACGTTGTATGAACAATCTTGACTGATCAACATTCTGAAGGTGCTGCCGAAGGGCTGGAAAGCTAAGTGACTGATGTCAGTTTAATGGTGTTCAGGAAGGTCCATAAAGCTCAAATGTGATGCAACTCCAGTCAGCGCCACGCTTAATAGACACATCTAACATAGATTGCTTTTTTATTGGGTTCCAAAAAATTAGAGCTTGGAGGCAGATTGGATTCACTCTTATAATAGGCTCAGCCTACATTTCCACAATCTTTCAGTTTTCTGAGAAGTTAACGACCCCTTAATCAGTGAACCAAAAACTTTGCCTTCCATGCAGTGTGACTGTAGAGCCAAAAGGGATGTTGCAATGTTACAGTGTCAGGAATCGTCTGGACTTTCATTGTTAGCTCTGAGGGCTGTGTTGATCTTGTTGTAGCCTAACAGGGCACAATACTTTCTATTGGCATTGCCGTTGATCTTGTCTGTTTGGCTTGTGGTGTCTCATTGCCCGGTATCTCCCAGAAACGCTTGCACACTCCCTTGTGTTATTTGATGCCAACCCAAGTTAGGGCGCCCCCGTGCCGAGATGTTATCTGCCTCGCCTGGTATCAGAGGTCGCAATCGGGTACCCGATACCCGTACCCTACCCGATACCCGGCTACCCGTACCCGGCCGGGTATCTGGTAGCGTACGGGTACGGGTAGGGTACGTTTGCGACCCTGGTGCGGCCGGGTACGGGTACGGGTAAGGAATCAATACCTGTTTGCGACCTCTGCTGGTATACAGGAGGTCATGGGTTAAATCCTGACCTTGACGGTGTCTGTATATTTGATGTTTGCATGTTCTCTCCGTGGTCGCGTGGATTTTTCTCTGGGTCCTCCGGTTTTCTCCTGCACATTTATAAACATCGCGCGTTTAGAGTATTTGGCTGCTGCTATACATGTCCACGTGATTAGCCGCTTCGTTGAGCTAAGTAATTTTTTTTTACATTTTTTATTTTAACAGGTAAGGCCCACTTACCACTTACCTGGTAAAAATGTTTTTAGAGTTGCAAGATACTAATTTTGTATTTTCCTGCCCCATTGTCTTTAAATCGGCTTACTTTGGCCGGCTGTGCTTTGAGACAAACGCAAAAGAGGCCTTGTATAATTTGGAGTGTGGTTTATTTCCATTTTGACTGTGAGAATTCAGGTGAGGTTGAGAATAAATCTTTTGAAAAACCAATCTCTGACTGGACTCTCTTTCCTGTTCATCGGTGGCCGTTGTCTGCGCTCGTGCGCCATTCGTATTTTCTCCAATTCACTCGTTTAAGAGATGATAGCCTCCCAAAAAACCTAACCGACCATCACAATGTTTAGTTAATTTGTGCGTGTTGACCTCTCCAATTAAATGTCGCATTCCTCTTGGTGACCCGGTTGCCGGCCGTTGCTCGCCGTGCCACACCGTCGCCGGTGCCGTGCGACTTTCTCGCCATCCCGCGTGACCGGATGGGAGCTCGAGCCCCGGATGGGGGAGAAGTCTTCACCGTGCCAGCGTGCCGGACACGGAGGGAAGCTTCGCGTCCGTGGCAAGCGAGCCGGGCTGGGACTCCGCTGCTCCACCATGCCGACGTTGCAGACGATGCTAATAGGGTTTTTCCCCTTTTTTCTGGCAACAAAATGACACCTTTTGCAAGGAATCATGCTTACATTAACCACAATACTTGCAGTCAAATTCAAACAAAAAACAATGCTCTGATAATTTTTTGTTTGCATTTGACTGCAAGTATTGTGGTTAATGTAAGCATGATTCCTTGCAAAAGGTGTCAGTTTTGTTGCCAGAAAAAAGGGGAAAAACCCTATTAGTATATTTTGGTACTGGCAAAGGAGGTCCCATGATGTTGTGGACGATGTCAGCATTGCGGAAGGACTCGACCGTGGTGGCCCCCTTCTCCCTCGTGGCCCTCGCCGTCCCTCTTTCTCTTCCCAATTCAACGATGCCTCATTACTTTTCCTCCCCCCCCCCAGCTTTCTGTCGACCCCCCCAGCTACGACCAGGCCTATCTCAACTCCTCCTTATCAATCCCTCTTGTTTTACCAAAACTACACCAGCACTTATGATCACCCAGTTTATAATTTCAAATTATTGTCATGCTATGTACAATTTTATTATTGTTGTAAAGCACCTTGGTAAATGCGCTATTTAAATCCCATTAAGGTAAAATTTTGCAGAGTTCTATGTATCCTATATGTTTGGCATTTTTATCCCAATTCATATCTCGCTGCTCTTGCCCATCCTGTCTTTGTTGTGCTTTCAGCCAGCAACATTTTATTACATATTTATTTCTTATAAAATATCTAATTTTTAAATATTTATATTATATTCTATATGTTTTATTTACAGATGAAGTTCCAGATGTTTCAGTTGGATTTGTACAGTCTATCCTTTCCAATGTGAAACATTAACAATATCCTGGACCATATAAATTTAATGTGGATATCATCAAAGATATAGGACCAGTTCGAGAAATACATTTAGTGGACATAGAAATGAAGTACTTTACGTCACTTGTGAAATGATGCCTACATAATTATTCTACTCAAAATTGGAGACAAACTGACTTATAAAGTGAAACCCAATCACATCATATCATGTATAGCCGTTTGCATGGAGAATACAGAGAGGAGAATAACGGGCATTTAGATACCAGCCAACCGTCGTGTCAGCAAGCTGGATTTAGGAAATATTTCTCTGCCATCCACCGCATGCATGGAAGAGGTGATTAATATCACATACCAGAATGTCTGGCCTTTGTAGGCATTTGAATTGGTGGAAATGGATGGAGTTATCCAAGCTGTCATAAAACAAGAGCGAAACATGTTTAGAAATTACGTAAAATGTACAAAGATGGGCCAGATACGGAGAGGTTTCATGAAGAAAAAATCATATATATCAATGGTTAAGCTCTCACCAACATTATTCGCAGACATATCAAATATTTTCTGAATATCGGATTGGAGAAATGATGACAAACATACATGGGAGAGAAAAAAACATTAAACATCTCAGATTTGCTGACAATGAAAGGGAAATCATTGCAGGAAATGATCAAATAACTTAATGAAGAAGGCTGTTAGGCTGAGCTCAAGATAAATTATCAAAACAACAGGTCCTGAACAACAAGTTCGCTAAACAAATTAAGAGATTGGTTGGATGGACAAAAATAGAAAACACATTCACAGTATATTCAAGAATATAATAATACAACTTGCCTTATTTTCTTGTTTTTTTCGGTAAAGTCACGTAGAAGGGAAATAATAAAATAATAAAAATATAAAACAATAAAAATCTCACGACGTTTCGACTGCGACACAATCATCATCTTGCTGTGAATTTCACACCTGATGACGGTTGCTTGTGTTGCAGTCGAAACGTCGTGAGAATTTTTATTGTTTCATATTTTTATTATTATTTTATTATTACCCTTCTACGTGACTTACCGAAAGAACCAAGAATATGAATCCCTGCAGTCACGAAAGCTTGAAAACAACTTACCTTGCATGGAAATCGCCTGGACTGTTGACTCCTTTACATATCGCAAACAACTTGGAAATGTGTGTGTGCATTATTAAGTGAAAGCGTATTATAAATTATACATTTATGCAATCGCAAAGCACATTTCAGTAAAGCGGAGCTTGCCAAACATGTCATGCCATGCGTTCCTGTCTTTCTTCCTACGACGCGCATCGAACAATCGTTTGACAGCGACATCAGCCATGATCGATTCACTGCTGGATGAACACTTCCCAACGTCATCGCCATTCTTCGCACTCCCTTGATGCCACATTTCATCTCGTGCCTGCAACACGAGCTGACTTCATCGCTCCGTCTCCGCTGCGGTCGTGATTTTGGCCGGTTTTTTCTCTCCTTCGGCTGCCACTACGTAACCGGTCTCGACCATGCTCACTGATTTTAACAGTCAAACACGTGACCTTAATTCGCGTGTTTTACTCTGCTATTTGATATAGCGTTGCAGGAGATGTTAAGTACCTCGCCTGGTATACAGGAGGTCGTGGGTTCGATCCCAATCCTGGCGCCTGTACATTTGGAGTCTGCGTGTCTCTCTCCCCGTGGTGGTGTGGATTTTTCTCCTGATCCTCCTGCTTTTTCCCCTCCACATTTAAAAACATGCTTTTGGAGTATTTGGCTGCTATCAAATTCCGCATAATAAGCTATTTATTTGAGCTGTCACATGTGACCAGATCGCTTCCTAAGAAGAGCTCATAGCTCAGTGGGCCTTACCTGGTCAAATAAAGTTTAGTTTAACTGTACTGAAAGACGGGAAGAAGAACACATGGACCAGAGAACACACGCACATTTAATGCATCATATTGACATTTAGGAAAACTAAAAGAGGCCCTGGGCAGGACGAAACTGGTGACGAAGGCAGCCAAAGGAGAGAACGCGTCCAAGGGAACAACCGTCATGGAGACGGAGCGGTGAGATCGGTCGATGTGCAGAAGCGAGATGGATCGTAGTACTGTGATGGATGACGAAGACGTGGGAAGGCCTTCATCCGGGACTGGATAGAATGAATGTTGATGATGATGGACGAGTCATTATCATGAGTGATGTGCAAAAATCGTACAACCCTAGCTGAAGAATAAGGATTGTCTGACCATATCGTACCACGCTCATCAGTGCGGGTTGGTGATGGGGAGCAGACAGGACCGGTTGAGACATCACTTTGCCGCTGATGTTCACCGTGGCCGGGAATACAGTCAGATCTCAAGTTCCCCAGGTGTGTAGGTGTGCTACGCTAACCGCTGCTCCACCGCTCCATGGATTCACCCCCGGGCGATTACATTCATTGGTTGCGATCCGTGCGGCGATTTAATCGACTGAGCGGTTCTCAGAGAAGCACAACATCTCCCGTTCGTCACTGAACGGCGGCGGCATCAGCTATTGTGCCAGGCTAGGTGTTGCGGATTTGATTGACAGGTGACATGGCAGATGCCCTCACCTGCGCTCCCTGCCGTGTCACCACAAGTCATGATCCGGGCAACAATAACAAGACACAATGCACCCTCCAGTGCTGTTAGCGAGCGCATATCACCGCATTCCATTCGTATTCCAAAGCGAATGTTGGGGCGGAGGGAGGAGCGGGGAGTGGGCGTGCGTCTTATAATCCGGTAGCTGTGTGTGTTCATGTTGCTAGATTTGTTGACACACCGCGCGCACAGATTGTTGGGGGGTGGCGTCTTTCTTTCCGGAGCGTCTTCAATAATCTGGTTGGTGACTGTCACAGTCAGCTGAACGGCTGAATGGCGCTGGCGAGGAATCATCCCCAGTGAGGAGCTCGCATCTGGCCCCAATTCCAAATGTCTCACGTGGCGGAGCCTAAACAGACTGGGAGTGGGTTTCGGCAGATGCAACTCTCTCGTGAAATCTTCACGGGGCTTCTGCGCAGCCGAACAATCTGCTTGTCAGGAGAAGCGAACCTGAGATGGCCTGCAGCACCCACAATGCACTCCTCAAGATTTGAGAATGCCAACTCCAGAAGCGGTGACCTGTGCAGAATATTTGGCAAGGAGTATTATGATCATGGGACCTCTCTTGCTAGTATCAAAATATAAGAATAGGTTTTACCCTTTCTGGCAATTAAACAGTTGTGGTAACGTGTCAAACACCAATATTTTGTAAGGAATCATGTCTGCATTAACCGCATATACTTGTGGTGAACATGCAAAAAAGACATGCTCTGATCGTATATGATGCATTGTATTTGAAACGGATTGGTCCACACCAGAGACAGCTTCCTTTCGAGCCTCGTCTCAGGCAGTGTTAGACCAGAGGACAACACGAAAAGGCGACTAAATAGGTTGGACAGAAAACAACAAGAGGAAGCTGAACGGCAAACTCGCTCTACTGGACGTCTGTGGAAGAACAAAGAATGAGCTTCTCATCTCATCGGATTCCTTCAATCGACGACGAAATTCCGACTTAGTTTATTATGTTTTATTATTTTATTACTTCATTTCTACGTGACTTTACCGAAAGAACCAAGAAGATAAATTCCGACTGTGAATGCAGCAGAGGGCGCAGTGCTTCAACGCCACGCCGGGTTCCCGAATGCGCCCCAGGTCACGCATCATCAAAACCTGTCGGGCACCCACTCCGAGGTTGACAGAACTTCAGAACTGGTACAAAACTGACACCTTTATACAAGGCATCATGTTTGCAATAACCACAACACAAGTAGTCAAAAATGCAAACAAAAAGAAGCAACTCTGATAATGATAATAATATGCACTGTCCTTGAAGTTGATTGGTCCACACCCGAGACGGCTTTCTTTAGAGCCTAGTCCCCATTGGTGTTGGACCAGATGACACCAGAAGGCGTACAAGGATAGTGCATATTATTATTATCATTATCAGAGTTGCTTCTTTTTGTTGGCATTTTTGACTACTTGTGTTGTGGTTATTGCAAACATGATGCCTTGAATAAAGGTGTCAGTTTTGTACCAGTTTAAAAGGGTAAAAACCTACTACTATATTTTGCCACTGATAAAAGAGATCTCATAGTGAGAACTTCAGAAGGTTCTCATTTGCTCACGCGATCATTGGCGGCGAAGCACGTGTCTCTGATGACCCCGGCGGGGAATGCGTGGCCTGAACAAATACGTCGCCCGTACAAAGTCATGGCAATCCATCGGTACGACCGGAGTTTTACCGAAATTGGGTGGTGTTGCTCCCAATTTCTGATCTTGTCCCATTGACTCTCTAACTCTCTCGACGGCGAGCTAAGCGAAGGACTTGCTCGATGGCTGAGGCGACACGCGTACCGCATTCCCCAAAATTGAGGTGCGTCTTATAATCCGGCAGCTCTGGGTGTGTGTGGGGGGGGGGGCGGTAGTGTGGCAGTTAGCACGCGCTGCGCTACGAACCCGGCGACGATTACCTGAACCGGATCGTGGGTCTCCCCTAGGTCGACTAAGCCTCAAATGAGTACCCGGTGCGATATGTAAACATCGCCACTGGGGGAGACAAAGGCGGCCGGGCGTGGTGCTGGACACCCTCGTGTGCCGTTGCGGCCTTCATAGATGCTCGCGAACAGCACTTGCCCCAACGGTCTGTTAAGGCTATACGGGGGATCTTTGTCTAAACTTGTCTACCTTAATTCACACGGGGCACACATTTGTGGCGCGCGCGTCTGATTTTCCGAAGCGTTTTTGTTTTGTTTTTCCCTTCGGAGAATACGTTTGTAGCTCGTATGCTCCGAGTTTCAAGAATCTTTCAAAACATACATCTTGAGAGTACCCAAATTTATGAGTTAATCAATAGTGTCGTTTATTTAAGGCATACCAAGTCCATGGGGGACCCCCCCCCCACGCCTTCAAACTAAACCAAGAAGTATTACCCTTGAGCTACACCCATTTCAAACCTTTTAAAACAGTCTGCCTCAGCAGCAGACCATGCTTTCCCACTTGAAGCACTGACCTCTCGCGTGACCTTCACTCAAGGCGTTGGGGGTGGGGGGGCATACAGGATCTCAGTGGGAGGCACGGCGCTCCGGAGTCAACGTTAAACTGACGAGAAACAATGCAACACGTTGGACAAGCAGAAAGAGGAACGATGTGGTGACGACCATTTGCTTTCGTCTGTCACCCACTCTGCTGCAGCAGCTCGCGTTCCCCACAAATGTGCAAATTGTGACGCACAGGGTATGTATGCTGCATTGACCTGACGGTAAGACTTGAGAAGAACGTGCAAATTTCGATCTAAAGCTTCTTTCGTGACTGCAGGGATTCATATTCTTGGTTCTTTCGGTAAAGTCACGTAGAAGGGAAATAATAAAATAATAAAAATAAAACATTATAAAAATAATTATCACGACGTTTCGGCCACAATGCAAGCAGCCGTCCTCAGGTGAAGAACCGGTCTGTCGGAAAGACACGCCGGCTTGTACCCGCCCTCACAGTCGGGCATATTTGCGGAATACACCACGCCGCCGTTGACCCTGGCCATTGACCGAGTAACCCAATGTTCCTACCAGCTCCCTCCGCAGAAATGTGTTTATACGGGGGGGGGGGGGGGGTACGTCCTCACTGGATATGTTCTAAGTACTCTACAAGCTAGTCCAGATGTCTTGTGACCCCCCCCCCCAAATTAATTTGACCCCTATACATTCGTTTCCTTTCCATATTAACTTTTGTTTTAAATTAACCTTTCAAAAGATAGTTTTAGGGAATGAAATGGCGGGGTTCACAAGACACGTGGACCACCACCCTGTCCTGCAGGCTGCTGTCGGCAGGCGGTAAGTGGCATTCCATCTCGAGGTCTATCCTCGACGCTGATGTTCCGAGTGAGGAACTATCTTCTGGGTCGCCGGAGGGCACAGATCGGGCTGAAACGAAGCACTGCGTATGGGCATCAACGTTTGTGACTAGAATCGGGTTTTTTTTTTTGTAAGAACGGATAAATGTATTTTTGTCGTTTTAGTTTGCAAATTGTCAGCCGATTAACAAATAATTCGGAACCCGCCCGATCTCGTCAGAAGCTAAGCAGATGTGAGCCTGGTCAGCACTCGGATGAGTTTACCACCACGACTTGTCGGGGGTTTAGCGGTTGGCCAGCGAATGGCATTGCTCAGTGCAACCCCCTCGCGTGCGTGATGGCGTGCCCGGAGAAAACCACCCACACGCACGAGGGGATAACACCCAAATCACTCCCACAGATGACACTTATTCAACAATTCTGTACTGCCTCCCCATGGCCACCTCGCAGAGCAGACACAAACATTATGAAACCCAGGATACAACAATTATTTGTTGGCCTTCATCCAGCAGTGGGTAGACAATGTCTGTTGATGATGTTGATGACAAGGATGTATTTAAATGGACTCAATGTATGCAACGTGCCTATGTGCGTGCATATACCGTCGAGTAGTCTAATTAATTACACACATGTATATATTCTCTGCTGTGAACGTGCTGCACAGGTAGTCATAATTGGTACTAATTTGGTGGGGGGGGGGGGGGAGTTGTAATAGTTTTTTTTTTAAGAATGTTAGGACATTGTTAAAGAACGTAATAAAATAAAAGTTTGTAAAGTTGGGCTGTTGTTGAGTCACACGCAACAAGTTGGTTAAACACGTTACAAAATGTAGCTGAATCTGGATAACAAGCGTAATTATAACCCGAAAAGACCCGGTTCGTATTGATGTAATACAGAGTAAGAGAGGGAGGTGGGAGAGCAGATTTTTTTTTTACTATTTTGGAAAACCGAACGTGATACTGAAAAGTAACTCAAATGTGCCAAAAGAAAAAACAAGTATAACCCATAAAAACAAAATTTTTCACTATAAATCCTTTATATGCGTGGCGGCTAGAGTCCTCTCGTCCTCTGGCTTGAGATGCTGCCACCTATGGGTCAGATGATTGCATTGCACCATTAAGCAATTGGTAATTAAATATAATATTTTTGTCCTAAAAAGTGTAAAATTTTGGGAAAATGTTTTCACGAACATTAATTGTCACACACAACGAGTCTGTGTGGAAAATGTCAGTTCGATTAAATCATGGGAAGTGGGTTAAAAAACGACCGAAAGATTTGCACGGCCGTAAGCAAGCAAGCGAACTTAATAAAAAGGATTTAAAAAACGCTTTCACTCAGTGGGCATCACCTGTTACGCCTCCTTAATTGATAATGAGCACCGACATTGAGACAGAGAACATCGGACGAAGTCGACCAGTGCGTAAACTGTGAACCGCAGCACAAACGCAAATGAGAGACATCCTAAAATAACGATAGGTTTTGCCCTTTCTGGCAATAAAACAGTTGTGTTAGGATGTTAAAACACCATACCGAATCCATTTTTCATGGAATGATGTCTGCATTAACCAAACGTACTTGTGATATTATATGAATTGTCTTTGAAACTCATTGGACCACACTAGAGACAGCTTTCTGTGGGCTTGTCACTGTGAAGATGAGGCACAGTGCCGGATTGTCCTAGTAGCAAAAGTAGCTACTAAATATGTATGTAGTTACTACATATGTAGTAGCTACGGGCCCCGCACTTTCAAGGGCCCCGCGCTAAATGATTTCAAGTTATCAAACTCCGGTTCAGTGATTCTGCACTTGCTCTATTACTATAGTACTATACTGCCTTCAACTTTTACGAACGACTGGGTGTTTAAGGTTAGCGATTTGTCGTATTATCTGGCTGTATAGCAAATGAAAAAAATACAATTACTTTACTATGCAATAAAAATGTGTGTTTAAATGTTTTTTTAAGGCCCCTTTATAACATATGCTACAGGCCCCGCACTTGCTTAATCCGGCACTGGAGAGGCAATCGGGCTTTGCGAGAAGTCGGCGGATTGTCATCACCTACTATGGAACGGTAGCCAGGGAGTGGAACGCCTACCCGGGAGATGGAGCGATGAGATCAGAGTGTGCTCAAGGTGGGTGTTGTGGCGTCGCACGAACTTTTAGAGATGGCCACGATTGGGGGGGAGGGGGGGAGGCATCTATCCAGTAGTGGATAGATCATAGCCTATGATCATGAATTGCTCGGACTGGAGAATTGTTCATTGCTACGATTTTGCTAAATTCTCATTGTTGCCCAGACTGACGTTCACTTCTAATAATAGTTCAATTTGTAACGCGCGCAAATTTGCAGACGTAGTGGCGGCAACTGAGAGGCGAGGAGCCAAGCTCAGAGTCGCTCAAAAGCATGATTGTAGAGGTGATTTTTAAGTGTCTCTTGAAGGAGGCGATTGAGGTGATGCTGCGAATGTGCAGAGGGATATCATTCCAGACTGTTGGGGCTGCCACCGAGAAGCGGCGCATAGACACGATGACCATCCTGGATCTTGGTATCAAGAGGAGGTCGTGAGTCGCGCTGCGCAGGCATCTGCCGTGTGCTGAGCTGCAAGTTGTCAATAATGAAGAAAGGTGTGTAGGCGCGCTCCAATCCTGAGTTCGGTGCGGGGCGCGTTCGAAGCGCACGTGCTGACGATGCGTCGGCGCACGTGCTGACAATGCGTCGACGCACGTGCTGCCATTCCCCACCGCCGGCGATCGTGTGCACTCAGCAGTCTGAGCTGCGCGGTGAAACATCTCCTCCTCCCCACCTCGAAACACGGCACAGCCACTCACGGAGGGAGCGGTACACGCTGGGACGTGTGGGGGATGATGCCAGATATTTCGTAGCAACTGCAGACACAGCCACCGCTACAAAGAAAAGGCAAACATCCCCGAGTGTTGGGACACGTGCTGTTCGCGAGCACCTATGGTGTGGCCGGGTACCACGCTCGTGCCACCTTTGTCTCCCCGGTGCTGCTGTTTGAGGCTGCTTTGACCGAGGAGAGGCCCAGGACCGGTTCGGACAACATTTCCCACTGCTATTAGCAGCGGCCGGGGATCGAACTCTGGTGGCCCGGGTCCGTAGCGCGGCGCGCTGAAAGCTGCGTGACCGCTCCACCCCTTGTCACTATCGCCGCCACACATCACCACGAGCGCGCCTCCCCTCGCTCTCTCCTCCCTCTCCCCTCCCACTCTTCCCCGTGGTTTCAACGCGCGCTCCACGGGAGTAGTGAAGCAGATGAGGGCTGGCGCTGGACTTTCAGAACACTTCGTTCATTCCTCGCCGCTGCGTGCTGCAAGCCGCCGCTGCTGCTGGGTTAAGCTCGTGTATTTTTATCCTGCGCGAGTTACATCAGTGGAAGCGGACGCGTGGATGTACGAACGGCACACTGGCATTTGTCAGTGCACGGAGAGGTATCTGTGGTAGTCGTAGAGTGCGCCGTGCGAGCGACCGCATCGGTTTTACGCACAGCATCTGTCCGTCGTGATGCCTCCCCTGCCTTCCTCCGCGCTCTCAAAGGTAACCATAGAACGACATCATTATTATTGCATGTTCGTGTTACACGTGCATACACTGGGCTGGGATGCTGCCGTGATTGTCGTGGTTTGGAGAACGGGACATTTTACAATCCAGAGGTCCACGGCTCGATCTTCCGGCGCGGCAGTTAAGTTACAACCGCAGCTACATTTCTGAAGTCTGGCGTGTTCGTCCACAGCAGTATCAATGGGTACAGTTGGCGGGTCACGCCGTGGTGGGGTAAAGAGTGGGTAGTAGACGTCTGGCCAGCGTGGAAGAGTAGGCCAATTATTTATGCCGGGTGGAACAATAATAATTAGTACGCTGCGCAATGAACCTGACCCACCCGAAATTCGATTCCCGGCCACGGCTAACATCCGTGGCAAGTGGCTGCCCCCCCCCCCCCCCCCCCACGGGCTCACTACTGATTGAGCATGGCAGCAGTGAAAATGTGTTCATAATTGAACACGCGTGTGCTCGCTGCCGTCCGCGGCGAGTGTTGGGTTCGTTAAAATGGCACGTGCGTGCGGAATGCGCCACACGGCTCCGCGACGAGTTGCGTTGCGTGCCTGCTATTGTTATATAACGACGCGTTGAGCAAGCCTCTTGTGCCGCCCATGTGCGCGGTCAAATCGTGAAACAATGCGCGCGCCAAGGTGCACTGCTGCTCGATCTTAAACCCGGTGGTGGCCGTGTGTGTCCACGATCCCCGACGGTCACGCGGGTCGCTGCAGATGATTGTAAGAGACCGCTAAAGACACACTGCATTATTCATTATCTCTCACCGCCCCATCATTCCTCTCCCACCCCTTCGTCTCTGGCAGTGAGTGGGACTCGGCGTGCGGAATGCATTGCCTCGCCTGAGCGGTCGGCAACGAACAACGCAGAGAGATCGCGACGGGGGGGGGGGGGGGGCGAGGAGGCTCGCGGACGCCGACTTGACGGACGATGACGGAGGCAGAGAGGAGGCGAAGTGCGGCCACCGCATCCACTCCCCGCTCGGTCGCCCATTGATGCTGCTGCTGGCTACGCGGTGCGCCGTGGCGGAGTCCTTTTGAAAGGCAGTATCTATTGATATCGCACGTTTTTATACGCCGGCCGCTTTGAAGTGTGTTCATAAATAGCGCATGACAAAAAAAATCACCCCCCCCCCTCTCTTCCCCCCGCTGCCCACCCCATGAAGATATAACACCGTAGCGAGGAGTGGTATTTGATGGCGCAAAGCGAGTACAGCCGTTTGGCCACTCCACCACCAGTGGCCCTGCCGTCGATGACCGCGACTTCGTGATCCCGTGGAAGACGCGACGGAAGAAGGGGAGCGACGCGGTGGTGATGGTGGTGGATGGGCAGAGCGGGGCATGTGACTGCTGCTGTGGCTGGGGATCGTGCGATGCTCTGACGATGCGGGCTGCCACACGCTGTGCCGCGCGCGTGCAACAACAGTGACGACGACGAGTGGCACCACCGCTCGCACCGAATCGAGAGACCCGCGGCGAAGGTGTTGAAGTGACACTGCCCGCGGCGCGCGAGCACGCGATGCGACGCAGCGTCCGCGATGACTCCTCAAGGCAATTTGCTTCTAGAAGATCCTCGTACTAAATGCGCTACAAGTGGAACCCAATTATTGACACCCCCTTCCTCCCACCCTCCAACCCCCCACGAGAGCTAGAGTCAACGGTTGCCGCTATGCACGGCACGCGGGTGTAGAATGGTAGCAGAAGCAGCGGCAGCAGCAGCAGCAGGAACCTCCCAACCTTCAGCATGGAGAACAGCGAAGCGAACAGCAGCGAAGGGCGCAACGGCCGAAAGGTCTCCACTGCCTCGAGCCATTCCAGCGAGGGCGGATCTCCCGATCGAGTTGAGGGCGGCGGCTGGGCAGGAGGAGGAGGAGGTGGAGGAGGAGGTGGTGGAGGAGGTTTCGGCGGCGGCTGTCCGTTCAGCCGCTTTGGGAGGCTGCAGGCCGGCCCACCTGTGGCTTCCGGAGCGACGTCTCCCGGACCCCGCTCGGCCGCCGCGCGCAGACCCGTCAATTTGGACGTGTTGGGAGAGTGCATTCGCAAGATGGTGTGTCCCACGGTGAGTGAGCTCCCCTCCGAGACTCTCCCCCCCCCCCCACCTCATCACTTCCCTCCTCCGAGACCCCCCCCCATTACACTCCCCCACCCCTCCTCGGATGGGAGCGATTGAGCGCAGGAATGCGGACAGGAGGTGTATGCGTGTTGAACTTCGTTTGCACCGTACGTAGCCAACCGTGCTAATCGGAGGTGCGTGGGGAGAGGGACAACAAACCAAACACACAAATCGGCGCTAAGTTAATGAGTTCTATTCCTCGATCATTTCAACGAGCATCGCTGCTGTGGCTTCCTGCGATGGCGATGAGATGCGTAAATGAGTGTAAAGCGCGTGCGAGCGTTGTCAGCCAACTTTGTTTTCCAATCATGCGAAATGTAGTCGACTCAAAACTAAAGAATGAGTGTGGTAAAGCTCACCGATACGGTGTCATTTGTTGGTAGTGTGCCAAAATAACTCCCACGACCAGCACGGCGAGGGAAGGGCCTCATCCAGCAGTGGATTGATAAAGGGCTGTTTTAATTGCAAAAAACAACAACGATTCCAAACACTTCCGTTGATTTTAGTTGTAGTGTAATTCAGCGTAATGTATCTACTGAACGCGTCTCGAGGGCTAATGGAAGTGTCTGTACCATCTCGTCAAGTGTCTGCTTGGCGAGATGTTCGTTCGTAGAGCGACATCCGACACACTTGGATAGCGAGCTTGTCCACGTGGCGCAGCGGTGAGCGCAAAACCCGGAAATCTGAGTTCGATTGGCAGTCAAAGTCAACATCGTCGGAGAGTAAAAAGCTGAACGGGTTAATAATGATAATAATAGTTAAATTTGTAACGCGCGCAAATTTGCGGACGTAACGGCCGCAAACTCAGAGGCGCGGAGCCAAGCTCAGGGTCGCTCGAAAGCGCGTGGCTGTAGAGGTGAGATTTTAAGTGTCTCTTGAAGGAGGCGATTGAGGTGATGCTGCGAATGTGCAGAGGGATGACGGCGTTCCAGACTGTTGGGGCTGCCACCGAGAAGCGGCGCATAGACATGACCATCCTGGATCTTGGTATCGAGAGGAGGTCGTGAGTCGCGCTGCGCAGGCATCTGCCGCGTGCTGAGCTGCAAGTTGTCAATAATGAAGAAAGGTATGGCGGGCAGGCAGATGTGAAGGCGTTGTGGCGGGCATCCCAGTCCGCCTCCACCCCCCATGCTCTGCCCCTTACACCAAACCACGCTTACCGACGTGGTGAAGTATATTCCAAACTGCTCCAGCAGTAGATTTGACAATCGTACTGGAGCAATAGGTGTCAGCTGGGTGATGAGTGTTCGCAGACACTGCTGTGCGCACGTGTTCGCGGTTGTGCTTGCAAAGCTTCTGCCGATGTGTTTTCTGTCAGTACGTATGTTGAACTTCCTTCGCACCGTACGAAAGCCGACCGTGCTAATCGGTTGATCTGTGGTTCCGCGCGATTTTTCGAATCTATCAGAATGTGGAGCAAAACGTCGGACATTCATGCCTAACACAAGCACGCGGTGATCCATAATAATATCGTGGTAATTATGACTCGGCACTGCAGGCACGCGTGCGGAGCGATGTTGCCGTGATTGCACAGCACGAGAGAGAGAAAGCAGCAGCTTGCACTGTTGACGGCAGGGCATTCAACAACGTTTTCCTAAATTTAGACGCGAGCAATTGTGTGTTTCTGCTTTGTTCCTTGAACGCGCAGCGCATCTGTGCAGAGCAAATGATGTATCTCTCTCTCTCTCTCTCCGTCTCGCTGTGGCCATTCCGTGTGCTGTTATTCACAATCATGGGGTTTTATATGATGTTTTTTTTATTTTCTTTGTTGTTAACTTCTTTTCCACGCGTGCACAACAAAGCAATAGGTGCACTGAAGGTCATAACGTGGGGTTTTTATTTATTTATTGTCACGGTGATGAAAGGAATATCTCGACGTTTCGGCTGACTGACCTTCATGAAATACTGAGATTTACACAGATAGTCTTGTAATATACTGGAGGGCGTAGGTGTGTGTGCGTGGTCGTGTGATGTAAGATGATGGAATTTGGTGAATTGAGCCTGGACAAATGACTGTCTCACCACGTCTCAAAATAAAGAATCAGTCTACCAGCCAGCCGATCAGCCTTCCGGACGAATGTTTAAGAAATAGTTTTATTTAAGCAGGAAAATTCCGCACCAGTATTCGGCATTATGGGTTTTAACAAATGCTGCTGTCATATATTATATGATAGCTACTACTATTCTTGTTTACAGCCCCTTTGTCCATCCACTGCTGGATACACTCCTCGCTCACGGAGGCGGTCCATGTGACCATATTTCACCACCTTGGTCAATGTGGGTTGGTGACGAGCACTGGCCACCGATGTTAGCTGCAATCGGGAATTGAGGTCGGGTCGCCAGGGCGGTTGACATACCCCGATGCGCCGACTACTGCACAACCGCTGTACACGCATGTACCTCTGTACACGCATGTACCGATGTACACTCATGCATCGGGCCAGACGTTATCATTCACGACAGCCACCGTCCACTTACAGCAGCGGTTCTCAGAGTGTGGAGCAGCACCAGCGGTCCGTGACGGTCCTCCAGATCAGGGGGTCGGCAACCAACATAACAAGAAGAGGCTTTGTTGATGTTGTTGTTGCGAATTCGGTAATATGAGACAAAAATCCAAACGCAATATTTCAGGAGCCGCAATGCACTGTGCGGTGAATGTGGGACGGTGCTGCTCCTCGATGAACGACGTCACGCAGCGGCGGCTTTAAAGAGCCGCCGCTGGTTGCCGACTCCTGTTCCACGTGGTTCGCGAGCTGATGCAAATGCAGGTTGATTCGGAAATGATGACGATTGGTTACTTTTTTACACGTGTATGATATTCTATTTAAAAATGAAGCTCGGTAAATTACTCCCGATGAAACTAACATAACACTAAGATATAAATGCCAGCCCTAAAAAATAAAAATTATAGCTGCGTTAAAAATATATATTTAGATGTTTCGATAATATGAATCATAACTTAAAGCTTTCGTGACTGCAGGAATTCATATTCTTTTGGTCTTTCGGTAAAGGCACGTAGATAGAATACATAAATAAATCACGACGTTTCGATCGCAACACTAACCTGGCTTTGCCGAAAGACCCAAAGAATATGAATAATATGAATCATGTTGTATTACAGTCCTGGCATTTGTAGATTCGCAAAAGCGTTTTTTTCACGAGGGGTGGGCTTGACTGGGTGGTCCGTGGAAATGTGTGCAGGGCAAAAGAGTTTGAGAATCGACGCCGATCATCACTGATCATTACACGCTCCACCAAGCAGCGCCGTGCCCATGCGATTGCTATGCCAAACGGCACGGCCCTTCGCTCAAGTGCCTAATCGAGACGCGAATCTACGCGGATGGGTTGGCGCTCCTAATTGATCGACAGATGTGAGGAGCGGCACTGCGAACGACTTCGCGCTACAGAAGCCCGAGCGCGTGCACGAGGCAAATGCACTGCGGCAGAAATGACTCCCCCCCCCACCATTCCCCCCCCCACCACCATCTTCCCCCCACCATCCCCCCCACCATCCCCCCACCATCCCCCCCCCCCACCATCTTCCCCCACCATCCCCCCCCCCATCACCCCCCACACCATCCTCCCCCACCATTCCCCTCACCATCCCCCCCCCACCATCCCCCCGACCACCCCCTCCACCATTCCCCCCACTATCCTCCCTCACCATCCCCCCAGCCTCCCCCACCATCCCCCACACCATTCTCCCCCCCCCCTCCACTATCCTCCCCCCCTTACATCCCCCCCCCACATCCCCCCCCCCCGCACCATCCCCCCCACCATTCTCCCCCACCATCCCCCCCACTATCCTCCCCCCACATCCCCCCCCACCCCCCACCATCCCCCCCCCATAGTTCCCCCCACGGTCCCCCCACCATCCCCCCACCACCCCCCCAGTGTTTCTCGTGGTGGTTGTTGTAGAGAGACTCGCCTGTCCCTCTGGCGCTCCCGCAAAATAACAAAAATAAAACAGTGACGAGGGATGATTTAGAGATAGTTGGAGAGATTGTGGGTGGAGTCGAGATTGTGGGTGGAGTCGAGATAGTGGGTGGAGTCGAGATTGTGGGTGGAGTCGAGATGGTGGGTGGAGTCGAGATTGTGGGTGGAGTCAAGATTGTGGGTGGAGTCGAGATTGTGGGTGGAGTCAAGATTGTGGGTGGAGTCGAAATTGTGGGTGGAGTCGAGATTTTGGGTGGAGTCGAGGTATGTGGGTGGAGTCGAGATTGTGGGTGGAGTCGAGATTGTGGGTGGAGTCGAGATTGTGGGTGGGGTCGAGATTGTTGGTGGAGTCGAGATTGTGGGTGGAGTCGAGATTGTGGGTAGGGTCGAGTTGGTGGGTGGAGTCGAGATGGTGGGTGGAGTCGAGTCTAACTGGGTGGGGTGGTGGAGGGGGGGGGGTCCTGTGTGGGTCCTCGCTCCCTGAGCTCTTCCGAGACGTTATGGCCAGCGTGGTGAAGTAGGCCAAAGTCCACTCTCGAGGGGGCTTCCTCTCGTGGAGCTTATTCCGGTGGAGGCCTTGCTTCTTCTGCCAGCAGTGGTGTGAGCAAGGCATCGCAGGGCTGAACCTTTACCTATCACATTAAAAACAACAACAACAACAGCCATACTTGGCCCACATTATTCGCCGCTAACGGCTCTCACCGGGGCTGCAACAGCCCATGTGCATCCGCCTACACACGCCGTGGTGTCTGTGTGTGTGCGTACTAACGCACGGCCCTGGCCAGGTGAATCTGGGTGCCGGTTGACTCAGCCCATCATCCCTTCGGGGGCGAGGGGTCGATAATTATCTGAAAAGCATTTTGTGTCTGAAGTCAAGAGTAGATTTCTTTTGGATAGTCTCGCGCCCGCCCTAGGAACGTGGAATTTCCTACCCACTGACTCAGGGCTGTCAAAACGGAGTGGGACTCCAAGGACACAGTAGGTCGGATGACCTTGCAGTGGTGCATGGGTGTGTGTGGATTTGCATATCGCAATTCTCATGCCACTCATTCGCTAATGGATAAGCAGTGGCTACAGTGGGGACACGTCTGCACCACCGTTATGCACCATCGGTATTCACCACCGATATGCACAATCCATTTAGAGAGAAAAAAAATACACAGGTGGTATGGCCCGAGTCCAAAATTTAATGTGGAATGCCACGATATCAGTTGCACAATGCTTAACATGTTTGAAGTGCTGTACAATACCGTGATGTGTTCTGTAACGTATTTAAATACACTGGAATTCCATGATGTAGTGTATTATGCATATTACTGGTAGGAACCTCCTGGTTACACCAGCTCACAGGGGATTATTGTGTCCGTCCGTCGGTCTGTCGTGCATCCAAAAATTGGAGGGGTGGGGCTGGGTGGAGAGGGGAGGGTGGGTAAGGGGCTGGGTGGGGAGGGTGGGGCTGGGTGGGGGGTGGGAGAGGTGGGGCTGGGTGGGGAGGGGCTGGTCACCCCGTGGTGCCCTTATAAAACTCAACGTTTAACCTACTCACGCCGGCTTGTGCCCGCCCTCACAGTCGGGCATATTTGCGGAATACACCACGCCGCCGTTGACCCTGGCCATTGACCGAGCAACCCAACGTTCCTACCAGCTCCCTCCGCAGGAATGTGTTAACTGCATTAGAATACTCCGTGTTGGATATCATGTACATGCGGTAAAATGCACTGGTAGTTCATTATGTAGTGTATAATGTATACTAAATTCACATAATTTTAACGTGTTTATATAATGTACTTGGAACGCTCTAGTCTATATAGTGATCTTGCATGCAGAAACGTGCATGTGAGAGAACAGAATTCCTTTGTGTTGTATTTGTTTTCCACGTGCAAGCCAGCACCTTCTCAAAACCGCTTGAAACACAACAGCCAAAGTCTCCAACGTCTCAATTTAACGGAACACTCCGAACAAAACTATTCTTGAGCATGGCATTGCCAATCAAACCAAGAGATAAATTCTCAGCTCGAATAAAACACTTTTTTTTAAAGGGTTTATTTTTTTTTTATCGTGAAAAGTCATTGGTGACAGTGCTCAGACCATCAGCTCACTTCATTTGATGACGTCGCCCAATTTTCGCTGACAAACTTCAAGGCCCTCGTCCCAACGGTGACGGATTGCTGCCCCTAGCCCTGAGCCAGGCCACCTGAAATGTGTACACGTTGTGTCCCCCTCGCACGCGAAATATTCAGTAAGCTTCACGAGGCAATGGATAATATCCATCACAACATACAATCAACTGAAACGCGTCTTTGTCAATTGCACTGCTGGATGAAGGCCTCCCCATGCCGTGGTGGTCATGGGGCGGGAAGAGGGGCGCGGTTTGACCATACTTCACCTACACCGGTTAACGTGGATTTGTGTGTAGATTAGTGAAAGGGACCTGTGACTGATTGTTATGCCCTGACCACGCCATTCGTGTTAGCTGTGGTTAATCAGATTCATGGTCCTGGCCGGTAGAAATAAAATGATTGTCATAAATTGCAGCATGACGAAGAAGAAGATGATGATGAGTGGATGTCTCCAAAAGCAATCGCGTTTGTCATTGTAGCATAACAACCGGCTCCTTTGACACAGATGCATTAATCATACCCACACACACGCACGCACGCACGCGTAGAGCCGTGTCAATGAAAATGTATTTGCCACTTTACATGTAAACTATTTTGATAATACATATGAAGCGGGCCTTGACCGGTAAGACGCAGCGACTCTGTGCGTCGATGCGTGGAACGAATCGGGCGAACTTTACTTTCGGGCGAGTCGAATTCGTGAAAACCGTACTGGTGCGGCGATGATCGAGTCGGGTGGGTGGAAAGAGGAAGGCGAGTGAGCTTGCACGACTTCTGTTTGGATATTACTCGCCACTTGTTGTTGCAGTTGTTGCCGTTTGTAAATGTTTGTGTTTGTTGGCGCGTGCAAGAAAACATTCGGACCGTGAAGCTGTTTTACAAGAATGACCCGCGAAGGATCCTCGGTGAAATAATAAAAAAATTAACCCGTAAAAACAAAGTTTTTCACTATAAATCCTTTATATGCGTGGCGGCTAGAGTCCTCTCGTCCTCTGGCTTGAGATGGCTGCCACCTATGGGTCAGATGAATGGCTGCCACCATTAAGCAATTGGTAATTAAAGATAATTAATTTTTTCCTAAAAAGTGCAAAATTTTGGAAAAAAATTCACGAAAATAAATTGTCACGCACAACGAGTCTGTAGTGCAAAATGTCAGCTCGATTGGATCACGGGAAGTGGGTTAAAAAACGACCGAAATATTTGCACGGTCGTAAGCAAGCAAGCAAGAACTTAATATAAAGGATTTAAAAAAGAACAGTTCTCACGGCGAATAAATCGTACACGTTGCAGACACTTGAGTAGCGAAACAAAAACATGGGAGGGCAACTCGAGTGCTCCCTGGCAGGTGACACGCATCGACACTGACGCACCGAGTCGCAGCGGCTTTCGCTCAACCACGTGCAAGACAATGGAGATATTAGATGTACGTGTGTAAGTATGTACGATTGGACTTCTTTCGCACTGTACGTAGCCAACCGCGCTACTGAAGGGGAGGATGATCTAAGGTGACGTGATGAGGACTGTCGTGAAATGTGTTCACGAAAGTGACTGTGCTGATTTGTTTTGAGTATTTTGTGGATGAATGGATATCAAGGTTAGCCGTGGCAATGAATCGGACTAAGATAGCTGGTTTATGTCGCTGTGTGCTAACCCCTGCACCACCACTCCACCCACCAAGCTTTTAATTAATAATAATCATGCTCTTACCTGGTCTTAATTGAATGCTAAAGAATGTAGCAAGATTATATGATTTAAAGCTTTCGTGACTGCAGGGATTCATATTCTTGGGAAATAATGAAATAATAAAAATATAAAACAATAAAAATTCTCACGACGTTTCTGTGGATTTCACACCTGATAATGATTGCTTGTGTTGCAGTCGAAACGTCGTGAGAATTTTTATTGTTTCATATATTTTTTATTGTATTATTTCCCTTCTACGTGGCTTTACCGAAAGAACCAAGAATAAGATTATATGAATTCATATTGTGTGTGTGCATGTGTGTGTGTGGTGTTCACAAGTGTGTAGCGGTGGTGTAGCGGTTAGCACGCTGTGCTATGAACCCGGCGACCCGAGTTCTATTCCCGCTCACGGCCAACACCAGTGGCAATTATTTGAACCGGTCCTGGGCCTCCCCTAGGTCGACTCGGCCTCAAATGAGTACCTAGTGCGGTGTGTAAACATCGCCACTGGGGAGACAAAGACGGTCGGTCGTGGTGCTGGCCACCCACCCCCTCGTGTATCGTTCCAGCCTTCATAAATGCTCGCTAACGACACTTGCCCCAACAGTCTGTTCAGGCTATACGGGGGGAGGAATCGTTATCTTTGTCTTTGTGGTGTCCACAAGTGTATTTGTTCGCTTCGCCAAAAAATAATAATCCCCAGTGCCGACGTGTAAACTTGACGGCGAGATCTTGCCGTTGCAACAGGCGGACACTTTGAGAGAAGCATTGGAAAGGACGCTGCAGTGCTACGCAGAGAACCGCCGAGATTGGTGAGTCGCCTTGTTCAGTGGATCACGCCAATGTCACAGCAAACCCACCCACAGCAGCAGCAGCAATACGCACAGAGGGGGCCGTGGAGCTGGCGTCGGGGAGCGGCGGGGGGTGTAGGGTGGGGGAAGATTTCCCCGTGTTTCGAAGGTTCCCCCCCTCAAACCCTATTCAATGCACACAGTTTTGCCCCCCTTTGACATCACGTGGGTTATTTGCCCCCCCGCCGCCGCCGCGTTCTGCACGCGGCAATGCTCCCTCGTGCCGTTCCCCGCGACGTGTCTCGGAAAAGATTTCAAGTGATCGCTTGGCATCATTGAATTCCCGAGCTGGTGGCACACCACGCGCATTCACCCTTCTCTCTGCCGGTCAATTTTGTCCCATTTTTATCCTTTTTCGTCTTTTCTATTGTTGTTGTTATTTATTATTATTATTTGAGGGGCACACTTAAGATTCCGCGCGGCTATTTTGGCCGCTTTTATGACGGCACACACTGCTGTGACTCTTGATGGGCTGTACAAAATAAAATGTACAAGTTGTAAACCTTAGCCCTGCACCCGTTGCTCGGAATATTTGACCCGTTCCCAACCGGTGTAAACTCAAAGTGCGGGGTTTTTTTTTGCAGACTACGGCGTTGTGATTATAATTTTATCATTGGGCTCGAGGCCACACATTTGTGCTGTGACGTTTCATTTTTAAACAACCTCAAACACCATTGGGACAAGATAAAAGACGTCAGAATAACAATCCAGGGAACCGTACGACAGCTCTGGCGAGATCATTATATGGTCCGGCCCAAAACATCAATTATTTCTATTAAGTATTAAAGCATTTTCGTGGATTATGACCTGCCCAGAGAGGAAGGAAAAGTCATTTTCTCTCAATTTAGCATTGAGGCTGTGCTCATCCCCCATGTACATTCCACATTCCTTTGACGGGGGTGAGTCCATCCATAGGACAATGACTGTGGACTTCCCTACAAAAGTGGTTTTCATTTTATCGATCCCAGGGGCAGGAAGGGCTGAGTCAGCAACTCCCAAAATCAGGAGACAAAAACTCGCAGATTTCCAATCGCGAGCCGCTCGCTCTGCCACGGAGCCACCCGGCGGAGTAAAACCAAATGCACGCGAGCGGATATCTCACATTCGCACGGACAAATTTAGATTTAAAGCTTTCGTGACTGCAGGGATTCATCTTCTTGGTTCTTTCGGTAAAGTCACGTAGAAGGGAAATAATGAAATAATAAAAATACAACATAATAAAATAATTCTCACGACGTTTCGGCCACAACGCAAGCAGCCGTCCTCAGGTGAGGATGACTGCTTGCATTGTGGCCGAAACGTCGTGAGAATTATTTTTTAAATAAACGTTTCGGCCACAACGCAAGCAGCCGTCCTCACCTGAGGACGGCTGCTTGCGTTGAGGACGGCTGCTTGCGTTGTGGCCGAAACGTCGTGAGAATTATTTTATGATGTTTTATTTTTATTATTTTATTATTTCCCTTCTACGTGACTTTACCGAAAGAACCAAGAAGATGAATCCCTGCAGTCACGAAAGCTTTAAATATAAATATTTAATAACGTTTTATTTTTGTTATTTTATTATTTCCCTTCTACGTGACTTTACCGAAAGAACCAAGAAGATGAATCCCTGCAGTCACGAAAGCTTTAAATATAAATATTTAATAACGTTTTATTTTTGTTATTTTATTATTTCCCTTCTACGTGACTTTACCGAAGAACCAAGAAGATTCGCACGGACAGTTTAACGACTCGCCTTGTCTGGAGTGGCTTCTCGTGGTCTGCAACAATGGTCATGTGTTGCCCTTAACCCCACCTATAGTGTCATCCAATTACCGTTGATGCGAGTGTCCCTGACAATCCCCATTGTGTTGACGTCGTGGTGCGGCTTCCACGCGCCAATTGTGAAGCTCCGCAGGAAGCAATAACTGCGCGGGCGCCGGAGATCGGCCCACTTTGCTTCACGGTGGATTTTCAGACCTCGAGGGCCAAGAGGACCTCCTTCCGACTCTCCAGTCACTCGCCTCGTTTCTGAGTACGTACGCACGGGATTCGAATAGCCCTCTCGCGCGCTTGAATCGTGTCGAAGCAAATCTGGAAGAAAGAAATGAAAGTTGGTTTCACGTGATTTTGTGAGTGAAATTATACCCGACAAAATGTGAAATACGTTCCACGCAGTGTTTTAGCAGACGTTTATCTCATAGCAGTGCACCTCAATGAATACGTTGCAGATTGATGAGTCTTGTTCTTTTTTAATATTATTATTGGACTTTGTCTAATATGTCAGCAAAGACAGTTTTCGCAAACACGCACCACCAGCAGTGAATGAATCGTGGCTGATGATGACGACGACGGTGATAATGTTGACGTTCCTTATCGCAGGATGTGAGTTCCGAGGGCTTCCAGGAGAAGTTTGGCGAGGAGCTGTTCGGGATTTGCTTCGAGGAGAACGAGCGCATCCTGCGTGCGGTGGGCACCACGCTGCAGGACTTCCTCAACAGCCTCGACGCGCTGCTGGCCCAAGGCCACGTGAGGCCCCACGGCGGCTCCACGACCTCCGAGGGCCCCTCGCCGGCCTCCGACGCGACCCCCGTCCCCTACTTCTGCTGCACGGAGCTCGTTCCCCACGACCCCGGCGGAGACGACGCCGCCGCCGCCGCCGCCGGGCCCTCCGACTCGGGCCTGCTGCTGCACTGCTTCCAGCCCAACGCCGTCGTATCCGCGGCGCTGCCGGGCCTGCTGCGGGCGTCGAGCGCTCGCCTCTACGGCGCGGACGTGTCCGTGGAGCGGCTAGAGCGCGCCGAGTGCGAGCGGCGCCGCTGCTTCTGCCGCGACGGCGGCGGCGCGGCGGCCCCGCGGGGGACGACCGCGTCGCGGCCTTCGCCATCCGGAGCGGCGACGGGCGCCCGGCGCGGGGCCTGCGCTCGTGCCGTCCGGCCGTGTCGAGGTCGCCCGGCGACCTTCGCGTCGACCTGGCGACCTTCTGCAAGGTGTTCCCCTTCCACGTGATGCTCGACCGCGGCCTGCGTCTCCTGCAGACGGGCGATGGCGTGCGGAGGCTGCTGCGCGACGCCCAGCCCGGCGCGCTCTTCCACGACCGCTTCCGAGTGCTGTCCCCGCCGGCGATGCGCGACTGCTCCTTCGCCGGGGTTCTCCGCCGCCTCAACACGCCCTTCGTGGTGCGCACGCGGCGCGACGGGGCCGACGCCAAGGTGAGGCCCGGAGGCTCGTGGCGGCGACGGGCGGCTGGACGTGGTTGCCCCCAGCTCGGGGCGGCGAGCGGGACGCCAGTCGGAAGGAGGCACACGCCCGGCGGCGCTGCGACGCTCGGGATGACGCGATCCAGTGTCGAGCTCTTGTTGAACGACTCGATTGTTGCTCTCTACATCAGCCGTTTGAAAGAGGAGGCAGTGGCGGTGCGAGGCAATTCAAGTACAATTGGAAAAAACTTTCATTTTTCTGTATCGTACTGATAGACAGCAACTTACTTGAGCTTATTCCTGAAAGCAAGATATGGTCATCGTCGTCGAGATATCTCGATGTTCTCTGTTCATGTTTAATTTCCAGGTTCCAGATATGCAGTGGCAGCGATAGACATAAGCAAACCCAGCAAAAGCGTCGGGCCCCCTATCTTATCTGCATCTCTCTCCTTGCATCTAACTACATCGTTACGTGTGTCTACATTTCTCCTACCTCACGACATCGATATCTCTCGTCTGTATCTCTTCTGTCACCTTTATTGTATATAAATATAAGTAAATAAAACAGCAACCACCTCTCCCACCTTTGCTCATCGGGACATCACTGCGGCAACAACTGTTTGCAAAAGTGCCAAAAGGTCGCACACAGCGGTGGCATCACTGGGGTGCATTCTGGGAGTCACGCGAGGTTGACGACCTGCACTCGTGTCGGATAGCCCGAGACACCCAGCTGAGACGTCCTTCCAATACGAGTGTGGGGGAAACTGGCCTTGAATGCGAGTACCTGGTGTGGTGTGTAAGCGTTAGCGTTGGGGTGACCTAGACGCGCCCGGGTGTGGTGCTAGCCCCCCCCACCCTCCTTATGTGCCGTGCCGGACTTAATAGGTGCTCGCTAACGGAACTCTCCCCAACGGACTGTTAAAGGCTACACGGGGGGGCGAGGAATCTTTTGCGTGTGCCCTGTTATGTCTGACCAACCAGTAAAAAAAGGTTGTGGAGCTGCAAGCATTGATTTCATAGTTTAAAAAAATAAGTTAATCTGGAAGCCTGTGGAGTGAATCAAATTTCAAAATGAATCGGTCGCGCAAAAATATGGGCCAGTGTACTCATTGCCGTAACGTCTAAAATATGGGCAAATATTAGTTTTTTTATATTGATTTCAATCTCAATGTCGTTTTGTGAATTATTATGCCGATGCATCGCAGCTTCTTTAAAAAAAATGTTTGTGACAATAATGAGCTAACAGATGTGTAAGCTATTTTAATAGCGTTTGTTACTGTATGCAAGCGGTTCTTTAAAATTCATATTTTGTCTTTGTTGGCCAAAAAGAAGGTTCCGCTGATCGGCCTTGTTTTTATTATTGTAATCATATTTAATAATGAACTGCACTCTGGGCGCTCTCTGTCGGCAGTAATAATGAGCCAGGGAAAGCATTATTATCATTGCAAGGGTAATTAGAGAGAGAGAGAGAGAGACAGGGTGTCACGATGATCAGCTCCACCGTTGGTTTCCCCACGTGCTGACCAAGCCGTGATTTCTGAGATGTAACACCTTTCACATGCGCACGAATTCCTCACGGTCATTCGCGAATACATGTAAATTATTCAAGCACTTTGCAGAACCATTTTCATTAACATGCTAGCTTAGCAAATACAAACGAGACGCCGAGGTGCAGATTTAGTGGTGACGCATTCCACTTGAATTAAAATTTTCTTCGTAGATTTGTGAACGTTTAAATTAAACTCGGCAATGTCAATTATAACAAAATAAATACGTCGCGATGAAAGACACGTAAATATTGTTTTAGCCGTGCATTTGTTTAGTACAATTCAACGCAGCCTGCACGAGTGCAAATTCAATTACCCGTTTGCATATCAAAATAAGCTCAGTATTTACCTAACATTTTTCCTTCCATAAAACATACCCCCATAAAATCTCGGACGTGCCTCTGTTTGCCCATTGACCATTCCTATATGGACGACGGTCTGTGTCATGTCGTAGCTAAAGTATACAGGGGGGGGGGGGCTTTGGCTTTCGATGTGAGGCAATCTGAAACACGCAAAGGCTCCTCCTGCAAATGGACAAGACCCCCAGGTGTGTTTGGTTTTCATTTAATGGCCTTGGGACCGGTGGCCTCCCGGTACTGCACCAACCTCCGCACCTGGGGAGACAATGTTTGATTTGCTAGTCATGGCGTTGGGCTCCGGGAATCCGTGGTCATTGATCTGCTTGCTTAGCATCCCGATAGAGTTCAAGAGATCCCAGTCTCCTGGAGACGTCTGTCCTTTAGCACCAAACGACTAATCCAGTGTTACGTGGAGAGATTAACAGGGCACTCTTATCTTGAACCCAACCTCCAGCCCGCATCCCACCACGCTGTGTATGTCGTGGGGCAAATTTGTTAGACTACACTCCTTTGCTCATATTCTTGGTTCTTTCGGTAAAGTCACGTAAATAGAAAACAAAAAATCTAAAACAGTTGCTGTACTGCCATCTGCTGCCGACAAAATATCCCCACAGCAGCCTATAGCGTCTGTAGGTAGGGCCATGGAGGGCGGCCATCCAAGTGCTGTGCAGGCTGAAAAACCTGCTTAGCCTTTGAGAGGTGATGAGATCTAGTGCATTCTGGGTTATTAAGTCATAGGCACATAGCATGTACTTAATAATGATGATGATGATTGCCTTTGCTAATATCCATTGCTGGATGAATGCCTCACCATGCGGGTTGTTTGGCCATACTTCACCACGCTGGTCAGTGTGGGTTGGTAAAGGGGAAGGCCAAGACCAGTTCAGATATCAATCTCCACTGACGTTACTCGTGGCCGGGAAACAAACTCACTTTGCTGGGATCTTAGCACAGTGTGCTAACCGTTGCTCCACCCCAGTGTGGCAAATATGCATATTTATGCTAATCGTCAAAATTGTGGTTAACATTTCAATTATTGATTGAGAAGTTAATTCACATTTCCAATGAATGGATGGAGAGGATGGTATTTTGCACCATTTCAAATGCGTGGGGCTATTTCACGACGTTACGTAGATACTTGAATGCTGTCGTGGCTTAATGGTTTGCACACTGGTTGCCGGTTTGATCTCCCAGCGTGACAGCCGAAACAATGGGCCATGTGTTATAGGTCCCCCAACGTATGTTCACCTGGCAGTGTAAATGGATACACCACGGTTAGTCCATAATAGAGGTTTTTTTTTTTGGGGGGGGGGGGTTAAATCGTGTAAATGTAAATGTGTCGTTAAACCCGCCAACACCAAACACAGGCAATTAGTAAGGTTTGTCGCGTGAACAAAACGTGCCAATTAGTGACATCAGCACCCCCGGTGTGTTGGAGAGCAGTAACCCCGCATCATTTACAATGTGAGCACGACGTTTGGCTGGGGTTTACAACAACCAGCCTCATCAGGCGATTAGCCAGAATTGTGAAGAAGTCTTCTCGTGTCGGTCTTGAGTAGAGGAGTAAAGGTGATGTCATCGCCGTGAGCCCATCACAGTTGTCGGTGATGGGCAGCTCGCATGCGGAACGGCAAAGTGTGTGGAATCGAAGGCCAAAAATAGCCCCTGGGGAGGATCTGTCGAGCTCCGTCTAGTGGATTCCTTCCCATCCGCTGTGGCACGACCAAACTATATCGCAGGCAGAGGTCGCAAACGGGATTTGATTCCTTACCCGTACCCGTACCCGGCCGCACCAGGGTCGCAAACGGATACCCGTACCCGGCCGTACCCGTACCCTACCCGTACCCGGCCGGGTAGGGTACGGGTATCGGATACCTGTTGCAGGCGCGGGTGGGTTGATTCTAGGAACATGAATTGTGAGAAGAGACAAGACGTTGGGAAATGAGTGACAAACGGTTACTCACCAGTGACTCACGGTCTACCCGTACCCAGCCGCACCAGGGTCGCAAACGGGTACCCGTACCCGTACCCGGCCGCACCAGGGTCGCAAACGGATACCCGTGCCCGTACCCGGCCGCACCAGGGTCGCAAACGGATACCCGTACCCGTACCCGGCCGCACCAGGGTCGCAAATGGATACCCGTACCCGTACCCGGCCGCACCAGGGTCGCAAACGGATACCCGTACCCGGCCGCACCAGGGTCGCAAACGGATACCCGTACCCGTACCTCGGCCGCACCAGGGTCGCAAACGGATACCCGTACCCGGCCGTACCCGTACCCTACCCGTACCCGGCCGGGTAGGGTACGGGTATCGGGTACCTGATTGCGACCTCTGGGATGAAGCCATGTTGCAGGCGTGGGTGGGTTGATTCTAGGAACTTGAATTGTGAGAAGAGACAAGACGCTGGGAAATGAGTGACAAACGGTTACTCACCAGTGACTCACGGTCTACCCGTACCCGTACCCGGCTGCACCAGGGTCGCAAACGGGTACCCGTACCTGTACCCGGCCGGGTACGGGTAGCCGGGTATCGGGTAGGGTACGGGTATCGAGTACCCGGTTGCGACCTCTGATCGCAGGGCTCCACCTTCCTTGTCAACCACAATGGGGTCCGGCTCGTTTGAAACGTGCAGCTGAATAATTCCCTCTGCAACGCGAATCCCTCCGTCATTAACAATCCCAATCCTCCATCTCCGCACACAGGCCCAAGCGTCGTTATTTTTTTTTAGTGGCCTATATTGATGTGAGCGACAGCTGGAAATTGAATTGTGAGGAAATGTGCGCGATGAATCGTGTCCTCTGGAGAATTTTAAAAAAATGTTGTGGGGGACAAACTGTTCCACGAATTCTTAGAATTATCAAATAACAATAATCACAAGCACACACTATTGGTACTGTATAACCAAATCCTTTCATTACCTCCTTAAGTGCTAGTTTACCCAAAGGTGAGCGCGTATTGGCAAGGATTATGCTATAATTGTGTAATTCTAAAATCCTTTTGTCAACATGGCAGCAGATGTGCTCACCCGCGCGCTCTCTCTCCCCCGGCTCTCCGGCCCATTTTGCATGGCGTACAACACACGGGCAAAATCCACTGAGCATGTCACCCGCTGTGTACATTGAAGGACCTTGACACAGGAGCGCTGCCTTTTAGCCATCTGTGAAGAGCACAGGGGTAGAGCAAAGCACATGATTAGGGGGCATATGCCTGGCATTTAATGATTTCTAAGTTATAGCCTTGACCAAACAGTGTGGGGGGTGGGGGGGGGGGCAGCGCGTGCAACCTCTGCGTTTACTTTCGCCGCCCCTGCTTCATTGGCTGCGCCGCGATTGAATTTCTAGTCGAGAGCATTGGCCTCGCGCGCACCTCCGATTTGCGCGTTTGGCTTCCGTACGGTGGCGGAAGACGCTCGCACGCACATTGCACGTGAGGCTCGTGTCGGGCAGCGGACAACGGCTTCCCGAGCCGGGGGTGGGGGGGGGGGCGTCCGTGGAGAGGACATTTTCTTTACGATTTAAAGCTTTCGTGACTGCAGGGATTCATCTTCTTGGTTCTTTCGGTAAAGTCACGTAGAAGGGAAATAATACAATAATAAAAATAAAACATAATAAAATAATTCTCACGACGTTGGGGTTTCGGCCACAATGCAAGCAGCCGTCCTCAGGTGAAGACCAGGTCTGTCGGGGAGACCTGGTCTTCACCTGAGGACGGCTGCTTGCGTTGTGGCTGAAACGTCGTGAGAATTATTTTATTATGTTTTATTTTTATTATTGTACGTGACTTTACCGAAAGAACCACGAAGAGGACATTCTCTGTTGAACCACACCGCAGACTCGGTGGGGGGGGGGGGGGGGGGTCTCTGCTGTGAATGGAAATCCGCACGAATCGTGAGACGATGACGGCGTGGAGTTTCGTGCATTTGCTCACGCCGTGTCGGCTAACTGCTGCAAAGTCAACTCTACGCGCGGCCCTAAGAGAGATGCCACCTCCACCGCAAACAATAAAACCGCGTCGGCTGTCGGAGACCTTTATCCAGCAGCGGATAGATCAAGGTTGGTTGGTGATTGTTTGGAAGTCATTTGCTTGACCTTTAAAATGACATTGACTTCAGCGCACTCGGCAAAATGGGGCCGAAGGTTACAATCTTGATAGTGTGAGCTGTGGGGTAAATATTTTAGATCGTTTAGATAGTTTTATCACTCTTTTTTCCACGGTGAGGCCTATAGAGATGGGGTCGGGTTTTTTTCACATTTCTCATCTTGTGCTGCAAGACTGAATAGTTTTTTTTTATCAAACCTTGGAAGGCATTGTGTAAATATTCATCTTGATTTGACATGGATTGGGTCACAAAATCAGCACAGCGTATATATACGTACACACACACATCAAATAGCAACAACACATTCTGTTGAAATCCTGCACAGTTTTAAACAATAAATACTGTGAAAATTGTACTTCGTGCATTCAACCATAACCTTTATAAAGTGTGAAATTTTAATTTGAATTCCAGTGAGATAATTTTAAATGAGGCATGGGGCACGTTTCACATCAGTGCCCAAACGGCGCATGCATTGCTCAATAAACAGTGACGGGGAAGCAATCGTTTTAAAACATAAATGAGATGCAGAGATGGCTCAGAAGACAGAGCCCTCGGCCAGCACCGCTGAGACCCTGGGTTTAATTCCTGGGTTTAATTCCAGGCAGCTTTCTCTGGTTAAACTTCAAACAGCTCGTCGCATTCGTCAGCAACACTGCCTTCAAATAATGCAATGCGAGGCCACGCTCCAGGCAACGGCTGCTCTTCATAGCAGAAAGATGGAGTGGATAATAAGAGCTTGTTGACTGCACTTTACACCATGGGCCCTGGTTAAACTGAATTTTCACGTTGTATTGAATCGATAGTCTGAGCCTGCGCGCACACACACACAACCATCACTTAATTTTACTTAATATTGGTTTGTCCTTCAAATGACGAGCATTATTAACTCTTTGTAAACGAGCGGGTTGGTAAGTGCTGCCCCCTCGTGTGTGGAACGGATGTCTCTTGAAGGGAAATCAGAAGTAGTTCTGCGATGTCGGCTCTTGTGGCCATTCCATGTCGAACTTCTTTCGCACCGTACGTAGCCAACCATGCTCATCGGAGGTGCGGGGGAAGGACAACAAACTCAACACAACAAACGCAGTTCTAAAGAAGTGCATAGCTCCAGTGGCTTCCAAATATCAATAGATGATAATGCAAGAAACATGCTTGCTCACGCAGTTCCACCCTCTTCCATCATTGTGACATCTTCTTTATCTTCTCCTTCCGATTACGTCCGCCTGTTATTTTGCCTCTCAAAGAGTTCACAACCTTACAGTTCATCTTCTTGGTTCTTTCGGTAAAGTCACGTAGAATGGAAATAATAAAATAATAAAAATAATAAAATGAATGACACTGTCTTTCCGACAGACCTGTTCTTCACCTGAGGACGGCTGCTTGCGTTGTGGCCGAAACGTCGTGAGAATTATTTTATTGTGTTTTATCTTTATTATTTTATTATTTCCATTCTACGTGACTTTACCGAAAGAACCAAGAAGATTAATCCCTGCAGTCACGAAAGCTTTAAATCGAAATTTAACCTTACAGTTGTTGCAGTTTGTTGATAGCTCCTAAAATTGCGCAGGCCTTATTGACGCACAACAACAAAACCACTCGCCCCCTCTCCCTCCACTGCCAGGTGATGGAGCTCAAGGGGCAGATGGTGTTCGTGGCCGAGTCGGACGCGCTGCTCTTCCTGGGCTCCCCGTGCGTCGACAAGCTGGAGGAGCTGGTGGGCCGAGGCCTGCACCTGTCCGACATCCCTGTGCACGACGCGACACGCGACGTCGTGCTTGTCGGGAAGCAGGCTCAGGCCCAGGACGGCCTCCGCAAGCGTCTTGACAAGCTCAAGGCAAGCGGGGTGGGGAGTGCGTGGGGTGGTGGAGAGAGAGGTGGGGACGCGGAGGTAGGCGGTTGCTTCTTTGCGCACCGATTTGTTGATTCGCCGATTAAAGTTGGCGGCTGTCGCTCGCGATGCGCGTGTTTCGCCGTGCGCTTGAGAATGCCAGTGGTGTGCTGATCGTAGCCTGGTGTTCGATTTCGGTTACAAGAGCGAAACAAAAACATCTGTTTAAACGAGCGAGAAGTGAGATGTTAACTACCTCGTCCGGTATAAAGGAGGTCATGGGTTTGGTCCCGACCATGATGCCTTCTGTATATTTGGAGTTTGCATGTCTGTCTCTCTGTGGTCGCATGGACTTTTCTCCGGGTCCTCCGGTTTTTCCCTCCACATTTAGCATTACGCGTCCAGAGTATTTTGCTGCTATAAATGTCTACATGATAAGCCACTTCGCTGCACTATCATTAGTGGCCAGGTCACTTCCGAAAATTAGCTATATAGCTCAGTGGGCCTTACCTGGTAAAAAAAAATGCTTGGGGTTAAATGCTCATTATGGATATCATTTGGCTAGGATTCAAACTCGGGGTCACTAAGCTTATAGCGCTATGCATAAACCACTTCGCGCATCAAATTGACAATTTAATGGTTTGAAAAAAAAATCAAGCTAATACTGTTTAATAAGGCCACGATGATAAGCGTGACCTTTGTATCCATGGCTTAGATATTGTTCGCAAAAAAACCCGACATGCTTCATGTACAAGACTCTCAACAGCTGGCGTCTCTGATCATAAACCACTGGTCTTGAACAACCATTGGGGTGGGTTACATTTAATGAGGGTAGCCCATTTTAATAACTCATAGTCTTGTTATGTTATTTATATTTTTTTCCTTTTGCCTGTCCACCACCTCTGGCTGGTTGATTGTATGGCAGTTCTAGTTTCGTGGAGTCGAGTTATCTGGCGCTGCTGTGGTGTCGTCGCCTGTCAGGATGACGGTGGCTCACAGCAACGCTTGACGCTGTGCAAATGGATTTCTAGTTGTGAAGCATTTCCTTGACTTTGTCACCAAACTATTTAAAAGCTATCTTTTATTTTACCAGGTAAGGCCCACTGAGCTATGTAGCTCTTTTTCGGAAGCGCCTTGGCTATCACAAATGATAGCTCACTGAAATGGCTTATCTTATGGAAATGTATAGCAGCCCTATACTCCAAACGCACGATGTTGATTCTAAATGTGGAGGGAAATACCAGAGGACCCGAATAAAAATGCACGCGACCGCGGGGAGAAATGCAAACTCCAAATATACAGCAGCAGGCGTCAGCGTCGGGATCGAAGCCACGACCTCCTGCACATCAGGCGAGGTGGTTAACATCTTGCCACTGTGCTGCCTTGCCAGAAGATTACGATGCCCTTACACCGTCCCGTTGAATGGATTTTATTTTATTTATGGCATTTGAAAAGCAACTGGTTAAACGAAAAACAAATATCATCACGAGTTTGTCTTTGCTTATCTGAGGACGGTTGGCGTTGTTGGGTCGGCGGTTTTGGTGACATGCTTTGTGTTTTTTGTTTCACACGGAACGGGGAAGACTGCACGAAGGTTGTTTCGTTCCCCGTTGCTCGCGTGGATAGAATAAATTAATAGATTAACATTGAACAACTGCAAAATAAACGGAAATAATTATAAACACGTCTGCCGTGTTTACGCATTTCACGAGCAATGTACGAGGAGCGGCCGCAATGAGATTGTAAAAAAGAAGTCCCAGTTGCCTCGTTCCTGAGCCCGAGGAAATCCACACGCAAAATAAAATGCAACATTCTCACATTCGGTACCGTTTTCAAATACAGTTATAAAATAAACCACAACGTTGGACTGTCATTTAACATTCCCCGACTAAAACTCCAGAACCACTTCTCCCGTTACATACCGACTAGCGTGGTATGGAATGGAGTAGATACCAGGCGGTGCGGTGTGGGCGGTGGTGGATCGCGCGCATTCTCGTGACTACCGCGTGGCAGCCCGGCCCCGTTAACAAACCGCGGAACTGGGTTGATGCCGGGTTTGCACGCCCAGCCACGCCTGCTAGAGTGAGCTGCAATCAGACCGTGGCGTGGCCCACTTATACCGGGTAAAGTAGCTCGGTTTATTCAGGGAGTTACCGAATAGATAACATTAAAACACAGTGGCAAATTCCAAAATGCGTACAAATTTACTTGGGGAAAGTGTAAACTTATTTAAGTGCACATCGAATATATTTTGTTTTAGATACAAAAACTATTATGACTACGTCCACTTCGCCATGGACGAGGGAAAGCAGGGGGAGGTGGCTAGGAGAACGATCCGGTGCCAGGAAAATAACAATGAGATGGAACCCAATCCGTGCCAATCCGTTCCAGGACTCGATTCGTGCCAATTATTTACAGGACCCAATCTGTGTCAATTTGTCCCAGGACCCGATCCGTGCCAATCCGTTGCAGGACCAGCCCATGCACGGCTCGGGGTCCAGTTTTAATTGCCGTGTAAACACAGCGCAGGGGCTCCATGATAAGGCCACGTGTAATGAGGCTTTAATTTTCTGGCAGCACTTTAGTAAACATTTGGTCGATGCCTTTTAAGGCACCTGGCGGGGCGACGCTAAACAGAGGTTTGCCCTTTCCCCATTCTGCTTCCCTGGCCCCTGACGGAGCCCTTATTGCACGCGGGGGGACTGAATGCTGGACTCCCGCCGCGCTCCAACGATTGTGTTTGCTTCTCTTTCCCACCTGACATGCCAAATTAAACGCAGCCCGCAGCGTGTTGCCCCACTTTCATAATTAATTTCCGCTTCAGAAGCACGCGGGGGGTGCCCTGGTTGGCGAACACTCCCCGAGGTCACCGGTTATCTCACGCCCCCCCCCTCCCCGCTGCTTGTGTTGCCCACTCAATCGCTGCACTGGAGAGCCGGGCCGTTAGTAGGATTGGCAGAGAGCTCGATGGGTCTCCTTTGAGAAGTGGTAGAGAATAACTCTTTTTTAATGATGTGGTGGCCATTATTTACGATAATCAACCGATCGCCCAGTAAATACGGAAAGTTTGGCCAACGGTTTTAACCACGTGCCAATGTTGTGGCCCAACGTTGCATGTTTACTGGGTGTAACTCTCATCGGTTGAGATCCATAAAGCGGAGCTACTCGTAAAACAACCCGTGAGAATTTAAGCCCTGAATAAACTATGTTGAAAAATCGAAACGCCCAGGAACCGGGCCAAAGGGCTGGCCTTATTGTGAGTCTTCATGCAAGTTCTCCCTGCGGTCATGTGGATTTTTCTCCGGGTCCTCCGATTTTTCCATCCACATTTAGTAACATGCGTCTAGAGTGTTTGTCTGCTATACATTTCCACGTGATTAGCCACTTCGTTGAGCTATCGTTCGCGATGGCCAGGTCAAGTTCCAAGTTTAAAGTTTCAAGTTCATGTATTAGGTATAGCCCTGTGAGCCATTCAGCTCTTGAATCGGGTGCAACCGCAACAAACAAAAAACAAAAACATGAACAAGAATACATCTTATAGTGACTATGTGCAAACAGAAAATCCAAGAAAAGACAGCAAAATATTGCAGAAAAATCACCGTACACCAACACTGTGTGTAAAAATCCCAGTGGGATGCAAGTCAAACAACAACAACCACAAGACAACTTAGATTAAGGCCATCAGTCTAACTCCGTACTACAACAAACAAACATGGCCAAACCAAAAACTTTACGAAAATCAGCAAAATAAAGCCATAAAGGCAATGAAACAGTGATCATAGGAACTGTGACCGAATTTTCACAATAAACGACGTAAACAACATGTACCACCAAACTCTGCAGCCATAGCTGGCTGCATGAGTCACTCCACAACAGCAGGAGCATCAGTCGGAGTATCAACATTTTTCAATGCACCTTTAAGATCAGCACACTAGATCAAAACACAGATCATACTTTGTCACTCCTGAGAAGGAGCTACATACCCGGTGAAATAAATAAAAAAAAATAGTCTTCTGAGTCAGTTTAACACGTAGGCTTTCGCGACCAATATTATTCATAATCAACGTTTTTTAGGTTTAGTTAGCGTTATTTATAAATGTGTCGTAACCCTCCACCACCCGACACGGCCAATCAGTAAAAAAGTGTCACGTTGACAAAAGACAAAATAGTTCACTGCTTTAGCCCACCGGTGTGTTGAAGCGTGAAACCACAACATTTACAATTTGAGTAGTACGACGTTTCGCTGGTAATTGCATCGAGCCTTCTGAGTGTTTTTGTTTAACGTCGACGCCCGCCGTGCAAATGCAGGAAACCCTGGAGCAGACGCGGCGCGCGCTCGAAGAGGAAAAGAAGCGCACGGTGGATCTGCTCGACTCCATCTTCCCGGGCGACGTGGCGCGCTGCCTCTGGCAGGGCCTCGCCATGCCCGCGCGCAAGTTCGATGACGTCACGGTGCTCTTCTCTGACATCGTCGGCTTCACGGCCATCTGCGCGCAGTGCACGCCACTGCAGGTCATCGGCATGCTCAACGCGCTCTACACCAAGTTCGACCACCAGTGCGGGCTGCTCGACATTTACAAGGTGAGACAAAGCCGCCGCCGCGGCTGGCGTGCTCGCGGTCACGGCGGCGAACAAAAATGGCCGCCGCATCGCGTGCGTTCAGATTGCGCTTCTGTGGCCGTCTGGAACGCTCTTCCTTCCGATATTAGGAGGCCACTGGGAGCTGTGCACTTTTAGATGATCTAGATTTACAAACTGATTTCTTAAAAACTGCTTTTGTGTTTAGGTTGCTGTCCTTCCCCCGCAGCTCCTATTAGCACGGTTGGCTATGTACGGTGTGAAAGAAGTTCAACATGCATACATATGAAGCGCAATCGTGTAGCGTTGTGGTAGATCATAAAGGTGATTAAATCACTCAAGCGCCAATGTCACTGCGTGCATTGCTGCAATTTACTTGCCAACATTAAAACAGTTTTGTTTCTTTCGAGGATGGTTTAGCCCCAAAGTTCGTGTATCACAATAAGAAAAATAACTGCTAAAACCGAGGTAAATACCAACGGAGCGTTTGGCATCGGGTGTGTGTGGTGATAAACATGAAAGGGTAGGAATTGAATGTACAAAAGGGAGGCCTCCAACATTGTAAGAGCCCCAGGCCCCCATCAAACCAAATCCGGTCCGGGATGTGCCACATGAAACCGTTTGAGAAACTTTGCTGGCATAGGATGCATAATGGTCAGAGCCCTAAGCATTGTGGTGTTGTTAGTGAACATATATACAAGATTCAGGGTGTTTGATGGAAGGGAACATGAGTTGTGTATTCTTTGCAGAGTAACAGTAATGGCCTAAAATCCCGAGCTTTCAAAATCGCAAATTGCTCCGTCATGAATCATCACCGGCTCCTCTTCGAGAAGCCATTTAAATAAAAGAGGCAGTTAAGAAAGAAAATTTTGCTGACACGAATGTTACATGCATCCGCGCAAGCATTTAACGTGTACAATTCCCAGAGAATAGGGAACGTGAGCGTTGCGATGATTAAACCGCAGTGACAGGTTTCAAGAGAGAGCCTGCTGTGCTTCATTAAATATGACTTCTCTACCCATGGCGATGCGGTGTTCGAAATAGGGCCCCTTTCTTAACGCCTGCAACAAGGCTCGGCAAGACAAGCATGCAACACGTTGAACTGTGCAACACACCGAGCCCGCTGTGTCAACGTGGGCAGAAAACAGCTGTCGTGTCGGAGAATTGCAACGATAAAATAGCCACAGGCACTTTGATTCATTCAACATAACCGCTGTCGTGTGACCTCCAACAATAATGCCAGAGTTTATCATTATTATTGTTAACCATGATCATCAGCCATCGCCAATCCACTGCTGGATGAACGCCTTCCCAAGCCGTCACCATATCGCGTGATCGTGCCATTGAACGATCCACCTAGCAACTTGAACACGAGCGTTACAACGTTAAAATAGAAACAGGCAAACGTGCAGCCTTGCCAGTGCTTAATAATAATAATAGTTCAATTTGTAATGCGCGCAAATTTGCAGACGTAGTGGCCGCAACTCAGAGGCGTGGAGCCAAGCTCAGAGTCGCTCGAAAGCGTGGCTGTAGAGGTGAGTTTTTAAGTCTCTCTTGAAGGAGGTGATTGAGGTGGTGCTGGGAATATGCAGAGGGATATCGTTGCTCGTGTCACCGCTGGCAGAACGGTATACCCTAGAGATAGCACAAGACAGCCACTGGCCTACTCTTCCACACTGGTCAGGCATCTTGGAAGAGGTGGTGGGAGTATCCACTCTCTTTCCATTTGTACCGTTGACGAGCCCATTGTTTTAACTGCGACGCTGGGAGATCGAACTGGAGAACTCTTAACCGGCTATTGTTGCACCGTGGCATTCCAGCCTCAATCGTTGTGTTGCGACTCCTGTCGGCCAACACTTTAACGTGCCTTTGAAAAACTCTGCGTTCTATGAAAGTTCAAGCAACGTACATATCACGTGATACACTGTTATCACGAATTGCATGAGTTGTTTTTTTAGATGCATCTCAAAATTAATTCGGGTCCTGAAGAAGCTCCCAGAACGTGGTGTGAAACGTTGGACACCTTGCCGAACAAGGTTGCGGTACAACCCCGAAAACACATTCCAGATCTGCGCGGCACAACCGTGAAAACCTACGCGGTGGTAGAAATGAGAATCGATTCGCCACTCCCGCTAATTTGGAAATGTCCTGCAGGCTTCGGCTGGGGAGAAAGATATTTGTAAAATGTTACACTCTGAGCTGATGATTGGAATGGTGGTGCGTTGGTTCACAGACTGCACTTTGAACACAGCCATCTGACTTGTGAGTTTGATTCCTGGCTTTGGTTAGCATCAGTGGGGGGCGATATATGAACCGGTCCTCACACCGAGCCCTGCCTGACACCCCAACCCTGCATACACTCAGCATGGTGTGAAGTAGTATGGTAAACCAACCCCTATGACTGACACGGCATGCGTGCATTATTTTAATGACAAGGGGCCGAAATTATGATTTAAAGCTTTCGTGACTGCAGGGATTCATATTCTCGGTTCTTTCGGTAAAGTTACGTAGAAGGGAAATAATAAAATAATACAAATATAAAACAATACAAATTCTCACGACGTTTCGACTGCAACACAAGCAATCTTCATCAGGTGTGAAATCCACAGCAGTGCATTTCACACCTGATGATGATTGCTTGTGGATTTTTACACCTGATGATGATTGCTTGTGTTGCAGTCGAAACGTCGTGAGAATTTTTATTGTTTTATATTTTTATTTTTTTATTATTTCCCTTCCACGTGACTTTACCGAAAGAACCAAGAATATAAAGGGCCGAAAGTTCGTTATTATACACTCATATCTGGCACGATCTCAGAAAGTGAAATTTCACTGTGTTATACCAGTGATTGAATTTCTAGTGAACCCACCGCTCTAAATTGGCCTTCGTGTTCACCCTCCCAGCTTGCTTGCCGTTGATGTTTGCGTGGTTTTTATTTGAAGCTCCAATTCCAGATGGCTGAAACTCATTAAATGAATGCGCGGGACACAAAGGTGTCCCTGTCTCTTTTGTAGTCTTGCAAGCTTCCATGGATCACGTGCACGTATCTCAGTTAAGGCCAGCACTCCAGAATTACTTTCAAGCTCGGGCTATGGTGTCACGAGATTATTATTATTTTCACAATGCGAAGTCACCTTGCGCGCACCCCTTGCAACCTTCGGTCCACGCGTGCGTGTATTTATAGATGAATGGATACGGTGGATACGGGTCTCTTTTTTGTTCGCCCCTCCTCCCCGCCCCCCCCCCGTACGGTACGCGTTGTCTTTCATTCTTCGGTGGATCGATGGCATACCGCGAGCCAGCGGACACTGGCTAATGGACCCAACGGCTGTCCCATCAGCGCTAAATAATTAGCAATTAGCGGGAGCAATGCGCACGCCGCTTTGCACTTTCGCAGCACCGGATAGGCCGCGGGGACGCATTCCGGCCTCCATCATCAACCGTGCGTTGCGACTCTCTGCCCGCGTAGGGCACCACTATAACGCGGCTCTGACACAAATTCTTGCGCTTCTATATATTTTTTTTATCACTGAATAGTACGCGTAATTGCGTGTTCTATGAGCGTTAATAAAATGCGAGGGAATTGTATGGTTTTCGTTTGAAGATGCATCTCAAGGTGTCTGTTGTCAGTGGTTGTCACCAGACATTGTGAAGCCAGCCCATCATCATGTCTTCAGGGTTGTTAAATACACTCATTTGCAATGCTTGGAAGAAGGTCCACACTAATCCTTTCCACACGAATGTGGAATTTCCACTCAAATTAGGCCAACATATTCTAATATTGGGGGGTGCATTGGCTCTATCTTAGAAATGGCAAACATGTTTTGTTTTGTATTGGTTAGACCAACGGATTGTGAAGTATTATACAATAATACAATCATTCCTGGCCCAAATAATCACCAGGCTTGAACCTGCTTAGCTTCCAAGGTCACTCAATATTGAGCACTCAAAGGATGATATCATCGACTGTGAACTTAGCGATCTAAATTCAATTCCTAGCCACGGCTAATAGGAGTGGCCAGTGATATCTGAACCAGTCCTGCCCCCCCCGCCTGCCCCCCCCTCACCTTTCACCAGCCCCCACTGACAAAGTGTGACGAAGTACGGTCAAACAACAAGACCAAAACGGCATGGGCCCTCATCCAGTAGTTTAGTTAACAAAGCTCTGGCTGTTCACGTGGCGGTGTTCTAATTACAAGCACGACGTGTGGACGGTGGTAACCCGTGACGTGTGTCCGCTGGCCACGTGCTGCAACGGAAATAGCCGTCGTGCGCAGCGGCTCCCGCTGAAACGAACTCGCGCCACCGCTGCGTTTGATTGTGATTGGCCCTCACCCGCCAATGACGTCACAGGAGGGGGGGGCGGCCACGTGCAGGAAAATGGCAACAACGGCGAGCTAGTTTGCCCGCGACTGCCAAACGATTAGATCTCCTCCCCCTTCCATAGAAAACTAAAAATACACCCGGTGTTCGAAAAAAAAACACTCCACATGCTGCTCTGCGAATGGCCTCCCGAGCCTGCTGCTAATGCTGCCCTAGTTTGGAAGGGGAGATGGGGGGTGAGTCACTTAAGAGGGGAGGGATGTGAGACTGAGCTGACTGTGAGAGGTGCGACTCCGGAACACCTGAGGGACTTCGCGCTGTGCAGTAATTACGTGGCGTGGACACGTCTAAAGAGCTATGCACTCCGGGGGGGATTTCAGTGTAACCCGTTATCGCGATCGTGCGTACACCATTGTGGCCAGGCAATGAGAATTCTAATGCTGTGACTGTGTACGGGTGACAGGCATTTTGTTCAGTCCACTGCTGGATGAGTGCCTCCCCAAGCAATACTCTTAGGTTTTTCGGTAAAGTCACGTAGGAAAAATAATAATAGAAATAATAATAGAAATAAAATAATAAATCACGACGTTTCGGAGGCAACACAAGTCTCCGTCATCAGGTGGGACCGTCACAGCTGTGTGTGACTTATTATTTTATTTCTATTATTATTTCTATTATTTTTTATTTTTTACCTACGTGATTTTACCTAAAAACCTAAGAGTATGAATCCTTGCAGTCACGAAAGCTTCAAATCTAGAATCCCCAAGCAATGTTGGTCACGTGGGTTAATTGGCCATACTTCTCCAAGATGGTCAATGCATGTTTGGTGAATTGAAGTCCCAGGACTGGCCCTGATATCACTCGCCACCACTGATGTGAGCCGTGGCTAGGAATTGAACTCGGCTTGCCGGGTGTAGAGCGGAGCGCGCTATCGACTGCGTCGCAGCTCCACCCCAGCACTCTAATACAGGCCTTTGTAGTATCAGGTAAGAGCTCATGCAGACAACATTGACTAAACTGGCAGGGAATGCAAGATAAATTGTCCATGCCAGGAGGCGCCGCACTGACTCCAGAGGCATGCCCGTTACGCACATTCCTGATAGATATATTTTACATTTTCAATATGTATATATGCATCTAACACACACAGATATGGTTTGGAATTTTCAGTAAAGCCTATTTTTGTTTGCTGGCAACTCGAGCATCCTGGCTGCTTTGTATTCACAGGCCACTTCGTACTCAGACACAATAGCCGAGATGCACCTGCCCAGCCTCGGGAGTTCAGTATTCTGCACCATATGTCTTAATTTGGTGCATCAAGCTTCAACGCCCAATGGCGTGCGGAGAAAATCAATGCGATAGCTCTCTGCGTTTTGGCGTTGTACCGCACGTCACTCGGCATGATGTCCGACGTTTCGCTCCATGTGATAGGAGCTTCTTCAAGAACACTGAAAAGCTATACAGTACAACCGCAGATACCTGATGCATGCCCCCGTGTCACATCAGAGGGGGTGATCCATTCCCGTGGCATGCTCGATGCGTCGGCACGCATCTGCACACAGCGTTCGCGTATCACCATTAATTATAGAGCAAGTAAATTTGTACAGCTGCGATATGTGAAACTGTCTTTTTTTTATCGTGCCTCTTGAATAACAATAAGGTGCGCGGTTGCAGTAAAACCCAGGGCTTGAGATTTTACAGAGATGGAATTAATTGCTTTGAGCCGTTGGTCATCATTCAAGTCCATTCCAGTGGCATTTCACTTCAGATTTTTCCACCAGTCTTACAGGAGGTTGGTACCCCGAGCATTATGCAGCTGGTGAAAGCTATTGAACAGTTATTTAAAGTACTTCAAAATGCTTGGCAAATAAAGCGCTGTTTTCTTATTTGCAAACTCATGTTAAGAGTGCAAGTGTGCATTCGCACAGTCGGTATGGCCCTCTCTCGATAACACGTTTTTCTTTCAGATCACGTCTTTTGTAAATGGAACAAGGGTAAGGGTTTGCATTCCTTTATTAAGCAACCATTTTTCGGTGTATTTTTAGCTTCTATTTCTGGAATTCAGTTTAATGCAAAGACAAAACCGCGCATTCTTAATGAAATTTTCACAGCTAATTTCCAGCGTCTGCATCTATCACGTGCAAGAAAGCATTGCCGTGTGCGTAATGTCCTTATTAATGTTGCCAACCTTTTCTTTGTTCTCCATGCTGACAAATTGTTTTTGTAAATGTTTTTTTCGTAAATAAATTTAGCATTATTACCCACGGCTCCGAGAGCTGCCTGACAAATCAGCGCAGGTTGCACATATTACCGAGTGGCAAAAAAAAAAACACTGGCACGTATCTTGCCAAACTCCGGCTCGCGGCATTAATATGACTCAACTCGTGTGGCGATGCTCCAGCTAAGAGGTTGCGCAGAGCTTTTGTCGAAACAAAGCAAGTAATGAACTGCAGAACATGTAGCTTTAGTTGTAAGCAGTCTTTTAATGCAGTCAAGAGCCCGTTGAGACTGCGCATCTCTTTTGCGAGGTACGCCGAGATCTTGAAAATGTAACACATTAAACGTGTTAATTAAAGGGTTAAAAACATGAGGCATTAGCTATGGAATAAAAGCAATTGTGTTCATAATGTGAAAACAATCCATTTTATTGGGAAGTAAGAGTGTGTAAACGTATATTCAAAGCTGCTGGGTAGTTAATCTAAAAGATTAGAAGTTGTGGATAATTACGAAGGCCCCTTGAAACATGTCACCTGCCTCCCTGCAAGCCACGTGCAACGTGACGTGGCTGATGATGCCAATGATGTCACCAAACCCCAGCCATTACATCCCAAACAGCGGCACACATGGGAAGCAGAGCAAGTGCACCGATGGCCGTTGAGTTATCGATTACTTGAAGAATCTTACAGTCAAACTCTACCGCTGAGCGCCTGTGAACAAAAACCCGTGCGGCGTTGACGCATGTTAAGTTTCAACGACGTTGCAATGTGACTACACAATGCGATGCTGTCGCCCAAGTCTGTGACACGTAGAATTGTGTCAAACAATCATTGGCCCGTGGGAGAAACACCCGGCTTGCATAAGAGGCCAGTTGAGGATTTGGCGGCGTCGCCAATATATCTGCGGCGCAACTACTGTTCGAGCTCGGAGATTTGCGAATGTTTTGCACGGGCACGCTATTTTTGGCCGCGAGTCGATGCTCGCTTGCACGAGCACGCGGCGGTGACTGCTCGCGCCCACGCACGTCAAGCCCACCCGGTGAGCCTCGTCGCTTGGCCCCTGTCGAGTAATTGACGGGACACACCGCTGACAATCGCCGTGGCGTTGTTGGGAGGCCTGTCCGCGCTTGGACAGCTGCCTGACGGGCACGCGCGCGCGCACATGGGGTTAACGTAGACGCCTGGAACGCAGGAGGCCGTGGGTTCAATCTCGACCCTGACGCCTGTTGTGTATTTGGAGTTTTCGTGTCTTTCTCCTCGTGGTCGCGTGGATTTTTCTCTGGGTTCCTCAGGTGTTTCCCTTCCACGTTTAGAAAGGTGCATTTGGAGTACTTATCTGCAATAAATTTCCACGTGATAAGCCACTTCGTAGCGCGATCATTTGTGGCCAGGTCGTTTCTGAAAAACAGCGATATAACTCAGTAGGCCTTGCCTCGTAAAATTGTAATAATTTAGTTTAGTTTGATAATGACGACGGCGATAATGCTGACGGCGTTCTGTAAATAAACTGAGCGCGAGATGTCCACAGCAAATATGACTGACCGATAAATGTCTTATATTATTATTCCGAGATATTTATTTTGCTAAATAATAATGCAGATTTGATCGTTTTACTTTGCAGCCAAATTGGGTTCGGGTGATAGGATCATACATGGTGCGAGAACACCTTCACAAAGTGAACGGTTAACGAAGGTGCCACAGCCATGTGGGAAATTCTCGAGTTGCAAGTTTTGACACCATTGCCCTGTTAATCCAGCACACAGCCGTGGGCAATGTTCAGCTCTTATTTGCTGACGTGGATCTTAGATACTAGTGACTGTTCGCGTCAGGAAACTTTACAGCATGTTGATGGGATGGTGAAACAATCCCCCCACGACCAACTTGGTACCGGAAGAGAGACATTCATCCAGCAGTGGATGGACAAAGGTCTGTAAATGACTATTAATCATTGCAAATTACCAGCCGGCGTGCATATGATGTAGTAGTGCTGTTTGCTGGATGTCACGAATGTCTGGCCACGGTTGCAATTGCAGTCTCGCACCGTGTGCAGTGCACTGCCCCTGTCCGCCAGGCCCAACAAATCTAAATTAGTTTTACCCCCTCTGGGTGTAATGTTGTCGGGTTTTCCCACCAACAAGGTACACAAACCTGGGACATGTCATGGGAATAATAATATCTCAAAATGCCAGAAAAGGGGAGAGCTCGCATGTAAAATAAAACCCACCGCTCTATCTGAGTGGCACGCACGGACACACGGGTCATCTTGAATGAGGCATTGTTACAAAACAGACTTTAATGTCCCAGCAGCTTTGTCAATACGCGGACGATCATGGGAAAACCACAAGTGGAAGCTGTGCATAACAATACCTTGATTGATTAATATTGGTGCTTAAGCTCACAATTTACATGATCAGCCCCTCTTCTCAATCTATTGATGAATGAGGATTTCTCTGCCACACTTCACCGCACTGGTCAGTGCCGATTCGTGAAGGAGGGGAGCATAGATGTGGGAGCATAGTACAGTACAACAGTGGATCTTGCTTTGTTGCCCTTTTCCAGCCCCACCACGTGGCCACATTGTGCTACATTGAGAAGGGGCACCGTACCGCCACAACCCGGAGAGGGTGGCGACCCGAGCGGTAACGCGTCCTATTGAACGAACGAGTGGTTACCCGCGCGGTGCGAGCGTGCAGGTGGAGACGATCGGAGACGCGTACTGCGTGGCGGGCGGTCTGCACAAGCCGAGCGCGGAGCACGCCCAGCGGGTGGCCTGGATGGCCCTGCGCATGATCGACCTGGCGCAGAAGGTGCTCACGCCCGACGGAGAGCCCATCAAGGTGGGATTTTTCCAACTCTGCCTGGAGTCCCACCAGCCACACTTCCACCATGCCCACCAGAGACAAATAACCCCCCCCCCCCCCACCGTGTAGCCTTAACAGACTGTCGGGGCAAGTGCTGTTAGAGACTAGCACCTATGAAGGTCGGCGCGGCACACGAGGGGGTGGGCGGCCAGCACTGCACGCGGCAGCCTTTGTCTCTCCCAGTGGTGATATTTACACAGCGCACCAGGTACTCATTTGAGGCTGTGGCGACCTAGGGGAGGCTGGTTCAGATAATCGTCGCTGGTTTGTAGCGCAACGCGCTAACCACTACGCCACCACGCCACCACGCCCCCACTACCACCAAATGCAACGACCCCCCTCCCCTCCCAGCTTTCCCTCGTCCCTGTAGCTTACACAGGCTGTTGGGGCAATCACTGTTAGCGAGCAACAACCACCACCACCACCTCTCCCTTGCGATGCGATGTACAGCTGTGAAGGTCACGAAATCCGGGCACTGTAGCAAATCAAGCTGATCTCAGAGGCCACGTGAACTGCAGGTTGAAGCAGCTCTGCTGGGGCATGGGAGAGCTATTAACTCTTTTGAGTGCTGGTGATGCGACAACCGGGGTTTAATTCCACCTGGGCCTGGTCTGGGTTGATGACCCCCGGGAAAATACATCTGTCTGCACCCGGCACACCACGTCCTGTATACCTGTCGCTGTGCCTGTGACGACTAAGGCACGTGTCACCTCCAGGCTACCAGGCACTCTGAGAATATTCTGTCATGAATCACGCCTTGGTGATAATACGACAACGGGGCAATGCACGGTGCTCTCACTGGCGAGCTGGGCAATATTTAATCAATCGATGGATTTTTCGTTCACTCATTGGTTAAAACAATGGCGGTGGTGTATTTGACCTTGCATTTGACCTTGACGAAGACTGCCGTTTTGTCACGAATACGAGCGTTTGAAAATGTGCCGATGTTGCGAGTGGATTGCTCCGGCGCACAATTCCTTCGAGTGCAAAGCTCTCGGTCGTTGAAGAGTTAGCCTACAGGCGAGTGTACCCTATTTATATGTGGAGACGGCGCCCAGCCGGTGTGTGATTACGTTGGGATTTGAGTCATTGTGGGGATGGGGTGGGAGAGGCTTATTGGGCTTTTAAGGGGTCTGAACAGCCAATGACCAACCCAATTTCAATTGTTGTCAAATCAACTCCACAGCAAGAATTATATACAAGGTGCTTTAAATAAATGTTAACACTTCTGATAATCTTCTTGGTTCTTTCGGTAAAGTCACGTAGAAGGGAAATAATAAAATAATAATAAAAAACATAATGCCCTAATCCACAGATGGGTGGGGTCATCTAGAAGTGGCTGAAGATCCATCCTCGTCTTGTCTGTTTATTCTTGGACGAGTCACCTTGTGTTCCGAAATGGAGGTTTTTTTGGGGGGTTAGATCGCATGAATATAAATGTGTCGTTAAACCCGCCACCACCCGACACGGCCAATTATAGTAAAACTTGTCACGTACACAAAACATGTCAATTAGTTATTATTTCAGCACACCAGTATGTTGGAGAATGAACTCACAGCATGTATCATTTGCTCTCCAAAACACCGGGGTGCTGAACTAGTAACAAACTGGCCTTTTTTGTTTACTTGACAAACCTTACTAATTGGCTGTGTCGGGTGGTGGTGGCATGTTTAACGACACATTTATATTTGCGCGATCTAACCCAAAAAACATGTTAAACCCATTCGTGATATTATCCGAGCCTTGGCATGCCTAAGAGGGGGGACCCAAAGTGGCAGAAAATTCATCCCATCGTTGATCGGCATGGGTAATGCGATCTGCCACAAAATGCCCCTTACGTCACCTCGATCGAGACAATTCCCCCGTGTTTAATTTGAATTTCCCTTTCATTTCGGGGGGTATCGGCAGCAGAGTCATTCTCCCATCTCTGCTGTGAGTTTAATTCCCAGCCGTGGCTAACATCAGTGGCGAGTAATATATTGTAATATCTTGGCTGTTTCTTAGGGATGGCCCAACCCATACTGATCAGAACAGTGGCGTCTGGTCAAACCACCGCCCATGACTGGCACAGCACTGGGAGGCCTTAAACCAGCAGTGGATTGACATCGGGCTGTACATTATTATTATTATACTGAATGGCCCAAAGGGAAGGACACATAGAGTTGCTGTATATATTTTAACATCACATGTGGATATTTCATTTATTTTAACAATGTTAACACTGACTTCCATTAACATTAATACATGCATGAATTCTCTTTTGAAATGAATGTAGGACTTTTTTTTTTAAAGATTACAGCGGCCTTGTTTACAATCATAAAAACTAATTGAACTCGTTCATCTTGAGTAAATTTTCTTTCCATATGTATGTCATTTGAAAAGGAAGACGAAAATAGATATTAATCATGATAATATGTAAAATATGAACTTGAAGAATGAACAATAAAAATGTTTCATGCCCGTATTAAAATATATAAAATAGCCCGATGTACACTGGCTTTTTGGCCACCGTGTATTAAACTGAAACGAAACTAAAACAATGTTTCATTTGACCAGGTAAGGCCCACTGAGCTTATGTAGCTCTTTTTCAGAAGCGACTTGGCCACAAATGATAGCTCAACCAAGTGGCTTATCACGTGGAAAGTTATAGCAGCCAAATACTCTAAACGCACGTTTCTAAAATGTGGAGGAAAAAACCAGAGGACCTGGAGAAAAATCCATGCGACCAAGGGGAGAACACGCAAACTCCAAATATGCAGGCGTCACGGTCGGGATTGAACCCACGATCTCCCGCATACCAGGCAAGGGAGTTAACATTCGCCACCCCAAAGTACAAAAAAACTGTCTGTGCACAACACACTTTTGCCTTTTTCCATTGCACAACCATGTAATTTTGTCTTTCAAATAAAAAGTGCTGCTTTCATATCACATTTTTCCTGCACGTGTGGAGACGGCAGAGTGGAGTTAGTAGGGGAGGAGGGGGTAGACGGAATAGGCGGGGGGTGTAGAGGAGAAAAGTGTAAACGGAGCTTGGCACACGCGAAGTTTCATCATCGCCTGCGACTAAATTCGAATCCTGTTCATCTCTTGGTTCTTTCGGTAAAGTCACGTACAATGGAAATAATAATAAAAATAAAACATAATAAAATAATTCTCACGACGTTTCTGCCACAACGCAAGTAGCCGTCCTCAGACTCTGTCTCCTTGACAGACCTGTTCTCCACCGGAGGACGGATGCTTGCGTTGTGGCCGAAACGTCGTGAGAATTATTGTATTATGTTTTATTTTTTATTATTTTATTATTTCCATTCTACGTGACTTTACCGAAAAAATCAAGAAGATGAATCCCTGCAGTCACCGAAGCTTTAAATCGAGATCGAATCCTGTTCTCGCGCTCACCGTTCCCACGGGAGTGCTCCGCAGACCGTGGCGGACGCTGCCGCGCAACAGCCTTGGCACGCTGCTATGAATGATTGAGAAAGCGTGAAGGTGTATTAGCTGCGAGTGCTCGCCCGGCCAGGAGCTCTCCAAGGGGGTTCGCTGGCCGCAAAGAGGCCGGGCGCGGCGGAGCGCGAGGCGGTGACGCGTCTCCAACGCAGCGCCCCCCCACCACCACCACCGCACAGCCGAGGGATCGAGCGCCACGCGCGTCGCGAACGCACAAACACGCCGCACCAACTTCTTGGTTCTTTCGGTAAAGTCATGTAAAAGGGAAGTAATAAAATAATAAAAATAAAACATAATAAAATAATTCTCACGACGTTTCGGCCACAACGCAAGCAGCCGTCCTCTTGCGTTGTGGCCGAAACGTCGTGAGAATTATTTTATTATGTTTTTTTATTTTATTACTTCCCTTCTACGTGACTTTACCGAAAAAACCAAAAAGATGAATCCCTGCAGTCACGAAAGCTTTCAATCGAAATTACGCCGCGCCAAATATAACGACTGGGGGACGCTGCGTTCGGTGCGTTGGGGAATGACACATCACGCGCGAAAACATGACGTGGTTTTAGGGTTTTGTTGTTGTCTGACATGGAAACGTGCGTTATGCTTTGGACACGCGACACGTTGAGGTGCAGGGCGCCGAATACTTCTTCCTGTAACACGTTACGCTCTTTACCTCCCTCTCATTGTTCGTGCAAATTCTGGTCATCCATCCCATCAGCATCGAACAAAGACGGTCACTGCATTGCGTCCTTTCCGATGCGCTTCTGCGGCCGTCTGGAACACTCCTTTCGATATCCGGAAGCCGCTGGAGCTGTGCACGTTTAAATCTAGATTGAAAACTAATTTCTTTACAACTGCGTTTGTTGTGTTTAGTTTGTTGTTCTTCCCCCGCACCTCCGATTAGCACGGTTGGCTACGTACGGCACGAAAGAAGTTCAACTTTAGTCTCAGATCTGCATATGCGTGAAATTAAGTGAAAATCAAAGTTAAATGTTGCAGGGATTTTTTTTTTTGCGTAGCTGTTGGCGATTGGGTTAAGACCATCAGCTCGCTATGTTTGTGAAGCTGGTTTAATCACAGGTGGCTGAAACATGGAATGGAACCCGGCTTAGTAGGGGGTGCTGACTCGGCTGCTGTGGATTTCTATAGCCCTGCCCAGGGATTTTAGATGGGTTTTTTACGCGTATATACAAATGTAGACTCATCGTTTTTTCTTGCGTGAAATAAAATGAATCATGTATATGGGTTAATTTATATAATTACTTTCATGTCATCTTCCAGGGCTCAATTAATACTTTGCAACAATTTGTAATCATTAATTGATGGTGATGATAGCTGTGGTGGTGGTGACAATGGTGATGATCTGGTTAAGCTGTTAACGGTAAATATATTTAAGTTTTCTTTGAAAACCCATCTCTTTAAAAGTGTCCTTCCCTTTTTAGATTGGTCGGTGCGCTGGTTCTGGTTTTGTTTCCTGCTTTTCATGCATTGTGCATTGGGATCCTAGGATGGAATTTTGCATTATAAATTGTATTTATTGTTATGATTTTGCTATAAAGCTATAATCGTGTTATTGACATCCTCCACCACTACTATGGTGCAGGGCTGTGCATAATGCACCACGACCACGGCTAACATCGGTGGCGAGCGATGTCTTAACCTGCCCTCGCCCCGTACGTATGTATGTTGAACTTTTTTCACACAGTACGTAGCCAACCTCGCAAATCGGAGGTACGCCCTCCTCCCCAACCCGCACTGACCAACATGGTGAAGTATCTTGACTTAAAGCTTTCGTGACTGCAGGAATTCATATTCTTTGGGTTTTTCGGTAAAGTCACGTAGATAGAAAAAAAACTAAAATAATAATAAAAAATATCACGACGTTTCGACCGCAACACAAGCGGTCGTCATCAGGAAACAATGATGACGACCGCTTGTGTCGTGATATTTATTTTTTCTATCTCCGTGACTTTGCCGAAAGACCCAAACAATATGGTGAAGTATGGTCAAATAACCCCCCACGACTGACGTGGCGCGCGGAGGCCTTCACCCAACAGCGGATTGACAAACGGCTTTCAACTAATTGAGGACATTTCAAGACTGCCCGTTAAAAACAACGTTCTTGTTCTAAGCACCAGCAATGAAAACGCACTATCCCACCAACTGTTTGTCGCAGGCGATGGGTAAATCACAAGGAGGTGATGCAACACTGAGTCCCTAACTCGCACGCGTGCCCCGGCCGTCCCTCAGATGCGGATCGGGCTGCACTCGGGTCCCGTGCTGGCCGGCGTGGTCGGGGTCAACATGCCGCGCTACTGCCTCTTCGGGAACAACGTGGCGCTCGCAAACCGCTTCGAGGCCGGCAGCCTCCCGTGCCGCGTGAACGTCAGCCCCACGACGCACCGGTGAGCGAGCCTGGGAGCGGTCCCTGCCATCTCAGTCCCGTGAAGTTCAATGTGGAGATAGTTTAAAGCGCGCCGGTCACGCAGGTTTGTCTTCGTGGTCGCGCTATGTGGCTGGCCGATGGTTTTTTTAAATCCTTTATATTAAGTTCACTCGCTTGCTTGCGCGCTTGCGCGCTTACGACCGTGCAAATCTTTCGGTCGTTTTTTAACCCACTTCCCGTGATCCAATCGAGCTGACATTTTGCACACAGACTCGTTGTGCGTGACAATTTATTTTCGTGAAAAAAATTTTCCTAAATTTTCCACTTTTTAGGAAAAAACTAAATTTCATATTTAATTTTAATACCAATGTGATAAAAATGAAACTCTTACCCAAGAAAAACAGAAATGAATAATAAAATAATACCGATGCCACGCATATAAAGGATTTATAGTGAAAAACTTTGTTTTTACGAGTTAATTTTTTTCTTTCTTGTGTGGGAGTGCTCTCCCCTCGTGTGCACGCATTGGTGAGTTTGCTCCGGTCACTCCAGCTTACTCCCAGGCGAAGCAAAAAAAAAACGAAACGTGGCCCGGCCTACCACCAGAGAGCCGAGCCCAAATCGGAACCAGCAACAGCGGCAGCAGCCGGCAACGCTCTATGATTGAGAGGGAAAGGAGTAGCTCAATTCGGTCCCTTCAACGTGATGGCAAACAACACGCAGTACAAGCTGACAACACATCGGAGATTTATAAAGTGATTTTTTGTTAAACATATTTCGGTTATTTTTTCCCTCTTTGTTTTCCATTTGCACTCTGTGCATCATGTCATGAGAAATAGAAGGAATTTGTGAAGTTCACAGAGCAGTGCGCCCAATGTGTCAGAGAATGGCTGCAGAAGAGATGGTTTTATAAGACCTCTCACTAAAAATCCTTCAAGCGATATTTTCATCATTTACACAGGCAGGGTTGCATTTCCCCACGCACTCTACTCTGAGATAGGATTGTCGCATGATAATCAAATCAACATTTGTCACTTTTTAGAGCTGTAAATCAGTCAAATTAAGTGCATTACCCAATGTAACGTGATGGATTTTCGTACAGCAATTGGTGACTGGGAAGAAACCATCAACTCGCTTAAACTTGGAGTTGAAATCTGGGCAAGTGGCTGCCCAGATTTGAACCCAGGACCTCAGCGGTGTGCCACCAAGTACCCTGACCTCTGAGCCACTCTGACCTTTTGTTTGATCTCATCAAATGAGCAAAGATATTGAAGTTTTGGGAATTAGATGGCCGGAGAGGGTTCCAGAGTCCAGCAGTACAAGGAGAGGACAATCCCGCATCCTATAATAAGATAGTTGAGCAAAATGTCGATGAGAGAAATTGGTCAATTGAGTAAAAATCAGTCGTCACGACTGCATCTCATCAATGTCGGGGATACCTGAAGTAGAGGAGTGATCGTAGGGAGGGTGTGAGGCAGTGGGGGAATGCTGGGCAGAGAGGAAAAGATAAATAATGGTGTAGAAACTTGTGAATGAAGACACTTCATGGCAAAGAGCGATAGAATGAGGGAAAGCAGAAGACCATCCCCTGTGTGGCCCGGCTTCACCAATGTCATAATCAGTTATGGTCTATCCACTGCTGGATGCAGGCCTCCCCACTCCATCGCTATTCCTTGTGGTCCTGTGATGACACAATCCATCTCGCTCCAGCGCAATCTTCTTTTTTTCTTTGCTTTGTTGTTCTTCCCCCGCACCTCCGATTAGCACGGCTGGTTATGCATGGTGCGAAAGAAGTTCCACATTCCTACGTACAACCTAATTGCTCCTTCTCCACAGTGGTCGACCCGTCGGGCATGTTCCCTGCTTCAGCCGGCATTCCATCGCCAGTCTTGTCGATCTGCTGCCATCCATTCTGGTGATGTGTCCTGGACAAGCCCACTCGCTCTTATTCACTAGCCACACGTGACCTCTCTAATTATGTGTTTGTTCTTTGATCAAAGTGTTCCTGCAGTCTGTCTCTCTGAAATTCCCAGCATGCACCTCTCCACGCTGCTTTACATATGTTCAGCCTTGGTTCTATCTTCTTTCTCAGTGTCCAGGTTCACGATTTGTATGTCATAGCAGGCACTCTACAAATAATAATAATCATGACATTTGATTATCCAGGCGTCACAGAGTCATGAGAATTTTTCACAAGGGTCTTTTTAAATGTGGATGTTCGGCCAATTGCATTCATTTGTGCTTGGATTCATTGGTTGCATATTACGTACGCTCGCTTTTCTGCAAGCAGACCCTCGTATCATCTTACGGAAAAAAAACCATCGTCGTTATTTACAAAACCTAAAACCTCCGACGGGCATATTAAGAATCACGGGGACCCCGAAGCGTAAACTGAAGCGCGTCCTCACAAACCGCGCTCACGCACGAAGCGCCACAGAGTGACCGCTTCCACTGCTGCGCTTGCTGCCGCTGTTGTCAAAAGGCTCCTGAGCGGTGACGAAGGCTTCCGCTTCACGCCACGGTCGCGGCGAGAGCTTCCAGCAAACTTCCCCGGCGACGTGCCGGGCATCTGCTACTTCCTCGACTCGTACGAGCCCGCGGCGTCGCACGGCCCTCACTGTGGGCCGCCCAACAAGGGCGGAGGCGACAGCGATGGTGACGGCGGCGGTGGTGATGGTGGCGGTGACAGCGGTGATGGCGGTGGTGACGGCGGTGGTGATTCCGGCGGTGGCGGCGGTGATGGTGGCGGCGGTGATGGTGGTGGCGGCGGTGATGGTGGCGGCGGTGATGGTGGTGGAGGTGATGGTGGCGGCGGTGATGGCGGCGGCGATGGTGGCGGCGGTGATGGTGGCGGTGGTGATGGCGGCGATGGTGGAAGCGGTGACTGTGGCAGCGATCATGGAACCGGCGACGTCACCGACAGACCACCCGCTGAGCACTCCTCCCACACCGCTCTTGCCGCCGACCCACTCGGGGCGGTGGGAAGTCCGCGAGGCGACGAAGCCCTGGGAAACCTGGATGGTAATATTGGTGGTGATGGTGGCACAGACGGTGCATCTGCCAGCCTTCTCAGTCACTCAACCCTTTGCACCTCCGATTAGCACGGTTGGCTACGTTCGGTGGGAAAAAAGTTCAACATACGTGCGTAAACACCCAGATCTGTCCCGTGACCCCTCCTGTCGGTGAGCCTTCGACACTTCACGTGGCCTCAAAGTGCACCTGGCATGGCACAAGCGCCGTGGTGACGCCACCGCCACTTAGAGGCGATTGTTGATGTCGGTGGTGGTGATGGCGCAGATGGAGCCGGTGGAGCCGGTGGTGGCACGGCCAGGGCTTGTACCGGCGAGTGTGGTGGTGGGTGCTGTGGCGAGACGGCCGGGATTCTTGTGGAGATTCCAGAATTCGGAAGCTGAGGCGATGCTCAAGAAAGCCGACTCAGAACCCACGGCACGGACTGCTGACTCCACGCTCTGGAAAAGAAACATGTAGGCACAAAACGCTTATTGTCGGTCGTTTTCTTTTTTTAATCGTTTAAACGCCTTCATGAAACGCTCCTTCCAAGCTTGCCACAAAATGCCGGTTGCATCACACCGCGCGGTCTGTCCTTGGCAAGATTTTACTTCTCGTCAGCCAAATTGTTTCGGTGAACAATGCCATCGTGGTGATAGGTTTTGAGACTTGGATAATAGGAATGCAAATCCGCACATGTGTTACTTTATTGATCAACGTGATTTGCCCCTGTCACTACGTGCCTCTCTTTCATAACAAGGCCGATGATGTATCACCACTCGCGCACGACAGACACTCACCACTCACAGGCTCACCTTAGACCAACTCGCCAAACGCAGCATCTCACCAGACACTCGCCACTCATCACGCACCACACATTTAAGACACCAACCAGACACTAACCACTCACAGCAGACACCGACACGAACCAAAAACTCACCATGGACTGCACACTCACCACTTACCGGACACTCAACGTGAGGCTCACCACTCACCAGATACCCGCCCGGTACAATTTACCAGACACCCAACGCTCACCAATCCACATGCACCACGTGACACTTGGAAGCGTTCCGCGTGATTAGTGAGGGTGGGTGGACATTAACTTTTCAATCTGTTCGTATTGTTTACAGTATGTGTCACTTATATAATTGTCCAAATTCTACATTACGCAACTGCTAGATAGAGACAAGGTTTAACATGAAGTAGAATTTTGCGAGCTATGAACTCATTGTTACCTTCTCAAATCGTGTTGACTTTTTTTGCTGGTCAATTATGAGTGGCAGTGTGGATGCAGCATACCATGCGTGTATCACCATTGATTACACTTCTCACGTCCAATCCATGGCGCAGTGTTTGTGCTTTTAGAAGGAGAACTCCAGTTTGTCTCTTTGAAGCACTATTCCTTTTGGCTTAAAATCCATTTCGGGTTTTCATTTCCACCAATACAAATTTCAGCGCTTCGGGGAAATGCAGACGACGATCATTTGATGTTAAAATGTGTATCAAAAAGCGTTGGTACATTAAAGAGACATTTTTATAGACACATAATAGTAAGGAATTATAAGCACAAGGCTATATAAAGCACACATGTGTGGACATTATAGTCCTTGCAAATATGAGTTGGAATAATAATATAAGCCCTACTAATAAAAATACCCAGACGTAATATCTTCTTTGAACAAATTAATATTCATTTTAAAACTCACATTATTTATTAACGCCATTTTGCGCTGCAGTTCCTTGAGACATTTGAACGTACGCGCGAGTGCGCCATTCGTTCTATTTAAATTCCCACGGCGAGATTATTTAACACATTTTTTTATTTTCACTAAATGCTAATAAAGTAAAGTGATGCTGTTTTGCAGATTTGTAAGCAGTCTAAGCAAATATTCTTTACTCCACACATGTAAGCAATGCGCTGTCTCCATTAACTGCAGCCACTAACCCAAGATTCATCATCGTCAGCCATGGTCTATCCACTGCCAGATGAAGGCCTCCCAATTGCCGTAACTGGTTCCGTAATGCCACGATCCATCTTGCTCCTGAGCGCGAGCTCATCTCATCATCTCATCGTCTCATCGTTCGATCTCCGTGGGTGCCCTCTGACCGACGTTCCGCCACCGGTCTCGTCCGAGCGACGTGTCCTGCCCAAGCATTTGTGTTCATTCCCTGATGCACGTGTCCTTATCCACGTCTCGCATTCCAGAATTATACCGTAGACTATTACGGCGGAACCTTTGCTATTTTTAGAAACAAAGTAAGAATTATTCAAATGGTATTAATGCGAAAACTGCACAAGATTCTGCTCTCTGGCAGAGGATATATTGGATGACATGTAATTAATGGACAGGAAATCCATTCCTCCATGTAATATACACTTCTTTACAGCCCATCAGACTTCTGGCCTTCCGAACTAATGATTTCCAGCAGCGCTGATTAAACAGGCGAACTCTGATTCAGTTTTGACCTTCAGCGCCTCGCGTCGGCTCCTTAAACACCTGCCGTTGCAGTTTGACCGAAAGCAATCTGGAAATGCTGATATATTAGCGTATATACCGTGGCTCGCACACAAGCCCACAGTCAAGGTTAATACCAGACGGTCATCAACACGAATACAAATACTTCTTAAACTAATTGGACTTTTTTTTGTGCCACACACCATTGACAGAGAGTTGAGGTCACGGCATTAAATTGGAATATGTTGACCTCGTGTCAGCGCATGTCCATCATTAAGCCCAATAAATTTCGATTTGAATAAGCAGCTTAACAGCGACGAACCCGCGGCCGGCCCAAGACACGTCCATCGGGACTGCGTCGCTCGAACGCCTGGGAACTCCCCAGGAAGAGCTGGAGGCTGTCGCCAGGGAACGGGAGGTATGGTCCCCCACTACTCAACACGCTGCCGCCGCGACCCTCAACCGCGGCAAGCGGATTGAGAAACGGACGAACGAGAGAAGTCAGCTTAACAGCGACATTTCTTAGTTAAACCGTTGCGTTACATATTTGGCATACGAATGCGTTGCAGCGCAGCCTGGGCTATGAATGCCCATGAAAACGAGTTTGGGGGGGGGTACGGTGGAAATGTTTTTTTAGTGAGAGACGTTTTGACCCTCGCGAGAAAATCGTAGTTATCTTAAGTCTTGAAATATCTATTTTTTTTCCTTGTCAAGGCGCCCTTCCCCCCTTCCAACCCAGCTTAAATATATGCTCCAAGCGTGGTGGTGTTTCATTCAGACGCTGTCTCCCCGACAGACCTGGTCTTCACCTGAGGATGGCTGCTTGCGTTGTGGCCGAAACGTCGTGAGAATAATTTTATTATGTTTTATTTTTATTATTTTATTATTTCCCTTCGACGTGACTTTACCGAAAGAACCAAGAAGATGAATCCCTGCAGTCACGAAAGCTTTAAATCGAAATATCGCCACTGTTTCGAGAGCCTTGCGTAAAGATGGACCCCACAGAGCGGAAGAGGAGGTCACGTGTGCAGCTTGTCTCGTAAAATAACAATCGAACTAATTCGTCATCCGAGTGGAATTGCACGTCTCTCGCGTTAGTTGCCGCGCGATCCGACTGCTGATTTGTTACGGCGGTTCGGCAAGAAGAGAAAAAAAGATTATCGCAGGAAAATCGAATCGCTCCGTGGAAAACTAATTTCTTTAGAACCGCTTGTTTGTGTTTAGTTGTCCATTTTTTGATCACTGGCAATTTATCAAGAGTGGCATGCAACTCCAAACCATGAATGCATCATTTAACAGGACCAAATTTGTGGTTTTTTTTACATAATCATAATTTTGCACTGCAGAGGAAACTCGCGGCTTAACCCCGGGATTTTTGTGTTTAGTTTGTCTTTTACGCGCACCTCCTATTAGCACGCTTTGCTACGCACGGTGCAAAAGAAGTTCAGCATACAAACATACAATCGGCATTGGCCATTGCCGAGTAAAACCTGGCCTGGCTGTTGGGATGAATGGAGTGGAGTTTGTGTAAGAAGTGCTCTGTGTCCTACGTACAGGGTACCTTTACAAGCACGACACGTCACTCGATGTCACGTTGCAAAGCTTGCGCAGCAGATAGAGCACAAGTGGACAATTTGATATCTTTTGGGGGGATGGTGGAGGTGATGTCCATGTTTTGTATATATGTTTAAAAAAAAAATCCAAGGAGAGGGGAAAAAAATGTGGATGTGAATGAAAACTGATCATTGCGATCGTTTCCTCAAGACTAACAGGGTCTCGTAATTAGTTAACATTAATATTCAGCGCCTCCATTAATATCGTGCTGGATGAAGGGCTTCCCGTGCGCCAGAGGTCGCAAACGGGTTTTGATTCCTTACCCGTACCCGTACCCGGCCGCACCAGGGTCGCAAACGGCTACCCGTACCCTACCCGTAACCGTACCCTACCCGATACCTGGCCGGGTACGGGTAACCGTTCCCTACCCGTACCCGTACCCTACCCGAAATGAGTGACAAACGGTGACTCACCAGTGACTAATGGCCTACCCGTACCCGTACCCGGCCGCACCAGGGTCGCAAACGGCTACCCGTACCCGTACCTGGCCGGGTACGGGTAGCTGGGTATCGGGTAGGGTACGGGTATCGGGTACCCGGTTGCGACCTCTGCCGTGCGATGTCCGACACGGCGGTCCTTTGACCCAAACTTCACCGCGCCGGTCTGGCCGGGTTGGTGAAGGCAATGGACGGTGCCCAGGACTGGTTCAAACATCGCGATTCCATAATAGAGTTTTTTTTTTGGGTTAGATCGAGTAAATATATAAATGTGTCGTGAAACCCGTCACCACCCGACACAGCCAATTAGTAAGGTTTGTCACGTAAACAAAACATGCCAATTCGTTACTAGTCCGGCACACCGGTGTGTTGGAGAGTAAACCCCATAATACATGACACACATTACTAATTGACCGTGTCGGGTGGTGGTGAGTTTAACGACACATTTATATGATAATTGGTTCTTTACCCTTCTATCTGGCAACAAAACTGACACCTTTTTGTTGCCAGATAGAAGGGTAAAGAACCAATTATCATATTTTTACTGGCAAATGAGGTCCCCATAGTGACACATTTATATTTACGCGATCTAACCCAAATAAAACGCTTATGGATAATTCTTGGCCGCGAAAGCCTACTACGACTACGACTCCTGCGTGTTAACCCATCGTTATTCTACTCGTACTGGCCCCCAGCCGGGAATCAAGTCTCACGTCGCCACGTTCGTTACGCATTGCGCTAACCGTTGCGCCACCGCTCCACCGCAGAGCTCGTGATTGAGATCACGTGAGCGCTCTGGCCGCTGTACATGTGTGCGTTAGTAGTAACAACACCAGTGACGATTATCTGAACCGGTCCTGGACCTCCCCTAGGTCGACTCAGCCTGAAATGAGTACCTTGTGCGGTGTGTAGTAAATATCGACACTGGGGAGACAAAGGCGGTCGGGCGTGGTGCTGGCAACCCACCCCCTCGTGTACCGTTCTGGCCTTCATAGGTGCCCGCTAACAGCACTTGCCCCTACAGTCTGTTAAGGCTATACGGGGGATCTTTGATCTTTGTTAGTAGTAGTGGCAGCAGCAGCAGTAAGCATTGTGTAATATGCGTTGTTCAATAGCCCATGATCTGTACTGCGAAAAAAAACTGTGTTTTAAAATAACACACACACGTGTATATGATAATCACGAAGATGATGATGATCATTGCTGACTAGCACGATACTTGTATAATCTCTGTACATTCGAATGAAATAATTTAATTGCCGTGTCTTAAACCGTCTCGTCCATACATGGAGTACGTTATTTTAATATGTAAATCCTTCATCGATGAAACGTAGCCGTCAGTTTTTTTTTTTAAACCAAGGCAAGCGAATGGAAATGTGTGGGATTGGGTTTTTTTTTTCTTCCTGTAATATAATCTTCGCTGGATATAAGTTTATAAAAAAAACTCAGCACCGTGTATATTTTTATTCATATTCTTAGGTTTTTTCGGTAAAGTCACGTAGGTAAAAAAATTGAAATTAAAATTAATAAAAGTACAAGAGCTACCACTCCGTATATATACGGAGTGGTAGCTCTTGTAATCTCTCATTTACTTGATACAGCTGTCGTGGCTGTGACGGTTCCACATGAAGACGGAAGCTTGTGTTGCCTCCGAAACGTCGTGATTTTTTATTTTATTTTACTTTTATTCATTTTAATTTCAATTTTTTACCTACGTGACTTTACCGAAAAAACCTAAGAATATGAATCATTGCAGTCACGAAAGCTTCAAATCTAGAATTCGTGTATATTTTCTTAAGCATTCGGCACGACAGAGAAGGCAAGGTGTTGGCTGTGGTGGGGCTTGTGCCACGTGTGCGAGTGCAGGTGACACGCAGCTCAACTTTCAGATGTTTAAAACGACTCTCGAGGTCTTTTGATTCGAGTTGCTGTTCATTTGAATCCCACTATCAAGCCTGTGCACATATTTGGAACGCTCGCGGCTGGTTAAGCTATTAATACGCCAGTCTGTTGTGATGATGAGCACAAGGCATGCTGCAGACTGAGCTGGTGTAGTCACTACAATGCCCTGCGTCTCGCAATGAGAGACGGGAATGCAGGTTATGAACAGAGGCTGGAAACATATGCTTAGGTGTTTTATGTAAAGTCACGTAGGTAAAACATCAAAATTAATAAAAATAATAAAATAAAGATCACGACGTTTCGGAGGCAACACAAGTCTCCGTCATCAGGTGGGACAGTCACAGCCAGATTAGCTGCATCAAGTGAGGCAATGATTCAATATGTAATCCCTTAAAAGCGAGTTGAGGGGGGAGGAGAGGGGGGGGGGGCTCATCAGAATGTGGATAGCCAATGAATGGAAAGTATCGGGAGAGAGGGGCCTCTCTGATGACGGAGACTTGTGTTGCCTCCGAAACGTCGTGATCTTTATTTTATTGTATTATTTTTATTAATTTTGATGTTTTACCTACGTGACTTTACCGAAAACACCTAAGAATATGATTCCTTGCAGTCACGAAAGCTTCAAGTCTAGAGGCTGGAAAGGTCGCGTTTCATTGCCGGTTACCGATTGCCCCGATGCAAAGTTGCTGCTGTAAGCATCATTTGGTTCCACGCTTTGCAGCAGTCGCTGTCGTTAAACGGAGAGAGAACGCCTTTGTTGTGATCATTTTCTAATCTTACCAGCGCTGACATCAGAGGCCCCGGTTCAAGTATGCAAGCGATGATAAAAAAAAAAAACGATCTCAACAGATATATTAGCGTAGGTCGGAAAAAAACAAGTTTAAATTATTCGCAGCACGGGAGCCTGATGCGAGGAATTCGTTGGGGGCCCTGTCCAATGACCCCCCCCCCTTTCTCTCTTCGATGCTCAGTGCCTGGACCAGTGCCAGATGAAGCTAAGTGCGGGGCCTGTAGCATACGTTGTAAAGTGGCCCTAAATAAAATAAAATAAACTTAAATATTAAAACACATAAATTATTTACTTGCATAGTAAAGTAATTGTACTTTTTCATTTGCTATACAGCCAGATAATACGACAAAGCCCTAACTTTAAACATAAAAGTTGAAGGTGTATAGTACTATAGTAAAAGAGCAAGTGCGGAATCACTGAACCGGAATTGATAGCTTGAAAGCATTTAGCGCGGGGCCCTTGATAGTGCGTGGCCCGTAGCTACTACACGTGTCCTAGTAGCTACTACACTATGTAGTAGCTACTAGGACAATCCGGCACTGGCCTGGACCCCTCTGGGTCGTGAGTCCCGGTGCAGTTGCACCGCCTGCACACTCAATGGCGAAGCCACTCTCCTTGCAAGGTCCCCCCGCCCCCGCCTCTTCATCTGAATTTGTAATAAAAGTCTGAATGGTTTCCCTCTGAATTAGGTATGGGGCAATAGTTATCTCTCTTTCTTTTTACATCTCTAAGACATTGGTGGGAGTTCCACGTTTCTCTGTGGCAGGGCGTGAGTGTTCCCACAGGACAACTGTTGACTTTCCCACAAAATGATGCTGACTTTGTCCACCTTGCATGATGGATGAGGTGCAAGAGTCGACCACTGACCACAATTTGAGTTTGCGACCTACCAATTACGAGACGGTGCTCGGCTGCTGAGCCACCCAGCCATAGAATATTGAATAACCGGTTAAATAACAAACATATACAAACCTGGGATTTCTATATCAGAGGGGGGGGGGGGGTAAATAATATTTTCACTCCCTCATACATGAAAGGGAATCCACACGAGGAATCCGAGTAAGGGAGCGTTACTGTTCCAGTGACGCACGCTCAGTGACACACACACACACGTGTTGAGCTCATTCTACTGCCACTTTTCTTCTGCAGGAGCCCAGAGCTCTCGACTCACACCCCGTATCTCACCCCTCCCCCCCTTTCTGGAACTTTCCACAAGTCCCCCTCAGCTCCTCCTCCTCGTTTCCCACCAAATAAATGTTATTTGGGTTTCATTCAATCCCCCCCCATCTCCTTTCTTGCACATTCGTTACCACCAATTAAAAAAAATTATCTTCGGTGTGGTTCCTGTATTCTTCCACCTCACCTCAGCGTCCCCCCCCACCCCTCACGCCCTATACAAGATGTTCTCTCTCGCCCTAAAACGTATTTTTTCCCGATGGTCAATTAGCCAAAAACGTCAAGGTCATCTTTGTCCTCTTGCCAGCAGCCACGGGTTGTTGTGTGGGTTTCGTTATTTCCCCTAGATTTGTTTCTGTGCGTATGTGTGTATTCATTTCACGCTCACTGGCTCGGCAACAAATTGCGTTATCTCGCGATTCTCCTGTTCGCCTTGCGCTCGGTCAAACTCGCCGGGTTTTTTTTTGTGTTTTATACAATTTACAAACACGGAAACGACGGCGGTGGTGGTGGTGACATGCGAACAACCGCACGCGGCACCGACGCAACGGAAACAAAGCACCCAGCCGCGACCCCCTCCCACCCCGCCCGTGGCTTGTGTGCAACGCGCACACTGAAGGTTTCCCTGCCCAGCCCGCGTCGTGCGAGCTGGGGACGAGAGAGACGCTGCATCTTGACTGCCGGTTCCATGCGTGAGCGAGTAAGTGCGTGCGCGCTTGTGCGTGTGCTTTTTATTCGCGCCGGAGCTCTTTGGCGAGTACGGACGGTCACACGGTTCAGCACATGGGTTGGTTGTTTTTGTTTTGTTTTAGACTCCGTTTAAAAGCGAAAGCTTGAAGCGCATTACAGCAAGTCCTCGATTTACGTTGCTCTTTGCGTTGTTTCACTATAACGTCGCCAACGAATTGGGGAACGTAATCGGAATTAGAAATGCGTTGATTCACTGCCGACGTTGTTTGTGATGAAACTGAAAGAAAGAACGCAGTGGTTTGGGCAGTGCACCTCACCACACGCCACGCCATGGCCACTTAGGCGTCAGCAGTTTGTTGCCATACTGGATTACTGTACTCGCCTTCACCGCACACCAAGCCTCGAAATGTAATCTCCACCACCGCCAATTCTCGTGAGGACTCTGTATGTATTAACTTATGTAATTCATTTAAACTTGTTATTTGATGTATTTTTCGGTATCCTCTTTTTGCTACTTCATGTCTTTTTTCTGGAAATTTTGACCAAAACATGACCCCCAGGAACGTATCTTAAAATCATGTAATTAAGTCAATGGTTAAAGAGGTTTCGATTTACGTTGTTTCGCATAACTCCGCATTTTCCAGGGATGCATCCTCAACATAAAAAGAGGACTTATTGTTCACTCATAATGGTCCCTGGAAACGCGAAATGACTGCGTGTGCAGAATCGCTTTTCTTGCTTAGGAACGAGGCCCCATGGTCGGGATGGAGTGCTCTTTCCAACATCATCTGGTCATCCAGCAGCCTTCGCTTAACACGCCTATCTCTGCTGATGGGACCCAAAGTGTCGAAATTGGCCCAGGATTTGCTTGCTTAAGCAACAGTTGCTTGATAATATTGGTCTGGAAATCCAATAGGCTGATGGACTACATTTTTTTTTATTTTCATATATGTTTGCATGGGTGTGCTTTTTGTTGATATGCAGACATTTCCAGTAAGGCCAAAATGCATTTGTGTGCGCAAGTCATTGATGTTACGGCCTCTTAAATACCCTTTGAAGGTTTGCATTGGACGTACAGAACCGTATTGAAATCATGGCCCCTTGTAAAACACCTTGTGGTGGGTGAATGCAGCCTAAAGCCACTCCTGATCAGAGCTATTCAAATGTGGGCCATGTCGGACACACAGATTGTGGAGTCTAACAGATCTTTACGTTTGTAGCATCGAGTCAATCGGTGTGGTTTGGGCTCGTGTGTCGTCGTACAATTGTAACGAAGCTGTGTGGCTGTTGGAATTGCGCCATGAGAAATCGTCACGCTGTGTTGGCAAGGTGAAGTTATGGTCAATTAACATCCGTGTGAGGTCGATTGACTTTCATAATGTGCTTTTAGTTACTTGAAGCATTCTCGTTTAGTTTACCGATGCAAATGACGAATTAGTTTAGCCTTTAGTATTCTATGACGTGTAATGTTTTATGTTGATTATCTAATTTTGTTTGGTATTCAGCTGCAACATCGCATATTCACTGTGTGCAAAAATAACGTCGCAAATGTGTAGCTCACAGAAGTAGACACGATATTAATTGCCTCATACAAATAACTGTTTCAAAATTCAACGATATTCGGATTGACAATAAAGGCCCCGGGACAATGATAGGATCAGAGTTTGTTTTGTTTGTGCTTCGTGTGTTATTAATTCGAGCTGACACCATTTCACGGCTGGTTTGTTCAGCCCCGTGATCGGGGATTCTCAGCATCGCAACAACTCTGAATCTTGTGGGACGAGGGGTGGCAGATTACAGGCCACGGGCACACCCATCCTTACTTCCCAGGAGGCACCGCGGGTCTGAAATCGACCCCTCTCACTGTTGGAGGGCATCTCACAGATTTGGCCTAAAAATTAACCCGTAAAAACAAAGTTTTTCACTACAAATCCTTTATATGCGTGGCGGCTAGAGTCCTCTCGTCCTCTGGCTTGAGATGGCTGCCACCTATGGGTCAGATGTTTGCCTGCCACCATTAAGCAATTGGTAATTAAATATAATTTTTTTTCCCTAAAAAGTGTAAAATTTTGGAAAAAAATTTCACGAAAATAAATTGTCACGCACAACGAGTCTGTGTGCAAAATGTCAGCTCGATTGGATCACGGGAAGTAGGTTAAAAAACGACCGAAAGATTTGCACGGTCGTAAGCACGCAAGCAAGCAAGCAAGTGAACTTAATATAAAGGATTTAAAAATTAGCAGCTCGCTCAGAGCACTTTTACTCCGGTGCTGAAAATAGGACGCCCAACACAAGATGACTGCGTTGCAGTTTATTTTTAAAAAGGTGATTACGTCGTAATTGTAAATGAATGACATTTAGTACACATTTATTTCGCTTTTTTTTTAATCTCGAACGCGATGCCATCAAAGAAGAACACGGTTCGGTGCCGGGTCGCCTGCTGTTCGCCTCCTGATGTCACTAAGTTCCATACAACTATTTACATATTTATTTCGCAAATTAATTCACGAGACAAATATGGAACGCCAACGGTTCCTCTCCATTGTGAGCCGTTTAACGCTCGCGTCACGCAGCAGCCGTGCATCACGTGCCCCTAACACATTCCTGCGGAGGGAGCTGGTAGGAACGTTTGGTTACTCGGTCAATGGCCAGGGTCAACGGCGGCGTGGTGTATTCCGCAAATATGGCCGACTGTGAGGGCGGGCACAAGCCGGCGTGAGTAGGTTAAACGTTGAGTTTTATAAGGGCACCACGGGGTGACCAGCCCCTCCCCACCCTCCCCTCCCCACCCGGCCCCTCCCCACCCAGCCCCTCCCCACCCTCCCCTCCCCACCCAGCCCCACGCCTCCCATTTTTTGATGCACGACGGACGGACACAATAATCCCCTGTGGGCTGGTGGAACCAGGTGGTTCCTACCAGTATAAACGCTTCCTCCTGGAGGACTACTTTCGAACGGATCTCTCTCGTTCGCTTGAACAACGTTGACGCCATTCGTTTCGCTAAAGCCTTTCACCGTTCGCACAGCTTCGCGTGGCATGTTCCTTCACTTTCAAGAATGTGGGTAAATGTATAAGGGAGCGCGTGGGTACATTTATTCACTTCGTTTACCTGAAACAGACGCGCGTCAAATATCCCTTTGTACACCTTTTCGCAAGACAAGGCGATGAACTTGAATTTGTAGTTGTGCGTCATCGTTCATGACGTTTCTTTATTCGTATTTGTTTATTTACTTATTTATTGTAAAATAAAAATAAAGGAACTGGGCCCTGGGCAAGATGTGCCAGTGGAAGGGATAATGTCCGGCGGTCAGGAATAATGTCAGAGTGGCAGTCCAGAGGAGAAACGCGTCCAAGAGGACGTCCACATGGGAGGTGGAACAACGAAATCGGCTCGTGCGCGTGTCGGGTGGATTGTTGCATCGCGGGACCGTGGAAGGTTGGCTACGTACGGTGCGAAAGAAGTTCAACGTACATACATGCACGTGGCGACGGCTTGGGGAGGCCTTCATCCGGTGAGTAAATTGGCTGATGTTGATTTATTTTATTTTAGATAGGTGATCATTTATAATGAATCCATCCCATTTGCAACGACCATCTTAGAGCAGTGTTCTTCACTGGCGGCCCCCTACAATATGCAAATATGAGAACATCCCCATCACCATTGTGCTGCTGTCAAACCCCAATGGTTTCAGATGCGTGGCGGCCCTCACACTGATGATGTCTTATCAGCGAATGTGCCCCCCCCCCTCCCTCTGCAAATTAGTGAAGAACACTGATCTATGGCATATTACCACCCACACCTCCTCTCATGAACGAGCGATAATGAATCTTACGTGGCTAAATGCAGGGTGTGAATGAGTCACTGCAGTTGGTGATTCTTCCTATATATATTCTTCTATATGTATATATAGAGACACGGTTTTCCTGTAATTTCTCTCACTTGATACAGCTATCGTGCTATGACTGTTCCACCTGAAGACGGAGGCTTGTGTTGCTTCCGAAACGTCGTGATTTTCATTTTATTTTAATTTTACTTTTATTAATTTCAATTTTTTTACCTCCGTGACTTTACTGAAAAAAACTAAGAATATTCTTCCTGGTGCTCCAGCACGCGCTCTGAGCTTCACTTCTGATGGACTGGCACAATAGCCATTTGCAGAAGCCCCCTCTCAGCCGTGGCCCTTGTAGGGCGTTCTGCAGAGGCCCTGCTGCAGCTCGAATGGTTTTTATTTCGATAGTGAGTGGAAGGCGAGTGTGCGATTAAACCCGAGACAAAGGCTGGGATGTGCGATGTCATTGTCTGCCGCACCTCCGATTGGCACGGCTGGATACGTGTGTTGCGAAAAAAAGTCCAACGTGGATGCATACGTGCATAGCTGTGATAATGACATCTGAGCTGAGATTCTCTAAATTGACATAATATCTGGGGATGTAGCAGCCAATCAGCGTGGGGGTGTATTTTTTTGGTTTAAATCCCCGTCTGGCAGATGGACACGGCAAGCACTTGCGAGAGAACGCACGGGTGAATGTGAAATCGTAGACACGAATTGAATGGCGTGGAGTTGCCGAAAATTGGCCGCGTCATTTTCCCCAGAGCGCCGTCTGAACCGGAGTTGGAAAGTCAATTTTGAGATGGTGAAATTGCAATACCATCTAGAATGTGTTCCACACAGCTTCATTACTGAAAAGGCTTGCAATTTCGGGTGTAATTTAAAGTAATTCTCTTTTTAAATGTTGATGTATGCCACAGTAAATATTCCGTCGATTTTTTTTTTGGTATACGTGTTCATTATAATTGATTCCACACCTGTATGATTATAACATTTCACGCGCTAATATTTTAATACAAAAAACTATTGTGCATTATATATTTTACATTCACTTGTCGAATACATACCTAGTCATTGCCAACAATTATGATAAGCTATTGAATGTCAAGATTCTTAAAATTCATATTGATCCACTATCAAACTACTCATGTGTATTGTCCTTAATTAATAAATATATTTATACGAGCGATATAGTTTACAATGTGTCACTATTCCTATTTAAATTGTCATTTAATGTATTCCTGTAGATAGTACGCGGTTTTCCTTCTCATAACTAAATACTAAATGTAATGATTTCATGTTAGTAAAATTATTTATCTCTTATGAAACACACGTAACAATTGGGTAACACAAGATCATTGTTACAGCCCTGTTAATCCACTGCTGGATGAAGGCCGCCTAATCCTGTGTCAGTTATGGGGGTTGTTTTACCCATCCTTCACCAGGCTAGTCAGTCATTTCTGGTTGGTGATCGAATTGTGGCCGCCGGGTTCATCGCCGCAGTTCGCCAACCGCTGGGCCACCATTCCATCCATTACAGAGTCAATTATAGCACACGTATAGAGAGAGTGTTTATCACGAAGCGTGCATTGTACAGAGTAATTGGCCACTCCGTATATATGTGTGTGAAAAAGCATTGATAAAAGCACCGTGTTTTCACAGACGCAAAGAATCGCCGCGCTTAATTTGCTGAGAGCGCACGGCGGCGAGTGAGAGTGAGCGTGCGCGTGTGTGAGCGCGATGTGGCTCGAGTTTTCCGCTCTCAAATAGAAAACGAACAAAGGTGATGAAATGTCGCTCGTTTTTGTGTTCACATAGTCCGCTTCATTTTCGCGGTCAAAGTGCCTTGGGAAATCATATTTGTGAATTTCAATGTTTATGCGAATTAGAATTACGTGCTCAGCAATGACAGGTCGTGAGGCAGGAATTGTTTTAATGTATGTATGTTGAACTTCTTTCACACCATACATAGCCAACCATGCCAATAATGTATTTTATATATATTAAGCGTCATCATTCATGCAAATTGCATTTTTCACAATCGTCGTGGAACCAGAAACAAAGCTGGAAGGTAGCGGCCAGTAAGCCGGCGCTACCAACTATTTCCCAAGCTCTGCAGTCCTCTATATATGAATATGTTTTTAGCCAATGAATGAGTGTTTGTACACGTGGGAGAAAACCAGAGGAGGCAACACTCTATCCCAGACAGATGGGAAAGATGACACTATTCTGCACTGTGCTGCTTTCTTACCCTCATGCACATTATACAGGGTGCTTCAAAAGAATGTTTACACTTCCGAGAATTTTCAACTATACCACAAGAAACGTGCCTCCGAGCTATGGAGACCACCTGGAGGAGATTCCAGGCAACGTGTTGACAATGATGGCGAACAAGTGGAGACTATTTGACTTTTTTAAGCTATTAACATTACATTTGTTATCATGTCACAGTGTATTATCCATTATTTTTCCATTAAAAACGATAGTGCCATATAAGTGGACAATTCTTTTTTTTAAGCATCCTATAAACATTTGTAAAAATAATGCCAAGAGAGTAACCAGGTTACATATTTGTAAATTTGATTTCCAAATAACGTCATACTGTTTAACACGTAAAGCTTTCGCGACCAATATTATAATAAAAGTTTTTAGGTTAGATCGCGTTATTTATAAATGTGTTATAACCCTCCACCACCCGACACGGCCAATCAGCAAACAAGCGTCACGTTGACAAAAGACAAAATAGTTTACTACTTTAGCCAACCGGTGTGTTGAAGAGTGAATCTACAACATTTTCAATTTTTGAGTACGACGTTTCGCTGGTAATTACATCAAGCATCATCGGGCAATTCGCCGGGTCGGGTGGTGGAGGGTTACGACACATTTATAAATAACGCGATCTAACCCAAAAACGTTTTATTATGAACGTTATGCTGGAAAATGGCATTGCAAGGAGCAAATGGAAGTTACATATTTGCACCCCAAAGCATAATTTGATATTTTTTGGGCAAATCTGTTCGCATTTAAAATGTGAAAACAACAGGTGCTATTTCGGTGGTGTCACATCTCTCTTTCAGATACTTTGTTTTATCATGTTAAATTGCAGACAATGCAATTGCAAGTCTAAATGTCACTGCACCTCAAGAATGCTGCACACTCAGGAATCGTGAGCTTACTTATTTCACAGAGAGAGGCAGAGGCGAAAACGGGGACGGTCTTGTTCCTGGATTTGAACAGGGCCAGGGGGCAATTAACACCGCGGGTGGTTTGTGGGAAGAGAGTTGCAGAGGACGAGGGCAGCAGAAGAGAATGGGCGAAATTTCCACTGTGTTGAAAGGCTGACAGGAGAGTTTAACAGAAAGCCCCAGTTGCTGATGCAGAGAGTGCGTGGATGGGGAATAGAGCGAGATGGGAGGGAAGAGGTCATCGCTGGATGCTTTGATGTTATCTGCCAGCCGAGTGACCCTTGAAAACGAGCTTCTTAGCTCAATGTGCTTCACTCGGGAAATAAACTTTTGATTTTGATTCTGACGACGGTGAGGTCGATCTTGACATTGATCCGTAATGCAAACGGTAACCAGTGGGGTCGGGGGTATTTTCGCTCCTGGGTTTTGTTTACTTGGAAACGAATACGAGGGGGTTGGGGAGGATGGAGAGGAGAGAGTTGAACCGTCGAGTCGCGGTGGGACGAGGACATGGATGAAAGTCTCTGCGGCAGATTCGGGAAAGAAACGGAAGGATGTTGGACAGATGGAGGTACTGTGTAAGTTCGAGACATGTTGGAAAAAAATTAGAGGTCGGAATCTATGACAACTCCACACACTCTCGTTGTGAGAGTTTTGGAGGAGCACACTCAATCTGAGCTCTTCACTGAGAGGAGACTTTGTGCAGATGTTGAAAACCGCTGCGTTGGCAACATTCGGCTGGAGGAAGTTAGAACTAATCCCAGATGAGACTGAGTGAAGGCAAGAGACTGTGTCTGGGCAAGTAATGTTGGGTCTATTTCATAACATTAAAAAAGTCTGACGGTGAGTGGGAATGATAATTTCCCAACAGTGCAGAATGTGCAAACACCATGATTCCTCGGGAGATATTCAACCGCCGTATATTTATAGCCCTGGTGCAATTTAACATCTATATTAAGCCTCTATCAGCAGGGATGTCCCTTGTCAGGCTGACAGGAAATGTATTTCTCTCTCTCTAAATTGCAATGTTCGTTCGCTAAACTCAATTGGCAGCTCATGGCTGTTGTTTGGGGGAGGCTACGCAATCCGCCTCGATTTTCCAGCCTCGAGCGATAACATCTGCAGATAGATTAAATTGGCATTTGGAAGAGAAATCGGCAGTGGTTTCTATCCCAGTCCTGCCAGATTCATGCATTGGCGGCAGGTCTGGTGGGAACCCAAACACCGTTGCTTTCATCACAGGCGACTTTCGCAATCCAACCATCAACTAATCCACACGGAATAATTACCCAAGTGCCGGTGGTGTAGCGTGGTGCTTGGCACGGGATCGTGGGCCATGGGTGCAAGCAACGGAAGTGGGGCCCCATGTCCAATTCCCCTCTCTAGTTCGTGTCCCGACACCTGGGCCCGTCTGGCCCCGTGGCCCTGGTAAAGTTGCACGGCCGGCAACTTGATAACTACGCCACGGTGTCCCAAGACTGGGAGCTCTTTAAACCGGGAACGGTCGCTGAGCATGTAACATCCTTCACGTTCTTATTGGGTGCCGCTCAGGCGCGCGTGTTGATGTGTGGACAGCTCAAAGGCATTGGACCCCCTTGTCTAACAATTGCACCCGCGTTTGTGAGAACTTTTATGGCGTCGTTGGAAGCGTTAGAACCACGGAATTCTTCATTCACTCACGATTTGAAGTTTTAATCTTCTTCATTTACTCTTTTATAAACGACTGCCAAGGCTCTTAGCAGCTAACAAACCCGAGCCACGTCAACGGCGGTATGTACGGTGTATACATTACAGAGCAACCCTGCAGCTGTAAGTGACTAAATTGATACGATAAATAAGAGTGATCGGATAAATAAAAGGTGCCTTGTTAAGATATGACCAGTAAATCTTGTCAGGTTTAGGAGGCTGATGGTATTTCGGGTTCATTTCACTTTGCCCAAAGTGAGAATAACAATTGGCGAGTGTGCCCGCAGCGCATTCACGCACACGCGCGGCACCGCTCGCCCAGCCCTTTCGTGAATTACAGCGATACGATTGGTATGTGCATCGCGTCTTGAGTGCAACCGCGTCTGAAGACGCACTTCGCATATGAATGCGAGTGCGTCCGTACAGAAAGCGGGAGGTGCGCGCATTGGCGAAAGGGGAGGCGTTTGTACTTAAACATTTCTGGTGCGATTGAAATCGCGTTACTTAGATTGGTGGGTGCCGGTGGGTGCCGGTGGGTGCCGGTGGGGGCGGTGGGTCGGTGCGGTGGTTGAGGTGGGTGCTGGTGGGTGCCGGTGGGTGCGGTGGGTGGGTGCGGTGGTTGAGGTGGGTGCTGGTGGGTGCCGGTGGGTGCCGGTGGGGGCGGTGGGTGGGTGCGGTGGTTAAGGTGGGTGCTGGTGGGTGCGGTTGGTGCGGTGGGTGGGTGCGGTGGTTGAGGTGGGTGCTGGTGGGTGCGGTGGGTGCGGTGGGTGGGTGCGGTGGTTGAGGTGGGTGCTGGTGGGTGCGGTGGGTGCGGTGGGTGGGTGCGGTGGTTGAGGTGGGTGCTGGTGGGTGCGGTGGGTGCGCTGGGTGGGTGCGGTGGTTGAGGTGGGTGCTGGTGGGTGCCGGTGGGTGCGATGGGTGCCGGTGGGTGCGGTGGGTGCGGTGGGTGTGGTGGTTGAGGTGGATGCGGTGGTTGAGGTGGGTGCTGGTGGGTGCCGGTGGGAGCAGTGGATGCGGTAGGTGCGATGGGTGCGGTGGGTGCGGGTGGTTGAGGTGGATGCGGTGGCGAGGAGGGGTGGGGAGTGGGGGTCGGCATTGAGGAACAGCAGCGAGGAGGAGGAGGAGGCGATGAGGAATTTGCTGGGTGGGGCGACGGTGGCTCTCAGCACGTGGCACGCTGCTGCTGCTGCTGCGAGTTGCGGCGTCTCGGCAGACGCGGATCACGGGCACGACGAGAAGAGTGACAGGGGAGGGGAGAGGGAAGGAAGGAGAGGGTAAGGGGGAGCGGAGAGATGAAATGATGTGAAAGAGGGGAGAGATCAGAGTACAGCAGAGGGTAGGGTAAGTTAATAGAGGTAGAAGAGGAAAGAGTAGAGGATATGGTGGAAAGGAGAGGTGAAGGGAGGGTATGTGATCGGGGAGAGAGGAGAGAATAAGGGAGCAGATAGAGCGGAGAGGGTAGGGGAATGGGTTGGCAGGGAGTATGAGGAGGGGGGTGATTGTCCTTTGTTCAATTTCTCTCGGTCACCCGGCCAAGGTTTAATGTGCTTAAGGAAGATGGATTGCCGGTGGTGCAGACAGGACTGTTGCTCGAGATGATGCATCGATTTTGGTCGACCCGACCGTCCCTCGTGGCGGGCACGTGTTCTCAGACAGCAGCCCGTCGTGATGGCTCTGTTTATCACGCGTGTGAATTTAATGGCCCCTTCCCAAGAGGGAGAGAGTTGATGGGGGGAATTTGACAAGCTGCGTTCGATTCCCGGCCACGGTGAACGATATGTGAACCCGTCCTGGGGCACCCTCTTCACTGAACCACATTTGACCAGCGTGGTGAAGTATGCTCAAACAAGCCCCACGATCGATGCTGCGTGTGCCAGGCCTTCGGCAGGGAACTGACAGGGCGCTGTGGGTGGGAACTGGCTGGCATGAGGGACGTGCTGGGGTTTGAGATGACACCTGCTCTGTCGTCTTGTATCATTGCACTGGTCATCAGGTCTGGTACAAAATGTCTTTTCAATTGCTGCAATCACAAAAATTACGGGGAGAATTCGCCTCGCTACAATTTTGAAACTTTCACACTGATTCCTGTAAGCTGCAAAAAAGTTAAGTCACGGCCCTGTGTCAATTCACTGCTTGTATTAGGGCCTCCCGTGCCGTGTCGTTCACGGGTATCGATTACCCATACTTCACCATGCTCAGTTGAAAGGAAAAATGGAGGGGGGGGGGCAAAACGATTTTGAACATTACAGTCACACCGTGCACAAAATAGGTTTTCTGGACAAAAGTCAAGTCCAAACTGCTTCATGCGTGGAGGAATGCCACACTGCACTTTAGAGATTAAGAATGCATTCCTGACGATGTACAGGTCACAGTTGGGAACATCGGTAGAAAATGCGAGTTACACTATGCACAGATCCTGCACCGGATAACGGATGATTATTTGGTTGTGACGGATATTCAACATTTTCCTGTATCTCATTCTAAACAGCGCAATTCAACCAGCGGCATGCCAACGGCTCCTCTGAAGAAACGCATAATATTTATAGATTTTCAAAACAAAGTATTGGGTCCCCCCCCCCCCCCCGCGATAAAGCATATATAAGACTTAAAATTTTTTATCTCGAGGGCCCTTGAGATAAGGCAGCCCAGAAGGGGACAATCGAAGGCCACGAATGAGATTCTCCCACTCCGCTCTCAGCCACCGTCTCACCGCTCTCCGCCGTGACCCGCGCCATCGTTACGCTCCGCAAAGAGCGTGGGGCGCGAACGAAAGCCGCTCATCGACGCGTCATCACGTCGACTAAATGGGGACACACACACACACCTCGAGCCCGGCGGGTGGGAGAACGAACGAAATATGTTGTTTCTGTCCCAAACAAAAAAACGCTTTTTTTTTGTCCCACGGCGCATCAAGGGCTTGACGGATGAAGCGCTGGGGGAGATGGCGCGCGTCCAGGCGCGCGAGGCCGCATGAGCTTCGTGCGGCTCTCGGCCGAGTTGCGTCCGCGTGAGAAGCAGAGAGCGAGAGGGAGAGGCAGGTCGACTGCACGAGTAGAAATTGCGGATCGCGGGCAGCTGATGGTTTACGCAGCACGTGGAGGTGATGTCGCGAACGGTGGTGATTGTTTGTACCGAGTGAAGATCAACGAGGGAGTTGCAATGTGCGCGTCGTCGTCTGCGCGTGATGGGTTGTGGTGATTGTGATGATGATGCTGATTGTGATGATGGTGCTGGTTATAATGATTGTTCTGATTGTGTTGATAGTGCTGATTGTGAAGATGGTGGTCATGGTGCTGGTTATTATAATTGTGCTGATTGTGATGAAGATGATGATGATGATGGTGCTGTTTGTGTTGATTGTGATTATTGTGATGATGGTGCTAATTGTGATGTTGTGCTGATGGTGCTGATTAGGCTGATGGTGATGATGGTGATGATGGTGATGATGGTGCTGATTAGGCTGATGGTGATGATGATGATGGTGATTATTGTGATGATGATGGTGATGATGGTGATGATTTTGCTGATTGTGCTGATTGTGCTGATGGTGTTCACGCTGTCAGCCTCACTGCTGTAAGGAAGGGCTCGCCAAATTTGAGCGTAAACGCAACAATAATCCCGCTTGCCCAATTTCTCTAACAGTGAAGAAACCTTCAATTATAGTAATTGCAAAAAAAATGGATCGCGATCACGTTGTAGAAAAATTCAATTTTATGTTTTGACCGCAGCTGTTATTTCATAATTGATTTTTCACCGCATTTTGGAGAGGAAGCAAATGTTTCACAATAGCAGATGACATGGTTAAATTAATATCCACTTCATTCTCCATCCAATTGGGGATGAAGGCCTCCTGCTCGCGTGGAGTTGGCCATGATAATTATTTGACAGCACCGGTTCAGATATCGACTGCCGCTGATGTTAACCTGGGCCAAGAGTTGAACAACCGACAGGTATTCGACTCGCGTGGCGGTATTTGTCTGATGTTAAAGCATCACAGATGTTCAGAGTTATATGCACGGCATTCGTGGTAAGCTCTTTGCTTTTGCACTCTGCTAATTCCAGAACGCTGTCCCCCCTAGCTTCCACTCCTATGAGCATTGCTTTGCTCTTATCTCCAAACCTGACTTTACACTCTCAATATATTCACAAAACTTGACTTTCTTGTCATCCCTCCCTTCACTTCCTACCCCTCGCCAGGCAGCCTCAGGCTCTGCAATGCTGTTGTCTATCATCCACCAGAAGCCACACTTTATAATGGTAAGAACCTCCTGGTTACACCAGCCCACACGGGATTATTGTGTCCGTCCGTCCGTCGCGCAGGGAGGGGCTGGATGGGGAGGGAGGGAGGGGCTGGGTGGGGAGGGGAGGGTGGGGAGGGTGGGGCTGGGTGGGGAGGGTGGTACTGGGTGGGGAAGGGCTGAGTGGGGAAGGGCTGAGTGGGGAGGGTAGGGCTGGGTGGGGAGGGGATGGGATGGGTGGGGAGGGTGGGGAGGGGCTGGGTGGAAAGGGTGGGGAGGGGCTGGGTGGGGAGGGTGGGGAGGGGCTGGGTGAGGGGTGGGAGGGGTGGGGCTGGGTGGGGAGGGGCTGGTCACCCCGTGGTGCCCTTATAAAACTCAACGCTTAACCTACTCACGCCGGCTTGTGCCAGCCCTCACAGTCGGGCATATTTGCGGAATACACCACGCCGCCGTTAACCCTGGCCATTGGCCGAGCAGCCAAACGTTCCTACCAGCTCCCTCCGCAGGAATGTGTTAACCAACCCTTGTGATTTCACATTGCGTTCATCCTCTTCTATTCATTTCTGGCCATTTCAACAGCCACGTTAATGATCACTTACAATTACATCTCAGCCACCTTGCAGCCGCTCGCGAAATCCATGGATCTCCCCCCCCCCCCCTCCTGCCTCACTCCCACGGCCACATTCTCAACCTCACCATGTCCAACTCAGTGTACATTGCCTTCACCACCTATCAATTATAGTGACCACCCCATCACAACCTTACTATTGTCATTATGTGTCCCTCTATATAACTCCAATTGGAGAATTGTATTGCACTATAGTATAGGTTGGGGCATACAAAGTAGAAACAAAAACAATGCATATGAGACGAATATCTGTTTGTATTTTTGTTTAAATTAATATTACTACAGTATATACATTCAAAAACAAACTTTGTTTTATCATATAAAAACAACAACAACAAATATGCTCATCCTTAAAAATGACTAATGATTGATGAATCAATACTGTAATTTACACGCAGTGCCCCCCCGTCACTCATGACTCTCAACCAACAATTAAGGTGGCATTATTGCTGGCAGTGCGTTTGCCGATTGACATTCAATTAGCCGGCGCTGTTGCCTAGGTGCCTCGGGAATTGCGTGACTGCAATTGTGGGTAATTGCACAAAGCGTCGCAACACCATGAAACAAATTTGCGGAATGTTTGGGAATTTGCGAGTGCCGAAGCGTGCAGCGCAGATGCCTCTGGCTCCGTTGTGGTAAAAAATTCCCCCGAGGATTCCTAGAATTCAGCAGAATGCTCAAAGGCTCAGTCGACGAGCCAAGCAAGCACCCAGTTAGGAGTTTACAATTACGATGTTTAATTAACCAAAAGGTCCTGATTATAAGCAAATGCCTTTTAGCCGTGGTTTCGTGGTTGTTGCAGTTAGTAGATGCTTCTGCTTGGCTACCATCAACGGGGGTTGATATCTGAACCAGTCTTGGGCCTCCCCTAGATCGACTAAGCCGTAAATCAGTATCTGGTATGTGCGAATTGCAACACCGGGCTAAACAAAGCCAGGCGGGCATGATGCTGGCCACGTCGGCCCGAGATCACGACGTTGCACGCTTCAAAAACACAGGCAACCGGTGGGTAAATGTGCAACGCTAAGGCTGAACACTGCACGATTTTACTTCTCATGGCCGCTCTTCAGACGAACTTCACTGAGCCACGATGCAGCACAACGTCACGTGACCAACTCGCTGGGAGACTGAGGCATAGGTGGTATACGTGAAGACTTTGGTTACACGAACGCATAGAAGATGTACCGTATGTACGTTGAACGTCTTCCGCACTCTGCGTAGCCAACCGTGCTAATCAGAGGTGCAGGGGAAGGACAACAAACTAAACACAAAAATCAGTTTTAAAGACGTGAGTCTTCAAATGAGTTTTCAAGATGACGATATACGTCGTGCTCAAATAGCAGTACCGGACAAAACCAAAGCGCAGACTGCTGCAAACGTAGGGAGAGAGAAATACATCGGTGGAGCAAATGCTTTGCTGTGTTGAAGAAGAGAGCGAATGTACGCGAGATTAGGAGCATATTACGGCGTGCAGACAGGTCGCATGTGGGAAGAGCATTTATTCATGGAAGATGACAGTCACGCAGGGCACAAATGTTTCATGGGGTGCGGGACGGTTAATTGGTCAGGGCGTAAATATGTGATGGTCGGATATGCGACGTTGCACCGTAACTAACGCTGCTTCGGTACGAATTGTTCCGTTCGGACGGTTAACATGGACTGCATCGGTGGAGAGGATGCACCCGCTCGTGGAGGACTGGGATTCACAGCCTTGAAGCATTCTTCATGCATCAACAAAGCTGCGCCCGGCTTATCGCTCCAATGCTACCGCCTTAAAAAAAATGAAATTTCACCCGGAGGAAGATGCTATTTTGGGACGCATGCGTAAGTGATGTCACGGGGTAGATTTTGTGCGTAAGCAACAATCGCCTGGGATTCGAGGGTATTAGAAGGCGTTTGATATTTTAGGAATCGTGAAAGAAATTGAATCCACACCCGGCACCGCCGGGAATCTGTGCCGCCGCCGCTAAACACTGCTGTCATGTTAAGCGTCACGACTATCATTTCATCCTGTGTCATTTAAAACACATGCTTTAAAAAACTAATTTAATTTGACGTACTCGTGCTCCAACAACCACTCACGTAATCATTTTTGCTAAATAAAGACATTTCATACTATACGTCATATATACGGTATATATATAAAATGTGTCATATTTCAGTGAAATAACGACTAACAATGTGTTTTCATAGAGGCAAAGGCGCGGACCTGCAAGTACCTGCTCACGTTACTTGTGGCAGAAGGGCCTCCGCTAGTGAGAGCTCTAGGGGGCCCCGCTGGAGGGTAACTCGGCCTACTCTTCCACACCGACCATACGCATTGCAAGATTTTGGAGTACTCCCACTTTACCTCACCGTACGAGATCTACCGATTGGTGACTTGTGGTGTTCCAATTTACACTGCTGTGTTGATTGAGCCAACGTAATAAATATTCGGTTTAAGATGCAGTTTTTAGGTGGCGCAAGATACACATTGGAACTGTTTGTTGGCCCAAGCGTGCAGCGTTGTCACTATAAAGTCGAAGAGGTTTTCCCATTTTTTTTCTGGCAACAAAACAGCTGTTAAGATATTAAAACACCAAGCTGAAACCTTTTACAAGGAATCAAGTCTGCATTAACCACAATACTTGTGGTCAGAATGCAAACAGAAAACGTACTCTGATAATATATGCATTGTCCTTGAAACTGATTGGTCCACACCAGAGACAGCTTTCTTTTGAGCCTCGTCTCAAAACGGTGTTTTAACATCTTAACACAGCTGTTTTGTTGCCCGAAAAAAGGGGAAAACCTATTCTCATATTTTGTTACTGGCAAAGGAGGTTCCATGAAGCATAGAGTCGGTTTCTCGCCACATCGGCGACAGGTTTCTGTGAGCGGATGGGTTCTCTTGTAGCATTCCCCGTTAACTGGTTGTGCATATCAGATGCATTCTCAGAGTCTCCGCGCTTGTAAAGCTACAGAGCAAGCGCTAGCTTTTGGGGGAGTGTGTTTGCATGCATGCCTCGTACAATGCGTGCGGTCAATTCGACAGTAATGTAATTAAAGCATGAGAAGCCGACCTTGATAATCAGTAAATGTAACGCGAGCATCATTTGTAGTCTCAGAATGTTGTTACCCAGCAGGTCGTGGCGATACACATCAGGAACAATGTCATCGCCGTGTTTGAATTCGTAATGAGATAACTTTAATCGAATAGCACATATGTGTGCGTTGTTAATATAGATGCATATGTACCGCGTGAGTAAATATGATTTTTTAAATAGTTTTAGTAGAGCTATCGTGAAAACTCCGTAGCAAACGTTGAATATGTGCATTACCCAATCTAACGACTCGCACAAAAATGATTCATAGGTAAATGCACACGTTACAAAAGCTTATCAGTAAAACAAATATGCAGCCCTTTGCAAATCCACTGCCGAATGAGGACCTCCCCATGCCACGTTGGGTCACAGGGATGGTTGACCGTACTGCACCACACTGATTGGTGCAGGTTGGTAACGTTGTCAGGTGTGGGGTGGGTGGGTGCCTGGGTGGGTGGGTGGATTCCTGGGTGGGTGGGTTCCTGGGTGGGTGGGTTCTTGGGTGGGTGGGTGGGTGGATTCCTGGGTGGGTGGGTTCCTGGGTGCCTGGGTGGGTGGGTTTCTGGGTGGGTGGGTTGATTCCTGGGTGGGTGGGTGGATTCCTGGGTGGGTGGGTGGGTTCCTGGGTGGGTGGGTAGATTCCTGGGTGGGTGGGTTGATTCCTGGGTGGGTGGATTCCTGGGTGGATGGGTTGATTCCTGGGTGGGTGCCCAGGTTTGGTTCAGATATCGTGAGCTGGGACCAAATCCTGGAACTCCCAAGCGACCAGCATGTTTTGTTAATTATTACTATTTTTTGTGACCAGGTAAGGCCCACTGAGTTATATGGCTCTTTTTCAGAAGCGACCTGGCTGGCCACAAATGATATCCCAACGAAATGGATTATCACGTGGACATTTATAGCAGCCAAATACTCTACACGTACGTTTCTAAATGTGGAGGGGAAAAATCCGGAGTACCTGGAGAAAACTCCACGCGACCACGGGGAGAACATGCGGATTCCATATATGCAGTAGATGTCAGGGTCGGGATCGAACCCACGACTTCCTGTATACCAGGCAAGGTAGTTAACATCTCACCACGGCGGCTCCCACGGTGGGGGAGCACCCACCCCATACTTACTACAGTGCCTTAAGAAGGCCCCCATCGACTGCCACTTTCTCAAATGCAGCTCGGGAAAGGGCATTAAATACGGGTCCACCAGCGAACGCCCACATCTCAAATAATTTATTTAAAAGCCACTGATGCTAGCTGTGAGGTAGTATTATAATACTCGGGTCACTGGGTTTGTGGCGCAGTGTGCTAACTACTGGCCCACCACACCATCAACAACATTCACAATACAATTGTAATATGAGCAATGTTATTTGTTTTCCACGGCTATTTTTTCAATAGGATCAACCATTGGCATGTTGAGTCCATTTCCGTTTTAATGAGTGTTTTGCAATAACTTTACATTTTGACACTTACGTAAAAAAAACACATCGTATGAATACACACAAAGACAAACCAAACACGCGCGTCCCTAGTTGACCCGTGACGATTGGCAGACAATTACGCAGCATCACAAAGCCCATTGTCTCGAATTTTAATTGGAGCGGCGATTGTTTGCAGTGCAATGCGGTGCAATGCGGTGCATGCTGGCCCCGGTAATTGGGAGCCGCGCAAGATGTCAGCGGTGATCACTTCTCGGCGCGTCCACGGATTAAAATGTGCAGTCGGAAAAGCTGTGGTCCCAATCAATCATCAGCCTCCAGCGATTGATGCCTCTGTCTCACGAAGAGACCCTTACAGAGGCTGCGCAACGGTGGGTGACGAAACAAATGTGTTTTCAAGTACAAATTTATAATGTGTGTACTACATTAAACTTCTTTCGCACCTTACTTAGCCAACCGTGCTAATCGGAAGGTTTTGACTTGCAGTCCTTTTTGTCGAACCACTGCCGGATGGAGGCCTTCTCATGGCGTGCCATTCATGGGGGTTCTTGGTCATACTTCACCATGTTGGTCATCGCGGGGTTAGTGGAGGCGGGGAGCATAGATGTGGAAGTGTAGATTGACAGATGTGCAGCACAACAATCGGCGTGGCTGCTTTGCCTTTTGGCCCACCACAAAGCCCCGCAGATCTACGACAAGACGTTTGCGCATGGCGGTGACCCATCCAACCACTACGCTGGACTCAGCCCTGCTTAGATATTGCAATCTTAAGGGATGACATGCATCAGAGATGATTCGGTCACGGGCCGTATATATTTCACCCTTTAACTATAAAACGTGCATGTGTACATGTACAGCCCATCTGCCATTCCGCTGTTGGAGGAGGGTTCTCCATCGGCTAAGTGCCGAGGCGGGAGAAGAGCGGTTCGCCAGGGTACGGTTCAAATATCGCTCGCCACTGACGTTCGCCGTGACAGGGAATTGAACTCAGGCCGCAGCTATCACAGTTACAAGTCATTGATGTGTTCTGCCACTCCCGCTAATCATCAAGTTATACAAAAAATGGGCTTAAGCCCCTTCTGAGCTAAATGTAGTTTGCCAATTACCGAGAACGTTTGAACCACTGGTGAGATTCTGCTCTGTGGCGATGTGACATTCTTGATGGCAACGGACACTGCGAAGGGACCTTATTAAATACCGTAGTTATCGTGTCCTCCACAAGTTCAGACGCCGGTGTTGTGCCGTGAGCAAGCCAGGGCTAGGCTCCCCGAGGCGAGATGTGGGGGTCACGAACCGCGAGCGGCATCAAGCTAATTGAATGTCATTGTTTGACCACCAAAACATTTGCCAACTGCGGCAGCAGTCCATGAGGCGGCACAGCTGTAAGCAACAGCAGCGTGGGATGCGTGTGCACGGTGCCAGATGAACACATATGATCCTAATACATTGCTTTTGTTCGCACATCGGTTAGCTTTTCATGCATTAATGTCATGTTGGAATTTAAAAAAAAATACAGGTAGATTCACTGTGGGAAACAAGCTACAGTAGGAATCTAGGAATAAATAAAATAAAAACTCTCATTGCGAATTGCGAGTAAACATAAAACGTGAAAAAAATGTTATCTGCACTCAATAACCCGAACAGTTTCTATTCCTGTTGCCCAGCCCCTCAATACATTTTGCTGATTTAAAACATTTCTCAGGTAAATAAAATGGTTAAAACCCCCAGGGATCCTTTCAGCAGCAGCAGCAGTGGAAAAAGTAGAGGCACATCGCCTCATTGGCACAGCATGCGTTTATTGTATCTGACAGCGTGATGCACATTGTCGCCACACTCTGGGAATACACCCAGGCCTTTTAAAATTCACCAGCAGGTCCCCCTTAATAATGCAATGCGACGTGCTGATGCTTACAGTGGTGAGTTCTGTGCACTTCTTCACTTTACAAGCGACAATCGTGCAACATGTCATTTGCGGGAAAGTTGTTTTTATTTAGATTCTAGCCACGTGAGACGCACGTCGAGACAGCAGTGCAGCTCACACGCATCCTTATCATCGACGAGCAAAAGGCGTTGGTGCCGCTTGCTTCTTTGAACTGTGTTTTTCTGCTGCGCGGTTTGTCTGCGCTGCGAATTGCCATCAAAGTGTAACTGCGGATGAAGGCAAGCCAAAGAGAAGACACCTAAAACGCGTGCAGATGCAAAGCCATACACATACGCAGTACCTGCAATATATATTGCACCGGAGAGACGAAATCAGCTCGGATTGTGGCATTGTAAGACCATGAGACGTGGCAACAGATTGGGAAGGCGTTCATAATCGTGCATTGATCACGGCTGATCATCATGATGGTGATATTACACTGGCTTTTACATTTTTCCGTGTTTTTCTCTGGTAGTTTAACCCTTCTCTTCGGTTAGAGGCCTAATGTCTCAAATAATTTGGAGTTGAACGTCCCATGATTGTGTGTGTGGAGTCTCTTGACAAGAATTGCAATTCCGTCGAATCGTATTGGATTTCTTTTTTTTGAGGCAATACACATTCCAGTATGAATCCTCTGACAGCGGTTTGCTCGTAACAAACCGCGATGAGAAAAGAAGGGGCATTGAAAACACCACTTACCTCGAGTGTCGTGCTCAAATACCACGTTCAGTACTTACGGCGATTGCAATTTTCGTCACTTTGTTCGGCATGACATTCCACGTTCTTCGAGGACACTGGTAAATGCAGGCGTAATTTTTAAATCCAAAGAGTCAATCAGCTCGTCGCAGAGTCTGTTTTAATGACTTCCAAAGATGGCACGCAACTCAATTTCATAATAATGTTCAGAGTCTACCTCTCTGAGAAAGAAATGTTTAGGTGAAACAAGATTACCGATTTCAATTATGTATCAATTACCACAATAATGAAAATACTCGTTTTTACAGAATTATATAAAATACCTCTCAAAAGGTTACGTCTGCAAATCGTAATTTTGACCCAAATTTAGGCAATGGGACACAATTAGTACAATAATTTGTTTAAGTTTTCAGAAAAACGAATTACTTGGGTAAAACATAAAAAATAAACACATTGCTTGCAAGTGTACAGAGGAGGGGGAAGTGATTTCTTCAGTAATGTACAACTCTGCCAAAAAGAAAGGCACTCCGAGACAGATCAGGAAGCTGATCATCCCACAGCCCTGGACTATCGTTAGGGAAATACTATCGTGATAATCTCACAATTCGAATATATGTGCATCTTCTAATATATATGAATATTTAGGAGTTGGGAACGTGGCAGTGGTCAGCACATGCCGCCATGAACTCAACCCAGTTTGACTCCCAGCCACGGCTAACATCAGTGGCAAGTGATATTAGAACTGTCCGTGTCCCACCTCTGACCATTCACCAATCCACACTGCCCAGCGTTAAGTATTTGCAAAAGAATCACAATATGTATTTATACCGGAGAAATCCGAGGAGCGATACATCGGGTTTTTTCACAGATGTCCAGTAGCGTGGGGAGGCCTTCATCCAGCAGTGGCTCGTTGAAGGGCTGTAAATATTACTACAATGTTGAGGATGTATTATGGGCATAAAGTGCACAGCAATGGTAGCTCCAAGCTCTGGTCGGGGCTGCACAAACTCCTCCTCGGTTTTTCTGGTGGCAGGTGATGCAGACAATTTCAGGTAAGACCTCGGTCATTACTCGACTAATCAATCCCGATACACCATGCAGCCGGAGCCATGCCCGTGGCCCGTCGTTGAGTCAGATTAATTACTTCCATGTCAAAAAAGCAATTTGCTGAAATGAATTGAAGTCAGCCCAACTTACAACGAACAGGGACGTTATGGGATTTTAATTACCGACTCGGTGGTTTAAATGTGACAGGATCTTACGCTTTTATTAAACAAACGTAAGCGAAACGTTCCGGCATTCAGCGGCGTTTTATTCATTGTGAAATTATAAAATCGGCCGAACGTGACACAAAAAACAAGATTCAGCATTTTAATAGGTGATAAACTGCATTGCGGTAGATTTAATGCACGGCGTATAATCCTTTTTTTTCCCCCGAGAGATTACATCTTGCACGCAGCCGACGGAATGATAACAGGCAGCAGCCGACGTGAAACATTTCAATGCAGATTCTTCATCCATAAAAAAAAGAGAGAGCCACTGCGAATGTCACCGATTAGCAAGCGTGCTGCGTGGCAGTCGCGTTTCCATGTCGGCCAGAAGCAGGAGCATCTGCCCAAATCGGTGTCGCCTTTAGACACGCGTGAGCTCAAGTAAGAAGACGACAGCGTAATGAAATTAGGGTGCTAGTCACGCACTTGCCGTGGCATAGCACGTACGCGTGTACGCTGAACTTCTTTCGCACCGTGCGTAGCCAACCGTGCTCATCAGAGGTACAATGCGAGTGGATTAAGAATTCGCAAGCGGTACGAGCGGGAACTTTACGCCCCATCATTCTCCACACTAGCCCGCTGTGACCCCTTCGCTTCACTCACCGCTATGCAGGTCGCGGTTGACAATAACCATATCCCTTGTGTGGCACGATCGATAACAAGTGGCAGAAATGCCAATTCCTAAAAATGTTTGTAACAAACTTAATAACGTATTACAAGTACTCACTCTTTGAGCTATACTCATATAGTGCGTATAGACGGCAAAGATAGCAGAGAAGTTGTAGAAATGAGCATTCAATACATCTTCCAGTACCCCATTTTATTAATGCAAAAGATGGCATGCGAAGGAATGATGCCAAGGTTATATCATATTCTTTGGTTCTTTCGGTAAAGTCACGTAGAAGGAAAACAATAAAATAATAAATAAAAATATGAATCCCTGCAGTCACGAAAGCTTTAAATCAACAGCATGCGTTTAGTTTTAGATAATTTGGCAGTTATAACTTCCACATGACAAGCCACTTCATTGAGCTATTATTTGTGGCCAGATCGCTTCTAAAAAAGAAGCTAATAGCTCAGTGGGCTTTACCTGGTAAATATTTTTTCATGATTTCCTTACCTTTTCTATACTTTGCACTCCTATCGTGTTTTCATAGTTTGTTGTTGTAACTTTATTGGATTCCTTCTGTATTATACTGAATTCCTAGACATGGGTAACATCAATGGTGAGTAATATCTGAACCAGTGCCGAGTCTCCCCTTCACAAACACAAATTGACCACTGTGGTGAAATATGGTCAAACAGACCCCCATTACCTACGCAAATGCTAGGCGGCCTTCATCCAGCAGTGGATTGACAAGGTGCTGTAAATTGTTCTTGTTATTATACATTGTACCATAATTACTCTAGTGGTCCCATATCAATGTAGAGCTTAGTCACCAATGGTGTTGTGATATGAGCATTCTGGTCACCAAAAGACGGGTGCAAGTTCTAATTCCAGTCAGTTCGAGTACAACCGTGTGAAAATTCAACCGGTGGTCATCCCTTGGAGAAACGGGCCTCTGCCCCTAAGAAATGAGTGCAGCCCCATAGCTCATTTGAGCAGGAAGGTGCTTTAAATAGGCACCATTCAAGACCAATCCCTTCTCGTGTTCTCGATTCAACATTACATATATACCATACACAAGGATTGACAATCTAACTATGAATTGAATAAAAGGCCTTCCATTTCATTTCAGCTTCATTATTTCAGCAATATGAAAAACCTATTAAGAGTGGCAGTCATCTGGTGAAGAATTTCGACGTGACAAATTTTTTAAACAAATATCGGCATTGCCCCAAAGGATACCACTTAATTATAATAGCACTCAGTTTCCCGTGTACTGTGCCAACTATCTCCTGCCACGACCCAGATAAATGACACGCTGCATTGCAGCCGAGTCCCACAGGCTAGCAGAGAACTCAGACCTCTGGAAATTATCCCTTATCAAATTCAGCCATGACGCTGGAACACAAAAGGCATGCTCGGCAGAATTGCTTCACAGGAGTATTTATATCCAAGGGGCATGTGAACAAAACTGCAAAATCAACGTTGCCTTCCGAGAACTGACATTTTACCGGTGCGCTTCGAACAAAGCTCAGACTGCAAAACATTTCATTAAAATTCTGTTTAGCCTCAATCAAGGAAGCCACTGAGCATGTGTAATCTCTCGACTCCCATGGGCGGCGTAACCCAATAAAAACAGAATTCTAGTTTTGTATTACTCCACTGATGAATACGCTCAAATAACCACAACTCGCTCTTGCTCACACTTGACACTTTGCATAGAAAAGTTGCTAAATGATCACATTCCTTCAGGCTAACCGTAACCCTCTTCCGCAACCCCATCATTGGTAAACAAACCTAATTTAAAAAAGGCGCATATCCTGCACTTGCCTAACCAGTGGCCATCTATTATTATCTTGCTAATTATCTGCAAGGTATTTGTTTTACATCCCGAGGCAATGGTGAAAGGAAGCCAAGAATGTCACATTAATGACCTGCGATAAGAAAAGTATGGAGGCTTTCACCACGCCACCCGATTGTAAGCGGGGCACGAAAATAAAATAGAATTTGCATCTCAACAAGGGAACGCACGTTGGTGTTTATTCTTCCCTACGTGTCGAACGTTTTGAGATTTTTTGCTTTAAAATTTTCCCAGAATTCTGGTTCTTCAAGGGACAAGGGGGCAGCCGTCGACATGAGGTCTTGGAAGCTGAGCGCGACGAACGGCCGCACGCACGATGATTCATCGCCACGCCTGTGACCTTTGGATGTCTGTGCTTCCCAAAAGACAAATGAAACACGGTAATTAAAAGTTAATTTTAGGTATTTAAAAACACTGCTGTACATTCAATGGGATGTTTTAATAGCGTAATGCCGTTAACACTTTTTCACATTTAGTAGCATTTAACATTTCTGTATTTCACGTTGCATGCTCCCAAACTCAAGAGAATGACAACAAAATAAAATAAATAGCTTAAAGTACTTTGCATACTCAGCTCGTATCCAAATTGTAGGCACGTTGCAATAATAAATGAGTTAATATTCTGCGTCCTTTGTTAATCCACTGCTGGATGAAGGCCATCTTATGCAGTGTTTGTTGTGGGGCTTGTTTGACCAACTTCACCACGCTGGGCAGAGGAGGGGGGTTTCCTAGGACTGGATTTCACTCACAATTGATGTCAGCCATGGCCGGGAATCAAACTCAGGTTAATGGGTGTGCAGTGCACTAACCACTATGAAACAGCTCCGCCCCATGTTACCATAACCTAAAAATACCTTATATACCCCAAAATACATAATTCTCTACTCTATTTTTATTTCCTGGCTGACATGATTTACATATACACGTTGTTTTTATCGAACTGTTATATTGAAAATGTATAATTGTGCATGACCCTATGTCAGCAGTACCATATCACAAACGAGACGATGCACCAATAACCCTATATCACAGGAAATGAATAAAGACAGCCAAAGGAAGGAATGTGCCTGATTTCGTCACTCAATCACCGCGGAGATTGAATGACAAAATCAGCTCACGTGCAGATGCCAGAAGGATTGCTGCATTACCAGACTGTCAGATTATGGCGGCTTTGTCCAGCAGTGGTGTAATCTTAGCCTATGATAATGATAATGAAATACTTAAACGTGAAGATAATAATCAAAAACACAACAAATATATATATTTTATAGACCATGGCACTGTTAGTTCAATCGCAGCAGTTTGTTTCAAAGAAACATAACAAAGCTCTCTGGTGTATTTTTGGTCTGTACCGGGCATTGTTCGGCGTGATATTTCACATTTCGCTCCACACACTGGGAGCTTCGTCAGCAACGGAGCTGATTCAGCAACTGAGTTGATCGTGCCCAACAACACGCAATGCAACCCTAAAAGCCATGTTGTCAAAAAATATCAATTTTTTTTTAAAATCGTGACTAACCTACAAAGAAAGCGTTGGCTGTTGTTTACGTATTTATCTACAAATTGTATCTTCGGCAGCCACAATGCAAAATGTCAGAGGGAGCGGGGAGGTCACGGCGCTTAATCCCGTTAGGGCGGCCCAAGCCTAAATGCGTGGCCCCAGGCGACCTTGCGCTGTGACGCACCCCCCCCCCCGGCGGAGCTTTGTGCAGTACGTGACCGCCACGGAACAAAGGAAATTCCCCACAGTCGATTCACACAATTAAGGAACGTCATCCTGGAGGTGGCTCAGAGGTCGGAGTGCTGAGCAGGCACTGCTAAGATCCAGGGTTGAAATTCAATTGTGAAAAAAAATATCCCCAAATATATGATTTTTTTTTTTACTTGTTTTGAAAATCAGCTCGTTTTGAGGTATTTGGTGGATTATTATGAAATGGCAGGATCATTTGACAGCTTGGGGAGGCCTTCATTTAGCAGTGGACTGACCATGGCCTAATGATGAATACCAGCTGAGAATTAAGAAATATTGGTTTGAACATCGTGCAATAATCATTTCTCTCTGTAGCAGGACAGGCGAGAAAGTGCAGTGCCCTCTCGTGTGGATAAGAGGTTACTTAAATATATGCTATCTCCTTCCACGGACCATTCTCGACTATGGCGTTGATTGCATGCTTTGTGCGAGTTCAATTTGTATTTTGTGTGTGTGTGTGTCATGATATTACATCAATAGCATAATCGCATAATCAGACTGAATTGTGGGAAACATAGGCAAAAAAAACCATGAAACATCATTCACACCTGGCAGACTGTTGAGTGTTGATTCACAGCCACAGCTACAAAGTGGGATTCATCCAGCATCGTCTCCTGCAAGACAACCACTTCGTAATTAGGACGCGACGTCTTTTAAAAACTCATCAAGTGAAAACCCACGTGTGAAAACCCACGTGTAAATGGATGACACTCAAAGTTCCACACAGATAGATTAAATAATCCATTGCTGTTCTGCAATCTGCAACTTAACACCATCTTCAAAACCATTACTATTTAGCCGGGCAGTGATTGGGCACTCCTATGATCCAGCACTGTGGAGGTGAAAGTTGGTGGATTGGAAAAATGTTACAAAAACTCCCTTTCCGTGGGCGCCACACCTTGGTTAGCCGGCATAGAGCGATGCAGCCAAATACAGACTAATATTACGTAGTACCTCTCCTTAACCTCCTTCTCTTAAAGCTCACCTCTTATCCATTTCCCATTATCCTCCTCTTCCCTCCCACCGCCCCTCCATTTCTTCCCTCCTCGCTTTCCTAACACCGACTTACTCTATCGTGGTCACCCATTCATAATCCCTTGCACGTGCCTGCCATCTCAATCAATTATTTCTCATATAATTTTTTATGTTAAATGCCTTGATCGAAGGCGCTCAATAAATTTCAACTAAGATATCACCTGTCCCTTCTGTATGGGAAAGAGTGTCTCACCCTCCCACACTGGAGTTTTCTCCAGGCACTCTAGTTTCCTCCTCCATGTATAAACACTCATTAGTTGGTTGAAAGAATCTTAATATATATAGGACTGCATAGTTTGGGCAATAGTTGATGCTGGCCCACTACTTGGCTGCTGCCTTCTCGCTTGTCTGTGGTTACGAATCGATTTTGCATAAACTATGCTATGTAAAAGTAAACATTATTATCACAATGTAGTGTTTAATTCAGAGTGTGGTCAGGTAGCTGAATGCAACCGATCTCCAAAATAGGCCCTGTCTGCTTAAGACTTTGATAGAAGGCAGCTCAATGAAGCTAATCAACATGGTTTACAAACGGGCCCTGTTTTTTTAAATTATTTACGCATGCTACGTTGCCCATAGTGGCTCGATTAGCCAGCAGAGTGCTCCGTGTCAATGAGGCTGGTTATATTCAGGAACAGGAGGATTTGGAGTTAATGACAAATCCCAGAGGAAATCATTCCGATGGCCAAGCTTACAGAGTTCTATGGGAGAGGATCTCTGAGCAAGACCAATTTTTATTTGAGGATTACACAGCACAAGACAGCTCTTCAGCCAGAGATTACAAGGGGTGTAAACTAAGCCGGGGCTAGCAAAGATAAAATGTAAGCCTGCCTTACAGCGCTTAAAGAGAAACAATCAACTCACACTTTTGCTTGCAATCTAAACTTATTAAAGACCAAGAAATAAATTTGTGCTGATTTTTATGGTAGAAGCAGGAGGGGACACAGGACTAGTGCCACTATTTCCAATGCACCTAAAACCAATTATTACCATGCCAATTATTTAGCTGTGAAAGCCTCACCGAGTCTCACTCAGAATTGTTTTCAGGACGGTTCTACATTGGGGTGTTTGGTCAATTTCACCCATGAGAGTTTGGCTTTGTGTGGGAGGACACTAGATTACTGGCGAAAACCCTCCACACATGAGGGGGTGACACTTAACGCTGCCATCTCCTGGTCGCCTCGCAGCCCCACGCGTGCAACACCTGGCACGCCCCGGTAAGTTAAACCACGCAAGAACTAACTAGGTTCTGAGATCTGGCGAGATTGGGCGCATGTTTGAAAGGCCAATCTAACATGTTTCAACCGTGAACATTTCTTCACATATCTGCTGTGGATTCTTCCCCTGCAAATGCGGGAACTTGACCGCTGCGAATTTGGTTGTAGGTACCTGAAAGAGCCACCCGGTGTCCTCAGCGCCGTCAAGGAAGAGCCTGGTGTCCTGCGTCACGGCCGACACGTCGACACGCGGCGATCCCAGCCGAAACTCGACCCGCTGCAGGTTCAAGCCGAGTCCAACGCCGACACCCTTCACGTAGCTCTCCTTCAGACACTGCACGGGGGATCACAGGCGCAGGCAAGGAAGTAACCGTTGTGAATGAAGTGACATGAGTCACGGCAGAAGTCGCAAACGAGTTTTGATTCCTTACCCGTACCCGTACCCGGCCGCACCAGGGTCGCAAACGGGTACCCGTACCCGATACCCGGCCGGGTACGGGTAGCCGGGTATCGGGTAGGGTACGGGTATCGGGTACCCGATTGCGACCTCTGGGATGAAGCCATGTTGCAGGCGCGGGTGGGTTGATTCTAGGAACTTGAATTGTGAGAAGAGACAAGACGTTGGGAAATGAGTGACAAACGGTTACTCACCAGTGACTCACGGCCTACCCATACCCGTACCCGGCCGCACCAGGGTCGGTACGGGTATCGGGTACCCGATTGTGACCTCTGGGATGAAACCATGTTGCAGGCGCGGGTGGGTTGATTCTAGGAACTTGAATTGTGAGAAGAGACAAGACGTTGGGAAATGAGCGACAAACGGTTACTCACCAGTGACTCACGGCCTACCCATACCCGTACCCGGCCGCACCAGGGTCGCAAACAGGTACCCGTACCCGGCCGGGTATGGGAAGCCGGGTATCGGGTAGGGTACGGGTATCGGGTACCCGATTGCGACCTGAGTCACGGCACATTGTTTTTTGTGGGAGATGCGCCCACAGCTACTTTCAATCCACGGTGTCTGACAGTGCTGCACCATAATTCACCAAAGTGCCAAGCTAACCTGTCAGGAATCCAGACCCTGGACAAATAGATCGCGTTGCAGGTATTCTGAATGGCTTAGCACAGATTTGACATATTTCTATCAGCTTTATCACTAAATCACACTGAGCATAGGCAGCTTGGAAATTATATTATATCTTATCAGATTAACTCACCACAAGTGATGTGTGTAAATGTTTGAAAGGCCAAACGAACATGTTTTGAGTCAACTGAAGTTTTTTTTATATTTGTCTCTTTGTGGCAGCTGTGGCATTGATACCACTTAACATGAACTGGAAGCCTCCTTGTGCTTTCTTTGGCTTTTGCAGTCTCGTCTGGATTTTTTTGGGTCATGAGTGATATCATCCGTTTCGCTGATAAGAGGCATTGTGACAGAATAGCAGCAAGTCACAACTACTAATGTCACCATGAATTGAAACACATTACTTGCGTGAAACCTTATTCATCGATTGCACTTGGTGTGCCTGATTCACAATACTTGCACAGCTATCAATTTAAAGACTGCTCACAAAACAGGCTTTTTTAACTAAAGTGCTGACCTCAACAGCTCATACATTATTACTGTATTGTCACAATGGAGCATTCAATCCTGCCATTCAGTGGGGTCTTTATCTTTACGAGGTGATGCTTTATGAGTGTGCTGCATTAAACTGCATTGTTTGAACACTGAGAGGCATAGCCATCGGGCAGATGTGACTTCACTGTTGAAGGGGTTTTGGGGTAAACATTGAAAAATTCTGCAGATCGATAATCTGTCAAATAGAACTGTGACCATGCTGTGAATTGCACAAGCAACGAATTAATAAACACCAAGATATAAAACGTTAACGATCTACGCACATACATGGCATGCTTAGAAGATATGCCAATTCATACAATATGTAAGCGTATACAAATGTAGGCTGAGGAAATAAATATCCTAACGTATTTTTGCACACACCAGTCGAAAGGCATTTTGGTTTCCAGCACAAACGAACACAAGAAGGCACAGTCGGAAAATAGTCTCGTAGTGGTCCTAAGCGAACTATCTCGCCCGGTACACATGAGGTCTTGGGTTCGATCCCAACCCCGACGCCTGTATATTTGTAGTTTGCATGTGGTTGTGTGGATTTTTTCTCCGGGTCCTTAGGATTTCAGCTCCACATTCATAAACATGTGTTAAAGAGTATTTGGCTGCTATATATTTCCACATGATGAGCCACTTCGTTGAGCTATCATTTGTGGCCAGGTCGCTTCTGAAAAAGAGCTATATAGCGCAATAGGCCTTACCTGATATGACGAAAATAGTTTTGTTTACTCCACATATCTATGGCAAGGGTGAGCATATCCATAGTAGAACTACTGTTTGCATATAGGTTATTATCTAACGTAAAACAAAGGACATGCGATATGCATGTGCTTATGGTGTACATTTCATATGTAACGACGATTATCCCTCCACTTCCCGATTGTGAATATTCACAATCTAGGGCCACAATTCTACTCAAGAATCGATGGCTCTAAGTCTAATTTGTAAGGTTTTGTTAATGTTTTTCATTAGTTCTGTCCCATTCACTCCATTACTCTTAACGTAACACTGCCATGTCATTTGCATATTGTACATAATTGATTCATACACGCATGATTAAACACGTGTATCGTGAGCTTGCCAATCGATTTTACTTAATGAAATGATGAATCGTTCCGTGACTGGTGTACATACAAATGAAACAATCTTTGTTTTGCCACTGGTTATATATATGTGTGTGTTTGAACTCTTTCCCCTCTATCAAATGAAGATTGGAACATTTGGAGTCAGCATTCACTTCTATTAGGTGCTCTGATTAACAAACACGCCGGGCTTGTGCGCCGTACTTACAGATGTAACAGCAAAACGTTAGAAACCCTGAAGTCTCCTCTGGGGAAAGTTTACGACCCGTGCCCAATCAATAAAGCTCAATAAACGGCCAGCTCGAGGCACAGCGGTTATTAACAGCTGCCCTGCTTAGCACAGGGTGACTGCTTCTCTCTCCGTCTATATGCGTATGTTGAATTTCTTTCACACCGTACGTAGCCAACTCTGTTAATCAGAGGCACGTGGGAACAACAGCAAACGAAACACAAAAAGCAGTTTTCAATCAATTAGTTTTCAATCTAGATTTAAAAGTGCATAGCTCCAAGTAATCAATTGTTAGAAGCAACTGTTTCACACACTGAATTATGACCTACAATTTAAAAGCCATTTAGCATTATTTTTTTATTTTGTATATTTCAATACACTCTTTCAACTCGTGCACTGTTACCACACGTATGCTTGAAGAATGTCTGGTCTTTGTTTACGAGCAGAAATTACTTGTAAACAAAAATGTTGCTCCGAACATTTTTTCAATAGCACATAATTTAGTCTCTTTGGCAATAGAGCACACGATTCGTCAACGGCCCCCCTACGCCGCATCGGTCACGTGGACTTTTTGACCGCACGTCATGCCGAAACAGCGCAGGTTGGTGAAGAAAGGTTCTGGACCAGTTCAGAATCACCGGCCACTCCCATTCGTTATTGCCAGGAATCAAACTCCGGTTGGCAGGTTCACAGTGCAGCGCACTCATCACTGTGCCACTGTTCCGCACCATTAAATAATTAAAGGAGCAGCTAAATACACAATTCATGACATTTTCTTCTGAGGTGCATGCTTAAGGCATTCGTAATGCCTGCCTTTTTGGATTTGTGACACTAAGCCAGTGTCCGCATCTTTACGTTTAGGCATGTGTCTGCCTTGTCCCTGCCTGAATTTTTCTTCATCTATCCACATCTGTTTGTCTACAAAAGACAAATATAGCTTTAAGAACGTATTAAAATAATAATATCCTTAAACAATGGGACATGAAGTCCTGCTTAGACCTCAACTACAAAACATGCTTTCTCACTGCAAAGACTATGTCTAAGTCCTTGAAGGAAGAAACTCGTAGTCCTTACAGGGACTAGTAACAGGACTGAAGCGTTGCCAAAATGTAGAAACACAAACCACAGCAAAAACACTTTGCAAATATGCAAATATATGTTGCCCTGACAGCTATCCATTGGGTTTACATGCTGCGAATTAAACAGTTTTGTTGACAAACGCATGCTGGAAAGCATCAGATAATTAATGGACAAGCATGATTTATCCTAGCTTGTTTGCCTGATCTGGCTCTGCGTCCGTCCATACCCAGTGTCTGTAGAAGAGCCCAAGCTTCTCCCAGTCACTGCCTCCACTGCGGATGGTTCTCCACTCAAGTGGCGTGAACTGCCGGCTCATCAGCCTGAAAAACTCCTCCGTGGTCTGCCGACCTTGGGAAAGAAATGGGCGTGTGACGAGTAAGCGGCGTAGCGGAATAATAAAAAAAAACAAAGGGGTTTTAGAATGCAAGGGACAGTCAGGACAGAGTGGGGATGGAGGGGCGGTAGGTGGAAAGAGGATGTCATTTTCATTTGAATGTGCGGATTTGTACGCCTGTCGCCATTATTGGGATGGATTTCACTAAGCCGTCTCCGCTAAGACAGGAATGGACACATGGTGACATCCCAGTCACAGCAAGCGGAGCTGGCATTGTGCCACCCTTTTCTCTGCAAAATATTGATGGGGTCGCATACAAATTGAGTATTTATATCATAATCACAAGCGGAACTGAACTTGCAAGAGGGCCAGAAATAACTGCGTAAGATTTCGCTGACAAGTACAGTCAATAATATTACCATTACGAAAGGTGATTTGGTCAAATTCATCCATTACAGTATTAAACTGAGCAGCAGATGTACTTTCTGAGAGCTGCATATATTGCCAATCGAAGGAAAGAAATAGCTTAAACTACTAAAAAAATCTATATTTCTCTTTTCAATTTGCTCTTAATTATCTTATAACAATAACTCAGTCGGATAAAAAGACAGACATCAACATACATCACAAACCAAAAAACGGGCTCCAGCATTTAAATTACAACGCATCAACTTTAACCACAGCATATTGATTGAAATATATTTCTACACTTGGATTTGACATCAAAAGTGAATCTGCCCATGAGCTAAAAAAATACTGCCTGTACACAGAACCCCATTCTTTCGCTTGCAATCGTTTTCAAAGAGACATGGAGTCATGAGCACCGACTGCGGCTCTCATTGGGGTCTCACTACGTTTATTAGGGGTGTAACGATTCACCGCTGTGGCAATTCGGCGAATTTTCCTCGATTTGGGGCTGTGATTTCCTTCAAGAATATGCCACATTCTTTATTTCAACACCGTGGTGAATGTAGCAGCTTCTGGCAGATGCAGGGGTCACGTGAACCCATTACATACAACATAAGCAAATCTAAAAACATCTATTTCTAAACATGCGATTCGATGCACGTATGGATGCATGCACCCCATTGACCAAATCACCAAAAATGTAATCGATCTCATCAGATCTTACGAGGCTAAGCAGGTTTGAGCCTAGATATTGCTTGGTTGACCACTATGTGTTGGGTTGGTATATTCAGCTATGGTGCGACTTTGTCATTAATGCACAGTGCAGCAAAATGCATTGTTGTATTGTACTCTCTACGTTCCATGTCTATGCTGCTCCTCCTTCACCAACACGCACTGACCAGCGTGGTGAAGTATGGTACACCCCCAAGACTCACACAGCGTGGGGCTGCCCTCGTCCACAAATGGAATGACAAAACAATCGTATAAACCGTGAGCTTAAGAATCCATATCAATTGATGAATCAATGGATCGTTACGCCCCAAATGTTTAACATGATGGGGTAATAGAGAGGTACGGGAGATGCATGCAGGTGGCTGCATTAACCCAGGTTGCCCTTGCAACAGAGGCAATGTTTCATGCATGTCTCAACGGGTCATATTTCATCTCCTGGTTAAATAACGAATGCAACAACATCAGCAGCGTTGAAGTGGTATCATCGTGGCTGTGCTTGGACGCACAGGTCGCTCGCGCCATTTGGTGTGTACGCTCTCGCCGACGCGGCATCTCTTTGAAAGCGACAAACAGAAATGTCAGCGAATCGCACGGGCCACGTGCTCCAAGGAAATTGCAGGAGCAGACATATCTTCTCTCTCGTGACACTGCTTTCCATCTGCCTACCCATCGGCACAACTGACTTGGTGTAGTCTTTAAGGAGTTGCTAAAAAAAAATTGTTGTACAAGTCATAGATTGTCGATATTTAGATTTAACAAAAATGGCAATCTATTCATGACCACATTCAATGTATACATTTCAAATGTACACTTTTTTATGCTTTTCACATGTTTACAGCTTTAGTTGTGACCTTGTTTGGTTTTAAGTCTGGACTCAAAACATGGTCCTTTCTTAAGTAATTTTCTAAATACGCATGGGTTATGAGAATAGGATGTGGTAAATTTGTTAAATGCTGAATGATTACTTTGAGTGTGATATCCTAATGTGTAACATATATACTTTTTGCAATGCTGCTGATAAGAGGATGTGTGTGTTGTAAATGGTTGAATGCTGCACGATTACTATTAGAGTGTGAAGATGATGCATGATGTATGGGCATATTGTAAGGCTTGTCGGAACAGGACGTGCAGTAATGGTTGAAAGCTGCATGATTAATATTGAGTGCGGTGTGATGGCGTATGATTCGTACGCTTATTGTAAGGTGCTTTTCATTGATTTTTGAGTTGAAAGGCATTTCACAAGTGTGATTTATTATCATCATAGATGTGACAAACATTTAAGCTCAGCCAACACAGCATAGTATAGGAACCAGATGTTGGCCCGTTATTCCACGTTTTGTTCCCTGGATTATGACAAGACTGAAATTGTGCCAAATTTTATCTAAGATCCACTACCTTTTTTGAAATTATGAGCACATGACACTTTCAGCAAACCAAAAATATAAACGCATTCAACTGTGCTCTTGGACTGGTCCTAATAGCTGTTGTTCTGCAACTAATGCTACGTATCTCATGCATTTAAATTGGCACGTAAATGCGAAGCCAACGCTATATTCCTGATGCTTTCATGAAGATAGATGCCAAAAAAACACAGCATGCCTGGTTGTTCAATTATGGATGCATGGTCATGCATCAGCTTAATTACCTCCAGCGCCTGAGATGATCCAAAGACAAGCCCTTCCATTCATTCATTATTAAAAGTATAACAACGCAGAAATTTTACTTAAAAGGACATTCAAAGGCACGCGAGAATGAAGGAGAAAAGTATTCAGATTCTGACTGGAGCCACGACGGAGAAACGGAGTTCACATCTTGTATGCTTAGAGACACTCGGGACTTGACAATGAGTGAGCATGCTTGAGGCAGTTCAGCGGTTGCGAGATGGGACGTACGATGAGACGGTGGAAGATAAATATGCCAATTAACCCATAATGTGTGTGATTTGTAATATAGTACGGTGCCTTTGTACAGGATGCGGTGCTGAACTGGAAGCCAGCGGAGTTAATTTAGATGCTCTGAGGAATGGATGAAGGGATTGCGCCTCGTGCCGAGCACTGCGTGGTCAAGGCAGTCTTGAATGAGCTGGAGACGTCTGGGATTTTTTGTAGACATGCTGGAGAAGAGTGCATTGCAGTGGTGTCCAGTCTCATATCCGACAATAGAGCAGGCAATGGTGTTTGCCAACAGTGTTCAGGAAAGGACGAATTGCCCAGTGAGATGGTAATTGGAAATGCAGACAATCGATGAAAAGTAAAAGTCGAAACTCAGATTATGTCTTTCCGACAGCCCTGTTCTTCACCTGAGGACGGGTGCTTGCGTTGTGGCCGAAACACCGTGAGATTTTTATGTTGTTATGTTTAATTTTTATTATTTTATTATTTCCCTTCTACGTGACTTTCCCGAAAGAACCAAGAAGATGAATCCCTGCAGTAACGAAAGTGTTAAATCGAAACTCAGATTATAATCAAATAGGAGACCAAGAATCTTAAGTTGTTGTGTTTGAGACACCCAGCTATTTACATATCAGGGGTGGAGCGCATAAGGGCCTATGGTCATGGCCTCAAATACGTATGGATCGAACAGACCAGCAATCAGTAAGAGCAGGAATAACGGACGGCGATGGTAAAGGGTAAGTATTATTAAGTTTAACATAAGCATAGTTGTGATAGCCAATGCCATGATTCTCGATGAGGCGACCAATTGGGGAGATGAAAATGGTGAACAGGATGGCTCTGAGAACAGAACCCTGGGGAACCCCTAGAAGACAATTTACTGGTAATGAGGAGAACTCCGCAGTCAAATAGGACCGAATCCAGTCAAGGGTTAATCTGAAAACATCAAAGTCATGATCAAAGCATTCGCACAAAATACTGTGGCTTATAGAGTCAAAGAATGGCGAGCACAGCAGCAGATCCATGGTCAACGATAGCCAAGATATTGTAAGTTGCCTTGACCAAAGGCCATTTCAGTTGAGTGAGCTGGTCGATAAGCCGATTGCAGACCACGGAAGTTGGGAGACTGGAGGATATCAGTTTTTAGTGCAAAGCAAGCCTTCCAAGGAGGATCTTAGATGTGGAGATATTGTAATATGTCGATCGTTATTAAAGACTAGGGGATAAAGACCAGTTTTATTTACGAGCGGAGTGACTTGTCCACTCTTCATAATACTAGAGAAATAGCCAGAATTAAAAGATGAATTGGTGAGGTGGGCATGGAGGTTCCTTAAAGAACATTTTCAGCAAAGCACTTCGGGCGACTTTTATTTTCTAAAACAAACATACAGGAGTCGCTCATTGCACTCTCAGATTCCAACATACTTATATATGTATACAGAGATGATCATGGAATTTCCTTTGATCAGTGACTTCGCCTTCCTGAGTCAGGGGCCTTAGAATGCTTCTGATTGGTCAGGGTGGTAAATAGAGGCTGGTGAAACCAGAAGTGATTGCCAATGGGCTCCAGATGATGGGATCAAGGCCTTGAACTGGATCCTGAAACATGTTTATAAGCTGCATTCAGGAGCTCTCCAACCCTTCTGAAACTGGTAACATGCACATTATCCCTAATAGGAGCCATTTTTATGATATACCGGATTAATAAGCTGCAAATATCTCCATTAAGGAATGTAAAAATCACTACAGTATTTTCTAATTTACGCAAATTGCATGCAAATTATCTAAAATGTAATTTTAACGTTTAGGCTAATGAAACGAATTAGATGGAACAAGACAGAACATATCAGGCAGACAAGACAGAGGACACAGTACAGTTGAGACAAAAAATATCTAATTCTTAAATCGACTCATGATGCCCAAATCAGGGCAATTGAATCATGTAAATAGTATGTACTAGACCATAAGACAAGTAAGTTGGTGGACATGCCACGATGAATGGAATCGAGAAGCATCGGTCCGGAACTTTATCACCCCATTAACTCCTCCATGCTGGGAAGACATGCTGCAAGAAGAGCAGGTTCAAACAATTCACCCCGCCAAAAGCAATCCATAAATCAACTTATTGCAGGGTTCCCATCTTGCTGCAGAGTATATTGAGTGTATGATAAGTCATTTCAAACACGAAAGGGCTCCCGACAAATGCCAGCTGCCAGATTACACCGCAGAACATGGCAGGGGGCAGCAGACGGATTAACCTGAAATGATGATGCCGACTTTCAACTGTGCCACGGCGACCGCTGTTACTTCCCTCATTTCGACACAAATCTCGGCCGTCTCCAGCAGAGCTTCCATAGCACCAACTCTTAGGTTTTTTCGGTAAAGTCACGTAGGTAAAAATAAATAATAAAATAATAGAAATAAAATAATAAATAACGCCGTTTCGGAGGCAACACAAGTCTCCGTCATCAGGTGGGACCGTCACAGCTAGATTTACTGTATCAGGTGAGGCAAAATTCCAAGAGACAAGCCCTTAAATACAAGTTAAGGGGGGAGGAGGGGGAGGGGGGTTATCTGAATGTGGCACCCAATGAAAGGAACGTGTTGGGGGGGTGGGCGGGGCTAAAGAGAACAATAGGTGCACATGTTGTTGTTTTACCTGGTGTTGGTTGACAATCCAAATAGAAAAAGGAGAGTACTGTTAAACGCTGGGGATGTCAACACTCGGTAAAATAGAATAGTACCTGTTAAATAAGATGGTCCAAAAATGTGTAGTTAAATCTTTTTTGCATGGTTAATAACATCTTTCCAATGATTACTCAGTTTGTACCCATCATCACGGTTGAAGTTGTGTCTGTGTTTGGATATACGCGTGGCGTCCTCTGGTCTAACACCGTTTTGAGACTAGGCTCAAAAGAAAGCTGTCTCTGGTGTGGACCAATCAGTTTCAAAGACAATGCATATATTATCAGATTACGTTTTTTGTTTGCATTCCGACCACAAGTATTGTGGTTAATGCGGACATGATTCCTTGTAAAAGGTTTCAGTTTGGTGTTTTAACATCTTAACACCTGTTTTGTTGCCAGAAAAAAGGAGAAAACCTATTCTCATATACAAGTTAAATAACATGACAGAAAAGTGATGAGTAGGCAACACACATCACTAGATATTAACGACGGAGTTGCAGCCTAAAGGACGTACTCGGCACAATAGAAGTCCATTGCATAGATGGAGTGATGAAATGGGCTCGTGAGCAAGATGGATTTTAGCAAAACGAAACCAGGAGAGACGGTAACAGCTTAAGGAGGCATTCATCCAGCACTGGACAGATCATGGCTGATGAAGATGAATGTTTTTGCACTATAATCTGAACATACAAGCTAGCACAACCTTTGTTATGGGAATGGCAGAGTAATCCATTACAGCTGTTAAAAGTTTGCATTGCTTTCAGAGACAGCATTACAGCCGGCTGCTGTGAATTAAAATGTTACCCATGTGGGTGTAATGCATTTGTTGCAACACACTGAGGGTATGGTGTGCGTTTATACAGCCTGGTCAGAAATGCCATGTTCAAACCAAAGTACATGTAGTTAAAAGTAAAACTAACATTTCCCCTAAAGCCCTAGTTGTACTCTTTTGTACATCTTGGCAAAGCAACATACACGTGAATATCCATCAAACGTGCCTGTGTGAGGTCCACCTACCACACATAAGGTGCTGCTCTGGTCCATCTCAGGCAGGTATAAAGGACATGTGATGTAAAAATCTCTCTTTAAGATTGCCACGACATGGCTACACCATGATATGTTGTACACTGCAAGGTCCATGATAACCGTAATGACCGTTTATCATTGCTAATTTTATTTCATTATCTTATTTTGTGACAAGAAATATGAGTGAAATAGCAAAATAGTTATATCACCCATTAAACATTCTTGTTTTCCTGCATTACAAGTTAAAATAAGCCGATTGTAATCATTAATTTATGTTTATTTCGCTCATATAACTGACAGCATGTGAATTAAAGTTACAAAGTTACAAAGAATAAGAGGATTATAGCAGGTTCATTTTCAGTGAACTACAGTTTAAGAAATTTATATTGTTTCATTCATGTTGAAAGTACATGTACATCAAAGCACAAAACAATAAAAATAAGTCATATAATTACAGACCTATGGGAAAATGTATAGTGGTAATCGTCATATTGCGAAATTTGATATCGTATCATCAACTATAACATCACCTCTCAGCTGATGTTTCATGATGTCCACCCCAATGGTATGTCCAAGCTCTGCAGCCAGCACAGTGAAGTCCCCTTGATGGGACACGTTAAAGCCCAGGGCTCCAACCGAGTCCAGGCCACGCTCCGTGACGTTTTCAGAGTCGAGAACAGGGCGAGGGTCAGAGGTTAGCAGCACGGGTTTTCCCTGGGCGGTACGGCCCAATCGAACGCGCTCCCATGGCAGACCCAACATCTCCACGATCGCCTTCCGCAGAAGTAAACGGCCGGCCTGGAATCAAGAGGTCACTCTTAAAACAGTTGCAAACACTGTTAAGAAACATTTAAAGAGACAATCATGGGTGTTAAGAGCCCTATGTCTATCCACTGCTGGATGATGGCTGTGTCGGTAATGGAGAATGTTTGACTATAGTTGGTGGAGGAGGGACCCAGGACACGCAGCTGTAGCTTCCAAGGCTATAATTCTGATACAGGGTGGTACACAGCTCACTGACAGCTCAAAATATTATTTAGTCTCCGATCATGATGCTAATGGTCCATCTACCGGAAATGGAGAAAAACAACTGAAAGGGGGTAATGTGGGAAGAAAGTAACATTTTAAAGAAATGAAATTCTAATGAGAAGTCCCTCTCTTTTATTATTTTTAAACAATATAAAACATCTGTGCAAATTATGCAAACAAAGGCCATCTTCCCCAAAGAAGTCTGTCCCTTACGGGGCGGTGAAAATATCCACGACGCACCATTGCTGCTTTGGCATCCTCGACAAAGACGAACTCGGAGACGCGCTGCCTCTCCTCTGCCTGAATGCAACGAGTGGCCAGGAGCCATTCGGAGCGTGTGGGTTGCCAGCCCGCCGTACGAAACGCCCAGCGCACTCCACCCACTCCACACATGACGCTGCAGCCAGAGAGAAACAAAAGTGATGCAAGGTACATCATTAGAAACTACAACGCTGGCCCCCACACATTTTTTTGGAAGCCCGAGGCAAAATGAGGCCTCTTGAGCCATTTCTGAGATCCCTTTGGATCTGAGGCTTTGGACAAATTACCCCCAAAGTTACCCCCATACAGTCTCTATAACCATGCTTGAGAGCTACCGACAATGAAATATTTGATATTGTGATTTGAAACCCATTTCACTCCTTTTGCAGATCAGTGACATGTCACATTAAGTGGGCTGTGATTCAAGGTGTTTTTGCCATTGTTCTGCAACTGCAAGATTGAGGTAATACAAAATATATCTATATACATATGCACAAGTACCAATATAATTGATTCGTACAAGCACAATTCCATGCATGTATCATGAGCCTAAACCCTCAATTTGTATCAATGATCTTCTTGGTTCTTTCGGTAAAGTCACGTAGAAGGGAAGTAATAAAATAATAAAAATAAAACATAATAAAATAAAATAATTCTCACGACTGTTTCGGCTACAACGCAAGCAGCCGTCTTCAGGTGAAGAAACGAGTATCAATGAGTCCAGCATTACATGTGTATGTACGCCTCACATTTATTGATGAAAATTGCTCAGCTTTCCAAGATCTGACGAGATCAGACGTATTTCGAGGAATTTTATCGCTGGAAATTTATCAAGGGTGACGTGCAACGATAATCCATGAACGCATAATTATATTTGAGTTGTATTACAATAATTTGACACTGCAGAGCAGCGGTCGGGAACCTATGGCTCGCGAGCCATATATGGCTCTTCCGGTGACGGCATATGGCTCCCAGACAATTTTGAGTTGAAAAAAATAATTTAAAAAAAATCAGTTTGGAACTGATTTTAAAATACTTGTGATATTGCTTAATAATACTGTGTCATTTTAAAGTAAACAGAAATTAGTTTTGAAGATAAAATTTCTCGGGTCACGGATCCCGTGACCAGAAGTCACATTAAAATTAAGACATATTTAATTTATTATACGTTAAAAATACTATATGGCTCTCAATGAAATATATTTAAAAATATTTGGCTTTTATGGCTCTCCCAGTCAAAAAGGTTCCCGACTCCTGCTGCAGAGGAAACCCGCGGCTCGAACCCTAGGGCTGTGTGTGTTTAGTTTGTCTCATCCCCGCAGCGCCTATTAGCACGGTAGGCTACGGGCGGTGCAAGTTCATGTATTAGGTGTAGCCCTCTTCTTGGTTCTTTCGGTAAAGTCACGTAGAAGGGAAGTAATAAAATAATAAAAATAAAACATAATAAAACAATTCTCACGACGTTTCGGCCACAACGCAAGCAGCCGTCCTCAGGCGAAGAATGAAGCACCACCAAGCTTGGAGCGTATATTTAAGCTGGGTTAAAGGGGGGAGGTGGGAAGAAGAGCGCCTAAACAAAATAATTTGCATATCAAGAGGAATTCAGCATATGGAAAATGCGTAGGAGGTGGGCGGGGGGGGTTCCAAATCAATACTATGCCCGTGCATTATGCAGGATTAGCAGCCCTGTGAGCCATTCGGCTCTTGAATCGGGTGCAATCGCAACAAACAAAAACATGAACAAACAAAACATCTTAAAGTGAATATGTGACTTAGTGCAAACAGAAAATCCAAGAAAAGACAGCAAAACATTGCAGAAAAAGCACCGTACACCAACGCTGTGTACAAAAATCCCAGTGGGATGCAAGTCAAACAACAACAACCACAAGACAACTTAGATTAAGGCCATCAGTCTAACTCCGTACTACAACAAACAAACATGGCCCAACCAAAAAAAACTTTTCGAAATCACCAAAATAAAGCCATGACAGCAATGAAACAGTGATCATAGGAACTGTGCAAAAGAGGTTCAACGTACTTATACATACATTCACGCGTGCAAAGAACCCCCGCTGAACTTAGCCAGTGCGACAGTAATCAACAACACGAGACATTGTTTGAACAGTGCCACAGCTGCAGCGATGTGGGGGGGGAGGAGGTGGTCCTCACCCTCCGTGCATCACCACCAACCCACCCAGACGACTCTCCACGCCGCGACGTCTGCAAATGCGTGGCGCGCGTAAACGAAGCGCACAGACGTCCTTCCCCACCCGCCCGAGAAGCGGCCACGGTCAGCAGACCGATCGATCGCCTGATCGATGAGCAACAAGCCGATCGCCGATCGCCTCCCTACCGTTTAATAGTTCCAGCGTGTTGCGATGGAGACGGCATGGCGGCCCGCCTTGACGGGGGGCGGGGCGAGTGACTCGCACACGAGGCCATCTTGCGTAGGGATGTGTAACGGGGTTGGTTTGCTACGCTACGTGACGTCATCGCAGTGGGTCGGTCAGGGGGGGGACCGCCCCCCCCCTCAGTAACAGAGGGGTGTCCCCACGTAAGATGGCCGACTAAACTTTCCACCGCCAACAACGCTCCGAGGAAGGAGTCGCTTTCCGAAACGTCGCCTGTTATATAGTTTCACTTCGGAGGCCACGCTCTTTGACGACGACGAACGAACGTGCCCGAGTGTCCTTTCTTTATACTCTTAGGTTTTTTTTCGGGAAAGCCACGTAGGTAAAAATAAATAACAAAAATAAAATATTTCTATTATTTATTAATTATTTTTACCTACGTGACTTTACCGAAAAAACCTAAGAGTGTGAATCCTTGCAGTCACGAAAGCTTCAAATCTGTCCTTTATTTTTGTCACCTAAAACGAATTCGTCTAACGGAAATGACGTTTCTCCCCCCCAAACCCCCCCACCCCAACTGAGCTATGCCCAAATATGGTGTTGCCATCCAAAACAGACGCGTCACGGCTGCGCGAGGTCAACCAACGGAAGTTGCGTCACGACCCATCGGGTTAACATCCGGGTACTGCGGTCGTGGTGGGGGGGGGGGTTGCTCAAGATGGCGGCGGCGTTGTGCACTCCCGACATTTGTAGGAGCTGGGATAAAGGCGGGCGGTCTGACTTGTGAGTTTCCTTTTAAATCGGCAATCGCAACGGTTTAAAGCCGGCGAGCCTCGCCACCCCCGTCCGTACGTGGAGAATGTTTTTTTTGGGGAGGGGGACCCACGCGCGCGCATTCCGAGTGTATAAAAGGAGGCGGGCGAATGGCGGGGTGGTGTGCGCCTTAGGCGAGCGGGAGGCTGAGTCGTGGCCAAGGCCTCGGCATTAGTGACAATAACGACGAAGAATTCGTGTTGTTTAAACTGTTTTTGATGCGCAAAGTGAGGGGCGCTATAAACAGTTTGTGTAAATGTCGGAAACGGATAACATTGAAGAGTTATCAAACGGTTTCAAGTTTGTGGACGATTGCAAATGTTAAAACTGACATTTAAAACAAAAAAATGGAAGGTAGTTTGCATTAAAAACAAAAGCAGTTGACGCACAAACATGTAACGTAACAATAGAAGTTAACTTTTCTAAACGTTTCATGGTGCATGAAATTAATAATGAAAACAGGTAATTTAAAGTGCGCTGACTTTACATGTACAGCTACTAAAATCATTGTTACATTTTACAAAATAAAACTCGCCTTACAGTGCACTAAGCACATGCTTGTGGAATGTGTCAGGCTTGCACTAAATGGTTAAGCTATCGCTCCTGGTTGGGAAAAATGAACGCAGCGTAGAATCCAAAGAAGATTCCCTCATGAAGTGGGGAAGACATTACCACCGCCAGCATTTTACCCTGAACTCCTACTCGAGCGCTTATTACACGTGTTGACACGTAGCAGATATGTAATGCCCCTTGTCGCCAATTAGACGTTGTACCTGAAACAGTAAAGCAATTTAGTGAGGCGGATTTTAGTAAACCGTGAAACGAGGCGGAAACGATTTATTTCGAGACGGTTTATGAAGACGGTTAACTTGTTTTTGCAAAAAAAGTTGCAAGGACTTAAATTAAGGTATCATGCAACGGGGCGACGTATCCGGTGGCGTGGAAGCTGTGGTATGCGTTATACAGTCTTTATTGACGGTGCATTATTGAAATACTGTAATATATAAGGACAATACGCATAACAGCTTTCAGCACAATGTCACTTAAGGCAAACAATACCCACTACTAGATGTTTTCAACCAGTAATTCCGTAAGGCAGTGGTAATCACAACGGGGTCAACTATTGTCCCCGGTTAGTGGTTTGAAAGGGCACTTCCGGATGCGTTGACACTATACTGTATAGCTGCAAATGCAACCTTCCCGTTTGATCAATGGAGTGCTTTTTCACTTGTCATGTTGCAGCTTGAAGCTGTGCCGGAACCTCTCGGAAGATGGGAACGCAAGCGACACATCTGTCAAAGGTGCTCAATCTTTAATTTTTTTTTCTATTCCAATATGATTGGTTCCAACTCTGGCGTGGCATTTGCTTGAGGACATGGACAGAGTCAAGGCACGTGAACCCATTACGGACTTTCAATTCTCGGCCTCGTGCGTAATAACTGTAGTCTGTGACCCGAATGGCCCTTAAATATATGTTCCGTGTTGTGTTTGTTACGTGAGGATGTGCCTCGTATGCGAAGTGTACTTTTACGCGCAGTGTCGTCTGAAGCAGACATTCGACGCTGGGTCTTTGGTTCACAACCTTCACAAAGGATTTTATCAATGAAAACATGAAAGATACAAACATAACTGTTTCAGAGAGATATGTGCCCAGCTGTCGTTTGAGTAAAGAATACCTAGTGGAACCCCTTGTGAGCCTTCTGCAATCTATGATGGGTCACAGACCGATATTCTCTTAACATAGTTTGTATAATTCCAGTAGTTGTATTTCGGACAAAGCGTTATTTTCTCTTGACTGAATTACTTGAGCGTAATTATTGTCTTGATATTATTCCACAGACATCCGCCGTGCCCTATACGAGCTGGTCTCTAACGTCATTAAAAATACTTTGAAACTGGACCATGCTATGGGGGTACTCAGTGAGGTGCTGGTAAGTTACTTTTTATGCGATTTATGCGTTATTGTGACATGATGCAGATACCACCTATACAGCGTGTCCATTTTTATTACGTTTTAAAATAAATCACGGATATTATGCATTTCCATTCTGATTTTGTGTGTTACAATTTTACACCAACAGGACTTGAGGAATGACTTGCCATCTGTACTTGCGGATGTGTTCTGCATCCTTGGTATGTTGACCCATTATATTACAGATTGTGCACCGATTTTTTTTTTCCCACATGACAATTCATGTCTGCAATTGTTTGAAATTTTGGGAAAATATTATTCTCTCTTTGACCTCCGACAGATATTGAGACAAGCTGCCTTGAGGAGAAGGCTCAGCGTGAGCGATTTGTACAACTAGTCCAAGCATGCACTGTGAGTCCCCAGCAGCAACACATGAGCAAACATGCACACAAGCTTCTTCCCACGTAGCAACGTGACATTGAACCCTCTTACTCGTAGCTCTGTCGTATGCACTTTCATGGGCCGTCCCCTAAAACAAATTGTTACTCTGCTCAAGCAGTCGACTGTGACATAAGAGGTTCAACATACATGATGAGAATAGCATAACCAGGATACAATTTTGAAAAATATTTTTTTAAAGAAAGAGCATACGCTTGTTGTGCAGTGACGTGGGTTTTGCTTCAGACCACCTGCAGTACAAACATTGATATTAAATGTAAGATACTTAAGCTGTGACATTCCAATGTGCTTTGTTCAATATTGTTTGTGGTATAGTCCATACATTACTGGCTACTGCCTCCCTTGCTGCTGCTTGCAATACGTTGTCTAGTGAAGTAGTCTCTAAATGGACACCTGGACTTGATAAAGATCAGCTATTAACTGTTAATAAATAAAAATAGTGTATACTTAGGCACACATAATTTGTTTTAAGGAATTTGATATTCAACTGAAATTGCAGTTTTTAAAATAGATTCGTAGAACAGCTCCCAGTTAAAGGTTGTGTCATTGTACTATTCATAACACATTCCTTGTTTTAGATACATCTTCATTGTTGTTTACACTTGTGGTGTCTCATAGCCTCTGGTGTCCGAGGTGGTGTTGAAAGAGCGCCTGGACCCAGAGACACTGGAGACGTTGGGTCTAATCAAACAGGCCTCCCAGTTCAACCAAAAATCTGTGAAGATCAAAACCAAACTCTTGTAAGTGCCCCCACCATCTGAGCTGCACTACAACTTCACTTTATAACTTCGTTGTGGCCTGGCCCCATTTCACAAGTTATGTTATGTCTAATCCGGTGCATGATGCAAACTAGTACGCTAATTTACCCATTACAGAGCGGTTATGACAATCATATGTCCCTAGATATAGTGCAATATTTGTTGCGTTTCAACAAATATACGTGCATTTTTTTACACACTTGATCTTCCATTCTGACACTTCAGTGATGTCGTCATGCTGACATTACTCTTCAAGGACATGGCAGTCCTTTTGACGTAGCTGCTTTGAAACATAAAGGCACTTGGGTTGTAAGCTTGCTTTTCTCACTCGCTTACAGTTACAAGCAACAGAAGTTCAACCTCCTGCGAGAAGAGAATGAGGGATATGGGAAGCTGTTCACTGAGCTGTGTCAGGACTTGTCTGGGATCATCACGAGTGACATTATGCTGGAGAGCATCAAGTCCCTTATTGGTGAGACCTTCATAATTGGTATCTGCTTGTTAGCTGTGTGTATTTGAATCATCTGTCTAACCCAAATCGTGTTTTTATAAAGCTTGTTTTTTTCTTGTTATGTCAAAATTTACCCCAGAATTCTATTCATTGTCATGGTTTGGGCTAAATTCTGTTTGGGATTTTTGTCTTAATATCTCGATTGTAGAGTCTATTGTTTGTACTATCCCATCTGTCTTTTTATATGCTTATATAATTCTACATATTTATAATAAGTGTCGGAGTCCATTTTTACTAAATAGTTTTTCAATCAAACATAGTGCCGTAATACAATTTCATTTCAAAATCTATTCAGGCCTTCTTAACATGTGTTTGTCGACTGTATCAACTGCGTCTTGGCGGTGACATTCCAGGCTGCTTTAACCTGGACCCCAATCGCGTGCTGGATCTTGTACTTGAGGCATTCGAATGCCGGCCTGAGTACGCGCAAGAATTTTATCTCCCTCTGCTGGAGTCCTACATGAACACGTGCGAGCCACAGACACTCTGCCACGTCCTTGGGTTCAAGTTCCACTTTTACCAGGTTGGTGTAAAGGCCTCAGTTTTGTTCATTACTCTAAAAACTCAACTGTAACTTGCATGGTTTGTGCTTTTATTTGTAATTGTGTTATTTGTAATTGTTGTCAATACTTGGCTGGTGACAGACGTTTTGTGCCGATGCCAGGGTTTAAAGTTTGGTTGTGGAATGAGCACAGTTTTCTGACAGACATTTTTTTTATTTGTTAGACTAAATCTATGAGCTGGCCAGGTGCTTCAGGGCTTAATGCCATGTTGGCTGCCACTACCGAGATTCTATATTGCACTCCAATCAATGACCTGTGGTTAAACCAGCTTGATTGTAGTAGAATATATGGTTTTAGTCTGGTCATCTGTGACCACATCACATCATTACATATATTTTGGAGCCTAGTATTTAAAAAAAATGTATTTATTGTCGTGTAACGAAGTCCTTCATAGCAGGGCATGCGAGAAGGTGCACCACCTATAGTTTGTATAACAGCCAATTCAAGAGACAACACGAGTTCTCTGATTTTATCTTCCAGAAACCCTTTCCCATAGTTGTATAATTATATTTGAAAGTGTTTAATGGCACTGATAACAATTGTAAAATGGACAAATGAATTAATAACTGTCTTCAAGTGAAATCAAACTCTTTAGTCACTCAAATATATTTATCATGTGTCTCCTTTGAGAAATGTTTTGGCCTTTGCCTAGTTATATGGTGGGAGTAGTGTTGCAGTGATTAACATTGTGCGATGAACAAGGTATCAATCAGCAATCAGAGTTCGATTCCTGGCCTCATTTTCTAACAGCAGTGGCAAGTGACATTGGAACCAGTCTTGACCCCCCCCCCGACCCATTACTTACGGAGCAGCATGGTGAAGTATGGTCAAGCAACCCCTATGACTAACAGCATGGGGAGACCGTCATAACTTATATTTACTTGTTTTTAAAAAGGCTTTGTATTTTTGTGTTCTCATTAGGAACCAAATGGAGAGACGCCACAGTCTCTGTACCGTGTGGCAGCCCTGCTGCTGCAGAGTGAGCTGATCGACTTGGAAGACCTCTATGTGCACGTAAGTGCCCGATAAACATTCACCCGCTTCTGCTCTGTGCCCCCCATCCTTTATAGCCCTGTGCTCACGGTTAATTTTGCTTCTCGCTCCAAAACTTTTTCACGCAGCTCCTGCCCGTGGACAGCGAGATGGTTGAGCAGCACAAGCGGGAGTTTGCCGAAGTCCGGCAACTCTTCCGCAAGATGAACATGGTCGTGCTGCCCACCGACAAGCCTGAGGAGAAGGAGAAGGAAAAGGACAAGGAGGACGAGCCGAAAGAAAAGGTACTTTCATTTGTGAATCTTCCTGATTTCTCTTGATCATGCTCGAATGTTTGCATGTGAATACGGACACTCGGTGCGTTTGTGTCGTTACAAACAATGTGCGGTATGTGACCACATAACCCGGAATGCGTCCCCACTCATCAGAGCATAGAAGCTCAGAAAGGTCCAGTCTGTAAAGTGCTTATATGTGTGACCATGCAAATCGAGGTTGTCTAGGACTATGGGGCTATATGGTGGGGACCAGAGGACAATGCAGCAAAATGGATTGTTGTGCTTTACTTCGAGGCTCCCCATATAATTGTTCTCCACCTTTACCAACCTGCACTTACACCACATGTGTTGAAGTATTACCAAATAACCCCACGGAGCTATACGGCGAGGGAAGGCTATGATCCACCAGTGCATAGGTTTCGTGCTTTTTTTTGTTTCAGTTGCCAGACAACCAGAAGTTGGGCCTGTTGGAGGCCTTGCTGAGGGTTGGCGACTGGCAGCACTCCCAATGCATCATGGACCGCCTGCCACCCTTCTTCACCTCATCCCAGAGGCCCATAGCTGCAGCAATGTGCCTGCTTATACACTCTACCATAGAGCCTTTGTATAGGAGGTGAGTTCACTGCAACATTCACCTGAAGAAAGACCCAACCTAAAATGAAATAGCCTTTGTAGATACAAACCAATATTGTCCTCGATGATCAGACACAAGTTTGAAACTTTGTTAGTGAGAAAAAGACAGCATCTGGCTTTTTGACATGATATTGCACATTTCACTAGATCTTCAGTGCTCTAGCATCTCTGCAGTGCAATTCAAGTGTGCCTGACCAGAATGTTTTAAGTACATTTTCTCATTAACAAGCTTCTAACGTGTTCTGGCAGCCGAGGATGTAGCATCTAGTTAAATATCGACAAGATAAAAGCATTTTCATCTTTTTACAGTTTTCTTTAAAGCTGGACAGGCTGTATTTGGGTTGCATTACATAAACCTTGGGGTCTTCCACTGTGCACACATCTGTCAGATGTAAGTTTTTGTAATATTTGTTACCTTATGTTTGGGTGTTTTTCTCCACACACATTACAAATTGCCGTCTGAGCCCATGACTTCGCTGACGTAAAGCATACTTTTCAGACATTAACTTGTGTTATTTTTCATCAATGTTATTTCTTAAAAATCTTAATTATAATCCTTTGTCTCATCAGTGCTACCACTTCCCTGTGAACTAATCTATACGGTATTTTCTTCTTCCCCAATATTTTTATCATTGTTAAGTTTATTCAATTTGTGCTCTCAGCATGACGTCATAGATTAAGGTAGTTTATTCTTAACTCTTACAGAGCAGTTAGAGAACAGCCTGTGGAAGAAATCACAGAAGTGATTACAAAATTACTTCAAGTGAACTCTTAACCACCCTAGAACCACTGCACTTTGTCACATGCTGTCGAGGGATGTTTATCACATGGCATTCGAAACGGAATATTTCTTCTTAACAGATCTATAATTTTGCCGAGTTTCGTAAAAAAAAAATCTAATTTTATTTCATGACCTTCATGCACAGTAATTTGTGATGGGGCTGAGACCGCTATGTAGTTGAAAGTTAAATAACGCGTTTAATCTTCAACGCTTCTTTCAGGTCGGGACTGCCGCGTGGAGCCAAGGGACGGCCGTTCCCGCCGCTGCAGAATCCGCGGGCGTTGCCGCTGGTGCGCTCTTTCTGGGACATGCGGCGCGACATTTTCCAGATGCTCACCTACGTCGGGCCCCACCTCAGCCACGACCCCGTGCTCTTCGCCAAGATTGTACGCCTCGGCATGGCGTTCATGAAGGAGGTGCAGAGTCCGTCCCCCCCCCCCCCCACCTTGTCCAGTAGCAGAATGCACAAAACGAAAACGCCCGCTACGCACGTTTTAATGCTAGGAGAACATGCCCTGCCTTCACATTCTGTACAAGGAACTGATAGGATGCTTACATTGTTTATTGCATGACTGAATGCTCACATGTTTTTATTGTGTAGGTGTGACTTGCGCCCCTTGTTTAGAAGGACTTTGGCAACAATTACGAGACAACAATTGACACTCTCCCCTTTAGGTCCTATTGTCACGGTTTGCAGTCAAGATCATTTTAAGATTGTAATTTCTTTTCTCATTCTATCTATTATATTTCATCCCATTTGCTGCTCTTGAATTGTTTAAACCTTTACACAAAAATATTGAAATAATTTGCATAAATCGTAAATGATAAATTATTGTACATATGATTCAATGTTTATCTCCAGAGAAGTCATTTTCAATCAATGAACTCGCATTCCTTATAGCTATCACTGTTCAATTTTATTTAATTGAAGTGATTGACGTGTCCTTTCTTGTTCATATATATATTTCATCCCATCTGCACAGAAATTTTATATTCATAAATTCATTCTGCTATGTACAGCAGTTAAAATATTTAAGGTATGCATTAAAGTCCAGTATTGGGTCATATGCATTGAGTTGTTTTGTTATCCACTGGGTGCATATAAACGCTTGAATATTTTGAGTTTATTGCTTAGCAAAGATTAACACATTTTATATGGCATGCAAAATTTTATTAAGAGTTGTATTTCATTCTTGGAGTTCAATTTGGATGTACTTTTTTATCTGCAGTATTCAGCGGATGCATCAAAATCAAGCGATAAAGAAAAATGGGTGAGCATGAAATTGCATTCATACATGATCACCTGATGACGGAGACTTGTGTTGCCTCCGAAACGTCGTGAATTTTATTATTTTATTTTTTATTAATTTTAATTTCATTTTTTACCTACGTGACTTTACCGAAAAAACTAAGAGTGTGAATCCTTGCAGTCACGAAAGCTTCAAATCTCGAAGCAGTACCTTTTTTAATTACGTGAAGTTTGATAAATATGATGTTTATAGACTGCACAGTCTCCAATTTTTAAGCTTGGAATGTTAATCAAATGTGCAGAATACATTTTAATTACAATTGACATTCCACATCTATCAAGCGTAGACCTATGAATGGTAAGGCTTAAAGTGAAAGCGGTACATGCTTGAATGCGGCATGGTTTATAGTTTCGTATGATATGTGTTTTTATTCTAAGGTAATTTCGAGTGTTTTATTCGATGAAAAGCACAATATCAATATTCTGGGTTCTTTCGATAAAGTCACATAGAAGGGAAATAAGAAAATAATATTAATATAAAACAATAAAAATTCTCACGACGTTTCGACTGCAACACAAGCAATCATCATCAAGTGTGAAATCCACAGCAAGAAAATTTGCTGTGGATTTCACGTCGTGAGAATTTTTATTGTTTTATATTTATATTATTTTATAATTTCCCTTCTACGTGACTTTACCGAAAGAACCAAGAATATTAATCCCTGCAGTCACGAAAGCTTTAAATCACAATATCAATGTTATTATTTTTGTTAAATTGTCTTGTTTCAGGAATCTCTGCTGAGTTGTTTCCTAAGTATCACGGACCAAGTACTGCTGCCTTCACTGTCACTCATGGAGTGCAATGCGTGCATCTCTGAGGAGCTGTGGGGGCTGGTGCGCTGCTTCCCCTACCAGTACAGGTTCGTCTGGCACCCTCTTACGCTATGTGTCACGTTGACAAAGACAAATAGTTCACTGCTTTAGCCCACCGGTGTGTTGAAGCCACAACATTTACAATTTGAGTACGACGTTTCGCTGGTAATTGCAACCAGCATCATCGGGCAATTCGCCAGAATGGTGAGGCTCTGCTGTGTCTCCCGTTCTGGCGAATTGCCCGATGATGCTGGTTGCAATTACCAGCGAAACGTCGTACTCAAATTGTAAATGTTGTGGCTTCAACACACCTGTGGGCTAAAGCAGTGAACTATTTGTCTTTTGTCAACGTGACACATTTTTACTGATTGGCCGTGTCGGGTGGTGGAGGGTTACGACACATTTATAAATAACGCGATCTAAACCCAAAAACGTTGATTATGAATAACATTGGTCGCGAAAGCCTACGTGTTAAACTGACAAAATGGAGTTGCTTTTGGCAAGCTTTTACCTTGCGATGGGAAGCAAAACATTTGAGATTTTCGAGGACATTTAAACACTATTTTCTTAACTTTGTTCTGGAAGTGGAGAAGGGAAAAGTGGTTTCTTTTGCATCAAATAATTTTGCTGGTACGTTCATTTAGTTTTAATAACATGGTGATGATGGTAGAAGAGTATGGAAATTCCGAATATATAATATACCAAAATGATTGGTTTATATAATGAATATATGGAAAAATAAACTATTGTATTAGTTCTAGAACTATTTCAGTCCGAGCAGTTAAATCATATGTTATCCTTGAGGAAATGGAATATGAATATCATGAGAGAAATTCAAGGATTAATATTCCTTTACTGCTGTTTTGGTAAAAATGCATCACAATGCATATGGTAGGTGGCACAAAAATGCTGTGTTTGTCTTTGTGTGTGGACTATTATAGACTAGTATTTGAGGGTTTGATATTTGTAATTCCTGCCTGCTATCTATTTTTACGAAAACATTTCAAAGAACATGGAAAAAATATTTTTTTTTAAACTGAAAATTGCATAGAAAAGCCAATTTTCCCAGGAACATTAGGGGTATTACAATGGTCTATACGCGGAACCTGTGAATTTTGGATAATTAGAGCTCTTTCCCTGACACGTAAGTAATAATTGCAGTCAATTACCAGACAAACATTTGCTGTCCATTAAATTAATGTGCCTGATTTTAAGAGATCATGCTAAATGGATTTAACTTGTGCCGTGTGATATTCCCTGCAGCTGCTTTTGAAGTTTCGCCAGTGCACTTATTTTTGTGGCAGTATGGAAGTGTATTAAAAAAAAAATCTGTAATATTGAAAGGTCCCTAAACTGAAATTTATCATTTTCAACAATGACATTTGGTCATCCATCTGGTGTTATTTATCAGCATTCTTTAGACACCCCCGTGTTGCACACTGCTTACTGGTGTCAAATTGAACAATGTTTGCAATTTCTGTGATTTTAATTTTTAAAGAGTAAGTGCACCTGAGATTTGGCCTTTGGGCATGGCAGTTGTTGTTTTGGGAGAATGCAGCCCATCAACGTAGCAACTTGTCTGCCGGCACTGAATTTATACATGAAGAAATTACGTTTTTTTACTAAAATAACTCTATTACATACTCAGTCCCAAAGCATGAGCACATGGTGTGGTGAGTTTGGTGGCAGGATGTGTGCAACCTTTAGTACATGTTTGGAGGTTTGCAGAGAATTTGGGTTGGTGATTTTGGTGCCATAGTTTGAAGATGTGTCACCCTTTCGCCATTTGCCCTCCTCTGCTGTTTCTCCCAAGGTATCGGCTTTATGGCCAGTGGAAGAACGAAACATACGCCAGCCACACACAGCTCGTGAGGATCAAAGTGCAGACCGTCGACAGATCGAAGTACCTCATGAAGTGAGTGTGTTCAGAAGGACAATATTGAGCAGTTTCAGTAGAAGCTATGCTTGTTGTTATTTGTATATGCTTAAATTCTCCTTGCATCAATGGTTTATATCATTTTTATAAATATGTTTTCTCTTGTGCGTTTTTTGTTCGTGTGATTTTGACTACAGTGCTGATTATGAATTTCCCCTGATCTACATTTCATTGCAGGCGTTTGACCAAGGAAAATGTGAAGCCTTCGGGCAGGCAGATTGGGAAACTGAGTCACAGCAACCCCACCATTCTCTTTGACTATGTAAGTTTATGTGACAACATTTTAATTGTTGTCCTTCCTCCGCATCGCCACACGATTAGCATGGTTGGCTACATTACGGTGTGCAAGAAGTTCAACATATGTACATAATTGGTAACATGCGATTATTATTTATTCAGAATTATAGGAATACTATAGCAATTTAAAGCGCTTTAAATGGCTTGTTGTGCATTTTATTATTTCCACATGATTTTATTTAGGAAAAAATTCATGCTGAAAATATATAAATGTCTGGAAAATCTTCAACACTTTGCACGACAAAACCTACTCTGTCTCGACTGGTCCTGAAAGCAGTACAATTCTGACACACCATTAAATAAGCTTGTGTGTCATTGTTTTTGTCCACATAATGTTAGTGCTCGCGTTCCGGGTGCAGAATGCTGCGCCATTGTTTTGATGCACGTTTTGCTGTCCCGGTGCTCGACAGGCAGCATGTAACGGGCGATTGCCTCCACGGCCCCTGCTGTGTGTAGACTTTGTCCGTCCACTCGGCCAGTGTAATTTGTCCCTGCACGCCCAGGCAATCGACGAGTGAGCTATGTGGGATTCGTCCACGAGTGGTTAAAATCGAGAAATATGAGGACAGGGCACCTCGACTGACCTTGCTCACAATTGCGTTATACTTCATTTGCTCTGTCTGAATGGGGTCACGGGAAATTTCTGGCTGAACATGGAGCATTCAGTCTTGACAAGGCACACAGGTTCCTTTTCGCTTGAAATGTACGGCGAGGCCGGCAGTAAGTGCTGCCATGATTGAACTCATTTTCTGTAGGAAATGATTGCACTCATTTTACAGTCCAGCTTGCATCCTATAATTGTATATTTCAGTTTTTTTGTTGCAATGGCTACTTTGATGTACAGCTTTAAATGTGCCTTTACTATGAGTGAAACAGTCAGAGTAAAATGTTTTTTATGTTTTAAAACGCTCAAAGCGCGTGAACACGTCAACTTATTGAATTTTGGTGCAGGTTCTTACGCCCTATAATTAACCCCTCAACATCTCTATCGCTTTTTGACACGTAAAAGATGTTTGCATGCCCTGTCTAACACCACTGTTTCGTATTTTTTTTTACAGATCTTATCCCAAATCCAGAAATACGACAACTTGATCAACCCAGTGGTGGACTCGCTCAAGTACCTCACCTCCCTCTCGTATGATGTGCTTGCCTGTATCCTTTTTGCACATAGGGTTTTTCATATGACCAAAGTCTAATCCTGCTGCAGTGTTGGCACTTTTACTTTGAATGCAAACTCATTTGTACAGAGTAAGCTTGTGCACAATTGATAAAAAATGTGGCACCGTTATTATTTAATGTAGACATTATTAATCACATTACTTAAGTTAATGACATTTATTTCTCACGCTTGTTTTATCAGCCATGTTTTTCATTCTATGTCTTAGCAGCTTGTATCCATTGATTAAGAAATGTCTGGAGGCACGTTAGGTATGAGTTCCTAAACAAGCATGGACAATGATGATTTTACCAGCGTTGTTGACCCTTGTTTATTTGTTTATCTTGTGAGCTAGAAAGAAACATGAGTTTAGCTACATTGTTGCTGGACAGGTTCAGTGTTTAGGAGGGAGGATGTTTTCCTTGACTGAATGCCACAGACTGTATCATAGAAGCGCTCGCGAATCCAGACAAGGAGAAGATGAAGCACGATGACACCACCATCTCCCTTTGGCTTCAAAGTAAGAATCTGCAGGAGGGATTCACAGCACACTGTGATAAACTATGTAGCCCATCATTCCAACTTGTAGAGGTAGCATTACACTCATCCGTTACCCAGTGGTGGAATCTAATGACCCGTTGTTTTGTATTTGCCGAACAGTATTTCTCCACTCTTGACTAGTATGGAAAGAAAATAGGTCAACCATCGCCAAATAACCAACCTATTTTAGTCTTTCAGGGTCCCTCATTCTCAAGAGGTGATTGACTACGTTTTGTTATGCTCAATAAAATAGAATGTGGATTGAATTACAGTTGTGCACAATTATATATATAAAATCAGTGGCATTCGATCAATGGCCCTTCAAAGTACATACATTTTCAATAACACTTAAGCTGTTTCGATTTAAATGTCATAACCCTTAAACCAGACACTCTGATTAGCACGGTTAGCTACGTGCGGTATATACAAAATTACGTCACAGCTTGCCAATAGCATTACGGAGATTTGTAAAGTTTGAGCATGATTGCTGCAAATCCGTTTCAAAAAAGCTTTTTCATATGAGATGAGAAAAAAACCCATAACGCAATATACATGATTACGTAGGGAAGTAAGCTCGTATGCTTGACGTGTACATTAGTGTTTACATGTGCATATTTCTTCATCTAATCAAGTCCCTGAGCAAGATGGATAATTATAATGATCTGACTTGCCAGCTTGTTTTTATTGTTTGTTTCTTTACCTAATCATCCTTAATTATCCTTATCTTTAATCGGCTTACACCAATTAACACTCAATATCAAGAATTTTGTGGTACTGGGCTTTTTTTTACGTTTGCTGCTCCTTTGCAAGTGCCATGTTCTGAACTCTCATCCATCATCATCACTCTTATGAGTGTAGCTACCAAAACACGACTTCTCAACTGGATTCTAGATTTGAAGCTTCTAGATTTTAAGCTTTCGTGACTGCAAGGATTCATACTCTTAGTTTATTCGGTAAAGTCACGTAGGTAAAAAATGAAATTAAAATTAATAAAAAATAAAATAATAATAAATCATGACGTTTCGGAGGCAACACAAGTCTCCGTCATCAGGTGGGACCGTCACAGCCAGATTTTCTGTATCAAGTGAGGCAGGGATTCCAAGATGCAAGTTCTTAAATACCAGTTAAGGGGGAGCTTTGCCCACTCACATTATCGTGTGTTATGCAGCTCCTCCAGCTTGGTGCAGGGGTGAGCAGGAACCTGTGTGGGTTGTTTTACAGGTCTCGCAAGCTTTTGTGGAGCTGTTTTTCGCAAGTACCCAATAGAGCTCACTGGCCTCCTGCAGTACGTGGCCAACCAGCTCAAGGCTGGGAAGAGGTAAGCATCCGTATGGTGCGACTGATGTCGATATTTATCATGGAGATATTGATACCAAGCCCACAGCCTCAATCAAAACATGGTGTTTTTACACCGCTGCTTGTATTTTATCACTTGCAATGCAATCCAGTGGGAATTTTAATTGTAATCAGAACTTAAGATACTTTACATGTAGTGGAAGACAACTTGTGATATTTTTGTTTTTAATTGTTGAGAAAAAATATGATCTTTAATTGGAAGTAAAACTAGTGTAAACACATGGGCTACTTAAATATTCAAGCTGCTGCTTGTAGCCTTTAAAACCATTGCCAAACCAGTTAAAATATTCAACTTAACATACATTTTAAGATACGCAATTAATGCATGAAGTAAAAAAATGGCGCGTGAGCGTTAGTCAACATTTTTGTGATGCAAGTTTGTTAGGAGTGGGAAGCACAGGTGGTGCATCATTCATCTCAGTCAGTTTACCCACAACACCTGGGTCTGTCTTATGACCTGCCAGCGAACCTTTGAAACTTCACGTGGCCTCTACTTGTTACCTAGCCTGGCACAAGCGCTGTGATGTCACTTCGTGGAAAATAGCGGCCGCTTTGTTGCTCCGTGTGCCTCGCAGTTTTGACCTGCTGATACTCAAAGAGGTGGTGCAGAAGATGGCCGGCATCGAGATCACGGAGGAGATCACCAACGAGCAGCTGGAGGCGATGGCCGGGGGAGAGCTCCTCCGAGCCGAGGTGAGGAGGGGCAGCCGCGAACCCCATCATTCACGGAGGGCTTTAATCTAAACCCCAGGAGATGGATAATGAATGATTCAGCGCTGGAGTCTCCTGCCGTGCGTTTCAAGCCAAGTTTGTTAAGAGCATTAACTGACAATGCTGTTTTATGCACACACGACCCGATTGATGTGCTGCGAAACTTTTATTGGTGATTTGCTTCCATCACTGGCAATGAGGCAAATTGATAAGTAGGAGAAAATTTTGTGGATTCTGTCCTAAAGAATGAGAAACAGCGCAGTTACCCCCCCCCCCCCCCCCCCATGTGACGCGGTGACAATGACTGATGATTGACATCATAAATCTAGATTCACCTCGACCTTGGCTCAAGGTGAGCAGGGAGAACGTTATTATTAGGACAAATTGCACAGCACCCTGTGCTTGTTTTTGAACCTTGTGTGTGAAATTGATTCATGGAAATTATCCATTGTATGCTAATTGTATATTCAATGAAGAATGAAGTCATTCGTCGGTCATCAAGTTTTGAGCTTATTTTGTTTAAACAGGTGAGAATGCAAGACATCAGGAAAGTCTCATTTACAAGAGTAACCTAGGGCATGAGTCTGCCAGTAGGGGCAATGATTGCTATGCATATTCCAAATTGAGTAATTTGCAGGTAATTTTCGAATTAGGCAGATTTGGGCCCTGGCACACAATGGCCTTCTATTGCAAATTACATCAGCTGATCTTTAACGTCCACTGTGAGTGAAGCTGATGGAGTGTAGCATTATTATGGTTATTAAACACGCAATAATCAGGCTACCACTGTATTCAAACCACGAGCCTCTGCAGCAAGCGGCGAACACTCTACTGGTCGACCTTGTTACGGCCCTAGTAAATAGTGGCATTTCTAATAAACACTTGTTTTTAGTATTACATCAAATACAGTAAAGAAAATGTTGCTAGGTTATGACACTTTCATTATGGCGAAATTAAAGCTACATATAATACAGTGACAGTCACAGTGACGCTTGACTTGTGTGTGCATGTGCTCCTGCAGGGTGGCTACTTTGGGCAGATCAGGAACACGAAGAAATCGTCGCAGCGTCTCAAGGACGCCCTGCTGGACCACGACCTGGCGCTACCGCTTTGCCTGCTCATGGCGCAGCAACGCAATGGCGTCGTCTTCCACGAGGGCGGCGCCAAGCACCTCAAGCTCGTCGGCAAGCTCTACGACCAGGTGCGATCCGCACACATTTCACTGCCACATACACATTTGATGCTGCTGTTACAGTTAACTCTTGATTTGTTTCGTGTTTGGTCCAGCACGTGAAAAATTTTATAATACATGGAAAATGTGACATTCCCCACCCATTCGCACATTTATGTTGATAGCTGAGTGACCGAAGGCTTAAATGAAAACTTTATTAATGTTGCTCTGTTGCAATAATTTACCAGTCTGAGGTGCCTCTGAGCAACCACAGAACTGCTAGTAACTTCCCTGCTCTGCTGGCCCAGCGAACACATTGCGTAGCCACGGTCTGCAAACACACGTGTGCATCATGACACGGATTCTGTTTTCCACGACAGTGCCATGACACGCTTGTGCAGTTTGGAGGATTCCTGGCATCCAACATGAGCACGGAGGACTACGTTCGACGCATGGCGCCCATCGACATGCTGTGCCTGCAGTTTCACGCGCCGCACGACGCTGCCTTTTTCCTTTGCAGGCCGATGTACGCACACCAGATCATGGTGAGTGTTCGAAAATTCATCTATCTGTCCTTTCATCATCCTTAGTCATGATCAGTCCACTGCTGGATGAAGGCTTCACCAAGCTGTTGGCATCTCTCACAATACAGCGATGCGACAATCCATCTAGCATCTGCATACGAGTTAATCCTTTATTTCCATCTCCGTGATAGACATCCTCTTGGGCACGTGAACCTCCCTTGGTTGCCATCTAGGGCGGGAATATTCTTACGTACAATAATAGTGGAATTTTGCATTTATTAATCAATTATTATTGATTATTTAGCTTCTGGCATGTGGATAATTGGCATTTGTAAGAGTCAATGTTTATGATAAACTTTCCTTGCATTGTGGAGATCCCTTTGCAAAATAGCTGGTTACATAATGTCTGATGCACTGCACATGAATAATAACAGGTTTACTACCACTGATGATAATCAGCTCAGAAAAGCAATATATTCACAACCAGTTTATTTAAGAACTGTGGGTTGTTGCAAGTTGCCTGGTGAAATTGTCATGATGAAATGTAATGTAAACACAATACTAATGTCATTTTATAAATATGCTAAAAGAAAGTGATGGTTTGGTTCACCAAGGATGATGATTTTATATGTTATTAGTGTTAGCCGCGAGACTTAAAGCAATTTAGAATGTCAGGCTGCCCTAGGAAGTAAAACCAAATTATCTCTGAGATGTACATTTTGAGTGGCCAAATTATACAGATTTATTTTGTTCATATTTTTTACTTGGCAATATCTGTGCCAAATCTCAGTCGTGTAACTGTTCTAGAACACTATTAGCGTTGCATCAGTCACTCGGGCGCGATCGTCTATTTTATCTCGCTTGCATCCCTCGCCCTGTGTCCGCCATCAGTCCAAGTACGAGGAGCTCAAGAAGGCAGACAAAGGCAACAAACTGAACAAGACACAGCGTTACATCCAAGCGAGCATGGCGGTGATGAGCCCCGTGCAGGAGGCGGTGACAGCGCTTCACCCGACGCGCGTCTGGGAGGACATCAGCCCACAGTTCTATGGCACCTTCTGGACGCTCAGCATGTATGACCTGTCGGTGCCCACGGCGAGCTACGAGCGCGAGGTCGGCAAGCTCAGGGCACAGTTGCGCGCCATCGACGACACGCAGGACATGGTGCGTGGCTTTCACAGCGTAACGGAGGATGGTGTGCGTTCATCGATGATGTTAAGCTTTTTAAAGTGTATGGTCCTCTTGACTGCGGCTGGTGTTGGACCACTACCCCAGACCGTAATTCCTCTTGTCGTATGAGTCAGTGGAAGTCGAATGGTTGGTGGATTTTGGTGTATGCCCCAAACTCGCTGGACTGCATGGTAGGCAGGAGTTGGAAGTACAACCATTGGGCTGGTGAATCAGTTGATTATTTGTATTTATTATCTTGCTTGTGTTTGCCCAAGAAAGCCTCACAGAGTCTCAACACTTTTTTAGGAGGGCCCTGACAAGTTTTACCAGTGGGAGACGATGTTTATACGTGTAATTGATGTAATGTGCAGATAGTTTTTCAGCATTGGGATGTTTGGCCACTATCGGTTACATTGTAAGTTTTCTTTGCTATGGGACACAACTGGAGAACTTGGAAGAAAGTCCTGCAGAACAGGGGGAGAACACAAAACTCTGCACTGAAAGGTGCCCGAGTCAGGAGTCAAACCCCCCAGGTCCTTACTTTGAGGCACAAGTTACCATTACGCCACCCAGTGGATCTTTGTTATTTCGTGTTTGCGGTGTACTCCAGTTTGCTCCAACTGAAAAAACACTGCTTTGGGAAGACATTTACTGAAGATCAAAAGCAGGACCTACTGAAAAAAGTTAATACTCAGCGAGGTTTTTTTGGAGAAAGTAAATGCTTCTAATTCTCATAAGTGACTCAAATTATTCCCAAATTGCTTAACATTTCAACTATGCTCGGTTAATTCACCTCATTTAGATTAACCATTGCAAAGGGGATGTGAATCAGGGGGAATACATTTTGCTGTTTGGTTGCAAGCAGCTTTTAATTTGTTTTTAAGGCTTGTATAACCAAATGTACACAATGACAGTGGTGCACATTGAATTTTCTCTGCATTATTGCAGACAATGTTCTGTGATAACTCCCTTTATTGGCAAGCAAGCCGACCGCGAGACTACACAGAGCTGCCTGAATATTAAAGCAAGCAAATCATTTCGTCGGCTGACTGGCGCTTTCCCGCGTTTGACTCCGCAGCCTCCAAACAAGAAGAAGAAGGAAAAGGAGCGGTGCATGGCACTGGTGGACAAGCTGAACGACGAAGAGAAGAAGCAACAAGAACACGGGAATCGAGTGCTGATTCGGCTACGGCAGGAGAAGGACAATTGGTTCCTTGCAAGTACGACACGCTCCTCTTGCCCTCAGCACGACGCGCACGCAAAATGCCAGGCTCTTGACTTCAGCCTTACCAAGACTAAATTTCGATTTAGAGCTTTCGTGACTGCAGGGATTCATCTTCTTGGTTCTTTTGGTAAAGTCACGTAGAAGGGAAATAATACAATAATAAAAATACAATTTTAAATAATGTTTTAATTTTATTATTTCCCTTCTACGTGACCTTCCCAAGACTGTCAAAATTACAAGATATTGTTGGCTAAAAGCTTTCCGCACCTCTATTACACAAAGCATTTAAGTCTATTGAAATATTAAAGTGTTGTTTACAAATAGTGTTTTTTCTGTTATGGACATGATGCCATGAGATTAAATTTGCATGCAGGAACTCTTAGAGCAAGCTTGTGCACCACCTCGTATCAGATTAATTTCCCTGGAAGATGACATCACAGAAACACTTGTGAAGTCAATTCAATAGGCCCAAACTTATGAGAGGCATACCTCTTGTATGCCCTGCTAAGAGTGTTCTTTGCATGCTGGAGTTATTGAAAGCCCTAATTTAATACATTTTTCAGTACATTAATTTATGTATTTGAGGCTTCAAACCTCAATTATTTAACCATGGGAGACTGCTCATGTTAAAATGCAAGGAGCTTCGCTCTACTGGCTTTTCATGGTGTTATAATTCTCTCTTGATTTTGACTGTTCCTCACCCACAACTTTTTCCCTGCCGCTTTACAGAGTCAACGAAGAATGAGACCATCACGAAGTTCCTGCAGCTGTGCGTTTTCCCGCGCTGCATCTTCACGTCGAGCGACGCAGTCTACTGCGCCAAGTTTGTGGAACTCGTGCACCAGCTCAGGACCAACAACTTCTCCACACTGCTGTGCTACGACCGGGTACTTCTGCAAGAGCACTTGTGCCAATCACGCTGCACAATGGATAACCCACTGAGAAAATTAAATTTTTGTACACATGATGATTGCGAAACATGTCCCATGTTAACACAGGGCACTGATTCAAAGGAGATATTTCTCTCAACTTATAAATCATATTCTTAGATGTGCAATTTGTTGCATGTATCTTGAGCGGGAGAATCGATTTTAAGCAGAACCGTTACACACCAGTGCACGCATAAAACTTGCATTGTTGCAGCCCTTGACCAATCCTCTGCTGGATGAAGGCCTCTCCACGACATGTTGATCGTGTGGGGTTACTTTACTATCAGTCACCAGGCTGGTCAGAGTTGATGAAGGGAGGACCTCAGTGTTCAGATATCACTCGCCACTGATGTTAACTGTGGCTAACAAACTCAGGACACCAGGTGAAAAATTTAAATAAATTAAATCACGACGTATCTTGCGCAACACAAGCGTCCTTCAGGTGGGGACAACTTAGCGAAAGCACAACGCTTAATTTATTTAGCGAAAGCACGCCGCTTAAGTGTGTGACACACTTGTGTTGCGCCCGAAACGTCATGATTTAATTTATTTACACTTTTTTACCTACGTGACTTTACCGAAAAAACCAAAGAGTATGAATCCTTGCAGTCACGAAAACTTCTAATCTAGAATCAGGTCACCAGGTTCACCACAGTACAGCACGTGAACCACTGCGGGACGGCTCCATCTGTGCAATCTCATGTTTTTTTCTGCACTAAGTGTGTCACTTGCGAAGAGACGAAGTTGGTGCATTTCACTCATCTACAAGCAAGCCGAATAATCTTTTACGTTTGTCGCGCCAGGTCTTCTCGGACATCATCTACACAGTGGCGAGCTGCACGGAGAACGAGGCGAGTCGCTACGGGCGCTTCTTGTGCAGCATGCTGGACACGGTGACGCGCTGGCACCGCGACCGCGCCATCTACGACAAGGTGAAGCGCAGGGCGGCGGGCTTTGTGTTATTAAAAACATCCATCAAAAACGTAGGGGAAAAGGTCTGCGCCGCTTGAAATCGCACCCCAGTCGCTGTCAACCGGGTTCACCCCTACCTTTTCATGTACTTTTAACTCGCTTGTCTGGGTTTGGAATGGTTAGTAATGCTCCACGCTTTGCCCTACGGAGTGTGGTATGTCACGGCGGATTATTGGAAGTGTGCTCGGTATTGATGATGTGTGTAATGTGCTCGTGGAAGGTCGAGACATTTTTACACTCCTTGCTGCCTTGACCGAGTCCAGTGCACTAACCTGTATGCCATGGTAATTCACTTCATTAATAGTAAAACAATCCAGTTAGCTTGCAACAACACTCTTTATTAAAGGCATACAAAAGAGCCTATGAGAGATTTTCCCCGAGTGTGGATGAGGAGTGATGTATTGCCTTGGAAATTCTGTGACATGAGCTGATGTATTGCTCGCTGCAAGGGGTTCCAAATGGATATTTATTTTTATCTCGAGACGTGTTGCTCGTGGGACAATTTGAAATATAAAATTGGAGATGAAGCATGAATGCGGTCAAATGTAAAATTAGTTTCATTATTCTCCGTCAGGAATGCGGGAGCTTCCCCGGGTTCATCACGATCCTGCGGGCCGTGGGCTCGGACGGCGCCAACAAAGCGGACCATCTGGACTACGAGAACTTCCGCCACGTCGTCTACAAGTGGCACTACAAGCTCACAAAGGTGGGCGTGTGTTGCCCCTTCGCGTGGCCCCTGAGTGTACCATGGATCCTCGCCCACCTTGCCCACCTCACGATTGCATCGAACTCCTGTCGCCAGATCCACATCGCAGTGTGATAACAACGGCACCAGTGCTCCGCTAGCCGACCGATGATTGGAATTTTTGCGTGAGTTATTTTAGGAAGTAACATGAGGCCATATAACATTTGCATCGTGCAAAAGTGCGAATTACCAAGTTTGCTATTTGTATATGTATGTATGTTGAATTTCTTTCATGCCGTACGTAGCCAACCGTGCTAATCCGGCCAGATTGGTACATGGTTAGAATAAGCAATTAGCAATCAGAAGATTGCGAGTTTCAATCTTGGCCAGGAGTTGACTCGGCTGTTCTTCCTTCTGGTGTCGGTAAAATGGACACCACTGGGGGATTTAATTGTCAGTGGTTTTCCTTCACGTAATTTTATTTCATTCGAGATATTGAATATGCATTGTATTGCCTTTATAAAATGTCCATTAGACTTATTTTCCTGCCATCTCGTGCACGATATGCAGGATTGTGAAATTTCACTCCCTCTGTAATGGTCAGTTCTAATCAATGAATAGTTACATAATGATTCGTGCGTGTGAATGATGTTAAAAATACGAATCGGTTGTTGAATTTCTCCCACAGGCATCGGTGAACTGTCTGGAGACGGGCGAGTACACGCACATCCGCAACATCCTCATTGTGCTCACCAAGATCCTGCCCTTCTACCCCAAAGTGCTGAACCTGGGCCAGGCACTGGAGCGTCGCGTGCAGAAGATTTGCCAGGATGAGAAGGAGAAACGGCCCGACCTCTACGCTCTCGCCATGGGGTAACGGTGACCTTGGTCGGCCAAAAGACTGATGGCTCGTGGGGAAAAAATATTCCTTTGGCTTACAAATCAAAACGTATATATGCGTAGGCACAGTCGTCATCGTAGGCATCTACTAATTTGATAATGTATTGCAGTGACTAAAAATTTTAACAGTGGCCATTATACGTATTCTGAAAACATAAGGCATAAAACTTAACATTGTGATTCATGTAGAGGATATTGTACATCGACAATATTAAATGATCCTTATAATCGGAAACCTGACCAATTAGTTTATGACTAGCCAAGTTGTGAAAACCTTGCTTGTGAAAATCTTGGCACATAATTGTTTTTACCTGGCAGTGGTTTGGGATCACAAGGATGAATGGTAAATAATCACGGCTAGTCGATTCTTCAGTGCTCCTTTAAATATTTTGTCTTAAGCGTTAGAAAAAAAACATGTGCACAACTAACAGGACAACTCGGCCCTGTCAATGAATGACGGTGTCATTGTTCTTTATAGCTTTTCATTTGCCGTCCATAAGGCATTAGTGGTGATGTCCCGATTATTTGGTGGTCGGCCTTTTCGGTTAGCAGAGCCTCCACATCCTTCACCTCCTCTCGGGTTGCACTACTGCGCAACCGCACGCCGAACCCGAACCGCACCTTTCCCTCTCGCCCCCGCCCGCCACCACTCCCCCGGCTCTAAACTTGGCGTGACGTGATTGGCAGCTACTCGGGGCAGCTGAAAAGCAAGAAGGTGGCCATGGTGCCCGAGAACGACTTCCACCACAAGGAGCCGCCCAAGGCGGCGGGCACCCCCTCCTCCACGCCGACCACGCACAGCTCGTCCACCAGCCCCGCGCAGGCCAACGGGCAGTCGAACGAGGGCCACGGCACCGCGCACAACATGACCACGGGCGGCCGCGCGGACGACGGCAGCCAGGGAGATGGAGGTGAGCCCCGCCCCCCTGCAGACTCGCCCAACATTGGTGGATTTTAAGAAATGTTTGGGAGGTGACCGGGTGACTCGGGTCAGGATGGTTGAGTTGGCACCGCTGAGGTCCTGTCTCGGAATCCAGGTGGCGGTCTATGATTAAACCAGGATTCCCAAGTGTAGCGAGTTGATGGTCTCAGTCCTGTTACCAATGACTACACCAAAAAACCATCCCGGCAAACCATTTTCTCTTGCGAGTTTAGCTCTTGCGATTTCGTGCCAAATTTATTGAGGCACAGTTCATCGATCGCACCCCTGTGGTTCAACCATTTGCGGTTGACCGCGAGATTCCTGTATGCGTCGTAGCTGTTTTGCTCGCGATGATGCTACCGCAGAAGAACACGCGTGTACTATCTTGTCTCCATCGAGTTTTCCCAAGCGGCTCATCGTGGGTCCCAGGTCACGTGGTGTTTCCAGCCTCCAGTGAGGCAGTGAGGTTCAGCCGTGTGATTTTTCTTCTTGTAGTGAACAGTCGAGTATTTTACACTACAGTATTGTACACTACATTCATTATTTTTATTTGATACATTTACCATACAAGTTATAACACTTTAATTCAGAATACTTCCTGTCTGAATGTAGGGTAACATAAAAAAGAAGGTGTATTACAAACCGTGAACCAAACCCCACTTTTCCCATATGCCTTTGAGTTTGCGGATCACCGATTTGGTGATTTCGGCTATTTTCAAGAACATAACCCTTGCGATGGAAAGTATTTGCTGTGTATTAATTTCACTACACTTTAGAGTTCATAAAATAAAAGAAGCCCATATCGGCCATTTAGGCAGTTGGGGTGACACCCATGTTATGTGCGAGAGGAAGAAGGGGCAGCATCACCTCTGCCTTACAGCACTCCTTTTTGCATAGACATGGAGGTCGCCTCGCTGAATGTAGCTAATTGCGTGTAAACACACAAGAAGCGCGCAATAGATGTTTTAAATATTGACTGCATGTAAAGGTGCATTGCATGTTGTATAATAATTGTATGTTTGTACTCGCCACTTGCAGAGAAATCCAAGGACAAGCTGTCCAGTGGTGGGAAACCCACGGGGAAAAGTAGCAGCTCTATGGCTGGAAAGGCAGCAGGAAATGGGAGTAACTCCACCAGGTGAGTTTTCATTTGAAGGCGTTTGCTTAATGGGATCCCGGGAGTTTGCTTTGTCTCCTCTTGAGAGTGCGCTGCATGTGATTCTATCCTACATTTGAAATGCATAAACAGATGCTCACATTAATGCCGATACTAAAGCAAACAAAGCGACTGAGACTTGAGAAGAAATCGTTGGCCATTTTATTCACTGATGCTTGTGAACTGTTGCAGCTGCGTCATTTTATACATGCTCAACATTGACGGACCACCCGCTGTTTTTCAGTAGCAAAAGCAGTAAGGACAAAGAGGACCCGTCGATGACTAAAGACAAGGAGCGGTGGGACAGGGAAGCTGGGACTCCGGAGGGCAAGGCCGGAGGCGGAGGCAGCAGCAGCAGCAGCAAGGAGCGCACGTCTCGTGACGAGCGCTCGGGCCGTGACGAGCGTGGAAGCAGGGGGGGGGAGCCCAAGGAGCGCACGGCAAAGTCGTCCGACCGGGATAAGGATCGCGACAAGGCGAAAAAGGACGACAAGTCCTCCTTCGGCAAGGAGGAGAAGTCAAAACAGCTGCCGCCGCCGACTTCCACGCCGCCGACTGGCGGCTCGGAGGGTCGGCAGGAGCGAGATTTCGGCAAGGAGAAAGAGGGCAAGTCGAAGGATGGGCAAAAGAGCGAGAGATCCAACCTGACGTCCCCTTCGGCGTCGTCGAGCTCCGGGACCTTGAAGTCGCCCACGCCGCGCTTGGATATGTCAGATTCTGATAGAGGCAAGTTTTGTGTCCGCCTAAATCTTATTTTTGCAGCTACTGGTTTTCACGCTCTCTTTTGTTCCGTTACTAACGCTTTGGCAATGCTTTGTTTGTTGCTAAATGAACCAAAATTGGACTGGTGAATTTCTGTTATTCATCCAGGATCAATAAAGTGTTGTACTTAGGCCAGACTTGCTGAAGTTTACCAGTAAGCATAATATGAGGTAATGGGGTGCAGAGGGGATGAACTGCATCAATCAAGAGCACAGATGATGCAAAACATACAAATTGGACAATGAAACAGTTTCTATTTACGTACAGACATGTTTACATTCACATTAACGCTGACCCTAGACGGGTGACAATAAGCAGCTGATAATTAGCAAACGTCCGTATAAACATTTACTTGTTTTTTTAAAGCACGGTTAATCCGCCCACGAATAATCGAGAGTTAACTTGTGTGCGGTGTCGATGATCTGTGCTCTTGGTTCCAAACTGAAACGGCATGCACGTTATCCCAGGAATGGTACCTGACCGTGTGCTTTGTGCCTTTCTGTCATTGCAGAGCAAAAGCGGCGTAAGCTCGACAGCCACACCTCGCCATCCCATGCCTCCGCTGTAAAGGTTAGTATCGTATAACAACACGAGAATGGGAAGAAGGGGAGAGAGAGAGAGAGAGGGGTTCCTCGGAAGTAGCTGCTGCTGTCTGGAGTTCTGCAGGAAATACCTGGAAATATTGGTCATCCCAGCAATTCAATTTTTAAAGTATTCTTGCAACGCGTTCTACAAGGATGAAGCTTTTTCGGGCGACCAGGTCTCCTTTCAACCATCGCGCACCTTCTTCAGTGTTTTGTGGACTAAAGCAGAAATGGAATACAAAGCCGCTTAAAAAAAAAAGATCAGGCTTTTTTCTTAAGTTAAAATTAAAATAGATCTTGTAAAAAGTTTTAATGGACCTAGATTTTTTTAGTTTATATATTGTGGAAAAAAAAAAGAAAAAAAATATTTTCGGAGTTTGGTTGGAGCCAGAGCTGAAAAGTGCCTTGTACATACACGGGTCCCAGTCGTTTTACAAAAAGTGCAATCGTCAAGAGAAAAAAAAAGAGATGGCCAAGAGAAGTGTGCCAGTTTGCTGTAGGAGAATGAAGCTGAAGATGGAGGAAGAGGAAGGAGTGAAGATGATGATGCCTTCGGTGCCTTTCAGTGGAAGACCAGGGGAAGATGATGCACAGGATGTCGCCTCTAAAATATCTTTTTCATTTTCCATATCCACCTATTTATTTCTCCTCCCAAAATACCATGAGAGCATTCTGATCCTGAGCATTTTTAAGTTCCTTCAAGAAGTCCTGCCAGCAGTCGCCAAGCATTCCAGTGTGTAAAAAAAGCCCCCTGTAGAAAATCCTCCACAGCTGTAGGCAGCCACCTCCTCCATCGCCGAATGGTTGGTGTCTCCGGCGCTCGGGCTCGTGTGGGGACTCTTGCTGGCGTTGGTTCCTCCGTAGCGTCTCCACCCTTGAGGATGTCGCCGCACGCGCCGGCCGTGTCCAGCAAAGCCCACTCCCCAAGCCGGCCCGCACTTCCCTCCCCTCCCCGCTGGAGAAAGGCGATGGATGGCCCCTTGCGCTGAGCGAGCGATGGTGCCGCGTGGAGCCCAGGGTAAAAAAAAATGAAATAAAAACCCTGGCACTCGTGGCGCGATTTGCCATCGGTACGGCCGGTTGAGGGAGACCACGAGCTGCGTGAGTTTGGAAGATTTCCTGATCAGGTTGGCGCTGTCTGTGGAGCTAAAAAAATGCTGTGCTGTGATTGCCAACGATAATCATTTAAAGGGGGTGCTTTGCTTCTCAGCATTCTAAGTATCGCACTATGATTCCGCCACATGCACGGGCGTTAGTTGAGGGATGGGGTGCAGTGCAGTAGGTAAACTACTCGCTCGGTGTGCACTTTACTCGCTTTGTAAATCGGAACCACTTTGTGCTGTGCGTCACGCGATTTTTTCTGAACGTAGATTATTTTAAGAGCGACGTAAAATGGATGGTAATTGGAAAGATGTTTTTAAGATTTTATATCCAGTAAATTGTGATCAATACCTCAATGTACATTGTGTATATTACATTTTTTTCTACGTGTAATGTAATTGAATGTATTTTCTTACAACAATGGACTTTTGTTAAGCTTTAGTCTGTGAAAATGTAACTTCAATGTTTGAGGCCCAAACATTTATGGTTTAGACTACACTTAAGCATTCGTGACTTTCTTAATCTTTGTGTGACATAAGCTTCCTGAACTAAATGTTGCAATGTGACGCCGGTATAATTCCATTGAATTGCAATTGTACTTTTTTTTACATTGTGACACTGGAATAGTGCTCATATTGTCAAGATAATGATCTAAAGGCAGCTACATGCCTCTCAGGCATACATGTAAATATTGTTTTGAAGTAGTCAAGTTACACCGTGCACTGACATTGTATATTTCTACATTTTTGTCATCTGTAACTTGAAACCATGAGCAGGTTGTGAACGTTGCTTTGCTGCTCACCAAAACTCAGATGTGGATCTGAAACTCGCCGTGCTGCTTTAGGGTTAATGATGGCGATTCGAAGGAGGCCATGGTTTGGGTTGGAGCTTTAGTTCATGAGTCGAAAGAGCTGGACTTCTCTCAAATTCAGTTGCTTTGGAGGAGGCTGCATCTCATCGTTCTTCTGCAGAAAAGTTCCTCCCAAGCCCTAACCTGTTCTGCCAAGCCGTCCTTCTTTCCAAGGAGGTGGGAGGAGATGGCCGTCATCATGCCGGATTGGAGGAGTGCCCACCGCTGGTTCCCAGAATGCCGTGCTGCTGCCGCCCTGCTCCTCAGCTCGGGTCTCTTTATCTTTCGTCTCCCCTTCTCACTCCCCCAACAGGATGGACAGGGAGAGTTCAGAGACCCATCAGCCAAGGTTTGCATGCTACCCATTGGTCTTTACCGTTGCCATTTTTCTGAAAGTACATTTTTATACTATCTTAATTTAGGGTTTTGTGTTGGTAGCTGTATGTAAAGTGGTCAGCAGCAATTTCCAATTGTCCTTTTCGTTATAGCACCAACGTTATTTTCCATTTGGGTAATGTTGACTCATTTTAGATGAAACTTTGGGCTGAGTTGCAATTGCCTCAGGTGTTTGCAGGTGAATGGCTTGCCGGAGGCGGCTACTGAGAGCTTAACGTGTGCTGTGCTTGGTGGCTTCGTCCCCGGGCAGCTCCAAAACCTACACCAGCTCGGCAGCGGGGGTGGGGCCCGCGGGCGCTCCCACAGCAGAGAGCGGGACGTGGAGAGGAGGGAGCAGTTTCACGAGCGCTCGCGCGATCGCGACAAGAAGGAACGCAAGCGGGTACGGCATCCCCCCCACCGCCCCCTCCCGTGACTCCACCTGCGCAGGTGGTCCCGCTTCGTGCAAAAGCGGTGCGATGGTAACGGTCTTCCGCCGGCCCCGGTTCGCGATGTCATACAAACTGTTTAATGTTAAATGGAGCAATGTGTTCCTTGACAAGATGGCACGTTTTCTATTTGCTGGCTCAAAGTGTTGCCAATCTTCAGGCATGCAAACATCCTCCCGTGAGGAAATTGATGCGCTGTCACGATTAGCGAGTTGAGATTTGATAAAAAATATATATTCGAGTCTCCTTTGGTATTTCTCATCTGCAATTGTATTAACTACACATTCATATAACTTGCACTGCTTTTGAGAATTAAATGATTGAGGAAATGATGGAAGTTTAAAGAATAATTCTGAGAAAATGTATTTTCACATGTTGTGATGCAATCAATATTTGGAGTATAAAAATAGATGCAGTCTTTAAATGACTACCAAACTTTCTCCATTAGACTGATGATGGGCTGGTTAGCCAATAATTGTTGGTTCATGAAGGGGGCTGGTTTTTGTGCCCTTATTGCACAGGACCATTCAGGGGCTGAGCGAGATCCGTCCAACGAAAACAAGCGCCGGAAAGATGAAAACGGCCTGAGTAAGTAGCTCATCTCAGCTGTTTATACACACACACGTACATCTTGTGAGTGTTTTATCGTTCAAGACTGATTGGAAGAACTAAATGTGTGCGTTTACAGCACTTTTGTAGTGTACATAGTGCCCTCTCCCCACACCGTACAGGTCCTTTGACCGTATATGATGTTGGTTGGTGCGGGTTGATAAAGGCGGTGGGCATATAAAGTACGGTATAACAATAGATGTTACTGCTCTGCCATCTGCTGTCGACCATGTAGCCCAGAAGCAGCCTATAACAACCAGACGTACATGATGGTTATCAATGTGCACACTATTCAGGCCCTACCCCTTCTAGTTTTTCAGTCCGATGAGACCGGGTGCATTCCTTGTGATTTTGTCGTAGGCAGCTGAACTCTTTATTTTTTTTTATGAAATAGACTAATATGTTCATTTGGAAGAACCGTTGCCTTATTAAGTTATAATCAAAAATGGGTCCTATTGACTTGGTTATCCTGTTTTACATTGACATTACATTTTTAACACGAATATTTTGCCTTGAAAATCCCTTTGCATTAGGCATTTGTGAAGGGCGCGTGTCTTTTATATTGGTCGCATTGTGCAGACCATTAAATGCACCTGTGTGTGTGTGTGGGCGACGGTCGCGTAGTAGTTAGCGTGGTGCACTACGAACCCGGCGACCCGCGTTCGATTGCCGCTCACGGCCATCGTCACCAGTGACAATTATCTGAACTGGTCCTGGGCCTCCCTTGAGTCGAATACCTGGTGCAGTTGTGTAATCATCGCTACTATGGAAACAAAGGCGGCCAGTGCGTGGTATTGGCCACCCACCACCTCGTGATTCGTGCCGGCCTTTCATAGGTGCTCGCTTAACTGCACTTGCCCCAAAAGTCTGTTAGGGCTCTAAGGGGGGGCTCTTTGTCTTGTGATTTTAAGACATGGGGACAAAGCACAGCAAGAGCAACAGCCCGACTGACTCTCCCAAGGAGAGGGACAAGGATAAAAGCAAGAGCTCCAAGGTGTCTGGCAACAAGGAGAAGATTGCAGGGGACTTCTCAAAACACGAGAAAGGAAGTTCCTCGAGTGGCAAGAAGGTACGGTCATAACCCACTGGTCGTCTCTAACCTCCACGCATAGCCGACTTCAAGCCTCCTTCCCGTGTTTACAAGTGAGGCATAATTTCCGTACAAATTATTCGGCGATGCTGTGTCGGGCAGTGGTGCAAGAGTGCCAATTCCAAAAAAGAAAAATCGACATATTTGTCAAAAAGCACTATGGCATTAAAAAGAAAAATAATACAATTGGCAGCATTTCAGGCGATAGCGCTTATTTCATAGCACATTTATGTACAGTTCACATTGCTATTCCACGAGTAGGCATGTGCCAGAGGGATTCATGCTGTGGAGTTTGTGAAGCACATGGAATGCAGTGAGATGCCTTTGGGTTTTTTTTCACTTCTTGAGCTATGATTGTGCAAATAGCGAGTGTGGGACGGTGGCAGTGTCGCGGTAAGCATGCTGCCCTCCCAACCCGGGGACCCGGGTTCGATTCCCGCTCGCGGCCAGCACCAGTAACGATTATCTGAACCGGTCCTGGGCATCCCCTAGGTTGACTCGGCCTCAAATTAGTACCTTTTGCAGTGTATAAACATCGCCACTGGCATGGTGCTGGCCACCCACCCCCTCGTTTGCCGTGCCGGGCTTCATCGGTGCACGCTGACGGCACTTGCCCCGACAGATTGTTAAGGCTATAGCGGGGATGTTTGTGCGTGTGATTATCTTTCGCTCAGGATATCCATCATGAGAAAGAGAAGGAAAAGAAGGAGAAAAAGGACGGAGCCCGTGGAAAGGAGGAAAAAAAGCAATATCCTTTGTCGAGCACAGGTGTGCAGCGGCGCAGTGTTAAGAGCAGCATGGTGTAAGAGCTGTTTTTGTTCACACCCCATTGCCAAAATCTCCCAACCGCTAAATGCAACAAGATGGTTTTCTGTTAATTTACAAACTCGGTTTGGCAGAAATGACAGTTTGGTCATGAGCACTTATGAGTGTGAAAGTAATCTGTTTATTGGTATATTCCGGGGTCATTTCATGAGGCTTGGAGATGGTTGATGAAATACATTTAAATGCAATGTTTGTGTATTGGTAGCATCGTTGAATTACTGTTATGCCTTAACTGTGTCACTCATAAATCATCTTCAGACAAACACAGATGATCCCTTTCCTGGGACAGATGCACCATGGTGGGAAAGCAGGGTCGGCGTGATGCTACACACAAAAAAATTAAATATTTTTAAATATCTTTACAAAATGCGTGGATTATGAGTGTTGCTTTGTCATCTGCAGTGCAGAAAGCCACATCATTCTCCCACACACTGCCTTCGAACCCAACGGTTCTCATAAGGCGACGTTACGTCATCCACTCTGCGTCAAAATAATGCGGCCCTGCTATTTATATACTGCGCACCCCAAGTGCTGTGAGCTGCAGATTGATAGCCCAGTTAAATTTTTTTGTAACTTCCCCACAGGATGGACTAAGCTTAGGAATAAAATTATTACAAGCCACTCCGCTCTGGCAAGCGTAACACATCTGACCAAGGAACCCGTTTTTGCAATCTGAGCAGCAAAGATTGCACAGTTGTCACATTTGTGAGCACACACTTGACTTTTGAAATCCAAGTGAATGCATTTTTATATTTGCCGTGGATCGCCACCGTACTCCTTTTGTCACAAGGAGCTCTTAACCAAGTGGAATGCGTGCTTGAGGGAGCGGTGTGTGTATTGTAACCGGTAGAAAATGAATAGTCATGAAATGGTAAAAAAGTGATGCGTGCTCCCCCTTTTCTGCTGGCGAGTGTGGAGCCATTGTAAATTATGTTGTAGCTCTGCACCAGGCGGTGGATGCAGAGGAATCTGTTTTACACAGCCCTGAGCAATTTTATCCTTTTGTATCGGATTCAAATAAATATCGCAAACCAGGGGCGTTAGTTTGAATGTGAATAAACTTGGTTAAATTTTGTACGCGTGGCTGAGGTTATTTCTCAAACGCGCGGCAGGTTTTTCAGACTTGTATTATTTGCTTAGTTCAAAATGTTTTCCTAGTTTTTAACCGTTTCGTTCTGTTTATTGAAAGTTAAATTGTAAAAGAGGGTGAAATAAAATCATTGTTTGGTTTTATTTTTTTGTGTTCATGTCCAGCCACAGTCCTCATGTCTTTCGAAATGCATAATGTAAATGATTTATATTGGCCGACTCGTGGTTGTGTTTATTATCGTTTGTTTCTGTAATAGGGCTGTTGGACAAATGGCTGAAAAACTACAGTTAAATGTATTATATTGCATTTTTGATTGTTACTGAAAAAATAAATGGCTCATTTTAATATTGTTTGCGTTACTGCTTACTGTGAATATCTGCTCGTTTTGTCAATGTGTTCACTCAACGTCTCAGTAGTGCTTGATATATTTGCATAGTTTCACTCCGATGAAGCAATCACCGCGTGTGCTGGTGAGATCCGTTGGTTGGGCCCGTTCATGTGTCACGTGTTGTTTGTGTCCGCTTTCGTGTGATTTGTCGTTAAAAGGGTGACCCTCGGCAGGGCCGAAAGTGTGTGAAGTACGTGTTGCATGTGAGTGCGGAGACGTCCGTGTGTGTGATTCCCAGGTCGACTCGGCCTCAAATGAGTAGCTCGTGTCTTCATCGGTGTTCGCTTAATCGCACTTGCCCCAGCAGTCTCTTAAGGCTTTACGGGGGGTTTTTGATTCCTCGGCAGATAACAGGAGTAGAACATTTTGTTGATTTTTTTTTATTAAGGAAATGCATTTGACTTATTAACATTGCAGAATTACTTAGGAAAGTAGCTTCTCACTGGATACATTGTTTAGCTCCGTGAAACGATAATTGTCCAGCACTAAACGAGCCAATGTTTTCGATGCGTTTGAGGGTCATAGGTTATATGACTCGTTTATCAACGATGCTTTTCATTGAGTGGAGCTTATCGGAAATTAATAACTGAAAAGGGCACTTCAAAATGATTAACCCAAGCTCAGTAGCTCACCTGGTGTATTAAAAGTAATTGGGATGAGCAAGTTGATTGACTGTCCTTGTATAGAAAACTAACCCGTTCAATTGCCATCACGTGCGCTCCATGACACTCCTGGACACGTCCACAAGCTGGATTGGAACCGCGCTAGCGGCGGGGAATAATGACATTGGAAATGATCATTTAGCCTTGCACGGGAGGTGACAATGCAGTCTTGGTGCAGGTGGCTGCGCGGTTGCTCAGGAAGGAAGCGGCAGCATTGAGGGCCCTTGCGGCGCTGCGAGCCACGAACTCCAGCACCTCGATGATGGTTATCACGCTGGCGCCTACAAACAGCCCAAGTTGTCCTCCGATGTCGCCTGCATGCGCGCACATACGGTGATGCTTAGCGCAGCTACCCTGTCCACGCTCTCGTCCACAAGCGACGATTGAACAGGTAAGGGAGCCTCGTTTACATCGCGATGCGGGGGGGGGTAATGAGGAATGCAGGAGAGTGGGTGGGCTGGGTGAGGCCGTAGATGTTAAGTGGGAATAAAGCAGCGTCTTGTGTGGATATGATTTGGCTCCGGGGATGGGGCATTGATTGGTTTTGTTTAACACAACCGCCCAGGCTGGAGTGTACATAATTTAGCGAAGGATATTTTGTAACGTACGTAATCTAAAGTACATCATTATACGGTGCCATGTTACTTGTTATTCAACCGCTTTCACAAATGTATCAAGATGGTCTCAGCCCAGTTATCTACAAATGACTGCACGAATAAAATATCCATTCATTATTACATTTGGTTTCTCACTTGATTTGGCTAAATTCCACCTTTGTGACTTAACATGTATAATTTTCACCGCCGTGTGTCACTATTATTCTTTGCGGGACACAAAAGATCCCTCCTGGTGCGTAAGTGGGAAGTCATCTTCCAGGCCCCTTGAACATCGTGTGATGCACTTGCTACCTGCAGGGTTCCAAATGGAGATTCCTTTGCCCCGTGAGACGGAGCCGTGGCACACACACGAGTTAATACTGGTAGGAACCCACTGGTTCCAACAGCCCACAGGGGATTATTGTGTCCGTCCGTCGTGCAGGGAGGGGCTGGGTGGGGAGGGAGGGGCTGGATGGGGAGGGTGGGGCTGGGTGGGGAGGGTGGAGAGGGGCTGGGTGGGGATGGGCTCGGTGGGGAGGGTGGGGGGTGGGAGGGTTTGGGGTTGGGTGGGGAGGAGCTGGTCACCCCGTGGTGCCCTTATAAAACTTAACGTTTAACCTACTCACGCCGGCTTGTGCCCGCCCTCACAGTCGGGCATATTTGCGGAATACACCACGCCGCCGTTGACCCTGCAGGCCATTGACCGAGCAACCCAACGTTCCTACCAGCTCCCTCCGCAGGAATGTGTTACTTGGAGAGGGGGGGGGTGATAAGAAATCATTGTTGAGTGATGTTTGCGTCTGTTATGTCTGCTTGACGCCCTGCCACGGTCGTGTGGACCACCCACTGAGTAAGACGCTCTCTGGCAGGGTCTTCTGCTGCTGGATGAGCGCGTAGCTCAGATCCGTGTACGCAACGTCGATGGACACCAGGTTTTCTCTGTTGATAAGACGGTCACATCGGGCAACACATCAAATACGGAACCGCATCTACCAAACTTGTATTCACGTGCTGCGCGTGCCTGATGATTGGTAAACACACCCCAACACCAGGACACAAGGCCGCCGTCCGAATTTGAATCGGCACGCCACGTCGTGTGGGCACCTGTTTACCAAACATCGGGCGCGTGCAGCGCGTTCAATCGTATTTGAACCGAAGAAATCGTTCAACTTGTACTGCACTTCTATGCTTCCACGTCCACGCACCGTCGCGTTCACCCACGTGCACTGACCACGGCGGGGAAGTATGTTCAGTTAACGGGCGCGCATTGCATTTATTGTTCAACGTGGAAAGAAAGGTGCGCCGTGGTGGGGGTTCGATGCGATGTAACGAGACACGCGTAACACGTGCACCATCCCAGCGGGCTCCAATGTACAACTCGTACAGCCGCGTTGGGCAATCCACTGCTAGTTGAGGGCATCACCACGCCGTGCGGGTCGTGGTGGTCATTGGGGGGGGGGGGTTATTTAACCATACTTCACCACGCTGGTCACTGCCGTTTGACGAAGGCATCGTACAGACTACACAATACAACAAATCGATTTTACAGCACTGCCCTCTCCTGACGACGTAGCCCCACAAGTGCCCGTCGGAGTGCGCTATCCACCAGGCTCGAACCGGCTGAGCTTGCGAGCTCCGGCGAGAGTGGGCGCATTCTGGGTGCTTTGGTCGAAGGAAATGAATCGATGTGATTGAGTGACTCAAAATGTACCACCGATTAGGCATAGGTGTAGGGTTAGTGCTTTATAACGGGAACATGAATGTGTGTGTTCAAGTTGGCTTCTAATGCGTCTCCTCCCGACGTTTCGATACCTTGTTCTTTTTTAAGCATCGATTATTTAATGGCTCGAACATTGTCTGGCTTTACGCGTTCTGACCTCGTTCGTTTCTGCCACTAACGCCTCCGCTCTGTGTTCCCGTCTTACCCCGACTCACCTTGAACGTCCGTCTCATTTGTACTGTCGAGGTCTCTAGGGCATCGGCTGTTGATTGCGGATGTGACTGATGAGAGGGGATAGGCTGAGGAGAGGGAGACAACCGAGCGTGGTTGTGTGGAGAAGAAAGGGAGTTTGTGGCTGCCTCTGTGTAGAAACGGAGGGGGAGATCCTGCGGTTGTGATGATGGCTATGGTTGGTTTGGGCTGTACGCCATTCAGGCTCTGTTGAGGCTGTGGTTCTGTTGACGGGGAGGGAGGAAGGGAGAGAGGCTGTGGTCGGGGAGGGGGGGACGTGGACTGTGGTTGTGTTCAAGTTCAAGTTCATGTATTAGGTATAGCCCTGTGAGCCATTCGGCTCTTGAATCGGGTGCATCGCAACAAGACAAAAAACATGAACAAAAAACATCTTAAAGTGAATATGTGACTAAGTGCAAACAGAAAATCCAAGAAATGACAGCAAAATATTGCAGAAAAAAATCACCGTACACCAACGCTGCACCTCGTGTAGGCGAGGCTGTGGCTGTGTAGGGCTGCACCTCGTGTAGGCGAGGCTGTGGCTGTGTGGGGCTGCACCTCGTGTAGGCGAGGCTGTGGCTGTGTGGGGCTGCACCTCGTGTAGGCGAGGCTGTGGCTGTGTGGGGCTGCACCTCGTGTAGGCGAGGCTGTGGCTGTGTGGGGCTGCACCTCGTGTAGGCGAGGCTGTGGTTGTGTGGGGCTGCACCTCGTGTAGGCGAGGCTGTGGTTGAGTGGAGCTGCACCTCGTGTAGGCTAAGGTTGAGTGGAGCTGCACCTCGTGTAGGCGAGACTGTGGCTGCGTGAAGCTGCACCTCGTGTAGGCTAAGGTTGAGTGGAGCTGCACCTCGTGTAGGCGAGGCTGTGGTTGTGTGGGGCTGCACCTCTTGTAGGCTAAGGTTGAGTGGAGCTGCACCTCGTGTAGGCGAGGCTGTGGCTGTGTGGGGCTGCACCTCATGTAGGCTAAGGTTGTGTGGAGCTGCACCTCATGTAGGCTAAGGTTGTGTGGGGCTGCACCTCGTGTAGGCGAGGCTGTGGCTGTGTGGGGCTGCACCTCTTGTAGGCTAAGGTTGTGTGGTGCTGCACCTCGTGTAGGCGAGGCTGTGGCTGTGTGGGGCTGCACCTCATGTAGGCTAAGGTTGAGTGGAGCTGCACCTCGTGTAGGCGAGGCTGTGGCTGTGTGGGGCTGCACCTCATGTAGGCGAGGCTGTGGTTGATTGATCTCTCGTAGCGATGCGATGCCTGCAGGCTCGGGAAGGTGGCGTAGGACACGGAGGACGGGAAGCCCTTTTGCAGACACGGCACGGGGCACTGCGACAAGTGGGACCCCCCCGTGCACATCCCCTGCGCCTGCGAGAGAACTACAGCCCGGAGGTGCTCAGCCACCGACCAAGCAGCATCGGTATCATCAGCATCATCATCAGCATCATCGACAGCAGCATCATCATCAGCATCATCAACAGCACCATCATCATCGCAATTATCATCAGCACCATCGACATCAACAACGCCATCATCAACATCATCATCAGCATCATCGACAGCACCATCGACAGCACCATCAGCATCATCATCAGCATCATCGATAGCACCATCATCATCAGCTTATCATCAGCACCATCGACAGCACCATCATCATCAGCTGCATCAGCTGCATCAGCAGCACACTCGGCAGCAACAGCAAAAGCAGCATCGGCAAAATCTTCATGATGAATAATTGATTGTTTGGTTAGGTCACGTAATTATTCGTCAAAATTTATGTCGTAAGACCCTCCACCACCTGACAAAGCCATACATTGTTACACGTAAAAGCATTTAACGTGGCGTTTATTATCATTGTTGTTGTTTCAACTCACCGGGAGTTTAAGGAGAGTTCTCACAACCGAATTTAGCAATAAGATACGCGACATTTCGCTTGAAACTACGCCGATAATCTTCAGGACAAGTTCACGGCAGTCGGAATACAATCGGGGAAAGTGAGAATCATTACCGAAATAGTAGTTGGTCATCACTGTCATCACCAGGCATGCATCCATCACAAAGCACCGTCAGCAGCAGCACCAATATCAGTCAACTGCACCACCGCTACCACAACAAGACAACCACTCCAATCGCCCACTTTGGTGGTGGTTGTCGTGGTCAGAAAACAATGCATTACAATCAACCACACGCATGCGTCAGAGGACATCACGTACCCAACGCGTCTCGGGCGCAGTAGTAGTGCTGGTACAACGAACACTCCTCTATGTCACCTGCAACAACAACAACAACAGCAGCAGCAACAACAACAACAGCAGTGTCTCCAGTCGGGCATAAGGACACACCTGCCGATATAATATCCATTCAGTTTATTGATGCATGTTCGTCCAGGTGAGAGCTCTGTGATATTTAATGCGGGCGGAGATCTCCTCCATCCAGGAAGGCATCGCTGAACCGCGAGGATCCTTATCACGAGAATTTTGCAATGGGACGCTTGTCCCACGTTTGTCCCATTCCCATTCCTTTATCTTGACCATTTAGATTCGCGTGGGAGGGAAGTCGGAGAACCCGGATAAAATCCCACGACGCACGCAACGGGACAGCGCTCGGTGCTTCCGGCACACAGACGAGTTCACGAACCAACTTTGTTGCACGGTCATCAAATTGTCAGCTCGCGGCCCAGTGGCTTTTGGAGAGTTCCGCAAAACTTGCGTGAACTGCCAACTTATGTCTCCAAAACTGTGGGCCACGTGTGTGCTTCATCGCATATCCTACGGCGCGAGACTTTATCACGGAGACCTTAAAATCTTGTGACTATGCAACGCGACTGAGTAATTTGACATCATCTGAGGTGTAGCTTGTTTGCCACCATTCCAGCCAGGGCACACTGACAAGTCTCACCGTTTGGTGCCTCAAAATTTGGTTGCGAGGTCATGAACCTACTTGCTGCACTGCCATATAATGGCCACGTAATCTCTGCTCCAGAAACATAGGCCTTCTATCATAATGCCCTCTCTTCGAGGGGGAGGTCACTCTCTCTCCTCTGAAGTTAGCGCCCTGCAGTTTTTGAAACTATGAATATTGTACCGAATCTACGCTCCATTTAATCGCAAACAAATAAATTGTAATACTCTTTGGTTTTTCGGTAAAGTCACGTAGGAAAAAAATATATAATACAATAAAAAATATAATGAAAAAAACAACTACGTGACTTTACCTAAAAACCAAAGAGTATGAATCCTTGCAGTCACGAAAACTTAAAATCTAGAATTAAATACATTTTAAGTTCGACTTCAAAAGGACTCAACTGTGGACCCGCATTCCCAATGTGACTCGGAACGGAGTTGCGTAGGCACGGCGCGTAGCAACAACAGGTCGGCTTGTGGGCACGTCGCGCTGTGAAAAAAAAAAAACGCACACAATTGTGCGATGTTGTTGATGTGCTGCGTGATGTGCACGCACCTGGGAAGTTGAAGGGCTTGCAGCCGCAAATTCTCTCCACCAAGTCAGCCTCGCACTCCTGGAGGCAACGCGCCATGCTGTAAGGCGCCGGGGACTGCAACTTCTTGCTGGGGTCGCAGTCCCCCCACGGGTACTGTTGGTTGATGCTCTGCACGAGACGCAGCAAACAAAAAATGCCATCAATGGCAACAATATCGTGGTCGAGACTAATTATGGATGGAGCGGCAGCCGTGGGAGAGAACTCTGGCAGGAGGCTTTGGGTTGCCGGGGGAGCGGAGAGCGCGTGAAGGAGTCGAGCCAGACAAGAGGGGAAAAACTGTGGAGGGCCGCGGTGGGAGCAGGCCCATGGTGGACTTTTAACATCCGGAAATAGAAATTTCACATTCTTTTTATGGCAGCAGTGAGTCTATTGATAGGACAAACGCGGTGTACTTCCCATAAAGTGGTGATATTTGCTTTGTCAAGCCTGAAAGCGTCAAGCGATGAGTCTACCTCCAACCGGGACTTGAGCTCACGGTGGTTTTGCTGCGTGCCCAGCGCCCCCCACACCACCAATGTGCCACTGCGCAAAATACTGGAGCAGCTGAGACTCTCCCAGTCTATTTAGCCATGTGGTCTTTTACAAATTGCTGCTCGGTTGCCTCATTATTCAGTGCACTACACTGGACAAGCCCCATTCTGGTTACGGGAAGCTCTTGCCTTCCGTGAAGAGCACGCAGCAAAGGAGAAAGCGTGACATCTCACAGCCTGGAAGGTGATCTTGGGCTTGTTCCACAGCTGAGCAGCTACTGAAGCGAGGCGTGCAAACCAACATCGTAGCTATCCAACACGTAGGTTTCCATGACCAATGTTATTCATAATAAGGGGTTTTGGGTTAGACCGCGTAAGTATAATATGTCGTAACCCTCCACCACCCGACACGGCCAGTAAGGTTCAAGACTGTAAACAGGTGGATTGCTTCACGATTGTGGCTCAATAATGCTGGATGTAATTACCAGCAAAACGTCGAACTCAAATTGTAAAAATAGTAACTAATTAGCACGCTTTGTCTATGTGACAAACCTTACTGGCTGTGTCGGGTGGTGGAGGGTTATGACGCATTCATACTTACGCGATCTAACCCCAAAAACCTTAATTATGAATCCTAGCTATCGATGTGTGCAGACTGTTCAACTACACTGGAGCCCACAGATCAGTCACTCAGGGGACAGAAAAGTGTACAAGGGCTCCCATTGCCAAGCACGCTATGCCACTGGTACGAATCTACCTACTCGCACCTCTGCCCCATGCCCCATGCGTGTGTACATACCTTGGTGTGCTGGACTGACACGTACGCCTGGGTCCCCACGCCAATGGACAGACCGAGTGCCTCCACTTGCGGCGGCTCGTCTGGGTCGTGCACAACCAGACGGATCCCGACTCCCGTGAAGCCCAACTCGGGGTTCTCCCAGTAGTCCCACTGCACGCCTCGCAATTAGCACAGCACACTCCCGTGACGAGGGCACAATCACGACACGTGAGAGCGAAGATGGTTTCCATAATAACGTGAGCTATAAACTATTACTGCGATAAGCGATTATTTTATTTTACCAGGTAAGGCCCACTGAGATATATCGCTCTGTTCGGAAGCGACCTGGCCACAAATGATAGCCCAATGAAGTGGATTATCACGTGGAAATGTATAGCAGCCAAATACTCCAAACACTTTTTTCGAAATGTCGAGGGTAAAACCAGAGGACACGGAGAAAAATCTACGCAACCACGGGGAGAACATGAAAACTTCAAATACACAGGCATCAGGGTCGGGATCAAACCCCACGACATCCTGTATACCAGGCGAGGTAGTTAACATCTCTTATGTCGAGGCAATAAAACAAATGCATGGTGAATGGGACATGACCCTACTAATACTGCAATGTTTTTCCCACACGTTTCCACTAGATGGCAGATGTTTGCTCTGATCAAGGATGGCCAGCGCCCTTGCACAAATGGATATTAGAACAGCAGTGAGCTATTCGATATTGTTTGTTATCTGAGGTTGTGAAGAAAATTCAGAATGAACGTTAAATTAGAGCTGCAATATGGTGACACCTGCACAGTGGAAATGTTTATATGTCGGTGTAAGGACTGCAATCAGAGTGAAGCGCATATTTGTGATGACAGTCGTCATAAGCCAGTTGATTCTTTCACTCCAATATTGATAATTTAGCATTTTATAATTGCCGTAATTTATAATTGCTTAAATCGTTCTTGTTTTTACCCTGATTTTTTTTTAAAGAAGCATGCCATTTCAATGAGATGTTACCTTTTTGAAAAAAAATAGATGTTTATCTATTTATTTATATAGTTTTCATTATGCATACCTTCACCGAGTACCAGTAATGACTCATTTACACAGAAATATATAATAAACAAGTTAGGGTATCTTTCACTACATTCAGTTAAAGTAACATTGTAGTTTATCACCAAATGGGATTTCTGAATGTCATCAGTGGTGTGTTGCCTCTTAAACAAATGCTGCTGCGTTGCCTGATTTTATGAGTCGTGACAGATGATGGCAGCTTGGGGAGCCCTGAATACAGCAATGGATAGATCATGGATGATGATGATGATGAATTTGCTGCTGGGTTGCCTATAACATCAGACCACCCAGCATCATTCGATGAACAACCATTACTCATGAAAACCCACTGAAAATGATGATGATAATGATGAAACTTCTGATGGTCACCTGCTGCACATCAAAAAGGACCTGGAGGCCTTTCCCAGCTCCGGCTGTCTTCTGCTTGAGCGATCTTTGTTCTTCACTGAAGCCGCCGTTGAATGTGTAGCAATTGCCGTATTCTGTGAACACGTGCTGGAAATCCTGTGGGGTGGTGCCGTCAGTTGGGGTTGGGCAGTGACATGAACGCGTTTATTTACGATTTTAAGCAAGTGCAAAGGCCGCTTTTCGCTAAATGTGTAAAAAAATTGTCCGTCCGTCCGAAGATACTGCACGAGTTTTCACGATAACTGCAAAACCATGAAACCAATGTTTTGTTTCTAATGGCATAGTTCAACTTCCTAATAAAATACAAGATCGCTTAATTTACTTGCTAACGTGCATTAGGTTAAACTCATGGTGATGATGATGACGATGATTATGAAGGCTGGTTTTCACGTATCATAATTTCCAGAATAGTGGCATACTCAAATCTTGATTTCTCACTGGATATGTTTGAGTCATCGGTGGACTGGAGTAGGCACGTGAGTCATTTGCCACAGTCCATAGCGAGAGATATACTGGATGTGGTGTGCTGCAGCGTGTTGGAACATTTGGCGGGTGACTGCGCCGGATAGACCCAGCTGAAATTAAGCCCTGTTGGTTTCCGTAAAAAAATGTCTGCTGAACATCAGGGCTTCCTTGAAAATTAATCTTCTTATCATAATGGGCTCTTACCTGGTTATAAATTGAATCATCTAAACCTAATTCCTTATTTCCTCTGGTGAGCGTTAATTAATTTTAACAAGGATCCTAATATGCACGTTGGTAACTTTGAATTTATTCTGGTGCTCTTCACTGCATTTGAGCTCACTTATTTCTACTGTATAGAATTTAATAGACCGCTGGCTCAGGGTCAAGAAGACACTTTGTTTCTTAGATTTTTTTTCAAATTCTATCCCAATTGTGCGATCAGTATAATGTCACGAGACGCAAGTGTCCAATCAGATGTTAGAGAACGGCCCACAGAAAATGATGTCACAGAGCTACTCAGAATAAAAATATTTATGCTGGAGGAATCCGATCAGCGATAAAGCTCTTTTTTTCACAGGTGTCCAGTACTTCCGAGATCGCTTCAAGTGACCGCTGTTCCGCACCGTAGCAGACATCACTTTTCTCAGCCCCTGCTACAAAGAGTAATGTTCGGAGCGTGACAATAAAACCAATCATTTCTGACAGCTGTAATCTATACAAATAAAGTGCAGAATCAACATGAATGCGATAGGGGGGGTGGGGTTGTGTGTGGACCACGACCATCAAACTCACTGCACTCGAGAACCCGGTTCAACCACAGGTGGGCTACCCGGAGTCAAACTCAGGTTCTTAGCGGTGCCAGCTCAGCCATCTCAGCCACGTGTGGGATGGCTCTGAGACAACGGCGAACGCCTCCACTGTGCATCGTGACACGCGCTCGCGGGGGCCGAGGGGGGAGGGGGGCTCTGCCATCTGAACCACAAGCGCTGAAGCCGGACTTGACCACCTGAGGTCCGCAAGGCCTGGAGTTAAAGTTGCACTCGAGCAGCGAGGCTGCGTTGAGCTGAAATCCGTGCTTGCGCGTGAAGGTGCGCGTGCTGAAGTTGAGGTTTTCATCCCAGAAGCGGCGCACCTCGTCCGCCACCTCCTCTGGCCACTCGTCGACAACGCCGGCCGACAGGATGCTGAGAGCGGCCAGCAGATCCGTGGTTCCCTGCAGAGAGCTGCGGCGGTACCTGTGTCACGCACAGCCCGCGTCGTCGCTGTTTGACGTCATTGTCTTCGTCGTGATTAACGTTGCCATTGTCACCGTCGTCGTTTGCTGTCATTGTCACCGTCCACGTTGTCGTCATCGTTGTTGTCACTGTCGTCATCAGTCACTACGCTTCCACCCATCCGTTGAACATCAACTAACAAAGCCCCTCATCCAGCAATCACCCACGCATCATCACCCAGCCATCGCTCCACCCACCCATCTTTCAACGAGCCATCACTTATCCATCAACCGGTCATTCACCAAACTCATCATCCACCTATCCATTATCACTAACTCATCAATACGAAAACTTCAAATCTGGAACTCATCAATAATCCATCACCCATACAACATCCATCCACCGTCCTCCAGAATCTGCAGCAGCATCGCAACTTGCGTGGCTTTCATCAGCTGCTCATCTTTGATGAATGGATTGGTCGATGAATGGATGGATTAGGAGACTTATAATTGGACAGTTGTATAGATGGATGTATGGATAAATGGGTAGATACAAAGATGGATTCACGGTACGTGCATATATGACAGAAGGTAATGCTTACCTAATTTGGCGAATGTGTGAATTGCCATGATTCAATGTTATGATTCAATCCAAGGATAATGTATTTCACATTGAGCTGAACTAAGCAACGTCCAGCAGTTGCCGGGGTCATTTCAACACATTACATAGGAGAGAGACAATTAAAAAAAACAACCGTGTAATCATTCTCACATGATATGATGCGCCCATTGCGAGCTACGGAACCAATACTGAAGCGGAGTGCGCACGCACGGACGCACGTGACGGACCTGCCGAGGGTGCACGTGCGCTGGCTAACACGGGTGTTCATCGCGCGCCGTCATCACCGATTGTAGTTGCAGAAGGTGACGGCGGGGAAGGAGAGGTCTCGCACGTAGTGCAGCGTGAGCGAAGTGCTCGTGGGCCAGGCGTAGTAGGCGGCGAGACGCAGCGCCACCTGCCAACCCGCCATGGCCACGCCCGCCACCACCACCGTCATCCAGAAGGCCCTCTGTGCACGGCTCTGCGCGGAGGTTGCCCGTGCCACCCCGTGAAGACTCGTGGAGGAGGAAAAGGCAATCATCTCCTTTGGCGAGTCCGTGGGCCCTGCAGGGCTTCCCGTGGAACAATGCAAAGGGAGGATCGGGTGGTTGTGTGGACGGTGGTGGTGGTGATGGTTTCAATGTTGGACAATGGCATGTTTGCAGGTCTGTTTATGGAGCTGCAGGGGCTTCCATTGATGAGTTCACAATTCACAACCTAGCCAGGGTTGACTTGGCATTGTCAGCTAACATTCACCCATCGTTATTGTCATCTGTAATCATAACAATTAGCAGCAAAGGTAACTAACATTTTGGCAGTATTTTCAAACCTTAGATTTTATTAATGTTGATCTACAGCATTAAAATACTCTCAATGATATTGTCCATGACTCTATTTCCCATGGCTCATTAGACACTAGCTATTATCTTAAGCATATAAATAATAACATACACACGTAGACATGCAGGATTTAAAGCCATTAATATTTTCCAAAAATAATTGAAATCAATGTAAAACGAGACCGATGCCACGTTTGACTATTAGCGCACCTTCGCGCTTTGAACCCAGCGACGTAAGATCCATTCCCAACCACGGCTAACATTCTAGATTTGAAGCTTTCGTGACTGCAAGGATTCATACTGTTTGGTTTTTTCGGTCAAGTCACGTAGGTAAAACAATCAATAAAATAAAATAAATTAAAACAACTACATTAAATCACGACGTTTCGGAGGCAACACAAGCTTCCTTCATCAGGTGTAAAAAAGGCACAGCAAAATAACTCCTCTTACCCTATACAACAATGTCTCATCACAAATAACTCTCGCTACAGTTATTTTGCTGTGCCCTTTTTTACACCTGATGAAGGAAGCTTGTGCTGCCTCCAAAACGTCGTGATTTAATTTAATGTTTTCATTTATTTTATTTTATTGATTGTTTTACCTACACGGCTAACATCATTGGATGGGCTCTCTCCACCCCCCTCTCCCACCCCCCGTGAACAACACTTCATAAACCTGCACTACCAACATGGTGAAGTATGGTCAAACAACCCACATGACAAATACGGAGTGGAGGTGCCCTCTTTCAAAAGTAGATTGACATGGTTCTGTAAACCAGCATTCATTATTATACTAACTGCTATTGTTTAAAGAGGCGCGTGCATGTCGGTCACACTTGGATGAGCGATTACTAAGAGCTTACCTTCTCTGCAGGCACGGCGCGTTGGAAATCTTCATCGCGTGATCGCCCTTCCACCGCGTTCGTAATTTGAGTAGAGCCTTGGAGCCAGTCTTCTCTATATAAACATGTGCCACTTACTGAGAGACAATATTTGCGCCTGTAGAGCACGCGGGAAGCCCTCTGCGGGCAAATGTTTGTACAATTTGTCACAACGCGTGTTGCCTGCGTCCCATCGCTATTCTGTTTTGTTACCAAAGTGCTTAAACATCGTTATCCGAATTCTCGATTACGTCCCTAAATGCGTTCAATGAGCGCTTTGTCACTCACGCTAACTGCCCGGGTAAAGTTTTGCATCTGTGACGAGCCAATGTCTTTTGGAGCGGTGGCGCGGTGATTTGCAACACAGTCTGAAGCTAGCGACTCATCCATACGGCTATTTGATCATCCATCAATACATCCACTCATACAGATGTATCTCCACGAATACACCCATTAATGCATCTATATTAGTTTGGCTATACACCCAACTCTCTATCCATTCATTTCTCAATGAATGCATACATCCATTTGTATGATTCTTTGTTCATCCACTTAGCGCTCTTGAAAATTGTTCTCGTGATCTCGTGTTTAAAATTTTAATTAACTGATCATCTCGTACGGAATTTTTCATCGAGGTATTCATTACATGTAGTTACTAACACTGTGCTCTGACAACGTGTTAAAATGTGGTCCGTTCTTAATAACGTAACGCTTGAATGCTATCTTTGGGATGCTGTTAGAATGGGCACTGAAAGATTGGGTGCTGTTGCCTTTGCAACAGTCACGAGAGGAAGCAATGCCCAGGTGTGGTTGCAAAAGTGCCCCTGGTGGTGATGACTTCCGGACAATCATCATCATCGGTCTCCATGTCCAGGCAGCATTCAGCTTGGATAGCAACAACTCGCCAAATCTTTCCATACAGTATTTACAAAATGAATGCATTTCCTTGAATAATGCACTTTCGACTCTCGATTTTTCTTCAAACCTACTGAAAACAAAAAAACCCGATTCACATACAAGCTAATCCAGACTTTTGAGATGTGGTGCTTCCAAAGACCGCTTCAGATTTCACCCACTGCCCAGCGTACAAATTGCACGAACCACAACTGGCAATAAAAAAAGAAGAAGAGGAAGCTGCTGTGCTTTGCTCTGTCACTCGTATACGAGAAAAAAAAACCTTCCAACACCATCCTGCAAGTCTCGGTCAAAGGGACGAGGAAGGGAGGTCAACCAAGGACCAAACGGATGATGGACTTGGTGTCGTGGACAGGGAGGCAGGCCGCGGATGTTGTGCAGATCGCAAACGACTGCGGAAGGTGGAGATTTAACTTGCAATGCCGACTGTGACGCCACAACTACCACTCGGACTGGAAATGATACTGCAGCGTAGGTATTAATTCTAGATTTGAAGCTTTCGTGACTGCAAGGATTCATACTCATAGGTTTTTTTTGGTAAAGTCACGTAGGTAAAAAATGAAATTAAAAGTTAATAAAAGTAATAATGGAAATGAAATAAAATAATAATTTTAAAATAAATAAAAAATTCGAAATAACGTTTTAATTTTATTATTATTAATTATTAATTATTTTAAAATAATGATTTCATTTTATTTCCATTATTACTTTCATTAACTTTTAATTAAATTTTTTACCTACGTGACTTTACCGAAAAAACCTAAGAGTATGCAGCGTAGGTGTTTACAATGTCATGTTCGACATTACGCCCGACGGTGTCCGACGTTTTAGACATCAGAGTGGATCATGGCAGGGGCAAGTGCAGGGGAGCAGAGGAGAGGGGAAGGGATGAGGAGGAGGAGGGGGGGAGGTGGAGTCGGGTGGCAGTTGAACAGCGGGGGAAAAGTTTGGCGCTCCAACGAGGAACGGGGCAGGCTCAGCGTTCATGGCAGCGCGAGTGAGGAGGCGAGGGAGGGATAGTGGGGAGGGCGACCGTGGGAGCAAGAGCGCTCTCGGGGAACAGAGAGCGCGCTCGGAGGAAGAGACACACGCAGCGCAAGACCGGAGAGTGGGTTAGTTGAGTTTATTTCACGTAATAACCTCGCGTCATAGAATCGTTGCGTACGCCACAATTGCCTTCGACACATTTCACTGTTCTCCGGGTACAGTTCTGTGAAATGCTCGCGGCGGACGAGCGTGCGGCAGCAAAGTGCGACGAATGCGACGCGTCGCCCGGAGCTCCGCCGTCACACAAGGGGGGAGGAGAACAGCGCACGCACAACGGCGGCCACGGACGCGACACGCTGCTGGGTCTACGCGTCGCTGCGGTGTCGCAGCAGCAGCGGCGTTGGACGGCTCTGCGCGTCGAGACGGCCGCCTCTCGAGGCGGACTTGAAACGCTCCGGCAGGCGGGCATGGCACGACGCTGTGGAGTGGCGCGGGCACGTGGCCATGTGGTGGCGAAGCGCGGAGGAGCTGCGGACCGGAGAAGCCCAGCGAGGTGGAGAGGAGCTGGGAGTCGGAGACGCCCTGCGGCGAGGCGGAGCGCTGCGCTCGTGGCAAGGCATCGAGAGCCATCCCCTTGAACAACAACAGCAACAACAGCAGCAACAACAACAACGAAAATGAGGACGTAACAATTTGTGTTTGACTTTTTGGTGATTTTTTTTGTTGCTTTTTTACTTGACATTTTCAATTGGCTTTTTTTATTTTAACCAGGCATCGAACACGAATTATCACGTGTGGTCCATCCACCCCAATTAACATTCACGGTTCTCCTACCCCCACACCAGTGTGAAAGGTTTCTGTGGTCAACACATTAACCTCGTGTGATAGTGACGACCTGGGAACAGCTGGCGGTCGGCACTTAACAACGGCAAACACCTGTAGCACTACCCTGCGGGCCACCATAAGTGTAAACACTCTTTGTTTCGACGCGACACTTGCACAACTACTCAGCATTACACGTGCAATCTTTCTTCCTTCTTCACGTCGCTTCAGTCACCCTTAATTTACCAGCTGAGGGTCCGTTCAAACAGTACATCTGTTTGCACGCATCATCCAGCCCAGTCTCACCACGTCAGATAAAACAATGTCGTATCTGTACTCTGTAGTTTCCTAGTCAGCGGAGACCGTGCGTAATTTATTCTCATCTCCGCAGCATACAGCAATGGTAATGAATACAAGCTGGCAACCCAGTCTATTAAGGGAGCCACCATTACATTGCGCTAGGCCAGGGGTCAGCAACCAAAATAACAAGAAGAGCATTTTTTTTCGAATTCGGTGGGAAAAAAAACCTCAACATTTCAAGAGCTGCAATGCACAGTGTGGTGAAAACGAGACCGTGTTCCTGAATAACTGTCACGAAGCAGTTCCTTAGAGAGCCACCGCACGCGGCTCTGGAACCGCTGGTTGCCGACCCGAGCTAGATTGTATCTTAAACACATTCCTCCTGCGGAGGGAGCTGGTAGGAACGTTGGGTTGCTCGGTCAATGGCCAGGGTCAACGGCGGCGTGGTGTATTCCGCAAATATGCCCGACTGTGTGGGCGGGCACAAGCCGGCGTGAGTAGGTTCAACGTTGAGTTTTATAAGGTGTCTCATCGTCGCCAATCATGCTTAGGTATTTGTTGCTGTCGTAGTCTTCGTCACACACTGGATGATTTTTGCCCGCTAATATTCATCGCCGAGTCGAAACAAAATTAAAAACGCTTCGTGAGCATGACCGACAGTGGGGGCAGAGCGTGCGGAGAGAGATAACGGGGAGCGCGATGGACGCGGCGCGCTGCACGTACGACATGCGCTCCAGCAGGCGCGCCTTCTCCTGCTGCAGCGTCGCCATCTCGGCCTGCAGGTGCCGCGCCTGCCTCTCGCTATCCTCGCGCTCGCGCCGGTTCACCTCGGCCTCCTCGCACGCCGCTTGCAGGCTGATGCACGCACGCACACACACACGCACGCACACACACGCACACACACACACGCATGCACGCAACACGCACACACACGCACACACGCACACACACACACGTCCACGGTAATCGTGACACGGTACGTTGCATGTTGCAGAAGTTTGCGGTTACAGCCTAGCGACTGACCTGGCTAATACTGCATTTGGGGTGTATTGATAATAAAATAAAAAACGCCGTCTGCTTCAATGAAAATGTTAAACATCTCAGTGACCTTATTTAAAAAAAGAGTTAGCCATTTGTGCCGCAAACAATGCACGTTTGCCATATTTTTTCATCATTTATATCCAAATTAAACAAAAACATTTTCAAGAGCTGAAAAGTAATCGACTCTTTTCCAGATGCAGTGACCTTCTGCCTGATTGCTAGGTTTCCCTCCTCCTTCACAAGAGCTGAGTGTCATACATCTCCCAGCATTGGGGCAAGGGTCCAAACATATCGTTTTGACTCCGACACTCAATCTGGAGCTGTGCATGCGTTAACAGCGGAGGCGATCGAGAGGTCAATGTTGAGTGAACATTTGGTACAGACGAAGCCTCCAGTAGCCGACAGAGCCGCATATTCCTGTCCGTCAGAGGTCGCAACCGGGTACCCGATACCCGTACCCTACCCGATATCCCATTTGCGACCCTGGTGCGGCCGGGTACGGGTAAGGAATCAAAACCCGTTTGCGACCTCTGCTGTCCGTCAGTGTGAGCCGAGAGGCCCTTACTCCGCCCTCAGCTGAAGGATCTCCTCCTCAGACGCCAGGTAGGTGGAGGCTGAATTGGTCTTTGAGGCTTCAAGCTCGTCGGCCATGTTTTTCAGGCTGGAATAGAAAATGTTGGCATGGGGAAAACCCTCATTCACGTACGGTGGGAGAGGGCCTCATTCAGCAGTGGACTGACAAGGGGCTGTACATGTGTGTACTCGTACAACCCGTCCCGACACACAGTCAAAATCCATTGTATCTAAAAAAAATACACTATTTTCAATTTAAAAGTGTTGCCTTTCCTGATAAGTCATTGCATTGCGGCATTGCTTCTACCAAAAAAACTAAAGAGAAATGTACCTTTTTAAAAAGTGTTTTACATGTGAGAGGCAGCCAGAGCATAAACACTCACTACTTGCCAAAAACATCTTAATAAAAAGAGAACTCCACAGCAATTGTTGGCACCGGCTCACCGCCCGGCAGCATTCCAGCTTACCCGCCATTCCTCAGCGACCGTGAGATGCAACTTGCATGAACGACGACGCTACGTCAAAATAATCTTCTTGGTTCTTTCGGTAAAGTCACGTAGAAGGGAAGTAATAAAATAATAATAAGAAGAAGAGGAATTCCTCTTGATATGCAAATTCTTTTGTCAAGGCGCTCTTCTTCCACCTCCAACCCAGCTTATATATAAGCTCCAAGCTTGGCAGTGTTTCATTCTTCACCTGAAGACGGCTGCTTGCGTTGTGGCCGAAACGTCGTGAGAATTATTTTATTATGTTTTATTTTTATTATTTTATTACTTCCCTTCGACGTGACTTTACCGAAAGAACCGAGAAGATGAATCCCTGCACTCACGAAAGCTTTAAATCGAAAGACAAAATAATCGTTACATTTATTTTCATTTTTAGGCATCGGGTGCAAGCGCCACCACGCCACGGATGGCGCAGAGCGGCAAATCACCCACCGCTGCTTGGCATTGCTCAGCGACTGGCGCGTGGATCGCAGCTCCGACTCGAGCGACCCCACCTCCCGCATGTGGCGCGCACACAGGTCTTGCAGCTGCCGCTCCTTCTGCGCCGTCTCCTGAACACGAGACGCTCGCGTGTTGGGTGAGTTAGTCAAGACGAATCGGAGCATCGGTGCTTTTGGCATTTGCGCCGTTTCTTAGGACGCAAGGCTGTTGCGAAGGAGCTATGTTTCGCACGTGAGTAAATATGCAGTAGATTCATAGTTAACGATTGCGTAATTTGCGAGCAATTTTAAGATTTGGTAAAATTGGGACCGTGACGCCAGGACACGTGGCATACTCGATTATAAATAAACATCGCAGGTTGTGGAATGTCCACTGTGAAGCAGAGGTCGTGTATTTTTCGTTTATACATCTGCTGTATTAACCAGGGCGGCCGTGCGACTCGAACCGCGAACCTCTGCAGCAAGCGGCAAGTGAGCTGCTGCACGAGCATTTCACCATCCGAAATTTGGCAAGATAACTGTGACTAGGGGGTTGTCACCTTCTCCGCTTTAGACTAAACCCACACATATTTCTTTGTCAGCATAGGTCAATCAAAACTGCAAAGTTCAGTCAGAAAGATCAACACAATATCACAAGATCTTGGCACAAGCCAAATCATGCCAATTCGCGCACTGTCCTGGTCAAAGCCTCCGTCCCGTAAATCCAGACAGGTGGCAACCGAGTGACGAAGCTCAGAAGCAATGGCGTCAGCTATCGAGTGTGTGCAGGTGGTACAGCATTTGTTTACTTCTCTGCTCTGTAGAAAAAGTTGCTTCTTCACAAATTCCGCCACAGTATTTTACAGCCGTGAGGTATTGCGACGTGGTACGAGGCAAACCCGAGACCATTCGAGGCATGGGGCTGGGACACAAGTGGAGTTGATAAAGAAGATTTGGACTGCGATTAGTAACAAAAATGCCCTGGGCTTGGTGGTTCAATTCCTACCCTAGCTAGCCTGTTTTTTTAAATCTTTCCCTTACTTTCATAATTTTGGTAGTAATATTGGTAGAGGTAGGTTTAGTGGCCTAAGGTTGCCAGTGTGGTGATGGGCAGCATAGGTGAAGGTGAAAATTAGTTTGTGGGAAGTAGTCCACGGTGAATTTGGTCGTTTCCTCCCCCACTTGATGAATGCAGCAGTTTGGCCACGCACAGTGAGAATTGGTCTTGAAAGTGGTTGTGAGGGATATTCAGTCATGAGAGGGATTATCAAAAAAGAATGCCACCTGTACTTTGGTTGGTTTGGAGGGGGCTTATATGGATTTGGAGCACAGATAAAATCATGTAGGTGCACAGGTTATCAAGACACCTCACTGGTTGAATGGTCTGGCCTCTGCAGTAGAGGCAAGACTGGGACTGCCTGGGAAGGTTCGAGCGTGCAACTGCGTGATCCCCAGGAGGTGCAGCTGAGAGGATGAGAGCTGGGGGTGCTCAGAGCCAGGAGTGAACGATAACACCCAAGCCTACCAAGCTGCTTGCAGTCACTGCATTGGGCCTTGTAAAGGGCCAGGACTCTGCCAGATGGGCCAATGAAAAGACGGTGGACAGAGTGGGTGTGAAGGGGTAGGTGGTGTGTGTGTGTGTTTGCGTGTGTACTTTCGTGGGAAGCTGCAGTGCAGTGGTTAAACCTGGTGACGAGTTCGTTTACAGTTCACGACCAATATCAGCGACGATTATCTGAACCGGTACTGGGCCTCCCAAGGTCGACTTTGAACTATAATGGGTACCTGGTGCGGTGTGTTAACATATTCAGCACTGGGGAGACAAAGGCAGGCCGGGCATGGTGGCTGCCACCCACCCCCTCGTATGCCGTGCCGGCCTTTCATAAGTGCTCGCTAACAGCACTTTCCCCAACAGTCTGTCAAAGGTTATATGGGGATCTATGACTTTGCATGCGTGACATTGATAGTGGGTTTTCCCTTTGTATGAAGATGACCATCATTGCTCTACAAAGTACTTTAACACCCTCTGCGTCTCCGAGTGGGGTGTGTTTTCACGCCACAACCGTGCGGCCAACCGCCCTCCCCAGCCAAGCGGACATTTGTGTCCGCAACGCGAGAGATGGCGGACAAGCTCGTGGCAAGTACCCTGATGAGGGTGAGGCTGGTGTTGGGCGATACGCCCGGGGAGACGGCGACGTTGCTCTGAAAGGGCAGGAGACGTGACTTGGCGCTGGCGGTGGGCCCACCTAGGAAAGCGAGAGAGGCTTCGTGTTGGCTTCACAGCGTTCTTCCGCATGGAGAGGTGTGGGGCACCGCCAACAACCCGGGATATGGTGTGCTCTGCGAGTAGGGGATCCGCACCACTAGTCCGTAGGCAATGTACATGGTGATTTCTCGTTTCTGATCAATTGCTACGTATCACCCGTTCTGGTAGGTGCAGGCTATGTCCTGACTCCAACGGCGTGGGTTCTGGCTACATGATCGGAGTGTCCAAAAGCCAATGTTTGTTCGGTCCTACAGTCAATCTTTCAATGGTCGTAGGTTTTTACCCTTTTTAAACTGGTACAAAACTGACACATTGTACCAGTTTAAAAGGGTAAAAACCGACTACTATATTTTGCCACTGGTAAAAGAGATCTCATAGTGTAAATGTCTTTCAATGGTCATTAATATTCTCCGAATGTAAATTGAGACGGTGGTTCATTGCATGCATATGTTTATTGCACCTAGAAAAATGTAGCACGAAGAATGCATACTGGAGGTTAAGAAACCCTGGGCAACATTGGCAAAGTAAGTAATGTCCAAGATATTTTCGTTTGTGGGCTGATTAATAAAAGTGCAGTTCTGCAGTAAGTTGCTCAACCAACTGCTGACAGAAGGACCTCCACTAGAGGGAGCTAGAACCCTGCTAGAGAAAATGTGGCCTACTCGTTAATGCTGGTAAGAAGTCTTGTACAGAGTTGGGAGTATCCACACGACCAGACTACAGGTCGTGTGATTGACAAATTGTGATACACAATATACCAATTTATCCTGTTTGATGGACAGAGGTAGGGGTGTCATAGAAACGCGCCCATTGTTTCAACTACCATGCTAGCAAATTAAACCATTGACCTTTGGATAAAAAAATTCTGTATGCCAGCATCCCTTCAGTACTGAATGCATGCCCCGTATAAATGGGTGCTTGCTGGGGCAGTTCGTGTGTGGGTGTTGGCTGTGCGGTTGTTAGCTGTGCTATTGGCAGTCTGCTGGACTCTGGGCTACCCATACCTTGGTTGGTCTTATTGCTCATCATGTTCAAAAGCTGATTCTGCACCTTTGAGGTCCTCTCAATGAGCTCACAGCAGTGGCTCAAGTTTTCATTGCTGCTGTTGGCCTGCGGACAGCGCAACACGCGTAAGGACATGCCAAGTCATACCGCAAAACAACTGTCACTGGCCGCTTGGCTCGATGCACAAACACACTTGCTATAGTCATTCCGAAGGTGTAAGTCAGCAGAGATTGACTGGGCCACGAGGCAATTGGGCATTTTCTCGGCGAGCCAGATCTGGATTTGAGTTGACTTGAGACTTAAATCTCAGCTGCACAATCAGCTGGTGGCAAAGTTGTGCAGAGTAAGAAAACTCAACTCCTGGTAGGTAGAGCTTGTAAAATTAATGTCCAGTTAACTGCTGCAATAATTCCAATCCTGTAAGTCGGTGGATTGTATTTGGCTTTTTACTGTAGGCATCACGACATATGGGGAGTAATAAAAATGGACACAAACTACCACTGCCTGATACAGTACCTGAATTTAAATAGGTTTGTTAGATTTTTTTTTCAATTTAAGAACTGAATGAAGGGGAAAACCTTTTTCTACCAATGGGAAAGAACCATTCCAATGTGCCTTGAGAATAAAGTGTGTAATCCTTGCGTGTACTGCCTGTTATCAGACATGATTCAGAAACATGGTCGTTCATATAAGATCTCGAACAAACATAATATCGTTTTTTTGTTAAATAGCGTGGACATAAATGGGTCGTTAAGCCCGCCACCACACGACAAAGCCAATTAGTAAGGTTTGTCACTTGAACAGAACGTGCCAATTCGTTACTCGTACAGCACACCGCTGTGTTGGAGAGCAAATCCACACCATTTACAATCTGAGTACCATTTGTACGACTTACTAATTACTAATTGGCTGTATGCAGTGGTGGCGGGTTTAACGACACATATTTACGCGATCTAACCCAAAAAAAACGATATTACGGATATTGGTCGCGAAAGCCTCCGACTACGTGTTAAACATCTCGAACAAAGACCAAAAAAGTGCACAAATAACAACCGGCAGATGCAACCTTGGAATTTCACCGCGACAGACAGAGACAGAGAGAGAGGAACACGCGGATTAGAGATCATACACAGGGGTGCGTGACATCGTTCCAACTTAAAAACTCTCAAAACAACGTCGCGAGTAGGAGGAGGAAGAGCAGGAGGCACTCCGATGGGCCGAGAACAAAAACGGATTGGCAGCTTTTGAAGTGGAGCGCGCCCTCGACAATGCCACGGATGACACCTCAAGCAGACGCCCCCCCCCCCCCCCCCAACGAGGCGCGCTTCGAAGCTCACGTGGAAGTCGCCTTGCCAGGAGTCCAACCTCTCCTGCAGGGCTCCGTACGCGCCGCTGTTGGCGAGACGTCGCAGTGACTCTGCCATGGCTCGCGTGCTCGTGGGCTGCCCGCCGCCGTCATCCTCCTCCTCCTGTGCCCTCCAGCCCGGGTTGGACCCCCGCCGCCTACGGCGAAAGTCGCCTTCGGGCATCTGCCGCCTGAGTCGTCCCGCCATGCAGCGCTGGGCGGTGGGACGCGCGCGTTTGGGCGCCCTTGGAGGTGGCCAAGGGGGGTGTTGGTCTCGGTCTGGCTGTGCGGGCAGGGGAGGGGGTTAGTTTAAACTATTTAAACTTTGATTATAAAGCTTTCGTGACTGCAGGGATTCATATTATTGGTTGTTTCGGTAAAGTCACGTAGAAGGGAAATAATAAAATAATACCAATATAAAACAATAACAAAATGTTTGTTGTTTTATATTTGTATTATTATAAAATAATACAAATATAAAACAAACAAAAAAATTATTGTTTTAAAATAATACAAATATAAAAAATACCAAAAAATATATTTGTATTATTTTACAAATAAAAAAATATTGTTTTATATTTGTATCATTTTATTAAACTAAAACTATTTAAACTTTGATTTAAAGCGTTCGTGACAGCAGGGATTCATATTCTTGGTTCTCTCGGTAAAGTCGATATTTGTATTATATAAAATATAAAAAAAAATTATATTTGTATTATTTTATTATTTCCCTTCTACGTGAATTTACCGAAAGAACCAAGAATATTTAAACTTTGTTTTTATTTTACCAGGTAAAGACCCCACTCAGCTTATTTTTCAGAAGCGAACCTGGCCGCTAATGATGGCTTATCAGTCGCCGGGTGTCCAACGTGTCCGTGTTGTTTATATAACGAAGTTGTTGAAGTTGTTACGGTCGCGGGTGCGAAACGGCATGTTTATTATCGCACGCGCGCTTAGCTACAACTTTTATATTCTCAATTCGTACTCTAATCGATCTATCGACCCCCGTGTGTGTGTGTCCGTGGGGAGCGGTGGCGCAGTGGTTAGCGCGCTGCGCTACAAACCTCAGAGGTCCGAGTTCGTTTGCCCGGTGACGATTATTTGAACCGGTCCTGGGCCTCCCCTAGGTTGACTCGGCCTCAAATGAGTACCTAGTGCGGTGCGTAAACATCGCCACTGGGGAGACAAAGGCGGCCGGGCGTGGCCCTGGCCACCCACCCCCTCGTGTGCCGTGCCAGCCTTCATAGGCGCTCGCTAACAGCACTTGCCCCGAGTCTGTTAAAGGCTATACGGGGAATCTTTGTCTTTGCCTAAAGGTGCACCTAGCCTGGCACAGCGCCGTAGTGATGACAACTGCCACAGTGGCGGACGGCGGCTCTTGGAGCGGTGGTGCAGCGGTTAGCGCACTGCGCTACGAACCCGGCCATTTGAACCGGTCTTGGGCCTGCCCTAGGTCGACTCAGCCTTAAACGGGTACCTGGTGCGATGTGCACAGCATCAGCGCTGGGGAGACAAAGGCGGCCGGGCGTGGTGTTGGCCACCCATCCCCAGCAGTCTGTTAAGAGGCGATACGGAAGATCTTTGTGCGGGGAGTGCTGTGAGTACGAGCGTGTGACGGCGTCTGTGTGGCCGTCTCTAACCGACGGCTCTCGGTGACGCCTCGCGGCGCTTCGAGTTCGTTTGGGCGGTTTGTGGCGCGTGCTTTGTGAGTGACCTCCTGGGTCTGCCCCGTGACCTCCTCCTGCCAGCGGGCGTTCGACACTTCACGTGGCCTCAAGGTGCACATGGCCTGGCACGAGCGTCGTGGTGACGTCACCGCCACTTAGTGGCGACTGGCGGTTGTTGTTGTTGTTGTATGTCTATGTCTGTGTGTGTGTCTGTGTGTGTCTGTCTGTGTGTCTGTGTGTGTCTGTCTGTGTGTCTGTGTGTGTGTCTGTGTGTGTCTGTCTGTGTGTCTGTGTGTATGTCTGTGTGTGTGTGTCTGTGTGTGTGTCTGTGTGTGTCTGTGTGTATGTATGTGTGTGTGTATGTCTGTGTGTGTGTCTGTCTGTGTGTGTCTGTGTTCGTCTGTGTGTCTGTGTGTGTGTCTGTGTGTCAGTGTGTATGTCTGTGTGTGTGTGTCTGTGTGTGTGTCTGTGTGTGTCTGTGTGTATGTATGTGTGTGTGTATGTCTGTGTGTGTGTCTGTCTGTGTGTGTCTGTGTTCGTCTGTGTGTCTGTGTGTGTATGTCTGTGTGTGTGTCTGTGTGTCTGTCTGTGTTCGTCTGTGTGTGTGTCTGTGTCTGTGTGTGTGTCTGTGTGTGTATGTCTGTGTGTGTATGTATGTGTGTGTGTCTCTATGTCTGTGTGTGTGTGTATGTCTGTGTGTGTGTCTGTGTGTGTTTGTGTATGTGTCTGTGTGTATGCATGTCTGTGTGTATGTGTGTCTGTGTGTATGTATGTCTGTGTGTATGTATGTCTGTGTGTGTCTGTGTGTGTGTCTGTGTGTGTGTCTGTGTGTGTGTCTGTGTGTGTTTGTGTATGTGTCTGTGTGTATGCATGTCTGTGTGTATGCATGTCTGTGTGTATGTGTGTCTGTGTGTATGTATGTCTGTGTGTGTCTGTGTGTGTGTCTGTGTGTGTGTCTGTGTCTGTGTGTGTGTCTGTGTGTGTGTCTGTGTGTGTGTGCGCGGTATTGTCGCGGCTACCGCGCTGCGCTACGAACCTGGCCACCCGAGTTCGATTCCCGCTCACGGCCACCGCCAGTGACGATTGTCTGAACCGGTCCTGGGCCTCCCCTAGGTCGACTCAGCCTCAAATGTGTAAACATCGCCACTGGGGAGACAAAGGCGGTCGGCCTTTATAGGTGCTTGCTTACAGCTCTTGCCCCAGCAGTCTGGCGAAGGATATACGGGGGATATTTGCGTCTCCGTGTCCATGCGTGAATGTCTTGTCGATGTAATGCAAGGCCGTAACTATAATATATATTGGGGGGGGGGGGACACACATCCCCCCCCCAATATTCAAATATGCTCAAAATGTCCCCCCCCCCGAATATATTGCTATAAAAAAATAAACATTGCTATGCTATGTAAATAAAAACAATTTGCTAAACCTTGGCCACAATATCTGGACTTGTCTATAACAATGCATAGATTTCTGTTGATACGATTGTGGCTATGGTTGTACTTTATGAATCCCTAATCTCTGCCATTACATACAATGAAACAAGAAAATGTAAAAAAACAGAGCAACGTAATATAATACACTCTTAGACATTATTGTCAAAAATAATCAAAAGTCCATCGCATGTTTTAGTGAATTTTTTATATTTTAGGCAGGAAATGGCAAGAAATTAGTTTTCAAATTTAGATTAATTTTTCTGGGTTGGGACCCCCAGACCCCCTGGGAGATTTGGTCCCCCCAAATGTTGCCTCCGTGGCTTACGGCCTTGGTGTGATGTGTGGAGGTGCTGCACCCTAAAGTGGCGCACAGCTGTGGAGAGGGATCGACGACGGCTCTCCCCAGCCCGCCGCACTGAGCACTTCCGTGACGCCATCGGAAATTTCTTGAAACTTATTTTTTATAATTAAAAGTATTTTTATTTATTTGGAAATAGTTTTGTTTTCTATTGAGCGCGTGACTGAGAACCGCACGACGGAAGCGTCAAGTGTGCCCCTTCAAGATGAATCGCCTGTGAATTCGCGCAGTATAGGGGTGGGGGTGAGAGGACGCGTTACGCCAGAGGTGTCTGTAGGTGCAGCACACAGCTCAGTTACAGAGGAATGACCACAAGGGAGGGGCAAGGGTCAAAGAGGGGGGGTATCGGGAAGCTCCCAGAACCCGCGAGAAACTTCGCGAAGAGGGGCGTGGCCAAGGGCAGGGCGTGGTCAGGGGTGGGGCATGGCCGCGCTCGGGGTATATAAGGGAGAGCGGAACGCAGTTCTGGGAGTTCTGGGCGTTCGTGGTCTTCGTCGCTGCTGTCTCTGCGGCATCGTTATGTAGCTGTCTCACTCTATAGTTAAACATTGTCATCCAGCTGTATAGTCATCGTCGCAGTATAGTCAGACATAGCCGTTGTTGCTGTATAGTCAGCCAGTTATCTAGTCAGTCAGGGATACGAATTAGTGGCTGTGTCATTAAAATCGTCACTGTATGTATGCCGACGAGAAATGAATGAGAAGCCCTCTACAGTGCGTGTCTGAAGCCGCTACATTACACTTTTAAACAGGTAGATGCTCTAGTGCAGTGGTTCTTCACCTTTGCTGCAGAATTGCACCCCTTTGGTTCTCAATCGTAAAACAAATGTAGAATGTTAATGCATTGGTTTGATGGAGCAAAGTACCTCGCTTGATGCGGGATTGGTAGGGGTGTCGGTACAGGTTCATAACAATTTATACGCATTGCCAGTTCGAAATCGTGTTGTAAGGAAAGCCCATGAAACTTTAATAAACGAGCATTGTACATGAACTATCGCTTTTAAAAGTTAAAAAGACACCCCCCCCCCCCCCATCTCCTTGCTGAGAGAATCAAATCTGTAAATGTTAAGAAAATTAGCCACAATAGAAGCAATCAAGTTTATTTTGTTTAATCAGGTCACAATGAGCTGCGTCACCAACATGATTAAAGCATAACAGAAAAAATTATAATAAACTCCTGTACCGCATGAGGAATCGAAAATTTTTCAAACAATTTCCGGCAGCGCAAATAACCTTTGGCAGATTACCTCGAGATTGATCACATGACAAATTACAAAAACTTTGCTACAGAAACGTTAGCATTAAAGATTACAGGGTGGCTAGAGTTCTACTGCATAAAACGACGAAATATACGTAAAATGCTAAAATTAGTGCAAGGCTTAAAACATATCAATATGGTCACAATGCAGTTATTATGGACCGGTTGTTTTGCATCATATACTTGCATTGCACATAATAATAGGGGTTTTCCCCCTTTTTTTCTGGCCACAAAACTGAAACCTTTTTACAAGGATCATGATCCGCAGCTTGCTTTGTTAATATACAGGTCTAAAATAGGTGGGATCTATTATCATATGCCCTACACGTGAGCAGGAAATAGGAATTGATGTCTAGAAGTTAATTTATTTGCATGATTAGTTTTATTACAGAAACCTGGAGGCATGGACATGCAAGCTGGAGGCGTGGGCCCTAACTATGGAGGAACCAATCTGACACCAGGCATTTACATTTCAGTTGGAGGCGCTTACCCATAATATTGAGAAGTCCACCTGCCCCATTGACCCATCGACATAGCTGGAGATGTATGCTCAACCTATGGAGCGATCCTGCCCCATTGACCCATCGACATAGCTGGAGATGCATACCCAACATATGGAGCGCTACTGCTCCATTGGCCCATCGACATAGCTGGAGATGCATAACCAACATATGAAGCGCTACTGCTCCATTGACCCATCGACATAGCTGGAGATGTATGCCCAACATGTGGAGCGCTCCTGCCCCATTGACCCATCGACATAGCTGGAGATGCATAACCAACATATGGAGCGCTACTGCTCCATTGGCCCATCGACATAGCTGGAGATGTATGCCCAACATGTGGAGCGCTCCTGCCCCATTGACCCATCGACATAGCTGGAGATGCATAACCAACATGTGGAGCGCTACTGCTCCATTGACCCATCGACATAGCTGGAGATGTATGCCCAACATGTGGAACGCTCCTGCCCCATTGACCCATCGACATAGCTGGAGATGCATAACCAACATATGGAGCACTCCTGACACATTGACCCATCGACATAGCTGGAGATGTATGCCCAACATGTGGAGCGCTCCTGTCCCATTGGCCCATCGACATAGCTGGACGTGCATACCCAAAACATCGAGGAGCCATCCTGGCACCTGAAGGCATGGACACACCAGCTGGAGGCGAATGCTCAAAATATGGAGGTGCTTGCACCACAGCAATGACCGTCACTCTGCGTGGGTCCCAAACACATTCCTCCTCCAGCCCACTGGGCACCATCCCACAGTTGGGTGGCACCCATGCAGTGTCGTAGCCTTCAAAACGCCAGGCCTTTTGCAGGGGATGGTTCTGTCTGTCGATCTTCTTCACTCTTCCCACGTTAACTTGGAGCTCCAGAACCACCCTGTCGTCGTGTGGTACGTTTCGTGGGTACGCCATGGCCTTGTCAATATCTCGGCTGACGTACACCCCAGGGCCCAGCATGCCATCAGTGGACTGTCTAAATCCCTCAGAGAGGATGGATCTGGCTCCACCCACGCTGGTGCCGTGGTACATGGTGTACACGGTGTTGTTCTTGGGGGTTTCGCCTCTTAATAGTGTCGAGATTTTGTTTTTCACGTCTTTTTTTATTCCTGAAAGATAATCCATGTTTACATTGGCGGACTCTCTCACGTGGCAGATCTGTGGTGTATAAGGCAGAATGATAAAGTTACGTCTAGAGAAACAATTCATGTGAAACCATTTGTCTAAATAATTCACCATAATTTTTGATACTATAATACTATGCTACCCTCGTCAAACCAATGCTGGATACAGGCCTCCCCATGCCTTGGAGTTTTTAATCAAGGTCGGCAATTTTACAATAAATAGCGGCTGCTACAACAAGCTGTCTCTAACAGCTGGGGAACCCCCGACAAGCCACACCTCCGCATGATGCCATGAAGCCCAACCAATCACTTTCCAGCTGTACACGTGGCACGAGGTGAAACGATATGCCAACTATTGTCATACTAATATATAAACTCCCAGCTCTGTCATTCTGTGACTGATTCTGTGATTAACGCGGCACGGATTGGTTGAAGTGCGTCACGTGACTGCGAGCAAAAGACGGGTTAGTGAAAGTGAGGTGACGAGAGAGTGAGGCAGAGCCGTGCTCTGTCCACTGCTGGCCTGGGGGTGAGCCGTGCTCTCTCCACTGCTGCCGTGAGGGTGCAAGGCGCGTTCTCTCCACTGCTGCCTTCAGGCAGAGCCATGCTCTGTCCATTGCTGCCCTGAGGGAGAGCCGCGCTATCTCCACTGCTGCCCAAGGCGCCCCCAACAGCCTAGTGTTATCAGATTAGTTGAGTGATCGGAATGATAAAAGGTACTGGATTTGAATACTTCATCGGATATCCCAGAAATAATTATGACATTGCAAATTAAGAAAAGTTTACAGATTACAAGTATTAACGTGCATAATAAGCCCAATCACAAAGATAATTTGAATGCAAGCTTTGTTAACTAACACTGACCTATATTATTCTATTCTCAAAGTTAATACGTTGAACAAGTAGATTGCTCATAATGCAGGACAGTACAATATATTTTATTGACTAAATTTAAAACCAAGTCAAATTCTGAAGCTACCAATGAGTTGTATTAATCAATACATTACACATAGGAATGATATATTTGTAAATTTGACAATCTTGCTGGGTGGTGGTGGAGGGTAATGTTGGCATAAAACTACAACGTGGCCTAACCCAAAAACATGGATCATGAAATATTGCGTGCAGAACTCGACCAGAGTTCTTAGGAGGAAAAGCTGCATGCAAGACATTGTTGACTCGACAAAACCACACCTAATTTCAATAATGCCAGAAGCATCATGCGGGCCTCGTGTTGACCATATTTGCATAAGCGACGAAAAGGCAGTTACCTAAAATACATCCACATACCAGGAAATAACTCGAAACCCCCACGCGGTTTCAACATTTCGAAGAGCGTCATGCTGGCAAGAATGTCTATGAAGTGCTTATCTTTTCATTATGGAGTAAACCAGATTATCGAGAAAAACACCGAACGAACATAAGGAACTGGCTATCTCACTGCACACGTGCATCGCGCAGCCACCTACTCAGTCCTGCCTTGGTTATCAATAATGCATATATCGGTGTTCACTGCTGGAATCAGAAAAAGACGTGAAGAATCCAGGAGGCGCTTCCGCCACGCCAATGAGCTGCACTCTGCTCGGATTCCAGACGCAGTCCTCCTCCCTCCCGCTGTTCACCATTCCGCAGTTGGGAGGCACCCAGGCGGTGTTGTAGCCGTGCTCGTGCCAGGTGAAACGCAGTGGGTGGTCCTGGCTGTCGATCTTCTTCACCATGCCCACCCTGACCTTCACCTTCAGGATGACCCTCTGGTTGGCAGGACAGTTCACTGGGTAACATCTGGCCTTGTTTACGTCACGACTCACGTAGACACCGGGACCCAGCATGCCGTCTTCTGATCGCCGGAAACCCTTGGCGAAGATGTTCCTTGCACCATCGATGTCGGTGCCGTGGTACATTGTAAAGATCATGTCAATTGGCTATTGCCAAGGGGTTGTGAGTTGAAACCTGAAACACCACGAGAGAAACTTCAATTGTCTTTCAGTCACAGCATTTGCATTTGTGAGCTTGGCCTACTGAGCTAAAAAAGGGCTCATTCTGACCTTAATGAACTAGAACAAGATGATATTGATTATGAATTTCAAACATTAAAAAAACTGTGACTGACCCACGGAACTATTTTGTTCAGCGAAGTGATCCTCCACAAGATGTAATGAGTCACGCTGGGAGTGAGGGTTTGTGTGTGTGCGTGTTTGTAGCGAGCAGTAGTGCAATAGGCTACCAACCCGGCGACCAGATTTCGATTCCAGCTGACGACCAACACCAGTGACGATTATCTGAAACCAGTTCTGGGCCTCCTCTAGGTCGAATCAGCCTCCAATGAGTACCTGGTGCGGTGTGTGAACATCGCCACTGGGGAGTTAAAGGCAACCGGCCGTGGTACGAGCCACCCACCCTCTCGTGTGCCGTGCCGACCTTCATAGGCGACGCTCGCTAACAGCACTTGCCCCAACAGCCTGTGAAAGGCTACACGAGGGATCGTTGTCGTTGTTGTCTGTCTGTGTGTGTACGTGGCCCCGTGTGTGTGTGCGCGCAATTGTGGTGACTTACAACAAGCAAGCCAGCATCGGCACTCAAGGTAAGTGTCAAAACCGATTCTACTCTATACAATATTACATGCATATCTACAACATTTCTTATTTATGAGTTTAACGAGGCTTCCCTTTTTTGTTGAATCGAAACACATTTTATAACACTTGACATATGTGCATTTAAATTGAGGAATGTCCGTAATCTGGTTACACCCATCAACCCTCAATTGAAATTACACATTTCCGTGGGTGGGAGCCATATATGTCACTCACCCGTTTGGATAATTCACTCGCTCCAAAGTGGTACTTATTTTATCGACCCAGGTTGATGGGTTGGAGTCAACCGCCAGCAGCGATATGAGCGAGCAACCTACTGATGGTCGGCAAAGTGCTATGACCCAACCGGTTATTGTTGTGTTAACAAATAGTATATTCTTAAGGCTCACGATGCATGCATCTAATAGCATGTGTAAGATTGTTTTTCGATTCTTATATGCTGTTCGCAATGGGTTTAACGTGATCTCTGCGGCCGCTAGAGGTCACTACTTTTGCCACAATGGAACAAAAAATAATCATTTCTGGAGTTGACTCTGAAACCTGCCCCCCATTGTGTCAACTGCCGCACCGGGAGATCGAATCCAACCGGCGACCTCTGGATTACACTTCCAGTGTTGTAACGATTACACCATCGTTCCCAGTTAACATGTTAATGTTTATTGCTGTTCGTTTCTATATGCGACAAACGTGTTACCGAATTTGTTTTATTCAGTTTCCAGTGATGCAAAAAACAAACGTGTCATACGACCCGAGTAAAGTACAGGCCATCCTGGTGAAGTATAGTCAAACAACCACCAGGTCCCACATGGCATTTCCTAACGTCACTAATCATCGCAGTTGTGTAGATGACAGGATACCAGCATGAGACAGTATTAACAGACGCGTTTACTCTTGAGAACATCGTTGGGCACAATGTAGTGAGTGTGAACTTACAAAGATACCGGCTCCCATAGCTAAGTGCCCCCCCCCCCCCCATTTTAATAAACCCACACTGGACCAGCGTGGTGAAGTATGGTCAAATAACCCCAACGGCCCGCACGAACACCATTTTTTTTAAAGTGTCGTGTAAACTCATTGCTTTTTTCGGTAAAAGTCACGTAGGTAGAAATAAAATAAAATGTAATAAAAAATGTTTTATTAAAATAAATCACGACGTTTCGAACACAACACAAGCGCTCATCATCAATGATATGTGACATGTGCATACAAATAGCGCTTGTGTTGCGTTCGAAACGTCGTGATTTATTTTAATTTAATTTATTTAAATTGTATTTTATTTCTACATACGTGACTTTACCAATACTAGATTAGTGTCGTGTAAAGTCAATTGTACATCGACACCGTGAGGTTGATCGTCTGCGGTCCCGATTTTTTTTTTTACAGTAGTAAATATAAACGGGCAATCATTTAACATGTGGTATATGCAACATGCAGGTGCACACATTTTATCAATCCAATGTTATATTGCTGCGATACATTTCCACGTGATAAGCCACTCCCTATAGCTACCATTTGTAGGCGGGTCGCTTCTGAAAGAGAAGCTAATAGCTCACTGGGATTTACCTGGCAAAATAAAATGGTGTTTTATTTGCGTAGTTTTTAAAAGTGATTTGTACACCTTTCCTATAATGTGCACTCCTATCGTGTTTTCATGTTGTTGTCTAATTCTGATCCGCCCCTACTGGACATCTGCGAAAAAAAGCTTTATAGCTCATCGGATTCCACAAGCATAAAGAAAGATTCTGATTGTGGGTCTCCCCGCGCTTGTGTGTGGGTTGTTTGAGCGTACTTCACCACGCTGGTCAGTGCAGGTTGGTGAAGGTGAGGGCGGCATAGACATTGGAGCTTAATACAGTGACAACTATGGCTTTTGATACATTTCCCTCTGCTGACATCAACCCCAAAGCAGCTGACAACACCTGATGTCGCATGCTCGTCGCCGGTCCAAGCGCTAGCCAGGCTCACAGCACGTCAACCGGCACCTTTCGGGTGCTTTGATCAGAGGTACGTGCGATAAGCACGGCTGGGTACGTACGCTGCGAAATAAATTCAACATACCTACAAATATACGTACACAATATCTGACATGTGCAGACAAATGGGCTATTTAAAGGACAAATGTTTCACGGATTCCTTACCTTCAGGGCAGGGTGCGACCTATTAGTCAAGTTTCTGTTCACTTTGAGCTTTTTTAGGGTGCGATGATAATCTCTTGCTCCTGTGTAAACATGAACGTCACTCACCTGGTCTTCCTTTACGCCCTTTCTGGGAAATAATGAAGATTCTTTGGTTATTTCGGTAAAGTCACGTAGACACAAGCAACCATTATCAGGTAAGAATTCATTCTTACTTGATGATGGTTGCTTGTGTTGCAGTCGAAACGTCGTATTCTATTGTTGTTTGATTTTATTTTCTACGTGACTTTACCGAAAGAACCAAAGAGTAATTCCTGCAGTCACGAAAGCTTCGAATCTAGTTATAATGAAGATTATTTCTGTTTTTAATCATTCACGAAGCTATGACCACTGGGTAGCCTCCTGGAATTTAGAGCTTACATTGCTGCCCTTTGAGTGAGGCTGAAGAGATAAGTAGCAAGAGAGGCAAGTGCTACGAAAGTCAAAAGATGCTTCCGTATTTTCTAATCAGTGCACTCGGTTTATGCTTTGTTACATGTACTGTGTCAATGATTCGGAGACAAAGTTTGTAGGAGGCACCTTCTTTACTAACACAACTTCCACGGTCTCGTCAACACACTCTCCACAGTAGCTCAGCCCAGCCTGTACACAACACTAGCCGTCTAACACTGACGGCGCTGACTGAGATAGCCAACTAATATCCTTCTTAGCGTAATATCTAGCGGAGACGTTTAGTAACGACGAGACGAGTCCACTCCCAAAACCGGCGGCCTCGAGCCCCACTCTCGGCTCCTTTTATGCTCCCAGCGTGGCCTGGCTCCGCCCTGACCGCGCCTCCCTTCTCGAACCCACTGGCAGGTTCCAGGGGCCGCCAGATGGGGTCCCCCGTGACCCTTGCCCTCGTTCCTCCGCTCTGCCAGCACACGCTCACCGGCATGTGTGCTGTCTCTCCACCATAGTTGTCGCCGCTGTTCACCAGCCGGCGCTATTACACTACACATGAATGCACCTCGAACCAAAGTCATCAGAATGTCCCATATTGTTCTGCGCCAACACCACCACCACCAATCGGTGATATTCTGAATTGGCATGATTTTATTAAAATATTTATAATTGTTAATGTTATACATTATTGTGCATATAGCGGCCTCTAGCAGCTGTGATGACCGTGTGAAATCATGCAATCCGACAAACCGAATTCAAATATCAACTCTTCCACGCGCAACTGATGTAAATATCTTAACATTAGAAATCGATAATAGTTGATGGATCGATTTGTGTTGACACCGTTAGGCCAAATTATATCGGTCCTTAATACATCCACTGCAATGTGAAAAGCCTATTGCGTGCCTATAGGGAATTTCTTCAACGTCATTACGTCACTGGAGCACTCTTCTCTGGGATTCAAACCCCATCGAGGCGGTGCCAACCTGCGTCCATGCCCGGTTCACCATTACGAAGGCGTCGTCATCACAGCGAAACACTCCGCTACTCCTCACGGCAATTTTCCTGGCTCAACCACCGCAATGTAACATAATAGTTGTTGCTCTGTATCAACATCTGCCATCGTTCATGAAATCAAAGGGCAACTGCAGATCTGGGTTGAGAAAATTATCCATGGAGATGGCGTGAGATAACTTTTCCTCAATCGATATGTATGTGTACGGCTTATCAGTGGTTAACGCGCTGCGCTACGAACCTGGTGATAGGAGTTCGAATCTCACTCACTGACGATGATCTGAACCGGTTCTAGGCCTCCCCTAGGTCGACTCGGCCTCAAGTTCATACCTGATGCGGTGTGTAAAGATCTCTTCTATGAAGACATGCGGCTGGGCATGAGTGTGACCACCCACCCCCTCGTGTGCCATGCCGGCCTTCATAGGGGCTGGCTAACAGCACTTGCCCCAACAGTCTGTTAAGTCTACAATGTGGGATCTGTGTGGGTGTATGAGCAAGTAGATCTTTCGTTGGCGGAGTGCAAGAGAATCTACGATACCCAAACCGATAACAATAATCGCCAAAGCAACAGCCTAACCTACGACCAGACAGACTGTCTAAAGGAAAGTGTGATGGTGTGTTTCTTTTGTCTTTGTTGTAGAGGGGTGTCTCGCTTATCGGACCGATTATTCAAATGCCTTCTATGACCTCCTGTCGGAGGTGCTGGGTAAGGTGGCCACTCAGGATCGAGTCATCCTGTTGGGTGACTTTGATGCCAGAGTGGGTCATCACACACGAGCCTGGGTCAGAGTGATTGTAAGATATTGGCCAGATCAGCTAAATAACAACGGTAGGATGCTCATCCACTTCTATGCAGCCCATGGGGCTTGTAATAACCAACACACCCTTCTGGTATTGACGCATCGGCACATCATGGATGCATGCCAGGTCCAACCAAGATCATCTGCTGGACCATATAGTGACGGATCAGCAAATGCGGGCCGATGTCCTTGACACCAGAACCTTCCGTGGAGCTGATCAGTCCACTGGCTATGGGCTTGTCATCTGCAAGATGCACCTGTCATCCTTCCACTGCGGTGGTGGGTGTCCACCTGGGACCGCATTAAACCCACACTCGCCTGGCCTTGGCTTATTGATGGAGGTTGCAAGTGTGAATTTCATAATTGCTTGACATTGTTCCTCTTCCGCCTGTTGCTGAGGGGAAATTGGTGAGGTTCAGGACTGTGACTCATGCAGCTGCTGTGACTGCATTGGGGACGCAGTCCAAACGTCCGCAGAGACAATGGCTAACGGAAGGTTGCTGAGAGATTCAAATCTGTAAATGATGAGGAAAGTAACGACAACACAAGATGAAAGTTTATTTTGTTTAATCAGGTGAGAACTTAAGAGACCACGATGAGTCATATTTGATAAAAGCAGAACACCCTAAAATCTGAACACAACAACTGTACCGCATGAGGAGTTGAAAATATTGCAAACAATTCCATGCAGCGCAAATGATCTCTGGCAGATTACCTCCAGATTGATCACATCACAAATGACAAAACTAAGTTACAGAAAAGTTTAAATTAAACAGATTAAAGGTGATTTTAGTACTATATAAACAATCAATGATATTTGTCAAATGCAAAAATTTGTGTGGGCTGGAAAAATATTTAAGACGATATGGGCACAGTGCAGTTCTTATGGATGGTGTTTTTGCGGAATATACTTGCAATGCACATATTTGAGTGTGTTAAATACATTTTCTAATTTTTTTTCCCCTGTTTACAAAGAAAGACAGTGTTGCCTCAATCATATGCCTGCTATTAGCTTCCCCTGTTTAGAGAATAAACTACAGCACTGGGTTACAAATTGTGCTGGATACACAGATCTTTATTATGTTTGATTACACTGGTCAACAAAAAAAACATTTTTTTCTGGCCTGGACTTTTGCAGCTGTTTTAGACCTAATTTCAGGGTGCTGATTCTAAATTTTATCTCAGATTTGCTCTATCACATCATTTTTATGCTATCGGCATACCCCATTTTCATTGATTTTACCCGAAATTAACTCTGTCACTTAAGATGCAAGTTGTTGCGAGTCAGTGACTGCTTTAGTGTTAGCATATTGTGCTGTATTTTTAGGATAGTGTGTTTATAATATAATTTTATGCAGATATCCACATTTATTTAATCTTTTTCTTCTGCAGTTTTTATTGAAAATGCAATATTTGTTATCTCAAACACCTGATGTGATAGACAAAAACTGATGCCAGATTTGGAATCAGCACCCCAAAATTACCTTAAAACTGTTGGAATATCTTATGCCAGAAAAAGTGTGTTGACCAGTGTTATATAGAGTTCTGGAGGCATGGACGTGCAAGCTAGAGCCAATTCGGTATCTTCGTCGTCTAAAAGCCGAGAAAAAAAACTACAACTTGGCCTAAACATGGATCATGAGAATTGCTTGCAGAACTATATACAAATTTTGATTTGAAGCTTTCGTGACCGCAGGGATTCATATTCTTGGTTCTTTCGGTAAAGTCACGTAGAAGGGAAATAATAAAATAATATAAATATTAAACAATAAAAATTCTCAAGAACATGTTCTTGCTGTGGATTTCACACCTGATGATGATTGCTTGTGTTGCAGTCGAAACGTCGTGAGAATTGTTATTGTTTTATATTTATATTATTTTATTATTTCCCTTCTACGTGACTTAACTATATACAAGTTGTAAAAAGTAGAAGCTGAATGAAAAGTATACATTAAAAAGCGATAATGAAAATCGGAACAGCAGTTTTTGTATAACCATTTATTTGTTTACTTGACAACCACACCTAATCTGAACAATGCCAGAAGCATCATGCCGGCAGGGATGTTCAGTCCGTGCCTCTTGTTGCCTATATTTTGATGTCCTTCCCGCACACCTCCAATGAGCATGGTTGGTTAGGTACGGTGCGAAAGAAGTTAAACATACAAAAACGATACGTACTCATTAGCACAAGAGACGAAAGGAGATAATCTAAAAAAAAAACACATATACCAGTAACATTATCCGCAAACCCCCACCCAGTCTCAATGATGTCAAGAGCATCGTGCTGACGAGAATGTGTAATAAACTACTAAGATCTGATCGCCTTTGCATAGGGAGTGAATCGGATTATCGAGAGAGAAAAACCCAACGAACACGCAGAACTGGCTCTCAAACTGCACGCGTGTAATCAGGAGGGCGAACATTTCTGTTCACTGCTGGCATCAGGAAAAGACGTGAAGAATCCAGGAGGCGCTTCCATCACGCCAATGAGCTGCACTCTGCTCGGATTCCAGACGCAGTCCTCCTCCCTGCCGCTGTTCGTGACCCCACAGTTGGGGGCATCCAGGCGGTGTTGTAGCCGTGGTCGTGCCAGGTGAGACGCAGGGGGTGGTCCTGTCTGTCGATCTTCTTCACTTTGCCCACCCTGACCTTCACCTTCAGGATGACCCTTTGGTCGGCAGGACAGTTCAGGGGGTAACATCTCGCCTTGTTTACGTCACGACTCACGTAGACACCGGGACCCAGCATGCCGTGTTGTGATCGCCTGAAGCCCGTGGCAAAGATGTTCCTTGCACCATCGATGGTGGTGCCGTGGTACATTGTATAGATCATGTCAATTGGTGAATGGCAAGGGGTCGTGGGTTGAAACCTGAAACGCCACGAGAAAAAAAAACTTCAGTTATCCTTCAGTCACAGCACTTGCATGCTTGATTTTGGCCTACTGAGCTTATCATGGGCACATTCTGACCTTCAGGAACCAGGACAAGATGGTATAGATGATGAATTACCTACAATCTTTAAAAACTTAAACTTGCGAGGAAACATTTTCACGATAGGGATTATTTGGTTTTATCTTAATAATGTGTTGACATTGGTCACTTTAACATTTGATAGTGGGAGTAATGAGCTTCCAGCTTGTGTCTGCTCAGATTATCCCTTTTCGAAGGTGGAACGGCAATAATATGTTGACACCTATTTACCCCCAAAGGAAATTTCACATTCCTGTGGGTGGGAGCGATATCTGTGGGACACCTTGTGGATAATTCACGCACTCCAAAGTGGAAATATTTTATCGACCCAGGATGATGGGTTGGGTCGACCGCCAGCAGCGATAGAAGCTGGCAAGCATCTGATTGTCAGTCACGTGCTCTGACCCAACCGGTATTTGCTCTAGTTAATCAACTGTAGATTGTTGAAACTCACATCGCATGCGTCTAATAGCGTGTGTAAGATTCGATGTTTTTGGATTCGTATTATGCTATTCGCAGTAGGTTTTCGTAACTTCTGCAGCCGCTAGAGGCCGCTACTTTTTGCCACAATGTAAAAAAAAATATTCGATTTTGGAAGTGGACTCTTCTTCTTCCTAGCGTTGTTCCCGCTGTGGCGCAGGGTCCGCTTGTCGGCATTGTCTTCTCCATTTGGCTCGGTCCAGGGCATCTTCAGGGCATGCGTTGACCGTCTTCACGTCTTCCTTTATTCGATCCATCCATCGCTTCTTCGGACGTCCGTGTGGACGGCGGCCCTCTGGCTCAATACGCATGGCAGTCTTGGCCACTGATGACTCTTCACTTCGCATCACATGGCCGTACCACCGAAGCCTTGCCTCAAGCATCTTGTCCGCAATGGGGGCCACACCAAGTCGCTTCCGAACGTCTTCGTTCACGACACGATCCCATCGAGTGAGTCCGAGGCTCCATCTGAGCATCCTCATCTCCATGGTGTGGAGAGCTTGTTCGTGTACAGTTGTGGCTGGCCAGCACTCGGATCCATAGAATGCCACCGGTCGGACGATGGTCTTGTAAATGTTTCCCTTCAGCCTATCCGGCATTTTCCGATCACAGAGGACTCCGGTGACTTGCCTCCACTTCATCCACGCCGCATTGACTCGTGACCTCACATCAGTCGTGATGCTACCATCTGAGCTGATGGTGGAGCCCAGGTACTTAAAGTCCGTCACTTTCTTCAGATCTTCTCCGTCAATGCTGATGGTGCCGTCGGTTTGGGGGCCACACTCCATATACTCCGTCTTTTTGATGTTGAACCTCATCCCGTTTTCGTCCAAACGTTCCTTCCACAGGCGCGTTTGTCTTTCCACTTCTCCTCTCTCTTCATCTGAGAGGAGGACGTCATCCGCGTAGAGAATTGACCATGGCAGGGGCGTGTGCAGGTCGGCAGTGATCGTGTCCATGCACAGGATAAACAGGAGTGGTGACAGGGCCGATCCTTGGTGCACTCCAACGCTGATGGGAAATGGCGGTGATATGCCCACTGCACAGCTGACTGCACTGGTGACGTTCTTGTATAGGAGTTGCACCCAATGCACGTAGGTTTCAGGGACTCCATGGGATCGAAGCGAGTGCCAGATGAGGTCGTGGGGGACCCTGTCAAATGCCTTTTCAAGGTCGAGGAACGACACGTGCACAGCTTTGTTCTTCTCTCTGTGCCTCTCCAGCAGGAGCGGACTCAAAATCCGCAGAGCGGACTCTGAATCACGATAATTTGTTGAATTGCGATGGGTGGGTGGCGAATCGTCAAAGCCGTAGTGGATATTACTGCGGATCCTCAATATGGGTGACTACCATGCACGCTTGCTTGTTAGATCAGAAGACAGTGGCAGTAACGCGCATAATTGTATCGTACATATATGCTTCTACGTGAATCCAGGTACATTCCCCGACTGTCTAAATGACCGTCTTTCAACCTCGATTACCGAATCAGAAAGTCAGAAACCGGTAACCGTTTACAGCAGAAGTTTAGTAAAAGGGCACTGGCACGCGCGGATGTACAAACCGCACGGCGGCCGAAGTACATTCGTCTCGTTTATAATGTTAAGGCTAAAGGTGCAGCCCTGCAGTTGCTTGCTCTTGGCACTGCTGGTGGGAGAATCCACTAGAGGAAGTAGACCTCTTGGAAGAGGTGGGCGTACCCACGTTTTACCCCACCAGACGCGACCTGCCGATCGACCCGTGCTGTTCACATCGTACACGGCTGGCTCACCAGTCGGCTGACTGAAGAAAGCTGCCCCCCATTGTGTCAACTGCCGCACCGGGAGATCGAATCGAACCGGCGACCTCTGGATTGCACGTCCAGTGTTGTCACGATTACACCATCGTTCCCAGTTAACGTGTTAATGTTTATGGCTGTTCGTTTCTATATGCGACAAACGTGTTACTGAATAGTTTTTTAAATTCAGTTTCCAGTGATGCAAAAAACAAACGTATCATACGACCCGAGTAAAGTACAGGCCATCCTGGTGAAGTATGGTCAAACAACCACCACGTCCCACATGGCATTTCCTAACGTCACTAATCATCGCAGTTGTGTAAATGACAGGATACCAGCATGAGACAGGATAAACAGACGTGTTTACGTTTGAGAACATCGTTGGGCACAATGTAGTGAGTGTGAACTTACAAAGATACGGGCTCCCACAGCTAACCCCCCCCCCCCCCCCCCCCATTTTAATAAACCCGCACTGGACCAGCGTGGTGAAATATGGTCAAATAACCCCGACGGTCCGCACGAGAGGAAGAAGCCCAGATCCACTCCTAGACCTACACATTGCTCGTCCGCGATGAGGCAGTGCCGGTGCTTACCTCTGGGGATCTTGAAGCCAAGTGAAGATACTTCCTGTCGCTCACACTTTTTCATTGTGTGAGGGCGTGGCTTTTAATAGAAATTCAACATTGCCCCCCCAAATGTCATCCCCAGGTAGTGTTACAATCATTATTAGTTTGAACAAAGCTTTAACAAGTAACAATAAGTGCCACCGACATGGTGTTGTGCAGTGGCTCGAGGCCAGTAAGGTTACATACCTTGCAGGCGGTAAGACCTTGAACCCCGTTTCGTGCCTCGCCCTCGCAAGGAATCGAGCATTTAAGCGACAATCTTAAATTCTAGATTTGAAGCTTTCGTGACTGCAAAGATTCATATTCTTAGGTTTTTTTCGGTAAAGTCACGTAGGTAAAAAATGTAAATAAAAATTTAATTAATTTTAATTTTTTTACCTACGTGACTTTACCGAAAAAACCTAAGAATATGACAATCTTAAAGACAGAGAACGGCAGCTCGACTCAAATGAGGTGCGGGGGGGGTGCCCCCACCCCCTTCCCGGAACGGGCAGGAGCGGAGTGCTGCTCAGCGGGACCTTCACCTCCCAGGTTCACGTGTCACGTGTTGATTTTTTATTGGCGGTATTTTATTATCGCACGGTGTCGCCACGGTGGCTGGGAGATGTTAACTCCGTCGCCTGGTATGCAGGTGGTTGTGGGTTCCATTCCGACCATGACGCCTGCTGCTGTATATTCGGAGTTTTGCGGTGTCTCTCTCTCTACCCGTGGTCGCGTTGATTTTTAAATTCTTTATATTAAGTTAGCTTGCTTGCTTGCATTCTTGCTTGCTTGCGTGCTTGCTTGCTTACGACCGTGCAAACCTTTCGGTCGTTTTTTAACCAACTTCCCGTGATCCAATCGAGCTGACATTTTGCACACAGACTCGTTGTGCGAGAGAATTAATGTTCGTGAAAATGTTTTTCCAAAATTTTACACTGTTTAGGGAAAACAAATTAAATATTTAATTACCAATTGTTTAATACTGCAGACAATCATCTGACCCATAGGTGGCAGCCATCTCAAGCCAGAGGACGAGAGGACTCTAGCCGCCACGCATATAAAGGATTTAGAGTGAAAAACTTTGTTTTTACGGGTTATACTTATTCTCCAGCTCCTCCGGTTTTTCGCTCCACATTTAGAATCAGCAACGTGCGTTTTGAGTATTTGGTGGCTGCTATATATTTCCACGTGTTAAGCCACTTCGTTGAGCTATCATTTGTGGACAAATCTAGCGGCGGCAGAGATCATGTGAACACATTGCGTAGAGCATATACGAATCGAAAAACATCTATTCTTACACACCCTCTTAGATGCATGCGTCGTGAGCCTTAATCTACTGAGCGTTAACAGAGCAATTATATTCTTGGTTCTTTCGGTAAAATCACGTAGAAGGGAAGTAATACAATAATATTAATATAAAACAATAACAATTCTCACGACGTTTCGACTGCAACAGGAGGTTCCTACCAGTAAAACTTACGTGTTGTGTTTGTTTTTTAATAACATGAACACCGTTGTGAAATTAGCGTATTGCCAAACTGGCCCAAAACACCGGGACAGATCTGGGTATCGGTATGGGCGAGCTGCGGGGTAAGGTTCGCAGCTGACTGCTTCAGGCGTTGTGTGAACTGTCCTGGGAATGGACGGACACATGGGCCGACAGTAATCTTGAATTGTAATGCTCGTTGTTAATGCCTGCAGTTAAACCACGAGTTAGGATGAATCAGCAATGCAAATCCCAACGGAATCACCGCAGGGTGTTTTTGACAACAACAAAAATGTAACAATTCGTGCTGTGCAACTTGTGGGGAAGCCCCTTTTATTCCTTCCGTGAACAGAAATTATAATATATTTTAAGACAAAAAAAATTGGGGACTTTCCGCACATATTTTTATCTGCCAATATCATCAATCGTAATTATCACCACAATCGAAACTACCCGCGCTAACATCAGTAACTCGCACATCGATTTACCATTCACAATTACAGCCACAATCGTGATTACAAGTATGATCATAGCCACACGTGCGATGTTTTAGGAATCGGAGGCAGAACAATGCACAACGAAACTTGGCAGCTTCTGTGAGATTCTGCATCCGCGTTACAATTAAGATAACACGATGACACACATCTTGTGACAGTGGTAAATGTGCTGGACTGTGAGGATGTGATTTTGTCTACGGTGCCGTGTTGGATGATCTGATTTCGGGCTGAGGGAGCAACTGAAACTCCTGATGTAGACCTCTTACATCTGCCCGCAGAGGTTTGAATGTTGGTCACGTGGTGACCGTTGTTTCCATTGCAAACGAGACTTCGTTTGACTCAACGAGTTTTCACCTGTTGAAGTAAAGCCAATAAATACATATTTCATGTTAACGAACACCAGGAGGAAAATTGTGCACGAACTATGTAATTATAGTGTATCAGGTGGTCACGGTGCTGGTCCAATAAGCTAATTTTAGAAAAATGACGATGTCCATAGAGGTCATTTTTACGACTCCCGTGGAAAGTTAGTAAATCCACTCTCATTTAACCACCTTATATGTTCAACTTAGGACCCTGTACACCCAAGATTCAAGACGCTCAAGCTTATGTTGACTTTATAAATGTTAAGCATATTCTGAAGGTAGATTCAAAGGTTATGGAAGTAATGAAGATTTATGGGATGTGTTACTTTAAGGTTAGCTCAAGTACCTGACTAACACGACTCTGTAAAGGTGGTGTTTAGTACTGATTGGGATGGAAATTAATAATGAGCAGATTACGAGGTAAGATGATTTTCCACGTTTCTGATGTCCTGTGCTGTTGCTTATCGAATGTTAACTGCGGTAATATGGTTACATGTACATACGCATTTACAGAAGATCACCCATGGGAATTAATAATAGGCATATGTTTAATTTAACACGTAGGCGTTCGCGACCAATATCATCCATAATAGAGATTTCGTAATACGCATCTTTCCCACAGCCTGGAAAAAAATAGGTGGCAATGTCATGTGAGTGTTCTCTTATGAGTCTGGTATTTTACAATATGTTATCAAAACCATATTTATCGCGTCTTATGCGTGTGCCGTATTGACCCATAACAGGTTGTGGGTATGCTGAGTACTCTATTGATTTTCGTGGTGTGCTTTTTTTTTTATCAGACAGCACACGTTTTTTAACTGATGATATCCATCACACGTATATTATTTCGTCTTCAACCGTATGTACTATTTCCTCAATGTATTCGTTATAATATAAAGGATGTTATTACTTTAATTTTTGGAGAGAAAATATACGTTTTTGGAAGGAGGTATTCGATATTGCTTTTGCATCGAACCTAATTATTTTTCAAACAAATTAAAACTGAACAGCTTTTTATTTTATTTTAAATAGCGTCGTGTAAAGTGAATTGTACTGATCCACAGCAGGTCTCTTCACATGATCCTCAGTGGTCCGCGGTCCAGATTTTTTTGTTCGAATACTGTAGTCCGCAGAAACGGGCAATCAAATACAACGTGGTCTCTGCAACATACAACACACAATCCATTGTGGGATGTGCGTTGTTTGAGCGTACTTCACCACGCTGGTCAGTGCAGGTTGGTGAAGGTGAGGGCGGCATAGACATTGGAGCTTAATACAGTGACAACTATGGCTTTTGATACATTACCCTCTGCTGACATCAACCCCAAATAAGCTGACAGCTCACAGCCCGGCTTCGCTTTTCAGATCCCGCGTCAACCGGCACCTTTCGGGTGCTTTGATCAGAGGTACCTGCGATTAGCACGGCTGGCTACGTACGCTGCGAAACAAATTCTACATACCTACAAATATACGTACACAATATGTGACGTGCGCGCAGACAATTTCGATTTAAAGTTTTCGTGACTGCAGGGATTCATCTTCTTGGTTCTTTCGGTAAAGTCACGTAGAATGAAAATTATAAAATAATAAAAATAAAACATAATATTATATTATTTTCCATTCTACATGACTTTACCGAAAGAGCCAAGAAGATGTGCATACAAATTGGCTATTTAAAGGGCAAATATGTTTCACGGCTTACTTACCTTCAGGGTAGAGTGCGATCTATGAGTCAAGTTTCTGTTCACTTTTTAAGGATGCGATGACAATCTCTTGTCCCTGTGTCAACATGTACGTCGCTCACCTGGTCTGCCTTTACACCCTTTCTCTTTTAAATAATTCACGAACTCACGACCACTGGGTATCCCTTGGAATTTAGATCTTAAATTGCTGCCCTTTGAGTGAGGTCGAGGAGATACGAGAAGTAGTAAAAAAAGAGGCAAACGCCATACTTCACCACGCCGGTCAAGTGTGAGTGGGTGAAGGCAGGGAGCATAGATGTGGGACCATAGGAGTACGTTACAATTATTTTTTTTGCTGCACTGCCCTCTACTGCACGGTGGTCACCCATCCGAGCACGGTCCAGGCTCATGTCTGATTAGCTCCCGACACGCAACGAGATGGGGCACATTCTTGGTGATTTAGTCACAGGTTTGGACGGTGTCTGTGTGGCTTTTAAAAATCGGTCACTGGCAAAGTTGTTGGCGAAACGCTTTTGATTAAAGTTAAGGGAGGGGGGCATCCTTGATTTGAATAAAACATGGCTTGAGAAGTCATCATCACCACTACCACCACCATAACCACAACGATCAAATACATGCTGCGTGTATATTATATGATAATTCACCCATGGCACCTGGGTCTGCCCCGTAGCCTCCTGCCGGCAGAGAGCCTCGATACTTCACGTGGCATCGAAGTGCACCAAGCGTGGCACAAGCGCCGTGGTAACATCGCCGCCACTTGGTGGCGAACGGCGGTGGTGGTTCTTGTGAGCGATGGCGCAGTGGTTAGCGCGCTGCCCTACGAGTTCGATTCCCGCTCACGGCCAACATCAGTGACGGCTCTCTGAGCTAGCGGACATCTGTAAAAAAGAGAAGAGCTTCATAGCTCGTCGGAATACTCCAGCCTAACTAAAGATTCTGAGTCTGAAAAAATAACTCTGATTCTGAAACGTGCCTGGGTCCTCCCCTAGGTCGACTCAGCCTTAAACGAGTACCTGTCGCGGTGTGTGTGCATCAACCCCGGGAGAGGAAAGGCCGCGGTGTGCGGTGGTGCTGCCTCCCCCCCTTTGTGTGCCGTGCCAGCCTTAATAGGTGCAAACCCTTAATAGGTGCTCGCTAACAGCACTTGCCCCAATTAGTCGGTGGAGGCTACACGGGGAGTCGTCCGCGCGTCATCAAGGCGCGTGGCGTCACCGCACGGCTCAGCTTCTTGCGGTGGAAAACAACAAACAAACAACAACAAACAACAACAACCAACAACGGTGTGATGCATGAGACTAGAAGTAGCGTGCGTGTTTAGTGCCTGTGGGTTCTTAATAGCAGCCTTGCGCCCATTTTTGGTTCTCAATAATTGTTTTTATAATGTTAATAAATGCGTTGGGGTTTGATGAAGCAAAGTAAGTTGTTACTTAAGTGCCCCGGGCTCAATTTGTTTTCGACGAATTACCTTTTAAACCAGGGGTGGGGAACGTCCGGCCCGCGGGCCGTATGAGGCCACCGAAATCATTTGGTGTGGCCCTGCCAAGGTAACCACAGGCGCGACTCGAAATTCAATTAATCTCTAGGAGCAAACCTGGAAAAGCAGTTGCGAGTAGCAACATCATCAATACCGGCTAACATCACACGCCTGGCCAAAAAGAAGCAGTTCCAGCCATCACATTAGGGCTGAGTTAATTAAATGTGTGATAAATATAACAAGCAATTTTTTAAGTTGATCATTTTGTATGGCCCACGAATGTTGTTATAAATATCCAAATGGCCCTTGGCAGAAGAAAGATTCCCCACCCCTGGTCTAGACAAATCTGTCCGTGTCTCGCCACCCCCAGGGGGTGTGCGTGCACCCCCAGGGGCCGAGAACCCCCGAGTCGGATGAACGCAGCTGCCCTGCGCCACCTTCTTTCGAAAAACCTCCGCCCTTCAAGCTCGTCCACCCACACGCGGTTGAGACGCTGCTGTTTGTATCCATCATAGACCAGGGGAGTCGGGGGGGGGTTGTCGAAAACCTGTGGCTCTCTTTAAGGCAGGGGTGGGGAACCTTTTTTCTGCCAAGGGCAATTTGGATATTTATAACATCATTCGCGAGCCGTACAAAATGATCAACTTTAAAATTAGCTTGTTATATTTGGTCAAACGTTGAATTAACTCGCCCCTAATGTGATGGCTGGAACTGTTTCTCTTTGGCGAGGCGTGTGATGTTAACTGGTATTGATGATGTTGCTGCTACTCGCAACTGCTTTTCCAGGTTTGCTCCGAGATTTATTGAATTTCGAGTCCCGTCTGCGGTTGCCTTGGGCAAGCCACACCAGATGATTTCTCGGGCCTCATACGGCCCTCGGGCCTCATACGGCCCGCGGGCCGGACGTTCCCTACACCTGCTGTAAGGACTGCTTTGTGACGTTGTCCGCATACCTGTGTGGCTTTTTATATATTGAGTTGTGGTGGGATTTTTTTTTAACCGAATCCGTAACACAAATGCGTCTTCTTGTTATTGCGGGTTGCCCACGCCCCCTGGTGTAGACCACAAGAGGAAGCTGGCGATGTGGCACGGGAGGACACGGCCGCTTCCAGATTGTTTCCAGCAAGTGGAACTTGGCTTACGCTGCGCTACGCGGCGGTGATTATTGTGAACAGCTGGAGCAGGGAGGCAGAATTGCGTCTTGAGGGAGGGGGGGGGGGGAAGAAGTCGAGAAAGCTCGTCCAGGTTGTTGTTTATAAGAGTACCAGCATTGAGCAATGGATACGGTGTTGGCACACGTGATTACAGAAGTCGTGCTGCGTGGAGGTGGCTGCGCTGTCTGTGTTCCAGGCCGAGTCACTCTGTCGTACGTTTTGGGTTTTCTCGATAATCTGGTTTACCATCCTGGTAACATGTTTTTGTAATTCTCTAAAATAATACAAACAATCAGACCTGCCCGCGTGCATCTTCTGGCATTGTTTTAATATTCGGTGAGGTTTTGTCAGACGAGCAATAATGGGATAGCAGTACAAACATTGCGACGTCGTTCGTGGTGGATTATCAACGATGCTATGTTAGATACATTAATGTACCGTGGGTTTGTGCCACTACGTAAACACAACATGACAATTTAGGTCATCAGCCTGCGGGCCTTGAGGACCAACAAAGTTATATTGGGCAGGCAAACACAGTCCTGGTTGATAGGAAGAAGGGCCGTGTGATGTTAAACTCTGGTGGTGAGACCCAGCTAAGTCACACACCGGCTGCCGGCTTCTTGTGCAGATCCCGGCAGGCAGTCTGAGGTATCGATCGATATACGATGGCCGGCTGGGCGAGGTTCAGGTGAATCACCTGGTGGGCTGGGTGAGGTTCAGGTGAATCATCTCGTGGGCTGGGCGAGGTTCAGGTACATCACCTGGTGGGCTGGGTGAGGTTCAGGTAAATCACCTGGTGGGCTGGGCGAGGTTCAGGTAGATCACCTGGTGGGCTGGGCGAGGTTCAGGTGAATCACCTGGTGGGCTGGGTGAGGTTCAGGTGAATCACCTGTGGGCTGGGCGAGGTTCAGGTGAATCACCTGGTGGGCTGGGTGAGGTTCAGGTGAATCACCTGGTGGGCTGGGTGAGGTTCAGGTGAATCACCTGGTGGGCTGGGTAAGGTTCAGGTGAATCATCTCGTGGGCTGGGTAAGGTTCAGGTGAATCATCTCGTGGGCTGGGCGAGGTTCAGGTGAATCACCTGGTGGGCTGGGTGAGGTTCAGGTGAATCACCTGGTGGGCTGGGCAAGGTTCAGGTGAATCACCTAGTGGGCTGGGTGAGGTTCAGGTGAATCACCTGGTGGGCTGGGCAAGGTTCAGGTGAATCACCTGGTGGGCTGGGTGAGGTTCAGGTGAATCACCTGGTGGGCTGGGCAAGGTTCAGGTGAATCACCTGGTGGGCTGGGCAAGGTTCAGGTGAATCACCTGGTGGGCTGGGCAAGGTTCAGGTGAATCACCTGGTGGGCTGGGCAAGGTTCAGGTGAATCACCTGGTGGGCTGGGTGAGGTTCAGGTGAATCACCTGGTGGGCTGGGTGAGGTTCAGGTGAATCACCTGGTGGGCTGGGTGAGGTTCAGGTGAATCATCTCGTGGGCTGGGCGAGGTTCAGGTGAATCACCTGGTGGGCTGGGCAAGGTTCAGGTGAATCACCTGGTGGGCTGGGCGAGGTTCAGGTAGATCACCTGGTGGGCTGGGCGAGGTTCAGGTGAATCACCTGGTGGGCTGGGTGAGGTTCAGGTGAATCACCTGTGGGCTGGGCGAGGTTCAGGTGAATCACCTGGTGGGCTGGGCAAGGTTCAGGTCAATCACCTGGTGGGCTGGGCGAGGTTCAGGTGAATCACCTGGTGGGCTGGGTAAGGTTCAGGTGAATCATCTCGTGGGCTGGGTAAGGTTCAGGTGAATCATCTCGTGGGCTGGGCGAGGTTCAGGTGAATCACCTGGTGGGCTGGGTGAGGTTCAGGTGAATCACCTGGTGGGCTGGGCAAGGTTCAGGTGAATCACCTAGTGGGCTGGGTGAGGTTCAGGTGAATCACCTGGTGGGCTGGGCAAGGTTCAGGTGAATCACCTGGTGGGCTGGGTGAGGTTCAGGTGAATCACCTGGTGGGCTGGGCAAGGTTCAGGTGAATCACCTGGTGGGCTGGGCAAGGTTCAGGTGAATCACCTGGTGGGCTGGGCAAGGTTCAGGTGAATCACCTGGTGGGCTGGGCAAGGTTCAGGTGAATCACCTGGTGGGCTGGGTGAGGTTCAGGTGAATCACCTGGTGGGCTGGGTGAGGTTCAGGTGAATCACCTGGTGGGCTGGGTGAGGTTCAGGTGAATCACCTGGTGGGCTGGGCAAGGTTCAGGTGAATCACCTGGTGGGCTGGGTGAGTTTCAGGTGAATCACCTGGTGGGCTGGGCGAGGTTCAGGTGAATCACCTGGTGGGCTGGGTGAGCTGTAGGGCTGCGTGTTTGTGCTCTTGTGTCAGTGGCGTGGGAGCAAAACGCAGAACTCAGTTGCTGCTCTTTGGCTTGAAAACATCTTCATCCAGCAGTAGAATGTTTATGGCTACTGCTAATGAAGATGATGGCGGTGGTGGTTATACATAAGCACATCTTTTTTTATTTCATTTCACACCACGCAATGGCCCATTGAGACCAGCAGTCTTTTTTTCAAGGATATCTGCTCAACAACTCCATTGTAACACCAATGTATTTTAGTGTAATTTGACCATACTTCACCACGCTGGTCAGTGCGGATTACTGAATACGGATAGCTTAGACGTGGCAGCATAGCATAATATACAACAATAAAAACATCGGACGTAAAGTAGTCTACATGACAATATGTAAACGTCTAACTCGAGTGAACTCCAAATGCTGAAAGATGTGTTTGTTTATTAGCAATAAATGTGCGGCACGTTTACAGCGCCTGCAAGATCGCTGTAAAAGTCTACGAAAGAAAATAGTCAATTTGCTGCCTAACCAGTTTCGTCAACGTTTGCTCCGGTTCCTGGGTACTAAGTGTAGAGGAGTAAAATGGGGACGTGACGTCAGGTGTGTCGTTCAGTGCGATGACGTCACGTCTCCTAGGGTACTTAAGGGAGACCCCGTGACGTAGGCGGCGTCACTGTGGGAACAGGTAGAGTAAGTAGGGTGAAGAGGGAACCAGGGGTAGAGAGAGGGATCGAATAGTGAGTCGGGGGAGAAGCCGGTGGTAGCCGTAGAGGTGCTTCTCTCTCCGCTCGGTGGAGTCGGCAGAGTTCACGATCCGACACGAGAGAGAGAGACCGGAGCTAGCCGGCAGGGACCCGGACTCAGCGTAGGACCCCTAGCCCCTGGGAGTTGTGTACCCTGCTGTGTTATTGTTAAGCTTTAATACACCCTCGGCGAAAGCCCATAACTTACCTCCGAGTGCGTCCGTGGGAAGTTCTCTACATAAGTGTTATTTCCTAATTGCTTACACCTCAAGAGTACAGAAAATGGCTGTTATTCCCCACAAACTTAACGTGGCACCATGTGGCACCTAGTGCTTCTCTGTTACAAGTCATGTTCACTTCTGTGTCGACCATGGACGCTGTTTGACCATATTTCATCACGCTTATCAAGTGCCGGATGGTGAAGGCAGGTAGCATAGACGAGGGAGCCTAGACGTACAGTACAATGGATACAATTGATTTTGCTTCACTGCCCGAGGTTTTCCATCACAGCTCAGCAGCCTGAAGCACCGGCTATGCAATCTGGTCATCTTTAGAGATGTGATTAGATTTGGCGAGTGGGTCAAAGTTATTACTGTCTATATATAGAGAGATAATATTCAATTGCCCGGTAATCTAACTCTAGATTTGAAGCTTTCGTGACTGCAAGGATTCATACTGTTAGGTTTTTTCGGTAAAGTCACGTAGGTAAAAAATAAAATTAAAAGTTAATAAAAGTAATAATGGAAATAAAATAAAAAATAAAATAATAAAATCATTTATTATTTACTTTTTATTTTATTTCCATTATTACTTTTATTACCTTTTTATTTTATTTTTTACCTTCGGTAATCTAACGTCACAGTCTCTGTCTAATAAACGGATTCTGTCTGGATTTGTTTTCTGCCGATGTCCCAGCGCTATTAACATCAAATTTAAATCCATGCAAGCTGCGTGCTCCGGTGATGGTATCCCTGCACCTTTGGGCGGGTAAAATCTTTATATTTTATATAAAACCAGGCAAGAACAGTGGACAGGCTCCCACGCCTCCGGTGGCCACAGGCAGGCTTCGTGTGCACAGCGCAGACAGACACGGGCACCAGATTCACGTCTCCAAACCCGTTCTCCCCACCGGTCAGGTTCGTGCTGCATCTCCCGTACCGCTAGAGGGCAACACTCGCAGTGGAAACCCTCGACGGCGTAGGTGGGATTTGTGAAGCGCCTTGGTGTGTCTCTGTGTGTCTGTGTGTGACCGGATCTCCGCACCGGGGTACAGACACACGCGGGGCGGCGGTGATTATCCTGGGAGCGAAGGACATCGGAGCGCGGCTTGTTTTAAAGCTTTGCGCTGGAGGAGTGGAGGAGAGAGGTGAGTGATTTGAACGGGAGAGCCACAGGTAGAGTTTAAGGGGAAGGGCTTGAGCCTGGGACTTGAACAGGAGGATGGTGTCTGCGGTGTGGGCGATTACGGAGAGGGAGTTTAGAGACAGAGAGGGCAGCGAGAGGAGGAAGAGTGGATCCTGACTGGGCTTTGGAGAGTTGATGCCTCCGGCTGCATGGGGCAGCGTGGGCACGGGGGTGGGGACCAGGATCAGAGGGGGGGAGATAGGAGGGGAATGGTTTCTTAAGTATCGTTGCTCGAGTGGTTCGCTCACCTGTGATTTTCAAAATGAGATTTCGCAGTTGCATGGGAGGTTTTCGGCACCGATTATCAGCGGATAAATCAGGTGTGCCAGTCATAGTTTGGTGTGAAGAATTATTAACCTGATCAGTAATTTTTAATTGGTATTTTATAGAATTACTCAACTGGATATAGTTAAGCCAGTTTCCCGGCTATTTTTCAACAAAAACAAAAGACGAAGCATAATTATTGCAAAGTACAAACTAGTTGCTGTTTTTACTAATGCAGTTATTTTGTCAATCTCCTGCGAGAATAATAACTCCCAGTTTGTGCAGATCCTGGTGGGTTATTTGACCATAATTCACCACAGGTTACTGTTTTATGGTTTTTAAATATTGAAATAGCCAAATTTAATTTGTTTGGGAATATATCATGATATCCTTTGAGATGGTCTTTGGTAAAAATTTTAGTAAAAACAGCCTGTTAACGCTAAATTATAGCTCAGTAGCGCTTCCTGGGTAGCTGAACAATTTTATTTTACCATTATCAAGTTACCTTTTGAGTTCCAGTGGCAGATTTCATTGAGATTTAGCATAAAACAATAGCTTTGGAGCTTCAGTATATTAAAAAACCGGTTTAAACGCATTGAATTGCAAGAAAGTGACACTTTGAATGGAGTTTCTCATAGAACAGCGCCCCTAGTGGTCAAAACAGCGCCCCCTAGTGGCCAAAATTGTAGCGGGATCAATAAAAACAAAAATCTTGATTCATTTCCTCTCTTTACAGGTCTTCTGGTTCTGCACCTCTTCTTCAGTGTCACCAACCCTGCGGGTTCCATCTGTCCTGCCCATTCACACATGTTCGTTCGTGTCAGATTTCCACACCACAGTTTTCGTGCTGACTTCCACAGCGTCTCTCAACCATCAACCACAGCCGTCTTCAACCATCAACCAACATCTTTCGGATGCTCAACCATCTTTCCACGTACCATTTCAACACCTCATAGCGTTATTTTTTTATAGACTTACTTGGGGATTTGAACCGGGGTCGCCCAGCTCCAGAGGCTCCAGAGGCGAGATTACTTACCCCTCCACCACGAGGGCTTAGTGAGTGTTGTGTGTTTTCTGGTTACTAAATCATTCTCCTTTTCAATACTCGCTTCAGTTATCTTTTTTGAAAAATAGAAAATAAACAAAAAAAACCCATAATAATTTACTTCGTATTTATGATTGATGAGTAAAAAAATTTAAATAAAATGTTAAAGGTGGATTAGAACGCAGGACTCTGTGATTTGTAGCGCCGAATACTTTCCGCTCGACCATTAAACAGTGATGACGTCACAATGCTTCAAGTGCTGTTGTAGTTGAAGCATGGTGACGTCTTCACTGTTGAAGCATTGTGACGTCATCACTGTTAAGGAAACTGGCCCCGTTTTGTGTTTCCACGTGGTAAGATCTTTATTTTGTGTGTCCACAAGATAAGATCTTTATTTTTTTGTATTTCCACGAGGTAACGTCTTTATTTCACGACACGGGTCCCACGCCTGCACCCTCGCTCTCTCTCGCATCGCCCCCCCCCCCAAACTCCGCCTCCCGCCCCCTCTTTTCACCTCTTTCTTGGCTGCGCCCCTCATTACCGCACCTCCGCCAATCGGCACCTCTCTCGCCCCCCCGCAAATCCTCTCGCTGCACGTGCCCTTAACCAATCAGAGAGCGTGGGGTGTTTGCTTCCACCCTCTTCATCACTCCGCCCCGCCCCCCTCCCAATCAAGTCGCACGTGGAAGCGTGCCACGTGGAAGCATTTAAACGTCGTGGAGTTGTCGCGCTTGAGGTCGTTTCTGTTCACGGCATCGCCGTGCGCCGTCACCGAAACGCACCAAGGGTGGCACAGTCGGGTTTTTTTACAATCGGGTTTAATTGTCTTTTTATATTAAACCCGATCAACTGAGATTGGGAGAAATCCGGTTTAATTGGTTCTAATTGCGGCATCCGAGCAGAACTTCTCAACGATGGGCTTCATCCATTCCAAGCGAAGGAACTCACTGGCGGTGCCCACGATTGTGGAGGAGAAGCTCGTGTTCATCACCAACCTGCCCGCCGCATTCTACGACTACCCCGTGCCCGACGGCCCCCCGAGTACGATAGCAGCACCGACGAGGAAGCAGCCTAAGCCTTGGATCAGAGTTTCGTATTCATTACACCAGGTTTTAATTCCCCGAAATCGGGTTTAATTGTATTAAAGAAAAAACCCGATGCCTGCTGCTGGAAAAAATCTGTTTTTTTCACCCATGAAACGCACAATGTTCGTGAACGTTCCACCATCGCGGTTCGAACTCAGGGTCCGCCGCGTCGAAGGTTGTGCACCGCTGGGTTATGGGGGGGTTCGGTTTTTACTTTGTTAATAACTCTTTGACGAGGCTGGAGTCGGGAACGGGTTTTGAAGGCTCTCCCAGTCGCAGAGAAGCATTTGGTTAAACAAAGACATCGATAAGGCTCCAGCGAGTGTGAAGACGCGCGCAGAATCTGCATTTGATGTCACTTTGGTCGCACTTTGCATCGTTCACATCGAGGCCTCGACCCATTTGGACCGGCAGGCACATCGGCCAAGGCCCAGCTTCGTGACAACGATTGCAACTCCAGCGGTTCAACAAACTCACGCAACATCTTTTACATTTGTGGCAATGAAGATTCGGCCGACTTGTACATCTCCTCTGCATCTACATGACGAAGCTCAACATCCACGGGTGACCTCTGGTCCCTCGGTTCCGTGCCACTGGGACTGTGGTGGTCTCTGACGAAGGCTGCCAACGGAATCCGGCTCCGTTCGAAGCCTTCAAGTTCCACCGAAAATAATTTCTCATTTGTAAGTCTTTTACCATGTTAACTTAAGCCACTTCTTACCCCACCCCCCGTTGTCATGTAAAAGCGCCTTAGTTCATGAAAGGCGCTATAAAAGTTGCAATTATCATTGGCACACATCTCAAGGACTGGCGAAGCACCACCGATGCGCCATGTTTCGGCATTGCTTTAAATCGCAAACTTCATGCGAGATACAAACCATCTGCAATCGTTGGAGCAGGCCGGACAATAGAGTTCCACACAGCTGCAAGCAACGGATATCGGTAGCCTTTGTAAATCACACAAGGTGGGGGAGAAGAGCAATACGCACCGTTTGGTGTGTGTTTTAAAGTGTTCTTAGCACGAGACGCGTGGCACCCACCCCCCTCCCAAATACAATTGAACTTCTCGCTCGGGGCAGACCAACACACTGGGGAGGCCTTCAAAAGTAGTTTGACAAAAGGTCTGGCTGGACACCATGCAGTCAGGTTTTCCTCGTTACTCTTCATCATTAAATTACATGTCACGTTTGCGCGTGAAGGTGTATCACGTTGTAGTTGTGTTTGTGTGTGGCCGAAATAAGACAAGGAGCACGATCAATTGTACATTTTAAAACATGCAAGTTTCTTTAATTAAACCAACATTTTCAAAACGCCCACAGCAAGCTGTGTTGGTAAACTGAAGATGTGCGCGCACGTGTGTGTGCATAGTTTCAAAAACGTGTCAAAGCACCCAGTTAGTTTTCACGTACCATCGCAGAGAAATGAACCACAGAGAAGCACAACTCAGGCATGCACCAGGAGATAAAACACATCAGCATTCAGAACCACCACGATAAGTTATTAATGTGGAATTAAAATATCCTTCAACCCTGTCGTTTGTGGGGCCTAATGTGAACCATCCATAGAAAACACGCGCTAGTTTGAAATGTAAACGTTAAATTATAGTCGTATACCCCCCCACACGCGCGCACGCAAATAAATCAGCCATTCGAGAAAGACGTCCACCACTCTAATTGTACCAGCAGCTGTCGCCTTAAGAAAAACACATTAATTATTGCTCACTTAACCGAGCGTCCGAAATTCAGCAATCTTACAGTTTTGGTCTACTTACAATTGTGCATAAGTGATGCGGTTAGTTAAACAATGCTGTCGCAAGGTCAAAAAAACCCGGAAAAATGCTGGTCAACACATGGTTGTAAGTTCATTAAAAAGGTTGAAGCTGCTGCAAATGTGATAAAAGGCAAATTAAAATCCTCGTATGGTTAATGCCCAAAGTTTAAGCACAAAGATTCCTCAGCTGTGCAAATATCACCAGAAGACATCCTCCTAAAGTCATTTAAATAATCAATGTACTAGAACAGTTGTACTACTTACAACTGCCACTAATAAAAAAAAAGTAAATTTCGACCAGCGATCAAAGGCACAACAATTTAATAATAAAAACTCAAAGTACAGACTAAAAAAAAATAGGAAAAATAATTATTTTTGCCTGCGAAACATCCTGGAATATGCGGCAAAAGGCGTAAACGATAAAGGCAGAGCATTGGTGGAATAGGACCCTGACCTGGTCTGGGGTTTAACTCGTGAATTCTTCCTTCCACCGCAAGTCAACTTAAACTTGGCCACTTACGAGAATTAAAGAGTTTCAAAGCAAGTGTTTCACATCGACGAGCAACACAGGCAAAAAAAAACTTAATATTTGGGGAAAACATAGATCAGGGGCAGTAACGGCTGGAGCAATGAGCCCTATGAAGAAGAAGAATAATTATTGAGCAAAATTTTGCTGTGCGTAATGTTGTTCTGTCCGACGACACGTCTTGCACCACTTGGCCGCCGTTCGCGTGCTTGGTCACGTGCACGGAACGACGGACCGTTGGGGGAGCCGCACACAACCTCCTTCTAGAAGGGCATCTCCCACGACTGCTTGGCCATCATGATGCCGCGCTTGAGCTGCTCGTACGTGACGAACATCACCACGTTCCAGGAGCCCAGGCGCAGGAACGACGGCACAAACCTGCAAGCGGCGCACGCACGGAAAACGCGAGCGTCAAGCAACGCGAACCCACAGCCATGCGAGAGGAAAGGGTGAGTCGCTGCCAGATGAAGATCCAATCCCCCCCCCCCCGCCGCCGCTCCCTCCAATCATTGTGAGCCAAGAGGATCACGTGACGTGTTAAACCAATGCAAGACAAGGTGCGATCAAGAAGCAATTTGTTGATCATCATGTAGGCGATTTCTGTTAGAATATGAAAATAAAATGTTTAAGGACTAATGCTTTCATAATAAAAAAAAAAACACCTTATTCATTTGAAACACAGACCTCAACATTGGGTGTGTACATGTAATGTAAACGATGACATTTTACGAGACATATCCGAGGGTGCATCTCTCCATCCACTTTCATCGTGCTCGTAGCGGAGTATCTGACATGGAGGTCCTGCGCCCTCTTAAAATTGGTACGAAGCTTATTTAACAAGAGTGGAATTGGCATTAATGATTTAGCATCCCCCATCCCAATAAATTACATTATCTAAATACAAAGCATCAAATCTTTGTTTGTTTTGCATTGGAAAGTTTGGCTTTCTCCAGACTAAATTGAGATTGATTTATTGTTTGTTCCCAAGCCAACGTCGCACCAAATCATTTGCGCAAATTGTAAATAAATTGTTCTGTACGCACTCAATTTCATACAAGTACAATACAGCAACACCTTGGATTGCGAGCAACTTGGTCTGCGAGTGTTTTGCAAGACGAGCAATTTTTTTAAATAAATATTAATTTGATAAACGAGCGAGGTCTTGCAATACGAGTAGTACGTGTACACGCTTTGTCTGCCGAGCGTCACGTGATCACAACTGATATACGAGTGCTTTGGATTACAAAACACGTGTCCGGAACGAATTATGCTCGCAATCCAAAGTTTTACTGTAATGTGTACTTAAGAATCTAACGTGAATATTTAAGAAGTACGTGCCAACTACCTACCACTACGCCAAACGGACAAGCAATACACACAAGTGGAGACGATGGGCATACACAGGGGGCAGCCGCGCAAGCTGCGAGTTTAAGGATCACGTCACGCTACCATCGCGGCGAGGGGGCAGGTGCTGCCGATGACCCGAGACGAACCAAAAGTCCACTTGACGCTCTTACCCTTTGTAAAAAGCCATGGCTCCTTCTTTAGTCAGCATGAGGTAGGCACAGTTGAAGGCACTGGGATACCGGCCGGGGGCAGAGTTCATGTACCGCGTCTTCACCACATCCACAGGAGACGCCACAACGGTGGTGCAGAAGCCCGCTCCGAAGGCGGACACGAAGTGGCAGGGCAGGTTGTCTGCGAGAGACGGAGGAGAGGGAATCGGATTGAGATTGGCCAGGGCAGCCCGGGTGAGTGGCGCGCTTGACAAGTCAACCGGCAGGCTAAACAATAATCAAATGCAGACATGCACCTGCAAATCGGGTGTACAAAATGTGTTGGGTGCATCCTGCCGTGGACTGGGGTGTGTCCAAAAATAATAACAGAGGGTCCCGAGTCGCTCGTGTAAACATGCGAACTAACACAACGCTCGCAATACGTGCATGTGAGATTTGACAGACGATTAAATTAAAGTCACATGTCTCAGGTTAGGTTTCATGCAAACAAAATCGTACGAATAAGCTAAAAATAGATATGAATAACACATGAAGCATCAGAAGATATTCAATTGATCATTCATATCGAAATTGCAACTGCCTAAATGAGCAAATTGCATAAAATGTTTTGCCGCGTGGGAGGGGGGGGTGAAAAAAAAGAATTACACATGCTTGGCATTAATGTTCCCTTCGTGTTAAAATACGGGGATTCGGAAAATTTTAAGGGTGGCAGTTTTTTCACGGTTATGGGAGTAGTGCCCCGTCAAAACAAAAACCGGGTTGGAAGAATTAACCCTGCCCAGACCTAAGGGACGCACTGCACTGCTAGGCGTGCAACCTCTTGCGCTAGTTGGTGCATGTGTGCGTAGGTGCGTGTGGGGGGGCCTCACCAGTCAGCAGTTTGTACTTGAGGATGGTGTCCTTGATGATGTCATAGGTCACGAGCTCCGCGCAGTTCACGATGGCGTTGCGCGTGATGTTGGGGCCAGTGCCTACACGGTCACAATAAGAATAATTACACGACCGTCACGCATGGTTCGACTTAATACGACCATCTCGTTGACGAGTGCATGGGAACGTACGACGTCGTTTTTAAAAGTATTTAAACAAGGCAGATTGAACAATATTTGTTAACATTAAGAAGTCCCCGTGAAAAACCTAAGGCTTCCCCACTCCCCCAGAAGCCATCGAGGCTGAAGGGGAACGCTGCAACACGAGATTTCTCAACGGATTCTCCATCTCGCAACACGACACCGACAGCACGACTGCAAGATATTGGGAATGGAGAGACAAAGAGAGAGAGCGGGGGATGCGTTTTGTAAAGAGACGGAAGGCTGCACACGGCCGTGTATTTACCTTTCCAGAGGCCACGGACGCCCTCCTCCCGTGCGATGGTCTTGTAGGCATTGATGGTTCCGCTGTAGCGCTTGGAGGTGCCCAGCATGTTCACCTGCGCCTGGAATCGAACCTTCACCACATCGGTGGGCTGCGCAAAGGTCACGGCCATCGCGCCGGTGGTGCAGCCGGCCAGTAAGCGGCAGCCAATCCCCGCGTCTGCGATGCGCACGGAAAAAAAAAATGGAAAAAAATAAGTCAACTATGCAAAAATCACATTACAATTCAACATCAGTTTTCAAATTCCTCATTTCGAGCCAAGGTGACCTCGTCCTATCTCCAAGAACAACAGTGACCAATCTGAGATTCACATATCTATACTCAGCAGAATTCCCTAACGTATTGCATAATGTACATTTGTGTGCCAGGCAGTAATACTGTATACCCTTGCGGTATTATAAACTACTTAAACTCATTCGCGCTTTGGCAAGAGATACCTGGCAAAATGTAAAAAAAATCGTTTACAGTCTGTCAATCCACTGCTGGATGAAGGCCTCCCCACACCATATCGGTTGTAGGGCATCTCAGTCGTGGGGGTTATTTGACCATACTTCACAGCGCTGGGCAGTGCAGGTTGGCAAAGGGAACACTCGGCACCAGTTTATAAAAAAAAAATCGTTCATCGCCAATGTTAGCTACGAGCAATAATGGAACTCAGGTCACCGGGTTCATAGTGCGGTGCTTGAACAACTGCATGATCACTCCCAGTAATACAGTACAGTTATTAAAATAGACTTTAAGTGGATTATAACTATTCACAGAGTACAGTCTGAATTAGTGGTTAATGCTTACAAATGTCATATTGAATCCACGAAGACTATACAATTACATTACTTTCTCTGTAACCAGGATCGTGTCAACAAGCCTTGAAAACAGCTTACGAAGACTGTTTTTTTCCCCCAAACCGTCATGTTCCTGGAGAAAACCCATCCACACAAGGGGATATCACTCAAGCCTGCACCGATAAGCTGCTAAAAATCTACTTTCCGGTGACCACAAACTTAACATTTTCACAAGCAGGTGACCCCGTTCCATTGCCATTAATATTGAATACCAGATTATTATTTAAAACTTGTGTGTTTTTGTTTACATTGTGGTGAATGTCACACCTCGAGATACACAAATCGAAAACAATCTCCAGATTTGCGGACCAAAATAACACGGCCACAAATTTGACTCGTTTTAAGCTGGCGATCCGAAACAAGGCCGTGTGCAATTTACACGCAGGATGGTGACGATACGCGACATGCAATGCACATATTCTTCGGTTCTTTCGGTAAAGTCATGTAGATGCAGTCATGAACGTCAAGTCAAAATGCAATGCATAATTGGAGGACACCTATCTTACAGGTCACAAGCGCACCTTTTTCCGTTGACAAGTCAACCTTTGCAGGCATTGTTAATCTCATTTCCAGCCTGTTCAACGAGTTCATAATCATTTGTAGAAGGCGTTAAAGTTGCTTTAACCCATCCTTACAAATTCATTCGCGGCCACCGCCGTCCCGCAAACGATAAAAAAACCACGCAAAAGCAGCGGCGGCAGCTCACGTTCAGCGCCGTTGGTGTAGAAGTTCTTGACGGAGTCGTAGAGGCCGATGCGGACCGAGGCGAAGCTCATCTGCCGCTGCAGCCCGGCGACGAGGCCGCTGTAGAGGCTGCGCGGGCCCTCCGTGCGCACCATGGCCGCGATGGTGCCGAACACACCGCGGTATTGTACGCCAGCAGAGCGCGCCGCCCCCTCTCCGCCGCGCTGGCACTCGCCCTGGACCTGACGGCACAAACGCGGGAGATGAAGAGCCGGTCGACGTCGGAAAGACTTTATTTCGTTGACCCTGCGAGCGATTTGCCACGCGCCCAAGTGGACCGCTGGGTAATATAAAATAGAGTTGCCTCTCCTGATTCTCTCGACCAGCAGATGTTCGGCCAATCGACTTAATTTTGGCAGCACAAATTAGGATTGGTAACACGTGCATTTTAGGTATTAGGCAAATAAAGGTTTTAGGAAACCCAGTATTTACTCTACAAGCGATGGGTAAATACACCACGTAATACGAGGTTGGGGATTAAAAACCCTTCGTTCACCATGCGTCAAACCAAGTCGCCCCATAATCCAATCCCCTCGGCTGCAGTGCCTCCTGACAGACGATGCCGCTCTACCATCGTGATACTAACAACAACAACCACATTTGTTTTTCCAGTGCCATAATTTCAGACCGCGTAACGATGCCGAGGCCTCTGGCGACGGCTCAAGCGTAGGAGGCGCACGGCGACTCTCGGTTTAAGTCGACACTCCAGCAGTGCATCTGCGGTGGTGCCACAGCAGCGCACTCCGTACCTGCAGGCGGACTTTAGCCGTGTCCAGAGGGAACGTGATGAGGTCGGCAATGCACGCCGCGGTGCCGGCGCCAATGAACTTCACAGCCGCGGTCGGCGGAACATCCGTGGGCCGAAGACCAACCATTTTCCCCTCTGTGCGAGCGTGTTATGTTGACTTGCGGCGGATATTTCCAAAACGTTTTTTTCCACAAACGTGAAAAAAGCCTAATTCTGAATGTATTTTATAGCACGAAATGAGCGGAGGGTTGGTAGAGGTGGTAGTGGTGGTGGTAGCGGGACTGATGTAATGAAGATGCAGGTAGGTGTACTCTGCCCGAAATCTGGGGACAACAAAAGAAATATAGAAATAGAGTTTAATAACAATGATTTTGAAATTACGAATTCCTATATAAAAATTCTTCATTTGGAATATATTTACTCAAGAAAGCTCAATAACATTTATGACTCCACTTCAGATGAAGACAATCCCTGCTCTGGTCATATTTGTAGTAAACTCATTTTAGTTTAAGCAGCAGCCATTCAATGTAATAAAAGTTTGGGGGGGGGGGGGAAATCACAGGATTTACAAAACCTGAGAGAAAACCCGACCCTAAATCACTAAAATTTGACGTTGAAATAGGTTCCAGTAACGAGCAATAACCAAACCAGCCTTGGTCTGCAACTCCTGAAAAAGCCCGCACTGACCAGCATAGGTGAAGTATGGTCAAATGAGCCCAACGATCAACATGAAGTGGAGAGGGCTTCATCCAGCCGAGGATTTACAAAGGACAGAATCATTATATTAAACAATCGGGATAACCCTGTACATAACTACATTAACCACAAGAATCCCATTTTGGAAAACCGTAACCTACCAAGCTTATTTCGGATAAAAGCTTGGTTTTATTTATCTCTTAATTTCTCAATGGCCATGAAAAATGTTTATCCATAGAGGTGTTTTGGGCTAGATCGCGATCCAAACCAAAAACACTATTATGGACGATATTGGTCGCGAAAGCCTACGTGTTAAAATGTCTACCATTACATAACACACACACACACCACATGCTTAGTGGCTCGGGCAATTATGATACTCGCCACAAGATGACGCTAGAGCATTCGTGACTTCGCCCATGCCACAAATTAAAAGTGCTTTTCACCAAGACGCCCCGAGTACGTTGAATTGATCACGTTGCGGCAGCGACAACAGCAGCCAAGACTTGAGCCTCAAACGAAAACCACGTGGAGGAGGAGGGGTTTGGTGGTGGTGGTGGCAAGTCCTCACCTTGATGGGAAAAGGGTTCTCAGCTCATCAAGACTCCCGAAACGCGTCCCTTTCACTGTAGTGGACCGTTTGGCAGAATTCTTGGACCAGGGCTTCTTCCATAAGAGTGGTGGGGACGCGACTCTTTAAGCGCATAATACGATCCTGTTGCAGTCCGCGAAACACAGCCAGTCCGCTCCCCTGCACAAGGGGGGGGGGGGGGCGCGAAACAAGACGAAAGTTTGCGACACGCGTACAAAGTGGTGACACGCGTACACAGTGGTGACATGCAAAGCCCTTTCGCGAACCCGCTGCTGGAAGAGGGCCGCCTTTCGCATTCAGCAGTGAGGCCGATATCATAAATTGACAATGCATTAAAGTTAAAGCACAAACACATTGCCTTCATGGTCAATTCCACAGTACCCGTCAAAAATAATACATACGGTCGTATCACCGTCATCAGTTGCTCTCAGTGTGCTTTTAACGGTCAACCGAAATAAAGGTTTAGAAAAAAGAAAACCCAGGCCTTCATCCGGCAGTGGATTATAACAGTCTCGTTATAAAGCCACGTGCCATCATTTACGGTAGTTTCCACTTCGGCCAGCAACTATGGGGAGAGAGCGGTGGTCGCAGCGGTTAAACCGCACCACGCTACGATCCAAGGCCACGGCTAACATCAGTGGCGAGCGACGGATTACACGAGCCCCCCACCCCCCCCTCTGATGAATCAGCGCGGTGAAGCAAGAGATCCGAGATGAACGCCCACGACCCAACACCGTTGGTGGCGAGGCCAGGAGGAAGATCCCTCCTCCAACTTCGCAGCCACACACACACACAAATGTTTTTACCGCTGCAATATTTCATTAATTATTCCGTTCATTTGCCCGGGTGAACTTTGCGCAGTTGGGCAACAAAAACAGGCAACAACGACGACGTTGCCCAACAGCTGTTTCCATTGTGGCAGGGGCCGGCATCCAACATAACAACGAGGAGCCGTTGTGTTTTTCTCCTCTCTCATGCGGTAAAAAACCCTAAATATTTTAAGAGCCCCCAATGCACACGTGGTGAACACGAGACGGTGGTGCTTAATAAATAACACCACGAAAAAAGTCCTTAAAACAATGAGCGCACATTGACCCCTGAACTTTAGCAAGGAGGCGGTGCGTGTGGTGTGTGCGGGGAGCGGTAGTGCAGCGGTTAGCGCACTGCGCCACGAACCCGGCGACCCGAGTTCGACCAACACCCAGTGACGATTGTCTGAACCGGTCCTGGGCCTCCCCTAGGTCGACTCAGCCTCAAATGAGTACTTGGTGCGGTGTTTAAATCATCGCCACTGGGAGAGACAAAGGCGGCCGGGCGTAGTCCTGGCCACCCACCCCCTCGTGTGCCGTGCCGGCCTTTATAGGCACTGCTGCTCGCTAACAGCACTTGCCCCTACAGTCCGTGACAGGCTACACGGGGGATCTTTGTCTTTGTCTCCGTGGCGTGGCACGTTGACGACTCACGCCGGGGAGTGGCCATGCAAGTCGCGGCTCCAAGCCGGTTCCGCATTAAACAATGCGCGTGTCGAGAGATCGATAGCCAACCACACACACACACCAGTGCCCATATACAAACAAAGACCCCCAGTGTAGCCTTAACAGACTGTAGGGGAAAGTGCTGTTAGCGAGCAGCACCTATAAAGGCTGGAACGGTACACGAGGGGGGGGGGGGTGGCCAGCACCACGCCCGACCGCCTTTGTCTCTCCCAGTGGCGATGATTTAAACACCGCACCAGGTGCTCATTGGAGGCCGGGTCGACCTAGGGGAGGCCCGGTTCAGACAATCGCCAACACCGCGAGCTGGGAACCCGGGTCGCCGGGTGCGCAGCGCAGCGCGCTAAGCGCATCACCACCGCTCCCCACTCACAATCACTCGCTCGCTTGCTCCCCACTCACTATTCGAGCAGGTCTGGCAGGTCTGGCAATACGCGTACCTCTCACACAGCCCTTCGTCTTAATCCACTGCCTGTGTGTGTATACGATAGCCTCGCCATGGTGCGCGTTATCCAAGAGAGAGCGAGAGATAAAACTTCGTTCTTCGTTCCACGTGGGCTCTCCGCCTCGACACGAAGCTCACCGCGCACAGCGAGCGAGCGATACGCAAAGTCGCCAACATCGTGAACGGCGAGTTCGCGGTCACAGCACTACAGTGGCCACGTGGGCGAGCGAGCACGTGGACAACGCAAGACGAGTACAGTGCACACGACCCGGCACATTGTACTTTCAGACGTTCAGCCAACGTCGTACCAACGTCTGCACTAGGAAGAGGAGTTGGCATTGTTAGTACAACGGTCCCCATGTCCCCAGCCCCCCAGCCCACGTGTCTCCAGCCTCCCAGCCCCCCAGCCCACGTGTCCCCAGCCCCCCATGTCCCCAGCCCCCCATGTCCCCAGCCCCCCATGTCCCCAGCCCCCCATGTCCCCAGCCCCCCATGTCCCCAGCCCCCCAGCGCGTTTCTAACCCGAGCCTTGGCCAAGCCGTCCCCAACCATCGCGATCACACGCGGAGACGCCGGGCGGGCTTGGTGGTTACTCACCCGACTCGAGTTGCTGGGCGAGAAGTCCTCCTCCAGCAGGGCGCCGCTTGTGCCTGGAGACCAGCCCGGCCTATGCGAGCTGCTGCTGCTGCTGTGATGGTGGTGGTGGAAGAAGCGAGATGCCAGTGGGAAGTGTGGGAGTGCTTGACGACTTCGTCCTGTGGGGTCCTTCAGCGCAGCCGTCGCTTTTAAAGGCCGGGAAGAGGTGACGACATGGTCCCAGGTCTCCTCCCTCCGCTCACTCCCCTCCCCTCCCTCCTCTACCTCCCTCCCCTCCCTCCTCGACTTCCCTCCCCTCCACTCATCTCCACTCCTCCAGCCTCCGCACCAACCCCATCCATGCCCGTTCCTCCACGTGCCGACTTCACCGTTGACGATTCAACTGACAACGAATTCACTTTTGCGTCTTGGAATAGTAAAAGTGATGTTCCGATTTAAAGCTTTCGTGACTGCAGGGATTCATCTTCTTGGTTCTTTCGGTAAAGTCACGTAGAAGGGAAGGAATAAAATAATAAAAATAAAACTTAATAAAGCAGCCGTCTTCACCTGAAGACGGCTGCTTGCGTTGTAGCCGAAACGTCGTGAGAATTATTATATTTTATTATGTTTTATTTGTATTATTTTATTACTTCCCTTCTACGTGAATTTACCGAAAGAACCAAGAAGAAAAACGTGATGTTGTTTATTAGATTGTAAGTCGCAGGGGAGAAGATTTGGCTTTGCGTTTCTGCCGTATCGCACTCACCCGTGTTTAATGCAGGTCTCTCTTTAGTCGAAATGATTTCTCCCGTAACTTATCATTAAAAAAGATGTGTATATCTGTTAGGCGCAATGATTTATTGGACTGATCACGGCTTGAGTGAGTGGCTAGTGATATCTGAAACGCGTCTGAGCTCACCCACTCTCAACTACAAGGGTGGTGAAGTATGGTCATACAACCCCGATAATTGACCTGGCGTGGGGAGCCCTTCATCCAGCAGTGGATTGACGCAGTGGCCGTGAATTAGTATTGCATGTTTCACACAAACACGTTTCCTCCAGTGAGATTGCAACGTCTTTTCATTTTACTCAAGACCTTACACGCAATTTGATGGCCTTATGGTTTAAATATCCAAATGCAGAAATTGACGCAGGGTGTGATTGCTTAAATGAAGAATCAAGAATGATTCAAGTCAAATGTATTTGTTAATTAGCGATGTGAAATAGTCTCACCGAGCAGAGATACGTTCCTGGGTTTAATATTTAACAAGGCAAATCAAAGTCATGAACCCATACATTACCTCGCTGGTGAGACATTGACCAGCAACGTGGACATTCCAAAATGCACAAATGCGTTGCATTGTCCTGTTGTGATGATGTTTCGTGACTGCAGGGATTCATCTTCTTGGTTCTTTCGGTAAAGTCACGTAGAAGGGAAATAATAAAATAATTAAAATAAAGCATAATAAAGTAAAAAAAAGTATTATGCTTTATTTTATTTATTTTATTATTTCCCTTCTACGTGACTTTACCGAAAGAACCAAGAAGATTAGAGAGCGTTCGCAAGCTAAGGGCATCATTTGTATTACTCTTTGGTTCTTTCGGTAAAGTCACGTAGGTATAAAAAAATAAAAATCACATGTCATAAAAATTAAGCCAGAGAGAAAATTGTTCAGTGTCTCTTGCAGAACTCTTGTTTTAGACTGGCTTCGGTTGGTCTCACAAAGCCTCTTGGTATAAAATACTTTATTATTTATTGAAAATCTCCGTTTAGTCTCCATAATATGTACAGGGCGCTTAAAAATTATCACACTTCTGAGAATTGGCAACAATACCACGATGAATGTGGCCTCCGGGCTCTGGAGACCACCTGGAGAAGATTCCAGGCACGTGTTGACAACGATGACTTTTTGAAGCTATTAACATACATTTGTTTTCATGTTACAGTGTAGTATTATCCGTTAAAAATATATTTGAAGGAACCTCTATTGTGGGTGAATCAGTGGCGCGGTGGTAAGCTCACTTTCCCTATCATCCCGTCCTACTCGGCTCGATGCACGTACGGTGATTTTTAAAAATATATATAACTGATGATATCAACCGATGTATCGTTATACATCAGATGTTATGCTTCTCTCCGTCGGTAGTGTCTTCCTGGAGAGGCAGGGGTGTCATAAATATTCCATCCACAGCACCGCAGCCATCAGTGCCGCCGTCCCACATCAAAAGGCGGAGCAGAAAAGGTCCTTGCAAAGTGCGAAGCAAGCGGCAGGTTCGAAGCGATGAGTTCATCTGCGCCACGCGTGAGCCACACAGAGCTGAAACAAAACCGAACTTAGAACGGCGTCAACTACTGCGCCACCGTTCTCGCATCCCTTAACCAACTCGTGCTGACCAGCGCGGTGAAGTATATTCTTAGGTTTTTTTAGGTAAAGTCACGTAGGTAACACATTAAAATTAATACAGCTATCGTGCTGTGACGGTTCCACCTGAAGACGTAGGCTTGCGTTGCCTCCGAAACGTCGTGATTTTTATTTTATTTTTCATTTTACTTTTATAAATTTTGATTTAATTTTTTTTACCTACGTGACTTTACCGAAAAAACCTAAGAATATGAATCATTGCAGTCACGAAAGCTTCAAATCGGTGAAGTATAGTCAAGCAACGCCATGGCTGGCGCGGTGTGCGAACATCTTCATCTTAACAGTAGATTGACCAAGGGATGTACATTAGAACGACGTGGTAATTGCAGCTGTATAGTTTATCAAGTGACGCGTGCGTTTGTGTCGTTTTACAGCAATAAGCGATGGGATTTTTTAGACGATGCCTCGACCCTCCCAAGCTTTGATTCTCTGCTATTGTCCACGCATCGGCAGGCGAGAAGGCGTGGCGATGGCTTGCTGGTTGAAGACTTACGCCGGCGTGGGAACCAAAAGCAGGAGAAATGATGGAGCAAAAAAGCAATGATCGGGCACGTGTGCGTCTGCTCAGCGGATTTCGACATCACACGGCCGTGGTGGCATGGGAACGCATTCATCCAACAGTGGACCGATGATGGTGGAAAAATAACTGAGGTGTTCTTTTAAAAGCACACGTTAAGTAGAAAACAACCGAGACACGTGTGTATTGACTGCGGCGGGAGCGAGCGCGTCACGCCACGTGGCCCCCCGCATGTATTTTTGTACAAACCTCCACAGCACCGTCACGCGTGTGTCTTGCGTGCCTGTTCAAGGGGCAGTCAACAGTGTGACACTTGAATGGACAACACACACGGCTCGCTCAGGCCGCTGGAACTTGAGAATTTCTTCAAAGTAAATGTTTCTCCCGATTTTCATTTTGTGCAACTGAAACATGGCATCAGAGTGTTTGCGTGGCTTAAGACGCGCACGTGTAGAGGCTGCATGTGCCACGAGGGTTCTGTTAACTCGACTATGACGGCACTTGCAAGATCCGACCATGTCCATCCAAGGCGCTTGGCACAAATGAACCACAACACTTCGCTGATCTCGCCATAAACCATCATCACGCTCAATCCGCTCATACTCGCAGCAGCAGCAGCGGCAGCGGCGGCTTTTAGCGAAGCCATCGAGCAAAGACAAAGACGGCGGTCACCGCTTTCAGATGCGCGTCCGTCGCCGTCTGGAACGCTCTTCCTCCCGATATTCGCAAGCCATTAGAGCTATGCACTTTTTAATCTAGTTTGAAAACTCGAATTAAAACTGCGTTGTGTGTTTAGTTTGTCGTCCTCCTCCCGCACCTCCGATTAGCGCGGTTGGCTACGTACACTGTGCAAGAAGTTCAACACACATGTATACATATGAATGTCCTTTGAACATCAGTGGCAAGGACAACGATAGTGATTGCATGTGCATAAGCTAATTGGCATGCGTTACAATAAATGCACTTTAAGTTGAGGTCGTTATTCTAAAGTTAATCTCTCTGAAGACAAAGTGTTGCCATGTCAATGATGTTCTTTACGATGTAGGAGCAATATCGTTTCGCTGGAAGGGGGCTATTATGAACAGAAGTACAAAGAGACAACATTATACTGTATCACTAAATTCTTACTATGGGCCTATCCAGACAGTAACGCTTATACTGCATTATATATATAATTATGTATTTGTTAATATTGAATCATCTCCTGACAGATGTTTTACTCAAATCCCTCATTCACTTCATTTACATTGGTAACTTATGATGGTTCTTCTTGGTTCTTTCGGTAAAGTCACGTAGAAGGGAAGTAATAAAATAATAAAAATAAAACATAATAAAATAATTCTCACGACGTTCCCTTCTACGTGACTTTACCGAAAGAACCAAGAAGATGAATCCCTGCAGTCACGAAAGCTTTACATCGAAACTTATGATGGATTTGTGTTCTTCCCCTGCCCCTACTTTGTTTGTTATCCAGATTCTCCCTGGACTCGCTCTCTCATCCGGTGCCGATGACGAACTCGTTGATGTATGGAATTGAAGCCCCCACCACCCATCCCGGTTTGCTGTGGTCTTCTTGGGGCGGGCATGTTGACGGGTGAGGGCTGACCCATCATGGCTAGCTATTGGAATGTGGGAAACAACTTATGCCGACGTAAACACGTGGGCGAAACAGAACACTTAATAAAGGTGTTTATTATTTTTTATTTGGGGAGGCTGGGGGTTAGATCGCGTAAATATAAATGTCGGTTAAACCCGACACCACCCGACATAGCCAATTCGTAAGATTTGCCACGTAAACAATGTGCCAATTAGTTTACTAGTTCAGCTCACCGGTGTGTGGGAGAGTAAACCCGCATCACTTACAATTAGCAAACCAAACAGAGCACACAGATCACGGTGGAAGTTGGCCATTATAGAAACGACGCTCGGTGCATTTAGTTTAAAACTCTTTTTTTTAAACGCTGTACAACAACAAAAACACACGCAAGAGGCCATTCTCATTCAAATGCCGCCCGCCTATCACGGTCGCTCACGACTTTGCATGCCGCGAATATCCACATGAAACGGCACTGCGCGGCTATTTAAATGTAAATACTAAAAAGCGATTAGTGGCTCACTTGCAAAGAGTGTAATGTACGTAGCCAACCGTGCTAATCGGAGGTGCGCGGGAAGGACAACACATTTGAAACTCAATAACAATTTAATGATCATCAATTAGCATTTAACGATGTACTTTAACGTTGGGTTGAATGAAATATAAAATGGCTCGTCACGAATGTGCAGATTTGATGATGGCCCTGAATTAGCTCTACCCTAATGTGCAAATTGTCTGTAATCTAAGGAGGCTTGGTGGCACCGTTAACCACGGAGTCAGTTTACACACTCGACGATTTGATTAATACTACAGCTGCATTAGGGAATTCAAATCTAATAAAATACCACGTGATCATTACCAATGGCTATTGTGTGCCCCTGCCAGTGCACAACACGAACCACACATTTGGAAATACTCTTACGACAGTATTGTGTAACCACGGTACAGCAGTAATGCACTTGCCCAGAACAAAATCCCGCTGCACCTCGACTCATGTTTCAGCCAGGTTCATGCTTGGAATGTTGATTTTGTGTCGAACAAATTGGAGGGCTAAGAGGAAACCCACGCTTAGCAGGGGGGGAACAAGCGACTATAAAACTATCCAGATAGTTAACGTCTCAATGCTAATTGGCTGAGTGATGAGTCGCACAAAATAATATCTATTTTAACATTACAGAGCGTGGGGTCATGCGATTAGCCCAGCCGTCTGTGTCCCCAGTCGCCGATGCTTACACATCACACCCGGGTACTCGTTTATGGTGGAGTCTTGCCACGGGATGGTGTTACTCGTGTCGCGTCGAGTCGTAGCATGGTGAGCGAAACACCGATTCAACACGCCACGCAAACTACCCCCACATTCACGCGCATCGTGACGATGATGTGGCAACCAGCAAGCACAAGACGCGTTTGCGTGCAGTCGGGAAGGTGTGTCCACTCCCCACCAAATGGTGAAGGGCGCGGGACGTGGGTTGTTCGCTCACGACCCGCCTCATTTGAGACGCAAGCTCGGAGCTCTGGCACAAGCACGGTTCTTGAGAATGATTTCTTGCGAGACAACACGAACGAAAACATTTAGACGGGGCATTTTGACGTCAGGGCCAAAACCACTCGAACCAGATTTTCCAAACAAAAGCCACTCGGTACCAAACTTGTTTTTCTCTAAATGTTTGCGTTTCTATTTAATGTGTGTAATAGAACCTCATGGCGGGACCCCGGGGTCCCGAATAAAATCTTTAAAATGTATTTCTTTTTGGCGACTCCGTCCCACCGCGCACACAAACGCCGCGACCCGCCTGGCGCGGATCATTCTGTTGTCATGTCACGCCCAAGCGCAGCAGCGAGGACGAATGCGCAGAAGAAACACAACTTTAACACTCCGATTAGCGCGTCGTGTCGAGCTCGCCGTGATGAATATATCGCCGTGTCGTTCGCCTTCAGCAGACATACAATGACGTCGCAATGCAATTGATGCGAGAGCCGGGGGCTTATGGGACCCCGGGGTCCCGCCAGAAGGTTTAATGACGTACGTCAGTAGAATGGAACCGCTTTTAGAGATGGAATAGCTATCAGAGATGGAATGAACTACTCAGAGTAGCCATATGATTTAAACGAGTACTGTATTATCCCGAGTTTGTGAAGCAATCTGTACCGATTACATAATGCTGAAAACAGTCTGCTTAATTGGAAACAGCTGGTTAAACTGACTTTCGCCAGGTTAAATCAAGTTTCAATATCTCCCAATAACATACAGCACCTGCATTAAATGTAAAATTGAGAATTTTATTTGTTTTCAGTGCAATCACGTTTTATCCAGGACTGGATACAAAACATTTACTTTATAAATATCTGTAGGGATACTATTACATACAATGTACATCTCTGGGTACGTGAAGGAATGTGTGCTTCTAAAGCAATCAATAGATACATTTAATTTCTATTGTATTCAACTTATATAAGTATATAATTCAACTGTATAAAATATACACACAGCATAATGAATCTGGAAGATAAGAACCTATTTGGTGCAGTCTATACAATCAACAGCCACTGTTAATGCTGCCCAAAATATGTGTGCAGTTCGGCTAGATTCCAAAACATGTTTAGGGTTAAAAGTTGGCTCATGAAGGTGACATAAAACAACTTCATGGTGACATCATGCTTCAACAACTATCTTGAGAAGGAGGTTACTCTGCAGGCTGTAACATTTTGCATCTGTAGCTTTGGAGGCTTTGTACTTCTGGCCCTTAGTTTCACTCCTACAGCTTTTCTGTCCATCTACTGCTGGATGAAGGCCTCTTCATGCAGTGCAGGGAAATTTCGACCAGACTTCATCATCACGGTCAGTGCGGCTTGATGGAGGCTGGGAGTACATAGATGCGGGAGCATAGACGTACAGTCCAACAAAGGATTGTGTTGCATCCTTATCTGCTCCTAGTTTCAAGACAGGTGGCATAATTCCAGTGACTGGAATGCGGTGAAGGTGTCTCATGCCAAGCTCAAACCGATCTTGGCCAAACGATCGCCTCTCAAAACGACCGTTCCAGTGGAGCAGTGGTTGACACAACCACTGCGAAACTCATTCCGACCAATTCACTAATTTATGATTTCCTTTTATTATGCATGGTTCAGCTGCACGCGTTTAAACTGGAAAACAAGGAACAGGGTCCCAAAGGCCTCCGCCCTCGGGTTAACTTCGTTTGCATAATACACACTCATGTTTGAAAACACGACAAAAACATCGCACACAACTGAAACAAACACAAAAAAATCACTCTTAATTACAAGTGCACTTATTAATCACAAACTAGATTCGAAGCTTTCATGACTGTAAGGACTAATATTTTTGGGTTTTTTCGGTAGTCACGTAGGTAAATTTTTTTAATAAAATTAAATAAAAATCACGACGTTTCGGAGGCTTGTGTTGCCTCCGAAACGTCGTGATTTTTATTTTATTTAAAATTTTACCTACGTGACTTTACCGAAAACACCCAAGAATATAATCACAAACTCCAGCGCATTCGCGTGCTACTGCCGTCGTACACAAGTGTGGGGGGAACTGTGTTCACTCACATGTCAGGGCCGAAAAGCCCTGCCTGCCCATGTTTGGAAGTCTAATTTGTAGGTGTTGACAGGACAAAGTGCGCCATGCTCTATTTGACAGTGTTCCAGTGTATATTTTAAATGTCGATTTTTTTTCCCCATAATTCTTTAGCAGCTATATTCTTGGTTCTTTCGGTAAAGTCACGTAGAAGTGAAATAATAAAATAATATTATTATAAAAAAAATTATTTTTTTGTTTTATATTCATATTCTTTTGTTATTTCACTTCTACGTGACTTTACCGAAAGAACCAGGAATATGAATCCCTGCAGTCACGAAAGCTTTAAATCTTTAGCAGCTGATAATATTATGGACAAATATTAATCGGTGTAATCGGCTTCAAACAGAAGCATGAACCTTGTTCAAATACATCTAAATGGAAGAGAAATATTGTAAGAAAATTGCACCATATAACCGAAGGTTACGATTGGCTCAAAGGTTGTGGTTGAAACTATTCTATTTTTACATTTGGTCCCATACGTTGGAAGGTGTGGCTTTAACAAGTTCAACTATCCAGCATTGAGTTATACGTGTCTATAATGTATATAAATAGGCGCATTGCCAAGCACTGCAATACTCATGTGTATAGCAAGAGCAGGATTGTGATACCATGTATGTTAAGAATATAAACTAACATCCTGCTAGGAGGTACAGTGGTCAGAGTGCATGCGAGTTCTTATTCCTGTCAAGGGTGGATTCGGCCCTCTATCCCTGCTTGGTCAATACAATTAATTTGTGTGAAGTTAAACACTGGTTGTCCTTATGTATGTAATGTTGAACTTCTTTCACACCGTACGTAGCCAACCGTGCTGCGGAAGGACAACGAACTAAACACAAAAAGCACTTCTAAAGAATTGAGTTTTCAATTTAGGTTTAACCCGCTCTCGCCACGAGCTGTAAACACAAGATCACTCTCCATGCCCATTTTAGTGGGAAACCACTGACCATCAATTCCAATTTCTCAGTATTATCTGGAGATTGTCTATATCGCAAGATATTGCTAAAGGTATGCAAAAGTTGATAAATAATTACTCAAGTTTTTTTTTACCAGTACTGAGGACACGAGGAAAAGAGAGCTATTGCTTTTCAAGGGACATCCGATATCAGGGTGATACCTGCAATATCAATAGGCATCACGTCGGCAGACCGCCATCGAGAGAAGGGCGATCCGATACCAGCATTGCCTGCACGGCCCCAGCACCACAACCGTAATGCACGTTTAAAGTTGGCCAGACTCTCCCACAGATTTAGCTCACTGTCGAGACATCGAGACCTTTCAGCGCGACGCTGGCACGCATGTCCACTCGCAAGCACGCAGGCACGTGTGCGCACGTACGCACGCACGCACTATTCTGGCTTGGAGTAGCGGCTGGAAAAGATCTTCGCGATGCGTTGGGTTTGGTCTGGGGGAAGTGACGGTGCCAGGTGGGCTTGGAGTCGCGGAGTGCGGCGCGCGTTTGCCCCGCTTGTGCCAATCTCGCCCTCCTGTCACGCACGGGCAAGGGCAAGATCACATGGCAGACAATGCGGTTATTGATGTTGATGGCTTCGAAGTGCACATTAACGAGACGCGCGTTGCAGATGGACATTCAAAATGTCATCTGCAGCACATACTTCCGACAATATCATCAGTGACAAAGGGGCATCTCTACTCACAACTGTACTAATCAAATTGTTGAAAGTCCATCAAGACAACAAGTATCCTTCAAGCGAGACCTGTATAAATATAAACTGCCGGATAATACATCAGCAATATTGGCTCAAACAAAGCAGTAGGACAAAAACAATGCACCAACTGTAAATTGACGTAAAACTAAATGACGTTCCAAAGGAACGTTGGAAGCGAAAAACAGGACAGGGTTATAAGAGGTCAAAGTCCTCCGTCGGGCCGGGAACATTGCTGCTCTCAGCAGGCGTTGTTTGTGCAGCGCACACCCACCTACGTCTTGGGGGAGAGGGGTAGGGAGAGGGGTAGGGAGAGATGGGGCGAGGGGCCCCACTGAACGGGTGTCCCAAGTGGAATGTCCAGAGGCCCCAGGATTAGCATCTCACGAGCAGCAGTCGCGTGAATGCGGGGCCAAGACAACCAATCAGAGCACTGGGATAGGACGGGCCCCTGCTTGTCCAGTGCAAGATTTAGAAGGAAAAACAATCTCACTTGGGTGGGTGGCTGGTGGTGGTGGTGGGGAGGGGGAATTTATGGCACGGCGCTCAATTCGCGAGCAGGATTGTGTGATGAGGCCAACTGCAAGTGTCCTCCAGTTGCAGTTAATCTCTTCTGCCGTGTGAACTGCAGCGAGTGTAAAGGTGGTCATTTCCATATCTATAGCGATGCCGGGATATGGTAAATATAGTACGTAACGTGATATTTTCCGCAAAAACGTGTTCAGTCTGTTGCTACGCATATACCCTTTTGCATTATCAATGAGTCTATAATCAATGTTTTATCTCTCCAAAACAAATGTGTTACTAACCTGGAGAAAATTGCAAGAAGATTAAATAATGTTGAAGACGCAGCGTGTATATTGCACACTCTATTCATACAGTTCTATATCTGTATAACGCAAGATGAAATACACATCGGAGTCTATGTTTAGTACGTTTTCCTTTCATGCAGAAGCTGCTGCTGCTGCACAGTCTGCCCTTTGTCGGCAAATTTTCTTGACCAAGTTAGGTTTGCATAGTGGTGTGGCACAGGTGATGTTCACATTATCCGCTGTTGCCCAATAGCTGGTCACGCTATACCCATCGCACAGTAATTTTGGAAATGCATTCTTCCCATTGCGTCAGTCGTGCAAAAACCAGCCAGAGCCAGTCAGCGCCACTGGGCAGTTCGCTGTGCGGTTATAGTAGAGCCCCCCCCCCACCCGCCACAATCTGTTGGAAACCGGAACAAAGAAAATCGCAAAGTCTAAGCAGTGCCGGGCAGCTTGAAACAACAACAGGAAATGTTTCCACTTATTACGTAACATTGGACCTGTAAAGGAGACGTACATTAATTATCATGAGCGGTAAAAAAAGCTATCAGACACATTGGGCTTTTACAAGTTCTGCTTCTATATCTTGATTTGAAGCTTTCGTGACTGCAGGAATCCATACTCTTTGGTTCGTTCGGTAAAGTCGCGTAGGTAGACAAATAGAATGAAACTAAAAATGTCACGACGTTTCGATAGCAACACAAGCGGTCGTCCTCAGGCGGAAAAAATAATCTGCTTCTATATGTTTAGACTTTCCAAATAAACACATTGTGTGCCAACCAACGATACTTTGGACAACTTTGAATAATTGCAAAACATTATTGTTGCATTTTAAAAAAAATCAGTTACCATCCCGTAATTCATGTTTCAGCACCGTTACAACCACGCCCTCGAACGCTTGAGCCGTCCTGGCTTCAAGTAACACATGAAACACTCGGCGTGAAGGACTTTGACAATCACCGAACGATGCCCGTGCAAAAGTGCTCGAGGACACACATCGGGGTCAAAATATTCGAACCCGGTGGTGCATGGTCCAGCATTAATGTCAGCATCAAGTGCTTCTTGTGGGGTTTTTTTTCTCTCTCCCCCCTTGTCCTGTAATGACCTGTCTAAAACCTCGAGCCAAAAAACAAGTTCAGCCCACTCCACCGCCCCCCTCCATCACCGTTGCTTGAGGTTATATATTTATTATGTGTTCCAACAGAGCATGCAGGAAGTGCCAAGACACCCGAAGCTTCGCATCATTTACAGTGTGCAAAAACAGTAAGATTTGGTATCTTTTTTTGCGAGCTCCCCAAAAAAATATTCCAATATTGTTTTATTTTGCACGTGCTGTGTTGAATGCAGTTGTCAAACTTTATGCGGACTTCGTTCTAAATGAGCTTCGTTCCCAGAGGATTCGTTCACCGAGGTAATTACTATCTTTTGAATCGTAGATTCCTGTGAACATGCGTGGAAGGCAATATGATTTGAATGCAATTTGTATTCATCACGGCTTTAATTAAATTTGAGAATTATATGAAAGGGTCTTTCATGTCTGTTCTATCTTGGGTCACGTGCTTCGATAGTCATCTATTACAACAGCCACTAGAAAAGTTTCCACTTTACTACGCAATTAGTTTGAATGTAATTTTGTGCGTTTGCATATTTATGTACTTGTACGTTTGGAGTGTGCTGTATGTTTAATAAAATATTGCATTTTTTATTCATCAATATTGCTTTTTTCTTCTTGGTTCTTTCGGTAAAGTCACGTAGAAGGGAAGTAATAAAATAATACAAATAAAACATAATAAAATAATTCTCACGACGTTTCGGCTACAACGCAAGCAGCCGTCTTCAGGTGAAGAATGAGACACTACCATTCTTCACCTGAAGACGGCTGCTTGCGTTGTAGCCGAAACGTCGTGAGAATTATTTTATTTTATTATGTTTTATTTTTATTATTTTATTACTTCCCTTCTACGTGACTTTACCGAAAGAACCAAGAAGATGAATCCCTGCAGTCACGAAAGCTTTAAATCGAAATTTAATATTGCTTTTGATAAAAAAAAAGTTCCATCTTAGTTTCAAGTTCTCATGCCTGCTCTTTTATCATTTCACTTCCACATTTCTGTACAATGGTGCTGGGCTTGACTGTTCCAGACTGAACCTGTCTGTGCGCATCACCCAAAAAAATGCATAAGCAGCTTTACAACCGCAGCACCTCTCATCAGCACGGTTGGTTAATACCCCCAAATATATTCCGACCTGGTACTACTACATAGTAGAAATGTAAAGCATTGAAGGACATTGTTTAGGACATGATCACCATAATGAACAAACAGGGATCAATTACGGGCTCCTTTACAACTATGCTTGCTTTTCAGTTTGTGTCAATGTGCTGTTATATATGTCTGAGATACTCAAACAAATGCTTTCTATCGCTTTCAACATTCGCAGAGAATGGATAGTTGGCAGCCTGAAGGACCGTGACTATGCCAAATGCACCAGATAGCAGTTTCTCATTATTTAAGGGTACAAAGCACAACACGAGTCTCTACAAAATCAAGGATCAAATATGTTGGCTCAAGCTGCACTTGTTATTGTATTTGCATGGAAGCAACATGAGTAATGGATACTTGTGAGAACATATTGTAAAAGTACAGCATTCTATTTGCATGCACATAATGCTCACGGATGACGCGATGTACATGTTTGCATTATATATCTAAAACCATTTCAATCACAATGGTAAAGTACACCAACTAAACATGCTTTACAAAAGCATGTCTATTCCAGTATTTGCAACACACTGCACAACCCTTACATTCGGGAATCACAATAGGGAATGTTCCAGGTACTCTAGGCCACAAAAATAGCACACAATGACCTCTTATACGAAACTTTATCTCCAGTCGATTAAATAGAGTATGGTTCTATCAGCGTAACGCTGCCTTGTGTTAAAGCTGATAGGAGGGAGCTGGACAAGGTATTACGATGTGCAGCTATAAGGGGGGGGGACCCCGACCCTGCAAGTCAATGCCATGGCAATACCCCATGTACACTGAATGAAACAGTCCATGAGATGATAAAGAGATTAACAGCAAATTACAGCTGCTGAAACCATACATCAGCGCAGATGTTCTTCTCGGCAATTAAGAAGAACATCACCTAATGCAATTATGTGTATTGCGCTGTGATAAGCTCAAACTTTTAAACAACACTCCCCACACAAGAGCCTTGAATGTCCGGTAAACACATAATATGTAATTAATGAACCAAGTAGCTTTTGCTATTTTCTTTTTATACGTTACTTAAAAATGTATCCAATGGGGAAAACAGTTGGTTTTTCATTTGCTCTCGAAAATGAATGCAATGGCACTGTATAGATCCACGTATGCAAGCACTAACGTCTCATCGAAAGCACAACTTTCACAATATTGTAACTAGAGTACATTTACAACAGGGAGGCACATGGTTAACGATTAATACTGTACCCACACAGACATTATGATGATAATGAGCGTTGGGGATTCAGGAGTTCTACATTGACGAGTGTGCAACAAAGAACAGCTCATGTTTTATTTAAGCTCGAGTGCTCACACACGAAACAGGACACAGAGGGCTTGGCCGACCCCCTTCATGAAGCTGAAAGGCAAATGCTAGGTGGGTGAGACAACAAGCCGCTCTTCTGCCGGCTGGGAAACAGAGATCCCTTTTGAAAAACAACGAGTAGGCGCGGTGGTGGCGGCAGCAGCTTGCCCCTTTCAGCGATTGGTGTGCAAGGGAGGAGAGTCAAATGACGCTTGTTTTTCAGCTCTCTCGTCATGCGGGCGGATTGGGAAGGAGGGCTTCCGAAAGGGCAACGTGACGCTACAGCCCAGCCAATGGTTCTTAACCTAGTCCGGAGCAAGCAATTCTGTTGCTGGGGCAGTGTGTTAAATACACCGGTTCAAAACAGCTCCCGATGCTCACGGATAAAGGGATGTTTTTCTCTCCCGTAATGCTGCTGCCCCCCTCCCCCAAAAAACCCACAAAAGCCGTGGCAGGAGTTGGCGTTCGGGATGGGGGCATCTCTCTACACGAGTTGAATTATAGCACCAACAAGGATGAAAACATTTAATGAGGGCTCACCATAAATATACATTCGGGAAAGTCGAGTTGAAAAAAAAGCAGGTTCTTGGCCTAAAGTGACATTCCTGAACAAGCATGTAGAGTGCGATGGGGTTTAATGTTAAATGTCAGCAGCTTAAGTTGAAACAAAATTAGAATCGTACAGTAGCCGACTGGCACGGTTAAAACATTTTTGTTGCATCACCTTCCTCGTCAACGCAGGAAACCACAGCGATTCAACTGTAGAATTGTGATACAACTGCAAAGCTACATTTAAAAAAGACTGCAGCTGGGATATCCGAGTGCTTCATGAAAATGGCTTGATGGAAAAGCCACACGCAGTTATCGTAACGGGGCTCAGCTGGGGACCTTTGTGCCAACTGTTAGCGGGCAACCTTTCACCCGCATTCTCTTTGTTCAAGTGTCCACATGGACCAGCAACGTACAAGGAGCCTTGCAGGCATCTCTCGCAGCACCTATACTCGTAAACACGCTCGCAAATTTGGTGGCCTCCAGCGAACACTTCACGCTGCTCGATACTGAATGATCCGCCAGTCACTTGCGTAAATGACATGCACACACCCACATCCACACAGAGATGTGCAATTCAATGGCAGTACGAATAAGTGGCAATGATTTTAATAGGTCAATGTTTGCAGTTAACATTTCGTCAAGTGTGCATGCAGTGAAACCCCGGCAAGCTAGATTTTACACATAGACGCACCAGGTCAGCAATAAAATGTTGTTTTCTTCTTTTAAAATACAGATGAAATGCTGTAATAGAATATATAAGAAATAGTAATAGAATAGAATTGAATGCACATGCTATGTACTTCAAATGTGATGCAATGTATAACGTATAATATAAATCCACGAGAACATGTTACATTGTTCAGAATGTTTAAAATAAGTAAAGTGTAACAAATGTACTTAACAATACGTCGTTAGTGGTGGGTGATGGTGGGGAGGTGATAGGCTAAGGGTGCCTGGGGATGGGTGGGTACAATAACACACACCGTAATACATTTACAGCAACACAGATATGTATACAATGACATGTATGTATACAGTAACAGGGTAGTTTTTACATTGATAATAAATTAGTTTAGCAGCTCGCCAAACTCTTTGGTTTGCACCCAATAAGTCTGGCGACCCAAGGATTTGCTATCCAGTATTCGCGTTTATGTTTGGAACAGTTAAGCCTGTGCCCGCTATGGTGCCTTCATACTGAGAAACACTGGCTTGCAATGTGATAGGTGCATAGGTCAACAGAAAGTGGAGACCAAGTAAATTCACGTTTCTCTCCAACACTGCTTGCTACAGGAAGCTCAGATAATGACACAGTATTTGACCACATTAGGAATGGCTTTGTGACACGTGCACACATACGTGAATCCACTCACAGTATGATGCCGTGCATCATTATAATTAGTGGGGGGTTGTTGGTAATCTAATGGGGTATATCAATGTTCACGTGACAACTTTCCTCTAGGCCGCATCCGTTTTACTGGATTATTTCACAAAAATCTGATGATGCCTGCTGCGGTAACGAACGTATATTTTGATCATGATGAACACAAAGCTGCCTTGATCTTCGATTATCCAGCTACTTCCAACATTATCTTGCTGCGGTCCCGGGCCGATCCGGCAAAACCGCTCCAGATGCTGTAACCAGTCCGGCGATCGGCACGATGTGCGAGACTAGAAAAGTAGCTCAGCTTGATTTCAGTGTTCTATAATTATATACATTACATGATACACTACGTACAACTTAAACAATTAAAATACTGTACGTATATACATCACCCCACTCAGAGTCTTCGAGAAAGGAGTGGTAAGTACGGTACAGTAAATACAATAACATTTTAAAGTATAATTTGTATCTGTCTATTTGTATGTTTATTTATGGCAATTGCATACAGTAAACACATTTAAAACATACAAAAAACAACACCTAAAAAGCATGTCATACAAGAATGTGCAAAAATAAGCAATTTTAAATAATGATTATCGATTATCTAGTGTTTTTTAAAATCCGCCATGCCCCGAAGCAACCGGATAATCAATGATCTACTGTATATCGATGGTCTACTGTATATCGATGATCTATTGTATATCGATGATCTCCTGTATTTAAGTAAAATAGCGGTGAGGGTGATTCACACAGCCACATTCAGCACTCAACAAGGAGAAAAAAATAAACCGTTGCAGTAAAACCACAATATTCTGCAAAACCTTCAGTGTGGCCATAAACGAAGATTAAAGAAACGTATTATTTGGGTCTTTCGGTAAAGCCACGTAGAGAGCACAAATAAACAAAAATCACGACGTTTCGATCGCAACACAAGCAATCGTCATCAGGTGAAACATATAGCGGGAGAGCTGCTGAGAATATATTATATTGCTTGTGTTGCAATCGAAACGTTGTGATATTGTTATTATTTTTAGTATTTCTTCTATCTACATGGCTTTTACCGAAAGACCCAAAGAATATGAATTCCTGCAGTTACGAAAGCTTTAAGTCCAGATTAAACAAACGAGCCGCCAAACCCTGAATTAGATCCTTTGTCTGATGTTAATAACGTATCCAGGAGAGCCTCAATGGGTCCTTGTGGGATTTTTTTTTTCCATATATGTTTTCAGGAGGGTGCCACACTAGGATTTGTGACTATTTTGCTTAGTTGTTTGGCATGTGGGAGAAAACTGGAACACTTGGAGAGAAAACAAACTATGCATATTAGGGGTAAGACACAATGCTAACAGGTGCACCTCCTATTAGCACGGTTGGCTACGTACGATGCGAAATAAGTTCAATATACATACATGATGGCTACTGCTGTACGGTAATGTGCCGGTACCCGTGCAGTCTGAGTTGACACCACCAGGTCTTCCCAAGCAGGTCTCCCCATCCCACACACAGCCAGGCTTACGTTTACTTAACTTTTTAGGTCTGACAAAAATGTTTCACTTTCAGGGTGACTTGGTTATACTGATCCCTGAACAAAGTGAGATTTGTTTTAATTCGGGCTAAGAATAAACACGACTTTGAACGGCGAGCCAACAAGTCACGGGGAAGTATACTGGGGATACAGGATGAATGTGTTAACTTGAAATTAATTATTCGTCCCCAGCGACATCCTCTCAATGGGGCTTTCACTTGTGTTGGGACAGGAGACGCACTTCCAGAGAATCTATCACTCGTTGAAAATGTGTCTTTTACGGCAACCGCAATGTTCACATAACAGGCTCAGATGTTTCATTTCTGAACATTAATAATACAAACTTAGGATCAATTATATGGGAACTTTACAAATCACACGGGGGGGGGGGGGCGGGGGGGCAATATGTTGAATACAGGAAGGACAAGGCAGTGTGAGCATACCAAAAGTTCGTGAATATAAACAGCTGGAGTATCCATGGGGGGTCTTCAATGAATGGCCTGTGAATGTGACTACCTACCAGAATGACGAAAACTCGTTTCCAGAGCTTGGATAGGTCCCTTACAAAGATCACCGGTTGAGGGTCGCTCCTCAATTTTAAACTGTCAATGTGAATGCCCAAACTGTGTTATGTTCCCAGTAAAGGGCAGCAGAAACTGACCGCGATTATTTTATTCATGAAGGGAGCACTGTAGGCTTAAGTATGAGTTATTATGACTTAGAAATAACCCTACAGAGTAAATGTGATGCATTGTTGCCATTTGGCAGGATGAGCTATTCATAGTGTGTGTTGCTAAAGTACGAGGTTCTTGGTTGTACTCTTAATACAAACATAAGCAGTGGATTTACAAGAGTTTTTTTATTTATCGTTTGGTAGAGCGTTGACCCTGTGGTTAGCGAACTGAACCTGGTTACCTGGGTTCGAGTTTCAGCCACGGCTCACAACAGTGGCAAGTGGTATAACGACCAGCACTAACGAATCCGGTAAACTATGGTCAAACAATCCTCATGACTAATATAGTATGGGAAGGCGATCATCCAGCAGTGGATTGACTAAAAAACTTTGAATTATGATTTTCTATTCGAAGGTTAAAAAGTACAGTGTTCATATGTACAAATGTTTCAAGTTAATGTCGTCTAAGGGCCGTCAAAAATCATCCAGTGAGATGTCTGTAATTCGAGTCTAAGGGCCTTTTAAAAATCATCCAGTGAGATGTCTGTAATTCGATATCCGTGGGGTCTGGCCGATCAATGATTCATAACTTTAACCTGTGCCTTGGACTCCTAAGTCCATGACTTAAAAAAAAACGTGCAAAAGCAGCCCCCCAGATGGGCACCAAATATATCTTATCTGCAGAATTCACGGCCAAAAGCAAATCCGTGGACAGTAAGGCACGAAATTCATTATACATTTTTTTTTAGTTATGCAAATGTCAAAGAAGACTTATGATTATGATGACAAAGGTAATGGATGAAGATAAATATGCTTGTTGTCCCCCTGTCTTTGTGACCCATAATTGCCGCCGCTGTCATCACCATCGTATTCATTAATTCTCGTCTTTACCAATGGCGATTATGATGATCGACGTCTCTTTCACGACCACCAGTTACCGTTGCTGAGACAGCTTCCTAGGAAGGGCATTAGTGCGGCAGCTTTGCGGCCATGTTGTCGCATACGGTACAAACATATCTATTCTCAAACTAATGCGGGACATTTGTTTGCGGATAAACCTATCTATAGGACAGTCTGTCCACAGGAGGAAAACCACTGTTCACATCCCACATGAGTAGTAGTTATCTTGTGAACCCATGAGCGATGATAAGCCAAGCTCATACCAGTTAGGAATTTTAGCTCAACTTTTGCCCTTGAGCCGAGCTCTAACCAGTGCTCCAAATAGTTGGGAGACATGGATGTATTGGCAGCACACCGGTGCAGCATAACACACCGGTCCTTATAAAACAGCCTAAAATAAACATTTGAACTGACATTCGTCTTCCGAATGCTTCGACATCACGAGAACTGATTTTGACGCACCATTTTCTGACCGGGGTTGCGAATTGCAGTAAAATAAATAATTATTGTGAAAAGTTATATTTTTTTTATATACCGCGCATTGGTATACCGCCAATACATTCATATGTATATGTATGTTAAACACAGACTTTGGCATTTTAAAAGACATTTTATAGATTTTGAATGAACAACCCGGTTATAGAATTGGGAGACAGAAGAGAAATGAGAAAATCGGACTTGCACAAAATCATCTCTCGTACAGTCGGTAGTTTTATAACTTGCAGAGGGAGATGCGGGCGTGAGTGCCAGTCTCTCTCACCTTCCGTGCGGAGAATGCAGGGAATGCAGGGAATGCAGGGGCCAGCCTCAGTGCCCTCATTGAAGCCTCCAAGTCACGAGGTGGCAGGAAGAAGTTGGGCAGAGGCTCTGGTCCAGGGCTAGTGGCATGGCATCAAGTTAAGATAATTACTCACTTCATAGAAACTTTGGATTCTAAAGACTTGGTGGAAACAGCCAAAGCTCAAAATAGCAAACAAACTCGGCATTTCAAATGGAAAATGTTACATTACAATAGGTCAATTTTACCATTCACTTCAAAACATCAACAGTAATATTCCGATTACATTTATTACATTTCGATTTAAAGCTTTCGTGACTGCAGGGATTCATATTCTTGGTTCTTTTGGTAAAGTCACGTAGAAGGGAAATAATAAATAAAAATAAAACATTATAAAATTCTCGCGACGTTTCGATTGCAACACAAGCAATCATCACCAGGTGTGGTTTTTCTATGTGACTTTACCGAAAGAACCAAGAATACATTTATTATACTTAATACGCGAAGAACCCAATTATATTCCATTCAAATAATTAACTACGGAATAATAAAAACGGATGTCTCTTATATTGTTATGATGGTAGCGACTGATAATGGTGGAACGATGCTCTTTTAAAGATTTCTTAGCGCAATTAAGGATACACATTCAAGTCCCTTTCCTTCACTTCTTCAATTCCTTGCGCCTCCTGCTCCTCATCGGATGAGTGCTCATCACTTGCTGCTGCTCTGCGTTCTTCCCGAGAGGCTCTCTCACCGACACGTTTCTCAGTGGTTTGCTCTTGATCGCTGTGACTCGAAGAAGAACCGTGGCTCTCACGCGTGCCTTCAGATTCCCTGTGATCCGTCTCCTCATTTTCAGAAAGGGTGTTCTCAGTCTGTCGCTCCGAAATAACCGATGCAGCAGCACTCACCGAGGAGGCTGCAACATCAGCATCTGCATCAGCCCTCGCGTCATCAAACTGTTCATCGTTGATGTCCACTTCTAGCAACGCGCAGTGGTCATTGTTTTGTGAATGCATACCCTGTGATGGGATGGGCGTGTTATCATTTTCTGAACTTTCAGGCCCCAGCTCTTCCAAGCCAACAGATGCAAGTCTACTTATTTCACCATCGTCCATCACAGCAGGATCTGTGTCTATCTGTTCAAAGTCGGGCGCGGCAGTAAGAGTGGGCTGCTCAGGACTGCTTGTGTTCCTCTGCGTGCCTTCTTCCAACGGGATGAGTGAAGTGAGACTGTACTCTGCTCTGGGTCTGCCATGAGCGTGGGACTCGGGGTCGGACACGACGCTGGACCAGGGGCTCGTCTTGTCCGTGATCACCGAGATGTCGTTCAGTGTTCGTGGCTCCACGACGTGCTCGTCAAAGTCACCGTCACCGTAATCGCTTGCGCTCCCGATGACAAAATCTCTGACGCCAGTGCCAATGATGTCATCAAATCCGTCGATTTGGTGCGCGTAGTGTTCACCTCGACGGAAGTCGTCATCCTCGGCTGACAGGCTGCCAGATGCGAGCTCGGCAGCGTTTGTAAACATGCGCGCGGACATAGGTGTTTCCGCATCAAACGAGATGGGCAGCAGGTGGTCACCAATGCCCACTGGATCCCATGAATCAGCCGGCTCGTGTTCCCTGGCGGTCGTTGATCGATCAGACAGGAGGGCCGGCTCCATGCTGTCAGCATTCTCCTCGAACGCAGGCTCTTGTGCCGAAGGTGGCAGCGCCGTGCCTGCTGCACCACGCAAACCTGATTATCCATGCATGGATTAGCCTATCTAGCATTAACACACAGGCCATCTTTTTCAGTACAGCAATCGGTAATCGTACGCAAATAGGCAATGCTATTAAAATTACAAGGATGATTTACATTTTTTGGAAGTTAGCGATGACTCTAACCTATTATGACTTGTTTATGCTTACGTCTCAGGCATACAACGTCATACGTGAATGGCCTACAATAATTGGCGAGCAGCTGTGGGAATCGAAATGTCAACTCCTTGCCAACTGGCTCATGGCAAAATTTAAATCGGCAATATTCAAACTCCACCCGTCATCTTGCAATTAAGTGCAGAATGCCATTACTAATCATCAGATGCATGTAATGCAAAATGCCTTCAAGTGCACTTGAATTTAATATCAGTGAATGTTAAAAGTTAGAGCATGGTGCGGCACAATGAATGTCATTTGAAAATCCTTATTTTAACCTAAAATGTTACGCACGTCGAAAACGTCCTCAATTGGAAGTACGACTATTCGTGCTGTTGTAAACAGTCCATTTTAGGCCGCTATCCATCAACACTATCCATTGAGGCCGCTCATGCAATCACCACATTAGTACAAGTCAATTAAGAACAGTGCACCGAATGGTCATCTCACAGTGTTTGTGGAGGTCTCTTACCTGTAATGCAAGGCAACCCTGGACAATTTCTTTAATGGTCCGAACACTTGCTAAACTAAACAAATGGTACTCTAAACCAGTCCAAATTTCCCTCGCAGAAATAAACGTTGATATGCAAGTACTGGACTAGACGGCTCATTGGGTAATGGACTGCTATTTTATGTTGGTGACTAAACAGTCAATTGGCCACGGATTTGCATGTTTTCTGATCAATATGCTCTTTTATAGATATCGGTGTACTTGCAAAAATACATTTTACCCATGCCTCTTTGCGTTGACTGTTAATAAACATGAGTGCGTTTGGAGAGGGCATATCACTGGAAGGAATAATGGCTGAAGGGTCAAAGCCAGATGATGGAATGAACGCTTGCCACCATGTCGAGGAGTCCATGAGAGCGACTCATGTGCACGCATCGGATGGATCGTGGATTGTGATTTAGGACCCTTGAGAGATGGTGATGGCGTGGTGTGAACGCTGTAAACCAGCGGTAGAAAGATTATAGAAAATATGGTGATGAATATAATTGGTGTTGGTTGTGGTGATAGTCATTAACTATAATTTCAATTATATTGTCAATATGATGGTTGTTCAATGATTGGTGGTAGTATGATGTTATAAATAATGACATGTAACACATGGTAATGGTTTGAGTTACAAATGAGAATGGCGACAATTATTTATATTTGCTTATTCCTCGTAAGTAAACTAATTACTGACCGCACATGAGGCTGTTGACCTCTGACACCAGGCGACTGGACTTCTCCAGCAGCTCGTCATGCATCTCACCGCCCGTGCCCGTTGGCTCTGTGCCACCCGTGCACAGCGGGTGGCTCTGTTCCCCGACTGTTTCCTTACGGGGCCCCTCCGACTGCCTCTGCCAAGGATCCGGCACGACCGACAGCCTTTTGGTGAAGAAGCGTTGCATGTCGTCCAGCTCCCTTAGGTTCTTCCTGTAGGAAAACATGCGAGGGCGTCTTCGTTGAGGTGGGTGGCATGGTCACAGTAGTAGTTCTGGAGACACAGTGGAGAACCTAAAACTATTCATTTTTTTCATTTTACCAGGTAAGGCCCACTGGGCTATATAGCTCTTTTTCAGAAGCGACCTGGCCACAAATGATTGCTTAATGAAGTGGCTTATCATGTGGAAATTTACAGCAGCCAAATACTCTAAATGCGTGATGTTGATTCTAAATGTGAAGGGAAAAACCAAAGGACCTGGAGTAAAATCCACGTGACCACGGGGAGAACATGCAAATTCCGAATATACTGGTGTCAAGGGTCAGGATCGAAACCACGACCTGTATACCAGACCAAGTAGTGAACATCTCGCCACCGTGATGCCAACCTAAGCAAGCACTTAATTTCTGAACCCACAGAAAAACCTTGCAGTTTCAATTTGCCACAAAAAAAATGGTCGGCGTTGAATTAAATTAAAACGTCGCACGGCAGATGCAGCTACCTCCTATCAACGACGGAAATGTAATGAGAGGTCCACACTGCATACCGTGGCCACAAATCTCAAACCGTGGACCACCGTGTAACGCCACTGCCCGCTTCGATCCATTGCCCGGCAGCATTTTCAGATATTCACTAGGCTGCTCCTGAAGCCATCAACTCATTCATCCATCTCCTATTGAACATAGCAGCGTTGCTGATCAGCTCCCCACCATACGAAAAAGGAATAGAGCAGCAGCAACTCATAGTGACAAAGGTTCTGTTTGGACAAGGCAGCCTTGGCAAGAGACCGGTTCACCGCATAATGGACCGCATGAAACGTCACCACTTTGTGTAATTGGTCGCGATTTAACGAGACAGCCCCAAAACCCCTACCATACCCTCGCAATGCGATGAAATGTTGCTGGTCACGGTCGCAATTTGATTCAATATATCCTGTTATAACATTGATCAGGGGTTGTAAACAAGACATGAACACCTCCCACTCTCATTTGAGGGCTGTGATTAAAGACAACATATCCGGGGGCTGCAGGGATCATGTGAACCCACTAAATACAACAAAATGGTATGCAAGCGATTTTATAGACGAGTCATTATTGATTGATGAATCGATGGAATTACCCAGTCATTAATTGATACAGTCATCTGGCATTTTCTCTAAACAGCTGACAAAATAAATATATATGGACTGCTTGTAACCTTTCATGCAAAAACCTGATTGGTATTAAATAAATGAATAGAGCACATTACAATAAAAACTGGCAGCCTAATAAAAACCTGTTTCTTGTAACAGAACATCAATACTGTACATTTCTAAAAGGCTCATTATATATGGAAATAGGGACGAAAGGCGTTTTATATATTTTTGGTCTGGCCAAGTCACCAAAGCTCATTATTAATTACACCTGCCCAATCCTACAAGTGCTGCACATTCACTTACAGTGGTCATCTCGATTAATCCCCAATGAAAATAAGGTTCACATCCTCCACTGCGCAGATCGTGTCAGACCGTGCGGCTATTGAAAAGTGGGTGGTGCCAACCGAACAAGGGACACCCAGATCACCCGGTGCCTCGGGCAAACCTCGCAGAAATGTGACAGCCTTAAACAAACTTCCTTTCAAGCTGCCACCTTCTGCACACAAGCTTGGGCTACTGCCCTTTAGCCCGCTGCTACCTGAGGCTCTTCAGGAGGGTGGATTTCGCGGGCTCACTGGAGTCTCCACTTCCATCGCTGACGCTGCCACCGCTGCTGCCGTTGCTGCCCACGGACTCTGCATGCGTGGGACCGGATGCCTCCCCGGGCGCGCTCCCCTCTGGCTGTTGCAGAGACTGGTGGAAGCGGCGCACGTTGTCGCGGTGCTCCCGGAAGCGCGAGCGGCTTGTGCCGACGCCCGCCGCCGTTGCCCTGTGCCGCCACAGCAGCAAACAGCGCCGGCGTCGATGAGCAAATGTTTCATGAATTTACAAACAGCAATATAATGACGGTGCTCAAGCCTGTCATTCAGAAAATCGGATACAGGGCTGTTTCAGCGACACCGCTTAAATAAATAAAGAGCCATATACCAATGTGCCCAAAGAAGAGAGTTTTCAATCTGAGCTTATTACCTGCTCTGACATATGAATAATAAATATGGACACTGGCAAAGAAAATGAAATGAAAAATTAAAGTTAAAAAGTGCACAGATAAGCATGGAGAGACAGGAAGAAGAACACACGTATCACGGACAAAAATTTACATTCGAGACACCAGAATAACTATTCTGAAGGGACAAGTGGGCTTGGGCAGGAAGACACTGCTCTTGACGGGATGATGGCCCGTGGTCGAGACTGACCATGGAGCAGCAGCCAAAAAAGCACGAACAGCACACGGAGAGGGAGAGATGAGATCGGCTCGTGTGTTGGAGCTCGGTGGATGGTTGCATCATGAGACCACGAGGAATGGCTACGACTCGGGGACATCTTCATTCAGCAGTGGATGCAGCATGGCTGGCGGCGAGCGTGCCTGTGATCCAGAACTTTAGATGTGAGGGTTGGTAGATTGCACACACACTCGTGAAATACCCGACCCGTCAGCCATTATCCCTTCTTGCTAAGCGCTTTGCCCAATGCTTTTTTTTACGGTGAATAAGGTGCATAATGCTACTGGTTAGCATTTGAAATCTATCAATATATAATTTTATTTAACGTGACTGTACAGTGCCAAATATGTATTCAACGCTATGAAGCTATTAAGAACTTTAAACGCATTATTTACTACAAAGACACCATGTGTATAGCCTTTGACAGACTGTGAAGGCAAGTGCTGTTAGCGAGCACCTATGAAGGCCAGCACAGTACACGAGGGGGTGGGTGGCCAGGACCAAGCCCGACCACCTTTATCTCCCCAGTAGTGATGTTTGCACACCGCACCAAGTACTAATTTGAGGCTGAGTCGACCTATATGCTACATAACACTCCTGTACAGCATTTAACGTGTATTATACACAATACCGCTATTATATAACATTTAATCTAAATTATGAATAATTTACTATTAAACAGAATTTCAAATGTAAATCAAATAGTACGCTCCGAATGATATCCCAGCATTATGCGTTGATGTATTGGGAGTTGCTACCACGTGCTACTACTGCACACGAGTTCTCCACGCCACGCCACACACTCTCTGCACAAATTCGGCCCTGGATTCGGCACGTAGATGACTTTGATTCGTCGAATGCTTGATAGGTGCCGAAACTAAATCAAATGTTAATCTGTATTTGTCCCATTCGAAATAAACACTGATTATTGGGGTTGGGTTAGGGTTACTTATAGGACCACAGAGATTGGGAAATTGTTTCCACCGGTTCTGGTTGCTTAGCTGTTTGTCTTTGGTTTCAGACTTCTCTGAATCACTCTCTTGAGAGTGGACGAAAACCGTTGAGCATTACAAATTCTACTTTATTAGAACGTATTATTTCAAATTAAATAGAGAGAAATTGCAATGTGTCACCTTCCTCCACAAACTGGATCAATTATCTGCCACTGGCAAGATCCCAAGGTCAGTAACACAAGGGCTTAGCTCAGGGCTCAGGCAATGTCGTATTATGCAGCGCTGGGATCGTTGGCATTACATAACCACGATTTCCACACCTGTCATTGAGCGTAGCGTTTGTACTGATGTGCTGCTCAGGGAATCTGCTGATATGGCTTGGAAAGATGCTGTAGACGGCAGTTGTTTGATAATGCGGTCCTCGGGACTTTGGCTGCACTGGGACCTTGGGACACAGTGGTGCACGAAACACAACACACAATTAAACATCGGGGCAAGAAACTTAGCGAATGTTATATTCTTGGTTCTTTCGGTAAAGTCACGTAGAAGGGAAATAATAAAATAATATAAATATAAAGCAATAAAAATTATCACGACGTTTCGAGTGCAACAAAAGCAATCATCATCAGGTGTGAAATCCACAGCAAGATGACGATTGCTTGTGTTGCAGTCGAAACGTCGTGAGAATTTGTATCGTTTTATATTTATATTATTTTATTATTTCCCTTCTACCTGACTTTACCGAAAGAACCAAGAATATGAATCCCTGCAGTCACGAAAGCTTTAAATCAAAATTTAGCGCATGTTGTCGTGAATTCCATGTCCTTTGCAGAAGACAGTTTTCAATTGCATTTTTTAATTCATACTTAATGTTCGGTTGCAGGTAGATGGTTCATAAAAATGACACGTATTGTTAATTCACAGCCCTTTTGTCAAATCATTGTTGTATGGAGGCCTCCCCACACTATGTAGATAGTGGATTTTTTTTCTAGCATACTTCACCACGCTGGTTCAATGTGAGTTGGAGAAATGGGCTGTCCCACCAACGTCTTGTTCGAATATCACTCACCATTAATGTTAACCATGATCAGCGTAGGAAAATAAGTTATTGGGTTTGTAGTGTAGTGGGTGGACCACTATATTGTAATTGTATCTTATTCTGTATTATGCAACACATAATTGTGCAATGGTATGTGACGTTAATTCTAGACTGTGACGTGTTCACGTGATAACCTGCAGACTATTGCATTCACGTTTTAGAGTTTTTATTATTGCGACTTTTGCTTCCAAGATTTTAACCAAAACATTTGAAATTCACATACGGTCAAGGTACTTAAGACCTTTTTAATGCTGCAAATAACATGGCTAAACAGCTGCATATTTACATTTCAGCACTGTGGAATTACATAAAAAGCCTCAATGGATAATGCACAAAACATGAAGATACTCGAGATAAAATGAGTTTCTTTTCCCAATGAGCTAGTGCGTCCAATAGCAGGAAGATATTTGAGAAAGTTTTTCAGTCTCTTTAAAACTGCCCACAGATGACCTTGTCGTCAGCTCTTTTTGTAGGTTGCTGCCTGCTACACGCTGCCATATCAAGTCACGCTTGGTCACATTCACTTAGATGAAATAAAAGTGCTCACATATTTTAAATATATTTCATTTGGGGGGAGGGGAGACTACATTTTCAAATACTATAGAATGGGACTCAAATGTTTTGTTACGATCTAATGTTCCAATGTTTCATTCATTTTAATGGTTGTCAGTCGATGACCAAATCACCCGGAATGCTCCCCAACATCATTATTTTACAAGCTACGCAGAAATGAGCCTGGATAGTACTTGGATGGGTAACCAATGACCACAATGCACAAAGAGGTTGGCGCTTGGCAGCTCAACATGGTGGGCAGTATAGGGCAGTCCGGCAAAATCCCTGGTTGGACTTGTACTTCTGTGCTGCCACACCACCGCTCCCCACCTTCACCAACAGCACTGACCAGATAAGAGCCTTATCAAATGCATTTCTGAAAAGTATTTACGAGATGGTGGGGAAAAAGACTACCAAAAAACACTTGTTCCAAAAGCTGTTGCTCTAAATTTAGAACACTTGAAAATATGTTCTATAAATAAGAACCTCCTGTGCACAGCTTACACCTCGCTAATCTTAAGCACAGCGACCATAATCTGGATTTCCCCTCTTTTCATTCCAGCGTTCAGAATGTCATTTTATTCTATAGTGTTCAGAGTGTTGTTTATTTTCATTACAACACGGGTTTGCATGAAAGTTCCCCCCCATTGGCACTCAAGCTATTATGAACACAAATTCTCCCCTCAAACTTGCCTACAAGCGCTTCCCCAGACAGTGAAATTAAGTTCCTACCAATGCCACAAAGCCCATCTCAACACACCCTCCATGCATTAATATAACCCATTACATACGTTCTAATCATTCTCCTGAGGTACTTGGTATCTGGCGACCGTTTACACATATTAATACAACTCAAATCAGTACACCAGGTATTTACCTAAGATAGGGCCCATGCGATACACTCTTGTAATTGTTAATTATATGCTTTTGGCTAGCCATCAAACAACGAAGGTCACTGCATTGCACGCTTTCAGATGCGCTTCTGTGGCCGTCTGGAACGCTCTTTCTTCCGATATTAGGAAGCAACTGGAGCTATGCATTTTGAACTCTAGATTAAAAACGAATTTCTTTAGAACTGCTTTTGGTGTTTAGTTTGTTGTCCTTCCCCCTGTACCTCTGGTTAGCACGGTTGGCTATGAACAGTGTGAAAGAAGTTCAACATACACACATACCTACGTGCGAGTTCATAAAACACAGCTATAAATATAGGCACCTGTATCACAAGTTCCATCATGCAACATGGGCCGGCGTTGGCACATCTCTTGGAAGGATTGGAGCCATGTTGACGCAAGTACCAGCGTCACATTTCAAATGTCGAGCACGCGGTTTTTAAATGCCCTGTCTTGCCCCCTGGGCAAGCATCTGCCTCAAAGCTATCGCCAAATATGCCAAAAGTGTCCTGTGTGCAACATGATCTTTCCCCCAGTTTACCAATCAGCCTTGTCCAGATAATAGAAACACTGAATACACTTACAATTATTAAAAGGCATTACACGCATATGCGGTTTTTAGATAGCCAGCAAAAAAAGTCACCAACAGCCCTCCATAATTAGCTAAAGTTCCATATTTCCTAAAAATATAAACAATGAGAAGAGTTTAAATTATTTACAGGAGACACTGCTCTTGTAAATTAATGTTGTGGTTTTCCAAGTATATTGAAAAGGAAAAGAAAAGCCTTAACAAAATACAGTAATGGGAATAGCATCATAAACTATTTCCGATGAAAATATAATAAAACCATAATGCAACAATTAATGTCTGTTCCAATGGATTCCACCATAAAAAAATATTCTCGAGAAAATATCCGGCAAACTTACAATCAAGCGCCATATTTTGGAGCGACATGAAAGCAACGGGACTTTGTGTTATGTTCACGACAGTCAACTAACAAGTTGATGCATTTATTCCGAATTGATTTTTGTTTACATTTCAAAGCAATGGAAAATTATCCAGACTGCCTGATTTTGCTGTACATTGTGGCATATAATTAGATCTGGAATCGTTAATCAATTCTATCTGGGCTGCTACTAGTTTCCATGTACACAGTAGAGTGCTCCATCATTATATATCTGGACTGTTGCCAAGCCACTCAACCGTCCAAATCTGCTAAATGACCATGGAAAAACATGTGGCATCAACATGTATGCTCGTGTTCTACCCAAGACCACTCCTGTCCCCTTCCAGAATTAAACGGCATAATGTGCTGCGTGAAAAACAGACTACCCGCTGTTGAATTGTCATCTGTAAATATTACCCTAGTTCTGTGTTTGTATGCGGAGAGTAGGACACCGCATCTATGGAGACATATGATAGCGTGAATTAAGAGATGCAAACAAAGCATACAACTGCTCGTAAAGGTTTGCTGTCAACAACATAATTGGCCCTCTATTAAGCTTCCTTTACCAGTTTCTAAACATAAATAAATCAGGACGATGACGGTAATGAATTTACTGTGTAATAATGAACTGTGGGTATCGTGACATTTACAATGGAAGATTATCACATCAGCATGTACTACAATGGCTTACACTACTTAATGAATTGGCCCGAACACAATCATCAGTGTAAACACGTTCCTTCGGAGTGGGCAGGTAGGAACTTGGTTGGACAGCGCATTCGTGCACGACAGACACATATGCACGACAGACAGACAAATAATCCCTGGTGGGCAGTGTGGAACCTGTTGTTCCTACTTGTATAATGGAGACACATAATACTTATACACGTCATGTTAAGGCTAACCAATCTCTTTGAATAGAATCGTTTGCCTATGCATCTTGGGAATTTAACATGCAAGCACTTGCTGACCCCTATGACAATGGTCGACAGGTTTAGCTTGCATGCTAGCAAGTGTCGCCACTGCCATGGTGTGGACAGTCACAGTATCTAAAAAGATATGCCATCTGTGCTAAAGAATAACACTGCTCCAACATACAAGAACTCAGATGCAATCTATACTTTACAATGGGGCCCACCGTAGCCGTGTTTACACGAACGGCTTAGCAGTCGGACCAACTTAATCGGGTGGATGGACTCTATTGATGCAGCCAGCACACATCCCATCTGCATTGTCAACCGTCCAGGTGATGCATTTGCAGAGGAAGTTCATCACAGCAAAGCGTGATATGACCATAGCAGCTGGCATGTTCTTAGCTTTTGCAAGCAATCAAAACTATGCCAGTAAGACTGCCATATGTGGCATGGAGACATCGCAGACGTCACCAGTCTAGAAATAGTCCCTGCCCAAGTGACTACGGACGTGGTCTGGTGGGATAGTTAAGCAGGTATGGGTGTTTCACGCCGGTGAGTTTTCGTGACCTTTTCTGATATTTGTGGGTCATATAAACAAGGTTCATATGAAAAACAAATATGCTTGTTTCAAGAGTCAGTTGTAAATGACGTAAAAAATATGTATTGATAAACTGCTATAAGTAGGGTAACTGATTAAGTAATTCGGTGTAAAACACTTACTACTGTCACACTTTCTGTAAATCTCAAGGAACAGAATTGTGGGCAGTGGTTCTCAATCACAGCCAAACACTGTCGACTTTAAGAGACTTCAGAATATACTGCCAATCACTTCTGTTCAAGTCCAGCCACATGAAGTTTACACTCAGAACACATGTACGTAAAAAAACATTATTTACACACTTCGATTTAAAGCTTTCGTGACTGCAGGGATTCATCTTCTTGGTTCTTTCGGTAAGTCGCGTAGAATGGAAATAATAAAATAATAAAAATAAAACATAAACATAATAAATATTTTATAATAAATATTTTATTATGTTTTATTACTTCCATTCTACGTGACTTTACCGAAAGAACCAAGAAGATTATTTACACAATTATGCAAATAAAAAAAATATGCCAATGTTACATTTCGGCAAAGGGAGTGAACACCATTTGTACAAACGACACAAAAAACGAAACACGAACATCAATCTCGAACTGCAGGCGTGACTGTGAATTTGACACTTCATCAAATCTCGAGGAGGACGACTTATTGCACTGCCTACTATTTCTGTCAACCGCGGTGCCGCAGCGGGCAGCGCGAGGCTTACGGTATCGGCGTGCTGCCAGCGTGCAGCCCGGAGGTGAACCACGCCCTCGGTGGGCGTGACGGCCACCTTGATCTGGCCCCGGCACTGCCCATTAACGTCCACGACGTTGTACCAACCGCAAACGCTCTGAAAGCCCGAGAGCAGCGCGCTGAGGTCCACAGACGCGAATCCCAGCGCACGCTCCCCTTGACCTATGGGGACGCGTGGACAAGAGTGCGAAATTTCGACAACCGCTTAAGGGGACGGAAAACACAGAGGCCGATGTCACTACTCAAACAGCATAGCTCGCCGAAAGATTCCAAGTGCAGCAAAACTCTGAATAAATGGCCGTATGTTTACACACGAAGACAAAATGATGGAATATCATATGCATAAACAAATACAGAGTCATAGCAACACACTAAAGGTGAGCTCATTTGAAAGGAGGTGGAAGAGCCAGAGGCAACAACAACAGCCGCCATTCACCACTAAGTGGCTGTGACGTTAGCATAGCTCGTGTGCTAAACTTGGTGCACTTTGAAGCCACGTAAAGTGTTGGAGGCTCGCTGGCAAGAGGTCATGGGGCAAACCCAGGTGTTATGGGTTAAATGACTGAGAAGAGTGATAAAATGCACCACCTGTGCTCCCCACAGAGAGGGAAACACGCAGTAAGAAAGACAGAATGACAGAGACACACACAGCTGGATACGTAAACAAATAGAGGCAGAGGATGGGATGAGACACAGGGAAAGAAACACGCAGACATATTTTTTGAGGGGCCTAAAGTGGGAGCCATGTACATGTACACATGTCGCACATATCGCACATGTGTAAAAATGGCGCTGCCTTTGTCTGGTGAATGTACCGATGACTGCGCAAAATAATTTAGGGGAACACAAAGCGTGTTGGCAAAGGACATCAATACAGGCACACAGGTCGATAAGAAGGCAAGGAGTCAGATACAAAATTGAACAGGCAAGTAAATATTAATAATATAATAATATGCATTATTACACACAACACACCTTATGTTTGTTGCTAAAAACAACTCTTGATTGCCATACCTGTGCTGTGCCACACTTTGAAGACCAGACTTTGCCTGGGGTCAAGGAGAAGCTGTGTTGAGAGGCTGTCGCAACGCAGTGCAAGGAGTCGATGTTTTGGGCACAAAGGAGACATCAGACGCACAAACATTAACGCCTTAAGTGACGGAGGCAAAGCGAAACTTATTAAACTATAACGCCTGTCCCCCCCTCCACCTCGTCCCCTCCCCTTCTCTCTCCCACCTCCCTTCTCCCCTTGTATGTTAGCTATCTTCTCGCTTATCTTCCCACCCCGTATAAACTTTCACTTCTCTGCTAGAGGCTTCCCACCTGGGTGGAGCAGAGCCCCCAATCCACCCGTCTTCATCAAGCCCTGCCGTGTGGATCTCTGCCTTTAGCTTGCGGGATTTCGCCCCCCCCCCCTTCTTGTTTTGTGATCGGTGCTCTGTATCGGGTTCACGTCGAGTTGAAATGAAAGAAATTTAAAGAATTATAACTACCGCGTAGAGTTCAAGTGATGCGTGATAAATATAAAAAAATGGTGTTGATATCAGAACATGACACCATCCAGCCAAGTGGTTAGAGAGCGCCACTCACAGTGGGAAGTTTGCGAGTTAAACATTCCAGTCAGGCGTTAGTAAATTCAGCCCTTCCTTACTCTGGCGTCGGTAAAAACGAGTTCCATTTTGTGGGAAGTTAAAGACGGTCACCTTACAGACAAAATTTGCCGCAACATAAATGGGTGGATTTTCTACCACCGATTCAGGGCCGTAAACAGAAGATGAGCATCATCCTATGTTTGATGAACATGAAGATCATTTATTTTAATTACACACATAAACTATTGTTCATTCATCTCCCAGAGTATGTAGAAAAATGCATGCCACACATTATGATATCAGCAGATGCCCATGTAAAGCCCACAACACAACTGATTGACACTGTTTCTAAAAATTAATTCAAGTGACGTGCTTGGGTGCAACCATGAATTACGTATTGTTACAAATGCCCATGACTGGCCAATTCTTAAGAGTACATTGTCGTAACCTGCAATCACGTGCTGGTATGCAGGTGCGCAAGTCATCACGGGCATCATTGAGCTGTGCCAAAAGTGTGACGTAAAATAATATATTTGTAATACTTCACGTCGATTTATTTACCTTGGAAAGCCTCAACGTGCCACTTAGGCTCTGTGTACACACGAGTGTTCTCACAGCGTGGTGAGCTACCGTGTCTGAAGGTGGTGCTCCCAGACGGGCGAGCTGGAGGTGCCGACGGCTTCGGTGAACACGGGCTCCGCAGCGCCGCAAACTGCATAGGAGACGCGGAAGCTGAGCGGCGGTGCCCCCTGGCGACTCCGTGGGCTCCCTGCGAGGCATGTTCACAAAGACGAACAACACCGTCTCCGTTGAGCCACGTCACACCACATGGTTGATGGCAACTACCGACCAGCAACAACCGCCATTCGCCACTAAATGGCCGTGACGTTACCACGGCGCTTGTGCCAGGCTATGTGCACTTTAAAGCCAGCACACACACATACTTTCGTTCACTCATCTTTAACTAAGGCTAAGTCGACCTACGGATAGCCCAGGTCAGAATCGTATAGCAATCATCACCGGTATTTTGCATGGCCAGTCATTTAATCGTGATGAATAGGATTGTTACAGTACAAAAACAAGGCCCCAAGTAGAGCCTACATTGACTAAAGTGTTGTTAGCGAGCCCATTAAGGCTGGAACAGCGCACGAGCGGGTGGTGTAGCCAGCAGTGCCTGGGTTCCTCTGGCTCCTCAGTGCTCATTTTACACACCGCAAAGAATACTCATCTCAGTCTGGCCAAGCCAAGGGGTGGCCTAGGACAGGCTCAGATATTATTAGACGTGGCCAGAAATAAAACTCGGGTCACTGGGTTTGTAGCACACACAGTTTTAGACAGCCGTCACCTATCATCGTCCAACTGCACGAACGCTGAATAATTGTCACAATCATTGCACGCACAGCCAGAAAAGGCCATCATTTTAACTCCATTAAGCCAGCTGCTCTCAGTCACCCCCGTGCCTTAACTTCGCCTCCGAAAGTGTCTCCTCACCCACACAGGACAGGTGCATGGCCCGCTCGACCATGACGAGTGCCGGGAAGCTGTCGGCCGCCTCGTCCTCACTCGGAGCCGTCGTTCCACACTTTCCGATGTCTCTCTTCGCTCCGCGGCTCCTCCCTTCGCCGTCTAATTCATTGTCCCCCCGCAGATGCTTCCAGCCTGATTCGTTCGTCGCATCCCTGTCATTGTAGCCATCGTCGTCGTCCTCCTCCTCCTCGTCATCGGTGGCTTCACCGTCGGATGGGAGGGCGGCGTGACTGGTGGCATCACCCGAGACGTGTCGCCCGTCGAGGGAGCGTGTCACATGCACGCGCAGCGCCGCACCGGCCAAGTCATCGGCGCCGTACTTGAACAGCGGGTACACACCTAGGACAGCGGCAAGCCACAGGGCGGAGATGCAAGTATGCTCCTTCAATCGCGACGGCCCTCATACATGGAACATCGTCTTTTACTCCACACCTATTTCTCACTGAACCCATCGCCCACTGCTCATTCCGCGCCTCACCCACTGGCTGTGTGTTTATGCGAATTATCAGTTGCCTGGCGTCCCACTCACCGCTCACTGTGCATTTATTCTGAGTGTGCCGTTGCGGCCGCGGCGGCACAAGAGACGACAGGTCGACAAAAGCCGAACCGATCAACCGGTCCGTGTCGTGCGGACGCCGGGAGCGAGAGCCGATCTTCTGCCCGGCGCCAGATGCCCACAGCTGCAGCTCGAGCCGCTCCTCCCGCATGTACCAGCGCAGTGGGCGAGCGAGCGGCAGGCGGAACGTGCGAGCGTGGTGCAGGTCTAGAGCCGCCCCGTCTTCGCAGGAGCGCTGGGGCCTGCGTGGCCGCGAGCACACTGCCTCTGCATCGTACAGCCGGTAGCGGAGATAGCAGTGGATGTCCTCCGGGGCGGGGCGGGACGGGGCGTTGAAGTCGGGAAGGCATCTTTCTGGGAGCCAGGCCTTGGGCACGGCCACTTTGAGAGCAACGGTAGCTTCAATGAAGGCCTCCTCTGACATCTGGACATCGGACGGTATGCACAGATATAATTTGATCAGTATAGGCATGTTAACGCTTTGAATCAGCGATTAAAAGCAATCGTTATGTGAACGATGCATTGAATCGTGTGTTTAATTGAATGAGGTAGGACAAGAGAACAAAAAATAAACAATACAAACAAGACATGAAAAGTGAGAAAAACATACATTGAGCCTTCAATCAAATAATCACCCAAATTGTAGAAATTGCAATATCCCGGCATCTTCAAACTAAGCTGTATCTGCGGCAGCAGTTACATTGGAGAAACTAAGCGACATGTCTCGGACCGTGTTTGTGAATATAAGGCAGATGTGAAACACGGTAGGACCAATACTTTTGCCGAAGCTGATCATTATTTTAATGTGGCTGACTCACAGGAAATTGATTTCTCTAAGACGATGGTACTTTGCAAGCCTACTGGCTATCAACAAAGATTCGTTCATGAAGCCATCCATATACACAGACACAGAGACAATTTCAACTGAGAGGAAGGTTATAGACTCAGCAATCATTGGAAAGATGTCATCAACCACTTTGGGTCATGACTTGACTTGTGTTTTCTTGTCAATCTACCTCCACCGTCAGCAGTGTGGTGTGTGGAGCGGGGTGCAGGGATTTCTTGGCGGCCCTTTGCTGCATTGGCATTGCTGCTGCATTGGCATTGCTGCTGCATTGGCACTCGTCCACCGCCCATGCTCCTGGTGCTACGCCCATCCGCAAGCCTTTATAAACAAGTTGCCTTTAGAGACTGAATCCTTTGTCTGATGACGACCGCTTGTGTTTTGATCGAAACGTCGTGATATTTTTACTTTATTTTTATTATTTTTTATATCTACGTGGTGACTTTACCGAAATATTCATAGAATATGTAGCAATTCGTCTTATTGCTGAATGGGTTGACGTGTCGCACATGCCTTGGTTCTGGACGCAAAAATTACTGGACTCAAGGTTGTTTTTTGCTAAATTATTAGTTTTGGAGCGGCTCTCAAATATAACAAGGAATTTGACGATGAAAATATCTTAATGAGAAATTATTGAATATTGTTTCATTACTTTTATAATGCATCAAATAAAAGCAAAACCAAGTTAGAAAATATTTAGTTGTAGCTTCGCTGTATAGTACTTCAATAATGCACATGTGTTTTATACTAGTCATTTATAGTAGGTAGGTCTTTAAATCACATTGCATGGGTATGTTGCCTTTTTGGGATATAACTGGTTTATTCTGCCACAGTGGATATTTCCCATGAATTAATGAATGCTGCATGGCAATGCAGAGGAAAGAGATTCTTTAATCAAAATAAATTCTTGCACTCACTGATACCCACGTCGAATCGTGCTCGTACACAATTAATTCCTTACCGCATCACCCTCCTCCTCCTGCTCCAAGCAATGATGCTTCCATCCCAGGTACCGAGCAGCCTGGAGCACTTTCTCTCGGTCGCCTGCATGTGCAAAGGCGACGGAGAGCTCCAGGCCACCGACACACTGGTTTAGAGGGTCAGGTGCCTCCCCTCCTCCTCCATGGCCGACTCCCGCCGGGCTCACCGGGAACCAGCCATGGATTCCTACAATTCAGGAAAAAATATATAAACATTATGGAGGAAAAGTATCTTCAAGTGTGCCCAGAACAAGTTATGAGGTAACATCATCTGAGGCCATTCCATAAAGTGGCGTGATGCTCTTTGTCCATGCCATTATTGAAAGCACCAAGAGGGATTATTACACCAAAGACGATGGGCATGCAGCAAGGGTAGGGGATAGTTATATAAAGTTCTGATAAGCGTACGGAGTGCGAATAGCTAAGGGATCGGAGGGCATCAGAAGAGTGCCAAGCGTGTGCGGGGACGCGAGGGTCAGCACACAACAGACTATGCATTTGTACAGCTCTTTTTTCAATTCACTGAGGGACGAGGGCAATCCCCACGCCTTGCTTGCTGGGTCAACAACCGCTAGCTCGTTAGGTTTTTTTGCAGAAGGGAAGGGTGACGTCAGGCGGCTCCTCGCCTGAGGTGCGGGACAGGAGCGCGGCGAGAGGCACTCGCGTCACTCCCAGGACGGCTCCTCTTGCTCGGGCCGCGTCACTGGAGCGGCCGCGCGAGTCTGACACAAACACAGGCGGCGGCGGCTGCAATCAGTTACGGTGGACCCAGGCCGAGGTGTTGTGACAGGTGGATCGGCCTGCTGGACGTGAACATGGTGCCTGTAAGAAAGGCATGCACAGCGAGTAGGTTTTTCGGCAAACCCGTGCGGAGTTTTAATGTTATACGCCTATATGGAAGAATTTACTCCAGGCACCGCAGCTTTCTGTCATGACAATTACAATAAAAAGCAACTAGACTCAGCGAGGCTCTCCTGGGTAAACAAAAACAATGATAATATAGTTTTTTATCGGGAGTAATGAGGGGGAAGGGTGGCCTGGATAAAACCAAAACATAGATCGTGCAAAACATGTAAACCAGGCTATAAAAACACGTATTATTTACCGACATAATAAGGGGTGAAAACTTTTAGTCTATTTTAATTGCACCTTAAAGTAATCGCTATATTTGCCTACATGTTTGGGGACTGAACCAGACCCGTGCCGAGTGAGGAGCAGCAAATAATTAAACCAGAGCATGTGTAAATATATTTATTTATTCGCAAGCACAGAACCTGGTTAACCCACCCACGTATAATCGATAACTAACTGCTTACAACACTCAGATTCAAAGTGTTGCTGTCATTGGTAAGAGTGAAGAGCTTGAAATTCCAACTAAAAGTCAAGCACTCTAACCAGAGAAGCAACCGGCCAGATCAAAGTACCCCCCCCCTCAACCCTTTTGTCTGCCATCAAACGTAACTCTGTTCAGAAACACACAAGTACTTTGGTGCACGACGGTGAAGATGGCGTGCGCGGAGCAGAGCGTCTCGGCGAGGCTGCGGCTCTCCCCGGCCGTGCCGCGTGACACCACGTGGCACGCCACCTCGGCCCCGTGCTCAAACTCCGGGGAGAAGGAGCGCGCCACGGCACGCGTCACGTTCTCGCGACCAGCGGCCGCCACCGCGAACGACAGGCCCAGCGACACGCACGCGTTCACGCCCGCCTCCGCCGGGTAGTGCATGGACGGGTCGCGTTCCGCCGCGAGCCTGGTTTGACACGACGGGCAGACGCAGCGTCACGATCGTCGTGTGAATGCAACCAATAATTTTAAAGTTAAAATAAAAATTCAATTGACATACTACAACACGTCTTAATGTAAAGTAACTGAAAACAATGTCCGCTACGATGTGTTGAAACGGTGGAATGGCAGCCAAAGGAGAAATCATGTGCCCGAAGGGATCACCGACGGTGATGATGGATTGTGGCATCAAGTCACAGAAATATCAGAGGATAGCAATAACATGGGAGGGCCATCATGAGCCACCTGGTCACCTCCTGATGGTAGGTTTTTGATACTGCTGGGCTAAGGGTTAATGATGATTAATTTGTACCGATTTGCCTGAAGCAGATGAGGGGCTGCGTGCATCTGGTTACCTGGCGGCCGCTTGCAGGCCCATGGCTCGATGGACAGTCAGAGCGAGCGTCACAAGGTGAGGGCTCGCCCCGGGCTCGGCATGTGTGGGGCCTGTGATGGGCCTGTGTTTGTACGCCACGCTCAGCTCCAGCAAACCTGCAGGGGCAGTAGCTCTGCGTTACGCCGGACATGCCAGGCGTGTTGGTGACGCACGCTATCATTAAAGCGCTTAGCAAGCAAGGGATTTGTGGATCACGCTGATGGACAAAAATCCCAAACCCGCGGGGTGCCGAAGTCGCCAGTATATTGAGTTTTTTCTGCAGGTACACCCATTTAATTCTACGTGACTTTACCGAAAGACCCAAAGAATAACTCGTAAGATAATTTAGGCAAATGTCGCAATGCAGACCGGCCTGAAGAAGAGTCTTGAGACTCAGTGAGGCTTCCCTGTATAATATGCACATCATTATTAAACGGTACAATGCGAGCCTCTGTGCTTCTTCATTTCACACTTCAAACTAAACTAAACTTTTTATTTTACCAGGTAAGGCCCACTGAACTATACAGCTCTTTTTCAGAAGTGACCTGGCCACAAATGATAGCTCAATGAAGTGGCTTATCACGTGGAAATGTATCGCAGAAATATAACATTGGATTGATAAAAGGTGTGTACCTGCATGTTGCATATACCACATGTTAAATGAGTGCCCGTTTCTATCTACTACAGTTTTTTTTTAAGAAAAAAAAATACTCTAAAGAGTGATCTCACCCGCCGATGGATGTGGAGGGTGATGCCCGGGGGCCGTTTGTGCTTTGAGAGGCAGGGAGAAGGCCTGCGCGCCCGCCTCCCCACGCCGTTGCAGCGTCACCATGGCGCACAGCTTGGCTAGCGGCAGAGTGCCCCTAGCCACCAGCTGCTCGCGCACATTCGGGTAGTAGTACCTGCAAGGGAAGCAGAAACATGGATGCATGGCCAGACAGAACGACAAATACATGGAAAGAGATCAAAATATAGACAGGCAGCCAGTAAATCAGCCAAAAGGGTATGAGAGTGAACACGATTTCAAGAGAGTTATTAACCTGTCGTTGCCTCTTCTTTACCCTACTTTTGGCAAGCCGATCTACAGAATTGTCTCATGTATATTCACGCATACATGTGTTTTGTAAAAACGACCTTAGATTATATTGAATTCACCTGTACACAATATATATTCAAAGATAACCAGTTTAATCAGCAGCTGTAGAAAATCAAAGATCTTGGTGATGTCGCCTTAGTTCCTCGACGCATTAGCCTGACGAGCGATCCGGCTACATCACAGACCTTCCTCTCAATGCCCACATGTGAACGAAGCAAGGGGAGTCGAGGTGCAGCGCTTGTCGTACCTGCACCAGACTTCGAAGTGGATGCCCCCACCGCCCGGCGAGTCCGGGCCGCCCTGGCGCGAGCACGCTTCCAGCAGCAGCCTCTGCACAGGTTCCCCGGGCGAGGCCACCAGCGCGTGCGTCTGCGTGTCCCGGAAGACGGGGTCCGGGACGCACAGCGTTGTGGCCGTGCGGTACGCACACATGGACAGGCCTGTGCGGCGACGCAAAGGGGCAGGTGGGAACGGAACTCAAAAAGACTGCAGACAACTCTTGAGAATGTGCGTTACAATCGCGAAGCAGCATCACCCATGACACCGGCAACATTGTCACTCGATGCAAACACCGTTAATCGTTCGCTTACAACGTTATACAACGATAACATCATTACGGTTACCGTAAATTAGTGGCACCATTGCTAGTTGCCACTATTGGTACGATCATCAATTACCACTTAAGTCATCATAATTTATTACTAACATCAATTGTATTTACAATACGGCATAATCATTCGTAATATTTTGTTACCATGCCCAGTGCAAATAATTTAAAAGTAATTTTTTTACAAATTATATCAGTTTATCTCTGCTAAATGTACAGGACCATTAATTCCATCCACAAACAATATATACCATCATCAGAATCACAAACCTTTAATAATTATCATCGAATATCGACAACTTCCCAAATGGTACTCCTAATCATTATTTTTTACGACAAAAACTAGGTACGCTTTAGGCCCATGCCTGTGAAAAGAACCTTTAATGGCTAGAGTGCTTCACCTGGCTCGTCCGCGTTGGGCTGTGCAGGGAAGTGGTACTGCACGTAGCAGTCAGCCTCGCCCCACACTCCGGACTGCAGTGGGACCAGACCCCGCACGGAGCCCACGTGCACCTCAAACATGTGCTCCTCCCGCAGACCGAACTGCTCCGGCTCTTGCAACGGAACCTGGGAGTGACATTCGTATTGGGGACAGAAAATAGTCCAAGTGTAGGTCTAGTGGTGTAGCTGTCGAGTGTGCAGGCAGCACAATTGTACCGGAATGCAGGGGCCAGTGAGGGGCCCATACGCCCGACCACAAATATTGAGTAAATTGGACACAGGGTCCCAATTCATTCCTTGGCATCTGGGCCCATGCAAACCACACTACACCATAGTGCTGGTACGTACTGAACGGAACCCACAACTTGCAGGTGGTGGCATAAAAAATGCCAATATACTAAAAACTCCTGGCCAAATCCCAGTATAGTGGATTTGAAACCCTTCCAGTGTCAAATGTCATAACCTAATAAGAATACAACATACAGTGAAATTATGTCGTAGAACACTTGACATGCAACCACTGATACGCTTAAAATTATGTAAGAATATTTACGATTCCTGTATGTTGAAAAAACAATAAAGCCTATAGATGATTTAACACCATAGATTCTACATGGAACAATAAAAAGTCAGGATCTTGAATCGAACCTCACCCTGCAGTCATGAAAAGCATCAATTCTTGCGGGGAATGAGTTATTACACCGCTACTATAAACACATGAATTCGCACTGCAGCTGACCTGGGAAGAAGAAGGCTGTACTGCAGAGTCGCCCATCGAACGGGCGGCACGATAGAAAGTGGGTACGGACGTCACCTCCTCTCCCTTCAGCCGCTGCAGTGCCAACACCTGATTGGAGGAGCCCATAGCGAGCAGCGCCCGGAGCTCGCCAACACGACTCCCTGAAAACACGTCCACCACGGGCATGTACCCGTCCACGGCCACCACGGGGTACTGCGCCTCCAGCAGCAGACGCGACACGTTTGGGTCTCTGAGAGAATAGAGCAGATCAGAAAAAATGTAATCAACAAATATAAGTATGTATGTACGTATGTATGTTGAACTTATTTCGCACTGTACATAGCCAACTGTGCTAATTGGAGGTGTGGGGAAGGATAACAAACTAAACACAAAAAGCAGATCTAAGCAATTAGTTTCCAATCTAGGTTTAAAAGTGCATAACTCCAGCGGCTTCATAATATTGGAAGGAAGAGCATTCCAGACGGCCGCAGAAATGCATCTCAAAGCACGCTATGCGATGCCCGGTGCCCGTCTATGTTCGATGGCCAGACAAAAGCCACTGCGAAGATGACCAGAGTTCACGTGATGGTTTATGCAAAATCGATGTACGCCATGGAAACAGAATTCTTATTTGCGTACATGTACAGCGTCATTTTTTAGTCCACTGCTAGATGAGGATTTCTCCATGTCGTGTGGGTCGTGAGGGTTGACGTTCCAGGCGATGGCTCCGATTCTCACCTGAAAGACATGTGGAAATGATGAAGTGGAAGCTTGGCCAGACCAATGAGCTGGTCCGGTCCAGGTCCGGCCTCCTTGTTCCACACCTCGATCACCATCACGTTGTTGTTCATCCTTTCTAGCAGCTGAGGGGTCACCTGAACAGGCGATACCTGCAGCAAGACACAAACCAGCATGCAATGGCCTACTATATGATTTATAATTTAATTAAAAAAAGCCCACATTTTGTATTTAAAAAAATATATCTTAGCCACTATAAATTTCGGAACTGTATACGTTGACACACGTTAACTTCACCATGGGCTTTCACAAGGACTATAACAGGATTCTTACGTTTTCCAACCCAGCTACTAATTAAACTAGCGTGCGATTGTGGCCACATGACATGTCATACGATGCTTTAAACTCATAGTATTATGCTGTCACAGAGTGACCTTACGCCATGACATCTGCAAATGCGGCCCCTACTTTGTACCCCCTGACTCTACGGCTCTTATCTAGTGTTCATACAGCTGGCTAATATTTATTCCTTTTCTATAGCACTCGAATCTCTACCTCGTCTAGCTCACTGCACAGGCTACTTACTACAAGATCCCCCCGCCATGGGCCAAATGTGACACATGAGCTGCAGCCTGCCAGTTGCGGAGCCCTGGTCTCGAGTGAAGGATCGGGATGAAAGCACAAACCTGGGAGTAGTTAAAGAGAGGAGTGGCGCTGCTCCAGCACACGGCCGAGCGAGTCACCTCCTGGCTGCTGAACAGCTTGCACACGAGGTACGCACTGCTGGGCTCCTGCTGGGCGCTGCCCCCAGACAGCCGTGACGAGGGGCTGTACAGCCTCTTCCCATCGGCCACCAGGAGCAGGGCATGCAACAACAGAGGTGGCAAGGGCCCCTGGACATTTTCTGGTTCTTCGTAGACGTGTTCATTGTTATTGTTGTTGCTGCTCCTGCCACCGGGCTGCATGGGCTTTGTCGAAGAGTCAAACTCTGCCAACAGGCTTCGCACTGGCCCGCCTGCATCCAGGCGTTTTGCCAATGGTGCTGCAAAAAAACACCATAACAAGAAAACAGAAAATGTAACATTCAATGTGATCGTAAGTACGCTGCAATCCATAAAAGTTATTATTATGTAGATACACACCTAGGCTGGGTGTTCTAGGGCTTGCGGATTTTAGTTTGAAGTGTCGTTAATGAGAAAAAAAACTTAAATGCTTGGTAAGGTCCTCTGTCACATTATTTTGAGTGAGCATTTATATTTAAAATCAAGGGAGTGACACCACAGTGACATCACCAGTGTGCCACAAAAGCTTGCTTGAATGTGATTTTAAGTGTAAACCTCATGTCTGACAGCATGGGATACACTCAGAAGAGCTAAGCATCTACAAACGATATCTGTTTACGAGATTGCATCTTCCTTTCATGTAAATTCTATTCCAAGTGTAGGACTCAAAGAATGCACGCTTGATCTTTCATGATGACCAAAGTGTAAGCTGGGGCTGCTCATATATACAATAAGAACGCCCAATTGAACACTGGAACTGACCCTGGTGAGGCGTTGCGTCAGCAGGGCGGGCACTGGGGCCAGGGCTGCTCACAGTGTAAGCCACGTGCTTGTTTCCTCCGGCCGGTTTGCTCATCGACTGAGTGAAGTCCTTGCTGTCTGCAGCCAGTTCAATGGATACCTACAGCACACCCACCAAACAGAGGGCTTTTCAGAAGTATGACCCACGTGAGAAGGAGGGGCACAGAATAGCAAGGTGCTGCAACAAAGCGGTATTGTTCAATTAAAAGCGAGTTGGTCATATAATTGACATGCATATATGATAACGTTGAGTGCCCAAGAGCCTTACCTTTAGGGGTCCAAGGTTCAGCTCAGCCCCATCCTCACTGGGAATGGATTCCACCCCCAGGGAAGCACTCACGCTCAACTGTTCTGACTGCATGACGGTACGCAGGGGCAGGTGGGCCGTGCCTACCAGGGCCGCCTGCCAAACACGACAACAGCACACCCATTAGCACAACACATAACTGTAAGAAACTAACATTTTAGCATATCTACATGACCACGTTGTGCCAGTAGCTACAAATTTGAAGGCACACAGCGCTTTGTGCAGTCGCATGACTTCACGAAGTCTAGCATATATTATCCTAACAGCTGATTTTTTTCTTCATATTAAGATTCAAATGAGTATGTGGACATCACCAGTTATTGCACATATGTGTACACAATTGTGGCATAGCACATAGGGAGACTAATTCTTATGTTTAAATGGTATTCCCCGAGGTGCGCTCATGGAGAGATGCACGCTTTGAGATACAGGAAGAGAAGGGCATGGATTAGACAGCATTATGAAATCAAGAGATATATTGACCGTTAAGAAAAGTAAGCGTACTTGGGCAATACCCGTCGCTAGAAGAGATGATGGCCATCGAAGTGGCAGCCATTCTGAGGAATGTGTACAATAAGGATATCCACCGTGGAGATGGAGCAGTGAAATCGGCTCACGTGTAGGTGCTAGATGGATTGCTTCATACTAAGTATGCATCCTAAATAACGCTGCAAAGTCCAGAGCTCACTCCGCCGGTTGTGTCCCCACCTTTCTCTGAGTGGCGCGGCGTGCGTACACTCTGAAGAGCAGCTCCGTGTTCCACCAGTGGCGCAGCATCTCCCCGCCAAAGAACACGGGGAACACGGAGCGCTGCTGGAACCTGACCGCTGCCCCATGCGGAGAGAGCAGCACAGACAGCACGGTCGGCAACAACCACAATGCGTCACAAAAACTCCACATGAACCACCCACGGTGGGGTACATTTTGCACGTTTTCCATTTTGCATTTAATTTACAACAATGCATCACTCTAACTGAAAACGAGACACCCGCAGAGGCGTACACTAGAATATGATGCATTTTTGCATCACGTTCTATCATTTACGTAAACACCACTTGGCATTTGTTCCTAATAAAAAACACATGCTCAACAATAAGAGCCATGGCCTGAATCATAACTCGACTATATGAATGTGAAGTTTTTTTTTTGGGGGGGGAGCGGTCCGGGAATGTGTACCATTACACCTGGTACTACTACTATTGAGAAAATCTATTAACCTGTTTTTGCTTAAAGAAGGCAAATAGAAAGTATCATACAATGTGCATATCATTTACATATACACCATTTCCATACAATTAGCTCAAAACACATGTTTTAAACACAGCATTTGATGAAGAGCCCTTCGTAGAGCCCTTTGTCAATCCATTGCTGGATGAACGCCTCCCCCCCCCAGGACTGGTTCAGATATCACTCGCCACCAATGTTCGTTGTGGCCAGTAATAGAATGTGCCAGATATATAGCACAGTGCACTAGAAACTGTGCCACTGCTCCACCCCTGAGGTGAAAAATGATGATGATGAGAATAATAAAGGTATGGATGATGTTTAGTTTGCATTTCACTTACCTCCTCCAATGATTTTGCTGGATGCAACACGAGTGACCTCTGTCATCAGTGCCGTCTGCCCTGAAGCGTCCTTCACGTTTGTCGGCACCGGGAAGTGGTACTCCACAAAATATGTGCTTCAGAAAAAAGACAACAATAATTATGTTTACTTAATCATAGATGAAAACAAATGAATGGCGCATCAGCTATAATTTACAGCCTCTTGTCAATCCACGATTGGATAAAGGCCTAACCATGCCGTGTTGGTCATTGGGGTTGTTTGACCATACTTCACCCCGCTTGACAATGCGGGTAGGTGAAGGGGGAGTAGGGGGCAGAACTGGTTTCCATTTCACTCGGCAATTACACCTTTAGGCTAATTTACAGAAAATAAGAAAAAACACAAAAATTACATTATTGAATCGTGACCCTGAATCGTAACAATTCATGGAATTACGCGAGGGGGAGGGGTGTGAAATGTTCCATGCTTAAAACTTGACGAACCATTTTTTCCCAGCGGCAATGCGAGGGCGAGGGGGCTTCCCTGAGCTGCGGCCCTCAGCGTGGCGCGTGGGCGACACCGCTGCCGCCTCTCCGGGCAGGTGCAACGCTCCGACGACGACGCGGGCCAGGTGCACGCGTCCCAGTAGCGCCAGCCTGCCCGCTTCCAAATCCAAAGCCAGCTGCTGCTGCGACGGAGGCGGCTGCCGCCGGGCACCGTCGGTCCTGAGTGCGCGAACGGTGATCAGCGTTGGGAGTGGGCGGACCCGTCAGTCCGTTCAAACTGTGTTACGAGCGTCGCATCATCATGAGATGATGCAAAATATTATCCCCGACAGGGCATTATTATTGAACCACTTGGCCGGTGTTTCTTTTTCAAGGACAAGTGTAACACAAGTGAGTTATCCCTCCTAGTTGCAGCCAATTGTAAAAAATGTAAGTTAAAGATTAACTGTGGTGGTGCGAGTGCTCTTTAAATATAATGGGCCTAAATTTATGTGTTTGTGGAAAAATCACCAGTTTACTGCTATTTAATATTATCGTTAGCCTCTCATGTGCAAATGTCCCACCTACCTGGATTGCCGGAGTGATGATGGGTGGATGGGCTCCGGGGGTGGTACATCCCGGTCCACATCCCCCTGTGGGCCCTTTCCACCCAGACGCCGTGACCTGGTCTCCTCTCCAGATCCCGCTTCACTCTGGCTGCCCGAAGATCCCTGTTACAAGCACAGCCAAAGTGATGGTGAAGAGATCAATCTTTATTTCTTCTCCACAGGAAGCTGTACGAGTGTGAAGGTGTGTGTAAGAGACTTGCCAGCCCCCTGTAGAAGAGGTCTTCCAGGAGGCTCTGGTCATGCAGTGGCCCGTTGATATCACTCTCGTCCATGGGGCCTCCGCGCTCCGACAGCGGTGTGTCCGGCATCGAGCCCGTCCCGTCCCAGTAGCCCAGCGCCGATAGGTCACCCATGTCCGAGCTGGTGCACCACAAAACATCAAGCCGATCGCATTCCGGCAACACTAGCATCCATGGCTCAGCCTGGTGTGATTATATGATCCGTCGTAGAGTAGGGTTGGCAAGGGTCCTGCTGCAAGGAATTAAATGGGGCCCCACTGTCAATCGTCCCTCCTCTTTGTAGTCTGGCACTTGGGCCCCTTGAGCCTGTGGGCCCCCATTCAGTTGAACTTCCTGCACACTCAATAACTATGCCGCTGTAGGTGATCAAGCATCTCTTGTATTGCTTTACGGATCAGAAGCATCACTTAAGCAGCCACAATTGCATTTAGCAGATACATTTGTGAGGTAGACAGGTGGCTCTCTCATGTCTGAGCACTGAACCAGCACTGATACAATTCTAGGTTCGAATCTGGTTTGTCAAGTGTAATTAATTGAATGGTCTCAGCATGGTCACTGCAGAAAACTGTCACTTAATTCAGATAATCCAGCTGAGGACTAAACATTTTGATTTGATTGCCACGAAACACTTAGTATAAATAACAGGTTGCTTACGGAAGGAGCTTCGAAAGTAGTCGTGATGTAATTTTGTCTGACACGAGGTGGTGCATTGCTCATTGTGAGAGTTCAGAATTTATATGCATCTGTCTCATAATACCAATAAAATGATGGTAATGTAACTGGTAGAAAACAGAAAAAAAATTAAGTACAAAAAGACATATGTATGCATGACAGTGAGTTCATTGTGAATTTCATTCGGCATTCCCTGCTGCTTCTCTCCAGGGGGACTCCGGTTACCTTCCAAGGAGCAGCTCCACAGCTCGCATCTCCGTGTCTGCGATGGGCTCACTACGGAGCTCCGTGTCGGGTCCAACCGTAGCCCCATGACAGAGGCAGTCCTGAGAGACGGAGGTGGGAAGCCCTTGCCGCCATGTGCATGGAAGTCATCAGCATTCAACAGGTTCCTTAGCAGCTTCACTGATGGGGTAGGGGACGGCCTGTTGTCAATGACACAAAATAACGGATCAGTTTTAGTTTTTTTTAACCTATCCACGTGACTTTACCGAAAGACCCAAGCATAACAGAACAGTGTTAAGACATCATGATGATGTTATACTGTTCTATGAAAACACTGGGCAGCAAGGTTAATTCTCAAATAGACATTCAAAAGCTTTCAAAAGGGGCAGTAAAGAGGTGGACTGAGCATTAATGGGATTGCAGTTTTTTCAAGTTAATTAAATCAATGGCTACAACTACTTAGAAAACTATGTTGAAACATTATATTGCCGAAAGCACATGAAGTTCATATGTTTATGTAATGGTTCTTCCTTAAAAAAAAAATCCCAAAAATATTATCAGCTTATTGTAAACGAAGTCAACTTTTTGCATAAATGTAACTATTTCAACGTACCTTTAAAAAATAAACAATCAATATTTTTTTTGTAGTGGTGTTCGGTTCACTAAACAAAAGTTAACCAAAGTGACATTCTGATTCGTGTTTAACACTGTTGCATCTTTACCCGGAGTTGCCCGTATGTGAAAACGTCTCAGTAGGTCCCGCGTTCATAGTGGAATGGGGAGGGTCAATGTGCATGGACGACACCACCATGGCGTCCCTCAAACGTCTGCCCCGGTCCAGAAGCACTGCAGCAGAGCACAAAACAAGGATGAGCGTACTAGGGCTAACTGAACAAAGAGTGATTTGGTCATCGGCATGAATTAATTATCAGTCTATAAATTTATTGTTGTTACCAGAGATAACATCTGCTGTGTTCTGGGTCCCACCAAACTCTTCTGCCTGTTGATCCTGGTTGTAACCAAGTTGTTGATTGGCTTCGGTTGAAGAAGGCTGCTCTTTGTTGGGTGACACGAGCAGACCACTGTGCGACACTTGCTCCAAGTTGAAAGCGTCATTTCCCGTGGTGCCTTTGTGTCCACTCTGGAAGTACAGGTGGTCCTTTCCTCTGCAAACGACATGATGATGTGCGAACAATTATATTATTAGTGTCACACTCAAAAATAAACTGGATTCAACTCTACTTTACACGACGTTTTAAGTATTGTATTATAAGCTAAAGCATTACGCATTACAGTCACCATAAGCCATGTTATATTCACTGCTGAATAAAAGCCTCCCCTTGCCTCCCTATACGGTCCTTGGTACCAAAATGCTTCGCATTTTTGCGATGAGATGATCTTATCACTCTTGTCTCTGCAACGGTTGGCCTACTGGGCCTGTTCCCTGCTTTGACTGCCATTCTCACACCAGTCTCCTCCATCAGTCGTCATCCCATCTACCGATGCATCCAACCAAAATGCACTTACATTCCTTAAGAATTAATACATCTCTCGTTTGTGTTGGTTCCTTGCTCCATGCGTTTGTCTGAAATTCCAAGCATGGGTATCATGAGGGGAACGATTTTTTTTTTAAATCAAAATCAATGCATCATTGCATGGCTAATTATTACTGTTAGGCAAAGAGTGGCCCATTTTCTGATGACTACACTCAATGCGTTTACCTGGGGGTGTTTGGCAGGCTGCTTCCTGCGGACTCATGTCCACTGCTCGACTGCAACGAGAGCCTACGGGTGGATGGATCCATCTCCACGCTTGCTAAGCCGCCCTCCACGGAGGCGTGGACCAAGGAGAGAGGAGCAGACGCGTCCCCATGGTGGCCATTCACACTCATGTCCGTCGTGGGGACCGAGTTTCTGCCGTCGGATGTGTCCGCCAGAGCCTCCAGAGTCATAGAGACCTGCATGGTGACAAGCGTTGCAGAACAACAGCTGCATCACACGATTTCGTCAAGTAAAGCACTTTGGCAATATACTGCTAAGCAACAGCTTCCCCATTCCATGTGCTATGTGGGGGTTATTTGACGATACTCTGCAACGCTGGTCAGTGCAGGTGGGTGAAGGTAAAATAAGTATAACCCGTAAAAACAAAGTTTATCACTATAAATGCTTTATATGCGTGGCGGCTAGAATCCTCTCGTCCTCTGGCTTGAGATGGCTGCCACCTATGGGTCAGATGATTGCATTGCACCATTAAGCAATTGGTAATTAAATATAATATTTTTGTCCTAAAAAGTGTAAAATTTTGGGGAAAAAATTTCACGAACATTAATTGTCACGCACAACGAGTGTGGAAAATGTCAGCTCGATTGGATCACGGGAAGTGGGTTAAAAAACGACCGAAAGATTTGCACGGTCCTAAGCAAGCAAGCGAACTTAATATAAAGGATTTAAAAAAGAGATACCTGCAGCTCTCCGAGCTTATGCGACGTGGAGGAGAGGATGGGGAAGGAGCCGGAGATCGGCTGCGTGGCCGACAGCCGGGAGATGTGATTGATGTGCACGCGCCCGACAGGAAGGTGCTCCAGCTTGGCAAGCACTTCCAGTACCAGATTTCCCATGTCTGGCAAAGCCCACAGGCAGCAGGAGTCAAGAGGTTCAACAGTCAACATTCCAATAGACCAACAGAATTTTCACGGTTTCCATTTACCCTTAAAAGAGGTGTTGTTCTAGTGGCAACATCATTTTCAACCACTACCACTTCACAGCCAATAATTGATAAAAGTGACAATTTCACATAAATGACAGTATTTGATTTTTTTTGGAGTCATTTCACATACACTGCAGGTGACAGGGCATCAATTGGTACCAAGAAGGCAAATAACAATGCAACACTCTACACCCAACCACCCTGCCTCCTAAAATTCAACACATTTCCGTTATTTCACATCACTATTCAATTGTTTTCTTGTTGTAATGGCTTAATTTGTATTGCCACTAATCTCAAAAACACAAATGTGTTTTTTTCCATCCAAGGCAGAACTGGCAGGTGAACTATCTGGTCTAGGATTACATTGTAAAATGTATTACAATGTACATTTTAGATGACATGACAACACCACAGAGGCACACCTGTCCAAATTTAATTTTGACTACAGAGACATCACAGTCACCATTTGCAACCATTGAAATGTGGCTTTAGATTATTTCTTAAAAAATTATATTGCATGATAATAGACCAATCTGTGTGGGAAACTGTCCTGGCCAAATCATGCCCTCTGGTAGCATCTGACCCCACGACTCTCACCTGACAGGTAGGAAGAGAACTGCTTTGGTCCGCAGCACACGGAAAAGCGGGCGAAGCTCTGCGGCGAACGAGTGCCTCCAGCCAAGTGGGGTCTGAAGATGGTGCCGCCTGAACCCTCCCCCCACCAGCGCAAACGCACAAGCGGAGTGTGGAGCAGCGTGGAGACCCGAGGACCCGCTCCACCTGACGACCACACCAGGGCACCCACCCTGATGCGTAGGAAACATCGTGGTTGCCCTTCCACCAGCGGAGGCAGGCTGGTCGACGGGGTCACCTCGCTGGGCACTGTGGCATGGTTGGTGGTGGGGGGGGGAATACACACATTGTGCATGTTGGAAGTCTGTTGAAAGTGTTGTGGAACGTTTATGTCACTGGTTTGAAACACGCTAGATTTCGCAATTTGTGAAAATTTTGGTCAGGGAGACACCATGCGAATGTTGCCGAATTCGGGTAAAAAAAAACTTCATTTCCAGCTTGTTAATCGGCCCCAAAGCCCTGCTTTGCAAACCACTGCTTTGCAAACCACAGCGGTGTTGGCAGAATTACAGTGGTGGTGCAGTGGTTTGCACACCGCGTGGTTAACCCCCTTCATACAATTACTTCACAAAGTTACCCGAATGTGATTCCCAGCCATCCGCATTGACCAGCATGGTGAAGTATGTTCAAGCAACCCCCCCGTGACCGACACGGTGTGAGGAAGCCATCAATCCACCTCCGATTAGCGTGGTTGGCTACGTACGGTGCGAAAGAAGTCCAACACACATACATCCAGCAATTGACAAATGGCCATGAAAAATGATGACACGTCCTAGAAATGCTCATGACACACACTGCTATAATGTGTAGCCTACGTGAGGTCTACAGAATGTGCACTTTATCTACCGAAGCGCTGTAATAGATACAAGTTGACGGAAATTAACAAACAAAAAACACATTAAGACTCGTAAACGCAGCAGCTGTCTGGCGAATGACAGAAGCAATATTTAAGACGAGCGTTGCTTAAGCGCAGACACAATGGAAATACTATATACTGTAATATAACAGAGAACCACATTGCGTGCCGTAATGTGTTGCGATCGCCACCGACAACGATCACGAACGGGACCGCGAGAATGGCCTCAGCGTCTGGGGCCCGTAGCTCGGCAACGAGCGAACACACGCGGCCATCTCGACCTTACACTTCTTCGTCTTGCCCCTCTTCGTCTTCATGCTCGCAGCAACAATGAGAATAAACAACAATTAATGCGCTGAGGGTGACGAGGTTGCCTCGACTAACACACACACGCACGGCGACAACGCGTTCACATTTCCCACTGCACACGCGCGCGCCGTCGCCGTTGTTGACGGTGACCACGTGGGAGCGGCGACTCGTCAACCAATCGCACGCGACGTCGCCGTTGTTAACGGTGACCACGTGGGAGCGGCGACTCGTCAGCCAATCGCACGCGACGTCGCCGCAGAGCCCCAGCCAATGGGAGGGCTCGCACGCGTAGCACCCACGCCTATGCGTTGTAGGGATTTGAAAGAGTGTTTCGCGCCTGGGATTCGCGCGCGCAGCTTTCTGCTCCTCGTTGTTGTTGTTGTTGGCTGCGGTCGATGCAGCAACAACAACAACTATAGGTTATAGATGTGAAGCTTTCGTGACTGCAAGGATTCATACTCTTGGGTTTTTTTCGGTAAAGTCATGTAGGTAAAAAATAAAAATAATAGAAAAAAGAATAAAAATTCAATAATAACAAATAATTAAAATAATAGAAATAAAATCATAAAGCAATATTTCTATTATTTCGTAAATTTTGTCTATTTATTTAAGTATTCCCCCCTATATTGTTGCTTTATTATATTATTTATATTATTTATTATTATTTTTTATTTGTATTATCATTTATTTTTTATTATTTAAGTATTCCCCCCTATATTGTTGCTTTATTATATTATTTATATTATTTTTTATTTTTTGTATTATCATTTCTTTTTTACCTGTGTGACTTTACCGAAAAAACCTAAGAGTCACAACTATAGGGTTAGGGGCCGCCCATAAATGACGTCACACACCTGGGGGGGAGGTCAGACATTTGTGACGATGTGTAACGAGGGGGAGGGGGGTTTGAGAAATGTGACGTCACATCAAAATGCGCAACTTTAAATAAATATAGACAACACGTTCTACTTAATTAAATAGACGTTTTAATACATGTTTTCTCCTACAACATCAGAGTGCAGCGCCACATTAAATACGCACTACAATGACAATAGTTTAAAGCGATTTGAAGCATGTTTTATTTTCAAAATGGAAATATGGTTTTGGGGGGGGGGGCAAAGCTTTGTGACGTCATATTTGAGGGGGGGAGGTCTGACTTTTTATGACGCCACGTGACGAGGGGGGGGGTCAAAAATTGGCCAAAATCGCGTGACGTCATTTATGGACGGCCCTTTATAGTAACTAGGTTATTTTTTTTATTTAAAGCTTTCGTGGCTGCAGGGATTCATATTCTTGGTTCTTTCGGTAAAGTAACGTAGAAAGGAAATAATAAAAGAATAAAAATATAAAAAATACAAATTCTCACGACGTTTCGACTGCAACACAAGCAATCATCGTCAGGTGTGAAATCCACAGAAACGTGAGAATTTTGTTTTGTTTTATATTTTTACTAGCTGTACTACCCGGCTTCGCCCGGGACTTGTATCCACCACGGCCGGCCGCCTTTGTCTCCCCAGTGGCGATGTTAATACGCCACACCAGTTACTCGTTTGAGGCTGAGTCGACCTATGTGAGGTTCAAATAATCTTGATCGGTGGTGGCCATGAGCGGGAATCTAACTCGGTTCGCCGGGTTGGTAGCGCAGCGTAGCGTTAACCACTACACCCACCGCTCCTCACACACACAGACGCACACACACACAGACACACGCAGAAACACACAGACAGACACAGACAGACACAAAGACAGCACGCTAACCACTACACTACCGCTCCCCACACACCACACACGCAGACACACACACAGAACACACACACAGACAGACACACACACACAGACACACACACAGACACACACACACAGACACACACACACACAGACACACAGACATGAACGATTTTATATATATAGATTATTTTATTATTTCCCTTCCACGTGACTTTACCGAAAGAACCAAGAATACAGTCAAGTTATTATTAGTTTTTGTTTAACCCCAATAATAAGGCTTTTGTGTTGTTTTTGTTTAAGATTATTAAACACTGTCAACGTTTAAGCGTTCACGAATCCGCATCTGGTTAATTATTTAAACAGATTTAACAACGCCCACCACCAACACCACCACCATTACATTTCCCAGCACGTACAAGCGCGCCCAGCAAACGCTCGCTCGCGATTGGTCGACGGTGCGGGAGCCGTGCACCAATCAGCGCCGCCGCCGCCGCCAAAGCGCGCTGGGAAATGTAAAGAGGAGTGTACAGTGCGCAGTGGTAGGTACAGTGCGAGTGATAGGTGAAGATGTCATCCCTGCAGAAGAAGGTGCAGCTGAACCGTCTACCGCCCAGACCTCACGTCCCTGGCAGCTCTTCCTCGGCCTCGGCCGCCTCCAAGAGGTCGCTTTGCACGAGCCGCGCATCTAAAAGGAAGAGATTCAATAATAACAACATGTACTGTATACACGCGATTGTTCTAGGGGTTCTGTGGCTGGAGACGCACGGGTTGTTGACGCTTTGTTAATGCGAAAGAGGAGTCTCAGAGTCGGCGTCGTGCCACCGTAAAGGCATTTCGCACTCACGTGAGGGGTTGCACTAGAGGGCAATGATGATATGGAGCGTTGTGGGCGAAACTTTAATAAGTGTGCCTTCATTAATACTACTGCAAGTGTGCCTTCGTTCTCGTGACGAGCGTTCAAATAGTCGTATGTGACGGCCCGGCAACACTCTCTGCAAGACAAAGAGATATTTAGTTTCCCCGGGTTCCGTCTTAACGTTTGGTAGACAACACAAAGTCGTCCTGCAAGCGACGCGATCGCGTCCCTCGCTCGCTCCATGTTGTCAGTGCGTGAGATTCGGTGATTTTATCAAGCGAATGGTGCCGCTTGTTATACACTCGTGCCGGAATAACATAGACATTTAACACGTAGGCTTGTGCGAACAATTTCATCCGTAGTATAGTTTTTTTTGGGGTAAATTTACAGCGATCTAACCCCAAAAAACTTTTATGAACATTAATTCTAGATTTGAAGCTTTCGTGACTGCAAGGATTCATATTCTTAGGATTTTTCGGTAAAGTCACGTAGGTAAAAATAAAATTAATAAAAGTAAAATAAAAATAAAATTTAAATTAATAAAAGTTAAATAAAAATAAAATCTTTTTTATTTTACTTTTATTAATTTTTTACCTACGTGACTTTACCGAAAAAACCTAAGAATATTTATGAACATTGCCATTCCTCGCAAGTTGCCAGTAAACCTCACCGCCACACGCTTGCGACTCCTGCAATAACCACATCACAATTTGCGGTTGTAGACCTGGAAAGTAATCTGCAGTGCAGATGTCATTTAAAGCCCTTTTTCTAACCACTGCTGGATGAAGGACTCCCACGCCTTTGCGGGTCGTGGGGTCAATTCACCTTATCTCGTACGTTAAAGATTATGGCATGCATTTCAGCCATTCCGAGATTGGGTCTGTTGATAATGGGTTGTTGGTTGGTCACCTAGACATTGGGAGTCCCCGAATCGCTCTTCCATGCAAGAGCCATCGCGATGATGAATGATGGGAGACATGGGGGAGATTGCCACGTCTTGAGCCGCGAGACAAAAACCTGGATGAACAGCACGTTCTCAGTTTAACACGTAGTAAGTAGGCTTTCGCAACCAATATATCCATAATAAATGTTTTTTTGGGTTAGATCACGTAAATATGTAAATGTGTCACTAGACCCACCGCCACCACCCGACACAGCCAATTAGTAAGATGTCATAACATCTACCCCTCTATTTAAGGAACAAAACAGGAGGATTTATCCACAAATCTGACTGTCGCCTAATGACGCTAGTTGTAATTACTGGCGAAACGTCGTACTCGGATTGTAAATGTTGTGGTTTTGCTCTCCCAACACACCGGTGGGATGCACTAGTAACGAATTGACATGTTCTGTTTACGTGATAAAACTTACCAATTGGCTTTGTCGAGTGGTGGCGGGTTTAACGACACATTTACGCGATCTAACCCCAAAAAAACCTGTGTGATGGAGCACGTTTTCACTCGCGTGCCTGTAGAAGGCAGTATGGACATCATTGTTTTTCATGACGTGTGACGTTTGACAGTGCAGTATTATGACTTGTGTGATGTTTGAGAGTTATGTTTTCAAGGATTTTCTCCGAAAACTGAATTGTCCCAACTTGACACGCAAAGCCCATTAACCTATCCTCTGACAAGCAGGGCACGTGCTACACAAAGACCTTAGCAATGAAAGCGGGCAGGAAAATACATGGGCACGGTGTGTTGTGTGTCATTTCAGCCATGGGTTCGGCCGCAGAAGAGACTTTTCCCCGGTGTCATGGAACCTCTACTTCGAATCCATGGATGATGTGGAGGTCGGGGAAGGGGATGATAAGGGAATATCCTTTTCAATTTGCAAATTAATGAAGCCACCGACGCTTGATATTAGTTTTACATATATTTTGTTCGCGATTATTTAAATCGCTTTGGTTGAAATGATAGCATTTTGAATTGTAAGTCTTCTAACTGAAACTTAACCAAACAAAAAAAAACCCCTGTAATTCTACATGTCCTCAGCTGCCACTTCTGCCAGTTGCGGACGTTATTAATCAATTTGATAAAAAAAAAACAATCTGATGCAGATGCATTATCCATTACAATGTCACCATTTTATGGCCCCATACACTTGGATCACAATGTGTCTAATGGTTTAATGTAAGCCACTCTTTACAAGAAAGATATTGTACACCAGTGGCTTGATTAGAATTCCAGTACTATAATTGAAAAAACCAAAGTGTCTATTTTCTGTCAAAAGAGAGTGAAACAGGAACCTTTAGAGATGAGCTGCATAAACATGCTAACTATGTGTACACGTTGTTCACCTGGTATTTCCTGACCTTGCCAAACACCTTCCGAGTATACCGAAGTGGATCAGAGGGCCCTGTGCTCTTACTCTTGCACGGAGGGGGACACTCGGCACTCTCCTGGGCTGTTTTTACGGTATTACATGTGCAAGCGTGACACAGTACGGTATTTAGATAATATCTTGTACTACTAACCCTATAGCTATAACTAGACATGTAAAAATTATTGTTGATAAGCAATTCCTATGCTCACAATATAAACATGTAATAGTGCGTCTCAAATATTGTATGCTCATGCACCTTTTGGCTAATAGAATTTACAATACAATAAGAGACAAGCAATGCAAACTAGACAAATATAATGGTTTCTTGAGTTCAATCATGACCGTGAATCAAAGTAATTCTTTTTTTTCGCCAAAGCGGGTGAATTGTTGCATGCCTATTGACTACTTATGATTTTTTTTTTTATGATTACCGAGTAAAGAAAATGTCTCCTGTAAGTGCATTTAGCTGTTGAATTTGTCACCACCAGGCAGCTATTAGCAGCAACATTGAGTGCCGTGTGGTGGCTGTCGACCTTCGTGGACACGGTGAGAGCCGAAACCGCTTTCGTCACTTTTTTAGTTTCGAAATTAGCTTCTTGAAACCATTATCAAGGATCGTATATTGTGCCTTCCGACAAAATAACACTCCGTTTGCCTAACAACATCCAGTACAGAATTCATATTCTTACAACAATGTACTGGTTTTAAGTGTGAATCAAAGACGATTTGATGACGAACACAATCCGTGTGTGTGTATTTGACAGGGGACACACACGTGAACAATCCTGAGGACTTGTCAGCAGAGACGATGGCCAAGTGAGTCGAGAGCAATGCTGAGCTATACATTCCATTTATTTTTACTTATCCACAAGACAGGATTATATTAAAATATATACATTTGACCTGGCACTGCTTTGTTAAAATATGGGTAAGCTACCTGTAATTAAACCAGGTTCTGAAGTGTGATGGGTTTATGGTTTCAGCCTGGTTACGAATTAATGCACAAAAGATCATCACATTAAGTATTCACTTAATTTGCCCAAAAAATGAATTGCATGTTAGGGCAGTAAAAAAAAGGTTCTTCTCTCTTGTGCATTCCCACCAGCCATCGTACCTTCAAGCAACATGTCCTGCTCAAGCCAATTTTTCTTAAGTCAATATACTTGACTTAAAGCTACCCTAACTGCAGGAATTCATGCTAATAAATAATTTTTATATATTTTTTCTATTTACGTGACTTTACCGAAAGACCCAAATAGTCGTCAATATACTGTGTGTAACTTTATGGATTTTCTCTAATCCATACGTTACTCTGTTTCTCATTGCAATTGTGTGCAGGGTCACCATGCATATTTCCACAATATTAAGTTTTTGTTCCATTTTCTTCTGTCAATGCCCATGTTTCTGACCCATGCTATAGTACTGCAATATGCGCTTACTGAAGTGAACGACTTATCGTGAATACAGATGATGCTTACGATGAGTGTAACGTGCCGACCCGCGTGCATTCATGCTTGCAGGGATGTGGGTGCCGTGGTGGAGGCCCTGTACGGGGAGAATCCCCTCCCCGTTATCATGGTTGGGCACAGCATGGGCGGAGCCATCGCCGTCCACGCGGCCACGGCCAATGTCATCCCCACGCTTGTCGGCCTCATCGTCATTGACGTGGTGGAAGGTGGCCGCCAAACACATTGAGATCTTCTTTAATAAGGAGTTTCGGCATTATAAACATCTGTGCCATGCTTCCTTTGTGCGTGGTTTTGCTACGTGATTTGTGTTGGGATGCTCGTGGATACAACAACTTTGGTGGCTTTTGGAATCTCTCATATTTGCATGTGTTTGTTCCCATCTCCCAAAGATCTTGACTAAAAATGAAAAGCTTAACATACTTTGAAATATTGCTATTCCTCCATGCGCAATCATCATCATCATCAACATTTGTTAAAACATAATAAAGCATATCTGCTGTCGGCACAGCAAGCAGACACTACCCAAAGGTGTCTTTGAGTTGATGACCCACCATCTTAAAGGACCAGACGTTGAGAGCCTTGTGGTGTCCTCTGCTGTCAAACAGGAACGGCGATGGATGCCTTAAACAGCATGCAAAACTTTCTGCGTGGTCGACCAAAGACATTCAAGTCTGTTGAGAATGCCATTGAGTGGAGGTAAATACTCAATTTGTGCATTAACAAAAAATAGCTCAAGATATCAAATTGGGTGACCGGTGTTACTGTTGAACAAACAAGAGAGCAACCTGATTTTGGCAACAACTAGAGTTAAACTGTAACCGAAAGTTATATGTAAAGGATGTGAACAGAGGAAGAAAGTTGTTTAATGGTGTCAGTCACAATATAGTTGAGTTTATCTGCGTCTATGAACTATGTGTTTCGGAATTGTACGTAAAATATTCTCACCTAGTACTATCTTGAAATAAGCATAAGTAGGACTACTATAGAAACTATAAATGCATCTTAACTGTTTAACAATGATGAGACTAGAATATAGCTCAATGAAAACAATAACTATAATTGACAAATTCTGGAATTATAGCTCAAATGATGCTTCAATTAATAACTAGAATTAAATCGGTACACACAGCATAGAATAAGAACTCACATTCATTATTATGGAACTGGATTAACACTGCGTGCCATTGATTTTTCACACTGCTCACCCAAAGCAATCCGAATTAGCCTTGGTGTTGTATTGATGTGATGCTGATTATGATGCTTGTGCTGCTGTATGCAGTGTCAAGAGTGGCCAAATCAGGAACCTGGAGTCTGCGCGAGTCTCTATGGGTGGGCAGGTGAAAAGGTAATGGCTGTCTCCCTTTGTGTTAACTACATTCGCTGCCAAGCCCAACTCGGGAATTCCATACTTTAAGGCTCCTTAAAACACTTGTCAGAAATGTTGATGAAATTGTGTTTCACTGTACACTATCATAGTTTGAGTACCGGATATAAAATGTTTCAATTAAGATTTAGATTTTATAAACATTGTTTATTGTTAGCATTATGTTACATGTAGTTTATCAAGAAAAGGAAGGGATTTTTTTACTGGGAGCCTTTTCTTCACATCTTAAGAGAATTTATGACTTGTGGGGTTGTTCATAAGCTTGAGTCTTGTTTTACGTTATGCTGAATGGTAGTGCCTTAAGTGGTTATAGCAGTGACGTTTATTCATTACTTACAACATGGATGAATTACACAAATAGTGTGCTTAAGACTTGATATTAATCGATGCATTGCTCCACCCTTTTTACCAACTTGCTCATGTTGGTTGCTCACAGATGCGAGAGTGGGAACGCGAGTCCGTCCAAAGGAAACGGTTCGTTCTGCGAGGGCATTCGAGAGGAGGATGAGGAGGGAGACAAGGAAGAGTCCAATCACACCACACAGCCAGCATCACCACCACCACAGGTTGGCATTCAATTAAAATGATGTAATTACTCTCTGCCAAACAGTTATCTTAAATAAACCGTTCAACTGTAAGTTTGCTTTTGGAGAAAATAGTCAATTTCTCACCCATGGAACGAATTCCCTTGCTACTATATTTGTTGATTAAATATGGTTTAATTAGAATATTGGTTGACTAAAATGGAAAGTATCATTACAATAGAAATATTTATATTCAGCTCTCGTACAGGATGTGTGCAGATTTGCCGCAATTCCATGACGTGCTTTTGCTGTCTTAAACATCTTTTGCATGTCATATGCTTTTGGATTCTGGCCGGCACACAATTTCATGGCTGATTGGATTTCTCATAAAATGCAAAGAGTACTTCAAATTACAATATATATTGGCCTCAGCATTGAAATATAGTCACTTTGCAAAGCAAAAAAACAGTTTTTTTACATTTCGTGTTTTGAGACAGTCTTGCTGAAAGGTAAGATTTTCATCAGTAAATATTGTGAAATACCTTTAATGGCAAACTAGCCTAACCACTCACCTCAAAGCAGTGGGGAAATATGATCTCCGTCGGTAACTAAACCCCAACCCCTGAAAAACAACGGTGACAGCCATCCATTACAACGGCAAGGTCACAAAAGAGCCACTTGACATCACCTATTCTGGCTGGCAGGTAAAAAAAAAACAAGGCCAACCCGAAATTCAAGGGGCATAACCTTCAACCGTGTGGAAAAGACGTGCGAAAAGGTCAAAGCCAGGATCAGCTTCATACAACATGGGGGGCCAGCACTCGGACGCAATGTGCAGCAGCACTGGTGCTGATATTTTACTTGGCGAATGAATTCTGTGGCTTCAGCTTGGTCCAGCAGTACCCGCACCAAAGCTCAAAAAATGTTGAAGCCAAAGCCGCCCGAATGACTGCCAGTTTTGTTCCCACATACCTCCTCCAGAATATTTTAAGAGACACGCAACCATCTTGCCCGTACGCCCGCATCGTAGCCAACCTGAACCTACTGATTCAAAAGGACCTTCGGAACTTCCCAGTGTCAGCGGCTCCTGAGGCCATCCACTGGCTTGGCAATATCGATGTGAACATACTAACATTGCCGATCAACCCCCCACTATACGAAACAAGAAGAACATCCAATCTTTGTTTTAAAATGTATGCAACGTTAAGTCAACTTTGCCATATCGTTAAACTCAAAGGATGTTCAATACGTTTATTGTTTCGGTATAACCATGCATGTTGAGTTGTGTTTTGTGGATTTGTTTATTTTAAACACACCCAGGCTTATTAGAACGATACATCGAAATCATCGCCCCTTTCTTGCAGAATCATTCCCCAGGTTATTCTTGCAACCGAGACTATCCTGGTCTCTTTTGAGTTCTTGCCCGGTTAAGCAAAATCAACTTGGCAGTTGAACTTCAGACCTACAGATGACACCATGTTTAACCTGTGCTAATGAAACGTGTGCGTGCGCAGTCAGAGGAGGGCGCCCTGTACACGTGGCGAATTGACCTCTCGACCACGGAGCGCTTCTGGGAAGGCTGGTTCCGGGGCCTCTCCATGCTCTTCCTCTCCTGCCCGGTGCCCAAGATGCTTCTGTTGGCCGGTGCTCCTCCCATTCCAAACTTGGCAACAATCACTTAGCACAGAGGTCCTGTGGATAACTTGATTTATAGATCATTTTGAAACTTCTCACTGCTGAAATGGCCCACACCAATGAAGAATGTTAATAAACCAATTTATTCGTTAAATTAACGGTTTTGGTTCAGTAATTGAGAGCTGAGTTGGAATGAAATCTATATGACACCATGACTTCTGAGGACCAGAATTGTGTATCTCTGACTTGTATTTATTGAAAAGGCTGCTTGTACATAAATTCACAAATGTTATGATAATTTATTCTTGTGTTGTATTGCTATTCGAGTGTAACTACCAGCATCTTTAATTGGAAATGTTATTTCAGATTTTTTTTTTATTTTACCAATACATTTATTACATTTGCTACCTCCTCTACTCAAGTGCAGGTGTTGACCGCTTGGATAAAGACTTAACCATTGGGCAAATGCAAGGTAAGCACTTCATTACATACAAAATATAAACCATGAAGATAGAATTACGCAACCCAGCTTCATGCTAACTTTTACATATTAACTTTTAAGTTTTTGTTTTTAATGTGCATGAATAAGGTAATGGAATTGTCCTTTGTTCATATCTACCTAAACTTTCCTCGCCCTCTCACGATATGTTTACATCCCTCTTATTGGGAACGTGATATCTTAATAAGCAACTCAAACTCTCAAGTTGTCTCGATGACACATCTGTAACGGCACTCTCTGAAAAAAAATACTTCAATGTGAGCTTCATTTGAGGATGTTCAGTTAACACGTAATACAGTAGTCCCTCGGTTAACAGTGACATTGGTTCACGGCTTTTCGGTTAACCCTACGCCTCTCACAGTACGCCATGGTTTGGACTAACGTTGACATTTTTATTAATCGGTATGTTTACGATATGCACGCGGGTGCCAATTTCGGCCAATTCGAGCGCTCGTTAGTGGAACGGATGAACGCTTTTAACACGTAATAATTCCTATATTCCATTAACAGTTATTTTGGCTAACAGTTTTTGTGGAACGGATTAGAAAACGTTCACCGAGGGACTACTGTACGGCAACTTTACCTATCGTTTCCATCCATTGCTGGGTAAGAGCCTTGTATTTCGTGTGTCTGCCATGGCCTCACTGCTGTTACGTGCGCTGCCCTTTTTGTGACCCCAACCGTTCACGCAGGCAAGTTTCAGATGCAGGTGCTGCCGCAGTGTGGGCACGCGGTGCACGAGGACGCTCCGGACAAAGTAGGCAGAGTTTTTTCTTTTCCTCTATTCACTTTGTTTTAATTTCGTACTCAATTCAACACATTCGTCAATAGCATCGCCCTTAAAAATGGGCACGGTGTTTAATAAAAGAGACGTTTTGGGCGTTGGCCCTTCTTCATAGTACATTATGTGCAATTGTCAAGAACGTTATAGGCAGTTTTACATTGACGATTGTGTTGAGTTTTTTTCCCGTTAATTGTGCACCACTGCAAACGCAGCCGTTTCATGAAATAATTTGTTCATATTATTATTGGTTAAATAGCAAAGTATAATTTTGTAACGAGTTATTTTATATATCCACCTCTTTATTTTCTTTTTTTCCCCTTGCAGGTTGCTGATGCAATTTCAACGTTTATGCTCCGTCACCGTGTCGTGGAATCCAAAGGAGATTTTAAAGTGTAAGAACGAGCTGCATAGCTGCTGCCTCTATATCATGAGTTCTTATTTTATCATTGCTTTTGGCAACCTCTTGAATGAGCGTGTCATGTTCACCCCTCACTGTCAGATGAATAAAGACATTTTCGTAATACTGGGCCTCCTCGACTTAGCAACATTCGATTTACAAACTTTCACAGATATGAACAAACCTGCCCATATGTCCAGTTGCCTGTTCGGACCGAGATTTGTAAGTTCAACCGCTGTGCAATAGATGGCGGTGGTGGCATCTACATCTGCAGAACATGAAGAACCAGTGGCATCTCCACCGACAGGAGATTATACAACTTTTAAATCCATTCCCCGTGTTTTGAGTACATGGCGTACAACGTGTTTGGAATCGATAGTAAAGTTGAACTTACAAACAAATTGACTTACGAACAGACGTCTGGAACCTAACTTGTTCGTAAGTCGAGGATTCCATGTATGGGGTCATGTCCTAAATTCTACCATCACGTTTGTGTGCGGTTTTTTGTTCTATCTCGCTTATACAGTTATGTTCGCTAAGTGCAGCATTAGAATATTATTTGCATAAACTGCGTTTTCCATTCTCACAGGTATGATTCGATGCATGTACCATATGTGTAAGACTAGATTTTCTTTGTTGTATCATTGTTTATCCACTGATTACGTCAACTCCGATGAAGGTAGGTGCTCACCTCAAACATAAAAAGAATGCAAAATTTCTGACTACACCCATTGCACAGCAGCAGTTTTTATAAAGCTGCACCGAAATGGAATAGATCATTTCGAGTAGATGGATGAATTCTGGTTAGATGGTACTTTGCATCCAATCGGACCCAGAATCTGATCACATGGTTCTGTTCTCAAACCGAACTTACTCCCGCACGCTTAAGCCTTACTGTAGAAAGTAACAAAAAAGTCGTGCCCATAAAATTATTGATGGTTTATTGTTATGTATGTAACTTTAACTTCGAATGAATAAAAGTTTTGCTAAGTATATGTAAAAAAGGAAAAGCTGTTGTGCCCCATTGTGGCTTAATTGTCAGATGTTACGGGTGGGTGGCATGTTAATATGCATGACAAGTGAAGAATGTTGATCTTTTGAAAACATTTCCCACTGAGCCCTTATAACAGGGGAATATAAATCCCTACATTTAAATCAATCTGGAAAGCCCGGTGCTGTTTATCTGATTTACAATCACCAGGCCTATGACACAAGGCCATATTCAAAATCGTACAACGGATAGATGTGCCCCGTTGGGGATGTTCTTTGTGCGGAGGTGGAATGAGCTCACGGCGGTTTTCCAGAACGATCGGTCAACTCTCGCCAATACCCGGCAAGCGACCGTCACCCACGGACAAGCGCGCCTTGCCTGTCAATGCATGCGGTGGCGTCATCGCGCATGCCTGTGCCATCCCTAAGCAAACTATTTAACGAATGCAGTTTCAGGTGGTGGTCAACGATGCGTCATGTCCTCCTGTGCCAGACAGGAATCGGGCGTAAAAAGTCAGGGAAAAATTGATACGATTCCAAAAGCGTTCCACGGAAATGTGTTCAAAGGGATGTTCTACTTTGATCGATGAGAGGCTAACTGCTTAAATCTACGTGTAAACTAATTCTAGATTTGAAGCTTTCGTGACTGCAATGATTCATATTCTTAGGTTTTTTCGGTAAAGTCACGTAGGTAAAAAACATAAAAAAGTAATATAAAATAAAAATCACGACGTTTCGGAGGCAACGCAAGCTTCCGTCTTCAGGTGGTACCGTCACAGCCACGACAGCTGTATCAAGTAAATGAGAGATTGCAGGAGCTACCACTCCGTTTATATAATCCTTACCCCACCACCTTCTCCAACCATTATATAAACGGAGTGGTAGCTCCTGCAATCTCTCATTTACTTGATACAGCTGTCGTGGCTGTGACGGTACCACCTGAAGACGGAAGCTTGCGTTGCCTCCGAAACGTCGTGATTTTTATTTTACTTTATGTTTTTTACCTACGTGTAAACGTTTGTGTTTTTTTGGTAAATACATTTCGTAAGAGGGACGCATTTTGTGTAAGGAGGAATTTGTATGTACGTATATTTATCCACTACGTAACTCGCCAAAATGTGTTTCCGCCTATAACACTGTACCATTGTTGGTTGCAAATAAAGTTTACAAAAAATAGTGAGAAAATATTATTTGTAGACAAACACTACATTTTGGCAGAAAACGCCCCTTAAAAGGAATTATTGCTAAGCCTACGCGGACATCCCGCTAGTGTCTACATGATGTAGTATTCGTGGTTTTCACCAAAGGCACTGCAGTATATAAATTATGGTTTTAAGATTTTACAGCCCCTTCTCAATGCACTGTTGGATGAAGGCCTATAAATACATTTTCAGTCATGGGGGTTGAGACCACACACACCGAGTTGGTCCGTCCAGCTCTGCGAAGCGGTGGTTCCCAGGATCAGTTGCGCCCTGACTCCTCACTGATGTTAGCCACGGCTGGAAACGGAACTTGGGTCATGAAGTGCTGCCACCACGTATCGATTTACATTGTATTGGCAACTGCTGAAATTCCATTATTTTGACTTTTGTGGATAAAATGGTTTACAATGAGTGTGATTTGTCTTGTTAGTTTTTACGTGAGTTTTGAAGCTATTGTAAGAGGTTTCATAACTTATTTGAAATTGACATGCTACTCCAACAAGTCACAATGTAATAGTTAACAAGGCATTGTGATATTGCACGTTTAGAATTACAATGATATAAAGGGGACCACTTGGATGAGAGAACGTACCCTGGTTAAATACTTCATTTGAACTTTGAAGAAAATTAAGTTGGCTTGGGCAGAACGCATTGTTAGAAGTAATAATTGCGGCAATAGAGAACAACAATGGATTGACAGCCAAAGCAGGGAACACATTCACGTGTGAGGTGACGATAGCTTGTGGATCGGCCTTCATCCAGCAGCAGAATGATCGTGACTGTGGATGTGTTATCTTGCAGATTTTTACCGGTGTGCTGAAGCATGCGCTGCACCTTGTGCACCGAGGTTGTGTCCGGTCACCGCATCGGTTCGAGTAACTTGACTTGGTGTCGTGGCGGACGATCTTCGCATGCAGTTCTCTAAAGTCGTGTCGCTCGCCTTGCACTCACGCGCACTGCACCCCCCCCCCCCCACCCTGTGTACGTAGCTTCGTGTAATAAAAAACACACATGATCGAAGTTTAAAACTCTCGATTATTTCTGCTCACGTCGTTTAGGTTCACTTTAGGTCGTTGCTTGAGTGGTGCATACCTTTATTTGAGCACTTTGGAATGCAAGGGTTGGTGGGTCACAGATTTGTAAAACTCAGAGGTTGTGAGATGACCAAGCGAGTGGGTTCATGCTGCACCTGTTTTGCAGACATTTGAGCTTTATGCCCTCCTGTGCAGGTCTTATCCAGGTGATCACATTTCCTCCGCACAACGCATGCCCCGCCTCAAAGAGAGTAATTGACACTCGGTGAGGCAATCCTAGTTAAATGACTCATACGTTACTCTTTAGTGTATATGTTGTTATTTATTTAATCTCTTCGCCTGCTGATAGATCTGAATGTATTGTGTAAAAAAGGTGCAGTGTTCTAATGGCAAGCACCAAATCACATTTGTCCTTAATATTGTAAAGGAACCGCTTAGTGCTCAGTACTGTCGAGAGAACATCGCTACACGTGAACTCAACTTATCAACCCACCTCGTGTTTTCATCCGAGCATACTGTTTTTGTTTACGTATTGGAACATGTCCAGAAACAGGCCGTGGCAAAGTTTGACATGCAAGGAGGGACATCTGTACACCAGCGAGGGCATTAGGGTGCACATTCGTGCAGAGGCATCTGTCCCACTTGTGAAAACCAAAGCACTTGTAGCCTAAGTGCACGTCGGAAAATAGGGACGGCTTGTAAGAAGAGCAAAACGGTAACAACGGGGCATTAAGTCACAAGCAGAGGCAGGAACACAAAGCACACTTATGGGCCCCAAGGATGATATATGTGGAGGGCGTTTGTCGAGATGAAGCGCTGCTAGGCTCAAGGGCAGGCAGCCATCCCTCATTAACGGTCTTCATTTCAAGCATTCCTGCACAGTAAATCTATTATCTGCTTGTCGAGAGTGTTGCGAGATGGTGAAATGGGTGTTACATTTCAACAGCCGTTAACCTCGCAGTTCGGGCGTTCTATTTTTTCGCAGTAAGTTTAATCACTTATGTAACACCACCGTTTGTTAAGCATACCTTCTTATACATCGCCTTCGTGTGTATAGCTGCGATCACTTTACAGATGCTCTGCACGCGTTCCTCGGTAAAACATTTTATGTAGGCGTACGTTGACACTTCCATACGCGTGAATATTTTTTTTCGGTTGCAGCTGCTGTAACATTCTTCCGCGTGTTTTTCTTGGATACATTGCCCTGTCGCCTTCTGGTCAAGAATGAAATCAAGAATAGAGAAGTCAGGAAGCGTGCCGGCCTTTCCTTGGCAAAGGTGTTTGTTTTCTGTATTGCCGCTGCCTTTGTCACTGCGAGGATGTTTAGTCGACAGAGGCTGCCCGCAGAAACCTGGGAACGAAAATCTTTGTAAGGAATCCGTGAGCTGCGGTGACTTTTCTCTCGGCAATGTTTACGTGTAACGCAATCTGAAAGATGCAGTCACGCGTTTTGTTGTACAACAACGTTTTGTTTGCGTAGCGAAGCCTCTGTGTCGTACTTGGCTGACAATTAGGCTGCGGAGTAACGAGCAAGACCTAAGATGGTTTAATAAAATAAGTGTACGTGCCAACTTGTGCGCATTGTTACAAATTTGAAAATAAAGCCACATTTAAGCCATTTGTAATGTGCCTGTTGCTTGTGTGTTATAAGTAAACTGAGCGTTATATTAGGTGGAATACGTTACAACAAACACATTCCTGCGGAAGGAGCTGGTAGGAACGTTTGGTTACTCGGTCAATGGCCAGGGTCAACGGCGGCGTGGTGTATTCTGCAAATATGGCCGGCTGTGAGGGCGGGCACAAGCCGGCGTGAGTAGGTTAAACGTTGAGTTTTATAAGGGCACCACGGGGTGACCAGCCCCTCTCCACCCAGCCCCACCCAGCCCCTCCCACCGCCCACCCAGCCCCTCCCCACCCTCCCCGTCCAGCCCCTCCCCACCCCCCCTCCCCACCCAGCCCCTCCCTCCCCACTCAGCCCCTCCCTGCACGACGGACATAATAATCCCCTGTGGGCTGGTGTAACCAGGAGGTTCCTACCAGTATTGTCGCTGTTCATGAACGCTGTTCACGCCGCTTGCGTTGATCCGATTTGTATTAAGATTGAGATCTCGATGTGAGCGCACGCGTGTCACGTGGGACGTTTAACAATCATCGGGCGCGTGCAGCGTGGAACGAGTTGATTTGTGTTTGAATGGAGAGTAAATCGTTAAACACGGGGGGGGAGGGGGGGATTAAAAGAACGTAGCGGGGTTGGGAATGGGTTCGTGCGGACTGAAGTTTTCGAAATCCCTACTCTACAAATCAATGAGGAGCGGACGAAGCCAAGATCCACGACACCACAGGCGTGACCCCGACCCTCCAACCATTCAGGGGCCCTGCCCGCGTTGTAAATCTCATCAAGATCAAGAGCCTCGTCATTATTATCGGCATCAGCGACAGGCAAGCGTCCAGTCCGCGAAAGGGCAGAGCGAGCGGTGATGCGTCTAGTGGTGACGTCTCAGGTCAAGGGGCGCACAGTGACCCACACCAAGAGCTGATAATGCCAGCAGACAAGAGAAACGGCCTAACAACTGAAACGACCACCGTCATCGTCATACGTGGCTATGGGAAAAGAGGCAGTTTGGGGTCGGAGCACAGGGGTCAAATGCACGCGTTGCCCTACCGCTTAATCCTATGACCGCGAACGAACCCGGCGGCTACTGCGAGCCAAGCGAGACTTTCACTTGTGGAGTATTCACTATTCACTCTGCAGTCGTGAATATGATAATACTCCGCTAAGTGGCGCTGCTGCTGCTGATGGTTGTATTGCTGGCGATGGTTTAAATTGTAGGTGACTGAAAAAACCAAGGCCGTATGACCTTATCACAATGAACGTGCCCGGTTCCGTCAGATACAGGGAACTAAGTTTAACACGGAGGCTTTCGCGACTAATATCATCCATAATACAGGTTTTTTTGGGGGTTATATCGCGTAAATTTGTGTCGTGGTGGGCTGGTGGCGGGTTTAACGATTTTATATATATGTATTTACGCGATCTATATAAAAACAAACTTACAGGGAACTCGGCTAAGCAGGGCTTGAGTCTGAATAGCCTTGGATGGGCGACCGCCATGCCGCTACTTACAGGTGCTATAGGCTGCTTCGGGGCTGCGTTGTGAGCAGTCGAGGGCAGGACATCACAATATATTGTACTGTGATGTACATGGTGGTCCAGATGTGTCGTGGGACCCCCCCCCCTGCCCCCAATTATCTAAAGCTTAATGTTTTAAAGTAATGTTTATTTAGAACAGAAATGAATATTGAAAGTGGAAAAAAAAATTAAAGGGTCACAAGACTTGTGGACCACTCTGTAATCCCACATCCATGCGTTCCACTTTCACCCGCCCGCGCCAGCACGATGGAGGATTCTAATCAAACTACCCCGTGACCCGTACAGGCGCGCAGATGCCCTCCCTCATCCAGCAGTGGATTGATAAACAAGGGCGCTGTCCACAACAACCCTGGCCGCGATTTAAAAAAGAAGCACCGATGTCCTCAACGCCTTTGCCTGGGTTCTCATTTCTCTTGTGCCGAAGTCAACAGTCGGAGTGTATCATCTATCTCTACGCTCAAACGAGCCGACTTGGCAATAACCTGCTTACGACCCTGCTATATATGCATCGCATTCGCCTTATAGACTTCAGACAGCGCGGCGTGACGGGGGCGCGGGGGGGTGGTGATGAAGATTTATGATCTGCTCACTCCTGGGCCTCTTTGCCTACGCAGGAGACCCGCTCAGATCTGGCAAACGCGTCGGAAAATACACAGACTCGCAACACCTGTACGGACAACTCCCCCTTCAGTTCTTGTGGGGAGAAAGGGGGAAAAAAAACCCGACCCCGTCGCTGTGAGACACGGCAGTCCTGCTGCCCCATATACCCAGTCCGTCTGTGCCCTAGGGAAATGTGCCACTCATAATTGTCGCCTCCTCCATTCCATCCCACACCACCCCCGCATGCTTCCCTTCCCTCCCTCCCTCCCCTGCCTCCCCTGCAAACATCTGAAACGCCACTGCACCCCAACCATTCTCAGCTGGCGATCGGCGCTCGCCTTGCCAGAGGACTTAAAATAAGCCACAGCCGCGGCTACGGTCTAAGCTGCTGCGTCGCTTCCAAAGGGCTTGAGCTCATTTCCTTGGCCTGAGGCCAGTATATTCTTTCTGGTACGTGCGCGTGTATGTGTGCGTGAGAGAGAGAGGGGCGGAGGTTGCTCTACACAAGTCGGTCTTATTAAACTGCGGGGCCAGCACGCAGCACCGAGCATAGACCCCCAGACTGCCTTCCCCGGCTGCGTGCCTGCGAGCGACACGCTCAGGAAGGGGGCCAGACTCGACACATCGAACCGCGCGCGCGCGCACAGGGGACCAGACGGACAGACGGCACCGACCGACCGACCGATAAGCAGCCAGACGAGCAGGCGCGCTGCTCGCGGACAGCCATCTCGACACGTCGACAGAGCCGCGTGTGCAGTGGAAGGGCACAGAGAGCGCGGCGAGAGAGTCTGCAGTCGAAGCGCAGTCATCGGCGTTGTGCTTCCGCACGCACGCATCGTCTCGCTGCTCCCTCGAGCGGCCAGGGAGGGAGAGGCGGGTAGCGTTGCTCCGTATTCGCTTTTGGTTTTAACTGATCGAGTAAGGGAAAGGGGACTCGATGCGAGACAGCCACTCGGCAAAGAACAACAACGACGCTCCGTGGGTTTGAAACAACGCGCGCGCTACAGGCGGACGGAGTGGACGGGAGAGCGACAAACTTGCAGCAGCAGTAGCAGCAGTAAGCCTAGCGTCACGCAATCACAGCTCAAGCAACAACAACAGCAGTAACAACTAACGCAGCTATAACAGCAGCAGCGACGACAGCGGAGAGACGTAATTCAACGGCGATCCGCGACACTGCTGCAGGACTTTGTACGGCAACAGCAGCAGCAGAAGCAGCAGTAGCAGAAGCAGCAGCAGCAGAAGCAGCAGCAGAAGCAGCAGCAGGAGCAGCAGCAGCAGAAACAGCAGAAGCAGCAGCAGCAGAATCAGCAGCAGCAGCAAAAGCAGCAGCAGCAGCGAACGGCAGGTGTCTCCTCCCTTCAACTCGCGCGCCGCTCCGGCTGTAGCCAAGAGTGGGTCGCGCGTAAAGAGCGCAGGCACCACGTGCAGTAGCGGCTGCTGCAACAAGGACGGACTCTAAGGGGCTGTCAGAGCCCGTGGTGACGAGTCTCACTCGCCTCCAGCGCTGCCCATCGACCGTGGCGGTGTCTGCCCGCTTTGGTTGTACCCTGGTTTAGTTTCGTTCACTGTCGGTGCTCGCTGCGAGCTATGCGGAGCGGAATGTCGTCGCTTCTTTGCGCGCCACTGTTCCTGCTGCTGCTGCTCAGCCAGGGAGCGCGCCCCGGGAGTGCCGTGGGAGCTCAGTCGGAGATGCTGAAGGCGTCACGCAACGCGCCTAAGACAAGGAACGGTGAGTGGGAGCGGAGTGACACCACAGGGACACGGGGGGGGGGGGGGCACGGTGCTTCTCGCCTAGAACTACCAGGTGCGGTGTCAACAGCAGGAGCATCATGCGCACGGTTAGTAGCGGCAGGTAGCAGCAGTACCATAGTAATTCTAGTACTATGCACCATCAATATTATAATCAGGAGCAGCGGAATCACCATCGTCACAAGGCAAGATCATCGAGGGCAGTAGCAGCAGCGCCGGCATCACTCATTATGATGCAGTGCATCGTCGTCAGTGTCATCATCAGCGACGGTAGGATCACAATCACCATCGTTAGTACACGCAGAAGAGAAACATCAGCATCGGCAGCATCATCATCACTAACACCAGCACTCTCATCATACGATATATCGCCATCAGCAGGAGCAGACGCGTCTTCATTGGACAGCAACTCCATCTGCAACAGCAGCAGCAGCAGGAGTATAATCAGCGGCAGCAGTAGGTTCATCATGAAAATCATCGGTATCAGCACTATCATCATCGCCAGCGGTCAGCACGACCATCAGCTCGCAGTATGATAACGTCGCAAACTCGTCGCCTTTTTACCTGCACGGCATTTCGGATTTAGTACGGACCACGTTTAGCCTGGCGAGTCAATATGCATCGGTGCCTTGCTCAGAAAGTCAACAAGACATGGCACATGCCACGGCCTTTGACCGCTGCTGTCTGTGCGGCGTTTCCGCGATTGCGTCAAGAGCCTCCGAACTCCACGTGCATTCTCTTACGACTCTGTTGTCATCGCCTTTGCTATGCCGCTTGCTGATCATCGCCTCGCCCACACGAGTACCGATCGCTCTTCAAGGCGTGTAAGTCACCTTGTATCACCTCTACGCTGCCCAACCGCAGAATGACGGCACGCGTATCACATCCTACATGATAAAGTTCGCCGACAAACCGTCGAGACCGATGGGAGCAGTTATTGAGCCGTGCGACGGGAGTGGCGTAGCCGGAATCACGTCCGGCCGCCTTTGTCTCCCCGGTGCTGATGTTTTACACATCGCACCATGCAGTGCGGGGAACCAGAGGACGGGTTCGGACAATCGCCACTGCTACACGCGCGCAGTTGAAGTCAGCAAAGCGTTTAAGTTGCCTGCAGCAGCCCGAGGGAAATGCCTAACATTTTGCGCAATTTCACCCTCTTACAATACCCCCTTATTAAACGCAAAACCTGTTGGTCAGACTACACACACGCACTCACGTGCGTGTAGCATAACCTACACAATGCCTGGGGAAGCCTTCAGCCAGTAACAGATGGACAAAGGGCAGGACATTATGACAATATATATTTTTCTCGAGCCACGACTAATAACTGAATCTGTCTGGACCCCTCGTCTTTTGTCTTCATCAACCTGCACTGACCAGCACGGTGAAGTATGATAAAAAAACACATCCAGCAGTGGATTGATAAAGGCCTGTCAACTGCTATAATTATACGCAGTATGCAAGCTATGCTGCAGTTCCATGGGCGACAGTAGAATCAGGCAGCCAATGTGGTAGATGCCTCGCTAAACTTGTGCATGAAGTAACGGCGAATTGCATTGCACAAGACCCGCATCACCCAACCTACTAATCTGCATCATCACGAACCCCCACCGCGTCACCATCTACGACCTCGCTGTCAAGACGTTTCCTGCTTGTAGGCCTCCCCAATCCATCTCGCGCCTGCACGTGAGCCCACTTCATCGCTCCATCTCCACAGTGGGCATCTTGCTTGGGCTGTTCTCTCCCCTGGCTGACATTCTAGCACTCGTCTCGTCACCTGGCCATCGTGTCTTCTTCTAGCCACGTGTTCTGCCCAATCCCATTGACTGCTCTGAACAGATATCTCTTGCAATATAATTGACTAAGTTGTTCTTTTACACACCTTAGTATTTAGTGAAGAAAGCCAAGAGGCTCAAACGTTGAGATATCCCTTCTATTTGACTGCCGATAAAAAAACCTGTTACTATAAAAAATGTAAGCCGTCCCTTTAAGTAATTTGGCATTCATAAACACTACACAAAGGTACGGATACGTACAACTTAACATATCAAGTATGTCTTTACCGGTGATGATGCTGAAACCGGATCCCAGTTCCGTTCATTTGAGTCTATTTGGGTAAGATCCCAAAAGTATCACTTAAATATAGAGTCTATGTATGTTCACGTTAGTGCGTTTAGATAGATCATAACGGTCCTCAGTGTTACACACAATATTTCTTACTTCTCATTCAACCATTCATTTGTTTATTGGTGCTTTCACTGTGTACGAGGAAACAGCTTCTGAATGCATTCGCGACCTCGTCAGTCCTCGGTAGCTAAGCAGGTGTGAGCCTGGTTAGTACTTGGCAAGCAGATCACCAAGGCTTTCCAGCTGGCGTAGAACTCGGGGCTGTGAGGAGGTGACCATCAGATGGCAGTGCTGCGTGCCACCAGTCTTGGGCGGCTCGTGGGCTTTGTTCTGGGCTCTTCAGTTTCCTCTCATCTAAAGCCAAACACCCACGAGTGGAATTGGCTAAACATCCCAATGCAGGACCCCACCTGAAAAGTCATATTGAGTTACATTGTTTACCGATGAAACAAATAATGTCTTTTGGTTGCAATGTCACGCACATACACACACACACCTAATTTGCTATCAGAGTATCTTTTCACATTTTCCAAGTAAATGCAGTGCAGAAACTATTTATAAGAAAATGTGACCTTGCGTAATCTATTTACATACACACTGTGCAGCGCCGAGGAAACTATTTACGGTACATTATATATATACACACACGGTGAAGATGGTCACTTCCAAGGTAATGTAATTTTACAGCAATACACAAAGGACCTGCCAGTCACCGAATGTAACATCGTTAGAATGTGCGATTGTACAGCGCGTAAAGTTTATCTCCGTGAGTCGGCAATTCAGAAAATATTTTCGCACCGTGCGTGTCGCGCCGAGTCTCAACTACGGCTACAGGCTAACTCGCCACGTGCCTTTCACCGGTCTACCGATGAGCCAGAATATATTGAGTGAGAAGAAGAATCCCCGATTCTAGGAACGAAATGCCATTGGGGGTCATTCTCGTCCACAAAGCCATCAGACAGCGCTGCGGATTGACTGACACGTACACCATCACCTGATGCCTGCAGGGTGCAGGGGGCCGCCGAGTAGGGAGAGTGGTTACAGACTGGGTGGGGATTCCTCCCTCCCCAAGTGTCAGCTACCAAGACTGGGACTGGTGGTGTGGGGGGTGGTGGTGAGGAGGGCGGGTGAAGAACCTGAGAGAATGAGTCTCCAGGAACCCTCAACTGTCTCATTTAACGTCAGCAGCGCTGTAAAAAAAATCCAAAAGTAAAACAAATGCAGCCTCCCATCAGTTCATTGTAACGAACACGACGACGGGAAATATGAGAATCACATTGCAAGGGAAGTGTTGTGGAGGGGGCTCGCTGGAATAACAACGTGCGACTGAAACGTGATGCAGCAACAGCAGCAGCACTTGCTAGCACACAATGCTTCTCGGATCGTGCTCATGTTGCGTGCGTGACCGTTTAACAATGCATTTTAACAACCTTAACCCTACACCCCCCCCCCCCCCCCCCTCCCAAAGAACATGTGTATATAGATATACCATGATGAAGGTCGTGGGTTGTAGTTGCTGTATATATTTTTTTTCACTTATTTTATCCAGGACAGCCACACCGAGTCGTGCGACCCATTTTCAGGAAAGGTCTTGGTCTTTATTTTTGAGATCTTTTTTCAGCAAATTTCACGAGTGTTCATACGAGTGGGAGGAAACGGGGTCACCCCGAGACAATCCTCGCACGCGAGGAGGCAGCAATGTATCGCCGTGCCGCCTTCTCGTTTCGAGCCAGGGTATGGTACCTCGACGCCCATGGGAAGGGAGTTTCACAACGTTTGTAGCGATCCAACAATCATCGCTGCCTCCAAAGCGCTCGGTTACAGGACACGTGTGTTTAGACACGACTGCCCGGCTATTGGCCGATGTAGGTCACGTAAACTCGTCATGTGCAATACATGTGAATCGAATGAACATAGCATAGTGATTCGGTTACTATTCTCACTGCTTGGCATACAAGCAAGGCCTGCATCAGCGGTACAGCTAGCAATTAGCAGGCAGTGCAGTTGAACCGGGGCCCACAGGCCAGAGCTGTCCAGCCATTGGGTACCTGGAGAGAGCGGAAATTATTTTCGTGCGTCAGGGCCCATGCCAGCCCCGGCTACACCAATGCCCGTCCCCCAACTGAAAACAACCACCGCGTTTGTAATTTTCACACCATGTCACAATGACACACACAAAAGCCAAAGATACACAGTGAGAGAGAAAAAAGGCGTACAGATTCTGGCAGCAGCAGCAGCACATTCTCATTCTATTCTTTATTGCATTCCATAAACAACATTTTTATAGATGAACGTATGTGCCTGTTCTCACATAGGAATTTTAACAGCGTAGCTTAATGGTTAAGTTGAGTGCCTTCACGTTGGTAAAATACATGCGCTGAACACTTTTATCATCGTTCGCTCGCTATTTTGTTTTTGTTGACGCAAGTTCGCCTCCCAGCTATAAATTCTTGGTTGTGACTTAATAGCGCTTAGGGTCTTCCTCCTCCCCCCTCCCTCTTTTCCCGAGCAAGTTCATGCTGCGATTCCAAGCTCTGCCCCTTCACCCGTCACCCCTCCCCATCCCTCTTCATCTCTTCCTTCCGATATTAGGAATCCTCCGAAGCTATGCACTTTTAAATCGAGATTAAGAACTCATTTTTTTAGAGCTGCTTTTTTTGTTGTTGAGTTTGTTGTCCTTCCCCCACGCCTCTGATTAGCACAGTTGGCTACGTACGGGGCAAAATAAGTTCAACATACATAAGTACATACAGACGCAGGCTACAGCAATATCAGCGATGTAACTTTCGAGTGTGCAGGCGGTGCAACTGCGCCAGGGCCCACAGGCCAGGAGGCCCAGGTGCCAGGTTATGAAGAAGAGGAGATCTTCTTGGTTCTTTCGGTAAAGTCACGTAGAAGGGAGATAATCAACTAATGAAAATAAAACATAATAAAATAATACAATTCTCATTATGTTTTATATTTTAATTATTTTATTATTGCCCTTCCTACGTGACTTTACCGAAAGAACCAAGAAGATGAATCCCTGCAGTCACGAAAGCTTTACATCGAAAAAAGAAGGGGAGAATTACACAGGGGGCTCCATTTCATTCCTCGCACCAGGGCCAATGGTTACCACGCCGTGTCACTGAGCAATGTGTGTGTACTTATCGTAGACATTACTTATATCCGTTATCAATATACGTAGACAGATGCGACTGAGTTATTGTGTGGAAATTCTAGTAACGTTCCAGAAGGGTAATACTGATTAAATTTGGCTCAGATTTATAAACAAATATACGCTCATAATTAAATATATCCCAAAAGCAAGATTTACTCATTTGTACCTCCCCCAAAAATATGGCCCTCAAGCTGATTGGTTTCACTGATATGGGGCGAGATCAGCCGAAAGAAACACGACACGTGGACGAAACTGATCACTGGTGAATCAAGTAATTCGCCTGCCCCGCAGAGTGGCGCTTATATAATTCGACATAAAGGCAAAGCACCGCAACCCGGGTGCTCTAACGGATGTATGGCTCGCCCGATGGCAAAGCCATTTAGCAAAGGGCACACACGCACGCTGCTTTGTTGGGAAGAGGCCACAATGCGTGGCCAAAGAATGCAACTTGGACAGATGGATGCACGCTGTACAGTGTGTATGTGTGTGTGTGCACAGAACCATGCCACCATGACCATTGGAGTAGCTATTGAGAGTGTAGGTCATGCAACTGGATCAGGGCCCACAGGCTGGAGAGGCCTAAGGGTCTTCCATTGTATTCCTTGCACCAGGGCACATGCCAATCACGCTGCACCACACTAGCACACCACATCTCAATTCTATTGCATGTGGATGTAATGCTGGTCACCGGTAAGGGTAGTTTTGCCTGATTTCCATTGGCTTCAGGGTCATAACAATTGCAACAAAAGTATCAGAGAAATCGAGTGATCATATTTCTGATGTCACATTTTGATTCGGCATCCTTCCAAACCTCCAATAGCAAAGCTCCGCAGGGCCAAGTTCAAAAATGAAACAGTAAAACTTTTAGGAAATATGTTGGCTTTTGAATTTCTCGAGTCATAAGCAAAGGCTCAACTACATGAGGAATGTTTGGCTTTCTAAGCCCTTCCAGAACATCGTTAGAGTGTCTATCAGTCACAACAACCACCACGCAAGAGCACGAAGACTGTCAGTGAGGCTTTGGGTTCAATTCCCAGCCAAGGTGGATTTAGCTTCTGAATAAAATGATATCATCATCATGAGCAGGGAGATCAACGATAGCATCAATCGTCAGACTACCATCATCACCACCCGGGGCAGCATCAGAGACAGCCGAAGAATAATCCAGCATCATCAGTAGCAGTATCACCATGTCATTGTGGTTACTATTTGAGCACCAATTTGTGAAACGACACTGCCTGGCTTGCAGTCAGCAGTTGCTTGTTCCATGGATATACAGCATTGCCTCCCCCGCCAAAGGAATGTGGAATTTCTACCAGTGGTTGAAGACCAGCAAGAGATGATCATCGCTGGACGTGAGTTTGAGCATAAGGTGACTCGCTAATCTTATAGACCCATGACATTAGCAAAGGCGTATCATTGATAATAGTGGTTTTTTTCAGCCTGCGCCTTAACAATGCTGAGTTATAAGAATAGGTTATAAAAATGTTCCCTGCTGAGTTAGCATTGCCTAACCATTTCATTCAACCTTAATCCGTTCTGCAATGACAGTGCTGATCGTCTGAAGTTTATTTTCAACCGAAACCTTTGTCCCATTACACGGTGGCATTTCATTGGCACCATTAAGTAATGCTAAGTAATGCCCTCGCTATCAATATACTGCGCTGTTGTACAACAAAGTGTGCTCATGCCCACGTGAACTGCGAGGACAGAGGTTGTGGTCTATTGCCATTGGCTTAGCCCTTGCACACACACATGCAGTATTCTCGTCTGCTTATACCCACTCACAGGTAAAGCTTTACTATACACAGGCATAGTCGTCGTAGCTCTACTGTAGACACGGAAAGATCGTATATGTAACCATTTAGACTGTTATGTCATCAGAATCGGCTAATAATGAGCACACCAGAACGGATACTAAGTTGAGGCTGAGTCGACCCACGCGAGGCTTATGCCAAATACAGATACCGGTGTTGAACAATATGCAGAGCCTGGGTCAGACTTGGTTGGCTGGGATCTTAACCAGACTGCACCACATAATGCACATCTATAAATACATATGTACACCATACAGAGATGTATTTAGTCTGTATTTGCTTAACAACATCCACGTTCACACAAAACACGTGTACTTACACGCACGGCATTTCTTTTGTGTTCTTAATTGGCAAGTGTTTCCACTTGCAGAAATGTATGCTGCACCGTGCACATGCTTGTGGTCGCATATAAATAGCCCAACGTTGTTATTGCCCAACGCTTTGGGTTGTGGATGCTGCCGGTGCTATGTAGTTCATTAAACCCCTGGCTGATGTGCGCTAAAATAAACAGAGACAAAAGGTCTGCACCTCCACATTAAGATTACATTTAAACGTAGCCTATCAGCCTTATGGACCAGTGTTTTCCAGCAGCAGCAGCAGCAAAAACCCTCATCAGCAGTGTTGCTAATTGCACAAATACTGCTCGGTTGCCTGATGTTATAAGGAAAAAGCCCTCCACGAACACCGGATGGAGCAATCAAAACAAAACTTTGTCTTTCAGTTATTTTTTTTCAGTTGAGAGATTGTAGCTAAATAATCCGTGGATGTTTTAGCATTTCGGTGTCAAAGTGCTTCCCCATACAAATGCACTTATTTCCCAGTCATAGCCCGAAGCCACCGGTGGAAATGCCACATTTCTTTGCTGTGGCCGAGGCTTTGCATAAGATAAGTGCCCGTCAAGTGACAGGTGGTAATGGTGCATCATGAAGTCAAGAGGGGGGGGGGGGTTGCTTGGACATTCATTCCATTTGTTGGGAGGGGGGAGGGATTTATACATCTAGAAAATACACTTTAATTCCACTGTGTAATCTGAAGAAGTTACACATTATTTAACAAAACTTGACTTGTCTAAAATAAAAACTTACACTGCCAAAGCAAAACTTTTGTTTCGCTCCTTTGCAGAACGTGATTAACAGGCAATTCACACCAATGCTTATGGACCATATTCATTTGACACTTGTTGCCGTCTCAAAGACACGGTTCCATGGAAACCCGGATTTCTAATTGGCTTCACGAATTAAAGGGGCACTCTAGCACGAGGAGGACACTGCTTTATAAAAGCCGAGAGCTACGGACGCGCGCATAGCGGAGTGTCAAATTTAGAAGGACACAATATGCGGTGCCACATTACAGGCGGTGGGTTGCAGTGAGAGATGGGGGGTGTGGGGGTGGCAGCCGCTGGTGGCAGATGCTCTGGCACAGGAGCTGTCAAAACTTTGACCCCCCCCCCCCCCCCCGCAGGGCAAAACGACGAAGCCTCTAATGATTGTGTAATGGACACCCAAGAGCCGTGGTGGCAGCCGCCCTCCTTATTTTATCTGCGGGTGCCCTGTCCACACGTGGCCAGGCAGCGTGTGTTTTCGACGCCTCGGTGTTGCACGCGAGCAGGAGGGGGAGAAGGCTCAACACTGCTTATATTTAGTATCTGATTGCGAGCGAGTGTCTGTCCAGGCGCTAATTCTAACCGTCTTCCCGATGGGCTACAGCCACAAAACGTTCAGTTCAGATTTGTTTTGGAGGGTGCGCCTGAGTCCAAAAGATGCCACCGTTTCTGAATTGAACTCATGCAGGGGGTCACCGAAAAAGTTAAATTCTACATTTCAAAAAAGCATCACGTTACTTTAGCCGATAGAAATATGACTGCGCTTGTCCCGACATCGCTATCGGAAGACGATCTGGAATAAAGGCCCTTGTAGCCACTAAGTCAGTTTATTTTATTTACATTTTCAGTGATTCAACAATTACTTTAACTCTTCAGGAAATATACACACGAGTTTGTGAACAATAATGAACAAATACAGTGATTAAAATGTCGTTTGAAAGGAGGAGTCCATTTTCGGACCTTAATTCATAGCATCCCATTGAAGAATCTCCTTTTGAGAGAGATCGCACAAATCCATTCTCGGCATGCTGCCAGAGTGTAATGATTGGCACACCGCACTCACAATCCAGAGGTCACCAGTTTGGTCCCTCAATGCAGCAAACATCGGGCAAGTTTCTCAAATCTCCCAGCCTATGTCCAGCCAGCGGTACAACTGGGACACCACGGTTGGTCTATCGGCAGGTTGCGTATAGTGGGGTGAAGTGTGGGTACTCCCTACCTCTTGCAAAATGTCTGGCCAGTAGTATAGAAGAGTAGGCCAAACACACCCTCGAGTGAAGGCCCTTCTGCCAGCAGCGGTGTGAGTAAAGCAATTGCAAAGATGCGCCTTTACACCCAACCTTGATTCTGCATAGTTTCTACAACAATAAAAACAACGGCACTTTTGTTGACAATGTTCCCTGCAGTCTTTCAAGTGCTCTGCGTATGTGCTGCAACATCGCTAAAGGAAATGCTACAAAACAATATTTATTGCATGATTATGCGCTAAAATAATAACAAGAATGATAAACAGGGAAAGGTTTATTTAATTGTCAAACAAAATAACATTCACATCCATCAACCAATGGGCCTGCTTCTAGCTAAATGTTATATTTATATTTACCACGAGGTTTGCCTGCCTTATTTACGTTTCATAAATTACATCGTAATAACTATAGTGATAAGTATAACTAATAGTATTAACTTCTTAAGTCTGCAAGCATTGGTATAGGGACAAGTGCCGTTTCCGTAATCATTAAGCAATGTCTGCGGAAATTCACCACAACACAGGGAATTCAAGACGCGATGACTTCACCACTCTGGAGTAAGCCATTGCATGCCAGTATCATAGTTCAGTGGGACTCTTTCAAATTCCCTGCCACTACAAAGCGAGAAGAATGGTTTTTACATAGTAATCACAATCCTGCGAATGAATCGGTGATTTTAATGGACTTTCACCTGGGAAAGTGATACAAATACAATGAATATTCGTTTTTTGCATGACATCAAAATGCAGCCGCACCTAAAGACGCAACCGCATCTCGGGGCATATCAATCAGGCGAATAAAGTCAGCAATGTGGGAACAGTACTTGACTATTCAAGCATTAAAGTATCATTTTGTATTACACGGTTGGAATGACTGCGGGCAGTGTCAATGTCAAGTTCTTGTGGTTGGAAATTTCACTGAGCACGAGTTTCCAAAATGTGTCTCGACTCGTGGTCAACTGCAATGGAATTATTTTTTTTGTGTGTTCAGTTCTGGGCGTTGTAAGGCGGCACGACAGACGGGGGGGAGGAGGAGGAGGAGGGGGCGGCGGGGAGCCCCCAGGGGGAGGTGAGCGGGGAAGTTGGGGGGTGGGGTGGTGAAGGGGGCTCACAGAAATAACAAAACGCGATGGTTTTTTTAGTTTAAAGTTAGAAATAAAATGTGATTTTTAACTGCGCATAGCCTAACGGTGTAACACCCCCAATTCACTCTTCAACCTCGCGTACAAGGGACCGGCCCACACGATTGGGAAAGCAGGCTCTTCTTTTTGTTTAAAACTTCACTTCTCTCTACTCCTATTTTCTATTTGTTCTTGAGGAAATGCGACAAAAAGCTTAAAAGTGCACACAGAATCAGAGACACAATGAACACTGTACTTGAATTTACGCCGCGAGACGGGGAGCGGAAAACACGTGGCAACGCGAATCGGAGAGCGCACACGCACAGCGCGTATTGGACTCGATGGGCAGCGAGCGGGCTTTGGGCACGACAATTGGATGCAATGGGTGGGGGGGGGGTTACGGCCAGTGGGCGAGACTGGCGACAGATTAGCAGGGAAATGCGACCCGACTACCATCAAGACAACCACCACGACGACAGAGTTGACACTGATGAACCGTGCAATCGATGGACCGTGGCATCGCAGGGGCGTGACGGATGCAAGCGGCGTGGCGATATCTTCATCCGGCAACGGATAGACGATGTCTGATGACAATGGCTGTTGTATGATCAGCACGGTGCATGCGTTTGTAGCTCTCGAATAACCAAACTGCGTGTCGGCGCTGGGGCTTTCAGTGCCTCGTTCTCAATCACACAGACAAAAAGTTCACCTACCTACCTGCTGCTCGTTTAAGTGAGGAGGAGGAGTAGGAGGCGTCAAAGTGTTAAGTGAGAAGGAGGAGGCGTCAGAGTGTTTAAGTGCAGTTTCCTCAAGGAACCGAGCGTCTGGGGCGGCTCCCCAGCGTACAGACGACAGCTTCAAGTGGCAACATCCACACCCACATCGCGAATTGAGGATTCCCATTAATCGCGAGCCACCCATCGAGGCGGGAGGGGGGGCCTCATCAATCAGCAGCTGGAAGCAACAACGCCGAGTCGATAATAATAGGGGGTTTTCCCCCTTTTTCTGGCAACAAAACTGAAACCTTTTTACAAGGATTCATGTCTGCCTTAACCACAATACTTGTTTGCATTTGACTGCAAGTATTGTGGTTAATGTAGACACGAATTCTTGTTAGAATGTTTCAGTTTTGTTGCCAGAAAAAAGGGGAAAAAAAGCATATCATTATATTTTGGTACTGGCAAAGGGGGTCTCACGCCGCGTCGATCGAGGGGGCACCAAATGCTTGCTGCTGCTGCCGCCGCTGAGTGCCACCGCGTTCCTGATCCCGCGGATCTCGGAGCCGCGGCCGAGTCGGTCCGCCTGCCTGCAGCGTGCCAAGCCGTCAGTGGCGCCTCGCTCGACACGTGCCAAACACAGGGCAGAGTCTCTGCGCAGCCAGCCTCCACCGTGTGGGGGGGGTGGAGTGACGGAGTCTTCGTGATGAGACCCGCACCGCTGCGGACGCCGCGCGTTTGTCGACGACCGGATAAGTTCAGCGGACGTCTCTGTGAATATGTGAGCACGCCTGTTGGACTTCTTTCGCGCCGTACGGAGCCAGCCGTGCTCGTCGGAGTTGTGCGGGGGGGGGGGGACAACAAACTAAGAATTTAAAGAGACAGAGAGATAAAAAAAGCAGTTTTTAAGGAAATGCGTTTTCAATTTAGAATGTTCGAGGACTACACGTGGCCACTGGGGATGCTATCGCTGATTGAATGAAAACGCAACTGCGGCCGCCCACCGCAGAGAAAACATCGACGGAACATTCGTGACTTGGACGTTGTCAAATATGAGCGTTACATGAGCATACGGCACGCGTGGCGCACTCACGAGGCTGGCCGGCCCCGAGACGCCGCCGGCACCGTCCCACGCCGCGTTGGGGCACTCCGGTTTGCTCGGGGAGAAAGGCGCGGCTGAAAGTGCGTCTGTTTGCATGCTTGCTGTGTACCCAAGTGATTTTACAGCCTCTTTGTTCATCCACTGCTGGATGAAGGTTTTCCCCACGCTATGACGGTCACGGGGGGGGGGGGGGGGGAGGTCCACAGGGCTATTTGATGATATTTCACCGGACGAGTTTGTGTTGGGGGGGGGGGGGCTCAGGATCGGTGAAGATGGCACAAACGACCGCAGCTTACCGAGTTCTGAGTGCAGCGTGCCAGCCACCGTGCCACTGCTCCATCAGTTCATTCCCACACGGTTCATTTTATCACACGCTACGATTTTGTTGTTATCTTAACGATTGCGTTGGGTGTTTTTTTACACCTAAGTTACAATGTGCTTTGTCTGTTTTACAAGCCTGGTGGACCTATCAAAAGAGACTTTTGTCTCAAACGGCTTTCACCTGGTAGTGAAGTCCCCTTGTGCACTGGACGCGTTCCTTCTCAGCTTGTCGAGGCTTCAGGGAACATCGGTGCCGTGTTTCGCGATCTTTAAACAAAAATCCTCATTCCAATTGCGTTCGGAGTCCACTGCTGCCCGATACACATGGCGCACTCAGCTGCGCTGCCGTCCCAAGGCAGGGCCGCTACATCTGCGCAGGTGTGCAATGATTTAATTTGAGACGTTTTTGTGGCTGTTAAAGGGGCGACACGCTGAATGTTCCTCATTCCTTTACGCCGAGATTTTGCCAGCAGCCCCAATAATGTTTGTAGATGCAATATTCCTCGTCGCTGTTGTGGCCGTTTAAATTATTCTTGTATCACCGACATGCCCGGGTTGTTATTAAACTGATCTTCTCGACTTTCTTTTCGATTTAAAGCTTTCGTGACTGCAGGGATTCATCTTCTTGGTTCTTTCGGTAAAGTCACGTGGAAGGGAAATAATAAAATAATAAAAATAAACATTATAAAATAATTCTCACGACGTTTCGGCCACAACGCAAGCAGCCATCCTCAGGCTAAGGGGGGGGGGGGTTGTGATAGACAGACCTGTTCTTCACCCGAGGACGGCTGCTTGCGTTGTGGCCGAAACGTCGTGAGAATTATTTTATGATGTTTTATTTTTATTATTTTAGTTTTTCCCTTCTCGACTTTCCTTTTATCGTTTTTCCTTCGCACGGTGTGCGAAATCCAACTTCGCTTCGCTTGACAGGGAAGGCAGCGTGGAAGAAGGAGCAGGAGTAAAAGAAGTAGACGAAGAAAATCAACCCCCCCCACACACAATTTTTTCAACAACATAAAAAAATCACTAAAGACATGCAGGGATTTCATTTGAACCAAACAGGCACGATGCCAGCAGACTTGTGTGGTATGCGCGTGTGTATAGTCTTGTCTTCGAACGTGGCATCACTATAAGTGCTGGGAATCTTGAGGGACTTAAGCCATATTTAATTTCAAGTAAGTGAATGTGGCAGCAGCGACGGAGAAAATATGTGGCGCCCCGGAATTAATTGGCGAATGTGGTTTTATCATCGGTTTAGTAACAGAGTTTGGTAGAGTACCACAAATCTCCCCCCCCCTTTAGTCAGTTCATTTTGACGGTCTCCCAGTTTTAAAGGGATACGGCACAAAATCAAAAAGACAAATAGGCCCTCATGCTGTCGATACCAACCTTTGCTGTGGAGCCTCGGGATGTCCGACTTGAGTTTGAAGTTTCGATAAATGGGACGGGGTTTTAAAATCTCGCGTCAGACCCTCTCTCAAAGTGCCATCATGATGGCACCGCATTAACTAGATAGAAACCCTCAGCGATTGCATGAATTGTCACAATTCAGTATTGTGGTTCGATTAAAGTATTTATTTTCGTAAAATTGTTACTGTCTTTTTGTATAGTTTCTCAGTTTCTATATCCCACCTGTACAATTGTATTTGCTGCATTACCCTTCATATATAAAACATTAGCATATCATTCGTTTCTCTGTTATGCATTGCAAATAATGGATTTCTTGCACGCAAAATTCGATGCGCGTATCCCAAGCGTGATAAGCAATTTTAGTCGATGGATTGATTCGTTATCACACACCTAGAACTAACATTGTTGAAATGCATGGTGGTTGGGGATCACAGGAGAGTGCCACAATATGACTCTTGACCTTAACTTTAAAGCCTTTTTTTCTAATAATCTCGGCTTCAAACACGGGTCAGAGAGTCTGGGACACACAGCCTAGGGACGTATTGATAAGATAACACATTTATTGTGGTGGAGTGGTTAGCACACACTGCACTATAAACCGAGAGACCTTGGTTCATTCCCCGCAACAAGGATAACATCGGCGTTGAGCAACATCTATGCGGGCCCTGAGGCCATTTCTTCGCCAACCCGCACAGAGGAGCAGCGTGGCAAAGCATGGCCAAACCAAACCCCCACGGCCGACACGGGCGCGGGCTTCGTCCATCGGTGGATTGACGAGGGCGCTGTGAACACGTTGCCTTGCTGTAGATCTTTAAGCCCTCTCTGTTGTCTGCGCTGCGTCTCCCTTTTAAGTGACGCGCTGTTTTGTTGTTGTTGTTGTTGTTTGTGCCGTCGCTACAGATGGTGTAGCCGAGGAGACGGTGTACGTGCTGGGCGACGGATTCCTGCAGAGCCCTCGCTTCCCGTTGGGCTACCCGCGCGGCTTGGCCCTGCAGTGGCGGCTCCTGGCCAAGGCTGGCGCACGAATTCAGCTCGGATTCGACGAGAGATTCGGTCTGGAGGAGCCCGAGCACGGCGTGTGCAAGTACGGACGGCGCCGGAGATCCCAAGGGGGCGGCCTTCTCTGTCGCCTCTTCATGCCCTCTCATTGTTTAGGGAGCCGATGGGATACTCAGTGCAATGCCCAAGGAGTGTTATGTTCATCCTGACGTCTGTCAGTCTGTTTGTTTGCTCGTCAATCCATCTGTCGGTGAACACCCCATACGTTTTCACTAAAACTACAAACCCCCTAAAACATTCGCTGCAACATTCAATACAGTTCGCCAAGAAACGGTGCTCATGTCTGTGAGGTTTATGGGCAACATTGGCTTTGAAATTGAATTAAGAAAATATGTAAACATTTCACGTTATGCTGCATGCCAGTGCCATTTGTATTCACGTGTTAGAGGGCATTTGCCAGTGCGTGCACTGCTATTAATTGGTGCAAGCGCACGAGAAATGCATTGCGAAACGAAGGCTCCCTTAACTCCCTGGCTCGCCAGTTTGTTGCAGAACAGATTGTGTGGCTCAGTCGCTAGTGCCGAGCCTGGGACCGCCGCTCTGAGTATGGAGGTAGCTGCAGGTGCTCTGCACTGTGTCTAGTGGCCTGCAGCATCGAACAATTAAAGCGTAAATATCTACGTCTTAGTTTATCGTTTAAAAGCAAATCAGCCAAGGCACACAAAAAAACAACTCGATGTTTTTGAGGCACCCGGCCAGGGGTGCCTTGCCAGAGAGAGGGTCTCAGAATGACACTGCCCCCCCCCCCCCCACTATTTAACAATACGTAACATTGTTGACATCTGAATTGTGGCATCGCAAAAGAGCCCCCCAGCCCCCGCTCTCCTCTCCAGTGTTCGTTGTCACGTGCTTAAGCAGAGTGCCCTCTCGCTCCGTCCCAGCTGCCCCTCTGGAGGCGAACTGGGCCTCAGGGCAGAATTCGGAAGTGGGCCCTATGCCAATTGGCAGGATCTTTTGCCTCCATTCAGCAGTGGCGGGAGAATGGCAGATGGATAATCCGGCAATACGTTGTTTTTATTTTTGCGTCGTGTGTTTTGACTGCACGCTGAGTGCCACGAGTGACTTTCGTCACCACCGTGGCCGCACAGCTCGCTCTGCCCATCCGCCAGTCATCGCCATCGCCACGACAATGGGGAACGGCAGCTGGCGGCAAACAAACTGTAAAGCCCCAGTTGTCGCGTTGGCGTTCGGGGACAAGGCGTGGGTTCGGGTCGGCAACCGGTGTCGTATTGGGACAGCGAGCGGGAGGAGCTCGGAGGGTGGCAACGGGGAGAGTAATGGGATCAGGGCCGAGGTATAGTGTGGGGAACGAACGGCATCAGATGCAGTCCTCCGATTACAGGGGGGTGGGGGGGGCTTCACTCCGTGCCTCTATATGGCCCTAAGTGCGCATGCCAGGGCAAAGGGCAACAAGGGGCACTCGCAAAAAAACACCGCCGGGGGCAGGTGGGACAGAGAGCACGGGAGCCGGGTGCACGCCATCTGTAGCGGACGTGCGGCCGCACGGGCGTGGTTCACGAGGGTCCCACGGCTCGCTCGTTTGTTTTGTCAGCGTAAAGCAAAGGGGGGTCCCTCCCCCCCACCCCGTCCCGAACCACTCACCCTGCCCGGGATCGAGCGACGGGAGCTCAGTCCGCGCCACGGCCGAGCGACTCGCCGAGGAGGGATATCATCCCCCCCGGCCGCGCAGCATGGAGCCCCGTGGGCCAGATTTGGCAACGCAGAGATTTTGTTGGAGGATCTGGCAAACCATTGGGTTACCCACCGCTAAAATTTTCTTAGAGCAAACAGCAACAAATGTAGCGACTTTCAAGGACGATGGCATTATGTACACTTAGGAGCAATTCCTGCCATATTCTGCATCAAGAGTCCTGTACCAATTTACTGTATGTGTTTAATACGTGATGCATTGTCGAGTGACAGTTTTGAAGACTTCAGAAGATTTATCGAGCAACACCTAGTGGCTTGGTTGGGTCCAATTTAAGGAGTTTGCATCACTGGCAGTCGCGTAGCTATCCAGAGTGCAGATGGTGCAACTGTGCCTGGGCCCATGGGTCAGAGGTGTCGAGGAGCTAAGCCACAAAAAGAATTGGGCAAAATTGGACAGGGAGCTCCATGTTATTCCTAGCACTTCATCCCAACCACACTACCCCACTGCATGACACCCAGTGTGTTTTTTTATTATTTTCACACGGCATTTGCAAACCAAAACGAACGAGTTTCTAAAAACACACGTTGAGTTTCTAACGCTATTCTGTGGTGTCTGGGGTCGTCCGATGGATTCCATTCCGAAAGAAGTGAGCATCGGGCACCAATGATCAGTGATGCAAGCGGTGTAACGCACTTTAGCGTAGTCACAGTCAGGCGACTCCTCGATTCGCCGCTGGCGGGAGGCAGCCGCACCATCCCACGTGCAGCCCTAACACGGCTAGCGTGCAGTCCCCGGCTCACACGGTGGAGTGAATGTACGCACGTATTGTGGAACTTATCACGCACCGTACGGAGCCAACCGTGCTAAATGTTGTGGGCGTGCCGGGCGCGCAGGTACGACTACGTGGAGGTGGAGGACGTGGCGGACGGCGCCAGCAGCGTGCGGGGCCGGTGGTGCGGGGCCAAGGCGCCCAGCGGCAAGCAGATCTCCAAGTCGAACCAGTTGCTCGTGCGCTTTCGCTCCGACGAGTACTTCCCCGCCAAGCCGGGATTCCGCCTCTACTACTCGTCCGTGGACACGGTGGGTGCGCCGCTCGCTAAGCCGCTGCCGCCACCACTCGCTCGCCGAAGAGACGGAACGTTTGGCTGGGGGGGTGGGGGGTGGGGGGGTGAGCGTTACATTTCTCACGTGAATATTTTTTGCGGCCCACCGGTAGACGGGAGTAGGCACGTGACTTGTAGCCGCAAGTGGAGCGAGTGGTACATCTGATGTGGTGTTCTGTGTGCGGGAGTAGAACAAAAACTATTCTGGATCACCGACTTGGACAGAAGTCCTGGTGACGGCACTCAAGGAAGGAGCTCGTGGATGGCGTAGGAAGCCACTTTTAGTCATCGATATCGAAGCCATACACAAAAGTATGGTGATGTCATGTGACATGCATGGTATGATGATGATGATGATAAGATCACGTCTATCTTATCCTAATGAGATTTATATAGAGTCTTTACAAAGGTGCTTTACAGAAATGATAAAATTGTACATAGCAAGATAATAATTCGAAATTAAGAATTGAGTCATTGTAAGTGGTGGTGTATTTGTTATACAGTAAAACTAGAGGGATTGATAAGGAGGTGTTGGTATAGGCCTGGTCGGAGTTGGGGAGCGACAGAAAGCCGGGGGGGGGGGTCATGATCACACCCTTTTGCCACCTAGAAATGCCCCCTTGCATGTATGATCATTGTTAATCATACAGGGTGTCCACGAGGTGTGGACCAATGCGTCCATCAATCATCGATTGTCTGGCAAGAACCGGCGTTTCTCGACACGTGTGCGTCTTCTCTGTAACGGGGTTCGCGTGAACCCCCCCTGCAGCTAACGGAGGCACCAGAGCTCACCACGTGCCCGCCGCAATAGTTACATTTTAATCGAATTGTAAAAAAAAAAAAAATGCGGCTCACCGTTATTGGCGGCAGCATCACCCTCGTGGATTGGGTCGAGTGCGAGCCATGCTTTGTGTCCGAGGAGGTGCGGGTGGCCGATTGTCTCTCTGTTTGACGGTCCGGCATGGCTGGCCAGCGGCACGCGAAGCTGTCAGAACATCCGTGGGCTAATTTAATAACAGCGCTTGGGCCGCTGTGGTTTAATTCGGTCCAGGAGGTAGAGCCAGCTTAGATTTTATGATCATACTCTAGGGTACGGCTATGCAAAAGGCCCTTTTTCATAATAAGTATGTAAATATATAATGAATGACCTCAGCCTTTTTTCGGAATGCCTTCATATTTATAACCACGATTTACAGCCTTTGTAAATACACTTGCTCGTCAAACAACCCGCCGTATCGGTCACAGGTGTTGTTTGGCCAGAGCTCACCATGCTGGCGAGTCCGGGTCGGTGAAGGAGGTAACCAGGTTCGGTTCACTCTGCCAGTGGTGTTAGCCGTGGCCACGAATCAAACTCGGGCGGCAGGGTCAACAGCGCCAGGTATACCAATGGTACATTTCTTTACCCAAAACACTGACCATGAATATTAATGAACGTTACTATACGTTAATCTTACTACCAAACGTTACTATTTTTCAAATGTTATCCTGTGCGGTGTTGCAGTGGTTGGAAGGAATTACTCATCACCCCTCTAGGGTTTTTAAATAAATAGCAATTCGTGGGACGTCAGCTACATTTTCCCCGTTGATGCGCTTACCGCCACTATAGGAATGGGAAGTTATCCCCACTGGCTCAACGCCGTAAACACGAGAGGAGTTCTGCCCCCATGCTTATTTGAGAGGCTGGATTTTACTGGCAGGAACCTCCTGGTTACACCAGCCCACAGGGGATTATTGTGTCCGTCGTGCAGGGAGGGGCTGGGTGGGGAGGATGGGGAGGGGCTGGGTGGGGAGGGTGGGGCTGGGTGGGGAGGGGCTGGGTGGGAGGGGTGGGGGTGGGAGGGGAGGGGCTGGTCACCCCGTGGTGCCCTTATAAAACTCAACGTTTAACCTACTCACGCTGGCTTGTGCCCGCCCTCACAGTCGGACATATTTGCAGAATACACCACGCCGCCGTTGACCCTGGCCATTGACCGAGCAACCCAACGTTCCTACCAGCTCCCTCCGCAGGAATGTGTTTAACTTGGAACAGTTCTTGAATTTAAACGGTCAGGAATTATTATCATCATCATCCTTAGCCACGATCTGTCCACCGTTGTATAAAGGCATCTCCATATTGTCACTTCGCAGAGTCCTGCAATACTTTTTGTGTTTAGTTTGTTGTCCTTTCCCCGCACCTCTGATTAGCGCGGTTGACTACGTACGGTGCGAAAGAAGTTCAACACACATACATTCCATAATCCATCTCACTGCAGCACATGAACCGATGTCATCACCCCTTGCGGAGATCATCCTCAAAGGTGTGCTCCCTTTATTGACTGCCATCCCATCACCGGCCATCATCCATCGGCCATCATCCGTGCTAGCCATGATGTGTCCTGCCCAGGATCACTCAACTTTTATGAACGCTCAGTGTGATCTAACCAATCTGTGCTTGTCCTCTGACGCTCGTCTTCCTATCTCCGTCCCAAAAATGCAATTCCCAGCATGCATGTCTGTCCACGCACCTTTCGACTTCTGTTCCACCTCCCGCAGTGCCTGTGCTTCCGACCACCCATCCCCGGCGACACGCAGATTATAAACGCCGAAGGTTACGTTCGCCACGCGGAATGCTTATTCGTCGTTAAAACGCAATTCACCAACGCGGCCGGGCACGGATGGACCCCCGACGTGTACACTTGCGTGCGCACGACGTCTATATTTGATGCTGCGGCACACTTCGGATGCCTTTCCAAATAGGCACTGAGCGCAGTTTTTGCACTGTTCAGCGTTATTGCTGTTGCACAGTTCCCTTGGCAGGGGACGTGGCGCCGAATAACCCACCGTATAATTAGTCACGACGAGGAAGCTCAGGCCACTTGTTGCCGCAGAGGCCATTTAAAAAAAATCAATATGGTCTGACGCCGTCGACTTAACATTAAATGATGATAATAATCGCAATGAACGATGATGCGTTGGCTGGAGTTGTAACGATTTGGAGGCGAGCCGCGTAGAGCATGGCCTCCGCGGAAACGCCTCCGTGTTGTTTTGATTTATTTCGCCTAATGAGTACTGACAAGAAAGCGTGGCTACCGGTTGGTTGGCGGACCAAACAAAGCCCTGAATGGAATCACCGAGGAGAGGCAAAACATTTGTGTTGGCCATTCCTCAGAACGTTCCCCCCTTCCGTCTTTTTTAACGGCGGCTCTCAACGGAAGCGCAACGGCGCACTCGGCTAAAATGAATTCCGGTCGAGGGGTGACTCAGAGGCTGCCCGAGCACCTGTGTCAGAGCAGTCGCAACTCGCTCCGACGGAGAGAGCATGGCCTCCGAAGGCGGTCGGATCATCCACGATTAAAAGCGACTTGTCAACTGGACAGAGTCGTTTTTCGCATTTCGTGACGTGGTCATCGTGAAACCTGGCAAAAGAAAATCACGTTCATACTCCTAATTATATCCAGACCCTGATGAACAACATGTATTAAATAGATGAATATCATGCAATGCGTGCACATTTATACATGTAAATAAAAAAAAAAGGACTGAAACGCAGCGGATATTCCTTAGAGCTGTCGAGCAGAGAGTACGTGACGATGCTTTTGAGTCGTTGATGAGAGTCAATTCGTATTATGATACACGCGTAGAGTCCGCCGCGTGGTGGAATCGATTGTTTACCACTTACGCAAATTGCACGGCACGATAATGTTACTTGGGACGGTGCAGTAAAAAATGAGACCCAAAATAAATTACACGCAAATCAAATTGTAACTCTATATCGTGGGGAGAGGGTAGCGTGTGAAATCCAATGTTGCACATGAGGCACCCATTGAACAGAGTCCAGAAGTAGTTCTGTGATGTCATCATCTGGGGGCTGTTCCCTGACACAGAGTAATGCTCAGCTGGCTGTTGTTATCATCCCAGAGGGGTGTTTCTTCATTTCATGGCTTGACTCCATTGCACGCAATTTGGATACCATCCAATCTGGATATAGCTAATGACAAAGCCAATAAAAACACGTATGCAAGTTAGAGACATCGTATTGACCATTAATGAAGGCAAGTGAGGCTTCGGCAGGACACGCCCGCTGGAATCAGAATCCGAATATTGATTCATACTGGAGGAATACTATGAGCTTTAAAGCTCTGTTTCACAGATGTTCAGTCAGAGCAGGGTCTGAAAGTTGCAACAGCAAACAGTATGAACACACGCTAGGAGTGCAAAGTATACGAAAAGAAAGCAAATCACTAAAAAGCCCACAGAGCTATTAGATTATTTATCAGAAGCGACCAGGCCACAAGTGATAGCTCAACGAAGTGGCTTATCATGTGGAAATATATCGCAGCCAAATAATCTAATTGATCTAAATGCATGTTTCTAAATGTGGAGGGGAAAAAACAGAGGACCTGGAGAAAAAATCCACGCAACCAAATATACAGCAGGCATCAGGGCCGGGATCGAACCCACACCCTCCTGCATGGCTGGTGGTCGAGATGATCGACGGAATGAAAGCCAAAATCAAGAACATGCCCATAAGAACGCCCACTGCAGAGATGAATTGATGAAATACGCTTGCATGCAGGTGCCAGATGGATTGTATTTCATCGTAGGGCAGCGCAAGATCGCGGCGTCTGGGAGAGGCCCTTATCCAGCCGCGGATAGATCACAACCGACGCTGATGATAACGACGAAAGCTCACACAACGTACAAATCGGTTTCCTGCAGGAGCTGTCTGGCGGCACAGGCCTGGCGGTGGGGACCCTACACAGAGGACCCGTCGGCACCGGCACGGCCTCCGACTCCGCCACCGGCGCCATGCTGCCGATCGGCACCGCGCCGCTAACCGGGGTCCGCGGCGCGGCCCTGCCTCCGGACGCCGGTGCCGCCGCGGCGGCGACGGGGACGCTGGCGGCGAGGGGCGCGGTGCTCGCCGCTCACCACGCGGGGCAGACGCAATTGGGCGCCGGCAGCCCCTTGGCCGCGGCGGCGTCGGCGCCGTCCGGAGGAGGGGCCGCCGGCACGGGTTCGCAGCGGCGTCTCGCCGACAAGCCGGCCGAACCGCCGGCGGGCACGGGTTCCCACCCACAGCAGACGCTCGGAGCGAGGGTCCCCGCGGGGATGCTCTCCGGCGGCACGGTCGGCACGGTTCTGCCGCAGCGAGCGGTCGACAGGCCGGAAGAGGCGACGGGAGTTACGGGGACGCAGTCGCATCATCAGCGTACGCCAACGCACGCAGCGAGGGTTCCCGTGGGAACGCACGCCGGTGGCACCGGCGCCCACCGCGCCGCCGATAGGCCGGAAGATGCAACGGGAGGCACGGGAGGGCACTCGCATCGCCAGGGCTCGCAGACGCAAGGCGCCGGGGTGCCGGTGGGAACCCACCTCGGCGGCACCTTCGCCGTCGGTTCCCACCGTCACGTCGAGAAGTCGGCAGAAACTCCCACCGGGAGCACGGCGGTGCAGGCGCACGGAGCGAGGCTCCCCGTGGGCACACACTCGGCGTGGTCCGCGGGTTCCCACCGCGTCGCCGACAAGCCAGAAGACGCGTTGGGAAGCGCAGGGTCGCAGTCGCATCCGATGAGGCAGAGGCTTGTCGTGGGCACGCACGCGGCCGGCACGGCCGGCACCGGCTCGCACGCTGCCGGCTCGCACGCGGCCGGCACGACCGGCACCGGCTCGCACGCGGCCGGCTCACACGCTCCCATCGACAAGGCGGTGGTGGCGGAAGTGCCGCCAGAAAGCACGGGCACGCAGCCGCACCACAGCACGTACACGTACCGGGCCAGGCACCCGGCGGGAACGCACGTGAGCGGCGTCAGCAGCAGCAGCGTCAGCCGCGGCGTCGGCTCAGAATCCGAGAAGTCGGCTGGCACCGGCGCTGGCTTGCCGGTGCATGGGATGGCGAAACTGCCCGTGGCCACGCTCGCGAGTGGGACGCAGCACCGTGTCGCGGATCGGCCGGCCGAGGCGACGCCAGGAACTCACGGCGGGGACGCTCACCACACCGCCGTGGGCGCCAGGCAGCCCGGCGGCGGCGCGGGCCTGCAGAACGTGAGCAAGCACCTCGCCGACATGCACGCCCAGAAGCGCGCGCACGAGCACGGCAAGCTCGGCACCGGCAGCGTCGCGGGCGGGGACAAGCACACGGCGGAAGCGGCCAAGCACCCCATGAGCACCCTGGAGGAGGAGAAGCCCCACGTGGGCAGCAAGCAGCACGGTGCCGACGCCGCTCTGGCGGTTGGAACGCGAGCCAAGGAGCTGGCCGTTTCTGCCAGCACGCACCAGGATGGGGAGCACCAGCACCAGCAGCATCACCAGCATCACCAGCAGCACCAGCAGCACCAGCAGCACCAGCAGCAGCAGCACCAGCAGCAGTATCAACACCAACACAAGTCGCACCAGTCGCAACAGCATCAGCAGCATCACCAGCAGCATCATCACCAGCAGCAGCAGCAGCAACCACAGACGGCGCTCAGCAGGGTTCCCGTCGGGACGTCGCTAAGTGCGGAGACGCACGTCCCGGCGCGACACGGGCACCAGGCGGACGCGCTCCCTGCCGCCACCGCGTACTCCCTGGGCACGCACGGCGGGGCCGGTGCCGCCGGTGGGGCCGCTGGTGCCGCGGGCTCAGCGGCGCCCGGGGCACCGGGGACCCTGGGCCCTCCGCTGGCGAGCTCCGCCATGGAGGTGCTTTCGCACACGCTGTCCGCGTTCGAGACGCTGGAGGACATGGTGAAGTTCCTGGAGCCCGAGTCGTGGCAGGTGGAGCTCGACAGGCTGGCCTTCTCGGTCCCGCAGGCTCGCGGGAGGAGCTCGGCTCACGGCCGCCGCTGGAACGGTAAGGATGGCGAAGCTGCCCCCACACCCCCTACCCCCTACTGATATCATCCAACTTGTGACAGAGTGTTTGGTGCCCAGTGGAGTGCCGAGGCCCCCCCCCCCCCCCCCCCCCGACACTGGCTCTGATACCAAACCCGACCGCATCTGCGCCGACGGTTTAAATTGACTGCAAAAGCTTTGGGTGCTTCGGTTGTTTGCATTCACGAGGCTCAAATATCGATGGTCGGGCACAAATTGTTTGCGGCCTACATGCAACACATTCCAGTGCCACGTTAGTAACGGGCGAAGGGACTTTGTTTTCTGTCGCCTTTAGGGTCACACACTCCACAGGAGGGACATTGCTTGGCTCACTGATGATAGGGATCGTGTATTTGTGAGTGTTCAGCATACAAATTTGGGGACCAAATTTAAACATTTACATTTTAGGAATCTTTCGGTGATCATAATACACGCCACTATATACCGAGTACTTTATTCCCTTCAAGAACGTCATTTAATCTGACATCAGCCCATTACGAGGTTTATTTTTCCGTGTGTGTTGCACCCAAACTAGCAGAAATAAAAAAAAGCATCTCTAAGTACTCGGACAGCTTTGGTGGTGTCCTCAGTTTATCTCGACTCGAGACAGAATGGACAACGTGTACGACCGCTCGCAGAGATGAGACAAAGGCACCGTGTGACTAATCAAAGGCCTGAGGGAATTCACAAACTTGCGATTGCCGTCTTGGTACACGCCAGCCGCGATTTATTTAATACTCTAAACCACATTCACATCTCGCTGAAAAGGCCGAAACACGGCAAATATTTATACAAATTTACCAAAACGTAAATCATACCCATGGTCTGTCAACCAAACCAGCGACCGTGCCCGAGCTTTTGCGGCCGTCTGGAACGCTCTTTCTTCCGCTATTAGGAAGCCACTTGGAGTTGTGCACTTTTCAATCTTCGCTGATAACCAATATCTTTAGGACTGCTTTTTGTGCGTTAGTTGGTCATCCTTCTCCCCGGCACCTCCGATTAGTGCGGTTGGCTACGTACGGCGCGAAACAAGTTCAAGCACATACATAACTGCGTCGGCACACACGTGCGCCGGCCACCGTGCACTGACACCGCCTCGACGCGGGGCGACTGCTCTCGCAGGGGAACTCAACCTGAACCGCCTGCGGGAGGAGGTGCGCCTCTACAGCTGCACGCCGCGCAACTACTCGGTGTCGCTGCGCGAGGAGCTGGGCCGCACCGACACCGTCTTCTGGCCGAGCTGCGTGCTCGTGCGCCGCTGCGGAGGGAACTGCGCCTGCTGCGCCCACAACTGCACGCAGTGCCGCTGCAAGGCCACGCGCACGGCACGCAAGGTGCACGAGGTAACCAGCGCCCGGTGGTGCGCGCGGGTTGTGGGGGCTCTGAGGTTGCAGGGGTCGGGGGGAGGGCACGCGCAGATGACCGGTTTGTTTTGCTGCGTTTGGCCACACGGATATATTATACTCGTTACGTACACATAGTAAAACTAAATTAAAACTACTTTACTATGGGAACCTCATTTGCCATCATCTGGTCCAACTCATGTGAGACTAGGCTCTAAGGAAAGCTGTTTCAGGTGTGGACCAATCAACTTCAAGGACAGTGCACATTATCAGAGTTATGTCTTTTGTTTGTATTTATGACTGCAGGTATTGCGGTCTATGCAAACATGACTCCTTGTAAAAAAGGTGTCAGTTTTGTTGCCAGATAGAAGGGTAAACAACCGAAAACTACTTTATTTATATTTTTTTAGTAGGTAAGGCCCACTGAGCTATGTAGCTCTTTTTCAGAAGCGACCTGGCCACAAATGATAGCTCAACGAAGTGGCTTGTCACGTGGAAACTTATAGCAGCTAAATACTCTAAACGCGTGATGTTGAATCCAAATGTGGAGGGAAAACCCGGAGAACCTGGAGAAAAATCCACTTTGACCACAGGGAGAGAGGCATGCAAACTCCAAATATACAGGTGCCAGGGTTGTGGTCGAACCCACGACCTCCTGCCCCCAAGTAAGTTAATGAATTGTCATGAATAGGGCTTGCTGTCCTGTGTTGTTCAGCAACCCACGTGCCAGGCAGTCGCTTTACCACCAAGCGTTGTTCTCCTCACTATATCCTGAACCACGGGGGAGCTGCTCGCTGGTGACCCGATTGGGATTCCCCTTCATGGCCAACATCAGCAGCACGTGATATCGGAACCGGTCTTGGGCACACCCCCCCCCCTCCCCCCACCAAAATGACCATCGTGGTGAAGCGTGGTCGACTACTCCCATGACGAACACGAACAGGGCCTGGGGAGATCTTCTTCCAGCAGCGAACCGAAACCTTAAATATTTGCGTGTCTGCCGAGTCTAAATATAACCTTCTCTAAGAATCGCTGCATTTGAGGGTCAAGTGTTCTAGGAATTATCCAAAAATGATTTTCCTCGCCGTGCAGCTTCCCCGTGCCGTGTTGAATTTTGCTGTCAAGGCTGGCCTCATGTTAAGCTCTTATCTTCCACGCGACTAATCCGTTGCAGAGTGGACTGGCGTTACAAAGCCAACCGTTCCCAGCCAAATATTTAGGGTCATTTCACAAGCCTCGGGAAAAACAAAACAAGCTAACCCTGGAGAGTGCCGCCGCATGCAGAGCCACAGCTGAAACTTTAATTGGTCAAGGCCAGCTTGCACCGTGCGGATTTAGACAGAAGAGAAAAAAAGATACATTTAAAATAACAAGCACGCGATGTGAAAGGGCCGGCTGCAAGAATTTGTGTTTTCAAGTGCACGGGTGACTCCAATTGGTACAAAAGCTGAACGTGGCATACGGCCAAATCACACGGGTTGACGTGTGTAACAAACACTGACAGCTACACAAACATGGAGAAATGCACGCTTAGTTCATACCAAGACATGGTAAGAGGAACAATTTCATACATAGACTTTCAGGACCGATATTATAATTCATAACTAATTTCTTTGGGTGAGATCATGTCGATATAATGTGGATGTATGTATATGTATGTTGAACTTCTTTAGCAAGGTACGTAGCCAACCGTGTTAATCAGAGGTGCGAAATATAAAATGATAAAACACATATGAGCAAATGTATAAGTATATATAAATATAGATACATTTGAAAAATTACAAACCGACACCATTTAACCCAAAATTAAGTAATTATGGACCTGTGAGCGGAACGCACGACTTCGAGAAGTGGTTCACAACCTGCAGCCTGCAGGCCACACGTGACCACCTGCAGGCCACACGTGACCACCTGCAGGCCACACGTGACCACCTGCCGTGCCGTGGGGGGGAGGGGAGCGGAGAGTGGAATTGTGGCAGATTCCATTTCGTTCTTGCGCAAAACGACGTTATTTTGTTTTAGATTTGAAGCTTTCGTGACTGCAAGGATTCATATTCTTAAGGTTTTTTCGGTAAAGTCACGTAGGTAAAACATTAAAATGAATAAAAGTAAAAAAAAAATAACGACGTTTCGGAGGCAACACAAGCTTCCGTCTTCAGGTGGAACCGTCACAGCCACGACAGCTGTATCAAGTAAATGAGAGATTGCAGGAGCTACCACTCCGTTTATATAATGGTTGGAGAGGGGGGGGGGGGAAAGGGCCAAGTAAAGCACACTTTACTATTTTGCACTCCGCGACGTTTCCACAGATTATTTTCCGGGCATCGAGAAGACGGTTGGGAACCCACTGGCTTAGAGAACGTACGCGCAGATTTTAAAGTCATCGATGAAATCTGTTAGGAGAAGTAAAGAGGGATTCGGCAGGACACGCCGCTCCGTGAGATGATGGGCGATGGTCAAGGGCTAAATGACGGTGGCATCCGAACGGAGGGAACGCACCCAAGAGGGCGTCCAACGGGGGCGGTGAATCTTCAGAATCGGCTCGCGTGCAGGCTTTTGGGTCGCTTGGCAAATGGTCGGATTCAGGGATTATGGCACCGTCTTGAGGGCGCCTTCGTCCAACAGCGGATTGATCAAAGCCGACGGTGGCGATGTTGGATTTTGCGGTGGGTGGCTGGGTGGGTAGGTGGGGGGGGGAGGGAGTCTGATGGGAAAAGCCGCGTGCCGTTCGGCCTCGTTGGGCCGATCACCTGGGGGGTTAGAGCTATGCGAGGCGTGTGCAGCTGCTTGTTGTATAACCGCGAGAGGCAACGGAATGTGTAGCCCTGCAACTGCAAAAAAAATTTTGATGGAAAAAAAAGAGAGACGGAGGGAGGGGAGGGAGGGGAGGGCGGGGAGGGAGGGAGTGAGAGTTCGGAGCAAGTGAAAAGGAGAACAAACATGTTGTAAAATATCTGCGTGTGTGTGTGTGCGCGCGAGTGCGTGCCTGTAGGTAAGGTGCAGAGGTTGGGAGCAATGGGAGACAGGGCCAATACAATTTAAGTCTCTTCCAAATTGCTGTAAAAAAATATTTCTAACGCGTTATTTATAGCAAGATAATCACAGCCACAATAAAAAACTGTCCGAAAACATTGCCTCGTTTTTACGTGGCGCATTTTGTGTGTGGGGGCGGGGGGTCACATAATTTGTTTTGGGAAATCCCTGAAACTAAACAAACAGCTGACTTCACAAGTGAACTCACGCCACTGCTATAAGTGTAATATTAATATAACTACCTGAACCGATTATAACATGGGCCAAACATCACGACACATTAAATACGTCAATTGAGGATTAAACAATTAGCTTGTTACAGCTGTTGAGGGGTGGAACTGTATAGGTGTGGAGGGTGAGGAGTGTGGGAGAAAATCCCAAGCAACTGGAGCCTCGGGGACAAAGCATCGCAGACGATGCCCGTGTCGCGATCAAGTTTGAGTGGCTGTGAATTCCGATGGAGAAAGTCCATTGTCTGGCACAGACATCACTGACGCCACCTTGATGGAGCTGCCGTAGACGACTGCTCGGTACCCTCGAAGTACATTGCACTTGGACCGTGATCATCATCACCATCGATGTCCATGATCATTGATTGATTATTGATGTCGATCATCATCATCATCATCATCGATGTCCATGATCATCATCATCGATGTCCATGATCATCATCATCATCATCGATGACCATGATCATTGATTGATTGATCATTGATGTCGATCATCATCATCATCATCATTGATGTCCATGATGATCATCATCATCATTGATGTCCATGATGATCATCATCGATGTCCATGATCATTGATTGATTGATCATTGATGTCGAATTATCATCATCGTCCATGTCCATCATCATCGATGTCCCCCAAGGCTTAAATCGTCACCTAGGAGAGCTCTGTGTGTCTTGCCACTCGGATCACTTGTTCACATCTCACGTTGTTTGGCCTTCACGAAAATAAAATCATCGCTCTCCTCTGCAAATGATTATTCCACATGCGGAAGGCACTGCGAGCCAAGGCAGGGCAGGATGGGGGTTTTACCATATTCCTCTGGAATGTTTTAACTGTAAGCATCCTTCAGTTGTATCACAAACAAGAGGATTTTAAAAAAATGTGAATGAATAACAAAGCTAATCTACCGATGTGAAATGTGTGATCCTTCTTAAAGAGCTACAAGGTGGACAGCTCATTGCCCTACTGGATCATTGAATGCATCTGTGTGGCGCGATGAAATGTTACCTCCCCCCACACGCTCGGTGGGTTTCTCCAGCTTTTCTGCTTTCATTCCACATGCCAAACACCTAGAAATGGATTTGGCCCAACATCCCAAATGCAGGCGTGCAGGAAGAAGAGTTAACGAGACTCAGCGAGGCGACTATCTTAGGTGAATAGTCAACGTTGCAGATGCGGCCCTGCACATTTTTTCCCCACGCCACTGCTGGGAGAAGGTCCTCTTGAAGATTCGTTGCCCTACTTCTCCTCCACACCTGGCCAGACGTTTTCGGAAAAGACCGGCAATACCCACAATTTACCAACACACACACACACACCACCTGCAAATCAACTGCGGCGGTAACCCGTTTACACCGCTGCGCAGAGGCAGAGGGCTTCAGGGAAACTTGGCCAGTTGTTTTTAAGCGGCACGCCGGCAGATCGGACCGGCGACCTCTCTCGTTGCAATGTCCAGCGTGGCAACCGTTCCACCAGGGAAGCATCCCTCGCGGGTAAATTAATTGGCCTCGAGAGAACGATTGTTTACCCGCCGTATCGTAGCGCCGCTGCATCGACGCCAGCCGATGGAATCTGCAAACACCCTCGTGGGGGGGCGAGCGAAATCTGTTGGGGTCCAAGATGCTAAAAGTGTCACAGCGACCAAGCATCGGCGTTATCTTACCGCATCAACCTTGAGCGTCTTGTCAGTGTCTTTGGATCGAAACGAGGCATACGTGGGTCGCTGTGCACCTTTAATATCCTGTCCACAAAAGTGCACTATTCAACCCTCTACTGTAAACAGAAATGTATTATCCCAAGATGAAAGATGAAGAATACCCCCCCCCCCCACACGCAACAGTTTGGATAGTTTGGGGCAAGTGCTGTTGGTGAGCATATATTAGTGCTGGAATGGTTGCGTGCATGAGCGGTGTGTGGGCCTGCACCACGCACACCCAGACACCGTTTGTTTACTCAACGCTCCTGGTGACCACACCACCGCACCAGCTACTCAGCTGACACCAGCTGGGGGAAGGTAGGCTGGATGATTCGGGAACCACGTGCTCCTGATACTGCACATGGCCAAGAACAAAAACCTCGGTCTCCAGGGTCGAGGCACGACTGGGAGCGAGCCGCAATTCAGGCCACAACACACCAGCCAATGTTGTCTCCCCAGTGCTGATGTTTCCACGATGTGCCCGGTACTTATTTGAAACTCAGCTGACTTAGAGGGGAAGGCCCAGGGATCGGTTCAGATGTCACGCGCCACGTAAGTTGGCAGTAGCTGCGAATCAAGACTTGGGCGGCAGTGTCCGTCATGCATCGCATTCGGCAATGCACTCCTGTCCCCCATGCACACGGACACACACACACATAAAACATAATGTTCGTGCAGAAACAATAAATCCTACTACGCACCCTCTTTGGAAAACACATTTCGAGGGCTGACTTCGGTTTCACATATTTCATCCAACCACATTTGTTCCACCGCAGTATGCTGAATTGGAATAGGCGGCTAGACGGTGGAGATTTAATATCGAACTTATGCGCAGATGAAACGGAGAAATTTAATCTGTTCCTGTCAATAAAGTTGGTGTGGGAAGGCTTTAGATTAAGGCCGTTTTAGCGCTGCACACAAAGTGTGACCAAAGGTGTTATTTCATGTGTGCGCGCGCGTGTGCGTGTGTATGTGCGTGTGCACGTGCGTGTGCGTGAGGAGTGATGGTGCATAAGCTCATGCTACGTCCTACAATTCCGGTGCTGCGAGTTCGATTCCTGGCCATGGATAAACATGAACGGAAAGTGGCATCTTCATCTGCTTGAAGCATGTCCTAGGCCCACTCGGCCTTCTATGATAATTAATCTGGTGCAGCGAGTGAAGATCAGCGCAAGGGAGGCATCGGCATTTTGTCGTAGCGCTGGCCATGACAACTTCCCCGGGTACCACGTCAACCTTGATAGGTGCTTGTTAACAGCGCTTTTCACCACATTCTTGATGGCTAAACAGAAGGGATTTGATGGTGTAGCTCAGTGGTCATTGTTTGCTTCCTCTGTATCAGCATCCTAGAATCGATTCCTGGCTATGCATAACATTTTTCCTGAACGAATAATAACGAAAAAATATATAAAACATGAGGCCTGAACATTCTCAGGAGCTTGCATAGGGTAACTTACCCAGGTTAACCTTGCCTAGGTTAACTCAGCCTAAAGGTAAATGGGAGTGAATTGTTTTGGCCAGACCCCTTTGCGTGCAGTGCTGACCAAAGTGGAATAATGTTCTCACGAACAGCAGAGGCTAAAAGCAGATCTTTATTTTTGTGCTTATGTGTGTGCGAGTTTGTATGTGTGCTTATACGTGGATTGTGTTGTTATTGGGAGCAGTGGCCCAGTTGGCAGTGAACTGTGCTACAAATCCAGCCACCTGAGTTTTATTGCCGGCCATGGATAACAGCATTGGCACGTCAGGGTGTATGAAGCGGTCATGGGTCTCCCCTAGGTCTACTCAGGCCTAGCCGATTACCTTGGACAGAGTGTAGACGTCAAGACTGCCGAGACAACAGTGGCCAGGCCAAGTGCTGGGTCATGTCACCGCCTCGAGCACGATACGAGCCTTAGCTGATGTTCTCTAATTACTCCGGTGGTCTCGGAGGCGAGACACGTGACACCTCTGTTGGAGACCCGCCCGTCTACTGTGTGGCAGCTGTGCGATCTGGCAGAGGGTAGAACATGTTGGCGAGGCGTGGTGGCATCAACGGCTTTTGTCTTGATGACATCTTGATCTTGAAGGAATATTTAACTGTGTCCATGTGTGTTGCACGTGCGTGCGTGTGTGTGTGCACGTGGTGGTGGTGGTGGTGCCGTCGTAGGTCTTGCAGATAAAGGCGTGGAGAGGAAGCTTCCACAAGAACCTGACGGACGTGCACCTGGAGCACCACGAGGCGTGCCAGTGCACCTGTGCCAACGGGGTCAACGGATAAATCGTGACCAAGTCACCCACAAACGAATAATAATCGCACTTATGGCTGCACCACAACCAACAGCGACAACAGCAGCGACGACGACGACAGCAGCAGCAGCAGCGCAATCCAGCAGTCACAGCCTCAATGCCAAAGACAATTTGTCAGCAATTTCCCCACGTGCATCGAGCAGCAGCCTTCAAACAATACAAACAGCAGCAGCACCGCCACTGACAGCAACGCCACTGCGCTTCTCGTGCAAAGCACAACAGCCCAGACCAACCACGACCCACCCCTGCCCTCACCCCCGACAAGCACAAGCAACCCAATCAGGACTGAATCTAGTGCCGACAACGGCACGAACAACAAGTCGTGGTATCCAAGAGTGGGAGCCGTGGGGCTGGGGAGGGGGCACGCGCCGCCAGCCGCGTCTACCGGCGCCCTGCCAAATTGGTCACGCAGACCCAGGCCACTTAGCTGGGGCTACGACGACAAAAGGACCTGTTTAAGGACAAGAAACTGCGGCGGCTCCCCACCCACCTCTTCCTCCTCCACCCCACAATTTCCCCCCTGCCCCCTCAACACCGCTGTTCCTCTCCCACCACAGGGCACGGCTGCTCAGAAAAGACTCAAGTCAGCAGCAATTGATTGCACAAACTCGGCGAACTTTTACTTGCCAAAGGAATGGCGCGCGTCACGCAACGGAGAGGGCCTGAAAAGGAAAAAAAGCCCCAAGGGCATCGTCGTTTTATCATGTTAAAGGGCTCCTCTGGACGGTTAACGGCGATGCCGTTCAAGGCAGAGCTTTCCAGCAGGACACGCAAAGCCCCTCCTGGGGGGGGGGGGGGTGAAGGGTGGTGCTGGGGGTTGAGAGTGGTTGAGAGAGAGAGACGCGTGCGGATTGGTGGTCGTGCCGCAGAAAAGCGCAGAAGTGGCACAGATATATTAAATAACCGCTCCCCCACCCACCACCACCAACCAAACATACAAAATTAAATCCTTAAAACAATTTCTACGCGTGCCTGAAGGCCTCCCTGGCTGGGCCTGTGACCGACGCTGGAGGATTATGTTGTTTGGGATGAGTGCCCCATTCGCTGGAGCTACCCCTGGGCACCTGCCATGCCACATTTGTTATCTTTCGTTTTTCTCTCCTCCCTCCCACATCGCTCAAAATCGCACTTGAGGCTTCTCTCCGCGTTTACAAAATGTTTTGTTTCCTCGTCCTTCTCCCGGAACGGGCTGTGTGAATGGTCCAGAGAGAGGCAGGGAGGGAGAGAGGGAGAACAAAAAAAGGGGGGGGGGCGATTGAAGAGAATTGAAAAAGAAACAGAAAATGACACTAAAAAAATTGCGTGTTGAAAAGAGGGACGAGAAAGCTGCTGGTGTTTATATATTTTTTTTTTGTGTTTCTGGTTTATGAAAGCAATTCACGTTGGCCTATTTGCTCACTCCTGGCTTTTAAAGCACTGCTTTACAGAAGGCGATGCTTTAAAAGCCAAAGAGGAGAATTCTTTGCATCGCCAAGGCGCTTCCTCCTCTTTGCCGTGCGCCGATGCTACGCTCGGTCGAAAGACGCAACAGCAAGGAAGCGAAACAAAACGTCAAAGCACTTAAATATGTTCCTTGCAATATACCACGATACCCGTGCAGTACACGAGAGTAGTCAAGGGCAAATTTAGGTTTAAAAAAATGTGCAGTAAGGATACGTTAATTTTGGGGAGAGAGATATTGAGACTCATGGAAAAAAAAGGACATCACGGTAATAATTCCCAAACTTTATATAAAAAAGAATGTGCTTGTTTGAGATTTGTACCATTTCAAGACAACAAGTTTTGTAAAAAAAAATAAAGGTATGGTGCCCCACTACTGTCTTATTTTAAGACATTTTCACCGCCCGTAGAGTAATAATTCTTCGTCTATGTACTTAATTTATATGATGTAGGTGCTGTTTTCTTGTAAATATTACATAAATGATAGTGTTAAGGGCATTTATGCTGTTTTTGTATTATCGTAATTAATTATTTTGAATGGGCAAGGCTCTTGAAGGCCGATCGCCGTTCATTTTGGTTTCGATTGTGAGCGCAGCGAAAGACGCCTGGGATGAAAACATCGTTTTGCCCGCATTCTTTCTAGATGCCAGCAGTGCCATTTTCCCTTCAGGCCCGAGACTCTGGTTTATTGCAATATGTACGCGCTTCGTGAACGATAACAAAACCACACTGCACGCCATCCTCGAAACTCAAGAAAGCAAATTTAAGAGCAGCGATTCATCGCACTCTGCCCTCTAATTGTTCCAAGGGAACACGGTTCAAACGTCGGTGGCGGGCAATGCATTATGATTGTCTCAAGTTAATTGTACATTTTACTTTACGGTCCATTTAACGGTTAACTTTAGCCACGGAGGAACGAGCGGCGTAAGAAACCGAAGTGGTCTCCGAGTTTAAAACAAAACACATGCTCCTCAATCCACACAGGCGCGCAACAAAAGGAGCATTTTTTAAAGGAATTCTTGAGCGACCATACGAAAATTTTTGCAGTTTTTTATTTAAATAAAAGGCTGCCCAATGCCCGCTATTATCGTCGTTGGCTTCAGTTTGACTCCGCTTGACTCCTCGATTCCAATTTTATAAAGGAAACCAGGCAAGCCGCTGATGTTTTGTAACGGCCCTTGTGACTGAGAGTGATTGTTGGATGTTGGATGAGGGGGGGGGCAATGCCCATGGGTGCACCAGGGGGCATTGCGAGGGCAACAAGTGTCACAGTGAATATCTCACGCGATTACGAGTGACATTGGACGATGCCAGAAACAGGCTGTATCCCTCCGTGGGAAGCGCGCTGATGATCATTAACAGAGGGGGGGGGGGGTTATTTTGCTTTTCCACAGATTATCATCGATCCGTTGCGTAAGCCGATGTATTTTTTTTGACGTCGTCTTTTTAAATTAAACGCACACCTGTTTTTTGTACACCACTGCCCCGTATTTCTGCAACAAATAAACAACAACGAAAAAAAATACTTTCTTTTATGAAATTTTTTGTTGTTGTCCAGGAAAAGTGTAAAAGTTTGGCTCTCTGCGTTGGTTGGTTTTCTCCCGCTATTTTTTTTTGTTCCGTATTTAAACCAAGAAGCATTATGGAAAATAATAAAACGAAACGTTTTAAACACCGGCAAATGCGACCTTACCACGGTGTCATTCTTGTGTTTGATGCGCGAAGTCCCGTCGCGTCTACCCCCCCCCCCCCGCGCCAACATTTTTTCATTTTTTGACAAATCACACCAAAGTCCTTCCACAAATATTTATCTGGCAAATATCCAAGCTATTCCTAGAACGGCACTCTGGCATGAGGTGAGATTATAAATAAAGTACTCTTTGTTCTCCTAATTACCCTGATTGTTCTGAAAAGGAAGCCCTCAATTTACTGCGCGCAAACCCCCACGATCAATCCCCGCGCGTCTCTATTTTCTACTCCGAGGCCACGGGTGGCCCTTCACCGGCAGATCAAGCAAATCGGCACGTCCCGGGAGGGTCGGCCCCGCTACGTTCACGTTGAAAGCCCGTGCCAATTAGGCCCTCTTATTCTGCCGTTTCGCTCCCTGCCACGTTGGTAGTGCCCCCCGCCCCCCACGCCACTGTGAGCGTCCTCGACATCGAGCATCCCAGCCTCGCCCTTCCCTTGCAAGTTCAGTCCGAGCAACAAAGACCGGCACCGCCCAGTGAGGCGGAGGAGGGGGGTCCCCGTGTAAACGCGTCTCGGAAACACGCAGAACCGCATTCCGCGAGGCCTCAAGAAGCTTGGGACAAATGGAGCAGGGGCCCAGGGCTTTCAGACACTCCGGTCCTGACGCCCAAATTAATTCTTGCGCAGCTTTCTAGGTTTACCGTCGCCCGGGTCTCGATTTCGCTTGTAAGCCAGGTATAGTCAGTCAGAGGTAGGGACGGATGCACCGGGGGGCTGGGAATTTGAGAGTGGTTTGTTCGGCAGTCAAATTTTAAGTCGGTGGTGACGAGTGAGATTAATCCTATTGCCTTGCCGATGTCACATCGCGAGCGTTCATTGTTATTTGCAATTCGGTGATGGATCAATTGGCATCAAACAAAGGGAGTTCGATTTCTGTCTCTGTTCAAATGACTCAAATTGAGACCGATCTCAGATTACGGAAGCTCAGCAGGCCTGAGCCTTGCTTTTGAAGGGGCGACCACCTCTGCACAACGGGTGGCGACAGGCTGAGGGGCTCCCTGCGGGGCAATGCAGAACAAATCAACCGCCCTACTTTGTCTTCTTGGTTCTTTCAGTAAAGTCAAGTAGAATGGAAATAATAAAATTATAAAAATAAAACATAATAAAATAATTATCACGATGTTTCGGCCACAACGCAAGCAGCCGTCCTCAGGTGGAGAGCAGGTCTGTCGAGAAGACAGATTCTTCACCTGAGGACGGCTGCTTGCGTTGTGGCCGAAACGTCGTGAAATTTTATAATGTTTTATTTTTATTATTTTATTATTTCCATTCTACGTGACTTTACCGAAAGAACCAAGAAGATGAATCCCTGCAGTCAGGAAAGCTTTAAATCGTCCTACTTTGCTTCTAAGCTACAGCGTTTATGCTCCCCGCACTCACCAACTCGCACATTGACCATCGTAGTGAGGTGTGGTCATATACCGACCGTGGCCAGCACGCTGTGGGAGGCCCTCATCCCACGGACAATTTACATTCTACAACTACTACGACCATCACCAAGGAGACGAGTAAATGGGGACTGTCTCACCCTGATGTACTTTAACAGCTCTAATAATAACTCCTGATTGCCGCTGAAAAAACCAACAATGTAGACCCAGCTGGGCTCAATAATTACAAGTGTCAGCAGCTATGTTGGGGTGCAATGTTGGATAGCAGAACTCAGGCGGTGGCTTTCTTGGAGCAGCACTATTTGAGAGCTGTGAAAAGCAAACAAAGTCACAGATAAGAAGGAGTTATCACACTGCCAAATGCGTTTGATAGCACAACACTTCGCCACCACTTCCTTTCTCGTGCCTAATCTGTCAGCTGTTGCACCGTCGACCCGTCTTACAGGAAGAACGGTGGTTAGATGTCAACTGCCTCGCCTGTTATGCAGGAACTCATGGCTTTGATCCCGACCCTGGCGCCTATATATTTGGAGCTTGCATGTCTCTCTCCTCCCGTGGTCGCGTGGATTTCTCTCCGGGTCCTCTGGTTTTATCCTCCACATTTTAGAAACGTGCTTTCGGAGTATTTCGCTGCTACAAATGTTGTCCACACGATGATAAGCCACTTCGCTGAGCTATCATTTGTGGCCAGGTCGCTTCTGGAAAAGAGTCACATAATTCTTAGTGGGCCTTACCTGGTAAAATAAAACAAAATAGTGAGGTAGTCTCACCACCACCAGCACCACCTTCTGGCTCTGGGTCTTCCCTTCATCACTGGTATCAGGAAGCCACTCTCACAATGCCTACGTCATTCACCTGCCCTCTCCTCCATCAACGACCTCCTCTTATAGTCTTGGTTCTTTCGGTAAAGTCACGTAGAAGGGAAATAATAAAATAATAAAAATATAAAACAATAACATGTCTCACGACGTTTCGACTGCAACACAAGCAATCATCATCATCAGGTGTTTGATTGCTTGTGTTGCAGTCGAAACGTCGTGAGAATTTTTTAAAATATTTTTATTATTTCCCTTCTACGTGACTTTACCGAAAGAACCAAGAATACGAATCCCTGCAGTCACGAAAGCTTTAAATCGAAACCTCCTCTTCGTGATTACATCTGACTGGTTCTATTAAAAACAACATCCCAGTCGCTCATATTGAGAGGCCAGAAGCCTCTGTTCTGGCAACTTATTTAAAGTCGAGCTCTATGACCAACACCTTAACGGGCATCACTCCTACATCTGACAATAGCGGACGTGCAAATATAGTGAGCCGATAACGCAGGAGCCGCGGTGACACACGATCCTTGCGTCATCGCCAATTCGTCATAACTTTGCCTTTTTGACCAACTTTGGTCGAAACCCTGCAAGGGTAATGGGCCTGTGGCACCACTTCAGTCCGCTCTGGAAGCAGCGATACTCCACAATCCAGAGGGCGCAGCAGAGAATGCCTCTCTATTGTGATCGCGAGACAAAAGGTTAGGGGGTGGGTGCGGGCACTTGCCTTGCTGTGTGGGTTGTAATTACGCTTTTGCCAGGCACACAAAGGCCAGAGCCGGTGGTAACACGAAGCTCCTGCATGCAGGATTGTGAGAATCAACGTCTCGGAGAAATAGACGGGGGGGAGGGGGGGGGGAAGGTAATGATCTTAA